>NC_060149.1:309335727-310623227 GCF_021461385.2 Schistocerca piceifrons
AAAAGAATTTAATAAACACGTTGCCCTGTCTTCAACTATAGAAAACTTCTGCTATTTCTAGCGAAAAGCGTATAATTATACGCTGTTACTGGAGCTGCTCACCGGTTTCTATCACACCACGGCAATTTGTAACAAAACTAAAAAAAAAAAATGTTTGTAGAATAATCTCCTTGTTAATGCTTAATTACGTGATTCTGACGTCTCACATTGAATAACGCGAACTTGGAGTCCTCGAAGTCAGTCAGCGATGTACGGCGCACGTAGCAGTATTTAGACTCCAAAGCTGATCAAAAAATAATATCGTCAAGTTACTTTCAAATCCTTTTAGCCAAAACCTTCCTCTACGCTCAAGCCACCTGCTGGAAAAATGTCCGCCGGCCGGAGTGGCCGTGCAGTTCTACGCGCTACAGTCTGGAACCGAGCGACCGCTACGGTCGCAGGTTCGAATCCTGCCTCGGGCATGGACGTGTGTGATGTCCTTAGGTTAGTTAGGTTTAATTAGTTCTACGTTCTAGGCGGCTGATGACCTCAGAAGTGAAGTCGCATAGTGCTCAGAGCGATTTGAACCATTTTTGGAAAAATGTCCAAATGATCAAACAGTTGTTTTAAGTCATGCTTTCAGATATTTCAATAGTCATTTAAAGAAAAAAAATGGGCAGCCGCTAGTTACAAACACATACTTCTCGAGCAAATAATTAACCAATGGCTTAATTCATCGATTGAATTGACTTACTTGTCTGCGGCACAGACACAAAACCAGGGACGATCTCTTAAAATTAAGTGACCACAGCAAAGGTCGAAAAACTCAGGATCTACGACAGCAGGTACTTGTTGGTGAGTTAACGTAAGCAGCTGGAGGAGTCAGCGCACTTCGGGGAACAATGACGCGTCAAAATTAACAAAGATATGGTTTCCATGCCAACCAGAGCCGCGACATTGCACAATAGCTATTACTGGTACACAAAGGGTAACCACGTGCTGATTGTATCAGAGATATACCACACAGATTGTTACTAAGTTCATCCCATATTTAAGTTATAGCAGACCAAGACATCATAAGAAAAGTGTCCCCTTTTCGCAAGAGGCAATCAGTCTAATGATCGGAAGCACACCGTCTTTACCTCAAGATGAAAATGATCACGACGAAACTATAGAGGAAGGCAAAGATGACACTGAATAAAGATATGTGATAGTTTGCATGTCAAGTTTGTATTTTTGCAAATAAAAATATAATTAAGGTCAAATAATGTATTTCATTTGATCCAATTGCAAAAAGCCTAAAATAATTTTGTCTGGTTTCTGAGTTCAAATACTCCTACGTGCTACGGACTGCTCTTTGGAAATAGGTGGCTGGCTCATTCGGCGTCCATTAGTTTCAGCAACGACAAATTTTCGCGGACGGTCTATTGACATTCTACAGGGTGATTCAAAAAGAATACCACAACTTTAAAAATGTGTATTTAATGAAAGAAACATAATATAACCTTCTGTTATACATCATTACAAAGAGTATTTAAAAAGGTTTTTTTTCACTCAAAAACAAGTTGAGAGATGTTCAATATGGCCCCCTCCAGACACTCGAGCAATATCAACCCGATACTCCAACTCGTTCCACACTCTCTGTAGCATATCAGGCGTAACAGTTTGGATAGCTGCTGTTATTTCTCGTCTCAAATCATCAATGGTGGTTGGGAGATGTGACCAAAACACCGTATCCTTAACATACCCCCATAAGAAAAAATCGCAGGGGGTAAGATCAGGGCTTCTTGGCGGCCAGTGATGAAGTGCTCTGTCACGGGCTGCTTGGCGGCCGATCCATCGCCTCAGGTAGTTGACGTTCAGGTAGTTACGGACAGATAAGTGCCAATGTGGCTGATTGTGGAATTTGCAGCTCTCTGCTAGCTCTGCGAGTCGATTTTCCTGGGCTGCGAACAAATGCTTGCTGGATGCGTGCTACATTTTCATCACTCGTTCTCGGCCGTCCGGAACTTTTCCCTTTGCACAAACACCCATTCTCTGTAAACTGTTTATACCAACGTTTAATACACCACCTATCAGGAGGTTTAACACCATACTTCGTTCGAAATGCACGCTGAACAACTGTCGTCGATTCACTTCTGCCGTACTCAATAACACAAAAGCTTTCTGTTGAGCGGTCGCCACAAATGTACAACTAAATGAAACTTTATAGCTCCCTTAATTCGCCGACAGATAGTGCTTAGCTCTGCCTTTTGTCGTTGCAGAGTTTTAAATTCCTAAAGTTGTGGTATTCTTTTTGAATCACCCTGTATTTTTAGTTGTACCTTAATCCTAAAGCAAGTTTCGCAAATTATCGTCATTCATTAGGATAACTATCTGTGAGAAGCGTGTTTTTGGTTCACGAACAAATTGATCTGTTTCTATATCGTAAGTACAAGTTAATAAGGAAACAGTTGGACAGGAAACCTTTCAACTAGAGGTCGACTGAACCTGATGCACCATTTTACCTTCCATGCTGAGGTTTTCTCTATGGCAGTTTTGGGTGCTTTTTTTTAAAAAAAAAAAAGTTTTGATAGGTACCTTTAGCTCAAAATTTCTTTTTTCTGTTAAATCTGTGGATCAATTTTAAATTTTCTGCCAGATCGGAAACTCCGTCTCAGCTAGCGGCATTAACCTGTAATCTAAATCTCTCATATGTGTTACAAGCATTTCTTCATAATTTTCTTCAAATGTTGGTTTCAAAAACCCCATCTGAAGTGTTATAGATGTCTGCTGATTTTCCGCAATGATTTTAATCTCCTTTTCAGGACAGCTTTAGGAACAATAAACCGATCGGCAGCAGTCCTTTCGGTCATTTCGCCTTCCTAAACCCTTGAAACAGCATGCTTCATTGCAGTCTTGGGCCACTCCCCTCGATCCTCAACGGCATCGTGCACTATAAACCAGAAAACAAAATCAAAAATACTTATATGGCCCGTAAAACCCGACTTTGGTATGGCCCATACTATCCGATTGTGACTGCACGGGAAAACATAGTGTTAACAGAAACAGGCGTGAGTGAGCGGAATTTCATTATTACGATACAGTCAACATGAGACTACTTAAATATTAAAACTAATATGATATTGCTATTTACTTTTAAAAGTATAAATCGATGCTAAAAATTAGACTGTTCACCAACTTCGACACTCAAAAACCAATACAGTTTATCTGTGACGCAAACTCAACAGCTACATCACTCATGTTATAGCAAATGACGTAGTCATGTCTGTACTTTATAGCAAGCACTGCATGCGTCCGCTGGTTTGCACAACCCCAAAAAAACCAAATGGCCCATACTATTCGCCGTTCCCCAATATACTAATTATAATATTGTACATATGTCATCATTTTTAACTTAATGATTTGAAATTATGTTCTCATTTGATTGAATACAGTTTGTATCCAACAAAACGATTAACTAGCTAGGAAATGAATGTACAAAATATTTATATTCCAGTAATACACTAAGGTGACAAAAGTCATGGAACAGCGATATTGGCATATCCAGATGGACGCAGTATCGCGTACACCGGTATGAAACGTCAGTGCACGGCGGCGCTGTCATTTATGTTCAGATGATTCACGTGAAAAGATTTCCGACGTGATTATGGTCGCACGACGGAAGTTAAGAGACTTTGAACGTGGAATGGTAGTTTGAGCTAGACGCATGGGAAATTCCATTTCGAAAACAACAGTTCAAGCACATGCCTCGCCATCTAGGTTTAGGTTTTCCATAATTTCTCTAAATCACTCCAGGCAAATGTTGGGATGGTTCCTTTGAAAGTGCATGACAGATTTCCTTCCGCATCCTTGACGCAGTCCAAGCTTGTGCTCCATCTCTAATGAGCTTGATGTCAACAAGACGTTAAACCCAATCTTCCTTATTTCATGCACTAAAGTCGCATGTATGCACCCAGACCCACACCAACATGAATCCTTGACCTGAGTTGGGACAATCAGATCCAACAGATCAATAGGCTCAACTGCCACATGAGCGGCAATGTACATCAGGTGGTGACGTCACATGTGCAAAATTTGTTACCCACTTTTGGGGGTGTTTTCTGAAATTTGTGACTCCATGCGTCTTGTATTAAATCACTTGTCTCAACATCATCTACATCACTCTTGGAGATTTTAAATGTTAATAAGAATCACCCTGTATACTTAGGGTGTCCCAAACAGGCTTTGAGCTGTGTGCCTCCTATATCAATGCAGAGCTTACATTGGCAGTGTTGTACCTCACGCACATGGCCAATATATGCAGTTGTCTGAAGCATTTCAATCATTCTCTGCTCTCAAGCAATAAGGTCCTCCACAGACGTTGCAGGTATGTCATACGCCATACTCTTCATATTACCCTACAGAAAATAGTCAAGAGGTGTCAGATTAGGCAACCATGCTGGCCATGAAACTGGTCCACCTCTACCACTCCATCGATTGAGATAGCTGACGTTGAGGTGATTGTGCACATCGACATCAAAGTGTGCTGGAGCTCCTTTGAGCTGCAGCGACATGTCCATCTGAACGTATAGTGACACTACATCCAGTAGAGTAGACAAAATAAATAATAAATGTGAGGTAGATTGGTCCTGTTAATCTGTGTAGTAGTAGATGTGGCCCAATAATATCGTCACCAATTATGTTGGCTCATACGTTAATACTGACCCTATGTTGGTGATTTTGAATCACCTGCACATGTGGATTTTCATCTACTCAAACACGCATATTGTGAAGTCCCTAGTAAATTTGCATACAGCCATGAATAGTACCAAGCTTGGGAACTGTGGCTGGACTATGCATTGTTGTAAATACCAATGTGGGAACTGTACACGTTGTATGTAGTCCTCCTCCGATAATGCCTGGACTTTCTGCAGATGGTATGGATGGAGCTAGTGTTCATGGACAGTGCACCACACAGCACTTTTACCCATGTGCAGCATCTGTGCCATACTGAGTGCTGGTTGGGTCCTCTTCAAACAGTAGTGTTCAAGCCAATGTGGACAATCCACATCACGTTTTGGCACCCACCTGAGGACAGACAGTAGACTGTGGATAGTATTTGCAAGTAAAAAGCATAAAGCGGTACTACTTTCCTGTGCAATGGACACACCTCAGGCAGAAAATAACTACATGCATTTTTCTAGCTTCTCTGATGCATCTCTCTTGAGGGCAACAAACCTGGTCTGATGTGGGGCATGTCTGTCTGTAAAACATTCTGTATACAGTCTTGTAGCAGCTCTCCCATTGCAATCCACTTTGCTCCATGCAAGCAACATGTTGGTCATATCCGCAGCTGTTTACTGGTACATGTCGCACTGCTGCCAACAGCGTTATTGCAATGGCAGACCACACAAGGTCTGCAGTGGGATGCACACAAGAGCTACATGGAGGAATGTAGTGCATGTGCAGGAATATTATTAGGCTCTGGTTGTCCATCTGCAGTACACAGATGGCTAAAGGATTGCAAACTTTTCATATTCAGATGCCGAAATGAATTAGAACAAACAGACACAACAATTCATTCTCAGACTTTGACGCCCTCCAGTGCCCAAGCAGTGTGTTTCCAGATATGCATTCCTTCTTGAAAAGTGATCAGTTTGTCTTCCCAGACAACAAACTAAGCATTGTTCGTGTTTTTTTGGAACACCCTGCATATAGACTAGCTGAGTAACCAACATTGCCCACGTATTTGTTTATTCCAATCTTCTGTTTTTCCATTTCCTCCTGCGCCCTCTGACCACCCTCTCCTCCCCCACTCTTTGTCCACAGCCCATCTTCTCCTGCCCTTCTCCTTATCCACCTGCTCGTCCACCTCTCTCTGTCCATCTCCCTCTCACCTCTCTCTCTGTCCATCTGCTCCCCGTCTCTAAGTTAGTCTCCTCTTCCTCCCTGCCACTGTCCATCTCCTCCTCGTCCTCTTCTTTCTGTCAATCCCATCATCCCACTCTCCGTGTACACCTCCTTCTTCTCCCTATCTGTCTCCCTCTTCTCCTTCAGCCTCTCTGTCCATCTCCTCCTCCCAACCTTCTCTCCCCATCACCAAGTTAATGCACCCACCCCAATAGCAGGAAGATGGTTCTTAACCCCACAGTATTTATTTCCAAATAGTAAATAATATGTATACCAAAATTGGTTGAAATTGATAGAGGGATTTAGAAGGAGCTTTTTAACCACAGCTTTGCCAGAGTGTATTTAACATATTTATTACATATTTTTACATATACTTCACCTGTATCTGTAATGACCTTAACCATGTCATTTCGTTTTCACTCAGCTCATCCTTTACGTTACATCTCCTGAACAATATATCATACAATAATATAATTTTGCACCTGCAGTGATATATTTGGACACTGTCTGCAAAATGTGTTGCGATTAGAATTAGTAGTAAAGATGTAATAATTTAAACATCATGCATATTGTAACAGTTTTTCATGCATCTCAGTGTTTATGACATCATGTCACACAATTATGTAATTTTTTAGGTACATTCAGTGATATATGAGAATACTGTTGGAGAAATTTGTTTCAAATACTGTTAGTAGTAGAGAAGTAATAAATTAAAATGACAAGCCTAGTGCAGCACTTTTACTGCATGAACAGCAAAAATGTAGTAAATGGTAAACTTTTTTCCTTTAATCATTTTGTGGTTGCTGTCAGTGAGAAAAAGTATTGTAAAGATTTGAAATTGTGTGTAAGGTTTGTTGCAAGTTGCTAACTGCTCTCATTCTCAAATACTGGATGAGTAAAGTCTGGGTATTCGCGCATCATAGGCTACAATTCTTTTTCACCCCTATCCCCACCAATTTGATAGGTAAGGTTGTTCCTTCCCCAACAGAAATTTTTTTTGGGCAGTAAGTGATATGTGCACTGAGTTTGGCTGAAAGCTGTCTACTGGTTTAGGAGGAGGTGTGGAATATACAACATTCATACACTGAAGAGCGAAAGAAACTGGTACACTTGCCTAATATTGTGTAGTGCCCCTCCAAGCACGCAGGAGTGCCACAGCACGACATGGCATGGATTTGCTAATGTCTGAAGTAGTGCTGGAGGAAATTGACACCATTAATTGTGCAGGGCTGTCCATAAATCTATAAGAGTACGAGGGGGTGGAGATCTCTTCTGAACAGCACGTTGCAAGGCATTCCAGATATGATCAATAATGTTCATGTCTGGGGAGTTTGGTGGCCAGCAGAAGTGTTTAAAATCAGAAGAGTGTTCCTGAAGCCATTCTGCAGCAATTCTGGATATGTGGGGTGTCACTGTGTCCTGTGACCAAGTCCATCAGAATGCCAATGGACATGAATGGATGCAGGTATCATACAGGATGCTTATGTACATGTCACCTGTCAAAGTCATATCTAGACGTGTCAGAGGTCCCATATGACTCCAACTCCACGTGACCCACACCACTACAGAGCCTCCACCAGCTTGAACAGTCCCCTGCCAACATGCAGGGTCCATGGATTCATGAGATAGTCTCCAAACACGTACACGTCCACCCGCTTGATACAATTTGAAACAAGACTCGTCTGACCAGACAACACATTTCCAGTCATCAACAGTCCAATATCAGTGTTGATGGGCCCAGGTGAGGTGTAGAGCTTTGTGTCACGCAGTCATCAAGGGCACACGGTGGGCCTTCAACTGTGAAAGCCCATATTGATGAAGTTTCATTGAATGGTTCACATGCTGACAGTTGTTGGTGGCCCAGCATTGATACCTGAAGCAATTTGTGGAGGAGTTGCATTTCTGTCATGCTGAACAATTCTCTTCAGTTGTCATTGGACCTGTTCTTACAGGATATTTTTCCAGCTGTAGCGAGTCAGAGATTTGATGTTTTATCGGATTCCTGATATTCACGGTACACTCATGAAATGATCATACGAGAAAATTCTCACTTTTTCACTACCTCAGATAATGCTGTGTCCCATCACTCTTATGCCAACTATAGCACCATGTCTGAACTCACTTAAATCTTGATAACCCGCCATTGTAGGAGCAGTAACTGATTTAACAATTGTGCCAGACACTTCTTGTCTCATATAGGCATTGCCGACTGCAGCACTGTATCCTGCCCCCCCCCCCCATGAACCATAGACCTTGCCGTTGGTGGGGAGGCTTGCATGCCTCAGCGATTCAGATAGCCGTACCATAGGTGCAACCACAACGGAGGGGTATCTGTTGAGAGGCCAGACAAAAGTCTGGTTCCTGAAGATGGGCAGCAGCCTTTTCAGTAGTTGCAGGGGCAACAGTCTGGATGATTGACCGATCTGGCCTTGTAACACTAACCAAAACGGCCTTGCTGTGCTGGTACTGCGAACGGCTGAAAGCAAGGGGAAACTACAGCCGTAATTCTTCCCGAGGGCATGCAGCTTTACTGTATGGTTAAATGATGACGGCATCCTCTTGGGTAAAATATTCCGGAGGTAAAATAGTCCCCCATTCAGATCTCTGGGCGGGGACTACTCAAGAGGACGTCGTTATCAGGAGAAAGAAAACTAGCGTTCTACGGATCGGAGCGTGGAATGTCAGATCCCTTAATCGGGCAGGTAGGTTAGAAAATTTAAAAAGGGAAATGGATAGGTTAAAAAAGTTAAATATAGTGGGAATTAGCGAAGTTTGGTGGCAAGAGGAACAGGACTTTTGGCCAGGAGAATACAGAGTTATAAATACAAAATCAAATAGGGGTAATGCAGGAGTAGGTTTAATAATGAATAAAAAAGTAGGAGTGCGGGTAAGCTACTTCAAACAGCATAGTGAACGCATTATTGTGGCCAAGATAGACGCGAAGCTCATGCCTACTACAGTAGTACAAGTTTATCTGCCAACTAGCTCTGCAGATGACGAAGAGATTGATAAAATGTATAATGAGATAAAAGAAATTATTCAGATAGTGAAGGGAGACGAAAATTTAATAGTCATGGGTGACTGGAATTCGATAGTAGGAGAAGGAAGAGAAGGAAACGTAGTAGGTGAATATGGATTGGGGCTAAGAAATGAAAGAGGAAGCCGCCTGGTAGAATTTTGAACAGAGCACAACTTAATCATAGCTAACACTTGGTTCACGTATCATAAAAGAAGATTGTATACATGGAAGAAGCCTGGAGATACTGACAGGTTTCAGATAGATTATATAATGGTGAGACAGAGATTTACGAACCAGGTTGTAAATTGTAAGACAGTTTCAGGGGCAGATGTGGACTCTGAAGAAACTGCAAAAAGGTGGGAATTTAATGGCATGGGTCCTGGGTAAACTGACTAAACCAGAGGTTGTACAGAGTTACAGGGAGAGCATAAGGGAACAATTGACAAGAATGGGGGAAAGAAATACAGTAGAAGAAGAATGGGTAGCTTTGAGGGATGGAGTAGTGAAGGCAGCAGAGGATCAAGTAGGTAAAAAGACAAGGGCTAGTAGATATCCCTGGGTGACAGAAGAAATATTGAATTTAATTGATGAAAGAAGAAAATATAAAAATGCAGTAAATGAAGCAGGCAAAAAGGACTACAAACGTCTCAAAAATGAGATCGACAGGAAGTGCAAAATGGCTAAACAGGCATGGCTAGAGGACAAATGTAAGGATGTAGAGGCTTATCTCACTAGGGGTAAGATAGATACTGCCTACAGGAGAATTAAAGAGACCTTTGGAGAAAAGCGAACCACTTGAATGAATATCAAGAGCTCAGATGGAAACCCAGTTCTAAGCAAAGGAGGGAAAGCAGAAAGGTGGAAGGAGTATATAGAGTGTCTATACAAGGGCGATGTACTTCAGGGCAGTATTATGGTAATGGAAGAGGATGTTGATGAAGATGAAATGGGAGATATGATACTGCGTGAAGAGTCTGGCAGAGCACTGAAAGACCTAAGTCGAAACAAGGCCCCGGGGATACACAACATTCCATTAGAACTACTGACAGCCTTGGGAGAGCCAGTCCTGACAAAACTCTACCATCTGGTGAGCAAGATGTATGAGACAGGCGAAATACCCTCAGACTTCATGAAGAATATAATAATTCCAATTCCAAAGAAAGCAGGTGTTGACAGATGTGAAAATTACCGAACTATCAGTTTAATAAGTCACAGCTGCAAAATACTAACGCGAATTCTCTACAGACGAATGCAAAAATCTGGTAGAAGCCGACCTCGGGGAAGATCAGTTTGGATTCCGTAGAAATATTGGAACACGTGAGGCAATACTGACCGTACGATTTATCTTAGAAGCTAGATTAAGAAAAGGCAAACCTACGTTTGTAGCATTTGTAGACTTAGAGAAAGCTTTTGACAGTGTTGACTGGAATACTCTCTTTCAAATTCTCAAGGTGGCAGGGGTAAAATACATGGAGCGAAAGGCTATTTACAATTTGTACAGAAACCAGATGGCAGTTATAAGACTCGAGGGGCACGAAAAGGAAGCAGTGGTTGGGAAGGGAGTGAGACAGGGCTGTAACCTCTCCCCAATGTTATTCAATCTGTGTATTGAGCAAGCAGTAAAAGAAACAAAAGAAAAATTTGAAGTAGGTATTAAAATCCATGGAGAAGAAATAAAAACTTTGAGGTTCGCCAATGACATTGTAGTTCTGTCAGGGACAGCAAAAGACTTGGAACAGCAGTTGAACAGAATGGACAGTGTCTTGAAAGGAGGGTATAAGACGAACATCAACAAAAGCAAAACAAGGATAATGGAATGTAGTCGAATTAAATTGGGTGATGCTGAGGGAATTAGATTAGGAGATGAGACATTTAAAGTAGTAAAGGAGTTTTGCTATTTAGGGAGCAAAATAACTGATGATGGTCGAAGTAGAGAGGATATAAAATGTAGACTGGCAATGGCAAGGAAAGCGTTTCTGAAGAAGAGAAATGTATTAACATTGAGTATAGATTTAAGTGTCAGGAAGTCGTTTCTGAAAGTATTTGTATGGAGTGTAGCCATGTATGGAAGTGAAACATGGACGATAATTAGTTTGGACAAAAAGAGAATAGAAGCTTTTGAAATGTGGAGCTACAGAAGAATGCTGAAGATTAGATGGGTAGATCACATAACTAATGAGGAGGTATTGAATAGAATAGGGAAGAAGAGGAGTTTGTGGCACAAATTGACTAGAAGAAGGGATCGGTTGGAAGGACATGTTCTGAGGCATCAAGGGATCACCAATTTAGTATTAGAGGGCAGTGTGGAGGGTAAAAATCGTAGAGGGAGACCTAGAGATGAATGCACTAAGCAGATTCAGAAGGATGTAGGCTGCAGTACATACTGGGAGATGAAGCAGCTTGCACAGGATAGAGTAGCATGGAGAGCTGCATCAAACCAGTCTCTCTACTGAAGACCACAACAACAACACCATCAATATACAATGATTTCACTTAAATTGTATCTAAGAATGGTTTTTCAGATGAACAACACCTCACAGCTCGCATTTCCATGCCGAATTTGAATCCTTTTTGAAAGGATTGCCAAGACAACATAATTCTTTCATGTCTAGCTGAACACCATCCTTACTGAAGTCACTGTTTGTAATGTACAACATTGTATCTCTGAATTAATTTGCAAACAACTGCATATTTTTTGGGATAGCAATATACAGATGGTAGTAGTATCAAATACGCATGGTATAAAAGGGTAGTGCATTAGCACAGTTGTCATCGGTTCTTGTGAAAAGGTGTCAATTGTGATTGTGGTCACATGACAGGAATTAATAGTCTTTGAATGGGGAACGATAGTTGGAGCTAGACACATGGGACATTACATTTCAGAAATCATTAGGGAATTCAGTATTCCAAGTTCCACAGTGTCAAGCATTACTTCTCACCACGGACAACACAGTGGCTGACGGCCTTCACTTTATGACCAAGAGCAGCAGCATTTTCATAGAATTGGCATTGCTAACAGACAAACAACACTGTGTGAAATAACTGCAGAAATCAACATGGGGTGTATGGCAAATGTATCTAAAATATGTCATTAATGGGCTATGGCAGTAGATGACCAATGCAAGTTCCTTGGCTAACAGCATGACACCGCCTGCAGCACCTCTCCTGGGCTTGTGAACATATCGGTTGGACCCTAAACGAGTGGGAAACCGTGGCCCAGTCAGATTATGTCTGATGGCAGGGTTTGAGTGTGGTGTAGACCCCATGAAGCCAGGGACTCAGGTCATCAACGTGGCACTGTGCAAGCTGATGGTGTCTCCATAATAGTGTGGGCTGTGTTTACATGGAATTGGCTGGTCCTCTGGTCCAACTGAACTGATCACTGACTGGAATAGGTTATGTTCAGCTACCTGGAGACCATTTACAGCCATTCATGGACTTCATGTTCCCAAACAACGATGGAATTTTTATAGTGACAGTGCACAATGTCACCAGGCCAAACTGTTCACAATTGGTTTGAAGAACATTCTGGACAATTTGAGCGAATGATTTGGCCACCCAGATCGCCCAACATGAATCATGTCAAACATTTATGGGACCTAATTGAGAGGTCAGTTCATGCACAAAATCCTGCACCAGCAACACTTTCATAATTATGGATGGCTATAGAGGCACCATGGCTCAGTATTTCTGCAAGAGACTTCCAACAACTTGTTGAGTCCATGCCATTTCAAGTTGCTGCACTACACTGGGAAAAAGGAGTTCTGGAATGATATTAGGAGGTATCTCATGACTTTTGTCATCTCAGTGTATGTTTATAGTAATTATATTATACCAGTGAGATTGTAGTTAACACTTTGCCGTCCGCACATCTCGTACAAATTTATTTGCTTGACGCCGGCAGCGCTTTTTCGGATTACTTGGCTTGTCGCCGGCCACTTGTCACCTTTCCGTTGATGACAAGCTTCAAACACATTGACTTTTGCGCGCTTTAATTTTTCTAGAAATCCTCTATTTTGTCGTATCGTTCCACAAACTCGAATTTTCTTTTCAAGTAACTGCTCTGCAAGTTCTACATTGCTATAATAATTACCCATGTAGAGGTGATGCCAATTTCCGTAAGAAGGTGTCAATAGTTCCATCACTGTTTTTGCTAAAGGTTGTCCAGCGCCAGAATATATCTTGAATGAGGAAATGCATCCCGTGCTCGAATCACACAGCATCCAAATGGATATGCCATATTTCGTAATTTTCGACAGATTGTAAACTTTAAAATTTAACTGTCCACGCCCTGGTATCACTCCTTTATCAATTGAGATGTTCTGACTTACATTAAACATTTCTTTAAACTTTTTGGAAAAATAATCAACTACGAATTGCACTTTGAAAAGCCAGTCGGCATTATCCGGTTTATTGTTATTGTCGGAAAAATGTAAAAATTATAATATTTGCCTGAATCGGATGCCGGACATCATTTTGCAAAATATCTGTGTGTCTATCGCTGGTTTTTTTTTTTTTAATAATTCCCATAGGGATAGCAAGCCCAAACCATTTGGCATTTTTTTAAAAAATCCAGTTCCCTTCTACTGCAATTTTGACTGTAATACTTGTTGGTTTCATTGCTAATATATTCAAATAAATCATTCCCAATATATAATTCTACGATATCCATGACGCTCTGTGTATCTTTGGGAAATGTGTATGGAACTGGAGGTCCTTCAGTAAATCATAGTCTGTCCTCTTTGTCTGATTCTCCAAATCAGTTGGCAACCGTAGCATTCGCCGAATTCTTCTTGGACGTATTTCACTATCTTCTGACGATTCCGCTTCACTTTCATTTTTTTTATATCCAATGTCTTCTTCCCAATCGGCCAAGTTGTCTGCAACGTCAAACAAGACGTCCATGCATTCATCGTAAATAATCGTATCGTCTCTTTCGTCTGCCATGATGAAACAGTGTGCGATTTGCAGGGGTGGGTGGGTGGGGGGGGGGGATTCCCCCCCAGGGATGTGTGGGTGGGGGGGATTCCCCCCCCCCCCCCTCTGCATCAGACCATCCCCTCCTCTGGTTTTAGTTTATGCATCCCAACCTGGGATGTTTATTTCCCACGCACTGGAGGAAAACTTTACATATAATTTAAATTTGTGGAGCCGAACACTGAAAGTTTACTATTAATACTATTAATGTGTTTGCTTATTAATTTTGAAAAAGTGCTATGTAGTAGGTAAGCATTTCAAAACATTTAGAACTAAACGACAAGACGACGCACGCCACATTTCCGTAGCATACCACAATGTTGCAAGACGTCGCCCCAGCGTAAACGAGGCTTTAAAAAAATAGAGCCTGGTCTGTATTGTATGGTGGATGTGATGTGTTGCGTACGAAGCTAAAACCTGCAATTAGATCCAAACGTCGTGGAAAACTGTGAAGAGGTGTCATCCTGCAGCAAGATAACGCTCGCCCACATTCTGCCAAACGGACAGCCGACGCAATATAGGAGTTGAGATTCGAGATGCTGGAACATCCACCATACAGTCCAGACCTGGCTCCAAACGATTTTCACATGTTTGGACCCTTAATGGAAGCACTACAGGGAAGAAGATTTGAAAGTGATGAAGACGTCATTGCTGAGGTGCAAAATTGGCTACAGATGCAACCGATAAACGCATTTTCTGTTGAAATAAAAAAAACTCGTAAAACGTCGGGAAAACTGCATTGAAGTCCAGGGAGGTTACGTAGAAAAATAATGCATGTTTCAGTTTTCTATCATCAGAATAAGTACAGCTTTTCACAAATGTGCCTTTGCTTTTTGAATTCCCCTCGTATACCTGTATGTAGATGATTTTGTAAATAAGCTTTCGCTATAATATACTTTTAAAGATATAACAAGGGATGGCTTTTCTGATAGTGCATACGCGTCAGTAGTGAGTTTCGGCATTAACATCTATTTATAAATAACTGTTTAACCATGGGTAACGCCACGGTCCAAGCTAGTAACATATATAATTATACTAACCCCATAAGACATCCCCCCCCACTGGTAAAAGCACAAATCGCACACTGTGATGAAAGGGCATAGGAACTTATAAAAACAAAAAACTTGTTGACGTGTGTAGCTTATTGCTACCTGAACAAAATACCAATAAAATGAAAAAGATACTAAAGCACTGCCACCAGCCACTGCGCAATACTATGCTCACAACACCACTGTGCTGTCGCCGGCCACTGAGCGATACTATGCACACGACAACACTATGGTGTCACCAGCCCTTGACCGCTATTTCACGTACGACTCCACTGTGGTGTCACCAGTCAGCAAAGTGTTAAACACAATGGAATTAAAAATTGCTCAAATTAGTGCAACCCTTTCCTTTCTTCATAGGAACATTTTTATTTCATTTTGAACATTCCAGCTGTTTGTACCCATGATGATTTTTGTCATTTATACTGCCACATCAATCTATTCAGAGAATGAAAAAAAAAAAACAACCTAATGGATTGTAAGAGCTAGACAGCAGTCTAAGATAAAACAGTAAATACATCTACATTAGACTGATATATTTTTTATTACAAATCTTCTATTTTTATCTTATAACTTAGTGTAGTAAATATGTAATAATTATCTGTTTGCCTCTGTTATCAGCTTCATTGCTATGAGAACATACTTGCACATGGCAATCATGACATGATGTTCTGCGGGATATGGTACCCAGAAGTCACTCGTAAGTTAGAGATTAAAGACATTAAACTGTTGAGAACAATAGGCCTACACATTTTCATTGTCTCTGGAATCAAAACTTCAAAGACATGTTTCTCATATACAGTTGATATAGTTAAAGCCTCAAAGTATATAAACCTTCAATAAATGATTACTATTTTTTTACCATACCTCATTTTCTCATTTTTAGTTAGAGTACCAGTAAGGCTTAAATCCTACACTGGTGAAATACTGACTAGAACATGCAGAAAATTTAGTAATGGAGTCAGCATCATTATTCTAACTGACAATGGAGACACCACTTGTTACAGCACTTAAAGAAGAAAATACATCATGCTCTGCTGCAACTGTGAAACTCCCACCATTCTTATCAACAAGCAGAAGTGATTGTACACAAACACCAAGTGCAAAGTGACTTTGACAAGTACATGTTAGTGTTCATGCAATTAGACAATGGTCATATAAGACCATTGAGGATGTGGGATACATTTATACTCATGTGAAAGATGCTTTGATTGAACATTATTCCTTGATGCCTCATGAATTTCTGAAAACTCTGCTTTCACCTCCAACTTATGTGTAACTGAAACCACCTGAAGTGCTGAGGGAACTATGTTCATTTGCATGTAAAGATCTCTTGACTGAAACGGCATTACATCTAACATGCCATAACAGTCTCCTCATAAAAATACATCATGTATGGTGGTGTATACTAACCTGCCATCAGCAGACCTACTGAAGAAGGCAAACATAATGGCTAATTGCCTAAAAGATAATGATTTTTGTGACCAAATTTCTTCACCTTTCACCAATAGCCTCAGAATGTGCATGCTGAAGAATGAAGATGCTCCTGGCCCCAGAATGCACATGACCACCTCAGTAGATGCTGCCAGTGCTGGATCATGTGACCTCACAAGAAAGGTGCTGCAACTGACACCAGAAAATTGCTTGCACAGTAAAAATCAGTGACAGTTCACACACAGATTAGTACCTACAAACAAAACTCAGGTGTATAAAAAAACAAAACTTTGACAGCAGTACAAGTGCTTCATAGAAAAAGACAACTTGGTGTTGTTTCCACAACACGTTTGGATGTAGTGCGAGAGGATGTACAGTACTGTGCGATTACCCAAATGTGAACAACAAGTGTTAGTGCATGGCCACACTAATTGTGCAGATAAGCACTGCCCAGACAACAGCAGATACCATAGTGTATAGTGCAATAAAGCTACAGGCACAGTGCTAAGACATCCTAGGTGGCTTTTTATTACAGACAGAAATACTGGTTGCAGATTCCTGGTGGATTGCTGATCAGGAATTAGTGTTTCTCTGTGGCACCTGTGCTCTGAATTTTCTGAGGCACATATGATCTGAACAAATATCAGCTATACACTATACCTTGACAGTGGCACACAATACCCTCATCAGAATGTAGAGTGAACAGGAGGTACTGTTGCATTTCTGTCCTGCTTTCATGCAACTATGGACATTTATCGTCACTGATGTCAGCTGCCTAATCATAGGAGCTGACCTAAGATTTTTCAGAGCTGGTTAACAGCTGTTTGGTGAGTGCTAACATAAACAAATTTCTACTTGTCATATCAACCATGCCAGTTTGTGAACAGTGCATAGAGCTTACTCTGGGCCACACAAAGATTTCTGCAGCGTTTTCAATGGATCTATGAGTCCTGTTTTTCAGCAAATGTGGGCTGCACATGTATGCGGTACATAAGAAGCAACCTGTTTCTTCCAATGCAGTATCTGTGACAGGTGAACTATGTACCATCTGCAGTTATACTATCTGTGCACAGTTATTGAATGAATTTCCTGTTCTGATAGTCCCAGTAAAAACACTGGGAAAATGACGTGACACCACACATCATCACATCAAGACCAATCCTGCACAGCCTGTATTTTGCTGTGCACATCATCTTCCTTCAGAGGAATTTGCAGCAGCACAAAAAGAAATGAACAAGATGCTAGCAGAAGGCATTATGTCTGTGTCAGGTTGTGATAGGGAACCTCCACTCTGCATGATGGAAAACAAAGATGGTGTGTGGAGTTTATATGGTGATTACCAAGCATTATATGCTTTGCATAATACCAGAACACTACCTGATGCTAAATGTTGCCAATTTTAACTTCACAGTTAGAGGTGCATCTGTATTTAGTGTTGTTGATCATGTTAAGGCATCCTCATAGATTGCACTGGCCAAGGAGGAAACTGACTATCATCAAACCATTCAAACTATAACATTATTATTTTCGGTCATATGGCTTAAAAATCCTGCACAGATGTGGTACAAATTCATGCAAAGTGTTTCACATGATCTCCCATTTGTCTTTTGCTGTCTTGACAATTTTTTTGACTTTTTCTAAGTCCTTGCAAGAACATTTACAGCATTTATGCCAACCTTTCAGTGCTTGAAGATTTTGTGATTCTTATCAATGCACAGAAATGTATATTTGCAAATGCAGAGATCTCTTTTCTGGACTACAAGATATTCTGCACATTATTGGCGCCACAGCAAGAAAAGGATTCAGCTATTAAAAATATGCCATACCTTACTACATACAGCAGCATTTGGTGAGTTAGTGGCATGATGAATTTTTTCACATCCTTTATCACATGTTGCAGTTGTGCAGCAGCCTCTCAATCTGTTGCTCACTGGAAAAACACTTCCAGCAACAGAAAAACTGAACCATCTGTGAAAGCATCTGATGATCTGAAGACAGCACTATCTAAGGCAAAACTGCTAACACATCCAAAGCCCAGGGCACTGATCGGACTTTTTGTAGATGCCAGCCAGGTAGCAGTGGGTACTACCTTACGGTGACAGATTCACAGATGTTGGCAATGCCTGGCACTTTTCCTCCACACATCTTACAGAGGCAGAGACTAAATGGAGTGCTATAAACATGGAACTTCTCTCCACATACCTTACCATTAAAACACTTCCAACACATTTTAGAGAGCCAACGTTTTGCAGTGTTTAGGGAACATTGGCCACTTACTTCTATTCTACAGTGGTTAACTGAACTTTTTTCACCAAGTCAATGTCAGCATGCATAATCTGTGGCACAATTCACAATGTATGTTCGACCCATCAGAGACAAAGACAATAACTTTGCTAATTAGCTTACAAGAAACAGAGCCAGCCTAGCGATAGTGGATTGAGTGAAGACTGCAAATAGCCAGCTGACAGAAACTTTCATAAAACAATACATCCTCGACAGAGAAACTACCTCACTTTGCGTGATGCATGTTAATAGTTGGCAGATCTGCAAATGAAATGTGGTGCGACTGTAGCAGTGATTGTTTACAGCCTCCAATCCTGCAAAATCACCACTGCGAAATCTTCAATACCATTCACAACATGTCACACCCTGGCATCAAAGCAAAGTTCAAATTTGTGGTTAGCAAAGTGGTCTGGCTAGGTGTCAAGAAAGACAGCTTCTTCTGTGTGCATGACCATTTAAGAGTTTGCTCTACTGATGGCACATTTTGCGCATATCCACCTGGACCTTTTTGGCCCATTTATCATCTATAGATGGTCGGTAACAATCATTGACCATTAAACCACATGGCCAGAAGCCACACTACTAGCAGACATCATGACTGAATTGATTGCCCAGGTACTTGTGAATGTCTGGTTTTCTTGCCATGGGATTCGTCTTACCATTATGACAGGCTGAGACTGTCAGTTTGAGGGATTACAGTTTTATGAGTTACTTGACCTTTATAGCATCCACTATATTCATACCTCAAGTTACAACCCAGCAGCCACTAATGGCATGGTTGAGCGCATCCATTGCTTCCTTCATTCTGTTATGTGACACAAAGAATCTTGAATTGATACATTGCCATGGGGTCTGCTCAGTTTCCAAACAGCTGTCAAAGAAGATTTGTCCTGTTCTCCAGCACAACTAGTATTTGGCAATTTGCTGCAAGTACCTGGCAATTTTATTGCACCATCTCTACCAACAGCCTAGCCATCCAATGTCCACACTTGTTTCCTCAAAAACTAGAACGTCACATCTGAGAACTATGCCCAAAAAACCTGTAACACCATGAAAACAACCTCAGTTCATTTCCAAAGAGTTGAACATGTGAGCACATGTCTGGCTTTATGATGATGCTGCACACCCACCTCTCACTCCATATTTTGGCCCATGCAAAGTGATATCAAGAGGAATAAACACTTTTGTTATCTCAGAGGGTGGCATGAATGAAACTGTTTTAATTCTTTAACTGACAGTTCAATGAACTAATGGTTATGCAGCTCACTGGCACTTGAATCTGCAAAACAACCACCAGCAGCCATGGCCCCTCTGCTCCACAACTAACAACACCTGTGATGGGAGATACAAAAATTTCTGACCTGCACCCATCTACACCTGCAACGATGCACACTGACAGATGCATCAAATACAAGTTCCAGATGTCCCCAGAGCACCAGGCTATCACTTGTACAGAAAGCAGAATGATGATGTTGAACAGCTGGCTGATAATCAAATCGCACTTACTGCTCATGTGTCTACTTACATGCAAGTGCTCGCTATTGGTCGCTCCCTTCTTCAGACCACAATTTCTTTGAGAAAGGTGGCATGAGCAGAAGAAAGATGAGGCACAATGCACCACTGCTCCAAGCTGCAGTCTCTATGGCTTTTCAAGTGAGGGAAGCTACTGTAGTGACCATGAGATCAACCAATCAACTAAGTGCAGTGCTATGTACTATGTGAAACAGTATCTTTCTTTCAGTTTGCTTTTGCTTATTGTAAGTCATATGTTACTAGTGATCTACTCCAAATGTATAAATGTTCAACAAACCATTATTAAGTTTTACCATACATCACTTCTTATTGTAGGAGTTAGAGTAACAGTAAAACTTAAACTCTACAAGAGTACTGTAGTTGAACTTGTCTGTAAAGAATTATCTGTCACTAACAGTTATTGGCTCCTAAAATTTGCAAATAATGGCCCAAATCAAAATGGGCTGGGGAAAATTTGTCAATATGTGCCACATTTCAACAAGTATAATGTGCAGGCAGCAGTAAACCTTCCATTGGATTATAAAAGACGGAGGTTCAAGTATGTAATATCCAGAACACTTTGAGATCATTATGAGCAGTTCACTAGGGATGAGGTTCAGGAGTGACATCATTGTGCCTGTTTTCAAAGAACTAATTCTGCATTTGATTGAAGTGCTTTAGAAAATCCAAGGAAAGCCCAAATGACACTACTTCTCTGTTCAGGTCTATGTGACCCAACATGGTTATAAATTTCATTTCTCATTATTTAAATACAAAGATAACTATCAAATTCAGTGACTTTTTTTGAAAATGCATGAGCAATATTTTAAGTAATTTAGTCATAAACATTAATAGTGACAAATGTAATGTTTGAGTCATAATGAACTACCAGAAATATAATTATTCTCAGAAATAGTTTTTAGTCTGATGCTGTACTTTATGGTAATAACGATTTTCATCATTCCAACTAACACTGAACAACCAACAAGGTTTACCTGGAAAAGCATAATACACTATCTCCAGCACAGTGTGGGTATCACAAAGGGAAATAAATGGAAACAGCAATTGAATCGTTAACAGAATTTATTGTAGAGGCCTTGGACAAACAGATGGTAGTGTCTGGTTCTTTTCTTGACATATCCAATACATTTGACACAATTAATTATGCAGTTCTAGTAAGAAACTATAGAATACCAGTATTTATGGACGTGCAGCAGGTTGGATAACATTGTATCTCAATAACAGGTGGCCATATGTAGCCATTAACAACTTATGCAGATCAGAAATTAGAAGCATTAAGTATTGTATACCTCAGGGATCTGTTATGGGACCTATCCTCTTCAGTTGCTTTGTAAATAAAGTACAAACATATGAATGTGCTAAATTTTTCCAACAATTTGGAAGCACTTAAGAAAAGCATTTTCATACCAGTCAATAATACCGCACAATTGCTCATGGACAACAAGTTATTAATTAATATGGAAAAGACTATGTATATGGTTTCCAACACTAAACAAAAGGAAGAACACACAGATGTTTTTCTAGGTGAAAAATAACTAGAAGAAGTAATTTCAGGTAAGCTTTTAGGCATGACAATAGACAGTTAGCTAAATTGGAAGCAGCAGATAAATTCTGTATCCAACAAGCTAAGCTTAGTGATATTTATAATCAAACAACTGGCTCAGTATGTACATCCAAACCTCTTGTTTACTACATATCATGGACTTTTTGAACTAGACATGCAATATGGAATCACAAAATGGCTCTGAGCACTATGCGACTTAACTTCTGAGGTCATTAGTCGCCTAGAACTTAGAACTAATTAAACCTAACTAACCTAAGGACATCACACACATCCATGCCCGAGGCAGGATTCGAACCTGCGACTGTAGCAGTCGCGCGATTCCAGACTGTAGCGCCTAGAACCACATGGCCATTCCGGCCAGCGCTATGGAATCACAGTGTAGAGGAACTCAGCCTTCACAGGAATGAAAAGAATATCACAGAAGAAGGCCATTCAAATTATGTTGAAAGAAGCAAAAAGAATCTTGTAGAAACTATTTCAAAAATCTTAATATTTTGACATTTCTATCACCATACATATTCAAGATCATTGTGACTACATTACTAGAGCCCACAAAACTGGAGACTAATGAGATTATGGGCATAATGACATGTCCTGTATTACAATTACATACTCATACAGAAGTTAATTTATGGGACCAATTAAGGCCACAAACACAATCACAATCACCCCAGGAGTTACCAGGCATGCAATCAGCGGAACCGGTGAACTAAAAAGTTTATATGAAGTAGTATTTTGTACAAAACATCAAAATGTACAAACATTAATGATTCTGTTTTCATGCATACTTAGAACTCTTATTCCTTCCAGGCATATGTCAGTCACATTAGGAATCTACAAAAGTTGGTGGAACAAGGATATTGGCCAGAACATATTTCACGCAACTATGTATAATGATACGTTCTTTTAAGATACTGTATGTCCTGTAATTTGGTAAGAAATCAACTAAAGAGGAACTTGCTGCAGTTGATAGTATTTGGGAGAACTGGGGAGAAGTCTTTCCTAAGCTCTGTAATCCATGAGAAAATGTTACTTTTGATAACAGTTAGTAGTATTTGGAGGTTGCTTTCCATTCAAACAATCTATACCAGGAAAATCAGGAAATTATAGGATCAAAATATGGACTCTGTGTGACAGCAAATCTTTGCGGATACTGATAGATATTGATAGCCCAAAGTTACACAGGAAACAAGAGCAGAACAGCACCAGAAAAATATCAGGAAATGAGGGCAGTTGCTGATCTCACTTTTGAGTTGCAGTGTCAGAAAATCACATGTGACAACTTTTTTTACATCATATAATTTGAGGCAGCTGCTCCTGCACAGAAAATTAACAATATTGGGAACTAGGCAAAGAAATAACCCAGAGATTCCACAACATATGAACAACAAGGAAGTTATATAGCTCTTCATTTTACTTCACAAATGTCACTAATGTGGTGAGAATTTTGTATTAATGAGCACACTCCACCAGGATGAAGAAATCAGTGACACAGCTGATAAGAAGCCAAAACTGATTTTGAATTATAATTCAATGGAAGCCAATTTTATCAGCAAACGGGTAGATAAATATGCGAATGAAAAACCAATAGATGGTCCATGATAGTTTTCTACAATACTCTTTATGTTTCTGCTTATAACGCATTTGCCTTTGGAACTTCAATAAACCCTTATTGAAATGCAAGGAAATTGACTAGAAGTAGTATATTCTTGGAGGAACTTGAGCAATATAGGAAAAGACAGACTGCTACATACCATAAAGGAGACACGTCACGTTGCAGACAGGCCCAATTAAAAGCCAATTACATATAGCTTTCAGTCCACCAGGATGAATGGCCACCACCAAATTGTGGCCAAGAGCAAAGTAGACCACCCTGTGGCACAACATGCAGCTGAATGTAACACACTTGATTTCAAAGGCTGTTTCACTACCAGAGCCCTCATTTCCCACCCTGTTTATTTGCAGCCCTCTTCTGACACATCTGCCCATCTTTCCCCACTCCTCTCGATTCCCCCCCCCCCCCCCCCTCCACCTCACTGCCCCAGTACCTCCTGACACTGTGCCTGTTAGGATTCTGGTCACTACACTCTCCATCAGATGGCATTCAGCTCTCTTCCCAACCTTACACCGTCAATTCCATTTCCCTGCTCCCTTTCAGATTGCTGCTTGCATTTCACATGGTGTTGCATTCTGACCCGAGATGCCAGAATTGATGCTTGTGTGTGAGTGAGATGTGCTTGCTTGTGTGTCTGAATGTTGTGTGTCTCTCTTTTACTGATGAAGGCTGTGGCCAAAAGCTATACGTAAGTGTCTTTTAATTATGCCTGTCTGCAACTTGATATGTCTTCATTATGGTAAGCAGAAATCTGTCTTTTCCTACATTGCTGATATTCCTACCTGGAGTTTCCACTGTTTGCTTGGAGGAGCAGGGAAATTTACCGGTAGCAGAAAACATTGCATCAAGGATGCATTTCCTAAGACCAGAAGATTCACTGAGAATGGTCAGGAGCATCCAAAACCCTGAAGGTGTGGCAAACACTTCATAATCAGTAACAACAAGTGAACTTACTAAACATGCATGCTGTAAATTCTGTCCAGCAAGCAATGACAGTAAAGTAAACATATTTTGTGTAAAACATGATTTCAAAATACACTCCTGGAAATGGAAAGAAGAACACATTGACACCGGTGTGTCAGACCCACCATACTTTCTCTGGACACTGCGAGAGGGCTGTACAAGCAATGATCACACGCACGGCACCGCGGACACACCAGGAACCGCGGTGTTGGCCGTCGAATGGCGCTAGCTGCGCAGCATTTGTGCACCGCCGCCGTCAGTGTCAGCCAGTTTGCCGTGGCATACGGAGCTCCATCGCAGTCTTTAACACTGGTAGCATGCCGCGACAGTGTGGACGTGAACCGTATGTGCAGTTGACGGACTTTGAGCGGGGGCGTATAGTGGGCATGCGGGAGGCCGGGTGGACGTACCGCCGAATTGCTCAACACGTGGGGCGTGAGGTCTCCACAGTACATCGATGTTGTCGCCAGTGGTCGGCGGAAGGTGCACGTGTCCGTCGACCTGGGACCTGACCGCAGCGACGCACGGATGCACGCCAAGACCGTAGGATCCTACGCAGTGCCGTAGGGGACCGCACCGCCACTTCCCAGCAAATTAGGGACACTGTTGCTCCTGGGGTATCGGCGAGGACCATTCGCAACCGTCTCCATGAAGCTGGGCTACAGTCCCGCACACCATTAGGCCGTCTTCCGCTCACGCCCCATCATCGTGCAGCCCGCCTCCAGTGGTGTCGCGACAGGCATGAATGGAGGGACGAATGGAGACGTGTCATCTTCAGCGATGAGAGTCGCTTCTGCCTTGGTGCCAATGGTGGTCGTATGCGTGTTTGGCGCCGTGCAGGTGAGCGCCACAATCAGGACTGCATACGACCGAGGCACACAGGGCCAACACCCGGCATCATGGTGTGGGGAGCGATCTCCTACACTGGCCGTACACCACTGGTGATCGTCGAGGGGACACTGAATAGTGCACGGTACATCCAAACCGTCATCGAACCCATCGTTCTACCATTCCTAGACCGGCAAGGGAACTTGCTGTTCCAACAGGACAATGCACGTCCGCATGTATCCCGTGCCACCCAACGTGCTCTAGAAGGTGTAAGTCAACTACCCTGGCCAGCAAGATCTCCGGATCTGTCCCCCGTTGAGCATGTTTGGGACTGGATGAAGCGTCGTCTCACGCGGTCTGCACGTCCAGCACGAACGCTGGTCCAACTGAGGCGCCAGGTGGAAATGGCATGGCAAGCCGTTCCACAGGACTACATCCAGCATCTCTACGATCGTCTCCATGGGAGAATAGCAGCCTGCATTGCTGCGAAAGGTGGATATACACTGTACTAGTGCCGACATTGTGCATGCTCTGTTGCATGTGTCTATGTGCCTGTGGTTCTGTCAGTGTGATCGTGTGATGTATCTGACCCCAGGAATGTGTCAATAAAGTTTCCCCTTCCTGGGACAATGAATTCACGGTGTTCTTATTTCAATTTCCAGGAGTGTATATGTCACGTAGTTCTGTCCAAACTGTAAACGAGTATGAACGCAATTTAGAAAGTTAATTTTAACACATTCAAAATTAACTACTTGTAACGAAAACTAATGTTTTATATTTATGAATTCTCTTAAATAATGTTCTACACTCCTGGAAATGGAAAAAAGAACACATTGACACCGGTGTGTCAGACCCACCATACTTGCTCCGGACACTGCGAGAGGGCTGTACAAGCAATGATCACACGCACGGCACAGCGGACACACCAGGAACCGCGGTGTTGGCCGTCAAATGGCGCTAGCTGCGCAGCATTTGTGCACCGCCGCCGTCAGTGTCAGCCAGTTTGCCGTGGCATACGGAGCTCCATCGCAGTCTTTAACACTGGTAGCATGCCGCGACAGCGTGGACGTGAACCGTATGTGCAGTTGACGGACTTTGAGCGAGGGCGTATAGTGGGCATGCGGGAGGCCGGGTGGACGTACTGCCGAATTGCTCAACACGTGGGGCGTGAGGTCTCCACAGTACATCGATGTTGTCGCCAGTGGTCAGCGGAAGGTGCACGTGCCCGTCGACCTGGGACCGGACCGCAGCGACGCACGGATGCACGCCAAGACCGTAGGATCCTACGCAGTGCCGTAGGGGACCGCACCGCCACTTCCCAGCAAATTAGGGACACTGTTGCTCCTGGGGTATCGACGAGGACCATTCGCAACCGTCTCCATGAAGCTGGGCTACGGTCCCGCACACCGTTAGGCCGTCTTCCGCTCACGCCCCAACATCGTGCAGCCCGCCTCCAGTGGTGTCGCGACAGGTGTGAATGGAGGGACGAATGGAGACGTGTCGTCTTCAGCGATGAGAGTCGCTTCTGCCTTGGTGCCAATGATGGTCGTATGCGTGTTTGACGCCGTGCAGGTGAGCGCCACAATCAGGACTGCATACGACCGAGGCACACAGGGCCAACACCCGGCATCATGGTGTGGGGAGCGATCTCCTACACTGGCCGTACACCACTGGTGATCGTCGAGGGGACACTGAATAGTGCACGGTACATCCAAACCGTCATCGAACCCATCGTTCTACCATTCCTAGACCGGCAAGGGAACTTGCTGTTCCAACAGGACAATGCACGTCCGCATGTATCCCGTGCCACCCAACGTGCTCTAGTAGGTGTAAGTCAACTACCCTGGCCAGCAAGATCTCCGGATCTGTCCCCCATTGAGCATGTTTGGGACTGGATGAAGCATCGTCTCACGCGGTCTGCACGTCCAGCACGAACGCTGGTCCAACTGAGGCGCCAGGTGGAAATGGCATGGCAAGCCGTTCCACAGGATTACATCCAGCATCTCTACGATCGTCTCCATGGGAGAATAGCAGCCTGCATTGCTGCGAAAGGTGGATATACACTGTACTAGTGCCGACATTGTGCATGCTCTGTTGCCTGTGTCTATGTGCCTGTGGTTCTGTCAGTGTGATCATGTGATGTATCTGACCCCAGGAATGTGTCAATAAAGTTTCCCCTTCCTGGGACAATGAATTCACGGTGTTCTTATTTCAATTTCCAGGAGTGTATATACTATAGTTATTACTATTATTTCTGTTGTTATTACAACATTTTTAGATAAAATTTCAAGTATTTTTGTTTTTATTATTATTACTATCATTTCTTTACATTCTCAGATGTTAAGTCTGGTTAAAAATGGAAAGTGATGCGGACCTTGATCAAGCGTCACTTCCTTTTAACTGTACGGTATATGTTATATTGCATTTAGGAACTTTCGGCTAATTGAACATGTATCAATAATTACGGATTTCTGTAGTTGTATATATAAGTTTGGATGTAGCTGTATTGCATTGATGTACTGGTGGATATTGTGTGGTATGACTCCTGTAGTTGATAGTATAATTGGTATAATGTCAACTTTATCCTGATGCCACTTGTCCTTGACTTCCTCAGCCAGTTGGATGTATTTTTCAATTTTTTCTCCCGTTTTCGTTTGTATATTTGTTGTATTGGGTATGGATATTTCGATTAGTTGTGTTAATTTCTTCTTTTTATTGGTGAGTATGATGTCAGGTTTGTTATGTGGTGTTGTTTATCTGTTATAATGGTTCTGTTCCAGTATAATTTGTATTCATCATTCTCCAGTACATTTTGTGGTGCATATTTGTATGTGGGAACGTGTTGTTTTATAAGTTTATGTTGTAAGGCAAGCTGTTGATGTATTATTTTTGCTACATTGTCATGTCTTCTGGGGTATTCTGTATTTGCTAGTATTGTACACCCACTTGTGATGTGATCTACTGTTTCTATTTGTTTCCAGAATGAGATTTTCACTCTGCAGCGGAGTGTGCGCTGATATGAAACTTCCTGGCAGATTAAAACTGTGTGCCCGACCGAGACTCGAACTCGGGACCTTTGCCTTTCGCGGGCAAGTGCTCTACCATCTGAGCTACTGAAGCACGACTCACGCCCGGTACTCACAGCCTTACTTCTGCCAGTATCTCGTCTCCTACCTTCCAACTTTACAGAAGCTCTCCTGCGAACCTTGCAGAACTAGCACTCCTGAAAGAAAGGATATAGCGGAGACATGGCTTAGCCACAGCCTGGGGGATGTTTCCAGAATGAGATTTTCACTCTGCAGCGGAGTGTGCACTGATATGAAACTTCCTGGCAGATTAAAACTGTGTGCCCGACCGAGACTCGAACTCGGGACCTTTGCCTTTCGCGGGCAAGTGCTCTACCATCTGAGCTACCGAAGCACGACTCACGCCCGGTACTCACAGCCTTACTTCTGCCAGTATCTCGTCTCCTACCTTCCAAACTTTACAGAAGCTCTCCTGCGAACCTTGCAGAACTAGCACTCCTGAAAGAAAGGATATAGCGGAGACATGGCTTAGCCACAGCCTGGGGGATGTTTCCAGAATGAGATTTTCACTCTGCAGCGGAGTGTGCGCTGATATGAAACTTCCTGGCAGATTAAAACTGTGTGCCCGACCGAGACTCGAACTCGGGACCTTTGCCTTTCGCGGGCAAGTGCTCTACCATCTGAGCTACCGAAGCACGACTCACGCCCGGTACTCACAGCCTTACTTCTGCCAGTATCTCGTCTCCTACCTTCCAAACTTTACAGAAGCTCTCCTGCGAACCTTGCAGAACTAGCACTCCTGAAAGAAAGGATATAGCGGAGACATGGCTTAGCCACAGCCTGGGGGATGTTTCCAGAATGAGATTTTCACTCTGCAGCGGAGTGTGCGCTGATATGAAACTTCCTGGCAGATTAAAACTGTGTGCCCGACCGAGACTCGAACTCGGGACCTTTGCCTTTCGCGGGCAAGTGCTCTACCATCTGAGCTACCGAAGCACGACTCACGCCCGGTACTCACAGCCTTACTTCTGCCAGTATCTCGTCTCCTACCTTCCAAACTTTACAGAAGCTCTCCTGCGAACCTTGCAGAACTAGCACTCCTGAAAGAAAGGATATAGCGGAGACATGGCTTAGCCACAGCCTGGGGGATGTTTCCAGAATGAGATTTTCACTCTGCAGCGGAGTGTGCGCTGATATGAAACTTCCTGGCAGATTAAAACTGTGTGCCCGACCGAGACTCGAACTCGGGACCTTTGCCTTTCGCGGGCAAGTGCTCTACCATCTGAGCTACCGAAGCACGACTCACGCAGGAGAGCTTCTGTAAAGTTTGGAAGGTAGGAGACGAGATACTGGCAGAAGTAAGGCTGTGAGTACCGGGCGTGAGTCGTGCTTCGGTAGCTCAGATGGTAGAGCACTTGCCCGCGAAAGGCAAAGGTCCCGAGTTCGAGTCTCGGTCGGGCACACAGTTTTAATCTGCCAGGAAGTTTCATATCAGCGCACACTCCGCTGCAGAGTGAAAATCTCATTCTGGAAACATCCCCCAGGCTGTGGCTAAGCCATGTCTCCGCTATATCCTTTCTTTCAGGAGTGCTAGTTCTGCAAGGTTCGCAGGAGAGCTTCTGTAAAGTTTGGAAGGTAGGAGACGAGATACTGGCAGAAGTAAGGCTGTGAGTACCGGGCGTGAGTCGTGCTTCGGTAGCTCAGATGGTAGAGCACTTGCCCGCGAAAGGCAAAGGTCCCGAGTTCGAGTCTCGGTCGGGCACACAGTTTTAATCTGCCAGGAAGTTTCATATCAGCGCACACTCCGCTGCAGAGTGAAAATCTCATTCTGGAAACATCCCCCAGGCTGTGGCTAAGCCATGTCTCCGCTATATCCTTTCTTTCAGGAGTGCTAGTTCTGCAAGGTTCGCAGGAGAGCTTCTGTAAAGTTTGGAAGGTAGGAGACGAGATACTGGCAGAAGTAAGGCTGTGAGTACCGGGCGTGAGTCGTGCTTCGGTAGCTCAGATGGTAGAGCACTTGCCCGCGAAAGGCAAAGGTCCCGAGTTCGAGTCTCGGTCGGGCACACAGTTTTAATCTGCCAGGAAGTTGTTTCTATTTGTTGTTTGCAAAGTCTGCATTTATCTGTTGTGGTATTGGGATCTTTAATAATATGCTTACTGTAATATCTGGTGTTTATTGTTTGATCCTGTATTGCAATCATGAATCCTTCCATCTCACTGATTATATTGCCTTTTCTTAGCCATGTGTTGGATGCGTCTTAATCGACGTGTGGCTGTGTTAGATGATGCCGGTGCTTGCCATGTAGTGTTTTCTTTTTCCAATTTACTTTCTTCGTATCTGTTGGTGTTATGTGATCTAAAGGGCTGTAGAAGTGGTTATGAAATTGCAGTGGTGTAGCTGATGTATTTATATGAGTGATTGCTTTGTGTATTTTGTTAGTTTCTGCTCGTTCTAGAGAGAATTTTCTTAAATTGTCTACCTGTCCATAATGTATGTTTTTTATGTCGATAAATCCCCTTCCTCCTTCCTTTCTGCTAAATGTGAATCTTTCAGTTGCTGACTGTATGTGATGTATTAAATATTTGTGGCATTGTGATCGTGTAAGTGTATTGAGTGCTTCTAGGTCTGTGTTACTCCATTTCACTACTCCAAATGAGTAGGTCAATATTGGTATAGCATAAGTATTTATAGCTTTTGTCTTGTTTCTTGCTGTCAATCCTGTTTTCAGTGTTTTTGTTAGTCTTTGTCTATATTTTTCCTTTAGTTCTTCTTTAATATTTGTATTATCTATTCCTATTTTTTGTCTGTATCCTAGATATTTATAGGCATCTGTTTTTTCCATCGCTTCTATGCAGTCGCTGTGGTTATCCAATATGTAATCTTCTTGTTTAGTGTGTTTTCCCTTGACAATGCTATTTTTCTTACATTTGTCTGTTCCAAAAGCCATATTTATATCATTGCTGAATACTTCTGTTACCTTTAGTATTTGTTTGAGTTGTTGATTTGTTGTTGCCAGTAGTTTTAGATCATCCATGTATAGCAAATGTGTGATTTTGTGTGGGTATGTTCCAGTAATATTGTATCCATAATTTGTATTATTTAGCATGTTGGATAGTGGGTTCAGAGCAAGGCAGAACCAGAAAGGACTTAATGAGTCTCCTTGGTATATTCCACGCTTAATCTGTATTGGCTGTGATGTGATATTATTTGAATTTGTTTGGATATTAAGTGTGGTTTTACAATTTTTCATTACTATGTTTAGGAACTGTATCAATTTAGGATCTACTTTGTATATTTCCAATATTTATAGTAACCATGAGTGGGGTACACTATCAAAAGCCTTTTGTTAATCAATGTATGCATAGTGTAGCGACCTTTGTTTAGTTTTAGCTTCATATGTCACCTCTGCATCTATTATCAGTTGCTCTTTACATCCTCGTGCTCCTTTGCAACAGCCTTTTTGTTCTTCATTTATAATTTTATTCTGTGTTGTATGTGTCATTAATTTCTGTGTAATGACTGAAGTTAATATTTTGTATATTGTTGGTAGGCATGTTATGGGGCAATATTTAGCTGGGTTTGCTGTGTCTGCTTGATCTTTAGGTTTCAGATAAGTTATTCCATGTGTAAGTGTATCAGGAAATGTGTATGGGTCTGCAATGTAACTGTTAAATAATTTAGTTAGATGTGAATGTGTTGGGGTGAAATTCTTTAGCCAGAAATTTGCTATTTTATCTTTTGCAGGGGCTTTCCAATTGTGAGTAGAATTAATTGCTTGGGTGACTTCATGTTGCAAAATTATCACTTCAGGCATTTGTGGTATCATCTTGTATGTGTCTGTTTCTGCTTGTGTCCACCATGCATGCCTGTTATGTTGTACCGGGTTTGACCATATGTTGCTCCAGAAGTGTTCCATGTCTGTTATGTTTGGTGGATTGTCTATTTTAATGTGTGTGTTATCTATTGTCTGATAAAATTTCTTTTGGTTTGTGTTGAATGTTTGGTTTTGTTTCCTTCTATTTTCACTTTTTTTGTATCTTCTAAGTCGTTTGGCCAATGCTTGTAATTTCTGCTTCTTTTCGTCTAATTGCTCTATCGCTTCTTGTTGTGAGATTTTACCTAACCTTTTTCGTTTTTTTCTGACATTTTATTTCTTATGAATTGTGTTAGCTGTCCAATGTCTTTTCTCGGTTTTTCTATTCTGATCTGTAGCCTGTGTTGCCATGCTGGTTTTGTGGGTTTCTTCTGTGTGTTGGTTGGTTCTGATCTCTGCCTAGTGTGTATATTTAGTGTAGTGAGTGCTCCTATATAAACCAGCAGTTGTAACTCTTCCATAGTTGTGTTTCCATTTATTTTGTTGTGTATGATTGTGTTGATAGTTTTTATTCTTGTTTTGACTTGTGGGATATTTGGCGGTCTATGCAAGATTGGTCTAATGTCTGTATTTCTGTATTTGTATTCTATACATGTCAGCTGAAATTTTTCTTCTATATCTAACATGTGTGTCACTTTGTGTTCTATTTGTGCTTGTTCTGGTGACTGTCTTAAGATTTCGTTTTCCTCTGATTGTTTAATTGATGCGTGTTGTCCTTTGTTTGTTTGCTCTGGGATGTTTGAGTCCATTACTGTATTTTCTTCTTCTTCTGATTGCACATTATTTTGTTTCAGTATTTGTTGTACTTGTTGTTTGATGTTTTCTAATTCTGACTGGGGTATCCTGTTATTTTTGATTATTACACAGATCTGATCAGCTAGTCGTTGTTCTGTTAAAAAATTTAATTCTGGGTATCTGGTAATAAATGTTGTGTATACTTGTGATCTGTATCCAGTTGTGTTGGTTCCTAGGTTTGTTGCTTTGTAATAACAGAGCATGAGGTGTCGATTAACTTCATCTGACCATCTCATCCTCTGTCTTTGTTTTCCTTCTAGGGTGGTTGCAGGAAGCATATCCTGCAAAACACCTCTATTTGGATTTAAATCATTTTCCAGTTGGCTAGCAGTGTCGTTACCATTTTGGGCGGGCATAGGGTTCAAGCGTCGTCCCCGACCATGACGGCGCTTGGCCGAGGCTTCATTAGTTCTGTCCTGAACCAACTAATCACACTAAAAGGGGGGTTAGCCCTATTAGTGGTTTGTTCTTTTCGTCGCCTTTTACGGCTGGTAGAACATACCGGAGGCCTATTCTTTTCCCGGGCCTCCACGGGAGGTTATTATTATTATTATTATTATTATTATTATTACTATTATTAGTGACATACTGAACTTTAAAAATGCCAACAACTGCACGAATATATGTATGTTAGTAGAAAATTTTTGCAGTATTTTAATGTCATGTCATATTGACCCAAACAGTACATTTATATAGTAAAAGTGAACAGAAAAGTAGCATTAAGAAGAGCTGGTAGAGAATTAGAGGACTTTCTTTGCAAAAAACAAGGCTAGTATCTGAAGTACATTATCTGGTACACTTTTGTCCCATTTAGCATATATCTCATAATTATCAGTATTGAAATAACTCCTGAATTTAATGGAGGGAAGAAATGTCAGTTGATTGTTTTGGTTAGGGAGTATTTTTTGGTGTTTGGAGGCCGTCAGCTGCATTTATACAATTCACACCAATGACACTGAAATTCTGGCAGTGAGAAGTCTATGTGTTGTAGCTGTGTAACACAATTTATTGAGTATAAAACAAAATAAATTTGAAGCACTGATAAATGTATACTTGCTCTGATAATCATTGTATAGACTAATCATTACTAGAACATAAAAACATGTTCAGCAAGCACCAATTTCCAATTTGTAAACAGTTCCACAGCATTAGCCATAGTAATAATGGCTCCCAGGTGGAATCCAAATAGTAGATGGTTGAAGTAAGAAGACTGGAACTGCACACTGGTATGCATATATTTTATAGAGTTTCAAGTAAATGATAATAGGAACATGATGGAATGGCTGGAATGAGTTGCTTCAGACTAACTTATTTGAAAAGTCTTCAAGAAGATATGAGGAGATTAGATTAGATTAGATTAGATTAATACTAGTTCCATGGATCGTGAATACGATATTTCGTAATGATGTGGAATGAGTCAAATTTTCCAATACATGACATAATTAAGTTAATTTAACAACATAATTAAGTTAATATAACAACTATTTTATTTTTTTTATTATTTGTTTGTTTGGGTTTTTTTCTTTTTTTTCTTAATTTATATCTAAAAATTCCTGTATGGAGTAGAAGGAGTTGTCATTCAGAAATTCTTTTAATTTCTTCTTAAATACTTGTTGGTTATCTGTCAGACTTTTGATACTGTTTGGTAAGTGACCAAAGACTTTAGTGGCAGTATAATTAATCTCTTTCTGTGCTAAAGTTAGATTTAATCTTGAATAGTGAAGATCATCCTTTCTCCTAGTATTGTAGTTATGCACACTGCTATTACTTTTGAATTGGGTTTGGTTGTTAATAACAAATTTCATAAGAGAGTATATATACTGAGAAGCTACTGCGAATATCCCTGGATCCTTAAATAAATGTCTGCAGGATGATCTTGGGTGGACTCCAGCTATTATTCTGATTACACGCTTCTGTGCAATAAATACTTTATTCCTCAGTGATGAATTACCCCAAAATATGATGCCATATGCAAGCAATGAGTGAAAATAGGTGTAGTAAGCTAATTTACTAAGATGTTTATCACCAAAATTTGCAATGACCCTTATTGCATAAGTATCTGAACTCAAACGTTTCAGAAGATCATCAATGTGTTTCTTCCAATTTAATCTCTCATCAATGGACACACCTAAACTTTCACGGAAGTTCCATGAGATAAAGATTAGAGCAACCAGGGTATTATTTATTTATTTAGCATATGGCATTACATATGAACAGTGACTAGCAATTGTTGATTACATAGTTTTATAAAATTTTACAAAAATATATTAATTTCATAACTTATAATTTAAAAAATAAATCTATAAATTAACATCTAATTTGTCGATCCATTTAAGGGCTGCCTCTGTCACTTCAAAGAAATCTTCCAAGTTCCCAAGGTAGGCTCTTCTGCCACATCTTGATACAATGGGATGGATCATCTGGTGTTCATTTCCGCAGTCACACTGAGAAGATGAAGCCCTTCCCCATCGATAGAGCTTTTCAGCACAAATGCCGTGGCCTGCGCGGATCTGATTAATTGTTTTACAAGCACCCCGTGTTAGTTCCATACTGGCTAGTCTTGTGTCAGGTCTTTGGAGGGTCTGATGTTCCTCATGGGCACTAGTGTTCCACATTTCTGTTCACTTTTTGTTGATACTGAAAGCAGCTGCCTGTAGCAATTCTGCCAGTAGGGCAGATGGCTGCCTAGATTTTAATCGGTTCATTTGGAGTGCAGGAATGTCAGAATGCATTTGAAGTTCGGGGATTTTAAGTAATTTTTGGTATTCCTTGAAGAGGGCATTGTAGTGATACAATTTGTTACGCCCACTATGTGAAGTGTATTGATGTGAAGATAGAGTTATTATACATTGTCCAGTCACAGTAATATGACCACCTGCCAAAAGACTGAATAACCACGTATTGCAGTACAGATCAGTGTCAGACATGCAGGAAGTGAGTCATTAGGTTCTGGAAGCTACCAACATGGGTGTGGAGCCATGGCGACTAGAGCCATGGCCAGCTGCACTAGGTTTTCTCAGTTGAGGATCCACAGCATGAACAACCTGATCGAGGTGGCCCCAAATATTTTCAGTTGGGTTTAAAATTGTGGAGTTTGGAGGCCAGGGGAGTATGGCAAACTCATCCAGGTGCTCTGTGAACCACGCATGTCCACCACAAGCTGTGTGATGCATTGTATTGTCCTGCTGGTAGATGTCATCACACCAAAGAAAAAAATAAATTTGCATGTAGGGGTTGACACATTTCCCAAGTATAGATGCATACTTGTGTTGATCTAATATGCCTTTCAGAATGACAAGATCATCCAGAAAATCCCACAAAATCATTCCCCAGAGCATAACACTCCCTCCTTCAGTGTAGACTCTTCCAACGATTGTTGCAGAGTATTTGCCTTCAAACTTTCGTGTTCTACATTACAATGGGCATATGTCTGATAGAGCATAAAATGTGATTCATATGAAAAGGCCTCCTGTCACCAGTCACTGGACACTCAGTTGTGGTAATGGTGTGCAAATTCCAGCTTTCATCACCAATGAACAGCCGTCAGCATGGGTGCATGAACCAGGAGCCTATACACAGCAACATGAACAGCATTGAGGAGAAACTGTTGGTAGCCCTTTGGTTCATCAGGACAGTCAGTTGCTCAACAGTTGCAGGTCTATTCACCTGTACACATTTCCATAACTGTTGTTCATCCCTGTCACCCATAACCCATGGTGCAACCCAGTTGCTTTGGCGCTGGTTTTGGATAGAGCCATTTTGCCATGCACAGTACACTTTGATCACAGTGGCACATTAACAGTTTACAAACATAGCAGATTCAGAAATGCTTCCATCCTTGGCCTGAAAGTCTATAATCCTGCCTGTTTGGATGTCAAATAAATTGCTCAGTGTCTGCATTACAATGACTGCGTCTCCCCAACATGTTTTATATACCCTCCATTGCTTGTGCTGCCATCTGTCATACCTGAGTGGTTATTGGACATTGATGTTAAACATAAGCAGTGGTCACATTTATGTAACTGGACCTTGTAGTGTCGAGCTTGAAAGCTACTTTATTTAAATAAACTGCTGTACAAAACTTGAGATGAAAGAAATTTTTGCATGATGATTCACTGCCAAGTAACTTAGGATGTACTCAGTGGGATCTAAGACAGGGGAACTGAATATCTTCCCATTTCAAAAGCTCCTTCACTTGTGCTGTTCAATGCAGTCATGCACTGTCATCCATAAAAATAAAGTCAGGGCCAAACACACCCTTAAAAAGATGCACATGGACAAGGAGCACAGTGTCACAATAATACTGACTAGTGAGTGTATCTTGTTCAAAGATTTGGAGGTCAGTGTGCTCATGCAATATTATGCCTCCCCACGCTATGAAACATGCAATGCATCCAGGAACATTGTTGAAAGTGATCATCTTGGTGGTCCAGTTGTTATGGTGTCAGGAGGCATAATGCTTGAACACTGGATTCTCATTGTTCATTGTTATTGCAACACTGTACTGCATCCCTATGTGCACCTGTAAAGGTGTGCATTCAATCCTGAGTTCATTTCTATGGATGACAATGCATGACCACAACTCCACAGGTGGAGTGAGAGAATATTTGGCAAATGGACTGCTCTGCCCATTCCCCTCACTTAAATCTCATCGAGAAATCTGGGATGCATTGGGGAGATGCACTGCAGCATGTGCACATGCACCAACAACTATCCAGCAGTTGTCAACCACACGGGTGGTAGAATCAAATGCCCTATCACAGTAACTTCTTACCAACATTGTGGCAAGCATGTGAGTGTGTTGCAGAGTATGCACTGCCTTGTGTGGAAATCACACACCCTAATAAGAGTTATGTACCACCTTTCTCATGCCCAATGTATTAACTGACTATAAAAATTGTGCTAGAGTCTGCCATTTGGAATCAGTATCAAATGAAAGGATTTCATGCACCAGCTGCATGAATGTAATTGCTATTGTATAACACCTTCCATTCCCATGCATAAAGAGACAAACATTTTTACATTTACCTCCTAAATGCATTCTATTCCTAAGTAACATTTAGTATACTTATACATCTCAGAATCTGCAATAATTGTGTCAAGCAGTTTCATCCCAGATAGCACAGTAAGCCGGTTTCAAACTTGTTTCCAGATGTAAGGTTCAAGTATATAAGCTTGATCAAAGCTGGAATGTTCAGGCCTGTTAGTTGGATTCAAGCTTGAAACAAACATCAAAGTTGGCAGAGTTCAAGCTATATTTCAAGCTTGACTTATCAAGTTTGGCTCCAGCTGTATCTACACACGTGGAATACAGCCTGGTATTTACAGCTTGTTTGAAGCTACATAATTATTAATCCGAATTTCTTGAACCTAATTAATTAAATAAATATAAGAATGGAAATGGTGTGAAAAAAATTATCAAGACATGATGTTTAAAAAATTTTATTTTCAAAGTGTTTAAAATTGTTTTATTTTAAAATTTAATTATTCTGAAGCCCCTCTGGCCCCAGCACACAGACCAGAGCAGGATCAAATATCGCTGACTTCTGCTGGTATAATGATCCTGTAACAGGTAAAAGAAAATGTTAGCCATACCTAAACATAAAAAATGAAACTGAACAACCTAAATATAATTTATGCCCCAGATTAGCAAAATAACTTCAAACTCACTGATGTAGTAAGAATCATTAACTAGTATAACTGAGTAAGCAGCTGCTTCTGGTGACTTCATTCCAAAGAGTTTTTAAAGTAATTTGAAATAACTTTTTGTTTGAAATTTTGAAAGTAAAGATGACATTTGGGTAATTTTGCGATGACTTCATGAAGAAGCCACACATCACTATTTCTAACAGTTTCAGGACCATTTAATCTGAATTATAAAGAAACAATTACTTGAAATCATATACACCTCATACTGTAAGGAAACTACCGTTTAGAAAAATGTTGACGTTTTATTCTATCCACAATTATATTTTGGTGAGTAAAACTGAATCAAAATGAAATAAAAGATGAAATCGAAATGAATTTAAGAAATTACCAGTTCAGTGGAACTGAAATGTAAAAGAACAAAAAATGTTCTCCTTGTCATATTTTAATATTGCCTTTTATTAAATTTCAGCCACATTACAAATAACAATAAAAGTAAGAAGTACCAGTAGGCCTTGCAGTATTATTTCACCTAGGGAACAACAAAATTAAGAGCAATTGAAGACCAGTCAAAGCTACATAAATAAAAAAGACTGACACCTATGTAGTGACTGGTTCTTGATGCACTTTTCCCGTTCACCATGTCATTACTATTTGTATTAGCAAAGAAACTTTTCACACTTAACGATTATTCATTCATGGTGTGACACACACGAGTATTTACAAGTAAACAAATGTAATAGGGCGAGATATATATATATATATATATATATATATATATATATATATATATATATATATATATATTTACAAGTAAACAAATGTAATAGGGCGATATATATATATATATATATATATATATATATATATATATATATATATATAGGCGAGATTTTAAAAAGGTAAAATAGCATTAAGTTTTAATTTATTAGTGCCACGTAATAGAGGGCTAGTTTAAAATGACCTCTTTTTGCTGAACAACTTGTAATATGTTTTCTTAGCTGGTAATCCATTTCACTTTCATCCAGGTTCAATTTTTCTACGTAAAAGAATATAATATTTCTTTACGTTACGTAATAATATTTAACATTTGTAATATTAACGTACCACTAGATAAAAAATGCACCAGATTACCTGTAATACACTATATATCTTCTTCAGACCCGGTGTAGCAGTAAGGCAGGGGACGCCACACACTTTCCGAACTATTTTCCGGTATAAAACAAAACTTCACAACAGTCAACAATCATTAACGCACGTCACAAAAATAAAATGGCTGTAAACCTAGCAGAGTCAGTGCAACTGCAGGGCTTATAAACGCTTGTGGCGCTTCCCGTGGATGTGTATGGAAGCTATGCTGCGCGCGCATCTGCTGTACAGCCTTCCAGAGAAATTACAGTTTATTTCAAGCTTGCGAAAATTATTTTAATTCAAGCTAAATTTTTACAGCTTGATGTAAACTGTGTAACAGGTTGATGTTTCAATCTTGAATTTTCAACTGAATCTAAACTCAATATCCAGCTTGAAATAAGCTGTGTAACAGGATGATTTTTCAATCTTGAATTTTCAACTGAACCTAAACTCAATATCCACCTTGAAATAAGTTTGAGTGCTAGCTGGGATTAATCTTATTATCAACTATTCATTATCACCCTGACCCACAGGTGAAAGAAGAGCTGGGGGCTTATTGAGTCTCTCACACCACTACAACAGCATTAAGGTTACATGGAGTGTTGTTGTCTGGCAAAACACTATCTCTCACTGTGTTTCTGTGTGTCTTGGGATCCCCTTGTACCAAGGCCTTCATCCAGGAGTGGCTGTCAAATGGCTGTTGATAATGATAATAATGATGGTGACTGAATATGAAAATGTAAAGGCATTATATGTATGTCGCTTGTTATGTTTACAAAACCAGAGTCAACAGTTACAATGCTTGTCTTTGGACTTACTTCCATTATTTTCAAAAATTTCACAAACAGATCTTCTTAATACTTCAAGTCAAACTTGGTTCTATTTTGTATTATATCCTCAAGATACTTATGTTGCATTTTCTTTGTGTCACTTTAACAATGAAACAATCAGTATAAAACTGAGGTGTATAAAACTAAGGTGACACTTTGTTTTCTACTATTTATATCTCAATTTAAGAAAAGGTGCATTTCTTACTATAATTTATTAGGAATATGATCTTTATTAATGAGAACATTAATTCTGGAACCACCAATTCTTTTTGTATTGTGAAACGTTCATTATGGCAACACATTAGATACTGTGTGCATCATTGGATGGAATGATGTTTCTGTTCTGTAGCTATAAATTTCTTTTACACAGGATGAACCAGAATTGGTGCACTTGATTGTCACACCACAGTTCCTTGCTCACTAACAGTACAAAAATGTGTCTAACAAAACTTTCTCAAGTACATACTTCAAGTAGAAAATGAAGATAAATAAAAGGCAGTTCAATAATACATAACTGCACTGCTAAGCTAGTGCAGTGAGTAGAGTTTTGCATTCAGAATACTCATGTTTGAGAGGCAATTCTGACAGAAATATTCATGAAGAGTAATATTCAGTTAAAAATAATTATGTGTTATAGGACAGAGATAAAAACAATACATATCAAAGTGGATATGTCAAAATACATACTTCATTTTGTAACAGCAGCCATATGTAATATTTTAAACACACTGTCAGTGACAGCATGCCTTTCATGAAATATACATAGTCTTCAGAGTAAATACTTAAAGTAACCTCCCTACATTTTGAAACTGTTAGTGACTCACTGAACCATACCTCTCTGAACTCTTCCCAGCATAGCTGCATCCACAGGTACAAGAGTAGCATAGAAGCACACTACCACCTTCATCAGAGGAATAAAATAAACACGCTTCTTCAAGTGTCTCCCAGGAAGAAAATCCAAGACATTTAGATCAGGTGAACCCAGAAGTTGTAAGATAGAACATCCATAGCAGCAACATTTCCAGGAAAAGGCTCTGCTTAAATACCATTGCACATTTCTTTCAAAGTGTACATGTGCACTAATCATATTGTAATCAGAACATCTGTTGAACACATAGTTTGCTAGTGATTCAGGCAAACTGTTTGTGAGAAATGCATGACACATTTGTCCATACAACCGCTCCAGGAGCATTAATGAACCAGAACCCAAGATAATGTCTCCTGACATTATGACCCATGTGTTGATGCCAAACTGGACCTAATACACGCAGTCCTGGGTGACATGTGGCTTCATTTTACACAAATGGTAGTAGATGTGCATATTGAAGATATCCTCACATGAAAACACAGCTTCATCAGAACATACACTGAAGCACCAAAGAAAATGGTGTAAGCATGCGCATTGAAATACAGAGAGATGTAAACAGGCAGAATATGGTGCTGCAGTCAGCAACACCTATATATGGCAACAAGTGCCTGGTACAGTTGTCAGATTGGTTACTGCTGCTACAATGGCAGGTTATCAAGATTTAAGTGAGTTTGAACATGGTGCTATAGTCAGTGCATAAGCGATGGGACACAGCATCTCTGAGGTAACGATGAAGTGAGGATTTTCCCGTACGACCATTTCATGAGTGTACCATGAAAATCAAGAATCTGGCAAAACATCAAATCTCTGACACTGCAGCAGGAAAAAATCCTGCAATAACAGCACCAACTACTGCTGAAAAAAATCGTTCAATGTGACAGAATGCAACCATTCCAAAAATTGTTGCAGATTCCAATTCTGGGCCATCAGCAAGTGTCAGCAAGCAAACAATTCAATGAAGCATCATCGATATGGGTTTTCACAGCCGAAGTCCCACTCATATACCTTGATGACTGCATGACACAAAGCTTTACACCTCACCTGGGCCTATCAGCACTGACACTGGACTGTTGATGACTGCAAACATGTCGCCTGGTCAGCCAAGTCTTGTTTCAAATTGTATTGAGCTGATGGACATGCATAGGTATGGAGACAGCAGGGGACTGTTCAAGCTGGTGGATGCTTTGTAATGGCATGGGGCATTTGCAGTTGGAGTGATATGGGACCCGTGATATGTCTAGATACGACTCTGATAGGTGACATTTACGTAAGCATCCTGTCTGATCACTGGCATCCATTCATGTCCACTGTGCATTTCGATAGATTTTGGCAATTCCAACAGGGCAATGCGACAGCCTACATGTCCAGAATTGCTACAGAATGGCCCCAGGAACACTCTTCTGAGTATAACACTCCCACTGGCCGCTATATCCCCCAGACATGAACATTATTTAGCATATCTAGGATGCCTTGCAACATGCTGTTAAGAAGAGATCTCCACTCCCTCACAATCTTACAGATTTATGGACAGCCCTGCATGATCCATGGTGTTAGTTCCCTCCAGCACTACTTTAGACATTAGTTGAGTCCATGCCACATTGTGTTGTGGCACTTCTGCATACTTGTGGTGGCCCTACAGTATATTAGGCAGGTGTACCAGTTTTTTGGCTCTATAGTGTATTACAATCATCATTGGTCTCCTGTTGTTGTTGGAGCCCTACACAAAACTACATCAACAGAAAGTTGTCGTCAGGTTGCTGGTTTTGTACTAACGAATAATAATAGTTGTACAGCTTTTGATGTTGCCACACATAAATAACCTATGTTGTAAGACATGCACTTGTCTTGTTACCTCACATGTTCTTAACTACTTCACTAGGTTTCTTGATGAATAGCTTCTAGAACAGCTTCTTCATTAACTTGAGTATGCTAGACTGTGGATGATCTCTGTTTGGTGGAGACAGAAGGAACCTATGTCTTCAAGGTGAAGCTCCATAAGACACATTTGTCTGGATAACATTGACCAAGATTCCTAGCAATATATTCACGAGTAGCAACTGCAGACTTCTTGTCATGTCCACCAAGAGGCAAAAGCATTTTGAAAGATTTGACATTTGTGTATGCCATATTACAGTCCTAACTATTTTACAAGAAACACTAGAAGAAATTATGGTATATGTGCTACTATGCGACAGAGTTTATTAACCATGTGTTAGTTTGCTTGCAACTATTCCCTGTCCATGGAAAAGTGCATGGAACCACTTCATTCAGCAAATTGAACCATTGTCCCTACCATGCATTGACCCTCTTATAGGTTATTTTCTGTGGTGATATTACAAACAGAGTTATTGAGATCAACTTACAGTATCAGTGCACTCCTTCATAAAGCCAATAGTGTAAAAATTTTCAGAAAATTTTGGGAGTCTTTTGAAGAAGCAGAATAATGATGAATAATTAATGATTTGCAAAAGGGGTCAAATAACATATGATGTTGACAGATAGTCAGCTGTCAGTGTGCGTGTGTGTTATTCACAACTTTTAGAAACACAGTTTTTTTTTTTTTTTTTTTTTTTGCATTATTCAACACAATATGGTCACTTGTGAAATATGTAAGACCCTAATTACACTGTTTCTCTGGCAGTAACAGATGAGAATTTTACAATTGTCCATTAGTGTAAGAAAAGTTCCCAGGTCTGAGTCCTGAGTATCATCTGTGTCTACCCTTTAATAGGGAATGCTCACAGCAAGAAGGCTCAGTGTGTAACAAATGTTTGAAGCAAGCAGGTAACCATGTCATAGAGATGCACTCATTCTTCCTACAGCCAAATGAGTGAATTTGAAAGGGGTCGAATTGTGGTTTCTGAATGGTCCTTTTGGACAATTGCCACACAAGTTGGGCTTGCTGCATCAGTTGCACATTGATGCTGGTATCAGTGGTTGTGTGGACATTCTCACACCCATATATAAGGTTCTGGATGTCCACGCACAGATTTCTGCCAGGACTGTTGTATCGTAAGAGCAACAGTAGCAGACTGTACAGCTATCACAGCATAGATAAGAGCACTTGTCAGTCCAGATGTGTCAACACGAACTGTTGCAAACCAGTTATTAACAGTGGAACTACAGGCACCAACACCTCTAGCTTGTCTTCCACTCACACCAAAGCAATGATGTACATGGATTGACAGGCGCCATTAGAGGATCATTTGGAAGATGGAATGGCATGATGTGGTCTTCAGTGATGAAAGCTGATTCTGCCTGTATGCAAGTGGTGATCATTTGCATGTAGAGTGTAGACCTGGAGAGTGCTGTCTCATAGAGAGCATTCATCCAAGACACACTGGTCACACCCCAGGCCTTATGGTCTGGAGTACGATAAGCTACAGTTCTCATTCACCTTTAGTGTTTCTGGAGGAGACATTAACCAGTGTCCATTATGTATTTATTTATTTATTTATTTATTTACGTCCTGAATCTTTGTGGTACATATACCATACCTTAGATGTTGGACAAAATGATATTACATTAATATACTGTTACATTGGTGTATACATTACATTTATAAATTGTTACATTTTTATATTGCTATATTGTTACATTACATTTTTATATTGATACAACCAACTTATTTTTCAAGATACTGTGTTACTGAGTAAAAACAATTTTCCAAGAGATATGATGTTACAGATTTTTTAAAGCTATGGATTTTGTTTATGGCCTTTAGATTACTTGGCAGCTTATTAAACAAATGTGAACCTGAGTGATATACACCTTTCTTGCACAGTGTGGTACAACAATGATGTCTGTGTATGTCACTATTTGCCCTTGTATGGTGTTCATGTACAGATTTATTTTGAATAAATACATTTCCATTTTTTAGCATGCTTTTTTTTTAGGAACATTACAACTTCTAGTATATAGATACATGGTAGGGGTAGAATCCCCAGTTCTTTAAAGAATGGTTTGCATGATTTTCGGCTGTTGGCATTTTTCATTACCCTCACAATCTTTTTTTGTTTCCGGAATGTGGTTATGCAATGAGGAGAATTTCCCCAGAATATGATGCCATATTTTAATAGGGAGTGTATGCAAGCGTAATACACGGCTCTAACTGTTTCAGGACTTGTGTTGTTCCATATAATCCTCATCGCGTAAGTCATTTTGGATAGTTTAGAATTTAATGAAGTGATGTGGAAATTCCATTTAAGATTGTCTTGTAAGTAGATGCCAAGAAATTTTGCTTCACTGACACTGTTAATTCTTTGGTTTTCCATTGACATGTTCGGTTTTAATGGGTTTTTATTTTGTTGTGTATGGAAGTGTAAGACGACTGTTTTTTGAGGGTTTATCAGTAATTTATTCCTCATAAACCACTCTGAGACATTTTCACTTGTGACTTTAGCATTTAAACTGAGAGCCATTTCATTTTCACCTTCAATTAATATGCTTGTGTCATCTGCAAATAGCACTGGTTCGGAGTGTTGAACGTGTAGGGGGAAGTCGTTTATGAAAATTAGGAAGAGAAAGGGACCTAAAATGGAGCCTTGTGGTACACCGTGGGTTAATGTGGAAGGTTTCGATTGATAAGCTTGGAGTTCGTTTTTTCCCATGTGTTTTACCTCTGTTATCTGAGAGCGATTTTCTAGGTAGGATTTCAGCCACTCGTGTGGCAGGCCTCTTACACCATACCACTCTAACTTTCTTAGGAGAATTTCATGGTCTATTAGATCAAATGCTTTTGTTAAATCCAGGAAAATCCCAGAAACATTTTTGTGACTATCCACTGAATTTAAAATACGATTTATGAGGCTAAAAGTGGCTGTTTCAGTACTGCACTGAGGCCTGAAGCCATGCTGACATCCTGAAATCATATTTTTTTTGTTAAAGAAATCAGTTAGTTGTAGCAGAACTAGTTTTTCAATGATTTTTGAAAAACCTGATAGGAGTGACACAGGCCTATAGTTGACCATCTGCTGCCGATCGCCCTTTTTGTAAAGGGGTACAACTTTTGCAGTTTTTAACTGTTGTGGGAAAATACCACTTGATAGTGAAGAATTGCATATATCTAGCAGTGGTGCGAGTATCTGTTCAGCTGATACTTTTATGATATAGTCTGGCACATCGTCAACTCCGGCTGAATATTTATTTTTTAATGACTTTATACTGTTTAACAGTTCTTCCCTACTTATTGGACGGAGGAACATGGATGTATTTGTTACACTATTTCCAGAAATTTCCTGTAATATTTTGTTTGATGTTTTTCCCATTTGTTCCTTCGCTAACTCACGAGCAATATTGGTGTAGTAAGAATTGAAGTGGTTAGCAATTAATTTTGGATCAGTGATCTTGCTGCCCGCCTGTCCAGGATGTTGTTCTTGCAACAGGAAGGTGGTGTGTTGTTCCAACAGGATAATTCTTCCCCCTCCCCCCCTCCCCCCCCATGCCTTGTAACTCAAAATGCTCTGCAAAATGTAAAACGTGCAGCAACTTCCCGGGTCAGCACAATCTCTGGACTTGTCTTCAATCGAGCACATGTAGGATATGGTGGGACAAGAAGTGGCTCGTGCAACTTGTCAACCAACATCTCTTACAGAACTATGTGGACAGGTTGAGCAGGTATGGCATAACATATACCATGACAGTATTCACCACCTGCATGACAGACTGGATGCCAGAGTCAGTGTCTGCATTGCTGCCCATGGAGGCTACACTATATGCCAATATGGGTGTTTCTTTCATTTAAAAAGTTTTTAGAGTTTTCATATAAAAAAATTGGAGGCATTACTTTTCAACATGCTCTCATGTGTGTCACAGTAAACAGTAAATATAATCAGTCCATGTACTCCATATGCGCTGTTGCAACAGTAAATCCTGAGTGAGCTGGAAACCTCTAAAAGTGCGTACTAATTGTTTTTTGGGTAGTGTGTGCTGTAAAAAGTGAAATTATAAAAATAATTAAAATTTCACTTTTATAATAGTATTAAATAATTGCACATGTTGTGTATAAGCCATGCTATAAAAATCAAGAAATCAGATACCACATCACATAGTCTAAAATTATAAAATTAAAAAAGATGCACATAGACCCAGAACTGAACACTAACTGCGCAGCACTGCTGCAGAGTATTGACTAGAGATATTTGCCCTACATGAGATTACAGTGTTGGCAAATTGCCTTTCTTTGATGTCCATTTTCTACCAAATATATTCATGAGATGAAATTTAGTTACAGACATTTTTGTACTCTCAGTGTGCAAGGAATTGCACTGTGGCATCCAAGTGTGTACATTTTGGCTAACCCTGTATAAACTTTTGAGCATTTTCTAATTCATACTCCTAGTCTTGATTAGCAGTTAATATGAGTTTCAGTATAAAACATTGTTTTAGCATGTTACACAAAACATTAGCATTTCTCCTAATAAATGCCAGTCTAATAAAATGGTGTGATGAAAAGTAATACCTCTGAAGTTTTGTGTGAAAACTTTTAAAGCTTTTTACATAAAACAAATGTTAACATTTTGCATCTCTGCTCTTCATTTTTACATACCTATTTCTCAACAAAGTCACCCTGGTAAAGAACACATTTCTCCTAATGAGACACAAGTTTGTTGATATCATCACTGTAGAATGTTTGACTTCACTGACAGAGCCACAAGCTCACTTCTACTTGCACCATTTCAGTCCTATCAAGGTGTAGTCCTTGAAGATGTCTTTTAAGTTTTGGAAACAGATGAGCCCAAGTTGGGACTATGTGGACAGTGATAGATGGCGGTGAACCCAAGAGAATGGACTGTTGCAGATGTCACTGCACTCATGTGTGGTCTGGCACTGTCATGCTGTCCCTTGTGTGGACCAACTCACTGATTTTGAAGATCAATTACAGCACGCTTTTTCTCATGCACTGACAGAACCAAGCTACATATTATGATTCAGAGCCCCCTAGTGACAGAGGATGGCAATTATTTAGACATGAATAATAAAGATGTAGAATGTTAATAATGTTTCTTTTATTTAAAAAGTTTTAAGAGTTTTAATATAAAAATATTGGAGGCATTACTTTTCAACATGCTCTCGTGTGTGTCACAGTAAACTGTTCATCAAAGTCACTGTAGCCTTATTTTCAATAACTTCATCTGCATCTACATCTACATCCATAATCCGCAAGCCACCTGACAGTGTGTAGCGGAGGGTACTTTGAGTACCTCTATCGGTTCTCCCTTCCATTGCAGTCACGTATTGTATGTGGAAAGAAAGATTGTCGGTATGCCTCCATGTGGGCTCTAATCTCTCTGATTTTATTCTCATGGTCTTTTCACGAGATATACATAGGAGGGAGCAATATACTGCTTGACTCCTCGGTGAAGGTGTGTACTTGAAACTTCAACAAAAGCCTCTACCGAGCTACTGAGCATCTCTTCTGCAAAGTCTTCCACTGGAGTTTATCTATCATCTCCGTAATGCTTTCGCGATTACTAAATGATCCTGTAACAAAGCACGCTGCTCTCCATTGGATCTTCTCTATTTCTTCTATCAACCCTATCTGGTACGGATCCCACACTGGTGAGCAATATTCTAGGAGTGGGCGAACAAGTGTATTGTAACCTACTTCCCTTGTTTTCGAATTGCATTTCCTTAGGATTCTTCCAATGAATCTCAGTTTGGCATCTGCTTTACTGATGATCAACTTTATATGATCATTCCATTTTAAATCACTCCTAATGCCTAGTCCCAGATAATTTATGGAATTAACTGCTTCCAGTTGCTGACCTGCTATATTGTAGCTAAATGATAAAGGATCTTTCTTTCTATGTATTTGCAGCACATTACACTTGTCTACATTGAGATTCAATTGCCATTCCCTGTACCATGTGTCAATTCATTGCAGATCCTCCTGCATTTCAGTACAATTTTCTATTGTTACAACCTCTCAATATACCACAGCATCATCCGCAAAGAGCCTCAGTGAACTTCTGATGTTATCTACAAGGTCATTTATGTATATTGTGAATAGCAACCGTCCTACGACATTCCCCTGCAGCACACCTGAAATCACTCTTACTTCGGAAGACTTCTCTCCATTGAGAATGATATGCTACGTTCTGTTATCCACGAACTCTTTCTGCTTTGGAGTTATGCTTTGGAATTTTTTTGTACCCAAGATCATTAGTGTGCAAAAATTACATTATAAATGGATGTATGATATTTTAAGCAATAGAAGAAGTAAAGGAGACAACATCTCACCATAAAACTGAGACAATGAATAATTGACAGGTGCATAAATCGACTGAAATCATCGATAAGTTTTCATCCCCCTCTTCACAGCAGCAGACTAACAAAATCTATATCACTGACCCCCCCCCCCCCCCACAACTGCTGGTCTCCACTTAGGGCACTGGCCAAACCTGTGGGCCCAGCTGGTGGAGTCCAGATGGAATTGCTGTGAGACAGTTGCCTTTGAGTGGTCGGGTGTGTGCTGGAGCAGATTTTGTAGTTTATGTGGCTGACAGCTGTGAAGCAGCTCCACTGGGCTATGGATGCTAATTGGGGTGAATCTATATGAACTCAGGAACCTATTGAGGGCTTCCTTGGGAGAAGATTGAGTGATATATTTTTTCATCTGGGTTTTTAGTGTGCGGACCTGCCTCTCCATTGGACTGAGGATGAAAGGGAAGGCCCTCTTTGTACAAAGATCTTCAAAATCTTGAGATCTAAACTGTGGGCCATTGCCCATCACAGGCATATACAGCAATCCTTCTAAGTAAAAAATCTTTGAGAGGGCCATGACCACAGCCATCAACAACATAGATGGGCACTGGACCACATAGGAAATTTTGGGAAAGCATCAACTGCAGCAGCAATAGGAATTAAGGAATGGATTCACCAAATTAACATGAACACACTTCAGGCCTGCTGGGGGGCAGGTCACAGGGAAAGAGAGGCCCATGGTGCTATTTGATGGATGGCATACTGCAGGCAGGCTGTCACAACAAATGTGATCTCATTACCGATACCCGGCCAAAACATGGAGTGGCAGGCCAACAACTTTGTAAAAGAAACAACCCAATGGTCCAGGTGGAGAAGACACATGATATCCCACCACCGTGCAGATGGGATCTCAACTGTGGGTTCTCACTCATCAGTAACCAACATTAACATACCTTCAAGAACTGAGAGGCAGTGGTGAAGAGCATAATAAATGCAAAAAATATCCAATGCTCAGCCTGGTGGTTTATCTGGCCAGCCATGGTGGAAAAATTGAACAACCTGGCATAAGCTGTGACAGACACCGAAATCCAAGAAATGATAATGGGAAAACCATTCACGGTGTTTTGGGCTTCAACATCTAAATGAAAACAACAGTTAATCCTGATCAAATGCCAGATTGGGGCCAGTCAGCAACTGAATGTACTGCGGGTCAGAAATTAATCTTATAGTTATACCATGACAAAAACAGAGCCCAGATTTGCAGGAAATGGGCCGGAGGACTGAAAAGAGCAACCAGAGATTTATGATTAGTAATCAAATCATACATATGACCATGTAGGAAAACACAATTTTTTTTGAGTGCATACACAATAACAAGGGCTTCTTTTTCTACCTGCAAGTGGTGCTGTTGCACCTGATTTAGAGTTTTCAAAGTGAATGCAATAGGACGTTCAGAACTGTCCACATATTTGTGCATGAGAATGACCCCAGTGGAATCTGTGGCCAAAACAAGATGTTGGCCTGGTTAGCAAGTAACCAAGCATGGTTCCAAGTGTAATTTTGACTTTAAAAGCACACTCACGGGTGGTTGAACATTGGAAACGAACATCTTTACGTAAGAGAGCTTGAAATGGCTGGGCCAATGTGGATGCACCAGGAAGAAATTTATGGTAGTAAGCAATCTTTGCAAGAAAGGCTTGCAATTGTATGACATTTGTAGGATGTAGAAAAGTTGTAACGGCATCAAAATACTGGTGTAAGGCTTGTCACCAGCATGCAAGACTTCAGGTAGTTAATGTATTCTGACATGGAGGCCATGAGTTGTTCCAAAAATTGATGGAAAATGGCAGGGATGCTAGCCATGCCGATTTGCAGATGTTCCTACTGATGTGCCCCAAAGGATATTCACTATAAGAACACATTTGGAATCGTCATCCAGAGGCAGTTGTAAGTAGGCTTCTGACAAGTATATTTTGGAAAAATATTGGCCCCCAGAAAGCCATGCAAAGACTTCATCCAGATAGAGTAAGGGATAGACTGTGAATTTACAGACACTTTAAAATCACCACAGAGCTGAAGGTTGTTGTTAGGATTTTTGACAATCATCAGAGCAGCAGACAATACACTAGAGGAGACAGAGACAATGCCAGTGATCCAAGATCCACATAAGTCTGAGAATTTAACAAAGTCACTGCTGCATCCATGTCCACTTGCATTTTTATCATATTTTCAACAACACATACTTCAATGTAGAGTTTATCTGTGGCTGCCATCACTTGGGAAACACTCTTCATATCCATGTTCTTGTCTGGTGAAGGAGGTGTACGGTTGCATACAGACATAATATGGACAGTTTTTTCTTTTCTTGCAATGGTTGCGTGTTGCTCAGCACTTAGGGCACACAGCTCACTCAGGTTGAACAAAGCAGTAAGGGTATGACACAAGAGGGCATGCTGCCACTGTTGTGACACAGATAGCTGCTGCTTCTTAGCAGAGCACTGCCTCATGTGACATGAAGGCTGCAGTTGTACAGCTGCAATATCATCTGGCCCCTGTGACCTACCTGACAACAGCCAAGAAGGAGAAGCAGCAATGGTGGTTACTTCAGATCATACTTCTATCTGATTTCCTGCTGCTCTCCATACTTCGAAAGACTGAACAATGTTCATAATATCTGTGAGAGAGGGATTTTCACAATGTACAACACATTCAGAAACTTCCCTGTCCGGGGCCAGGTCTATTGTATCATCACAAGCACTGAGTCAACATATGAGTCCCAATGGGCCTCAGTAACAAACTGGCTGTGTTGGCTATGCCCATGAAGTTCTGCTGCTGACATCATTTGTGAGGAAAGAAAATTTGATCCTGTCAAGGAATATAGCTTGTAAATATTACAAGCTACATCACTGAAAAAAATGCAACAGAACATGATGCCACCATACTATTTAATGCATCCTTCAGGAGCTTTGAAATGACAATGCTTTATTTTAGGTTCTCAAGAAAAATTAGAAAGCTATCATTTCTTACCGAAACAAAAAACAATAAAGCAACAAAAACCTCATTGATTTTATTTTCCCAACTGACAGCTGACGTCTGATGATTATTTTGCAAAAACAGTTTTATGGATTATACCTGTGTCTCTGTGTGATATTTGATGTAATATTGGACCACATTTTTTTGCAGAATAAAATACAAAAATGTAATTATAAATATGGTATGGAAAGTTTTGGCAGAATATAAATAATATAGGAGTAAAGGAGACAACTCACCAAATAGTAGAAGGTTTGAGCTATTTACAGGCACACTAAAAAGAATGAAAAATAGCCAGGACTGCAATTCAGCAAATAAACTTGGGTGAGGGGTTGCATCTGGGAGGTGGGTGTTGATTGAAAAAGAGGCAGGAAGTGGGAAGGAGGTTGGAGAGGGATGAGTGATGGCTAAGAGGGAGGAAGCATGCTTGCAGGATATGGATGAGGGAGGGAGAAGCAGCAGGTGCACAGACTAGGAATGTGACATACGAGCACTGAGGATGGTGAGTTTATGTGGTACAGGATGATGATGATGATGTGGGAGAGTGGCTTGGGAGGTGATTACAGGACAGAGGAAGGAAAGTATGGAGATTGTAGCCAGGAGGATTACAGGAATGAAGGATATATAGCAAGCACAACTTCCATTAACCTAGTCCAGAAAAGCTGGTGCTGGTGACAGATCTAGATGGTATGCTTTGTGAAGCAATCACTGAATTCAAGCATTTTGGGCTCAGCAGGATGTTCTGTCAATTGGTGGTCAACTCTAGTCCTGGTCATAGGTGGGCAATGGCCATTCATTCAGGTGCACAGTTGAATGGTTATGCCCCAGATAAAATACTGTGCAGAAATTGCAGCTGTAACAGTTCTGACACTAAATGTAACTGGGTTTTCTCTTTTGATGCTAGTCAATTGTCAGGATGAGCATTACTGAAAAGGGCATTTGATTCTAAAGCATTATGTCAGGGTGAAAATACTAAATAAATTAACTTTTCTCTCTTAACAACATGTGGGCAGGGTGGGTTCTTCCTTGGCTCGGGTATGAGGTAGAATGAAACAGCATTTTTACATAAGATAACTTTTATTGAAAGTTTCGTACAACTGTATCTTACTGGATGTTCTGGTTCGGAGAGCGGCAGCTGTGCCGTTTGCAAAGCCTTCTTCTGCGGCAGCAGTGGCGGCGGCGGTGTCTGATTACGCATAGCGGTGTGTATCTCGTGTCGCTGTCTCGCCCAGCTGACTGCAGATGCACAGTGCAAGGTGGCCCGTTTAATTATTGCGAGCAAAGTCGTGCATCGGATGGTGATACCTTGGATGTGGCGTCCCAGTGTTTCTCTTCTCTAAGCAGCCGCGTATGTTGTGCGTCAGCCAGCGGAGCGGCACGGCGGGGGGAAGGCCAGTGTCCCGGACTCGAACAACGGACTCCCGCTTGCCAGTCTTCGGCTGTCAGATCTTCATCCCAGCTCACAGGTGACTGCTGATGTGAGGCCATCTCCTTCCCGTCCTCACGAGTCACCCGGGTACGTAAAAATCAGACTTCAAATACCTTTTAACTTCTGTCTTCTGGCGCCGAGGCTGCTGCTTGCTGTTCCATTACAGCGGCAGACTTGGTGCGTCTGTGCATGATGTAGTCTCTTCTTGCATGACGGTCTTCAGCACCGAAACTGACTGAAAACTACTGCTACTCTTCTCTTCTTCCTTCGTCTTCGTCTCTCTTCTGTCGGGCCCACTGCGTCTCGCATATTTATTCACTTCAGTTTACTGGAGGTGAACGACTTCACGGTCATTGCCTCTTCTGTTCTGCCCGCTGTTTGCCAGTATGTAACTCTCTAAACTAAACCAAGTTTGTCATTTATATTCTAATTTATACTTCACTTTGATTTCACCAATTTATTTACTTAAGTACCACGCAACATTCTTCTACCCTTCGGAGAAATTGGCCCTCGAATTTGCCACTCATCACAGCAGAGCTGGTATATGACATGGTTGCTTTCACAAGCAGCCCTGTCTCTGATGGGATGGACTAAGTCAATGAGGGGAATAAAGTAGGGTATGCTGGGTGGGTGAATTGAGAAGGTCTGGTGCTTGGGTCTTCTACAGGGTATGGCCCCTGTGGCAATGGGATGGGAGTGGGAGTGCCATAGGAATAGACCAGGATGTTGTTTAGGTTGTGGGGATGGTAGGATACCACTTTAGGAGGAGTGGGAAGGATTGTGAGTAGGATGTCCGTCATTTCTTGCATACACGAACACACCTATATAGTGATACTATTCCACAAAACACACACACACACACACACACACACACACACACACACACACACACACACACACTATCACCCAAGTGAATAGTTTGCATGTGGCAGGGTTTTAATCCCATCAGCCAAATGACTCACTTGTTGTCATGCCGAGACAGAATGATTACTAGCTGCAATGCAGTGTGCAATTGTCTTTGCAATTGAATATGCAAGTACCATACCATGTGTGCACAACGCATGGAAATGGGTGGAGGGTGTGGAGCACTGCTTACACTGCCACACAGGCACTTCAAGTAGGCGTCAAACATGACAGTCATTCATGCTGCCTGTCCTTAGCCTACCTTAGAGTTGCACCTTTTTCTGTACTATATGTGTACATTTTTGAGTGGAGACCTACAAACTCTACAACTGGCAACCCATTTGCCTCATTTTTCATTATACTGATAACGTTATTTTTAGCAGATGTTATGCCAGAAAGATTATCAGACACATAATGAGATGTGAAGTGCATTGTAGTGCCATCTTATTACTTCATACGGATCACAACAATTCCCCAAGCTGATGAAGCTGTTAGTATCCACATACCGTATTTACATTTTTCAATTTTTATTATTAGGTTGCAAGGTCAGACTAAAAAAAATCTTAGTTTATAAAACAGAACTGACTTTTAAAATCCCTGAAAATCATTATCTAAACTTTTCTTCTTCTTCTTCCTCTTTGTCATCATCATTGTTGTCCTCTTCATATGCAAGATGGTCTTCACAGTCATCAAGAGCATTACTTATGCCACCCTTCTTGAAAGATTTAACAATAATGTCTTCTCACACTCAAGACCATGACTGTTTTATCCACTGACACACTTGTTTGATTGTAGGTCATTTTAAAGCTCCCTTTGGTGTGAATTCATGTTGTGTTTCAGCCATCATCCACTTGTTCCCTTCCTCTCTCATATGCACTTTAAATGGTTTATTTATTGATACATAAAGACATTACAGTTGTGAAGTAAGTCTTCCTGGTATAATAGCAAGCTCTGTATTTCCTTGTCTCAATTTCTCTTTCACAGAAATTTTCAAATGATTACTAAACTGATCTAGCACAAGAAGAGAACTCTTCACCAATAAAGCACCTTTCCTTCTCTTCCACAATACGTTAATCCATCCATACAACCCTTGTCATGTGCCTGAACAACAGCACCTGGTGGTATTTCAGAAGGGCTCAGCATTACTTTACACTTGAAAATTATCACTGGATTACGTTTAATACCATCAGCACAGCATGAAAAGACAACAGTGTAATGCAGTTTTTCATGTCCAATTGTTTTTGTAGTTGCAGTTTTAGCACCTTTCATGGCAACAGTTCTGTTACTTGGCACATCAAGTGTCAGAAGAGTTTGGTCTATATTTGCTGTTTGGCTTAATTACACAATAGTAAATCAATAATCAATGGAAAGACAATATTTTCTCTTCATATTCTTGTGGCATTTTCTGAGATATTTTGGTTTTGGTTTGCATGCTAAGTTCATGATACATCATAAACCTGTAGAACCAACCAACTCCAACCTTGAAATCTGTAAAGTTTCAATGTAGGCCTAGCTTATGAGCATGTATTTTAATCATTTTTAATTCCAGTGCAATATCGACTGTGTCCTTGAATCCATTTCAATACATCATCTCCTAGTTTTGGCCATTTTTCATTCCATCCTCTATTTGCTCATCTATTCTTCCTCATTTTTTTCAGCTCTTCTTTACTAGCCCACCAATCACAAATGGCTTTTTCTGTTGGTGGAGGGCCAAAATTCCATTCAGTTGCTCTTTTTCCAAGTTCTTCTATTACTTTCAATTTATAGACCACATCATATTCTAGTGGGTCATGGATCAATTTTGTGACACTAGATATTGAGTGGCAGTGACAGAGGGGAGCACAGGTCCTTATTTTGTCAAAGATTTTGGGAGGGAAAGTGTCACTTTTGGGGTGTTGGAATGGGCTCTTTCCTTGGCTCAGTGGGTGAGGTGTGAGTGAAGCATTGTCAGCTCCACTATCAGTCATTTATTGACACATAAAATCCTTTAAACGAACAGAGTAAGACATTGTGTTTTAATTTGATCAATTTCTCACAGCAACGGTGTGGTGCGGAGTCATAGCGTGCAGATTACAGTGACCGCTGGTGGGTCGTGTTGCAGCAGAGCACCAGGCAGCATTTGCTTCCCCACTGTGGTGGCAGCACAGTCTTCTCCTTGTGAATTTGCTTGTTGCATAATTAACAAGCAGCTATGGCGGTGTGCAGAGTGCTCCGTTCCAGAGTAAAACCAGCGACCCTCAGGTTTGGCATCTTCTGGTGCAGTTCATTAACTTCTAGGTTCACAGGTGACCCATTTGGTGATGCTGCAGTCCCTTCGTCCTCACCAGCCATCTAGGTGAGTACCACACCAACTTCTTTCTGGTAACATCTGGGATGGCATCTTCCACATTGACCTATTGGCGCAATTCCAAAATCTTCTGTCAAGCAGTGTAGTGGCTAAGACGTTGCAGTGAAGTATGACATCTGCTGACTAACCATCAGTTTGTCCATCCAAGTTAACGTTCCTTCATCCCTTCTTTCTCTCCTACAAGGACCACCTCGTGCCATTCCTTGGAGGTATTTATTTGGTGTTTTTGCCAATGTCGCAAAGTTCTAGGGTGGCGATTGACTCTTCAGTCATTGATCTATGCTTCTCACATTGGGCAGAAATCTGACCAATGTTGACACACGTGCTGGCTCTCCTTGTTTTACCTCTGTGCTGGCATGTCATCCTCCGCATCATCAGATACAACATGTATGTGAATTCAGTATTCTGACAGCTCCTGGAGCATTGACCAGTGAAGTATGCACTGCATTGGTCGTTGTTCTCCTTGGAAGCATTTTCCGTCTGCTCGGTCATTGACCTGTCAATGTGCTGACTGCTGCTGTGCAAACTCTGCTGGTCATCGGCCTCCTTGTTTGACTGCTGCCGCTTCTGAATATTGTGGGCTCGGTCACTGATCTGTCAGAGATGTGACTGATGCTGCAGAAACTCCTCTGGTCATCAGCCTCCTTGTTCGGCTGCTGCCACTTCTGAATATTGTGGCTTGACATGTCAAAGTCTCTAAGATTTTCACTTAACCTATATTAAGTCTTTACATATTTTTCTGCCAGATTTCTGCTTTGAACAGCCATAAACAACACATAATTATTATACACAACCATAAATAATGCATAATTCTTATACATAATTATTACACACACTACATTCCTCCCCTGGCTGGAAAAATTTGTCCTCAGATTTTCTCTTATGTCCATCTACAAATGACTAACAAAGAGGAAACAAAAACCAAGTGAAAACATCAGTCTGTCAGGAAAATTATATAATACATTCATTCCATAATAACTTTAAATACATCAGCATTAAGAAAACTTCTGAATAGAATAGAATAGAAACGTTATTGTCACATAACATGTCATATACATGTGACTTGTCAGTTTAAAGTTGTAATTTTAAGTACCACAAAATTAAAATAATCATGTTGAAAATAAAGTAAAATTAAGAATAAGTACTTACTTAAAGTACTTTTTTAGCATGACAGAATAAAATGTAACGTCAGGCACAGTTATTTGTGACAGTCAGCCATTAGTTCTTCCACACTGTAATAATATTTACTTGCTAGGTATTTTTTTTAAATGATGTCCAAATTCTTCCGGTTCATATTTTTTCAAATTTTTCACAGACTTTATTTCCCAGCCTCATACCCATATAGTTGGGTGTTTTCTCCAGCTTTTTTAGCCTATGAAATTATAATGAAATGAATATCACTAGCTACATACAGGCATTGATATAAGTCAATGGGGACAGTTGAAAATGTGTGCCCCGATTGGGACTCGAACCCAGGATCTCCTGCTTATATGGCAGACACTCTATCCATCTTTTTTTTCCGTTGCAGACATCACATGATATCCGTTCAAGTTCGTTTGTTGATCTTTCCACTTAGTATTTTTTTTATTACAGAGGCCAACCGGCTCTCTGACCGAGCATGCTGAGCTACCATGCCGGCTATTCATCTGAGCCACCAAGGACACAGAGGATAGTGCGACTGCAGGGATGTATCTCTAGCATGCCTCCCGTGAGACCCACATTCCCAACTTATTGTCCCACACTGTATTCATAGTACCCCCACCCGTTATACTCATTGCTCGCGGCTTTCTGCCGAAAGATGGTATCTGTTCATTCGGACATGTTGAGGGCTGTGCTGTATCAGCTGATGATGGTGGTTTTGTTTCTGATATTGATAGTGGTTATTTTCTTGCAGTAGTTTTTGATGGTTTCACTGCTGTAGTTGGTGATGGTTGCTGTACTATTATTTGTGGCTGGCATGGTAATCTTGGTTCTGTTATTGCCATCAACGTCTCCATGATTTTAGACCTGAGAAGTCTCTTACCCATTCCGTATAAGTGCATACCACGTCTTGTAAAACTGTCTCTCTCTAGGTAGTTAACAGGTAGAAATTGAGCGTTTTCATACATTTTGCATATGTTCTCGAAGTGTTTGTTGGCTTTCGCGATTTCTTTATTTACACACGAATCGTTTATGAGGTCGTGTCTATGCGGAATTCCAATGATCATTGTTTTACCACAATCTAACATAACAGTCGCGTCACTTCGCCTCGATGTTGTTGCCTACCGCGCCAGCAGCGCCCCAAGCGACCAGTAACTTAAACTGTGAGTTCGGCGCGACCGTGAAAGCGATTAGTGGTTGTTTATTTTCATTTCTACAATGGTTTTTACAAGCGGGAGCGTTTGTAGCGCAATAAATTGCAGCAACAACACGAAGGAGACACCACAGCTGTCTTTTTTTAGGTTCCCTAAGGATCCTGAGAGGTGTATACCATAATGTTACTAAACTGTATCGTCAGGATTCACTTGCAAACTACGTGTATTAATGATTTATGTTTCGTTTTAGGAGCAGAAAATGGATAGTTAATACCGTAGCAGACGAGAAGGCCTTATGAAAAAAGACCCTGTTTACATGTATAATAATATTAGGTTTTGTTCGCTACATTTCGAACAAAACCGCTTCATTAACGCAGACAATAATAAATTCGTGTGGAATACAGTACCCACACTGTTTGACATCCCAAATAAGCCACCTCAACTGACGATGAAGAGGAAACTGCCACAAAGATTCGACAATCCATCTAAAGCTCTAAAACAGTCCTGCAACACAGAAGCAGCCAGTTCAACTCTCCATAAATCAGTGCCAGATCCGTGTGAATCGTCAACACAGACCTGCTTTGACGATGAAGTGGTTGGATTAAGTACAGTTATTCGTGTCTTACAAAAGCGTAATGTTTGGTATGTATTTCATTCACTTCTGTTGTAAATCACTTAATTTTCTTGCTTCCTTCGTGTGATGATATTCTTTTAGCACCTTGTTCACTGACAGATTGAAAATTATTCAAATATTTGATTTTGTGTGAAATGTAATGTATTCAGCCCATTATAATGTTTTAAACATATTTCTCCCACTATTTGGCAGTTGCTTGTACCACTTAGAATAATATAAAGATGAAGGTCGTACTTGTGGCAACAGGCGACGACAATGACAAACTCAGTAGGCCTACAGAACGATAAATGAGCTTTCGATCGCTTTGTCGTGTAGAGGTGCATGTCTGTGCTTCTTACGTGTGAATCTGTGTGTTTATATTCTTTTGATCTCAACGTGGTAAGCTGCAGTTCTATCCAACGTCACAAGTGCTTCTTCACGAACGTTTTGTAGCTTGCCACTCGATTCACGGTTTTTGTCCACACTTGTGCTTATTTTAGAATCATTTTTAGAAACATATATGGCTTCTGATACTACACAAACCCTTGGAGGCAAGAAAATAACTCAAATATTTCGCAAATTACGTAGGAAATGGATGCAAAACAAACATTATGCATACGCCGCGTCTGACGTTCAACTTACTCGCTGCTCGGAGCGCTAGTGTCGCTCCATCTGTCAAACGGCAACTTTTACAGTAGTGAGTGTCGCGACTGTTATAATAGACTGTGGTTTTACTCTGATTGGTATCCAGTATTTCTTTTAAGTTTTCGGTGGCACTCGATAATTCGTTTTTGTAAACATCATTGGCTCTCCCCACTATCACTGTGCATTACATTTGATGAAGTTTCGGCTTTTATGTTTTTGTAATTTTGTGCATATGTGCCCCTGGTTTCACTTAACTACAGTAGATGGGTTTGTACCATGTTCATAACGTAAAGCCGGCCGCTGTGACCGAGCAGTCTAGGCGCTTCAGTTCGGAACTGCGCTGCTACGCTCACAGGTTCGAATCCTGCCTCAGGCATGGATGTGTGTGATGTCCTTAGGTTAGTTAGGTTTAAGTAGTTCTAAGTCTAGGGGACTGATGACCTCAGATGTTAAGTCCCATAATGCTTAGAGCCATTTGACCCATAATGTAAAATTTTTATGAGTCCATGCCCATGGTTATCCGAGTGAATGTTTACTTTGGAAAATTATGTTCCTACTTCTCTCATCATAATTACAGACGCACTTTTAGTAGTGTTTTGATTTGCCTATATTTCGTCTGGTCTTTCGTTTGTTTCTAAAACACTGAAACTGTTTTTTTAATGGCATTTCGAATATGTTTTCACTTTGTTTTCCACGAGTGAATTGTTTAGGTCTAACAGACTCACCATAGCTTTTGTTTGATATAATGTGCATCATATTTGCACTTTTGCATGACTGTGAATATTTAGAGTCTTGCCATAATTTTATAATATCATCACACAATATGTTAATAATTTTTTATTTTGTTTCTATTTCACAAAGTATTTCGTCTTTTTTTTCTGCGAAGGTCCGCATTTTGAGAGTTTGTCACTGTCAATCTTACTTACACGAGGATTTGCTTGTTATTTTCGTCTAGTGTTTTTTATTAAGATATGACACGGCATACACATATGGTCGTACACTGCACTATAATTCTCGTACAGAGAACATTTATGCACGCATTTTTTTATCATTATATACGGAGCTCACAATTTGTACATCTTCTATGGCCGTCATCTTACTCTAGTAATGTTAGAAATACGGTAGAACGACGATCAGTATCAGTACAATGAAGTAGCAAGCAATAATTATCTCTACCTACATTTTAGCAGTACACATATATGCTCAGAATATTTGTAGCCATTGAACTGCAATTCGATGTAGTGGTATGTATAGTGTGTGTTGGTTTTTCGCCTGATACACAGGAAAGCAGTACAAAGTATAATTATGAACAAGTAGGTTCTAGAAATGCCTGTGCACAGTGTCATAATTAGGCATTTTATGTTCCTCATTCAACTGTACAATATGCTGCACCATAGCATTGGCATCAATCTTTCCTTGTACTCGTACAGTGATAAGAACATCGAATGACTGCACAGTGGACAAATCAAGGGAGTTGCTTAGGTAAGACAAATTTTGAGGAGCCAATAATTGCATAGGTGTTTCTGGGCAGTAGATTATTGTGCACTTTTAGTGACATAGATACCCTTATCAATACATTATACTGAATGACTTATACTTATTTAAGCATGTGGTGTCTAATCATATGTCGTTACTTCCTATTACTTAAAATCAGAAGTCCCCTTTGTGTATTTAACCATTTCCCTTTTCTGTACCTGATTACCTGTTAATATATTATTGCTAGAATCTGTAGTATACGCAGCTTATTGACATTTGCATTAGAATGGTAGATTTTGTATTGTGGATGTGTAATTGATTGTGCACAGGCGAAGGCTATATGATGCCAAGTGTTGGTGGAGCAGCAGTCTTCTGTTTTGGTGGCATTGCATCTGTTACTCTCTTAAAAGGTTTCAAAGGCTTTGATGAACAATAGTTGTTTTTGTAGGTAACAGTAATTTGACATAAACTGGTGATGCAATTTCGACAACTTGGTATGGATGCTGGTAATTTGTCACAAATTTTTTTCATTGTTCCTTTAGCAACATAGGGAGTGGATAGAAAAACAGATTGTCCAATTTTTAAATCCAGATTCTTAGTGTACACGTTGCCTAATTTCTATCGCCATTCTAATGCTCTGGTATTTGCCTCCTGTACATTTTTCCACATTTCCTTAATTATTCACGCAAATTTCCTAACTGTTTCTCCATTCTTTCCTTCTTTGGGCTTAATAACATCGACAGCATCTTCTTTCCATAAATAACTTGATAAGGCGACATGCCCATTCCTACGTGTGTTTTGGCGTCGTAAGCACTTCCACAGTACTGAATGATGCTATCCCAATTGTTGTGCAGTTCGATGATAAAATAACTAAGCATCTTCCCAATAGTGCAGACTATTGCTGTCAATGTATAGCATTACAAAGACTCCCGGAAGCGTCACACCCCTTCCAAATAATAGGAATGGACATTTATGGTCCCTTTAATAAAAACTAAGTTGGGAATAGGTATGTACTAACGATTATATATCATTTCTCAAGATATCTGACCATGGTAAGTCTCCCTGGTCAACAAGCAAACACCATAGCACAGGCTATGGTCAATAATCAGATTTAAAATTCAGCATACCAGAAGAACTTATAAGCGACCAAGGTAGTAACTTCATGTCCAATCTCATGAAACAACTTTGCCGTTTGCTGAAAGTACATAAATTAAACACCACCCCATTACACCTATCAGCAAACAGAAGGACAGAGCCATTTGAACCATTTTTTTTTTTGTGCATATATTGTGCTACGTCATGATTTCTTGTCTCGCACCACATAACGTTCAGCAATGTGTCTCTCAGTAGTTATTTGACCACCATGACTTGAAAGAATGTGATCATGGGCCTCTTGGACGACTTCCTGTTCGAGGTGTTTGGGAACCATTATTCTCGGTCAGAGTCTGGTTGTTAGACAAGGGATCCTCTTCTGTAGGCAAAACTGCAATAGTGTTGCATACCTTTTGCAGTCTGCATCTGAAGCCTGTGATTTTTGCCATTCTCCTGCATCACAACCTACTGTTTCTAATGCTACTACCTTTCGACTAAGACGATCTGTGTTGGAATGTTTCTTTTCTGGTGTATGAATGACTTCAATGCCCATTTCGGAGGGGCATAGGGACCAATGTGTCAAATGTCTTGATGGGTCTTTTAGCCCAAGTAACCACTTGAGAGCAGCATGGTCCATGATCATGTTGAATTTATTGACATAAAAATACCACATGAAATATTTTATGTCACAGTTGGCACTCAGTAAGTCCTTTTCCATTCTTGATAAATTCTTTTCTGCCATATTCAATTGTCTGGACACATAGGCTATCAAATTCAAAAATCTTAGCAGTAATCCACACGCTTTCAAATCGATACTGAATAGTTTCCTCATGTGTCACTCCCTCTATTCTGTCAAGGAATTCCTTATAAAATGAAGCTGATTCTTGTTGTATTGTTGATTGTGTTTGCTTAAATTTATGGATTGACTTTTTTTCCGTTCATAAAAATTTTATTGTTATCTGGTATTACTTTTATGTTTTACTTTCATGTACTGGCATGTACCAATTGGAGAATTACTTTTCAATTTGGTCCTACGGAACTTGACGTGTAAATAAATAAATAAATAAATAACAAATTGGGGTGTTATATCTTGTTGGAATCCGGTGTTGTGTGATGTTCGTTGCTGGTAACCGTCCCTGTGAATTAAACAGATCCTGAAACTCATTGAACACTGCTTCTATTATATCCTGTTCGTTTCTTTTTAAGTGTGATATCTACTTGCACAATTAAATTTTGTAGGTAGCTGCTTTATCGCTATTGTCTATGTCTAGCCAATCAAAATCATCGTCCTCTAAGGCACTATGTTAGCTATTAACATTCCCTTTCGTAACTCCTTGTCTTCTGTTCCAAAATTATCTTTGCACTCTGGTACCTTCTGTACTCTATCTATTATTGTGGCACTAACTATACTCCTGTGCACAAAACAATGTTCTGTGTCTAATTCATCATTTTTCTCTAACATTTCCACTATTTATAGTGTATTTGCAGATAAAGCAGCATTAATATCCACCCAAAGTAGCTTTCCTGTACCGAATGGTATTTTATCCCGCAAATCTACCTTCAGGTACATTGCTCACAGTTTAGTTGATTCCTCTTCCTGGGTAGAGGGATCCCGTGGAAGAACGTCCTTGGGCGCTGTGTCTCCTAATCAAAACAGTGTCCCGCTGCTAAGCTCCACTGTTTGCTGCTCGATGTTGATTAGGGTGTGATGTTTAGTCAGGAAATCTAACCCAAGGATAACATCGTACTCATCGCTTACCCTTGATACGACTTCCACAACGTCCTGGAATATTACACGCTCAGTGCAATAGGTCAGCAACGCTGAGCCTTCTGAACGTATGTCACCTCCACCTGTACCACTTATATCTTGGAGAGTCATATCTCCTGGCCTCAGTGCACTGTTTATTCATGACTGATACGTGTGCCCCAGTGGTGACTAATAGTTTACGTGTTTTACCCTTAATAGTGGCTGTAAATCAGCACTATGCCTTTCCATGTTCTTTATAAACATGGGATTTTAATGGGAACACCTGGCGGCAGTTCGGGGTTCCCGTTCCTGTTTAACAGACCCCTGTTTGCAAATTTCCCTGTACTGCTAAACTCACGATACGTGTGGCCCACCCTTTGCAATTTGTACACTGTGGTTGGCGACAGTTTTTCGCGGTGTGCCCCTGCCGATTGCATCTGAAACAATGGACCCATGTGGAAAACACATTTTTTCTTTCCTTGTACCTTGCTGCGGCGTCTATTTCCTCTAATTCTGTAGCAGTGTTGACTGCAGCAGTTAAATTCTTCAGAAATTTTGCCCTCAAACGACACGATGTTTCGGGTGGCAGTCCTCGCAAAAAAGTATCTAAGGCCCTATTCTCCACTTCTTGTAGAATATACTTCTTCGCTTCATCACTGGCTGACAATTGGTAAGTGTTATTTTTAACTTTTCGTATTTTATCCACAAAGCCCTTTATTGTTTCGTTGTGTCTTTGGGACATGGTTTTCAACTGCTCCCTATATAAACGGTAACTGTTCTGCTTTTTAAACCTTTTGAGCAAACCTTGTTTCAATTCTTTGTAGTTAATGCATTTCGTAACTCCTCGTGATGTAGTACGTGCGCCTTGGCTTCCCTGATTAACTGTAACTTCGTCATTTGCAACATCTGTTCATGTAACCAGGAACCAATTTTAGCCGCTGTTACCAAATCAGCAAAAAATCCTTCTGTATCCTCGCTTGGTTTGCCAGAGAAGGGAGTCACAAGAGTGGCTGCTAATGAATCTAGTATGGGAGTGGTTACACTAGATGTCGACCTAAACTCGGATAATCGATTACACAGTTCATTATTGTCAGACCTCAGTTGGGCTACCTGATTAAGCAGGCTCTGAATAGCGTCGTGTGTGTAAACTTCTTGTGTCTTACTGTCTGTCATTGTAATGCTTTCCTGTTTAACAAATGGTTATTCCCAAAAATATACTTCCTATGACGCAACTGTATGACAAGTAACATCAGAAATTTGATTAAAATCCCAGTCAAAATAACAAGAATATCTAACACCATCCGAAAAGAAATTTTCTAGAGTCAAATTTCTTTGAAAGAATGAGAGTTTTACATTGTTTGTTTTTTACACTGCGAAAACGTTACTTGAAAAGGAAAAATATCTGGGACCTATTTGCACTCACCAACGTACTGAAATACTGTTCGTTGGCCACTGCCGATGGCGTCGTGAATTTCTTGTAGCACAAATTCCCTACCATGTACACCCCAAAATAGAGCCAAGGTTATCTGATACCAAATGTAGCGGGTTGTGGATGGATTTTGTGGCACTAGATATTGAGCGTAAGTGACAGAGGGGAGCAAAGGTCATTACTTTGTCAGGGATGGCGGGAGAGAAGGCAACACTTCATGGGTGATGGACTGGGCTCTTTCCTTGGCTCAGTCGGTGAGGTGTGAGTGAAACATTGGTGGCTCCACTATCACACATTTATTGTCGCATTAGATACTTTAAACAGAGTAATACATTGTGTTTTAACTCGCTCAGTTCCTCGCGGCTGCGATATGGCGCGGAGTCGTAGCATGCAGATTCCAGTGACCGCTGATGCGGTGACAATTCATGTTGCAGTGGAGTGCGGGAGGCGTATTCTTCCCCACTGCGGCAGCGACGCGGTCTTCTTCTGGTGAATTCGCTCGATGCGTTATGCGTTATTAACCTGTGGCTATGGCGTGGCACGGAGTGCTCCTTCCCGGAATCGAAACAGCAACCCTCAGGTTCAGCGTCTTCTGGTGGAATTCATCAACCTCTAGGTTCAGAGGGGACCTATTTGGTGAGGCTGCAGTCCCTTCGTCTTCACCAGCCACGTGGATAATTACCATGCAAACTTCTTTCTGGTAACATCTGGGATGGCATCTTCCGCATTGACCTATTGGTGCGGTACGAACATCTTCTTTGGCTAAGTCTTTGCAGCGAAGTATGAAGTCCGCTGTCTAACCATCAATTCGTCCGTCCAGGCAATGTTCTGTCGTCCCTTCTTTCTCTCCTCCAAGGATAACCTCATGCCGTTTCTCGGACATACTTATTTGGTGTTTTAGCCAAGTTTCTAGAATGGCAATTGACTCTTCGTTCATCGATTTATGCTTCTCACGTGACCAATGTCGACACACGTGCTGGCTTTCCTTGTTTTACCTCTATGCTGACGTGGTCGGGCATTGCCCTGTCGTCCTCCTCTGCATCGTCAGATACGTCTCGCACATGAGTTCAGTATACTGATAATTCCTGGAGCATTGACCGCTGATGTGTGATCTGCGTTGGTCGTCGTTCTCCTTGGAAGCATTGTCCGTCTGCTCGGTCGTTGATCTGTGAAGTAGTGATGGGGAGCTCATGAATGAGTCATTCAAATGAACGCTTCACTCCAGTGAAGTGTGAACTAACCACTCAATTTCAATGAACTGGTACTTCAAACTCTTGACAGATAGCACACTCCACACTTTTTTCTACTTCAGCCCTCCCTCTACTGCCTGTCGACGAATCACGCGGTGTTTGTGGGGAACGATAGGTTTAGGAGTGGTTGGGGAGGTGAGGGGCGAGGGGAAGGCCGCGTCAGCTGTTTCCTGCAGTGCTGACATCATTACCCGTGACTATTTGTGCAGTTAAACTCTGCGTCTACGGGTAGCCTACCGTTGGCAGCGCTTGCAGACAAATGAATATTAAAGATACAAACGAAGAGGCTAGCTGTGTGAACACGCACAGCCAGCATGAAAATAAAAGGTTTGTTAACAACACTGAAAGAGGGATTTTACCTGAAATTGTACCAATGACTACAGGTGACAGTTTATGTTTTGAATCTGGAGGGTTATTATTCTCAACAAAAGTAAAATCTACAGGAAAACTTCTGAATAATTACTTAACGTAGGTATATAGACTTTGTGACAGTGGTAAACATACTCATTCTATTTTGGATTAAATTTTTAAAAGGGACATGAAATTGGACTGCATTTCGTTGGTAGCCCTAGTTTTCAGTCCATGAGTACAACAAATAATGTTTCATTTGGCAGATAAAGACTTTTTTGGGCGCTTCATGAGAAAATGTCGAGCAAGAGTAAATGTAATACCTTCTTTATACGTGACAGGCTTCTCTGTTTATCTTTCCATTGTCCCCTTCGACCATGCTCTATTTAAGTTAGCTCAGACGCTGTAAGAGTGTAAAACGTTGCGTGCACGTTACTGCATAGTTCGGCCATCTGTTGGTAAAATTATAAAGTATTACGAAGCTTTATTGTACGAGCGAGGCGAAGCGAGCGTAGCCGCGGCTGAGCGGCGAACTGGGCAACGTTGCCAAGCTTCCGTACTTCGTGAATGAACTACTTCATTTGAACGCTTCACGGCAAAGAGTGAAATGAATGAAGTAGTTCACGGGAATGAACGAGTTCGACCCATCTCTACTGTGAAGTGCAGACTGCTGCTGCGCAAACTTCTCTGGTCATCGGCCTCCATGCTCGACTGCTGCCGCTTCCAGATATTTTGGCTTAACGTATCAAAGTCTCTAAAACGTTCACTTAATCTATAATAAGTCTTTACGTATTTTTCTGCCGGATTTCTGCTTTGAACAACCATAAATAACTCATGATTATCATACATAATTATTAAACGCCCTAAATTATGGATACCTTTTATTTTTTTTCCATTACGAAACTTGTATTGTACTGTTGCTGATAACACGAATCGCTTTTTATTTGAGATCACTGGCACCATAGACTGTAATGACGCATCATGGGCTAGACAGTGTTTTGGGTTTGTGATGGCGGGGCAGGAGGGAGACAGTGTTAGCAAGCTTGTGAATCCCCGCAACTCATGTTTGTCGCATCGGTGCACTGCTGCTTACAGTTGAGTCCAGTGCTGCCAGATAGAGGTAGGTTTCATGGGGCATCGAATATATGGCCAGTTTTAAGACTGGCAACAGTTTTAAATTTAACACTGGACATTTTCATATTAATGTCGAGTAGAAGAAGCACCTGAATTTCGGAGGCAATTTTTCGAGGAAAAAAGTGCGTTTTATAGTCCATAAAATACGGTAAAGTATCTTTGGATTTGTGAAGTGAGTTTTCACAAAACTGTAACGGAAATGGTACATTTGTAGTTTTGATAGGTCCAATATACACATACTGACATAAGCAGGTTTCATGAATTCTAGTGAAACCTTAGCCATCTCCAAAACAACGAAATCTTCATTACTTTTGAATACATCGTGGGAGTGAATAGTGATCAATGTGTTACAAATATTTACTATCAAAAACAGTCTTGATCATAATTTATTTATTATGGTGACCAGTTTTGACCACTGCTGTGGTCATCTTCAGACCAATGAGTAAGAACCTCCTTCTGGTGGTAAATCATTAGTGTTTTACCACCAGAAGGAGGTTCTTGCTCATTGGTCTGAAGATGACCACAGTAGTGGTCGAGTTTTTGATAGTAAATAAATGAAATCTTCGTTGAAGATTGTGGCCCATTTAAAATTTGGCCTGGCGATATAATCTGCTGCACCAAAATGCCGTTTCCAATGGGTAACTAAGTGAATTTCATGATGTTCTCTGACCTTTTGGATAGTATTGCAGAAAACTGCATTGTTCATAAGTTTGTAAAAACCTTTCTCAAATGTACATGTCGCGAGGGTTCTCTTTTCAAATTAATGTATTGCTTCAATCAGGGACACTGCTTGAAGGAAATACTATGGCTGACTCTATCCAGTTTCAATCCCAACTTGAGACACTGCTGGAGATTATGATAATGTAATATGTACCTTTTTCACTTCCAGCATTGTTGTCTGGAGTGGGAACCGTTTTCCACAACTCCATGCTCTGGATGCAAAAGTAAATCACTATGCTCATCCTGAAAACTTCTAGGGTGTATCAAATCCACCTCTAAAACGTTCGTTGATTCAGAATCTGCCGACAAATTTTTAATTTTTTTACCTGGTCTTGTGCATTGCTTATCAGACAGCCATTGAAACCCTTCAACAGGTAGAGATCGTTGCATGGCTTGTTTACCTCCATGTACATGATGTAGCTTAAATCACCAGATGCTCTGAACTGTTCACACATTTGTGGGTTGTTTGCCTTGGTGTGCCTATGAACACATTGATATAGTGCACCGCTAATCCCTCATTCGAAAAACATCAGCATATCAACATCAGTCATGAGTTCAGTGTTGACGTTTGCTTTTCAAAACAGCGTCCCACGAAAGCTGCGGCGTGGTGTAGTCATAGAATCGTTCAAAAATACCTCCTAATAAGTACACATCTGCGTCCATGTAAAGTTTTGCATATTCCTTTTAATCAGGGTGTCGAATTCTTGCCATACACTCACCGCATACCCATACTCCACAGCCAATTGAGCAGTGCCTGAAAGTTTGTTGGAGAATGCGGTTATATCAGGCAGTGTGGTTTTATTGAATTTCTCCCATGAATACAGATATTTGGCTGGGACAACTCCTTACTTCTTTATGAGCTGAAACTTTGGATCAGTGGAAAATGTAGCATGCGTAGGATGTAATCTCTGCTTCGTTTTGGCAAGTTTCTGTAGCGGTGCTTTCATGAATCTTAGTGAGTTGAGGAACCTTACTATAACTTCATTAGTGATTATCTTCAAAAACAAAACGTATTGTTCAGTGGTATCAGGTAGGACATTAACCTGATTTCTGTTCTTTCTGTAATCAGTCATGGGCTCGACTCGGAAGTAAGCATCATACTTGCTTAAATTGTGGACGAAAAGAGGTATGCATCCTGGGGAGTAGTTCATTCAAGTTGTATGCATTATAAGCAGCATCACGGAATTTACCGGTTATATGACAATGATTCCTACATCATGTTTCCACTTCTTTACCTAATAGCTTCTTACAAATATAGCAATCAACTGCATTCGTCCACAGTAATTTGTCTTCCTGTATTTCGGTCATGGGAATGATGTTGTCATGAATGCAATCAGCTTTCCTTGCAAGGTTTTCAAGCTCAGACAGCAAACAATCTGGAGGTTTATCTCCTACGTATGAATCAAAATGATTAAGACTTGAATCGTAGAAGCATACAGCACGATAAGTATCAGCAAAAGGTCTGTGTTGTTCGGTGAGAGTGATTTGTGAGGCAGTAGGATCACCCTCAGCCTGCCATACATCTTTGGGTGGCGGGTCGTGCACATTCACAGCTCTCGTAAAGATAAGTGTTTAATTGCGTAATAACAATTAATTAAGATTATATTACATCATAATTAGTAAATTAATATCTATTATAAGCTATCAATTGAAGGATTCACATTTTTTGCGTATTTTTCTGAAAAAAAAAACATTTCACAGGCGCGAGTTTTGGACTAGGATTTGTTTACGTTGCGATATACTGTAAGTTACGTGATTATTTCAATAAAGTAAAATTGTGTTGTTAGTGTAGACTTACACGCTATCCATTTGATTCTTTAGTAGGTAGTCGAAGTGGAAACTACTGTACCGAAATAAGTGGAAACTTTATACAGTGTAGGTTCAGCTCTTTGTTTACTTTTTGTTTCGTCACGTAAAAAATACTGGTTATATCGTTTTTGTTTCTCCAGAAGTTTTGAATTAGTGACCGAACTTTAGGCCTAAACTTTCTAAGAAATTTAATATATTAATTGAGTAGTCTACGAAGTTATTCTTGTTTTAACTCAGCCTAAAAGCTAATATTTGTTTGCCATGAGTGAGAAGTGTATGACGTGCCGTAGGATTATTAGTTCCGGGGTGTGGTGCGAGGGTTGTTGCAGTTTCTTTCATGTGGGTGACTGCAGCGGCGTGAGAATTGGGGAAATAAACAAGGCTCATTGATTGTGCAGTTTTTGCTTTAGAGATAAGAAGATAGTGGAACAGGAGGAGAAGATTGCTGCCCTTCAGGTGGAACTAGATAAAGCGAAACTAGATCTGGAAACGTTAAGGGGGGAGAAGGGAAAAGAGAGGTGGGAGATGACAACAGGTTATAGAAGAAATAGGAATAGGACGTTTTCAGACAGTGCGGTTGTGAATGTGGAAAACATGTTTGATCTGTTGTCACAGTTGGAAAGTGTTTGAAAAGTAAGAAGTCATAAAAAGCTGTGAAGAAGAAGAAAGTTTTGTTGTTAGGTAGTTCACATGGTAGAGGTGTTGGCCAACTGTTGCAGGATGAACTAAGGTCAGATTACCAGGTCACAAGCTATTTTAAACCTACTGCGCCGGCCGGGGTGGCCGAGCGGTTCTAGGCGCTACAGTCTGGAACAGCGCGACCGCTACGTCGCAGGTTCGAATCCTGCCTCGGGCATGGATGGGTGGGATGTTCTTAGGGTAGTTAGGTTTAAGTAGTTCTAAGTTCTAGGGGACTGATGACCTTAGAAGTTAAGTTCCATAGTGCTCAGAGCCATTTGAACCAAACCTAGTGTAAGTCTGGGTCAGGTGATAGAGGATGTAGGTTCACTTTGTAAAGACTTCAGAAAGGAAGACACCGTGGTAATAGTGGATGGGACGAGCAACAGCATAGATAGGGACCGAAATTATTCAATTGAGAGTGATCTGGTGAAGACAGCTTCAGCAACGAGACATTCTGGTGTTGGGCTTGTGTCTGTTCTGAGTCGCCATGACCAGCCTCATTTAAACTCTTCTGTTAGGAGAGTAAATTTAGAGGTGGAACGGCTGCTTGGATCGGGCACGGGGTCTCATATTGGTGTGGTTCCTTGAGCAGTCCACGGGTGTACTGCCGGTCCATAGTGTCCAACAGGTGTGGTTCCTGTTGACTCTATCAGCAAGTGGGACTATACTAGGCATGGTCTTCACCTCAACACGAAAGGGGAGGGAAAACTGTCTGGGCTAGTAACAAATAACGTAAGGGGGGGAGGGGCACTGTCACAAGTGGTAAGGTACCAGTGGTTACTTGTGAGAGATCAGCAGTTTTTTTAGGGTAAGGAGGGCAGAAACAAAAGTTGTTCAGAGATAGGCTGAAAATGACATTCACATTGATAAAACAGACAGCCAGAAAGCAAATTTTAATGTACACAATTCACGCAGACAGCCTCTGATTGAAACTAAAGATACTCAAAAATTGGCAGGAAAATTAGGTTCATCCAGTTGCAATTCAGCCAGTGCACAAAATCAGCTATCACAATTGCATCAGAATATCCGAAGACTAAGGGGTAAGCTTGATGAGTGGCTTATTTGTGTTGAAGAATTAGAGTTGAACAAACCAGTTGATATAATCTGCCTCTCTGAACATCATGTGACCACTGGTATAGATATGTTAAATGTTACAGGATTCAAGTTAGCTTCTTATTTCTGTAGAGGAAATATGGAGAAAGGAGGAGTTGCCACATTTGTCAGAAACTGTTTTGATTTCAAGAATATTGATATCAATAAATTTTGCTCAGAGCAGCACTTAGAAACATGTGCAACAGAAATAGTATTTCATAATAAATCCTTTATAATAGCAGGTATATACAGATCTCCTTCAGAAAATTTTAACCTCTTCATAAAAAATCTGGAAGCTCTGCTGTCCCACCTCATCGCAAAAAAAACAAGGAAATAGTGGTTACTGGAGATTTTAATGTGGATTTATTGAAAAGCTCTGTCAGTGAACAATTATTGCACTCAGTAACACTATCATTCAATTTTGTTCCTACTGTGAACTTTGCTGCTAGGCTATGTAAAGGCTCTGAGACTGCTATTGATAATATCTTTGTAGACAAATCTAGGGAAAAAAGTCATATCACAAAACCAGTAGTAAATGGGCTATCTGATCATTACATGCAGCATCTTGTGTTAAATGTTGAAACTTGTCAGGATAAAAAATCTATTAAATCTGAGTACAGGAGGGTAATAAATAAGTAAAAAATTGAGAAATTCAGGAAATTGCTCAAAGACATGGACTGGATAGTTGTTTACAATACATCTGACTCAAATGGAAAATACAAAGCATTCATTAATAAAGTTGCCTCCACTTTTGATAATTGTTTTCCCCTAAAGGTAACTCAACTCACACACAAGTCAAAAAATAAACCATGGATTACACAAGGAATAAAGATATGTGGGACAAAAAGGAGACTCTATCTACTATCTAGGAACAGATCTGAGGCTAGAATTGTAATGCATTACAAAGAATACTGCAAAATATTGAAGCAAGCAATCCAGAAATTGAAGCAGCTTTATTATGAGAAAAAGATAATTACATCAGGCAACAAAATAAAAACTGTATGGGATATTGTGAAGACAGAGACAGGTGGGGCCAAAAAGGAAGACGAACAGATAGCTCTAAAAATAAATGAAACTTTGGTAACAAGTACAGTTAGTGTTGCAAACCTCTTAAACAACTACTTCATTTCTGTTACTAACAGCTTGGGGTTATCAGGTTCGGTGAACAGTGCAATGGAGTATCTGAGACCAGTCTTTAAAAATAGCTTCAGTAAAATGGACATGACACTCACATCTCCCAAAGAAGTATCATCCATCATAAAATCCTTAAAATCTTTGTATTCCAGTGGGTATGATAACATATCAACAAAGTTAATCAAAGAGTGCTCATGTGAGTTAAGTTCTATCTTAAGTTATTTGTGTAACCAGTCTCTTATCAGTAGAACATTTCCAGACTGGCTAAAATATGCTGAAGTTAAGCCTCTTTACAAGAAGGGGCATAAAGAGATACCATCAAACTATCGACCAATTTCACTTTCGCTAGCATTCTCAAAAATATTTGAAAAGGATGTGTTCAAGGGTCTCCTTAAGCAGCTGACTGCTAATGATATACTGTCCAAGTCACAGTTTGGATTTCTTAAGGGTTCTAATCTACAGAAAGCTATCTACACTTACAGTGAGAATGTACTTAATTCATTGGATAATAAATTACAGGCTACTGGCATTTTCTGTGACCTGTCAAAAGCCTTTGACTGTGTGAACCATGGCATTCTTCTAAATATATTAGAGTATTATGGTGTCACCGGCAATGCTGTGAAATGGTTTGAGTCTTATCTATCCAACAGGAAACAAAGGGTGTCGTTGCGAAATACCTGTACAGTAAGCAGTCAGTCTTCATCTTACTGGGAATTAATTACATGTGGTGTTCCCCAAGGTTCCATTTTGGGTTCATTGCTTTTTCTTACGTATATTAATGACCTCTCATCTGTTACATTGCCAGATGCTAAGTTTGTTTTGCTTGCAGATGATACAAACATTGCAATATGCAGCAAGTCAAGTACAGATTTAGAAATAGCAGCAAATCAAATTTTCACTGACATTAATAAGTGGTTTAAAGCTAATTCTTTGTCATTAAACTTTGAGAAGACCCACTATATGCAGTTCAGAACCTGTAAGAGTTTCCCTTCCATCATGAGTATAACATATGAAGACATGCAGATCGAAGAGGTTGACAGTGCTAAATTCCTGGGATTACAACTCAATAATAAATCCAGTTGGGAAGGGCATACCACAGAATTGCTTAAGCACCTAAACAAATCTGTATTTGCCGTGAGAATGATGTCAGCTGTAGGAGATATAAATACAAAAAACTTGCATACTTTGCTTACTTTCATTCTATTATGTCGTATGGGATGATATTCTGGGGCAACTCATCCAACAGAGCAAAAGTTTTTAGGGTGCAAAAGCGTGTGATAAGAATCATTTGTGGTGTAAATTCAGGAACAACTTGTAGAAACCTGTTCAAGGAACTTTGTATTCTAACCACTGCTTCTCAATATATTTATTCCTTAATGAAATTTGTTGCAAGTGATACATCCCTGTTTCCAACCAATAGCTCAGATTATATAATAGCGGAACAAACACTGGTAGCAGTTACTTCTGTAAAATATCTGGGAGTATGCGTGCGGAACGATTTGAAGTGGAATGATCATATAAAATTAATTGTTGGTAAGGCGGGTACCAGGTTGAGATTCATTGGAAGAGTGCTTAGAAAATGTAGTCCATCAACAAAGGAGGTGGCTTACAAAACACTCGTTCGACCTATACTTGAGTATTGCTCATCAGTGTGGGATCCGTACCAGATCGGTCTGACGGAGGAGATAGAGAAGATCCAAAGAAGAGCGGCGCGTTTCGTCACAGGGTTATTTGGTAACCGTGATAGCGTTACGGAGATGTTTAATAAACTCAAGTGGCAGACTCTGCAAGAGAGGCGCTCTGCATCGCGGTGTAGCTTGCTCGCCAGGTTTCGAGAGGGTGCGTTTCTGGATGAGGGATCGAATATATTGCTTCCCCCTACTTATACCTCCTGAGGAGATCACGAATGTAAAATTAGAGAAATTAGAGCGCGCACGGAGGCTTTCAGACAGTCGTTCTTCCCGCGAACCATACGCGACTGGAACAGGAAAGGGAGGTAATGACAGTGGCACGTAAAGTGCCCTCCGCCACACACCGTTGGGTGGCTTGCGGAGTATCAATGTAGATGTAGATGTAGATGTACACAGTATCAGTACTAGGAATAAGAAGAATCTACATAAAGGCCTAAAATCACTTACCTTGGTCCAAAAAGGGGTCCAATATTGAGGAACACACATTTTTAATAAATTGCCAGCAACCATTAAAAACTTGGTTTGAGATAAAGCACGGTTTAAACAGAGTTTGAAAGACTTTTTGATGGGCAACTCCTTATTCTCCATAGATGAATATCTTAACAGAGACTGTTAAGTCAGCTTAAGTAAAAATATCTGTTAGATTTCAGTTTTGACAACACTTCGTCACAACAATCAAGATTAGGTATTTTTGCGTATGACAAATTTATTAATAGTGGATAACAGTGTTTCATTCTGACAGTGTGTTAATTCTGTAAATATTAGCTGTCCCAGTTTACTGCATTGTACTAGCTTATTTTCGACTATCTCCTGACAAATGATCAGGGTAGTAAGTATTATGTTCAAATGTTTTATGTTTTTATGTCATACTTTCTGACATGTTCCACACCCACGAGAATCATCTCATTTTTTGGGTCTATAGAACGAAAACTGAATCTAATATAATCTATTCTAGCCATCGAAGCGAGAAGACATTCAAAATCGGTTCCTTGTTGAGAAAATTCTTAAACTTTAAGATTTTATTCTCCTCGGTAGGCATTACAACATTGACAAGGTCCTAGAGCAGTCTACACAATGCTTTGTTAGTCTCATTCATGCAAAGCAAGTTCAGGCACCTAGGGCAACTATGCCACTCACTATCATGATTTGACATTTGCGTGGAGAGGAGGTAGAACATGATTCAGATTCAATAGTAATGTTGTCTATCACATTCAGAGATTAACAACTAATCTGCATGTTTCGCTCGCTGACCAGCGACTTTAGAAAAGCAGATGGATCCGACGACCATGTGTGTAACGACCCCCTCGGGGCATATACATGAATGAATATATTGGGACTCTGCCTTTCCAATTTACCAAGTTCCTGTGGGCTCTTGGGGAATCCAATACCATTTTGTTTATAAGACTGAGTAATATCTTTCACATGATAGTTACATGCATTTTTCTAATAGTTTCTTTCGCAAGCCAAAAGTAACTATAGAAAGCAGTACTGTTTGCTATTTTGGACATTATCATTTATCAAAAATATTCTTTGGAAGGTGGATGTGTGAGAACACTCCACATATTGGGTGATACTCATTTATGTTAACATCCAAATACAGAACTCTATGGAGAGCTTTACCTAAATCTCTTTGTTAAAAGTCAGAGAGCTGCCTGTATAGGCTTCAGGTTTCAAACGTCAAACCATTTAGCAACTGAGGTGCCCTCCACTATTATCTTGTTTATGTAAGACAACGTCCTTCAACACAACCTCCTTAGGTGGTAGAGTGAGATCACAGTATGTCATAGCGAAGAAAAGGGAGACACCCATTCACGAAAAACAACTGCGTCTTGATATCCAACCATGTTACTGGTTTGAGTAAGCGAGATCTTGTCTCCAAATGTACCTCGAATCACTAAAAATCGTAATTCTGTGCAACATACTTGAACATCCTCATTGTCACTGTCAGAAAGGGTAGCAAGGCTGCTGCTGGCCGACACCTGATCGCTACTGTCATTACAGAGTCCCCGTCCTGATGGCCCAGGTGTCACAGTCCAGCGACTGACACAGACGGGGCCACTGACGATACTCCGGCCACCGGTGTTGTTGTTCACGGTGGTGATGACACAGACATTGATGGTGCCAGTGACAGTGCGAGCAGCCCCAAGTCATGGAGCAACTGTAAAACATCACCGAACAACAGTACGTAAGTATCAGGGGAAAATTTTCATACTTACGAAGTCAAGAAAATCTGTAAGTAACCGAAAAAAAATTACACACACACACACACACACAGAGAGAGAGAGAGAGAGAGAGAGAGAGAGATACTTACTTAGGAATTTTGCCTCACTCTACCAACTCATGGCTGCATGTCCCACATTGAGCCTCTCCTCCCCTTCCCTCAAGAGCTCATAGTACTCAGAACTGGAGATTGACTTACTGGGGGCGGTGGAGACGTCACAGGCAAGGGTAATACTGGAGAGGGCAGAGGGACTTCAATTGCCTTGAGAATTTCTGTGAAGCAACAATACAACAGTCTATAAGTATCAGAAGATAATTTCATACACACACACACACACACACACACACACACACACACAGAAATAATAGAGATATTTAAAAATTAAGTTTCATCATCATCATAGTATTGTCATCATCATCGTCATCATCATCTTCACTATCAGTGTCGCCATAAGGCACTACCTTTTCAGAGGGCTCATTAGAGGTCCGAGACGGCATGGCCAACATCTGAATACATGGGGCAATAATGTTCATCCACCACCCTTCAGATGCTGAAAATGGGCTGAGGCTCGGAACATTAACCGATTTTGAAATGGCAAGAAAGACACTGACTGAGTAAAATGTGTAAACTAAAACACACACACACACACAAATGAAAGAGATACTTACGCAAATGTTCAAGGTCATCTTGATCACCCTGTTACTGAATAATGTAAGCCAGCAAACCGTCAGATGCCGAAAGTGAGTTAGGGCTTGGGACATTATCCAGGGTCAGCCTTAAAGTGGCGTCATTGATTAGCCCTAAAACAGCAACAGAACAATCTATAAGTATTGAAAATGCAGACTGATAGACACAAACATACGCATATATAGAAATAATATTTAAGTTCAAGATTTTCATCTCCCCCAGAACAGCATACTAAAGTAGCAAACGCCTCATCATTGAAGAGGTTCAATGGGACACTCCTTGTCTAAAACCTGCTCTAAATGAGGAGGCTTGCTGCTGATGCTGGCGATAGTGTTGTTGCTGGATGACCTCTTCATGACTGCTATGAGGGAGAGAGAGAGAAAGACAATACTGAGGAGAAAGTCACTCACTCACTCACTCACTATAATGACGGGCCTGCCTTGGCCCGAGGTAGCGGAGTTTAAGCTGCTTTTAGCTGTTCCTTCTGAAGTCCTCTCGGTTTGGAATGGTTTTTCTTCGCGTGTTGGTCTGTCCTCTGGTTTCTGTGGATGCAGCAGCTTATCTGCCGACTGATTCCGGCGGCTTCTTGTTCTTCGTCTTCTTACTGCTTCCTGGCTGCCCGAATTCTATTTTCTTCAGGCGGGAGTAGTCCACTGGCGGCGTCTGTGTCCGGATGTACTTGACTGCTTCCTCAGTCATGTATTTCCAGTCCTCGTCCGTGAAGATCGGGTGCTTGTTTATGAGCTCCAGATCTCCACGCCCGACGATTTCCCTCCCGCGCAGCTTCTGGTTTAAGGGTTCGCACCCCCCAGTGGAAATCATAAGGTTTGTGAGGAAGGGGAGGGATGTTATCTACCGTGAAAGGGTAAGGATGATCATGATGGGGGTAGCTAACGTCTCGCAGGGAGTCGGCGATCTTGGTGAGCACCTCCCTCACACAGTTCTTGTTGGGGAGGGGGAGGCACTCGAACGGCTCGTCTTCTTCTTCTCCCTCGGTCTCCATCGGCACTTCCTGTGTCGTCTGCGTTTCCGCAGAGACAGGAGTGACGACTGCTTCCGAGGGGGCCGTTCCTTGTTGTCGGTGGTCTTCCCCGACTATATGACCACCTCCCTAGCAACTTGCGTTGCCGCGTCGGCCAGGGAGGCGGTCGTTTGTGTTGCCGCGTCTACCCCCGTACAGGTGGGGGTCGGTGCCATGCCCGTCTTCATGCAGGCCGCGAGGTACACGGTGTACCTTAGTTGACTCAGCTCCTCGCGAATCTCTTCGAGTTCCGCTCTCAGGGCCGCTCTCTCCTCCGCCATGGCGGATTTGAGCGCGGTGATTGCGTCCTCGTTGGCTTCCCGCAGTGCTTCGCGGAAGGCGTCCACGTCGTCTTGGTGGCGCAGTCCGCTTCCCCTACTAAGGCAGGGGGGTGGGGTGACCACCATTTCTTCTTCTTGGGTCACCTCTTCGTGCGTAGTGGCCGACTTCCGCTGCTTCCACGTCTTCAGGTAACTGTAGCTGCGCGTGTTTGCGGCGTGCGAGCCACCGCGGTTTACGCACAGCGCTGCAGTACCTCTTGGTTTTGTACAGTTGCGTGTGTCGTGCGGTTTCCCACACTTAACACACGCTACCACACCGTCGCATTCTTTGGCTATGTGTCCAAGCTTTTGACACTTATAGCACTGTAATTGTGCCACAGGCTTCCGCTTCTTTTTCTTGTTGCCGCAACCGTTACTCCCGACTGCGTTTAGCAGGAGCTCCACAGCAGCAGCAATCTTGCCTCTTCCTCCATTCCTACTTCTCGGCATGGCGATGGGCTAGTGGCGTTGGCGTGCGACGGTAACGGTGTGAGCCGCAGCGAGTCGAGCAGCGGAGTGCGTGCGTGCGTCGCGTCGTCGCGTGTGCGTCCTGAGGAGAAAGTACGCCTGCTCAGCCGTCTTATATGATCACGGCCGGCAAAGAAGTGGCGGTGGTGGGGGGCGGGGGTGTGAGAGACTTGATGGAGGTACAAACACGTCAGTATGCTTGTAGCTTTCAACAGGAGTGGATGCATGCCATCACTGCTCCGTAAAGGGATGGTGTTAGTGAAATAAGAAGACATGAGAGCTAGTTTTAAAATAATTTACTCCTAATCCAATTAAATAGTACTTTTACGTTATCCATTGTACATATATAACAATTCTTATTTTTCTTCAGTCTAAGGCGATGCAGTGGAGGGCATCCATATATTTGTAGATTTCTAATGGAGGCGTTCTAGAAAATGTCATGTATCTATAAGGAGTTCTCACCACCTTTCACGTAAGCAGTTTATATCTGTATCATCGAAATTACGAAGTAATATCTCAAGATCTTTAAAAAATCATCCTGTCTTTTTCCCAGTTGATGCCATGATAATATCGGCTCAACTGTGATACACCTTTGCGTGTTTTGAGTCAGTTGATGTCTTTGAAAGATTTACTTGGACCCACGCTTGTTGAAAATGTTCTGGGAGCTCTCCCCTCCTTCATGAAGAAGAAAAATGCAGCGTCGTTGTATACGAAACGTCTATATTCATCGTCAAAGGCTTAGACATCTATTACAATGTTAGCAGTTTGAGATGGCATTGAGAAATCGTTTAGTTGTTACACTGCACCCATTAGTTTATACAAATCTTTGCACAATTTCGGAAAGTGAGCTGCAGTTGATGGTCCAATCATGTAGTAATAATACCAGTGCTGACATTTTTTCTGGAAAGAGTTTAAAGGCTTCAGATTCAATATGAACGTCGATAGGACCACCCTTCACTGATTCATTCTGTTTGGAGCAGTCTATAATGGCAATCGGAGCTAGCTCTTTAAACTCCTTTGGACTGAGCAGGCAACCCTCATTCTCTTCACTCTCTTAGTCTGCAGAACGAAACTTAATGTACATACCAAACAGCAGGTTGTATACATTACTAGATAAATCCTGCTGCAAATTATCATATGGGTAAAATTCAGCCTTTACGAATACTCAAGCGTTTGTTTATAACTGTCGAATTCACATTTGAGATTCACCTTCCTACCGGTTTGAAATGCGAGGATGATAAATCGAGGCATTTCTAGCTGAGTCTATGCCTTTATGCTCTTGGGCTTGGAAGTAGAGGATATTCAAACAGCTCTCATGATCTGGCATTTAAAGGCAGGTGAGTCCCAGACCCAAGTATTTTTAAAAGTTTCAAGTGTTCTTCATCGGTTACAGAGACAGGAGGCATCTCCCAAATTAATTTCTCGAACACAAGCTTCGTCTCTTCCCCATTGGCGCCCTGGATATAGGCATTATTGTCTGTTCCACTTCTTACTAATATAAGTTCCTGGTTCACATTAACTAGAATCTTCTTCATATCCTTAAAGCATCCCATAAGCATTTTGAGAGGTATGCGTGCAGTAAATCGTTTGCTGATGTAGTGCATCCATAAACCACCCTGCATTTTCTAAACAGTTCAAGTACTATTTTGATGTCGAGATGCATGTTTTTAAGGTCGATGTGATACCTAAATTTTATACCATTCAGCTCGTATCTTGTCTCCTGAAACAGGAATGCGAATGTGTTATGCGGGAGTACCATCCTTTTTCGTGGATTCATCTTCCAAGTACAGGAAACTCCTGCTTGGAATGGTCAAAGCGTCAGAGGTGTAGATAATTTTTTCTTATGGGGGGGGGGGGGAGGGGCAGGAGCTCAGTTGTGTTCAAGTACGACAGAGGCGGCCAACGTGAGCCATGCCTCCTGGCTCGTGTGCTGTACCGCTCAGCCTAGATAGGGAGTAGGGGGAAGAGGGAGGAACTGTGAATGCGTCGTATTTAGATAGCAATGTAGTTGCACTGCGTATGATTTTGTTCCCTATTTCATAATTCTCAATAACATTAATCACAAGCAAAACACATTTTCAGTATTATTTAATTATTTTTGGTGTACTGAAGACTTAATATAATTTTTATCTGGTAGAAACTGTCGGCGTAAGGACAGACGCAAACAGTTTCACAGATTTTCGCACCCACGTTGCCACATAATGGTGACTTACTTGATTTAACAATACACATATGTTGATTGAAATATTATAGTCCTTTTGCAACCTCGTTATGACTTCGTGTAAAAACTAACTGAGGAAAACAACGAAGGCGTCCTGAACAGTTTCAACGTAAACGGTTCTGTCTTTAAAACGAGAATTACAGTGCAGAATAATCAGTTACATCTGTACATCCAGAGCGGCAGTTCAACTGAAACGGCAAACGGTCTCGAAAACAGATGTAAGACTGGCAGTGTTTTCACAACGTTTAGAAAACTACCCTTGTAATTCTTTCACAGCCACAATGAATTCTTCACACCTCGCGATTTCTTTCACGCCAGGGAGGTTAGAGAACTCAACTGTGTTTGTCAGCATTTGTCCGTTCTACAATATGCTTTTCTTTTTAAATGCATCTCCGTCAAATCAGAAATAAGTTGTTTTTCACATTGCAGTGTTTAACCGTGGGCAGTGTGCAGTCAGCATCATTTAAAATGCGAGGTGTGCAGTACATTCTGTATGTTCTAATTTCGTTCCTGCTCTTGTTTTTCTTTCATAAATTCAACGTTATCGGGTTTTAAATCAAAAAACGTTCCAGCCATGCTCCTTGACTTAGCCAGTATACTTTGCAGCAATATATAGGCTAAAGTCTCCATACTTTTCGTTCAGTTCCATTGAAAACTGTTGCATCTTGCAATTGGCAGCCGGTCGTGGTGGCCGAGCGGTTCTAGGCGCTTCAGTTCGGAACCGCACGACTGCAACGGTCGCAGGTTCGAATTCTGCCTCGGGCATGGATGTGTGTGATGTCCTTAGGTTAGTTAGGTTTAAGTAGTTCTAAGTTCTAGGGGACTGATGAGCTCAGCTGTTAAGTACCATAATGCTCAGAGCCATTTGAACCATTTTTTTGCAATTGGCAGTGGAATAATGCGAGCGACTTCAGAAATTGCACTGTTCATACCACCAATTTTTTCATGTGCTCCAGGCCTGTAAATTAAGCACTAAGTGCTCCTTGACGTACAGAACAATATATCACGTACGTCGTTCATTGTAATTTTTTGCTCTTTTATCGTCAACTAATATTTAAATTCTTTCTGCTTGGTGTTGTACTGTCGTTCCACAGCAAATTTGCGGTACCCGTCGATTATGCGATTCCATAACAGACACTGTGAATTCCCATCTATTTCTTCCGTATTTCCCATTCATCTTTGAAGGATTTTGACAGCAGATCGTTAGCTGCCTCTTTTTGCGCAAACAGCCACTGGACCTGTGAACGACCTTCATATCACGAACAAACAACGAAGAGTAAACAGCGCTGACACCACAATTCTGCTGAACTGAAGAGGGTTGCGCCGATCGAAAAGTGTTTCACAGAAAAGTGTATCACAGTACTGAATGAAGTGGCGCGCCGTACTGGATACTTCCAAGGACTGACGAAATTCATGATTAGAGAGTATTCCAAAACTAACACGTTTACATCCGTTTGAGTTTACGATGGAAGACTTATTGTGTGTGTGAAATCTTGTGGGACTTAACTGCTAAGGTCATCAGTCCCTAAGCTTACACACTACTTAACCTAAATTATCCTAAGGACAAACACACGCACCCACGCCCGAGGGAGGACTCGAGCCTCCGCCAGGACCAGCCGCACAGTCCATGACTGCAGCGCCCGAGACCCCTCGGCTAATCCCGCGCGGCCGGAAGACTGATTGAAAATGGATATGTACTCCTGTTGAGACTTTTTCGTTAGAGGGTACTCCACAACATCATCTGGAAATGGGAGAATGAAACGAGGTAAATCACAGACCCACAGTACACTACACCTATGCATATACGCATGAACCATGATGATGCTTACATGATGCTGCCTGTTTAGGTGGAACCTGACGTTTCATAAAGGTGATGTTACCTCGCCAATCGTGAATTTCAAACTAAAAACATTAGTTATCAACAGTACACAGTCCGCCCCCGGTAGCTGAGTGGTCAACGCAACAGAATGTCAATCCCAAGGGCCCGGGTCCGATTCCCGGCTGGATCGGTGATTTTTCTCCGCTGAGGGACTGGGGTGTTGTGTTGTCCTAATCATCATCATTTCATCCCCATCAACGCGCAAGTCGTCGAAGACTTGCACCCGGCGAACGGTCTACCAGCCAGATGGGAGGCACTAGTCACACGACATGTGTTTAACGGTACACATATTTATTTCGCAACGCAGTGTTCGTAACTCCCTGAACAAAAGTGTATTGCAGCTGTATGTGAGAGGCAGAAACCTAATGTTAAAATCTTTGTTAGCATAGAAGACTGTGTGTGTGTGTAGAATGGACGTGTTACCATAATCCTACGTGGAAACAACGACTAAATCAGTTGCGCTATACTAATCACACGAGTTACTTCACTTTTTAGGTGGATGGTGGTCTAACAGAACTGCCATTAATGTATATTACAATGCTATTCAAGTTTCTTTATTCGCTGATTGAATAAATGTATTCTTTGATCAGCACATCTGAATGTTTGGGACGAATTATCTTCCTGTGATGTCTCCAAAATTCGTCAATGACGTTGAATATTTGTTCAGATTCCTGAGAAGAGAAACTTTCGGGTGTCTGCTACAAATAGCGCTGGAATTCCTGTCGAGGAATAATACGGAAGAGAAAAGCGTGTCCGCTATATATCGTGAGCGACCTGACAGGTGTTCATGTGACTGGAAACTCCGACGTGTTATAACCTGTCTGCTCAGTTTTCACCCTATTTATAGCTAGGCGTCAAGACAGAAGATGTTCGTCTAAAACCTGCATGCCTAAATAGCAGACTAGCTATAAATACGGTGAAAACCGAGCAGACAGGTTACGACACGTCAGTCTCCAATCATGCGAACACCTGTCAGGTGGCTCACGTGGCCCGCAGGCTCCGTGCTGTATCGGTGTCGGCGGTCAAGTGGCCAGCCCGCTATTTTGGTGAGGACAGCCTGCGCTACGGTAACGTCGCGGTAATGGCGCAAACCAATCATTCAAATATGAACTCCCAGCAGGAGCAGTAACGACTGCCCCAGTGCGCTGAAGCCTAGTTTCCGGTGGCAGCTGCGGCTATGCCGGGTTTGCTCCCGAGCGCGGCGCGATGCACGCTGACTGCGGGGAGGTGGCAGAGGCGGCAACGTCGGTATGGGGCAGCACCACAGCGGTGGAGAGCCCTCACCAGTGTTTGTTGAAATAAAGACGCATCCAAATTTAGGGTATGCAGTTTGCACCTCTGGGCCAGAACTCCACGCTATTATAAAAATAGCTCAACAGGTCTCAGCAGGATTCTGACAGCAGAGCCAGGGCCAGTATTCCGGCTCTGGAGCAGAATTCCACACTGTTATAAATAAACAGCTCTGAGCTGGAGTGTGGCGTCACAGAAGTGCGCCAGTACCCCTCGGTCGCCATCTTGTATTCCATATCGAACATCTTGGATTCCGATGTCTTAGTTAGGCAGGTGCTCGTATTACAAAAAATATGTTCAAATGTGTGTGAAATCTTATGGGACTTAACTGTTAAGGTCTTCAGTCCCTAAGCTTACACACTACCTAACCTAAATTATCCTAAGGACAAACACACACACTCATGCCCGAGGGAGGACTCGAACCTCCGCCGGGACCAGCCGTACAGTCCATGACTGCAGTGCTCGTATTACAAGTCTCGGATTTTGAAGCCATAGAGCCACGGCCAGTATTCCAGCATGTCAATGCACCATTTTGAATTTCCCGTCAATTTCTACTTAGGACAACAGCCCTATTCCTGCATGAAACACACTAGTTGAACTGGGCTATTTTTTCTTTTTAATTTCCTACCAGTATTTTGAATTTCCAGACAAAATTTGAATTTCCTGCCATTTTATACATGGATCGGTTGGCATATGTCAGACTAGGGTTGGTGTGGGGAAGGAGAAATCCCACAAATCATCGATAATGTCATCGGTGACACAAATGGTTCAAATGGCTCTGAGCACTATGCGACTTAACTTCTGAGGTCAGTTCCAGACTGTAGCGCCTAGAACCGCACGGCCACTCCGGCCGACCATCGGTGACACAGTTTGGTGACAACTGTCCTTACATACATACATTGGTAGTTCCAGACACTTTGTTTCTGTACCATGGTATAACCAGCCGCATTCCAGTGCCGCTTGCTTTGCTGCCCTCTACACTACCTCTGCAATGTACAACCAACACATCTGCCATTTCTGCTTCGATGAGTGAGCATCTTTCCGCTCCAGCACACGACTGTGCAGCAGTTTCACGCTAGCATCTTGCAGCCTTATGACTTGACCGCAGTGCTGACAGCAACGGCACACATGCAGCTCCAGTTCCATCGAACTGTGTCACCTCTCTGCCATGGACCAGTAGTTCATCCGCCGATTTGACTTCTCCATGTTCACATTACGTATCATTGCCTTCCTGCTCCGACCATGGCTTCGCCGACCACGTCTGCCTTCCACCACCTCCCGCCGTTGCCATGCCTCATGCACAGGGCCCATGGCCACGCCACCCATCCTTTGATCATGGATGTTCTGCACATCAAAACACCGACACTGGCAACACCACTTGGAACATCCTACCATCGACTGCTGTAACACAATCACTGTCCATGGACCCTGAGGTGATGCTTCTGTCTACACCAAAGTCATCCGCCACCAAGGTCAGTCATGTGCAGCTTGCTGTTTTCTCCCCTGCTTTGACATCGAGCGCTTCTATAAATCCGTCATTACTGCGAGTGTTGCTCATATGGCATCTCTTACGCAACCTGTTAAGCCACAGCATGCTTGCTCCTTTATGTCATATGGCCAAGCTGTTACTAGACATGATGCACTTACCATGGCACTTGCCGGCAAATACTTTGGCAATACATCGCATCGCATCTTTGACACACTCCGCGCCTTTGATCAGATCAAAACCCCACTGTGCCACACAGACTCGGCACCGCCTTCTGCTTCCACCGTGCCATCAGCAGCATGGCACGGTCAACCTGTGGACGCCTTCTGCGCCTCCTTCCCTCCACTGGTTGTGCCTACCAAGACATCGAGAAGCGGTCCAATCGCGCCTCACACTAAGGCCTGCCACAACACGATCGGTCACGCGCACCTGCGCTATCAGCCAGCTGGGTGCACACACGCCTCTCATCATACTTACCGTGCTCTGCACTACCGGCGGGGGCTCTGTGGTGGTTATCGACTGCAAGAGTTGACCGCCTCATCTTTGAGAATGAACTTCTTTGAAAACCGTTGATCTCAGTGTGTTCCAAATTCTGTATTCGAGCGGATCTGTTTTTTACCGACATGATCAAAATAAAGTTAATTCATTATAAAAGAGCGAATATTTACTGTTGGGTTCAAGATTACTGCACCTAACATGTCGATACCCACACATGTATTCATGCTTGTCCTCTCTATGCATGTTTCTAAATTTGGTACCTTGTCAGAATTGTGGGTACATAAATGTTGATTAATGTAGATGTTGTTTGTGCACATGGTTATTGGGTGATCAGAAATGAACAACTCATTCCATTATTTCATGTCTAATGTCATTACAGTAGTTACAATTTTCAACAACAGATGGCGCTGCAAGTGATGTGAAAGATATAGAAGACAACGCAGTCTGTGGGTGCGCCATTCTGTACGTCGTCTTTCTGCTGTAAGCGTGTGCTGTTCACAACGTGCAAGTGTGCTGTAGACAACATGGTTTATTCCTTAGAACAGAGGATTTTTCTGGTGTTGGAATTCCACCGCCTAGAACACAGTGTTGTTGCAACAAGACGAAGTTTTCAACGGAGGTTTAATGTAACCAAAGGACCGAAAAGCGATACAATAAAGGATCTGTTTGAAAAATTTCAACGGACTGGGAACGTGACAGATGAACGTGCTGGAAAGGTAGGGCGACCGCGTACGGTAACCACAGAGGGCAACGCGCAGCTAGTGCAGCAGGTGATTCAACAGCGGCCTCGGATTTCCGTTCGCCGTGTTGCAGCTGCGGTCCAAATGACGCCAACGTCCACGTATCGTCTCATGCGCCAGAGTTTACACCTCTATCCATACAAAATTCAAACGCGGCAACCCCTCAGCGCCGCTACCATTGCTGCACGAGAGACATTCGCTAACGATATAGTGCACAGGATTGATGACGGCGATATGCATGTGGGCAGCATTTGGTTTACTGACGAAGCTTATTTTTACCTGGACGGCTTCGTCAATAAACAGAACTGGCGCATATGGGGAACCGAAAAGCCCCATGTTGCAGTCCCATCGTCCCTGCATCCTCAAAAAGTACTGGTCTGGGCCACCATTTCTTCCAAAGGAATCATTGGCCCATTTTTCAGATCCGAAACGATTACTGCATCACAATATCTGGACATTCTTCGTGAATTTGTGGCGGTACAAACTGCCTTAGACGACACTGCGAACACCTCGTGGTTTATGCAAGATGGTGCCCGGCCACATCGCACGGCCGACGTCTTTAATTTCCTGAATGAATATTTCGATGATCGTGTGATTGCTTTGGGCTATCCGAAACATACAGGAGGCGGCGTGGATTGGCCTCCCAATTCGCCAGACATGAACCCCTGTGACTTCTTTCTGTGGGGACACTTGAAAGACCAGGTGTACCGCCAGAATCCAGAAACAATTGAACAGCTGAAGCAGTACATCTCATCTGCATGTGAAGCCATTCCGCCAGACACGTTGTCAAAGGTTTCGGGTAATTTCATTCAGAGACTACGCCATATTATTGCTACGCATGGTGGATATGTGGAAAATATCGTACTATAGAGTTTCCCAGACCGCAGCGCCATCTGTTGTTGAAAATTGTAACTACTGCAATTTCGAAAGTTTGTCTGCCTGAAAATGTACTGTTGTCCCAAGCATATTGCAACAAACGGTGTATTTCTATCGCTGCTCGTTTAGTTTTTATTGCCGTTTCAAATATACTGGTCATTTTTGAAACACCCTGTAGATGCCGTTTTCCTTTACTTCCGAAGACGTTCGATACAGTTCCGCACTGTCGCCTGATAAACAAAGTAAGAGCCTACGGAATATCAGACCGGCTATGTGGCTGGATTGAAGAGTTTTTAGCAAACAGAACACAGCATGTTGTTCTCAATGGAGAGACATCTACATACGTTAAAGTAACCTCTGGTGTGCCACAAGGGAGTGTTGCTTTTCACAATATATATAAATGACCTAGTAGATAGTGTCGGAAGTTCCATGCGGCTTTTCGCGGATGATGCTGTAGTATACAGAGAAGTTCCAGCATTAGAAAACTACAGCGAAATGCAGGAAGATCTGTAGCGGATAGGTACTTGGTGTAAGGAGTGCCACCTGACCCTTAACATAGACAAATGTAATGTATTGCGAGTACATAGAAAGAAGGATCCTTTATTGTATGATTATATTATAGCGGAACAAACACCTGTATCTGTTACTTCTGTAAGATATCTGGGAGTATGCGTACGGAACGATTTGAGGTGGAATGATCATATAAATTAATTGTTGGTAAAGCGGGTGCCAGGTTGAGATTCATTGGGAGAGTCCTTAGAAAATGTAGTCCATCAACAAAGGAGGTGGCTTACGAAACACTCGTTCGACCTATACTTGAGTATTGCTCATCAGTGTGTGATCCGTACCGGGTCGGGTTAACAGAGGAGATAGAGAAGATCCAAAGAAGAGCGGCGCGTTTCTCATAGGGTTATTTGGTAAGCGTGATAGCGTTACGGAGATGTTTAGTAAACTCATGTGGCAGACTCTGCAAGAGAGGCGCTCTGCATTGCGGTGTAGCTTGCTGTCCAGGTTTGGAGAGGGTGCGTTTCTGGGTGAGGTATCGAATATATTGCTTCCCCCTACTTATACCTCCCGAGGAGATCACGAATGTAAAATTAGAGAGATACGAGCGCGCACGGAGGCTTTCCGGCAGTCGTTCTTCCCACGAACCATACGCGACTGGAACAGGAAAGGGCGGTAATGGCAGTGGCACGTAAAGTGCCTTCCGCCACACACCGTTGGTTGGCTTGTGGAGTATAAATGTAGCTGTAGATGTAGAGAGACGTTTGTATTCCTTCTCGCCTGCTTCATTTACAGCATTTTTATATTTTCTCCTTTCATCAATTAAATTCAATATCTCTTCTATTACCCAAGGATTTCTACGAGTCTTCTTCGTTTTACCTACTTGAACCTCTGCTATCTTCACTATTTCAACCCTCAAGGCTACCCATTCTTCTTCTACTGCATTTCTTTCCCCTGTTCTTGTCAGTCGTTCCCTAATACTCTCTCTGAAACTCTCTACAACCTCTTGTTCTTTCAGTTTATCGAGGTCCCATCTCCTTAAATTCCTACCTTTTTTCATTTTCTTCAGTTTCAATCTACAGTTCATAACCAATAAATTGTGATCAAAGTCAACATCTGCCCCTGGAAATGTCTTACAATTTAAAACCTGGCTCCTAAATCTCTGTCTTACCCTTACATAATCTATTTGAAACCTTCCAGTGTCTCCAGGCATCTTCCACATATACAACCTTGTTTCATTATTCTTAAACCAAGTGTTAGCTATGGTTAAGTTATGCTGTGTTCAAAATTCTACCAGGCGGCTTCCCCTTTCATTACTTATCACCAGTCCATATTCACGTACTACTTTTCCTTCTCTTCCTTTTCCTACAATCGCATTCCAGTCCCCCATGACTACTAAATTTTCGTCTCCGTTAACTATTTGAATAATTTCTTTTATCCCATCATACATTTCTTCAATCTCTTCATCATCTGCCTAGTAAGTTGGAATATAAACTTGTACTACTGTGGTTGGCGTCGGCTTCGTGTCTATCTTAGCTACAACAATACGTTCACTATGCTGTCGGTAGTAACTTATCCGCATTCCTATTTTTTCATTCATTATTGAACCCACTCCTGCATTACCCCTATTTGATTTTGTATTTATAACCCTGTATTCACCTGACCAAAAGTCTTGTTCCTCCTGCCACCGAACTTCACTAATTCCTTCTATATCTAACTTTAACTTATCCATTTCCCCTTTTAAATTTTCTAATCTACCTGCCCCATTAAGGAAACTGACATTCCACACTCCGATCCGCATAACACCAGTTTTGTTTCTCCCGATGACGATGTCCTCCTGAGTAGTTCCCGCCCGTGGATCCGAATGGGGGACTATTTTACCCAAGAGGATGGCATCAACATTTATCCATACGGTAAAGCTGCATGCCCTCGGGAAAAATTACGGCTGTAGTTTCCCCTTGATTTCAACCGCTCACAGTACGAGCACAGCAAGGCCGTTTTGGTTGATGTTACAAGGCCAAATCAGCCAATCATTCAGACTGTTGCCCCTGTGACTACCGAAAAGGCTGCTAGACCTCTTCAGAAACCACACGTTTGTCTGGCCTCTCAACCTGGTGAGGTTGCATGCGTGTAATAATGTGAAGATGGCTCAAATGGCTCTGAGCACTATGGGACTTAACATCTGTGGTCATCAGTCCCCTAGAACTTAGAACTACTTAAACCTAACTAACCTAAGGACATCACACACATCCATGCCCGAGGCAGGATTCGAACCTGCGACCGCAGCAGTCGCGTGGTTCCGGACTGCGCGCCTAGAACCGCTAGACCACCGCGGCCGGCAATAATGTGAAGAGAGAAAATGTAGAGTGGCAATTTAAGTTCATCTATAGGTAAAGCATTTGGTGGGCTTAAATGTAATGGTATGATAGTGAGAAAGTACAGTTTCTCTACGAAAGAAATCAATTCCAAAACACGTATAGCAGTATAGCATAATGTGTGGCCTAGTATAATATTAATCAGATATGTGGTTTCCTTATTAGCTCGGAATGTTCTGGATAGCGAAGATAGACAAAACAGAGTGGCAGGAATGATGACAGGCTTGTTCGAATGGCGAAAGGGTAAAACAAATCCAGAATTATCTTAACTGATAAGCAGTAGTATAGTGGCGGGTGTCAGGACACTTTTGATATGAAATTGACATGAAAATTAATTAAATTGATCAATTAATAACCCCAGCCCCCACCCACCCCCGCCCCTGACCAAGCCCATCCCCACCCCCGCCTCCAAATGATGTCACATGTTTCCTCAGCTGCACGTGCGCCCCAGACCTCTCCTCCCCCTCCCCCACCCCTATCCCACCATCCTACCCTATTGGCTGGTATTTCGAATTTTGGCGGGAATTTCGAATTTTGTGGGGAATTTCTTTGTCCCAGGGCTGTACTGACATCCCACCAGTCCCCTCACCCTGGAATTGGCGGGAAATTAAAATTAGAGGTTCCCTTGCCAGAACTCGAACCCTGGTCCTCCTGGGTGGGAAACCTAAGTGCATCCCCCTAACACAAACCCCCAAAGCTACTTGGAGTTGATAGGAAATTAAAAATGGCTGTGCTCTTTCCGGGCTTCGAACCCTGATTCTATTGGTTGGATGGCCCAAGTGCACCCCCTACACATGGAATCTGTCCAGATGCGGGAGAGGTAGGTTAGGTTGGTGTACTTTATTTATTTTGGTAGGGAAACTGACGCAAAGATTACATAACTGATCACAAAGATCGGACCTAATTACAAAATTATATGCATAGTGCTACACAAGGATGGCATAAAATCGCAATACAACTTAACAACTGGCGATACCATACAACTGGTGTTATCCTGCTGGGAAAAATTTCGCAATACCACTCGAAACCAGCGACAGACACACTCAAACTCTACCCTACACCTACAAGCTGGCAGGAAAAAGGCTGGAGTGTAAGGTACTATATTTATTCTTTTTGCCAGGAAATACATTCACCTGACGAGATGCTAGTGTTGGACAGAGAGGAGTTTCAAAAGTGCATTACCTGTAAGCATACACTATCTGTCGTTTTTTATCGTCAGAGTTCGCTACAGATGTCTGCTCAAAAACAACCTACAGCCCAGGTAATAAAAACCAATACATGCTACCACAACTGATGGAAAAAAAGTGCCTCACAGTTCTAATTACTCTTCAAAATTGCTGTGAAAAAAACAGCACTCATAATGAACGAGTCATAATGCACCGCATGCATTGGGGAAAATTGTTGTCATGAAAGACTGAAGAGGAGGTGGTAGTTGAACGTGCGTTCTTCTCAATGTGCGTCCACGAACTGCCGAAAATCGAGGCCCCCTTCTTCCCTCCCTCCATCCACCTACGGAGGGGGACATGCTTCTTCATACAGCCAACTGCTCCGCCTCGCGGCGTGGACAGGCCGCTGTCCGCTCTTTGCTGCCACCTGCGGTCACTGGCTGTACTCGGCTTTCCACCATCTGGCCACCATCTTAAGGCGGCGGTCCTAGACAGCACAAAAGGGAAATTAAGTAGGATGCTCCAGATGGTTATTTAAAAAGTCGCGCCCATTGTTGTTTTTCTGACGACCCGCGTAAGTCTGCAGACTCCAACAGGTCCTCGCGATATGTGGCATGCCTTTGATGTGGGGATCCTTAGCACAAAAGGGAAATTTACAGGCATAACCCCACCCATCCGGAGAACGGTCCAGATCAGCACTGTTCTTTCCATCATCTGGCCGCCGCCTTAAGGCGACACTCCTATGAAAACACAGTAGCGTTTATAGTCAACTAAACAATAGGAGATAAAAGGACGGCCGCCTCAAGTGCAACTTGTTCGTCTAAAATATAGCGACAGAGCCTCCACACGCCGGCCCCCGCACAGAGAGCGGCTGTGTCCAGCAACCACCACAGCAGACACGGCACCCGTCCACCTCGCCCTCAGCAGCCCACCGTTCGAGAACAGTTGTATTTGACATCAACGCATGTATAATCAAGCATTTATTTAAAAAAGCAGAACACAATTGCGACCATATTAAATTTATTATTTCCACGAAAATAAGTAAAGTCCATTTTCTATTAGTTTTATGAGCAAAATTGGTATAGTTTTTACGTACAACTGCAGTCGCATCTTATTATTTTGTGACGTCCAGCGAAGTGTACTGTCACCGATCACAAATGATCAGCAGCGACATGCTCACCATGCGTTATATCAGGAAAATAAAAACTTCGACTGTTTTGATACGAGAACTACCGATCACCGCAGATTGTCCTCGTTATTTCGAAACCATTATCAGAGTAAAGAAAAAGCGCGAATTTAAACTCCATAGGAAAAAATCTATATTAAGTAATTTCTTCCAGCATGTTGAACAAATTACATGACCTAAGAGCGTCTCTCGCATTCAGGGTCTGCAAATAAACTCTCATGCACGTGTGTATTACAAACATTTCAGACAATCGTTCACGCCATTGGCACATATGTCGGAAAAAAAACCACATTCATTTAACGTTTGACAACAAGAAGCTATAATTCAAGAGAACGTAGCTGTTTTGTAGACCATGACAGGTACCCTTTAACCAATGAGATGCTATATGATACTACCGTTTTCGAAACAAACCGTGAGAGCCTATCTTGCCCTGTGTAGGTGGATGATTGATTTTCGTTAAAAATATCGCTGCAACGAAAAAAAAGAATCAATTGTCAAGAATCATTCCGTGGTTCCCTAGCCATCTCTTCCACCCGCCAGACGGCACGTCATTGATATCGATTTCATAGGCTAATTAATTAAATTGATCATGAGAGTCACTTTGTATGGCGAGAAATTTTTTTTATTTCAGCAGTCAGATTACACTCGCGAAGTAGGATAACTTGGAATCCATGGAGGGAACACGATGTTGTTTTCGAGGAACACTGTTGAGAAATGACACCTGAAGCTGACCACAGAGGGATTCTACAGCCCACAAGATACATTTTGCATAAGGAACGCGATGTTAAAAAACACACGATCATAATGCCTATGTTACCATCACCCTAGTCCACCCCCGGTAGCTGACTGGTCAGCGCGACGGAATGTCAATTCTAAGGGCCCGGGTTCGATTCTCGGCTGGGTCGGAGATTTTCTCCGCTCAGGTACTGGATGTTGTGTTGTTATAATCATCATCATTTCATCCCCATCGACGCGCAAGTCGCCGAAGTGGCGTCAAATCGAAAGACTTGCACCCGTCGAACGGTCTAACCGACGGGAGGCCCTACTCGCAAGACATTTATTTACCATTACCCTGCATAAAAAGCGGTATTGAGTCTACAGGTACACACGGTTGCTGATAATGCTTTCAGGCAGAAATGCAATCCGCAGTTTGGAATCAAGTCTATCCATTCAACGACACTTTTGCATTGGATCCTGTATGGACATCTTTTACATATTACAGCCACTGGTGAATCATATTGGTGCCACTCTTGTACCTCGAAACGAGTCACCTTTTTTTTCGAACCTGTCTGCTAAGAATCCCATACACAAAGAACTCCAGTGCTGCTTTTAGACAGTCCCTCTGCATCTTCTAACTGCTCCTAAGTCACTGCCCCCCTCCCTGCAGCTTAGTCCATGTGATCGTCCCCATTTAAGTCTGACCTGTACGGAAGTCAGAGAGCGCTATATCTAAGACCTTCTGCATCCGGTGGGGAAACAGGACGAGCTGAGATAATGCGACAGGAGCACGTTTTGACCACTCGGTGGAAATGGGAACATGGTGTCATAGCTCCGACAACCATGTACAGTGTGTAAGGCCAGCGGCAAACAAAGCTTTCCTCTGCAACACGAGGTAGCAAGAGAGATAGTACGAGCAGTTATGGTGGTGTTTCTTGTTGGGAAAATTAAGAAGAGTACACGTCATACATGGCATGGAGGAAGGACGAAGATTTTGCGTCACATCTCCAAACTACATACAAATAATCTGAAGGAGATTTGTGTCTGTCAGGGCGCATTCATGTCTATCACCCAAACATATGTGGCGATCCTATTAAATATACTGGTACTGGTTCATTGGGGCAGGTGTTTCACGACCGAAGTCGCTTCAACAGACCGATGTAAAGCTTCATTACCTGTACTGTATGACGACCGTATCCAACAGACTATCAATCACACAAGAGGGTTCCTGTATTGCCCCTTCATAAGCAGTTTAATACATTTTTTTTCGGTTGTAACACACCCAATTAGTGTACACCGCCATACACTTTGTTTTTTTTTATACCATGACTTAGAGACCTGTGCCAGCTGCTGCTAAACCGACATTAGCACATTTCAATCCTCTGGCTCTCACAGAAAACTGAACATCGCATGGCATAAACTATACAGCTACCACAACACAGGCTGGTAGAAATAAAACACAGACACTATTTTTCTCATTGACAAAAATGTGGAAGACATTGCAACAGATGGAAATTGGAAGAGTTTGCGGTATTGTAGAGCGCTTCCAACAGCTATTCGAAGGTGATTACCTGTACAGATAATCTCATCTTCCCATCAAAAGGGTAGTGGATGTCTCGGTGCTCCATTTCGAAAAGCATTGTTCCTTCATTTTGCAGTCATGTACATGATTACTGTTCCGGTTACTGTTCCAGTGTTGACCATCGCTGGAAGGTGCTGTTCACAACACTCGTGAGGTAGCACCAATAAAAAGAGGTACTGTTATCTTATTGGTGAAAAAAGCACAAAAATAAAAATCAAAACATATGAAAATAGGACGAGTCTGTAGCAATGATGAACGCTTCCAAACAACTGTATTTCTCAACGGAGTGGTGTCAGTCAATCAATATGCAGTAATCAACAGCATACCCAGTGGACGGTCAGGACTGGAAAGACGCGATAGATATGGAGTGATGTACTGTAATACACACTGCAGTTGATAGCGAGATCAATTTTAGCAATTTTACCCAGAAGTCAGAGAGAGTAATATCCACCATATTCTGCAACCTGTGTAGAAACAGAGTGAGCTGAGTTAATGCTATAGGAGCGTAATTTTACCACTCGGTGGAATGGGAATATAACGTCGTAGCTCCGCCACCCATATACTATGTGTAAGGTCCGCATCAAATGAAGCCTGATCCTGAAACACGACGATAGTACAAACAGTTACAGTAGTGTTCCTTGCTGGGAAAATTAGGGAGACTCAACATCGAAGCAGATCCGCGTCCCTCAGGATCCATTCACGTCTATCACCCAAGCATTCTATCATCGTTATTCTGTACCAACCAGCATAGAAAAATTACGAACTATAAAAGCTCTGTTAATTTCATCTGATGGATTTTTACTGCATCACTCTCTTCCGATATATCGAAAACAAATAGCGTCTACATGCTGGCATCGAGCATATGAGGCGATCCTATTAAATATACAAGTACTTATCCATTGGAGCAGGTGGCCAGTGATCGACGTCGCTTGCGTCGACCAGTATAAAGTTTCATCGCCTGTACTGTACGAGAACCTTCTCCCACATGTTATCAGTCGCAGGAGAGGGACCCTGTTTCGTTGTTGATACACCGCTTTTTCTGCTGTAACACGCTTTCTACACAGCCATACTTTTTTTTCCGCCACGACATCGACGTCTGTGCCAGATTCTAAACTGACATTAACACGTTTGGTCCATTGACTGCCTACAGGAAACTAGACATCACATGTTGTAAATCACATTATGTGGTAATCAACAGCGTACTTGGACTGTTGGGATGGAAAAGACACCGTCGATGTACTTTAATAATAAGCATCATAGTTGATCGTGCGATCAATTTTAGCAATTTTATCGTAATTTCAACACCGACAAATGACACAGCAGCATGCTTACCAATTTCGGTATCATCGCTAAACAGACCCTCCACTACTTTGCGAATACCATCACGAATGTAAGTAAATGACTGTCCAGTATGGGCATTCATTGTTAATTCTCGAACATATACACCAAAGAATACCAGAAAGCGACCTACATACAGGGTGATTCAAAAAGAATACCACAACTTTAGGAATTTAAAACTCTGCAACGACAAAAGGCAGAGCTAAGCACTATCTGTCGGCGAATTAAGGGAGCTATAAAGTTTCATTTAGTTGTACATTTGTTCGCTTGAGGCGCTGTTGACTAGGCGTCAGCGTCAGTTGATGCTAAGATGGCGACCGCTCAACAGAAAGCTTTTTGTGTTATTGAGTACGGCAGAAGTGAATCGACGACAGTTGTTCAGCGTGCATTTCGAACGAAGTATGGTGTTAAACCTCCTGATAGGTGGTGTACTAAACGTCCGTAACTACCTAAACGTCAACTACCCGAGGCGATGGATCGACCGCCAGGCAGCCCGTGACAGAGCACTTCATCACTGGCCTCCAAGAAGCCCTGATCTTACCCCCTGCGATTTTTTCTTATGGGGATATGTTAAGGATATGGTGTTTCGGCCACCTCTCCCAGCCACCATTGATGATTTGAAACGAGAAATAACAGCAGCTATCCAAACTGTTACGCCTGATATGCTACAGAGAGTGTGGAACGAGTTGGAGTATCGGGTTGATATTGCTGGTGTGTCTGGAGGGGGCCATATTGAACATCTCTGAACTTGTTTTTGAGTGAAAAAAAAACCTTTTTAAATACTCTTTGTAATGATGTATAACAGAAGGTTATATTATGTTTCTTTCATTAAATACACATTTTTAAAGTTGTGGTATTCTTTTTGAATCACCCTGTATATCTGGAACATCGATCATAGTGCATAACTTACGATCTTTCTGAATGTGGATGGGATTCACAGGGCATTCTCGCATTCTTAGGATAAAGTTAGAGACCGAAAGATCTCCTCGCATTGTCTTTGACCAATGCTCCCTGCAGCTGAGCAGAAGTAGACCGCTACATTCCACGTTTCATATAGGCATAGTGTAAACCGAGGTTGTAACTGCTGTCCCGCACCCATCCAAGAGCACAAGAATTCTCCAGATGCGCGAATGTCAAGGAAGTTAGCACCCCTTATCGGTGTACAGTAGATATGAAACTTTTTTGATAATATAACAGACAGTTAAGAACAGGAAACGGGTAGTTTTTATGCATGATGGAGCTCCAGACGGATGGAGTTTGCTGCGTTTTACGTAAATCACCGGCGCTAGCAATTCTAAAGTATTGTTCTAGTGTCTGGGGTCATTACCAAGAAAGTCTTGGTAAGAGAGAACATAAACACATGCACTCCTAAGGCTACAATGTTCTGCACTTAAAACACGCTATAACGTTAGATCGTCGCGGCTTCCGACCTATTAGTCGTTTGGAATGCAACGCTGTTACTATCCCAATGTAAGAAATACCGGGTGATCAAAAAGTCAGTATAAATTTGAAAACTGAATAAATCACGGAATAATGTAGATAGAGAGGTACAAATTGACACACATGCTTGGAATGACATCGGGTTTTATTAGAACCAAAAAGTACAAACGTTCAAAAAATGTCTGACAGAAGGCGCTTTATCTGGTCAGAACAGCAATAACTAGCATAACAAAGTAAGACAAAGCAAAGATGATGTTCTTTACAGGAAATGCTCAATATGTCCACCATCATTCCTCAACAATAGCTGTAGTCGAGGAATAATGTTGTGAACAGCACTGTAAAGCATGTCCGGAGTTATGGTGAGGCATTGGCGTCGGATGTTGTCTTTCAGCATCCCTAGAGATGTCGGTCGATCACGATACACTTGCGACTTCAGGTAACCCCAAAGCCAATAATCGCACGGACTGAGGTCTGGGGACCTGGGAGGCCAAGCATGACGAAAGTGGCGGCTGAGCACACGATCATCACCAAACGACGCACGCAAGAGATCTTTCACGCGTCTAGCAATACTTTGTTTTTTTTTTTTGGTTCTAATAAAACCCCATGTCATTCCAAGCAGATATGTCAATTTTTGCCTCTCTAGCTACATTATTCCGTGTTTTATTAAGTTTTCAAATTTATTCTGACTTTTTGATTACCCTGTATATTTCCAGTGCATGACATACATTCTCCCTGCAGGTTTCTCTACGATAAACTATGGCGATAAACTGTAAAATGAAAAACTACTTCCTTAAATCATCGACTGGCTTTGAGCACTATGGGACTTAACATCTATGGTCATCAGTCCCCTAGAACTTAGAACTACTTAAACCTAACTAACCTAAGGACAGCACACAACACCCAGCCATCACGAGGCAGAGAAAAATCATCGATTCCTTGTGATACACGCACAATATAGCTTTCCAGAGGTGTATAGCTCCCACTATTCGCATCCGATGTCAGTTCAGAAATTATACTATGCTCGCATCAGTCAAAAAATGGCTCAAATGGCTCTGAGCACTATGGGACTTAACATCTATGGTCATCAGTCCCCTAGAACTTAGAACTAATTAAACCTAACTAACCTAAGGACAGCACACAACACCCAGCCATCACGAGGCAGAGAAAATCCCTGACCCCGCCGGGAATCGAACCCGGGAACCCGGGCGTGGGAAGCGAGAATGCTACCGCACGACCACGAGATGCGGGCTCGCATCAGTCCTATATGAAATGAGCGTTAGTAATGGGGAATGCCTCTTACAAAGCAAGGGACAAACGCATAGCGGCAGTGTTTCGCATGTTAAATTACACGTCAGGCCACCACTAACTCCGTATACTGGACACCTGTCATGCAGAGGTATACGTGGGGATTGTAGTACCTCACAAACACCTGTCGCTAACTTAGAATCACCATAGACTCGATTTTTGCCCAAGATGTGGTAGGGGGATGGAGTGCCTCGCACAGATCTTCGTTCGTCTAGAGGAATGTGTCGAAACAGAGTGGAAGTCCTCTGATGACCGAGAAGTTTCCTGTTAACGATGGCAAGTAGACAGTGCTGTAAGTCATACACAGGCAATAGAAAATGGACTTTATTTATTTTCGAGAAAAGAGGAAATTGATTATGGTCGCATATGTGTTTGCTTTTTTAAACAGATGCTTGATTATAGATGCATTGATGTCAAATACAATTGTTCTCCATCGCCGAATGGCTGGCTGGTGTGGGTGAGGGGGAGGGATGGCGTGTCTCCTGTGATGGTCGCCAGACAGCCGCTCTCTGTCCGGGGGCTGGCGTGTTTGGGGCTCTGTTGCTACATTTTAGACAAACAAGTTGCACTTGAGGCGGCCGTCCTTTTATCTGCTATTGTTTAGTTGACTATACACGCTACTGTGTTGGCATAGGAGCGTCGCCTTAAGGTGGCGGCCGCGTGGTGGAAAGCCAAGTGCTGATCTGAACCGTCCTCCAGATGTGCGGGGCTATGCCTGTAAATTACTCTTTTGTATTAATGGGCGCCACATCAAAGGCATACCGCATATGGCGAGGACCTGTTGGGGTCTGCAGTCGAACAAGGGTTGCCAGAAAAGCAGCAATGGGCACGACTTCTGAAATAGGCATCTGTGTATCACTTGAATTATAGCTTCTTGTTGTAAAATGTTAAATGAATGTGTTTTTTTTCCGACATGTATGCCAATTGCGTGAAAGATTGTCTGAAATGTATGTAATACACACATACTTGAGAGTTTATTTGCAGACACTGAACATAAGAGACGCTCTCAGATTGTGTAATTTGTTCAACAGGCTGGAAGAATTTGCTAAATATAGAATTGTTTACTTTAGAGTTTAAATTCACGCTTTTTCGTTACTCTGATGAAGGTTTCGAAATAAAGAGGACATTCTGCGGTGATCGGTAGTTCTCACATCAAAATAGTGCAAGTTCTTTTTTTCCTGATTTTATGCAGGGTGAGCATGTCTCTGCTGATCATTTGTGATCGGTGGCGGTAAACTTCTCTGGACATCACAAAATAATGACATGCGACTGCAGTTGAACGTAAAAGGTATAGCGATTTTGCTCATAAAACTAAAATAAAATGGACATTACTTATTTTCGTGGAAAGAGGACATTTATTATGGTCGCAAATGTGTTTTGCTGTTTTTAATAGATGCTTGATTATAGATGCGCTGACATCAAATACAATTGTTCTCTATCGCTGAACGGCGGGCTCCTGCGGGTGAGGGGGACAGGGGGCATGACTCCTGTGGTGGTAGCGGGACACAACCGCTGTCCCGGAGCCGGCGTATGGGGGCTCTGTCGCTATATTTTAGATGAAGAAGTTGCACTTAAGGTGTACATCCCTTTATCTCCTATTGTTTGGTTGACTATACATGCTACTGTGTTGGCATAGGAGCGTCGCCTTAAGACAGCTGTGTGCTGACCTGGACTATTCTCTTGATGGGCTGGGATATTCTACTTAATTTCCCTTTTGTGTTGTGTAGGACCGCCACCTGGGCCAGATGGTGGAAAGCCGAGTGCCGCAAATGACTGCAGAGGGTGGCAGCAAAGGGCAGGCAGTGGCCAGCCAGCACTGCGTGGGGGTCGGCGGAGCAGTAGGTCGTTTGATGGAGGGGGGAGTTCTGGTGGGAGGGCGGAAGGGGGCTTACACTTTCGACAGTTTGTGGACGCATATCAAGGAGAACGCACATTCAACTACCGCCTCCTCTTCAGTCTTTTAGGACGACGATTTTCCCCAATACATGTGCTGCATTATGACCCGTTCATTATGAGCGCCGGTTTTTTCACAACAATTTTGAAGTGTAATTAGAACTGTGACGCATTTTTTCCCATCAGTTGTGGTAGCATTTATTGGCTTCGATAACCTGGGCTGTAGGTGGTTTTCGAGCAGACATCTGTAGCGAACTCTGACGTCAAACAATGATAGATACTGTATGCTTACAGGTAATGCACTTTTTAAACTCCTCTCTGGCCAACATCAGTCTCTCGTCAGTTGAACTTATTTCCCGCCAATAAGAATAAAGATAGTACCTTACACCCCAACCTTTTTTCCGGCAACTTGTAGGTGTAGAGTAAAGTTTGAGTGTGTCTGTCGCTAGTTTTGAGTGGTATTGCGAAATTTTTCCGAGTAGGATAACGCCAGTTGTATGGTAACGTCAGTTTTTGAGTTGTATTGCGATTTTATGCCATCCTTGTGTAGCACTATGTATATAATTGCGTAATTAGGCCCGATCTTTGTGATCAGTTATGTAATTAGGATAGATCTTTGTGTCAGTTTCCTGACCAAAATAAATAAAGTTCACTAAGCTAACCTTCCTCTTTCGCATGTGGACAGTTTCCATGTGTTGGGGGTGCACTTGGGCTTTCCATCCAGTAGAATCAGAGTCGAGTCCTGGAAAGGGCACAGCCATTTTTAATTTGCCTTTAATTCCAAGCCGCTTTGGTGCTATAATTGTGTTAGGGGGGCGCACTTTGGCTTTCTGCCCAGGAGGACAAGGGTTCGAGTCGTGGAAAGGAAACCGCCAATTTTAATTTCCCGCCAATTCCCGGGTGCGGGGTGGGGTGGGATGTCAGCACAGCCCTGGGACAAAGAAATTCCCACAAAAATTCTAAATTCCCGCCAAAATTGACAATTCCCGCCAATGGGGTAGGTTGGTGGGATGGGGGCTGGAGATAGGGGGGAGGGGGAGGAGGGGGCTGGGGCACACGTGCAGCTGAGAAAACACGAGACATCATGCAGAGGCGGGGGTGAGCGGGGGTGGTCGGGGGTGATTAATTGATCAATTTACTTAATTTGCATATCAATTTGATATAAAAAGTGTCCTGATATACCCACTATACCACTACTATTCTGATATCCATACATTTTATAAACTGAAGTTCAAATGGTTCAAATGGCTCTGAGCACTATGGGACTTCACATCTGAGGTCATCAGCCCCTAGAACTTAGAACTACTTAAACCTAACTAACCTAAGGACATCACACACATCCACGCCCCAGGCAGGATTCGAGCCTGCGACCGTGGCAGTCGCGTGGTTCCGGACTGAAGCGCCTAGAACCGATCGGCCACCGCGGCCGGCGGGCCCTCAATTGCAGTATCATCAGCGCCCGTGGAAAGTCCCAAGTGTTACACAGTCCAATCTATCCACTGTAACGAATGATGATGATGGTGATGAAATGATGAGGACAACACAAATATCCAGTCCCCGGGCAGAGAAAATCCTCAACCCGTCCGGGAATCGAACCCGGGACGCGTTTTTCTGTCTCTATGTGAAGGCTAATCTCAGGAACTACTGTTGGGACTTCGATACAGTTTTCTCTAATAAATAGTGATCCACGAGGAAGGTTTGTGCACATTATTTGTTATCGCTACGCAAGACAAGTCTTACGGTCGTAGATATACACTGCTACCAGTGCGAAGTTGGAGTGGACCGCTAGTTCTGTATACGAAGTGGTCAGAAACAGTCTGAAGAGCTTGTAGGAGAGTTGCAGGGAAGGTTTTGCTGAGAAATAACTGTTTAGGAAAAAAATTGATACGTTGCACCGTTTCAGAGTTCATTAGCGTTGAAGTTATCCAATCAGGCCGTTGTACGCGCCAATTCAAACGGCCCTCCAGATACAGTTTGTGTTAGTTGTTCTGATAGCGTAGATGGTAACGCACGAGTCTGCTCAGCCTTTGGCTCCGGTGCGATACATTCTACAGCCCTGTGGTCAATTTTTGTATCGCTCTCTTGTTCAGGTATAGGAAACCAAACGAAGAACACGTTTGGCGACACCGTCCCTGGCGGACTGCTTGTATTTACGAGCCCAGCTTTCCGACCGGCTAACTTCAATGTTAGTTAACTCAGAAACGGCGCAACGCATCGAATTCTTTCGTTAACAATTATCTCTCAGCACGACTTACCCTATGACATCCCCTTACAAGCTTTCTAAACTGTTTCTCAACACAACAGCTTTTCAAGTTGAGAACTACGAGTTTGCTTCCTCTTACCACATCTGTTCCGTAGAGACCGTGAGTGCAATGTTAAATCGACAGCAGCTCACAGAGAAACGTTCAAATGGCTCTGAGCACTATGGGACCTAACTTCTGAGGTCATCAGTCCCCTAGGACTTAGAACTACTTAAACCTAACTAACCTATGGACATCACACACCTCCATGCCCGAGGCAGGATTCGAACCTGCGACCGTAGCGGTCACGCGGTTCCAAACTGAAGTGCTTAGAACCGCACGGCCACACCGGCCGGCACAGAGAAACGTACAAGCTACAATTTTTCCAGCGCGTCGTCTGTCAGTGATAGGGAAATTACATATCGCAGTATAAAACATACTCTCAGCCACACATATTATAGTGATTCGCAGAGTATAGACGTGGAAATAACCAAGATACGTTAGAGTTTATGGTGTTGTTGACATCGAGATCATTAGAGACTTCAGTTGGAGGACGAAGAGGAGGTAGTCAGTCGCGACCTTTCCCAAAAGAACCACCAAGACGTTCATTTGATCGACTTAGGAAAATCACGTAAAACGTAAACCTAGATGGTCGCACGTAAATATGAACGTCGTTACTGTGGAATCCAAATCGAGAGTTTTCGCTATCGACTTCCTCACTACTCTGTGACGCACAGATTTCTCAACTGCCTCAGTCTAGAGAAATGTAAATCTGTTCATTTCATAAAACATATGTCTTGGCTGTGGATAAAACTATTGTGGTTATATGAAAACGATTGTGAACAACGATTCAGTCATGGATTAAACAAGTCACCAGCTGCCCTCCATTGGCAATTTACTGGAATACTATAAATGATCTATCACAAAGCGAAAAAAGTGGTCCAGCTAAAACATTCATATTTCTTTACGTACTACATGAATATGTAATAAAGAATGGGGGTTCTTATTTAAAAAAAAAACTCAGTTGATATCCGTTTGACCTATGGCAGCGCCATCTAGCGGGCCAACCATAGCGCCATCTGGTTTCCCCCTTCAAGCTATACAAGTTGAGTTCTTTGTAGTTTTTTCGTTTGACGCTTATTTCGTGAGATATTTGGCCCAGTCACGATCAATGGACCACCCTGTATAACCGCTCGCTTGATGGAAGATTCGTACCTAAAAGATTGAGAAGTTGCACAGGTCAAACAAATACCCAAGAAAGAAATTAGGAGTAATCCGCTAAATTACAGACCCATGTCACAAACGTCGGTTTACAGTAGGATTTTGGAACATACCCTATTGTGTTCCAATATTATGAACTTATTTCTTGAGAAACAGGCAGTACAGTTTCAGAAAATATCGTTCTTGTGAAACACAACTAGCTCTTTATTCACACCAACTACTAAGTGCTGTCGATAAGGGATCTGAAACTGATTCCATATCTCGAGATTTCCAGATGGCTTTCGCTACCGTTCCTCACAAGCGACTTCTAACCAGTTCGCGTGCTCATGGAGTGTCGTCTAGTAGTGCGATTGGATTCGTGATTTCTTGTCCGACAGTTTGTAGTCATTGTTCGTAGTAACTAACAGAAAGTCATCGAGTAAAACAGAAGTGACATCTGTCGTTCCCCCAGGAGGAGTTACACGCTTTCGCTGTTCCTAACCTATATAAATGATTTAGGAGACAATCTGAGCAGCCCTCTTAGATTGTTTTAAGATGAGCTGTCATTTATCGTTTCGAAAAGTTATCAGACGAGGAAAACCAATTGCAAAATGATTCACACAAGATGTAAGTATGGTGCAAAAAGTGGGAATTGGTTCTAAATAATCAAAAGTGTGAAGTCATGCACATGTGTACTAAAAGGAATCCGTTAGATTTCGATTAGACGATAAATCTGAAGGATGTGAATTCAATTATATACTTAAGGATTGAAATTACTTAAAGATTACAGTTACGAATAACTTAAACTGGAACGACCACAAAGAATGTTGTGGCGAAAGCTATCCAAAGAACGCGATTTATTGGCAGAACACTTGGAAAATACAAGAGGTATGCTACATAGACGGTCTGCACTAAGCTCGTCCGTCCTCTTCTGGAGTATTGCTGAGCGGTGTGGGATCCACATCAGATGGGACTGACGGAGGACATCGGAAAAGTGCAAAAAATTTCAGCTCGTTTTGTATTACAGCGAAAGAGGGGAGAGAGTGTCACGGATATGACAAGTGAGTTCATGTGAGAATCATTAAAGCAAAGGCGTTTTTCGCTGTGGCGAGATCTTTTCACAAAATTATGATCATCAAGTTTTTCCTCCAAATGTGAAAGCATAGGGAATTGGATATGTTCTGCTCTCCTTCTCCCCCTTCCCACTCTCTCTCTCTCTCTCTCTCTCTCTCTCTCTCTCTCTCTCTCTCTCTGTTGAGCTCCTCTTCTCCCCTCTCCCTGCTTATCTTCTCCTTTTCCCACTCTCTCTGTCCATCAGTTCCTCCTCCTACCCCCCCCCCCCCGTCTTTCTGTCCATCTCTTCCTTCCCCTCTCTATATCCACCTGCCTTCTCTGTCCATTTCCTCTTCCCCTATCTCGCTGACCTTGAGCCTTGTTTACTGTTATTGCCAACAAAACCTTGATTGCCAGCTGAAGGCGCTTAAAATAAATGAGTATATCAGTTGGGATCATTGGTCTACGGAATATGAGAAATCTCTCCTGCCTGTGAGGTTATAGCATCAGTGACAGTATTTTACAAAGTTTTGGACAATGCAGATTCCGTGATAGTTGTTGTGGTCTTCAGTCCACAGACTGGTTTGATGCAGCTCTATCCTGTGCAAGCTTCTTCATCTTCGAGTAACTAGTGCAACCTACATCCTTCTGAATCCGCTTAGTGTATTCATCCCTTGGTCTCCCTCTACGATTTTTACCGTCCACACTTCCCTCCAGTTATAAATTGGTGATCCTTTGATGTCTCAGAACATGTCCTATCAACCGATCCCTTCTTTTAGTCAGATTGTCCCACAAATTCCTCTTCTCCCCATTTCTATTCAGTTCCTCCTCGTTAGTTACATGGTCTACCCATCTAATCTTCAGCATTCTTCTGAAGCACCACATTTCGAAAGCTTCTATTCTCTTCTTGTCCAAACTATTTATCGTCCATGTTTCACTTCCATACATGGCTACACTCCATACAAATGCTTTCAGAAAAGACTTCCTGGCCCTTAGATCTATACTCGATGTTAACAAATTTCTCTTCTTCAGAAACGCTTTCCGTGCCATAGCCAGTCTACATTTTATATCCTCTTTACTTCGACCATCATCAGTTATTTTGTTCTCAAAATAGCAAAACTCATCTACTACTTTAAGTGTCCCATTTCCTAATGTAATTCTCTCAGCATCACCTGATTTAATTCGACTACATTCCATTATCCTCGTTTTGCTTTTGTTGATGTTCATCTCATATCCTCCTTTCAAGACACTGTCCATTCCATTCAACTGCTCTTCCAGGTCCTTTGCTGTCTCTGACAGAATTACAATGTCAACGGCAAACCTCGAAGTTTTTATTTCTTCTCCGTGGATTTTGACTCCTACTCCAAATTTTTCTTTTGTTTCCTTTACTGCTTCCTCAATATACAGATTGAATAACATTGGGGATAGGCTACAACCCTGCCTCACTCCTTTCTCAACCATTGCTACCCTTTCATGCCCCTCGACTCTTATAACTGCCGTCTGGTTTCTATTCAAATTGTAAATAGCCTTTCTCTTCCTGTATTTTACCCCTGCACCTTCAGAATTTGAAAGAGTATTCTAGTCAACATTGTCAAAAGCTTTCTCTAGGTCTACAAATGCTAGAAACGTAGGTTTGCCTTTCCTTAATCATAAACCGATAAGCCATAAACACAAATTTCCTGTTTTCCTTTAAAATCGACTATGAGAGAAACAACAAATCAGAACATAGCTGTTCATATAATTTTTTGTTTCAAATTATATATATATATATATATATATATATATATATATATATATATATATAAGGAAAAAGAATATATACGGGAGAAACAATTTGTCCAGTGGTTTAGATACCCTGCTATCGTACCTAAAACTTGCTGCGAGAAAGAAAACGAAACTACACAGTTTCACAGCACTGCATAACACAGCATTTTGTTTCTCGAAGTCAGTTTTAAGAGAAAACTTGTAGATTGTTGTTTAAAAAAATTGTACCCTACGTCCGTCTGTATCTTTTTCAGAGTATCATATAAACATTTCAAGTAAGTCAGAGAAGAACTTTCCGAGTATTTTGCTAATAACTCTTCCCATCCGTCCATCTGTTTATTAGAACATCGGGTAAAAATCTGAAGTAAATCGGTCAAGAAATTTTCGAAATTTTTGCTAACATTGTTTCCTCTTTAAGTGTTATTATTCACATATTTATATGCCATATATATTAAAAAAATTTTAGCATATGTCCGTTCGAACGTTAATTGGAATATCGTGCAAACATTTGCAGTAAATCGGTCAAGAACTTTTCGACGTTCTTGGTAACAACGTTAAACATCGGATAATGTTAATACAGTAGTATAGCAATAGATAGAAATCAGAGCTCACGAGGAAAGATTTAAGCGTTCGTTTTTCCCACGCGCTGTTCGAGAATGGTACAGTAGGTGGTTCGATGAACCCTCTCCCATGTACTTCATTGTGAACTGTCGAGAAGACATGTAGATATAGTGTAGATGCAAATTCGTTTCACTGAGGTTCGAGCGTCACTGCGATGCTAAGAAAACCGGAACTGGCGTATGCTTGAAGTGGATGCCAACCATCCCGTGAAAACCTGTTTACGAAATGTAAAGAAACGGCATAACGTAAAAGACCCCCCCCCCCCCCCCCAGACTAATTGAAACGGAAACGCGTTCACAGGCGAAAAGAAATCAGTTTTTCCGCGCTCCGTTCGCGAATAGAAAGGGAAGAAGCCCTGACAAATGATGCACTGCTAGGTGCAGACGTAGGTTGTTCCAAGTGTACGGTATTCATCACTGGTATTAAGACAGTCAAAGACGTACTCCGATCAAACGAATTCGTAATGAATAATAGCTGCGAAGTGCTCTGAGGAATTAAACTGTTTTATATAGTTTTCAATTAACTAACCGCGGATACTTACCGTCTGTCGCGGTAGATGAAAATTCATGTGAGTGGGAAATTTCACATCTGCAGCCTACGAACAGGAATATTGGCTTTTATCCCACTAGCATAAAACTCTGTAAAGAGTTAAAGTATGTCATTGAAAACAGTTGATTTTCTTGTAGTGGGGGCTATGGTAACTATAGCGTTAATGAGTTCCTGATTGTTGTAGTAACCACAGAACTAAATCTTTTGTAAGTGCTGTGTTACATTTAAATAACAATTAGAAAAATTCTCAGCCGAAAGGCTGACATCGTCCAGCGATGAAATGTTTAGCATCGTCCAGTATTTATCCATCCGACCATTCCATTTCTATCATGATTTTTAACCTATGAGACCATCGTGCCGCGGTAGCGTGCCATGAAAGCCTCAAACCTAGCTGAACAGCAACTGTTGGGGCCGAGGAAAGAATTCAGAGCGTTGCAATCGAGCAGCGTACACCATCTGGCGGCTGCGAGGAAACTAAACGCTCGCAGCTGTCACGAGAGGGCGACCGCTTCTAGATTGACAGCTATGCGCTGTCCGCTGCACCATGTCAGCTGTTCGGTTGAGAATGTTTCTTATCGTCGTTTAAAAGTAACGCAGCACTTACAAAAGACTTTGGTTCTGTGATTGATACAACACTCGGGAGCTCATTAACACTATAGTTACCATAGCCACCACCACAGCAGAATCAACTGTTTTTAACATTTGAATTTTTGTTCTTCTTTTAATGTTATTTTTAGCACCTTGTTTTCAGTAAACCTGTCTGGTTACGAGCAGCTATACTGCAGCTATTGACACTCACGAATCCCCCGCCATCCGGTAATAAAATCAGACCTTATTACGAAATCAGATACGCATTGTCAGTGCTGGCAGCAGGCCTAAGCCCTTTGACTTATAATTGTGTGTCGTCAACCTCTGATGCAGTGTTTTCTTCTCAGTGTAATTTCTAGTTATTTCGTAAATATTCTTACAAACTATTTAATCAAGCGTTTGTATATTGCAACTTCGAGCTCACATTACGAAAGTAAAATACTGGTTATTCACTACGCTTAATTTTCGAGTTACATAATGCTCCTTTACACTTCTCACACTATATCGCACCTAGCAGGAAAAATGGAGCAATCAACGCGAAATTGTCGCCAATGTAACTTGAGCGACAGCTGCGCCTTCTTCATATCTTTTTCGATATACTTTGGAAACTTAAATGTTGTTGGTGTTAAGGTATTATATTTAACTTTCATGTTTCTTAATGCAGCGGATAACTTACTTCACATATTATTATCGATATTGCAAAAACCAGAACTAAAGCTAAATCTTGAAATTCTGTAAAATTCGTGTCGTGGTGTATATATAGCTCTTTTCATTACATAACTCCATTTGTACAACTAAACAGGCCACACGTTATCTGTTACTGTGAAATAAATCAAATCTAGTCCTCACTGGCAAAGATTACAACAGTCGGTAAATAATGTTGCGTAAGTCAACTGTTGAGACTCTCTGACAATATCTCTGCTGCAGCAACTGACAGAGCCAGTTACCAACGTGGGGGTCACACAGAGCAGACGTGAAGGGCACAAGTCATGGCGACCTCTGCTAAAGCTGAAGATGAAGCAGTTACTAATTTTAGGACGTATTTGAGGATACCATCAGTGCAACCAAATATAAATTACGGTAAGAAAATATACTAGTATCGTGTCGTAAAAATCGATTTCTAATAATGCGAAGTACGATGATTACGCTAAAGTAAAAAATTATTACTAATCTTAATGAAACATAATTGAAGTCCTACAGGTTCTGTTAGAATTCTGGACATTCATTGGATTCTGATATAACATTAGGAGAGTTTTCTGCTTGACGAATGTGCGCAGAGGATTTAGAGATCTGGACCAGGAGTGCGCCGAGGTTGGCAGCCTTGCAAGTGGGTAAGGGGGAACTTAAAACAGTAAAGGAAGTTGTGATTGTTCTGACCTTCGGGAGTCATACAACCGATAAGTGGCACCGGATCTATTAATTCTCGCCCCCTGTTACACCACACGGCTCGTAAAGTCCTTGTTAAGATTTGACGTCCAAGCAAAGTCAACATGGATCATGCAGCGTTTATGTGTGCTAGTATTGTGCGAAAGGACAGAGGGCCACGGCGCTGTGTGCTGTTATGCATAAAATCTTAATATATCACAGGATTGGTTTCCACACTAGTGGACAAAATTAATTTTTCCTCCAGGTTTCATCGCTGCATTACATGCTCTTGCTACCTACGCTGACATGTTTATAGCAGTGGTAGCGACTTTGTACCTTCCTCTATTCCCCAACCCTACATTCCCCGAAAACCATCGTGATAAAATCTGATTCACTACACTGGGCATGCAGCACCATGTAAATTCCAATAGTGGTGCAAATATAGATAGTACAGACCTTGACATGACCTATTTAAACTTTGACGAGAAACTTTAATCCGGTACCGGTAATGACAGATATAATGCGATTTTGTCATATGATGACGTGATTGGAGACCGTGGCTGTTATTTGAAGAAAAGTGTTGGTGGTGTTGAGACAGCAACCAGCCACAAATCGTAATGGTTCGAAACCGGTAACGGTACCTTTTGAATAAAGGAACTTAAAATAAATTTGTGGCTGGTAGCTGTCTCAACATCAAGATATTAATAAGCTTTCCACGACCTACCCTTTAGCAACAAGCCAATAACTAAGTATTAAACACAGAAGAAGTCACAAAGTTTTTAATCCGACCTGTAGTTACTGAAATAGACATGAAATGTTACTCGTCTTTGTGAAAAAATAAGCCGGCCGCTGTGGACGAGCAGTTCTAGGCGCTTCAGTCTGGAACCGCGCGACCGCTACGGTCACAGGTTCGAATCCTGCCTCGGGCTGGATGTGTGTGATGTTCTTAGGTTAGTTAGGTTTAAGTAGTTCTAAGTTCTAGGGGGCTGATGACCTCAGATGTTATGTCACATAGTGCCCAGAGCCATTTGAACCATTTTTGAGAAAATAAGTGTCCTGTCATGCTCTCAAGCATTCATAAGCCGTTATCCTTAACCGTATAATTTCACAGTAAGACAAATTTCGATTCAACAGTAGTTCTTGAGTCAATGCCGGTAAGTTACTTGACACGATCGAGGAGTGTAGGACAATATCCTATACAAGCAAGTACACTTTAGTTCTCACTAATCATGAACGTTTTCGCGGGACATAGGCGGTGAAATTATTGTATTTCTTTGTGGATCTCCTGCTAATGAGACTGTACCAATAAAACTAGCTCGTTTAAAGTATTTCAGCCTATTACCAGGAGGGAAGGCGACGTGATTTTCGGGGAACACTTTTGAGAAGGTATAGGGAACTGTCATTTGAAGCTGACTGCAGAAATATTCTGTTGTCTCCAACCTACATTTCACGTAAGAACCACGAATACAAAGAAATCAGGGCTCGTGCAGAGGCATACAGATAGTAGTTTTTCCCTCACTCTGTGCAACTGAACGGGAAAGGAAAGTACTACTAATGGTACAACGTACGCTTCGCCAGGCACCGTACGGTGGCTTGCAGAATATGTATGTAGTTATAGATGGTAGTTTCGCAAAAACCCATAAGTTCCCCGTATGTCACGTAACAAAGAAAAAAAGTTATTGTGAGTTCTGCGGAGGTCAATATGTAATACAGGTACAATATAAAACTATAAAAGCTGTTCATCTGGTTATTGTACCTTCTCATTTAATCGTTTTTTACCACACTTCTCCGTGTAGAACTGGAAACGAACAAGGGGACAGCTAAACAGCGACTGCTTTTATAATTGCGTAGGCTTCCGCGCCCAGAGTCAGTCGACATTAAAGTTTTCTGGGTTTGGTACCAAACCCAGAAAACTTTTATGTCGAGCGACTGCTTTGTTCACTAACCGAAGAGATAGCAGTTGTGCGGTGTATCCCCTAAATAACATTATGCGAAAAGTTGCTGCTACTACTACAACAGCAGTTCCACCTCCCATGGTTTTCCAAATGAGCTGGAGGTCACTATCTCATAATTATTGACGTTGAACTGTCTCCTATCCTCTGTCACCTCCACCATCTGCACCAGGAGAGATCTGGAAAGTCGTCGATTCAAAGTGTGTTCACGTCAGTGCTTTTCTTGACAGGATCCTACTAGAGACAATATATTCTTGCCATTCCTGCCACTTCCAGATCGATGGTACAATTTCGCATTAGGCAAAGTAGAAACCAAAAAGAATTATACGGTATGGATTTAAGTTGTAATAGCTCTTTGAGGCTTAAATTTGGTTCTAGAAAAGTTATTAGCTGGCAACAGAAGTGTACAAAGAGGCTCACTTCCAAGTGAAGTTTCTTGATACGACGCCACTCTGACGTGTGTGTCAATGTTACAATAACTGCTTCTTCGCCACGTAGTTATCTCAATCTTCTATAAAGTGAATAATGATATAAAATGTATTTTCATATTAATCTTCGCAATTCGCTTGTTGCCAAGCCTGTTTCTTCCACTACACGCGCTTTGCGTGACGGTAGTCTATGAATCTCTGAGGATGGGTATATGCAGGTGTATTTCGTCACCATCTTAGACTTTTAATTTTTTTACAACAATAAGCAAACAGAGCTGGGTTCAAACTGAGCAGTATTGAAGGGCACACGAAACACAGTATTCCATAAAATTTCACAGGATCTTCATGTACCCAGATCTCATTAAGGCCTTTTTATTCTGAAGCGGGAATTTCTGGGATGCAAAGAAAGCGCAAAGCCCCGACCATTGCTCTACTTATTGCTGACAAGGTTCGGAGACGACACTGGTGTTATAGACGAAAGTAGGGAGGGCTTACTTGAATGAGATAGACCGTAGCACTAGAAGTAGTGGAAAAAAGTATTTAGCATTTTAAGCAACATTAGACTGTTTGACCAAAGTAAGGAAGATATAAGAAATAGGTTTCCAAAGGAGAAACTAGCTATCCTCAACAAAAGATGCTTAACAGGAAAAAACATTGACAAGAATTGAGGAAGAAGTTTGAGTGGATACGTTTTGAGCACACCATTATATATAAATAAAACATGAACTGTCGGAAAAGTGCAAGTATTTGATATGTGGGGCTATAGTACAACATTAAAAATTAATCGGGCAGGCAATAGTAAGAAATGAAAAGATCTTAGAAACAAAAAGTGTGGTAAGAAGTTTGTTGCCTCCTTCCAGGCAACAGGTCAGTGAAAAATTTACTTCGGCATTCAGGAACAGTTATAATGACCCTGAAAGGGGCCATAGAGATTAAAGATGGTTAGAGAGGCGGATAAGGATCAGAATGCGCAGAACAGCGTTTCAGAATGTTCTTATACATTAAAAGATTAAAACGAGGTAGGCAGAAAGAAAAGACAGCATCAAACAAGTCAACACCGCAAACTGTCCTGAAAACAAAGCAGTGTTACTAGTGCTCTTTATGCTAATGTCAACAACCTTGAATCGCTCTCAGGTGGCAAAATGACACAGCACGTGGAGTCCACAGACAGTTCTACGTTCAGGTAGTTGGAAAAGTGCACAGTCAAAGTTCAAAACTCAATAAGAGCCATAACTGGTATTAACTTCTGGACTCGCTTTTCGACTGCGTTCTCTTAGCAAACGTTAAAATGAGCTGGCTTACAGAAAAATACACGTTATCACAGGTGACGTATGTTAACTTCTTAGTGGCTGGCGTTGCTAAAATAATGTTAAAAATCGCACATTTACACAATGGATTCTTAAAATTGTAGCATTAAATCACTATTTGTTTCAGCCACTGAAAATTAGCGTTTGAGATCATAACTACCACACGTTTTCTGCACAGGCATATTGTCTGAAATCAGACTGATGCCAAGATAATTATCTTCTGACGCATAGCCATAATTATACTTCATCAGCATTAGATGTCATTTGGAAAACATACATGAATTGGTTATAGCTATAATATTCCAATAAATACACACATCAAAAAAAGTTTTTCATCACCTCGGTTCCGAGAGTTCCGGAAGCTGTACAGAAAATTGGAATAGAAATCAAGATAAACATCATTTCCGCCCTTTTTATTGCCCATGAAAACCACACATTGATTTTGCATGTTGTACCACCATACAGCGAGATCATCAGAGGTGGTGGTCCATATTGCTGTACACACCGGAACCTCTAACACCCAGTAGCACGTCCTCTTGCATTGATGCATTCCGGTTTTCGTCGTGGCATACTATCCACAAGTTCATCAAGGCACTGTTGGTCCAGATTGTCCCACTCCTCAACGGCGATTCGGCGTAGATAGCTCAGGTTGGTGGGTCACATCGTTCATAAACAGCCCATTTCAATCTATCCCAGGCATGGTCGATAGGGCTCATGCATGGAGAAAATGCTGGCCACTCTAGTCGAGCGATGTCGTTATCCTGAAGGAAGTCATTCACAAGATGTGCACAATGGGGCGCGAATCGTCGTCCACGAAGACGGACGTCTCTCCAATATGCTGCCGATATGGTAGCACTGTCGGTCGGAGGATGGCATTCACATATCGTACAGCCATTACGACACCTACCATGACCACCAGTGGCGTACGTAGGCCCCACATAGTGCCACCCCAAAACAGCAGGGAACCTCCACCTTGCTGTACTCGCTGGACAGTGTGTATAAGGCGTTCAGCCTGACCAGGTTGCCTCCAAACACGTCTCCAACGATTGTGACACTCATCGGTGAAGAGAACGTAATGCCAATCCTGAGCGGTCCATTTGGCATGTTGTTGGACCCATCTGTAATGCGCTGCATGGTGTCGTGGTTGCAAAGATGGACCTCGCCATGGACGTGGGGAGTGAAGTTGCGCATCATGCAGCCTCTTGCGCACAATTTGAGTCGTAACAGGACGTCCTGTGGCTGCACGAAAAGCATTATTAAACATGATGGCGTTGCTGTCAGGGTCCCTCCGAGCCATAATCCGTAGGTAACAGTCATCTAATGCAGTAGTAGCCCTTGGGCGGCCTAAGCGGCATGTCATCGACAGTTCCTGTCTTTCTGTATCTCCTCCATGTCCGAAGAACATCGCTTTGATTCACTCCGAGACGCCTGGACCCTTCCCTTGTTGAGAGCCCTTCCTGGCACAAAGTAACAATGCGGACGTGATCGAACCACGGTAATGACCGTCTAGGCATGGATGAACTACAGACAACACGAGCGGTGTACCTCCTTCCTGGTGGAATGACTAACTGATCGGCTGTCGGACCCCCTCCGTCTAATAGGCGCTGCTCATGCATGGTTGTTTACATCTTTGGGCGGGTTTAGTGACATCTCTGAACAGTCAAAGGGACTGTGTCTGTGATACAATACCCACAGTCAACGTCTCTCTTTAGACGTTCTGGGAACTGGGGTGATGCAAAACTTTTTTTGATGTGTGTAAATATTATAGCAAGTTGTCCCCATTTTCCCAGTCGAAGGGCAAATGATGGTGAGAAAGAATATCATTAAAGCATTTTGGTGCGTAAGATTCTTGGATTTAGCGCAGGATGTTTGCCTAATATCGTTTGTATCACATGCCTTCTCACGGGGTAGTGCTGTTTGTAGCATCACCCACTGCCAGGTGTCCTGCAGAAGGCTCAGAGCATGGAAGTCCAGCGTACCAATGCGTTGGCAAAACTGCTGCTAAAACATAACTTTATTAAAGACGAAGATAAGTATGCGTAGAAACGGCAGAGTGCCGTAAAAAGTCTCGCATATACGATATTCTAACCATGTGGAGGTTACCATGTGAACATCATACGGTACAGTGTGAATCATAGTCGTCTCTTACGCACCGGGTGGAACAGCGTCTTGAATTTGCCTGTATGGCGTACGGTCTGGGCAACTTTTATATCATAGGCACAAAGTTCTTTGGCAACAGTGGCGATAGCATTTTGCCGATTTGCGGAGACGTTACTATTCTTAGACAGCTTAAAGTAAAAACCGTATGTCCAAACTGGCCACTTTCGGGCTTAGACAATGCGTCGCGTTTCTTTCTTACTTATTATGGATAAGATTTAATCTGGCTCTGGTACTATGGAATGCCAAAAATTAAGTGGACAGAGAGAATTACGAAATGAAGTGGTACTATACAATGTTGAGGTGGGAACAGCTCCGTCCGAAACGGCCTCGGAAGGCCCAACGGCACTGACCGACCGCCATGTCATCCTCAGATGATAGTCGTCACGGGATGCGGGTATGGAGGGGCATGTGGTCAGCACATCACTCTCCCAGCCGTTGTCAGTTGTGACTGGAGCCGCTGCTTCTCGTTTAAGTAGCTGGTGAGGAAATAAAGGTAATGGAAAACTATCCAAGGGCGGGTTAGTGCACCATCTGCTTTGGCGTTCAGGAAAAATTAAAAGTTCATTGGGAGTAGTAGCAATACGGGAAATTGGAAAAGCAGAATACACACAATAGTGAAAAGATGATGTAACAGCTAGCAGAAATGAAAAGGGTGAGGAGAAACAACGAAATGGCTATAAAACTGAGGGAAACCTGACGACTTAATAACAAAAAATTTCCTTGTAAGTTAATTAGACACACCGTAGGCATTTGAAAGTTTGAAGCTTCAGGGACATATAACATTTCTCTCCTCGTGTATCAGAATTTATTACACAGTGCGGCAGCAAAATCTAGATTTGTTTATTCTGTGTTACATAAGAAAGCGCAGGTGAAAAATTATTCTCGAAAACGGATGCCGGACAGAGTTCTTGGAAGAAGCCGAAAGAAATGTAGTCCACCAACACAGGAGACAGCTTACAGAACCGTCGTTTAACCAATATTTGAATATTGTTCGTCAGCCTGGGATACGTACAAAATAGGATTAGTAGAGGAAAACAGAGAAGACCCAAAGAAGCATTTTTCGCTACATGTTCATTTAGTAAGTGCAGAAGAGTCATCGGATGCTCAGCCAACTCCAGTGGCAAACGCTGCACAAGAGGCTTTCTGCACGATGATATGCTTCACTGCTGAAGTTCAGAGGTTTCTAGAAGAGACAACCAATATATTGTTTGCTCCTACTTACATCGCCGTTGTGGCCGAGCGGTTCTAGGCGCTACAGTCTGGAACCGCGCGACCGCTATGGTCGCAGGTTCGAATCCTGTCTCGGACATGGATGTTTGTGATGTCCTTAGATTAGTTAGGTTTAAGTAGTTCTAAGTTCTAGGGGACTGATGACCTCAGAAGTTAAGTCCCATAGTGCTCAGGGTCATTTGAACCTACGTACATCTCGCGAAAAGAACATAAAGGTAAAATTAGAAAGTCGAGCTGACAAGGAGGCTTACCAACAAACATTCTTCCCGCGAAGCATTCGCGACTTGAACATGAATGAAAGGGGAAGTTTTGAAATGAAATCATTCCGCTTTAGGCTGTTAAAACATTTATTACTATTGAAGTTTCAACACGTTGTCAGTGTGCGATGTAGTAACCCACAAAATAATACAAAGCTGTGATATGCTGTGTAAGAGCAGTTGCATATGCTGTGGTGTGAATTTATCTGCAGTTCCATATACTATAAACATTAGGAAGCTGGTGAAACCGTTTCGTGCAGCAAAGGGTAGTAAATGGATCACAAAAGCGCAAAGATGAATACTCCATATACCACGCCTGCTACACAAAACTTAAACTTAAGTGATTATACAATTATTTCACCAGCTTTTTAACGTGTATGGTGTATGGAACAGCAGATAAATTCTCACCGCCACATACACAACTGCTCTTACACAGCATGTCAAAGCTTTGTATTAGTGAGTGGGTTAAAACATCCAACAATCTTGAAAATGATCACGTGTCAAATTTGCAATCGCAATAAATAACGTTTCAACAGCCTAAAACGGAATGATTTTTATCTAAAAATTTCACGAAGGCTGTCGAGCCAGCCGTGATCAAAAAGGAGGAAATGATAATGGTACACAAAGTACTTTCCGCCACACACTGCTGCGTGGCTTGCGGAGCATAGCTGCTATTGGTACATTTAGTTTCTAAATGGGCGCTACCCATTGCATTTTTTCATACAAATTTCTCGTGATAAGTAGAGTGTGCACTGATCTTCAGGTATTTCACATATCTTCATTTCAGTTATCTACATGTACGTCTACCTCTACATGAATAATCCGCGCGGTAGTACATAGGGCTTGGCGGATACTAGGAGTACTTTCATTCGTTAGTTGGCACTCTCGCTTCAGTTCCACTCGCACTGATATCTCTTATCTTGTTGTTGCTGTCCTCTCACGAGGTATGTGAAGGGGAACCTTTATACGGTTTTGTGTAGGATAGTGCTGCAGTAAGTTTGCTGAAAAATGTTTCGCGAAATGAACGTAGTTTTTTTTTTCCAAATGTACTTGTGTAAGATCCCAGAGCATCATTGTAAGACTGATACTTTCTGAATAGGCTGGTTACAAATGTAGCAACATGCCTCTCTGAATGTTATCCTGCTCTAATGGGGATCCAAACACTCAAGCACTACTAAAGAATACATGGCACTAGAGTAATGTGCTTCTCGACGATGGTGGTGACAAAAATTTGGCGTGGTGCAAGTCTTTCGATTGGACGTCACATCGGCGACTTGGGTGTTCCCAACCTACCTCAGTAATCCTACTGGGAAATGGGACATACAGTTTAACAAGGAATGAGAGCCACGCGTCGTTCCTAGTGAATCGTCACATCACTGGGAAATGAAGTCCATGTTAAAGACAGACTGAAATATTCCGTGATCCGACCGCGATTGGATTCAGCAAACTTCGGTTTCCAGCCGCTTGCTTTACCACCAGAACACCATGTCAGACAGATCATATTTACTACCTACTAGCTGCACTAGCATGCATCGCAATGCCACGTAAAGAAGAAAATAAGTGTGTGGTTTTACAATCTATATATTGAAGTGCTTTTGAATACACAGTATGTTTGGCTTTTTCGTTTGGTGCGTACACAAATAAATCATACGGTTTCCCGACGCCTGAACGAGCCGCATAGTGTCGCACACGTTTGACAGAAAATGCTACAAATACCAGGTCCGTCTAGACAACGTAAAAATATTTTATCTGTGGTTAACCATTACATGCTACACCTGGAAAAAGTATAAAACATCTTTTGTCTGCGCAAAATCAGCGATATTATGACAATAGTACTGTTATAAGTACACTAATGACCATTAAAATTGCTACGCCCAGAAGAAATGCAGATTATAAACGGGTATTCATTGGACAAATATATTATACTAGAACTGACATGTGATTACATTTTCACGCAATTTGGGTGCATAGATCCTGAGAAATCAGTACCCAGAACAACCACCTCTGACCGTAATACCGGCCTTGATACGCCTGGGCATTGAGTCAAACAGAGCTTGGATGGCGTGTGCAGGTACAGCTGCCCATGCAGCTTCAACGGGATACCACAGTTCATCAAGAGCAGTGACTGGTGTATTGTGACGAGCTAGTTGCTTGGCTACCATTGACCAGACGTTTTCAGTTGGTGAGAGATCTGGAGAATGTGCTGGCCAGGGCAGCAGTCGAACATCTTCTGTATCCAGAAAGGCCCGTGCAGGACCTGCAACATGCGGTCGTGCATTATCCTGCTTAAATGTAGGGTTTCGCAGGGATCGAATGAAGGGTAGAACCACGCGTCGTAACACATCCGAAATGTAACGTCCACTGTTCAAAGTGCCGTCAATGCGAACAAGAGGTGACAGAGACGTGTAACCAATGGCACCCCATACCATCACGCCGGGTGATACGCCAGTATGGCGATGACGAATACACGCTTCCAATGTGCGTTCACCGCGATGTCGCCAAACACGCATGCGACCATCATGATGCTGTAAACAGAACCTGGATTCATCCGAAAAAATGACGTTTTGCCATTCGTGCACCCAGGTTCGTCTTTGAGTGCACCATCGCAGGCGCTCCTGTCTGTGATGCAGCGTCAAGGGTAACCGCAGCCATGGTCTCCGAGCTGACAGTCCATGCTGCTGCAAACGTCGAACTGTTCGTGCAGATGGTTGTTGTCTTGCAAGCGTCCCCACCTGTTGACTCAGGGATCGAGACGTGGCTGCACGATCCGTTACAGCCATGTGGATAAGATGCCTGTCATCTCGACTGCTAGTGATACGAGGCTGTTGGGAACCAGCACGGTGTTCCGTATTACCCTCCTGAACCCACCGATTCCATATTCTGCTAACAGTCATTGTATCTCGACCAACGCGAGCAGCAATGTCTCGATACGATAAAGCACAATCGTAATAGACTACAATCCGACCTTTATCAAAGTAGGAAACGTGATGGTACGCATTTCTCCACCTTACACGAGGCATCACAACAACGTTTCACCAGGCAACGCCGGTCAACTGCTGTTTGTGTATGACAAATCGGTTGGAAACTTTCCTTATGTCAGCACGTTGTAGGTGTCGCCACCGGCGCCAACCTTGTGTGAATGCTCTAAAAGCTAATCATTTGCATATCACAGCATCCTCTCCCTGTCGGCTAAATTTCGCGTCTGTAGCACGTCATCTTCGTGGTGTAGCAATTTTAATGTCCAGTAGTGTATTTTATTGAGGTCCCTTAACGTATGACATGCTTGAATTGAGTACGCGGGTGGACTACTACGATAATAGATTTATGAAAACACGCCCGTATTAGAATCAAACGTTATCAAAATTTCAAATCAGTTGGTCACAAACTTTGAGATTTTCTATTAAGAACAAACGAATAGAAACTGTAAATCTTCCTAACTGCAAATCTCGGAAAGTTCTTGATAGATTGATTTGAAATTTTTGACCCAATGTTGCAATGGAATACGCCTGTGGTTTTTATATACTTTTTTAATGCGTTTGGGAAATGTGTTGCGAATAGTTTTAGTAGTAAAGCAGTAACAAAACAAAACGTTGTGCATGGCGCGGCAGATTCTCACACATCTCTAAGTTTATGACGCCCCACCTCCTGAACTATTTCTCCTACAGCGATATGCCGGCCTGTGTGGAAGAGCGGTTCTAGGCACTTCAGTCTGGAACCGCGCGACCGCTACGGTCGCAGGTTCGAATCCTGCCTCGGGCATGGATGTGTGTGATGTCCTTAGGTTAGTTAGGTTTAAGTAGTTCTAAGTTCTAGGGGACTGATGACCTCAGATGTTAAGTCCCATAGTGCTCAGAGCCATTTGAATCTACAGCGATATACATATGCCAGCACATTTAGTAATATATGTGGATAATGTACAGAAAATATGAACCGAATAGAGTTAGTAGTAACAAGTAATACATTCAAACGTCACGCCTGATGTGGCAGCTTTAGGGCATCTACAGGAAAATGTAGTAAGAGATAACCTCTTTTCCTTTCATCATTTTGTGGGGGGTGTCAGCAAGAAAAACTTCCGTAAAGGTTTGAAATTATAAATTATGTAATGTTTGTTGCCAGTGGAAAAGTGCTCTCATTCTCAAATAGTTGATGCATAAACCTGGGTATTTTCGCACGGTGGCATCTCATTGTTTATAATGTAACGTCTCCTGATCTGTGTGTCGTACTTTTTTGGGGGGCTAGGAATCTTCGCGGGTGTACGGAGAACAACGCAGTAAAGTTTCATCGCAATTAGATGTATGGTTTAGAAACGCATAGAGGTCAAATATACAAAGAAACATTCATTTTTATTTGTAGAGACTGAATTTTTCCTCGCACTAAGAAGCATTTTCTTACACTTAGCCACATTTAAGGGATGCTTCCATTCATTATACTCAGTGGGTAGTCTACTTATGTTGTTATGAATTTCCCTACAATTACGCATGAAGGTACCTTTCAGCACACATCGAAGTCGTCAATCAGTGTCTTAATGTGTGTTGATCACTCTGTGTGATGAGGTATTTGCTTTGAAAACTTTTCTTTCTGATGAGAATTTGCCAACCAGGACGACTACAAGGTTTTATCACTCAGTAAATCATTTATCCGTAGATTTTCCGCATGGCCATCATTCAACTACAGAGAGTATGTTACTCTAGTATGGTTGGTAATACACATCTGATGCATTCAAAAGCTTAAATTCCTGCTGCAGCAGTGTGTTTATATTGTAAATCGAATAAAGGAGGATTAGGGTGTAACGTACCGTCGACGTCGGCGTTAGAGACGGACCACAAGCTCTGATTAATAGGTGTGCTTTTCTTCCCCTTACATAGTTGGAACTGCCGTTGATTGCAGTCTTCATTTATGAACTACACTTGCATTACTATTTTCCATCAACTGAGTTAATCTGATGTACTATTCCTGAATGTGTCTACAAACAATTTCATTCCTACTGAGTAACAAGAGAACACCGCTGTTTCATTTGCGAACTCTGCAGTTTTACGCAGAGGTCTGTCGTTTACAAAGCTTTACTCCTCATTACTGTAGCAGCTAGGATATATTCATGAAGGGTTTCACTTTATGTAAAAAAAACTACATAGACTCTCAATCCTGCCTCGCGTAATTTTTAAATCACCTAAAAACTTTTGTTTTTCAGCAATCTTAGATTGTTAAATTTAACAAAACGTTATGTAATAAATATTCAACTGTAGCGACACTCGGTCGTAATTTTCATCAAAATATTTTTCTTCGATTGGACAATTAATCGGTAAATAGGGTGTCAAACAAATGATTTTAAAATGTTTAAAGTCAGGCTATCTAAAGAATATGCTAGCGAATTCCTTTTGTGTGCATGCAGTTTATTTTGGCATGCGCTTTATTTTAAGCGTGTTTTGGATTTTCCCATAACATACCTTCATTGCGAGTCGTTTTCAGCTTAAAGGACATGATGTGATGTATTTGCCGCAGGTTTGTTTCTGACGGCTGCTTTGCTTCAGTGGAGTTGGGTCACAGTGTCTTGCCCTACGCAGCTGGACGTCGATTTTAATTTATTAAAGTTAACGACGTTTCAATCTAACTGTTGTCCATCACTGCAAAGTGACTTCTGCCTAGCTGAATTCTGCAGAGATATAAGGGGCGATCAAAAAGATTCCGTTTGAGAACGTTGCTGCAGCGTATATGCAGCGCAGCGCGACTCCGACGCGGGTATATAAGCACTGACACCTAGGCAAGGGAGAAGTGTGGCATTCGTGTGTTTCCTGCGTGCGTGCAGTAAATGCAGGAACGTGAACTCTGTCAAAGTTACTACCAAATGCCTCCAAAAATACCAACGTGCTGTTATTCTTTTCTTCGCTCCCGAAGGACAAACACCGGTAGAAATCCATCGGAGATTGAAGAATGTGTATGGGGCAGCATGACTGTCGAAAACCACCGTTGTGGAATGGTGCTACTGCTTCACGATAACGCGCGTCGCCATATCGCGAATGTCGTAACGCAGATGTTACGCCGACTCAAGTGGGAGACACTCGAGCACCCGACTTATAGTCCTCATCTCTCCCCAGAAGATCATCACGTCTTCGGTCCCTTAAAATGGCCTTGAAGGGTCGACGATTCCTGTTGGACGAGGGCGTGCGGCAGGCAGTTACGGACTTCTTCACGCAACAGGACACGGCGTTTTACCAAACGGGTATCTTCAGCTTGGTGCGTCGGTGGGATGATTGCCTCAATGCTCACGGCGATTTTGCCTGACTGGCATGCGGATTCTGGACTGTACGGCCTTCGAACAGAAACATTTTGATCGCCCCTTATACACTACTGGCCATTAAAATTGCTGCTTCACCAAGATGACGTGCTACAGACGCGAAATTTAACCGACACGAAGAAGATGCTGTGATATGCAAATGATTGGCTTTTCAGAGCATTCATACAAGGTTGGCGCCTGTGGCGACACCTACAACGTGTTGAAATGAGGAAAGTTTTCAACCGATTTGTCATACACAAACAGCAGTTGACCGGCGTTGCCTGGTGAAACGTTGTTGTGATGCCTCGTGTAAGGAGGAGAAATGTGTACCATCACGTTTCCGACTTTGATAAAGGTCGGATTGTAGCCTATTACGATTGCGGTTTATCGTATCGCGACATTGCTGCTCGCGTTTGTCGAGATACAATGACTGTTAGCAGAATATGGAATCGGTGGGTTCAGGAGGGTAATACGGAACGCCGTGCTGGATCCCAACGGCCTCTTCTCACTAGCACTCGAGATGACAGGCATCTTATCCGCATGGCTGTAACGGATCGTGCAGCCACGTCTCGATCCCTGAGTCAACAGATGGGGACGTTTGCAAGACAACAACCATCTGCAGGAACAGTTCGACGACGTTTGCAGCAGCATGGTCTAGCAGCTCGGAGATCATGGCTGCGATTACCCTTGACGCTGCATTACAGACAGGAGCACCTCCGATGGTGTACTCAACGACGAACCTGGATCCACGAATGGCAAAACGTCATTTTTTCGGATGAATCCAGGTTGTGTTTACAGCATCATGATGGTCGCATCCGTGTTTGGCTACATCGCGGTGAACGCACATTGGAAGCGTGTATTCGTCATCGCCATACTGGCGTATCACCTGGCGTGATGGTATGCGGTGCCATTGGTTACACGTCACCTCTTGTTCGCATTGACGGCACTTTGAACAGTGGACGTTACATTTCAGATGTCTTACGACCCGTGGCTATACCCTTCATTCGATCTTTGCGAAACCCTACATTTCAGCAGGATAATGCACGACCACGTGTTGCAGGTCCTGCACGGGCCTTTCTGGATACAGAAAATGTTCGACTGCTGCCCTGGCCAGCACATTCTCCAGATCTCTCACCAATTGAAAACGTCTGGTCAATGGTGGCCGAGCAACTGGCTCGTCACAATACGCCAGTCACTACTCTTGATGAACTGTGGTATCGTGTTGAAGCTGCATGGGCAGCTGTACCTGTACGCGCCATCCAAGCTCTGTTTGAATCAATGCCCAGGCATGTCAAGGCCGTTATTACGGCCAGAGGTGGTTGTTCTGGGTACTGATTTCTCAGGATCTATGCACCCAAATTGCGTGAAAATGTAATCACTTGTCAGTTCTAGTATAATATATTTGTCCAATGAATACCCGTTTATTATCTGCATTTCTTCTTGGTGTAGCAATTTTAATGTCCAGTAGTGTATATTCTTGTTCTTACGTTCAAAATAAATGTATAACGGTACACGAAAACCAGTTGTGATAACAGCAACACCAAAGAGGACACATGAGATGAAACGAGCTTTGTACGGCGGGTTTTACATAGTCCCACGAGCTGCCACAGACCCTCTGTATATGGTGCCATGGAATCAGAGCCTGGATATGTTCCTGGTGGTTATTAGTCCACGCAATTTGCTCGAGATCACTGAGAATTAGAAATGATTGCCGTAGGAGCATGCCGAAAAAGTTGCCGGTCAATCGTATTCCAGATATGTTCGATGTGTGACGTGGCTACTTATCGTTTCCAGCAGTCAGTAAAAAACCTTTCTAGTTTCAGTATAGAGTAACTCATGCGAGAAGGAATTGTGGTGGTTCGTCTTATTTGTCAGTAATAAACATTAATTTCAGTTACATCTTGGAAGCCATTGTCCAGACGTAAAGTGGTTACCTATTACAGCATTCCGACGGACAATTAAGAGAGCCACAGTCCCCTATTCAGATACTCAGACACTAATCATCTTCGGAACTATGTGGAAATTGTGCATCTCTGAAAGGGTCTATAGGAGGTTAATTGCTGTTTCCCTTATCCGACCTTTTACGAAATATCAACTGCGTACCTATATCGTCTAAGCGACTAAGGCGTTTGTTCAGTGTAGTGTCTTTGTCATGGATAAGTATGGAATACAAAGCAGAGATAGATAGATAGATAGATAGATAGAGAGAGAGAGAGAGAGAGAGAGAGAGAAGCCCAGCATCGGCACACACCCTTTTCTTTTCGTGTAGCTTCAAGAGTTCCACCGGGCTAAACATTCCCTTCCAATGGAAGTATGACTATCGCAAATGATGTATATGCCCCCACTCCATAACGGGCTGCTGAGAGATACGAAATTTAGCCTCAGACCGTCGCGTAAGATGTGGGCAGGAACTTGGCAACATCATTTCTCGTCTCCTCTCGTTGCAACGCCTTCTCGTCCAGTGTAACCATATTAGTGCGTGTTATATACTTTTTTGCGAAAAGAACGTCGTGCAATATGAGTTCGCGTAATAGTCGCATGCTGATCGAAACTAGCAAAACACACATTTAATGATCCCATCAGATTGGTTAGGCTGTCAACATGATAAAATTTACTGAATATCTGACATTGCTAATGTCTCGGAACGCTTTCTTTTTTAGTACAATCGATTCACTAAATTCTCGCTGTACATGAAACCTCTGCTACTATGTCATTACTGAAATTATTCGTGGTATTTAGAGAGATGTATAATAAGGAAAAGTAAATTTCGAACGGTTTACTGGTGCGTACGTTCTGTGTGCGTGTTTGCTGGCAGCCATGCGTCTTTGGCAGGTGGCGCCCTGGACGCCTAACGAAGCACCGACATCCTTCGATTACAGGTGCAATCAGTGCGTGGACACTCCTCGGCTCCTGTATTATTTACTGATCCTGAGTGGCCTCTCTATTCTGGACGTTGTGATCGGAGATTCGTGGGTAGGGACATGGTGGGGAAAGGAATTTATTGACGCTTACCTGTAGCGTGTCGCTACACACAGCTCGGTGATTCCTCACCTTTTATCAGTTTTTTGTAGGACATTTCCGGCAGTTACTGTCAACCAATGTCCATCCGTTGATACTGGTTCTTTCCCAGGGCTAGAGGATTAATTTACCCAAGGAGCGCCATAGTAGAGATGGGCAGTCGTGGCCCAGACAGTGTTCTCAGAGCTGGTTGGAAGCGCACAGCGCGGGAGGCAATGGGCGTTGCAGGCGACGTCGGGGAGGGGGGGGGGGGGGGGAGAAACGGGAGCGGAATCTGATTAGGGGTGTAGTGTTCGACTGTTATGTGCCCTCGATCAATTGCCAGTGGTTTCCCTGGAAGGAGGGAGTATGTGGAGAGGGTGGGTGACCTTGAATTTAAGTAGCACAGTTGTATAATCTGTCACAAAGTCCTTATCTGTGACCTTGAGATAAGATCGTTATTTGGGCCAGAACGCCCACTGATAGATATCCTATTACTTATCAGTTACAGCATTATATCACTGGAAGTGTGAGTTGCTTTTCCACCTTGCCCCAGGGCTTCAGTGGGTACAGTTAACCTACTGTCCTCCATTCCAAGAATCTCCAACAATTTCTTAATTTGGGAATATGGCCTGACTAGAACTCTCAAAGTGGTGAAATTAAAGGACTGCCCTTGAGACGTGCAGTTTTGAAAATTATTTTTTAAGTTAATGAGTGATGGGGATTTCGGAAAACTAAAGGAAACACTATAAAGCACGGTGACATTAAATCGATCTAACGTTAGGAGGCGCCTTTAGAGCTGATTAAAATTAACTGTGAGGACCTTTTTTTTAAAAAATAGATGACTTTTTTCTCATAAAACTTGCAGCTGTAGGTTTAGCGAAGGTTAAACTACATTGCATGGAAAAAAAACATTTACTTTGGCATGTACACATTAAACCTTTCTAAATTCTAGATGTAAAAGAGCCATAGATGGGTTATGAGAGCACATTTTTTAGTAGGAAAGTTCATTTATATAGCTTGATCTTCTAGGTGAAAAATTGGGATCCATAAGAAGTAAAAGGCTGCTATTCCAATGCATTTGACACATGGAAGAGCTCTCTATATTCAGTCTTGCATGACTGCCACTAACAACATTACCGGGGACTGATAAACGAGGCAAATGGTAGAAGTTAGTGGAATTGATAGAGCTAAGATGTAACATGTACACTGCCGGGAAACAGGCAGAACCGTTCTGACATGACAACTGAATACCTTCCAGCTTCTAAAGCAGAATGTGGTAGGCAGCATTCCAGCTTGCCTTGCCACGAGCTACTGTTTCGTGTTCGAAATGTGGCATGACATTTCTTCCCTCTTTAGATGATGTGGTCCACCGGATCGAGGACCGGTATTGCTTCTGCAAATCACTTAACATTATATTTTACATTTTTTACATTTATGGTCATTTATCGTTCCAACTGTTTTGTACTAAGCCACTCCCCTTTACAAAGTTCGATGACTGGTGTACGTAACGACTATTTATTTACTAAGGGTGAGTTACTTGGTTGGTATATGGCGTACAGGGAGTTCAGGAGGGTGGGCGGCTTTTCGCCGATAGACTGTACAAACAAGACGCAGATGTAAGGTGGTACTCGAGGTTGACGCCCATCTGTATAATTTATGGTGGTAATTACTGCGATATTGTTGCACATGCCTGAAGCATCTGCTCTGTGCTCATTTAGACACTTAAGTAGGATGTGATGTGTGGTTCTGTTCATAAAGGTCAGATTTTGGGCGGGTAATATACCCAAGGGTTTGCCAGGCAGGTAGGGTAACGGGTATGATATGTTCAGAACCGTAGTCCTTTCATGGATGCTGGATGCTGGCCCTGAAATGTCACACGCCGTCAGTGGCGTAGGTTAGCGACACGCAAGTCACCGATGTTACGTCAAAGTTATAAATATTCCCACCATTCTGCAACCTTAGGTCGCCCATGCTCGTAACAATTCACGGTAACCACCACTGGATCGTATATATATTATACCCAGTGTGGATCGGCTTTCTGGAAATAGGATTGCGGTGTTAGGATGTCCTGTGGGCATCCTTTTGCCCATGTTTCTCCTAGGAATAATTCTACTTCGCAAGCCCCTGTGGTTGTCTGGATTACTTCGGACAGGCATTACACAACCATTCAGCTATAAGCCTCTAAAATACTGCAAATATTACGATATGCCCTTCATAAGACTATGGACAATTGTTTAAAACAAACGTCATCTCAGCTATACTGCGAAACAAAACAGATCCCTGGCTCACTGCACTAGCACACAAATAGATGATATTTCAATCAGAAAAAATACAACTGTTCCTAAATACTGACTAAATCATCTGTCAGTCAGCAGTGACTCCCATTTATGCTACCAAAATGTTAACTTACAACAGTAGTTCATTACCTCTGTGAAAATTACACTTCCACGCAGGTGCAACAATCCACTATTTCTACCACTTCTTGCTATAATTCACTTTCTCCGCCTGAGCGGACGCTCATGGTAAGCACCCTTTACATCTAAAAACAAACTACAGGTGAAAATTGAGCCACGTCCTTTATTCATAATAAGTAACAGTGCCCATACTAACTGGGCACAAACCAGTATATGTTCTTTTATAAATTCACTGTAAACACGCTCAAATCATCGCCTGAGTCTGTCATAAACTGCATTCGAAAACCAGAATTGGAAATATGTTTGGAAACAAATTGACTCACTCTTGTACAATATTTAAAGGTAGGAAGGTCAGAGACGGTCTACCACAAGGGCGGTGTAGCGCCAAGCCCAGACATGATGTACTTCAGGTCATGACTGCGGCGGTCCATGCCTTGTTGCATGTTGCACGACAAAGTTCCAGCTCTAGTAGCAGGCTGCAGGGTTTGGTGTGGTAACACAGTTCGTTCCCTTGCCGGAACGGAGGTTCAGACATGGCAACTCGACACTTTCCAGCTCCTGCAGTGAAACATGGTAGCCAGACTTCCGGCTTGCCAGGACGCAAGTTACAGATGCTGATTTGGAAAGGCAGTGCCGTACAACTGGCGGAAAGCTAAACATTTGCTTAATACAGCACTTAGTCATATTTCTCAAAATAAAAGTTACTGTGTTGTACATTGGCTCTGAGCACAATGGGACTTAACTTCTGAGGTCATCAGTCCCCTAGAACTTAGAACTACTTAAACGTAACTAACCTAAGGACATCACACACACCCATGCCCGCGGCAGGATTCGAACCTGCGGCCGTAGCGGTCGCGCGGTTCCAGACTGTAGCGCCTAGAACAGCTCGGCCACCCCGGCCGGCTATGTTGTACATTCTTCCCTTAATCGTCATCGAAGTGCAAAAGTTGAGCTTCACTAGAGTGATCAAAACACAGCGAAATGGAACAACTCATCGCAAACATCTGGACAGCGTTATCACTGTGGCTTTTGATATTGGACTACTACAATATGGGTACGCCTAAAATGATTCGAGATGTCCACATGTTGTCTTTATCAAGGGAATGTACTGTTCCATTCCGCTGTCCAGCTAAAAGAAGTATTGTTCTAATCTAAGTTTAAGCATATTCTTTGCAGTATTGTCAGAAATTTTCGAAATACTTGGAGAACAAATATAAGGGAACAAGACTATCGTAATAATGAGACACACTGAAAGCGTTTTGGCACTAAATAATATATACACACTCACAGAAGTAGAGAAAGTTAACCTTATCGCCGTCGACAGTCAATATATTGCGTCTAATTTTCTTCATGTTTTCGTTTTAGATGAATGTGTCAACTTTCTTAAGCAACAAGCTGAGAGCATTGGTTTGGATTTCAAAGTGTATTCAGTGACTGCGGGCAAACCGATCGTCGTGCTAACATGGGAAGGAAAAAAACCATCAGCATCTTCTATCCTCCTGAATTCTCATATGGATGTAGTTCCGGTGTTTCCGGTAAGTTTTCTGCCTTCTCAAATAATACAAATCTTTTGTTTTGATTTTCTTATAATTGTGGTTTAGGTTAGTTTGTTGTTCGAAAAGTTGTTATATAAGCGTGAAAAAAGTTCAGAAAATGTATTGACCTCCCATCTATAGTACAAATTAAATGAAATTTTTGTTTCTGCCGCAAGGTTCGTTGTTCCACATCATTCTTCGTTTTGTAATCGGTGTAATTTTTATAATTTCTTCTTTTATAACTTGTCTTCCAATATTTCCAGGCCAGAAATGTAAATCATACCACCTGTGAGATTGTCCGACACAAAGAATTAGTATATGAAGTTTTCGTGTAAATTAGCCGTATCGAACAGATGTGAAATAAGGAGGCCTGACCCTACACCAAGACCATGGGAACGACACCCTAGCTGCCTAGCAAGTCTTCATTTGAAGGTGGTGTCACCACTTAAGGCATGTGCTGTATGTGGCGTTTGTATAAACCCTTTCCCAGATAAGTGGAATGACCTTACAAACACTCCTCTGCGGCATGCCTGTAGCGCATTCGAGAGAGCCGCCACAGTTTGCTCATCATTCTGTCTCCAGTTTTTTCCGCGGAGGGTTGTTGCATGGGTAGCGAGTGGCAAGCTATGTACTTGCCGAAACATCCTGGCAGATTAAAATTGTGTGTCGAACTGAGACTCGAATTCGGGACTGTTGCCTTTCGTGGGCAAGTGCTCTACCAACTGAGCTACCCAAGCACGACTCACGACTCGTCCTCACAGGTTTACTTCCGCCAGTACCTCGTCTCCTACCTCCTACGTATCTACATGCCATTATGACCATTTTTGTTGCACTACTGGTACGAACGTCCTGATACTGGAGTCTCTAAAATGTTTCCCGTTAATGCTGATACGGTTAAAAACCACAATGAGTTCCTTCAAAACACTGAATACTGTGCGCGGATACCGAATTAATTATGAAATTACACTACTCGAGACATTCAGGACGTCATGTAGGCGCCTATTACCGTTGAGAACTTCGCTTGATTAATTTAATATTTCCTTCAACAAGTTCTCGTTTTTTTACCTCAAAAGACTGGTATTATATAATCACTATTCTCGGACTGATTTAGAACATCTGATTCACTTATCAATTTATATAGCCGAAAAGTTAACAATGTTTTCTATAGCTTCTCGTAATGCAGTATTTATTCTGACACCCTCATATGTGATATATATGATTGTCTTGAATCGCTGTAGGAACACAGCGTGGGAGAGTCATGTTCGCGGCCAACATGCATGGATGTTACGAGGCTTTTATCGACTGTGTGCATTTTATCAACTAGATTTTTAACAAAATGTGTATACGTGGGGAATGCGTTTTATACTTTGACTTCATGTAATTTAACATGACAATTTTGTAACGAGTTCATAAGGTACTTGAAATTTTGTACATTTTATACACACATCAAAAATTGTTCTGCATCACCCCGGTTCCCAGAACTCTGGAAGATAGACGTTGACTGTGGATATTGTATCACAGACACAGTCCCTTTGGCGGTTCAGAGATGTCAGTAAACTCGCCCGAAGATGTAAACAACCATGCATGAGCAGCGCCTATTAGTTCCAGTCGTTCCACCAGGAAGGAGGTACACGGCTCGTGTTGTCTGTAGTTCATCCATGCCTAGACGGTCATTACCGTGGTTCGATCACGTCCGCATTGTTACTTTGTGCCAGGAAGGGCTCTCAACAAGGGAAGAGTCCAGGCGTCTCGGAGTGAATCAAAGCGATGTTCTTCGGACATGGAGGAGATACAGAAAGACAGGAACTGTCGATGACATGCCGCTTAGGCCGCCCAAGGGCTACCACTGCATTAGATGACGGTTACCTACGGATTATGGCTCGGAGGGACCCTGACAGCAACGCCATCATGTTTAATAATGCTTTTCGTGCAGCCACAGGACGTCGTGTTACGACTCAAACTGTGCGCAATAGGCTGCATGATGCGTAACTTCACTTCCGACGTCCATGGCGAGGTCCATCTTTGCAACCACGACGCCATGCAGCGCGGTGCAGATGAGCCCAACAACATGACGAATGGACCGATCAGGATTGGCATCACGTTCTCTTCACCAATGAGTGTCGCATATGCCTTCAACCAGACAATCGTCGGAGGCGTGTTTGGAGGCAGCCCGTGCATGCTGAACTCCTTAGATACACTGTCCACAAAGTGCAGCAAGGTGGAGGTTCCCTGCTGTTTTGGGGTGGCATTATGTGCGGCCGACGTACGCCGCTGGTGGTCATGGAAGGCGCCGTAACGGCTGTACGATACGTGAATGCCATCCTCCGACCGATAGTGCAACCATATCGGCAGCATATTGGACAGGCATCATTTGCCCAGCATGTTCTCCAGACATGAACCCTATCGACAATGCCTAGGATAGATTGAAAAGGGCTGTTTAAGGACGACGTGAGCCACCAACCACTCTGAGGGATCTACGCCGAGTTGCCGTTGAGGGGTGGGACAATCTGGACAACAGTACCTTGATGAACTTGTGGATAGTATGGTGGTAAAACATGTAATGTGTGGTTTTCATGAGCAATAAAAAGGGCGGAAATGATGTTTATGTTGATCTCTATTCCAATTTTCTGTACAGCTTCCGGAACTCTCGGAACCGAGGTGATGCAAAACTTTTTTTGATGTATGTATAATCCGTGAAATTAATTGTAGTCTACCTCCATCCCCCCCCCCCCCCCCAACCAGTTAACTTTGTTTTCCCCTAATATCGGATGATGTCAGCATAAGACTCATGAAATAGGTCATCTTGAAACAGTAAAAGTGTCTACACTGCGATCATGGAATGCGAAGTTGCGCAGTGTGTTAATTACGAATCATACCGATCGCTGCAGAGCACAAAAAGAAGTGGCTCTGAGCACTATGGGACTCAACTTCTGAGGTCATCAATCCCCTAGAACTTAGAACTACTTAAACCTAACTAACCTAAGGACATCACACACATCCATGCCCGAGGCAGGATTCGAACCTGCGACCGTAGCGGTCTTGCAGTTCCAGACTGTAGCGCCTAGAACCGCACGGCCACTCCGGCCGGCTGCAGAGCACAGCTATGTAACTAACCCACTATATAGTTTAGACTGCTCGTTAGTCTGGCAAGGAGGACGTCAGACCTTTTAACCACGGATTTTGACGAGTCTTAGGGAAGTTGGAGAGGAACCTGTCCTGAGTACCTGCGTAGCGGCTTTCCATGCGACGGCCCCAAGTTTTGGGGAAAGTCAGTGCTGAAGTTTCATGTAAACCTTTATGCGTAGCATTACTCATGTTTCTATCAAGGAGTACAGTTCAGTGGCTAAGAACGACGGCTGCCATGTTGGCGGTACGGGATTAAGTCCTGCCTGCGTACTTTTTAAATTCTATCGTACGCAGCATCATTGAATTGTACGTCATGCAAAATTAGTAAAACAGTCATTTCCGCCTTAGTAATTCCATTAATAAATCAGTCGTTATAGCACACCTTCTTGAAACGTTTTTCGTTAGTGGTTCGCAGTTGCAATTCCAGGATGGTTTGCCATGAAGGGCAACAGAGCGGGGCGTAGATCGTCGTCGATGTACCTCTGTGCTACAACGGTGCCGCGGATGACAATGAAATTGCACCGCAGACTTTCGCTCCTGGTTGCCGTGCCGTAATCAGGTTGGTCTCCCACCGCTATCCGGAGCATCTCCAGATGCGTCTTCGCTGCTCATCGGGGCTCAGTTCGTAGCGGGACTCATACCTGAAGACAACTGTACCCCCGTCAATGAGAATCCAGGCCGAATGTGTGCGACGCCACTGCAAACGGGTGTTGGTGTACTGTGATTAATGGTAGTCGACGCAAGGGCCGCCGTGAGCTCAGCCCCTTCCCCGTGAGACGTCTATTAATTGTCCTTGTGATCTCCGAAGCATCAGTTGCACGTCGTATCGTTGATAATGATGAATCTGAGGCTCTGAGCGCCACTCTGACGATTTTTCGGTTCTTACGTTCTGTTGTCTCTCTAGGTCGACCGCTTCCTTCTTGACGCTGTGTTCAGTCATGGTTCACCCATTCCTGCCAACATCGTCGAACAGTGGCATCGTTTCTATTCAAATGTCGAGCGATTCGCCAATTATTCCAACTGGCTTCTTCGAGAGCAACTACACACCCTCTCCCAAATGCTGACTCCTGTGTATATTGTTCACATGCCTGTCTGCGAGGCATAGTTGTTGTTCAGCTGAAGACATGGAATGAAAATCGAAAAGATTTTGTCGTGGTATCGATATGTCCCCTCTTTACTATCCTTGTCAGCTGCGAAATTTACAGTTTTGCACTTTCTTTCGGTACCTGTATGAATATCTATTTGTGACCAATTTGTACAACTCCTTCGCGGTTCGTCGTTTTGCTTTCTTAGTGTATATTACATTGCAGAAATGAGTTTTTAGCCGGTTCTTTCTCATAGTGTAAACCAAGGCATGTACAGTGCTGGAATAATCTGTGCAGTTTTGCATATGGAAGATTTTGTTCGAATTGGTGTCAAATTGTTACGCTATATTAATTTCATAACAGAGTGGAAGTAAACCATTTTCCAAGTCCCTTTTTTTCACATGGTGTTGGTGTGTTATTTCTTACCACTGGTAGAGACATTGCCAAGTAATTCGTAAAGTAGTAACAAACGTTTTGGTTTGACAAATTCGGGCTTTTCCCTACCACTCATCAATCATCGGTGCCCGGACTGCCTTTGAAGGAGGCAATGTATGTATGAGGCCTGAATCCTGTAGAAGTAGAAAAGGAAGCTGGCAGGAATTGTTACCGGTCGCGGTCCTCCTTGCCGCGTTGAGCGTGCCTTTACAAGGAGGACAGTATCTTGCCGGCCGTTGTGACCGAGAGTTCTAGGCACTTCAGTCTGGAACGGCGTGACCATTACGGTCGCAGGTTCGAATCCTGCCTCGGCAATGGATGTGTGTGATGTCCTTAGGTTAGTTAGGTTTAAGTAGTTCTAAGTTGTAGGGGACTGATGACCTCAGATGTTAAGTCCCATAGTGCTAGGAGCCATTTGACAGTGTCTTCCTATGGAGTAGTTGACAGCAACACATATCGCTGCAATCTCTGTATTGTTGCCTGGAGTAATTACAATCCAGACTGGGGTTGCTTGTGCTGAATCAAACTCATCCATTTTTACATTTAAAGCATCTAATTTGCAGGCTACTTTTGTACTTCATTTTTTTATGTTTGCCGTGTCATATATGCTCTATGCTTTGGCTAAGTTTAATCATCTTTGATAAATGCCATCTAGTTAACTGCGGTATTGGTAGGACACAACTCCTATTCGGAAGGGCGGTTGTTCAAATCCCGTCCTGCGATCCAGATGTAGGTTTTTCGCGATTTTCGTAAATTGCTTAAAATGAATACCGAGATCGTTTGTTGCAAAGGTGAGGCCGAATTCCTTCGCCATTCTTTGCCGATTCGAGCCTGTGCTCAGTCTTCCTGCCTACGATAAACGTCTTTCTGAATATCTTCATTTTTCCCCCTAACTTTTGCAGAACCAATACAGCACTATTTAGGAAATAAGTGTGATTCACACCCCCGCAATCCTTACTGTACCAGTGAAATTGTTAGACTCCTGAGCCACAAGCAAAGCGAATACAAAGATTTTTAGTTTCTGTCTTCGTTCAGAGTTATTTTCTTTGTCACTCAGAGATAACCAGTCTCCTACAGTGCATAAATGGTAAAGTAGTAAGTAGCAAAAAGTACGTACATTAGTCGATAAGCTGCTAATGTCTAAAGGGGCGTTGTTCACTATAGTAGTATCATCGATGATTACGTTAAAGTAAATCCAGAAGATTATTATACAATTATCATGTTATTCCTAAACGTCTATCCTCCTCAGAGATAGTTAAATGCATTACAATGAGGAATAAAAATGTCATATACATTAAACGTCTATGATTAATATTACGAAGCTGTGTAAAGTGGAGTGAACAGCAAATATTTTCACTTGGATTGGCACCACAACCGCATCGTATTAATGAAATATTGTCACTGTACGTCTGTTTACGGTATGATATTCAATTTATTCCATTATCTATTTCAGCTTGCAGTGGAATACATTCAATTCCTTAGCACCTCAGTCACCTGCAGAAAATGTCATTTCATATGAACAGCAAATAAGTCGCAAGGAAGTAGAATAAATCATTTCCGTGCGTTTGAACAATTCTGCGAGTTCTTTCATCTGTAATTGAGAACACATACCAAGGCATCGGTGGCATTTTAGTACACCTTGAATACATCAGGTCACATCGTAGGTGGAGTGGCGGAGGCCATCGAAATGTGTAGCTGCAAGAGCACGACCTATTCTGTCAGGTCGTACGATGAAGTGCTACGGTGTTGCTGAAGCGAAATATGCAACAAACGTGGTATATTTCGAGAGGGGGTGTGTGATAAATGATGTTTAATATCAGAGTCTGAGTCAACCGTTTCTTCTGGCTCCGCCATGGAAAAATGCTCCTATCGGAGCACAAAAAAGGCCAATATGCACGTGACACGGTAATAAGAGTATGTAAACGGAACATAAAAGGACGGGGGATCACCCTAGGGAAGATAGGGGCTGCGAAGGGGGAAATCCACTGAGCTAAGCAACTTTGTCAAAGGGCATATCATTATTACGCAAAGCTTGTTAACTAGTATCTCGAAAACGGCGTAGCTGGTCGAATGTTATCTTGCTACTGTAGTGGGCTTCTACGGAAAGGAGTAGGACAGTGAAACTACCACTACGCGCTAATTGGTTCACAGAACAGGGGGTTCAGAAGCTTCCCTGTTCTTTAAAGTAGGATAGACAGTGATCTGTGGTATCTCTGCCGAAAGAGCACAATGCTGGTGCACGCACAAGTGTTTCGGAGCACACTGTTATTACGTGTTCACATGTTGACCCAGTGACATCGTCAGTTACGATTGCATTGGACACGGGACCATTGGGATTCGACCGTCGATCAATGGAAACGTGTCGGCTCTTCGGGTGAATCACATTTTTGCTACACTACGTCGCTGGTGGTCTCCACAAACACTGTCATATAGGCGAACAGCGGCTCGAAACGTGCAGCGCACCACGAACGCAGGATGGTGGGAGCAGCATTATACTATGGGAGACATTCTACTGCTCTTGCATGGGACCTGTGGTAGTAATCGAAGACATGCTGACATCTGTGAACCATCTGCATCTCTTTATGCTGGATGTCTTCCCCGACAGCTATGTCATCTTTTAGCAGTATAATTGTCCGACTCTCTGAGCCAGAACCGTGCTACAGTGATTTGAGGAGCATTATAGTGAACTCAAGTCGATGATTCGGTGGCCAAATTTTCCTGTTGTAAATCCTATGGAACACATCTGGGTCACTATCGGGTGCTATCATGGAGTACGCAAATCAGCGGCCCGTTATTTATGCGAATACATGGCCTGTGCGTAGACATCAAATGCCACATACCTCCACAAACCTACCAACAAACTGTCAGATCCCTGATGTACAGAATCGGTGATGTATTTCGTTGCAAAGAGGGACAAAAAGCTATTAAGCAAGGGTCACACTGTTGTGGCTCATCAGTGTATAATGCAAAAGGTACCAACAGATTTGCTCCATTAGCCTAAGCTGGGGGAAGTGTGTAATATTCAAACTTCCACACCACTGTAGGATAGGTACAGTAAGAAGATCCTTCTGTTGGGTATACAATTAGTCCCTATACGGCAAGTCGGAAAAAAGAGTGAGGGAAACAGAGGGAGATATATACGTGCGTATCATACACCCTCCCTCTCGAAAAATATCTCTCTCCTTCGTACCACATCTGTGTTACCACAGATGACGTGTCACTGATCTCGTTTGTACTAAGATTGTAGTACACGCGAGGCGCCAATTTGCTTCCACCGCTCTGAGTGGAATGCATAAGTTCTAATAAATGTTCACCAACCTGCATTCGTCTACAGTTGTCGTCCCCTGCGCAGAAAACAGCACGTTATCTTGAAGCTGTAAGAAACTGTTAGCAAGGAACCGTTATTTTAGAAATAATTAAATTTCCAATGTGTTTGTTTATACGGGATGCCACTCGCTTTTTACCGTCAGAACACGACAAACTGCACAATTATATTCCACTTTAGAGTCACAAATAATTTCTGTTCTTCAACAAACTGATGAACTGCGTATTTCCGTAATTACAGCTGTCAAATTTACAAACTACACATAGCAAATTAAGTCTCAACAGCAGACGACATGTCTGTTCTCAAACACTGCGGAACAAGTTCTGTTTCTACCTACCGTGGAGTACTAACGAAATCTTAGCTGACACTGGCGCGGCAGACATGTCTGTCTCCGAACTGCCGAACCGGCTATCATCTTACAGCCCATCCACTTCGACCGCGCCGGCCGGAGTGGCCGAGCGGTTCTAGGCGCTACAGTCCGGAACCGCGACCGCTACGGTCGCAGGTTCGAATCCTGCCTCGGGCATGGATGTGTGTGATGTCCTTAGGTTAGTTACGTTTAAGTAGTTCTAAGTTCTAGGAAACTGATGACCTCAGAAGTTAAGTCCCATAGTGCTCCGAGCCATTTGAACCATTTGAACTTCGACCGCCATCAAGTTAGGCGCGATCCGAAGATCACCGAAGTGCTTCGTCTGTCTTTTCGTTTAGCAGTTTTATATTGTTCTGGTGGTTATTAATACTTGTAAAATAATGGAATGATAGCACTCTATAGAGATATACCTTAATTTGAAATCATAGTAAATACGCTGTTTAGTTTGTCTAGTATTAACAATAGAAGATTATCATTTTTGTGCGCAACATCCGACTACAGCAACCAATCACGGAGAAGGTCCACAATATAGGCGGTCTTTCTCACGATACCCGTAGCGAACAAACCATCTGTCATCGGTATCTCACACCACAGTACGTAATCTTGCCACAGCTGCCTTCTCAACTGCTCTAAGAAGAGCTTCTTGTACCTTCTTGTACAGCTGTAAGGCCAGAAATACTGCACATCCCCCTCCTTCTGAGATTTTCAAACATTGGGATGTTCTCGCAGACAACAATCAAGTTTGGAAATAAACAAATTTTTACTCAAATTTTATGCATTTTTTAATTACATCTCAAGAGCCATACAATTACACTATACTTGTAATTTGTTGTTGTTTTTCAGAATGAGAACGTTTTTTTTCATTCTCAGATTATAAATCAACTTATATAATCATAAAAAGCACTCCGTCTTCAGGCCACGAGTGGCCTACCGGGACCATCCGACCGCCGTGTCATCCTCGGAAGAGGATGCGGATAGGAGGGACGTGGGGTCAGCACACCGCTCTCCCGGTCGTTACGACGGTACTCTTGACCGAAGCCGCTACTATTCGGTCGAGTAGCTACTCAGTTGGCATCACGAGGCTGAGTGCACCCCGAAAAATGGCAACAGCGCACGGCGGCCTGGATGGTCACCCATACAAGTGCCGACCACGTCCGACAGCGCTTAACTTCGGTGATCTCACGGGAACCTGTGTATCCACTGCGGCAAGGCCGTTGCATATAATCATAGACTTAACTATTTTGATAGAAAAAGTAATTGTTACCCTCAATAATCATTAATCTTTAGTAACATTTTCTATACTATTTACATTATCTTTTTAACAGTAAAGGCCTCTAAAGTAGTTTTATTCTGCACCTTTATGTTGTTAATAGTAGTCTCTTCCTTTTTTAACTTAGTCTACCGTTTCTGCTAGAATACTGTATACAAACAGGCCATTAAAATTACTACACCAAGAAGAAATGCAGATGATAAAGGGGTATTCATTGGACAAGTATATTATACTAGAACTGACATGTGGTTACATTTTCACAATTTGGCTGCATAGATCCTGAGAAATCAGTACCCAGAACAACCACCTCTGGCCGTAATAACGGCCTTGATACGCCTGGGCATTGAGTCAAACAGAGCTTGGATGGCGTGTACAGGTACAGCTGCCCATGCAGCTTCAACACGATACCATAGTTCATCAAGAGTAGTGACTGGCGTATTGTGACGAGCCAGTTGCTCGGCCACCATTGACCAGACGTCTTCAATTGGTGAGAGATCTGGAGAATGTTTTGGCCAGGGCAGCAGTCGAACATTTTCTGTATCCAGGAAGGTCCATACAGGACCTGCAACATGCGGTCGTGCATTATCCTGCTGAAATGTAGGGTTTCAAATGGCTCTGAGCACTATGGGACTTAACAGCTGTGGTCATCAGTCCCCTAGAACTTAGAACTACTTAAACCTAACTAACCTAAGGACATCACACACATCCATACCCGAGGCAGGAGTCGAACCTGCGACCGTAGCAGTCGCGCGGTTCCGGACTGCGCGCCTAGAACCGCGAGACCACCGCGGCCGGCCGAAATGTAGGGTTTCGCAGGAATCGAATGAAGGGTAGAGCCACGGGTCGTAACACATCTGAAATGTAACGTCCACTGTTCAGAGTGCTGTCAATGCGAACAAGAGGTGACCGAGACGAGTAACCTACAGCACCCCATACCATCAGGCCGGGTGATACGCCATTATGGCGATGACGAATACACGCTTCCAATGTGCGTTCACCGCGATGTCGCCAAACACGGATGCGACCATCATGATACTGTAAACAGAACCTGGGTTCATCCGAAAAAATGACTTTTTGCCATTCGTGCACCCAGGTTCGTCGTTGAGTACACCATCGCAGGCGCTCCTGCCTGTGATGCAGTGTCAAGGGTAACCGTAGCCATGGTCTCAGAGATGATAGTCCATGCTGCTGCAAACGTCGTCGAACTGTTCGTGCAGATGGTTGTTGTCTTGCAAACTTCCCCATCTGTTGACTCAGGAATCGAGACGTAGCTGCACGATCCGTTACAGCCATGCGGATAAGATACCTGTCGTCTCGACTGCTAGTCATAGGAAGCCGTTGGGATCCAGCACGGCGTTCGGTATTACCCTCCTGAACCCACTGATTCCATATTCTGCTAACAGTCATTGGATATCGACAAACGCGAGCAGCAATGTCGCGATACGATAAACCGCAATCGCGATAGGCTACAATCCGACCTTTATCAAAGTCGGAAACGTGATGGTACACATTTCTCCTCCTTACACGAGGCATCACAACAACGTTTCACCAGGCAACGCCGGTCAACTGCTGTTTATGTATGAGAAATCGGTTGGAAACTTTCCTCATGTCAGCACGTTGTAGGTGTCGCCACCGGCACCAACCTTGTATGAATGCTCTCAAAAGCTAATCATGTGCATATCACAGCATCTTCTTTCTGTCGGTTAAATTTCGCGTCTGTAGCTCGTCATCTTCGTGGTGTAACAAATTTAATGGCCAGTAGTGTAGAAGTCCACTGTCTCCTGGCCAATTTTCAATGAATCAGAAATTTTATATTGCTGTTAAGCTACTATCGGCGCATTTCCGTCTATTGAATTCAACAAAATATTTCTCGTCAAGAATTTACATTGTTATTCACTTCTAGCACATTGCCATTGTTTAAAGTGAGCAACTGTAAGTTATACTTCTCAATGGCTCTGAGCACTATGGGACTTAACTTCTGTGGTCATCAGTCCCCTAGAACTTAGAACTACTTAAACCTATATAACCTAAGGACATCACACACATCCATGCCCGAGGCAGGATTTGAACCTGCGACCGTAGCAGTCCCGCGGTTCCGGACTGCGCGCCGAGAACCACTAGACCACCGCGGCCGGCGTAAGTTATACTGCCACACGGTTTCTGTCGGCGTATTGCCGTCCTTTCAATTCGATGAAACATTCTTTACACTTCTTCACTATTACGTCGACACCATGCCATTCTGCGCTTATTTATATGAATGTGTCTCGAAGGCGTCCACTTCACAGGGTTATAATTAAAATAAACACAACACCTATACATTTCACAAATACATGGAGACGGAAGAATTTTAGACTCCACACCTTTTATCAGAACATACGCAAGCAGCACACAACAGCAACCCATTTTGATGTATATGTTGTCCGTGGTGGGGTCTTGCGTTCTGAAACTCCAGACTTTCGAAAGTGGTATTAAATTCAACAACTGTCAGTCTATTCTTCCATCTCCATTCCCGGCATAGATCTCCAGTACAATTCCATGAAACAATAAAAATGGCTTAAATTAGCTTTCTAATAATTTTAAACAAATTCTAAATAAACTTGTTTCCATGCACTATTATAATATAAATACATAATGTTTTGTTTAGGTTTAGTGTGTTTATAAAAAACTAATGTTTACGGCGTATTACGACAGTGATTGATCAATGTATTTGTTTTGGTCACAGCTGTAGCTACATACAACTGGGGCATTGTCCTTCGCTTTCTTTGAGCCCTGTGCTTGCTCACACCATCTGTTACTTCAGTAGCCTGCTATGATCTTTGCTCTTCAGATCTTATCTACAGAGGATCACAATTGCGATTCATCGACACATAGAGAGAACATTTCAGGATCTTGCTTCAAACATAATGCACAAACACTTGTTTACCAAATCGTTGCTTCATTCCGCAGAATTGAAGTATCATTCCTTTAACATCTGTGTGTCATGGTTGCTACAAAAAGTACTAGTGGAACTCTATTCATGTAATGGCAATGTATTTTCTACTGACTTTCACATACGAACATTGTGTGACTTTGTAATAGTAGGGGCTAAATATCTTATTCTTAGCTTAACCTTTACTCCACATTCTTGTCAAATTTAAAACCAGTGAGCGTTTTTACACTGTGTACTTCATATTCCGTGGCCTTTTGTTTAAACCTTATTCTCTACGTCCGTATCTTAAGAGATTTCCATGTCAGTGTTGTACAATTTCGACATTATCCCTACTCCCTTGTACTTCATAAAATAGTTGGCAGGAACCACTTCGCCTATAAATACTACTTAACGGCCGACCTACACGTCGCCTTTTGCCTTTCCTCCCTCAATCTACATCAATGATGGCCGACTTTCATGTCACCTAATAACCATACTTCGCCTTTCTCTCACTATGTAAATAATCGGCCGATATTTCTATAGCCAAAAAACAGTACTTCTCCTTTCTCTCTCTACGTGATTAATTGGCTGACTTTTGTCGTCTAATAACCATAACTCTCCATATACCACATACCTCTTTGGCAGGACTATTCCTCGCCTATCAGTGGATCATAATTCACTGCAGCGGAAACCACTTCGCCGTTTCAATTCATACTAAAGAGTAACGATATGTCTATTTTAACACATTCTGAACATCATCTCAAGAGAACGTTTAGTTATTTCCATTATTTTTGCCACTAGAGTTTTTGCTATTGTACAGTGTCATATTCACTTACCTGGTTTAGCGTCATCCTCTTCTACTGCAGCCTTCAGCTATTTTTATGCTTTATTTCATCTGAGTTATATATAATAGCCTTCAAGTATTTTCAAACATAAAGTTTTCTTTATCGTTGTTCTAAATATTAAAAAATTGTTCCACTACTCAATTTACACTACGTTTTTGTTATTTGCATTAATATGGTACTTGTGTCGTGTTGTAACTATATACTGTGTTCTCTTGTTGGTGTATCTGTAATCCTATACTTCCGATTTGTGGCCTGTTCACATATGTGCCATTGAGTCTGTTTTTCACCCGTGCTATACAGATATTTATTCTGCTGGGTTATTTTTTTTTTTTGTCATAAGTTGTTTCTTTGTTGTCGCATAGCCGCGCGGGATTAGCCGAGCGGTCTCAGGCGCTGCAGTCATGGACTGTGCGGCTGGTCCCGGCGGAGATTCGAGTCCTCCCTCGGGCATGAGTGTGTGTGTTTGTCCTTAGGATAATTTAGGTTAAGTAGTGTGTAAGTTCAAATGGTTCAAATGGCTCTGAGCACTATGGGACTCAACATCTTAGGTCATAAGTCCCTTAGAACTTAGAACTACTTAAACCTAACTAACCTAAGGACATCACACACACCCATGCCCGAGGCAGGATTCGAACCTGCGACCGTAGCAGCCTCGCGGTTCCGGACTGCAGCGCCAGAACCGCACGGCCTAGTGTGTAAGCTTAGGGACTGTTGACCTTAGTAGTTAAGTCCCATAAGATTTCACACACATTTGAACATTTTTTGTTGTCGCATTCAGTACAAGGATATTTGTTCATGTTAACCTTGAAAGTGAAGAACGTTAAAGAAAACAATAGTAGTTCTGAATGAAAGAAGGGGAAGAACTAACAGCAGAAAAATAAAATGAAGCACGCCGTCAGTTAACTAGGGCACCTGGTACTCGTCAGTTACCTAGCAATACAAAGAACGTTATTGCCCCCTGAGGTTAGTATTCATAATATTTTTTTCATTTCGATGCCTGAGATTTCATCTCAGGATTGTTGTGGTGGTATTTCCGTGGTGAGGCACTTCATTCACAACTTTCTCAAATTCAACCACGTAATCTATCCCCACATGATGCTTTGTAGAACCAAACTGATAGCTTTATCTCCCATAGACGAATGCAGTATAGACTTGACCATTTTTTGTAGCGCCCTCTGACAGAAGCTGGATGTCAAGTCTGTGTTTATTGATATCTTGACGCCATTGAACTTCGGTACGGGACCTTCTAGTACCTTACTCCTATCCATTTGTAGTATAATGGCTTTTTCACCATCAAACCTTCTGTACACAAATACTTCACCTCTCGCTGTGTTTTGTGTGCTACAAGACCAGTCTTGATGAAGAATGCTTGAACAAATGGTTCAAATGGCTCTGAGCACTATGGGACTCAACTGCTGAGGTCATTAGTCCCCTAGAACTGAGAACTAGTTAAACCTAACTAACCTAAGGACAGCACACACATCCATGCTCGAGGCAGGATTCGAACCTGCGACCGTAGTGGTCGCGCGATTCCAGACTGTAGCGCCTAGAACCGCTCGGCCACTCTGGCCGGCTGCCTTTACAAGAGGATTCTACATGTGAAATGTTACAACAAAGTATTTCCTGGTCATATTTCATATTCCGCAAATTACTCGTGATACCTTTGCTTCGCTCTGGTCTTACATTACTAACGTCATTAACTGTTGGTTGTGTTACCCCATTTGGATTCTGCAAATCCTCATTTAGCTTTTCGACTTCATGGTCAATCTTTTGATGTATTATTAACTTAGACTTCTTCTTTGCCCCATTCTTTTGTTTCACAGTCTATATTCTTGCTACATCTCTGTTTTAGCTCCAAGATTTGTATCATTTTGTTCGAAAGCATCAAACTTTGCGATAATCTGAGCTATTCCTACCTTAGGTTCTTGAAACCCCTTACCTATTTTCTCTAGTGTTTTTCTTAATTCGCCTTTACTTCGTTTGTGCTTTACTTAATTCTTTCTCTATTTTATTTTATGTTTTTCTTGCTTCATCTTTTAGTTGTTGTAAAATTAATTTTAGTACAGACATATCCTGATCACCATTCTGAGTTGGTACGTGTCAGCTGATGCTGTACCATAACTTAATGTAAATAACTCAGTGACTGGTTCATTAGGTATGTCAACGTCAGTCATTTTCTCTGGCATTGTCATTCCAATGAATCATTTCGTTTTGACTGGGTACTAGAAATCCTGGGTTTACATTATCATTGTTTGCCACTAAATCAACATTTCCAGTGCCCTCATTATTAGTTAACTCTACATTTTCAGTGACATCATTCATGAGTACTTTAGAATTCTCAATGTGATTATTGGTCATTGAATCTGCTGTTTCGGATTCATCACCAAAGTTTGAATTTACATTTTCACTTTGGTTATTTGTGACTACATTCGACATATCACTAAACCATATCTGACTTCACTACCGTTTATGTGTATCTGTCCCTTCAGCTCGTCACTACTACTGCGAGACTTAACTACTTCCCTACTTCTCAGAGCGTATCTTACTTCCCTTTCCCCAGACACCCCAATAGTAATGGCTCAAATGGCTCTGAGCACTATGGGACTTAACATCTGAGGTCTTCAGTCCCCTAGAACAGGGCTTAACAACTGGCCGGTTTTGAGCGCGAGTACTCGCGTCTGCTCAGGCACGTGCTCGCGAGCAGGTGCAAGGTAGCGGAGTAGGGAGGGAGGGGAGGGAGGGGAAATGCGCGCGCACGTTTGAATGTGATCTCGCGTTCTTAGCAGATGTAACTAGCCATCTGAATGCTTTGAACATTTTACTACAAGGTAAAGATCTGCTAATTACTCATTTCATAGATCGAATACGAGCTTTTAAAATGAAATTGACACTTTGGGTGAGTCAGCTGGAAACAGGAAACCTAGCTCATTTTCCTAAATTATCATCCATGCAAGATGTTCACAAAGACTGTGAACGTTATTCACATAGTTTCGTTGATCAGCGCTTTCAAGATCTGACAGCACTAGACAGTGATTTTGATCTGTTCTCTCCATATTAAGCGAATATTTAAGAGATTCGTCCTGAGCTGCAGCAAGAAATTATTGACCTGCAGTGTGACAGAGAATACAGAGATAAATTTCAGAACAAGAAAAACATTTTGGAATTCTACAGACACTTCTCTCAGGTTTCATGTTTGAGTGTTGAGACAGCGCCACCAGTATAGACTTCAGTTTCGTCATTTTGACGGTCTTTGAGTCGTTGTCTAGAATGAAAGTTTTGGCAGCTGCACGTCACACGAGTTGTGATGGAGATAAATCTAGTTGAGTGGAATCTCTGCATAAAGAAAAAAATAAGAAAAGTGTTTCGATTCGTGACTGGATGAAGAACAGACGTCATCTCGGTTGCTCAGCATCCTTGCTGAAATAATTTATAATGGAAGACCCAAGAAGTTCTTTCAGTTATCTTCGAATGTCACCAGAACTGTTCACGTTTCTTCTAAGCAGAGTTAATTATGCAATAAGGAGTAAAGATACTGTAATGCGCTGAAATTACGTATCATATTGCGTGCACTACAATCGAGAACACTCTGCGTGTTATAAGATGCGTTTTAGTTGGTGATCATGCTTTTTCATTAGTACCAATAATTATTACCATTAAGAGTAATTATTATTAACATTAACAGAAATAACTATTCGAAGCAGGGCGCATTAAGAAGTGGTTTGCAAACTACTCTCTTGAAGATAGATCTGTACAGTGGCAATATTTCAAAATTCTAACATATGTGAATGGGGATCACTGCTGCGACGTTATAAATAGATGAATACTGAATAAAGAATGCAGCTTCTTGATTTGTGTAGCCTCCCCTTCTGTCAACAATATTCCTTAACAAAGAGTCGGCCAACTCGAACGATGGGATTTTAGTCTAGTAGACGAGGGCATTGTGACATATAGAACTACTCGCTGGAATTTTTCCTAATTCAGTTGTATATGTGCTCCTAACCAAGTAAATTTTTCCCTACAGCTCAGACACTGTCAAACCACCTATGTTCTGATCGCACATGAAGGTCTCAGGCCGCGCGGGATTAGCCGAGCAGTCTAGGACGTTGCAGTCGTGGACTGTGCGGCTGGTCCCGGCGGAGGTTCGCTCCTCCCTCGGGCATGGGTGTGTGTTCGTCCTTAGGATAATTTAGGTTACGTAGTGTGTAAGCTTAGGGACCGATGACCTTAGCAGTTAAGTCCCATAGGATTTCACACACATTTGAACATTTTTTAAGGTCTCAGGAGTAGCAATATGTTGCTTATTTTTGTAATCCGCATCACTGAAATCCCACAAACACCTATGCAAAGCATAGATATCCAAAAAGGGAACATTATTCTCTGTTCCCCACTTCATATTACAGTTTGTTTACACTCTACGAACACACATAACCTCAAAACTCATGCAACTAGTGTCGCCAAAGTTGGAACACGCCGAAAGTGTTTAGTTTCACCAACGAGTTGCGCAAACGCGCTGCGCGCATGTGCAGTGGCCGGTAGCATAGTTACCTGCAACATAGTGTCGTCGAGTAAACTAGGCTTTACACTATTTTTCTTCCTCGACGTACTGCCACTGATTCTCGTAGCTGTGGGCTGCACCGCTGGTTGCAACTCCGCTGGTGTGGTATGCGGAAGCTGACACCAAACGTGCCCTGTAACTGTGCAGGCCGCTGCTTGCATCTGTTGTCTGTGGCTGCCTGACGCTGCTCTGCACGTTGCACCGTCTCGTAGCATGAAGAATCGTGAAGTGATGGTTAATAACGCAATCTCATGGACCGCGCACACAACGTTAACTTTCATTCTCATTCCACTTTCGAACTTCCCATTCCTGCTTTATACCGATACTACAATCACGGTAGCAAAAGATTTGATTTTCCAGCATCAGATATTATAGTGGAAGTAAAGCTCAAAACCAGTTCAAAAATAATCCAAAGCCTACTCATCACGGTTCTCACGAAGTTCACTGGACCTTCACAGTTCACACTTATCACAGTCCTTACACAATTCCTTGTTCAATTACAGTTCACAGTTCTCGCTAGTAGCCGGCCGGTGTGGCCGTGCGGTTCTAGGCGCGTCAGTCTGGAACCGCGTGACCGGTACGGTCGCAGGTTCGAATCCTGCCTCGGGCATGGATGTGTGTGATGTCCTTAGGTTAGTTACGTTTAAGTAGTTCTAAGTTCTAGGGGACTGATGACCTCAGATGTTAAGTCCCATAGTGCTCAGAGCCATTTCTCGCTAGTAAAATGTAGCCTCATAATTCCAAAGCAATTAGACGTCAACGATTATCCCCGCAAGGGAGGCCATGTATGGCAAGTCGAAAAAGAGAGAGAGAGAGAGTGAGGGAGAGAGAGAGAGAAAAAAGGGACACATATACGTGCGTGTCACAAACCCTTCCACTCGAAAAATATCTCTCCTTCGTACCTCCTCTGTGTCACCACAGTTGACGTGTCACTGGTATCGTTTGTACTAAGATTTTAGCACACGCGAGTTGCCTATTTGCTTCCACCGCTCTGAGTGGAATGCATAAGTTCTACTAAATGTTCACCAATCTGCAATCTTCTACAGTTGATGTCCCCTGCACAGAAAACAGCGCGTAGCTCGTTAATCCGTTATCTTGAAGTTGTAACACTCTTAGCGAGGAACTATTATTTTAGAAATAATTAAATTTCCAATCAGTTTTTTATACGGGATGCACTCGCTTTTTATTGGCAGAACACTAAATTCCATTCCACTTTAGAGTCACAAATAATTTCTATTCTGTAATTACAACTACCACATTTCCAAACTAGACATTGCAAATTAAGTTTTAACTGATATCGCAGCAAATGACATGTCTGTCCTCCGACACTGCCTAAGCAGCTCTCATCTTATAGCCGAACCACTTCGCCCGCCATCCAAGTCAGGCGCGATCCGAAGATCACCGAAGTGCTTCGTCTGCCTTTTCGTTTAGTGGTTGTTTATTATTCTGATGGTTAATAATACCTGTAAAATAATAGAATGATATCACATTATTGATAGATGCTTTAATGCGAAATGTAAGGAAATACGCTATTTAGTTTGTCTAATATTAATAACAGAAGTTTATCATTTTGGCGCGCAACGTCCGAATGCGGCAACCAATCGCGGAGAAGGACCACAATTTAGGCGGTCTTTCTTACGATACCCGTACCGAACAAACCATCTGTAATCGGTACCTCACACCACATTACGTCATCATGCCACTGCTACCTTCTCAACTGCTCTAAGAAGAGCTTCTTATAGCTGAATATGACGGCTGTAAAGCCAGCAATATTACACCTAGCCCAAGGGCCATCTAAACACTTGAGCCTACCATTCTATCTCCAGTAGAACCCGAGGTATGAGCACCGGAAAAATCCCGTTTTTATGCTAAATGTTTTGGAACATATTAGGCAGCGTATGCTGTCGCATGCGAACCGATGTTGTGGTCTTCAGTCCTGAGACTGGTTTGATGCAGCTCTCCATGCTACTCTATCCCGTGCAAGTTTCTTCATCTCCCTCTACCTACTGCAACCTACATCCTTCTGAATCTGCTTAGTGTAATCATCTCTTGGTCTCCCTCTACGGTTTTTACCCTCCATGCTGCCCTCCAATACTAAATTGGTGATCCTTTGATGCCTCAGAACATTTCCTACCAACCGATCCCTTCTTCTAGTCAAGTTGTGCCTCAAACTCCTCTTCTTCAAAAATGTTCAAATGTGTGTGAAATCTTATGGGACTTAACTGCTAAGGTCATCAGTCCCTAAGCTTACACACTACTTAACCTAAATTATCCTAAGGACAAACACACACACCCATGCCCGAAGGAGGACTCACACCTCCGCCGGGACCAGCCGCACAGTCCATGACTGAAGCGCCCCAGACCGCTCGGCTAAACACGCGCGGCAACTCCTCCCTAATCCTATTCAATACCTCCTCATTAGTTATGTGATCTACCCATCTAATCTTCAGCATTCTTCTGTAGCACTACATTTCGAAAGCTTCTATTCTCTTCTTGTCCCAACTATTTATCGTCCGTGTTTCACTTCCATACATGGCTACACTCCATACAAATACTTTCAGAAACGCTTTCCTTGCCATTGCCAGTCTACATTTTATATCCTCTCTACTTCGACCATCATCAGTTATTTTGCTCCCCAAATAGCAAAACTCCTTTGCTACTTTAAGTGTATCATTTCCTAATCTAATTCCCTCAGCATCACCCGACTTAATTCGATTACGTTCCATTATCGTAGTTTTGCTTCTGTTGATGTTCATCTTATATGCTCCTTTCAAGACATTGTCCATTCTGTTCAGCTGCTGTTCCAAGTCTTTTGCTGTCTCTCACATAATTACAATGTCATCGGCGAACCTCGAAGTTCTTATTTGTTCTCCATGGATTTTAGTACCTACTCCGAATTTCTCTTTTGTTTCCTTTACTGCTTGCTCAATATACAGATTGAATATCATCGGGGAGAGGCTACAACCCTGTCTCACTCCCTCCCCAACCACTGCTTCCCTTTCATGTCCCTGGACTCTTATAACTGCCATCTGGTTTCTGTACAAATTGTAAATAGCCTTTTGCTCCCTGTATTTTACCCCTGCCAGCTTTAGAATTTGAAAGAGAGTATTCTAGTCAACAGTGTCAAAAGCTTTCTCTAAGTCTACAAATGCTAGGATCGTATATTTGCCTTTCCTTAATCTATTTTCTAAGATAAGTCATAGGGTCAGTATTGCCTCACGTGTTCCAACATTTCTACGGAATCCAAACTGATCTTCCCCGAGGTCGGCTTCTACCAGTTTTTCCATTCGTCTGTAAAGAATTAGCGTTAGTATTTTGCAGCTGTGACTTATTAAACTGATAGTTCGGTAATTTTCACATCTGTCTACACCTGCTTTCTTTGGGATTGGAATTATTATATTCTTCTTTAAGTCTGAGGGAATTTCGCCTGTCTCATACATCTTGCTCACCAGATGGTAGTTTTGTCAGGACTGGCTCTCCCAAGGCTGTCAGTAGTTCTAATGGAATGTTGTCTACTCCCGGGGCCTTGTTTCGACCCAGGTCTTTCAGTGCTCTGTCAAACTCTTCACGCAGTATCATACCTCCCATTTCATCATCATCATCTCTGTCCTCTTCCATTTCCATAATATTGTCCTCAAGAACACCGTCCTTGTATAGACCCTCTATATACTCCTTCCACCTTTCTGCTTTCCCTTCTTTGCTTAGACCTGGGTTTCCATCTGAGCTCTTGATATTCATAGAAGTGGTTCTCTTTTCTCCAAAGGTCTCTTTAATTTTTCTGTAGGCTGTATCTACACTGCTGGCCACCGTAAATGCAACACCAAGAAAGACAAGAGGTAGCGCAACAAAATTTATTTTGTAGATAACATGTTGACCAAGTATCAAATGATTACGTTTACAGACGTCTGTGACATGTGGTTCCTTCCAGAATCAGTAGCCAGAGTAGCCGCCATTGTTGGAGATCACCGCTGCCACACGTCTCGGCATTGAGTCAAAGAGACGTTGGATGTGTTCCTGGGGTACAGCAGCCCAAGCAGCTTCCACACGTTGCCAAAGATCATCTGGTGTGGCAGCTGGGGATGTAATCTGGGTCACTCGTTGAGCAACCATGGACCACATGTTTTCTATCGGCGAAAGATCCGGAGAGCGAGCCGGCCAGGGAAGCAATTCAATCTGGTTATTGACGAAGAACCTTTGGACAATGCGTGGCACGTGTGGTCGCGCATTATCCTGTTGAAATATGGCTGTGGCCGAGCCCTGAAGGTAAGGAAGGACAACTGGCTCCAGCACCTCGGATATGTAGCGCCGGCTATTTAAAGTACCGGCAATGCGTACTAGAGGCGTGCGAGAGTAATATCCAATACCGCCCCATACCATAATACCCGGTGCAAGACCAGTGTGGCGGTGCATAATGCAGCTGTCCAGCATTCTCTCTCCACGGTGTCTCCACACTCGAATCCGACCATCGTGGTGCTGCAGACAGAAGCGTGCCTCGTCAGTAAAGACAACGTCATTCCATTCTGCCGTCCACATCCGTCTGTCATCACACCATTGGCGACGGAGACGTCTGTGGTTCTGCGTCAATGGTAGACGAAGCAATGGGCGTCTTGCGGACAGACCACTCTGCTGTAAACGGCGTCGAATGGTACGCGCAGACACTGGATGATGCGTTACAGACGCAATGTGCTGTGCTATGGTTCGGGATGTCACTGGGCGATCCGTCACTGCCATGCGCACAATTTGCCTATTAGCATGTGCAGTGGTGCACCGAGGTGAATGCGATCGACCACGTCGGTCCGTCGTACCCTCCTGCATCCAACGGTCACATATCCGCATTACAGTTGTTTGGTTTCGTCCAACACGACTAGCGATTTCTCTGCATGATAATCCACAATCTCGGTAACCCACTATCCTTCCTCTGTCGAACTCGGATACTTGATCAAAAGATGTTCGCTGTTGTCTACGAGGCATAACTGATCGTCTTGTGAAACAACCACAAGGTAAACACACGTGCCGAACGTACACTCGTCGAAATCGCCAAGCCTTAAATGGCGCTATGAGATGGCGCCACAGGCGCGCGTGATGTGCGTCTGCGTTGAAATTCTAATCAGTTGCATATCTCATCGCTGCAAACTCATGGTGTAAATTTCACTTGATTCGGATGCTTCCTTCAGGGTGTTGCATTTACGGTGGCCAGCAGTGTATCTTACCCCTAGTGAGATAAGCCTCTACATCCTTACATTTGTCCTCTAGCCATCCCTGCTTAGCCATTTTGCACTTCCTGTCGATCTCATTTTTGAGACGTTTGTATTCCTTTTTGCCTGCTTCATTTACTGCATTTTTATATTTTCTGCTTTCATCAATTAAATTCAATATTTCTTCTGTTACCCAAGGATTTCTACTAGCCGTCGTCTTTTTACCTACTTGATCCTCTGCTGCCGATATAGGGGCCATAAGATCAGTGCATGAAATATTTGAGTAGTAAGGCCTTGTCACACAGACTGGTACAGCTCCACTCACAAATAAACTAGGAAAGAGCGTGAGAAATAACAAGGTGTATTCTCATCATGGCTCGCACAATATACACTGATGGAAAAAATCGCAGCACCAAGAAGGAGTTGTGCGACATAAACGAAAGTTGTTAGGAGTGTTTCTAGATCTGAAAGATGATCTCTCTTCAGATTTCGCACAAGAGTGGCGCTAGTAGCGCCACTGTGAGGATTCAAATCGTGTTTGCTTTAAATAAACGCTGTAACGGTCGTGAGCGTTAGTTACCTTAGAGATTTGACGAGGTGGGTTGATGTTAGTCAGGAATGCCGAAAAGGCGACAAAGACGCCATTATCAACACATCGAGTTTGAACGATGTCCTGTAATAGGGCTACGAGATGCTGGATATTCCTTCTGGATACTGCTGAAGGACGTGGCAGGAATGTAGCCACTGTACATGACTGGTGGCAGCGGTGGTCACGAGAATGTACGGTGGCAAGAAGGCCAGGCTCCACGGCCATTTGGCACTGCCGAGAGAGAAGATTATCGTGTTCGGCGTATGGCTCTGGCGCATCTTACTGTAGCTGCAGCAGCAGCCTGAACAGCAGTTGGCACCACAGTGACACAGCGAACTGTCACAAACCGGTTACTAGGAGGACAGCTTCGAGCCAGACGCCTTGTAGCGTGCGCTCTACTCACCACAAACCTCCGCCATTTCTGACTTCAGTGGTGTCAAGCAAGAGCTCACTGGAGGGCATGTCGGAGGTCTGTTGTGTTTTCAGATGAAATCTGGTTCTGCCTCGGTGCCAGTTAAGGCCGTGTGTTGGTTAGGACAAGGACAGTTGAGGGCCTGCAACCTATCTGCCTGCGCACTAGACACAATGGACTTTCATCTCGAATTATGGTCGGTGGTGCGATTTCATATGACACTCTCGTGGTTATCCCACTCACTCTGACTGCAAAATTTTATGTCAGTCTGATGATTAGACCTGTTGTGCTGCTATTCTTGAACAGCATTCCAGGAGGTGTTTATCTAACACAATAACGCTAGCCGAAACACAGCTGCTGTAACCCAAGATGCTCTACAGAGTGTCGTCATGTTGCCTTGACGTACTCAATCAGCAGACCTGTCTCCAGTCGAGCATTTATGGGATATCATCGGACGATAGCTCCAGCGTCATCCACAACCAGCATTAATCTTCCCTGTGTTGAAGGACCAAGTGCAACAGGCATGGAACTCCATCCCACAAACTGACATCAGACACCAGTAAAACACAATGCATGCATGTTTGCATACTTGCGTTTAACATTCTGGCGGTTACAACGGTTATTAATGTACCAGCATTTCACATTTGCAATGGCATATCTAACGCTTACTTTAACCTGTGATCTTGCAATGTTATTCACTAAAATTGTTACCTAGACAAATGTATTCCCGGAATTTAAAAATTTTTTTGGTGTTGAAATTTTTATTTTGTCAGTGTACATAGGCTCTGTGTAAATGGCATGCTTTAGTAACCTTGATCTGTTGCCTTCTGCCGTGTTCTTCGTTTTATTTGCATACAGAAATTTCCTGGCTCACCTAATCTACTCGTTGGGTTCGATGAGTACCCACTGCCTAGCAGTTACCGGAGACTGCAGACTACACTGAGAGAAAATCGCGTGTCGTACCGACAGCAGATGCAGATTTGCAATAAGCAGAAACGAAATTCGCATATAAATTAAAGGCTTCTTAGTGAGCAGTCTGGTGATGCATATCACTGGACTCAAATTGGAGAGGAATAGAGCTCAAGTCGTCATCTGACCACGTATATTTAGGTCTTCTCTAGATTCCATAAATTGAGTAACGCCAATACAAAGATCGTATCAGAGCTAATGCTCCATCTGTTATTGCTTAGTCATCTACTATGTGTTAAGCTCTAAACTTTCCATTTTTGAAGCTTCCTTTAAAGAACGCTTGAATTAGACATTTCATGCTCCTGGGAAGCGGCTTCCTGAAGACAGGAAGAGGTAGGTAGCGAATTTGAGGAGAGTACGTAAGTACACTACTGGCCATTAAAATTGCTACACCAAGAAGTAATGCAGATGATTAACGGATATTCATTGGACAAATATCTTCGTGCTGTAGCCATTTTAATGGCTAGTAGTGTAGCAATATAGATAGCTCAGTGTCTGCGCGTGCCACTTGCTTCAAGGTATATCATCTCACGCCATCACCCTCGTACACACTACGATAATGTACCACAAAACAATTCAAAGAAATTTACTAACTGTTTCTTCCCCACAGTAACTTGGATTCGCATCAGATTGTTAAAAGACGTTAGAGGATCAGTACATGTCGGGCCAATAATATTTATTGTGTTTTCTTTGTGATGTAGAACGGTAGTTAAATTCAGTGTCGAAATTAGAACTCGTTGACAGCCATTATGAAGAACATATCTTGAGGAAATTAGGACGGCACTGCGCTTTTGCAGAAATCAGCACGCCGCTTCGGAGCTACTGTCGTGGCCGTTGCCAGGACGACGTTACTTTCAACATTTCGGCTGCGTCTGCTGAAGACTAGCTTCCAAATAAGTCTCTATTGATACCTCGCTGTATATCTTCAGTTTCGTAGATCACGTATCTTTTTCTCATGGAGGAGTCCACCAGTAGCGCTGGTACTCATCAAGCTAATGACATGATACTCTAAAACTGTTCTACAAACTACTTACTAACATAGGTACTGCTTCACAGTTCTAAGATCCGACAGTTGGTCCCGTTGTTTCTAAAGTTAACTGTCCTCAGCGTTCTGAGAAAAATGGTGTGCCAAATGCAGTTACTAATTTTTCCTCTAAAAAGGTAGCACTTGCTTAACGCTGGAAGCGTTTCTAAACAGGTTCTCAGGGGATTCGGTAAGATGAATGGTAGTAGCCAAAGGTCGGCCGTCACTAGTGGTCGAATCTATAATCTGGTCTATACTTCCTGTTGAAAAAAAATTGTGGATGCTTATTTTGTTTCTTTAATTGATACAGAAATTATCAGGGTGAAGAAATAGATTATAAACGAAACAATATGTAGTAATAAGGATAGCAGTGGAAATTGCCGCAAGTTATAAACTTGGCAGAGCACAATCTTCAGCAATAATCACGAGTGTTAAGTTAGATTTAGACATGAATTTTTCCTACCTGAACTTGCTCAGTGCAATTACCAGGGTGGGATGTGAATAAAAGTTAGTGTGGGGAACCAAATGTTCTTGCCGAGTGGTGTCGCACATTTCGTGGAACACAGATATCGCGCAGACTACAAAGTTTGAAGTCTCTAACGACTTATTTCAGCTTTCTGTGGAAGCGCTGCCTTGTTTTGACTGCAAAAATTCCCCGCTTATGATAGAAACGTCTCCTGCGAGACTGACTGAGGTACTGCAGCATTTGAGACACTGCACCCATGTTCGGCAGGTGCGTTCCCAATTTAGTTGTTCCGGGCTTTTCATTAACCACATTACGATGATGCTGGGACTGTTTATTCGTAAAAGTCACCAGAGATTTCTTGTAGCAGTCTTCAATTAGACCTCGTCGTTTGCCGGATGGTTCCTTTGAAAGGGCGCCACCGACTTCCTTCCACATCCTTCCCTAAGTCCGATGGGACAGATGACCTCACCGTTTGGTCCCCTTACCCAAATCTATCACTCAACCATCCAACCAACCTAATCGTTAATAGGGACTATGGGACAATTAACTATTTCCTTCCAATTTTTTCTGCGGAAGCCTACTGTCAGTAATCTAATTAATCGTTTCCCGTACATATTCCGCACCAATGCAGAAGACAGAGCAGTGACGTCGGTTGCAGTTTGAGACGCGTGTCCAAATAATGTGTGCAATCAGCAGACGAGGAACTAATGAGTTCCCTGGGCCCTGCAGGAAAAGGAAAGCAAACGATAAGTTAGGGAACCTTAGTCACATGATTGCCACAACGTTATTCCAGTACAGGCAACGCCGTTCTCCAGCAATATGGAATTCGTGTTCCACAGATTATCATCCGACTGGCAATGTAAGGTATTCACTCAGTTTGATCAGAACGTTTCCAGGTTCAGCCTCAGCCACGAGAACAAAATCTGTAGTTCTTACGTGGTCGAATCCAGGAATATTTACGGAATGAATTTTATGAAACTATTCAGATTTTTTTTCAAACTGTACAGAGAATTATTTTATGCTTGAACTAGACATTCCTTATGTTTCGATTTAGCATCAATTGTAGCTCTCGTGCTTCGTAAAGTTCTGAGGTACAGTAAGAGGACTGAATAGTTTTCATTTCAAGCGATATGTGTACACTAGATTTTGTGATTCAGGTAAAGCATTCATATTATGAGCATTGGAAAATATCCACGTACAGTCGCTTGCAGAATACACGTCATCTGAGTCCAGTGACGCGATACGATGCACGTACCTTATTGTAGATAGATTGTGCAGCAAGAAGATTCCAGACGCAGCGCTGGACATGCTCTGTGTGATATCAGGCTGTGTATTCGATGGTATAAACTGCTGGCATAAGATATCAATACTATAGAAAGAATTTAGGGTAGTTCGAATTCGGTAAGATTCTAGGAGCCCATAAGTTAATGTTCCGTCAGAAGTTTCACAGAAGCTATGTTGTGCCAGAGTAAATTTTCAGCTTTGTTATTGAGAAGTGGACTCGTCAGGGATACACTAAATCTATTCATCACTGTGGCAGGTCTAACAAGGTAAGTAATCGTGACCAATGAACTCGATACTAGCTGCACAAACGGTGAAACATCCTAGCAAAATATTTCGGAGTTCAACTAGTAAAAGACCCATGTATCTGTTTAAGCAGCACTGGAATAATAATTAAAGAATGTCACCCTACACTATGTGATCAAAAGTATCCGGACACCCCCCCCCCCCATAAACATGCGCTTTTCTTATTAGTTGCATTGTGCTGCCACCTACAGCCAGGTACTCCATATCAGCGACTTCAGTAGTCATTAGACATCGTCAGAGACCAGAACGGGGCTCTTCGTGGTACTCAGGGACTTCGAGCGTGGTCAGGTGAATGGGGTGTCACTTGTCATACGTCTGCACGCAAGATTTCCACACTCCGAAACATCCCTAGGTCCACTATTCCCGATGTGATAGTAAATTGGAAACATCAAGGGACACGTACAGCACAAAAGCGTACAGGCCGACCTCGTCTGTTGACATATAGAGACCGCCGACAGTTGAAGAGGGTCGTAATATGTAATAGGCAGACATCTATCCAGACCATCACACAGGAATTCCAAACTGCAAGTGCTATGACAGCAGTTAGGCGTGAGGTGAGAAAACTTGGATTTCACGGTCGAGGGCCTGCTCATAAGCCACAAATCACGCCGGTAAATGCCAAACGACGCCTCGCTTGATGTAAGGAGCGTAAAAATTGGACGATTGAACAGTAGAAAAAAGTTGTGTAGAGTGACGAATTACGGTACAAAATGTGGCAATCCGATGGCAGGGTGTAGGTATGGTAATTGCCTAGTAAACTTCATCTGCCAGCGTGTGTACTGCAAACAGTAAAATTCGGAGGCGGTAGTGTTATGGTGAGGTCCTGTTTTTCATGGAGGGGGCTTGCACCCCTTGTTGTTTTGTGTGGCTCTATCACAGCACAGGCCTACATTGACAATTTAGCACCTTCTTGCTTCCCACTGTTGGAGAGCAGTTCGGGGACGATGATTGCATCTTTCAACACGATCGAGCACCTGTTCATAATGCACGGCCTGTGGCGGAGTCGTTATACGACAATAACATCCTTGTAATGGACTGGCCTGCACATAGTCCTGAGCTGAATCCCATAGAACAACTTTAGGATGTTTTGGAACGCCGACTCTATGCCAGGCCTCAACGACCGACATCGATACCTCTCCTCAGTGCAGCACTCCGTGAAAAATGGGCTGCCATTCCCCAAGAAACCTTCCAGCACCTGATTGAACGTATGCCTGCGAGAGTGGAAGCTGTCATCAAGGCTAAGGATGGGCCAACACCATACTGAATTCCAGCATTACCGATGGAGTGCGCTACGAACTTGCAAGTCATTTTCAGCCAGGTGTCCGGATACTTTCGATCACATAGTGTATATATGTGCCTGCACTCAGACATGTGGACAGCTGGTGGATGCTTGCAGAATGGTATTTAGCTGAGTAAGTAAGTTGTGGTGGCATAAAGTTACATCAGGAATTCGGAACGGTTTCTTCAGAATAGATTCGTACAGTTTTGATCGATGGCAAACTGAAGGCAAGTAGTCAAGAAAACATTTGACACAATAACATACTAGTATGTAACATCACCTTGAAAACGAACCTTTTGCGTATCAGCATGACACTCCCGCTCTACACATTAAGTTAGGACAAAAGGTGCCATCAAGTGGATTTGCTGTACAAAGCCCTAACCTGAAAGACGCTGGACGTCTTGAAGATATCGTCCAATCAGTACACTGGTTTCGCGCCAGATACATTCGCTCAGTAGCCCGACTAGAACGAGTCACTACGTCTCTTGACGAGAGGAAACTAATTACTTCTCAGTATATCGTAAATTAGTGGAAAATTATATTAATAATAGCGACAGAAGATAATTGACATTGTCACATTGAAAGGTCTTTGTTGGATTCCTTTCATGTTAATTTCTTAAATCTGTTGTCATTTACGGCATAAATTCCGCTTCTAAATTTACTGTGGTGTTTCTGACTCTATCTGGGAGGAGACTGAGCAGTGGAACGTGTTACTTTTACGCATAATCAAGAACGATCTGTCACACTATTACACTTTAAAACACTGTTTATATGTAATTCATGTCACACAGTCTCATACGGAACCTACATCTGCTTTCTTTTATATACTGTATGTGATAAGATATTGTCGTCCCCCTTCCCTTCTGTGTGAAAGAATGAATGAGCAAATGTATTTCTAGTTGCTTGCTTGATTGTAGCAGACAAGCCTGTCTGCTAGAGAACAGTAGGACCAACGTCGGAACAGGTAGCTACGGTTTCTAAAAGCAAAGAGGTTTCTATTCTTGGTATGGTCCTGTCCGTCCCTTGTCGTGTTGGTATAGGAAGCTGCCTCTGTGGTCACTTCCGTTTTGTATCTGTGAAGCACCTTCTGCTAAGTCCGTAGGACATTTTATAAGTTCAGCCTAACTGAAAATTTAATCACCTTTATTTCTGGTTTAGATGTAAAATATCTTATGTTATCTTAAATTGCAACGCAGTGTAATTCGAGTGTGAAGTTCAGAATATCTTCCAGTAGTTGCTTTGTCACTACTTTGTGAGTAAAGAGGAACCACGTGTTGATGATCCGTAACTCTAACTAAGATCATCAGTCTTAAATGCGAATATGTGTGAGATTATAACGTCTCGTCTTGACAATATTTTTCAATATAGCAACTTTTCTTTATGTTCAACCCACGTGGGGTGTACTTTGTGAGACCAGTGAGACAAGTGCTTATAAAATTGTTTGACCTATCAGGTTAATAGTAAGACGATAGTAACCAGTTAGAGGTTTTTCTTTTGTCAATTGCGTTTCGATGTAATTTATTTTAATTATCAAAATTATTGTGGAGTTACACTCTTTGTGTAAGCCAAGTTGACCACGTGAAGCATGTGGTGTAATCATCAAAGTAGCCCTCAGCTATTCTTTTCGGGAAGATTTCACAGAGAGTTAGTATGAATTTAGTATACCAGTGTGTGGTAATTTCATGACGGACAGGATTGCGCTACGAACGTAACTTCTTTGGGTGAAAATTGAATCAGTTGGTTGTGGTTAATTTCCTCTTGCATATGTTTCAACGTTCTTCGTGTGTTATTTTATGAATGCGGTGTTGTATGCAGTCTCCCAATCTTGGCTCCATATTTGATGTGTTTTGTAAGATTACAAACTCACATTTTCACAATCCTAAATAAGGCACCAGTTTAGTTACGAAACAAGTTTAATATGTTGAAATTTTAACGGAAGAATGATCAATGTTGAAATAAATGTCCAAATATAAACTGATTTATTTCTTTTTATTTAAATTCTCTTTATATATAATCACCGGTTGTCGTAAGATGACTATTAAAAGATTATAATTAATGTTAATCTGGTTGGGAATTTGGTAAGCTAGACTGGATACCTGGTGAAACAGTTGCTCAGTAATGCAAGGTTAACTTCCCCAGATAGCTCACAGCTTTTAACCCGCTTTTATTGTCTTGAATATCAGCACCGCTTTCAGAACAACTTAATGCATCAACATTATAACATGACTGATGACCTTGGAACGAACAGTTACGGGCATGCGAAAACTTCTTGAGACAGTGTATTTGGAAGACTCTCTTCATCAGTCTAACACAAATTTGCAACTAGGTGAATCACACAGGCTCCATAGACTCAATAATGAAATAGAGATCATCATTAAGCAGCTCACTTTAGTTGAAATCCTATTCAGTAGAGACTCAAAGTGAAGCAACTGATGTTCTAACCACAGTGGCTAGCTGTCTGACATATTGCACTGCCTTGCCGGAAGATTCCACTCTCATAAAAGTGGTAAGCGTCGAGGGGCTGATGATAAAATCAGTAGTGTGAACCTTCCACGTGGATGAAAAGTGCCAGAGCACATCAAAGGAATATTAGACATTACTTACACAGGGCGTGGACAAAGTATGGAATAATCACAAGTACACATTACCATGCCTAGAAGTATCCGCCGCCTGTCCCTGCCCCCGCCACCCCTGTGAGACGGCCAGTGGGGGTAGACGCCGCCACCCAGACGTCCACCACCTCGCCCCCTGCAACAATGCAGGCGGCGTCGCGCACGGATATCGACGTCGGGACGCCTGCGCTGCCTCCTCCTGTGAAGACAGACGCGGACGAAACATCTGGGGACGAGATGCCGACCGCTTCTTCGCAAGATGAGGAAGTGGCAACCGACGAAGAGCTGCCCCTTCCGCTCCCAGATGAGCGGAGTGTGCAGCCCTTCCCGAAGAAGATCGTGGCGTCGTTAAGGGACGGGACGCACCCTCAAGGGGGCCACCCGTACCCCTTCACGCCGCCGCATGCCAAGCCTCCCCTCCCTCATCAAGCCGGCCGGTGTGGCCGTGCGGTTCTAGGCGCTTCAGTCTGGAACCGTGCGACCGCTACGGTCGCAGGTTCGAATACTGCCTCGGGCATGGATGTCTGTGATGTCCTTAGATTAGTTAGGTGTAAGTAGTTCTAAGTTCTGGGGGACTGATGACCACAGATGTTAAGTCCCATAGTGCTCAGAGCCATTTGAACCATCCCTCATCAACCGTGCGACCTGCGCCACACGCGTGGCATGTTGCGCGAGGCAGTGACGGGGAAAGAGCTGCGATTTCTGAATAGCCGCCCATCTTCACCCCCTCTGACTGGGAACATATTTACTAGGCCAGAGAGAAGTGGGTGAATGAGGAGTGGCGCTTCGGCAGGCGTCAGCCTGCCCCAGAAGATCTTCCTGCAATCAACTACTTCCCTAATTTAAACAAAGCAAGTAGCCCGAAGCCAGTTCGATCAAGAGGCCACACACACCAACAGCGTAGATCAAGGAGGAACAGCAGCGACGCTGCTTAAACTTCTGCATCTCCGGACTTAGGCAGTCCGTGACCTAGCGAGACGAGACGTGTCAGAAAACCGTCGGCATCCATAACAGCTTCCAATCGTCTTGTAATAGATAAACACAGGTCCTGTATGGTTGTCAAGAAAATCTGATACCATTCTTCTTGCAGAATAGTGGCAAGTTCAGGTAACAATGATGGAGATGTATAGCGATCACACACCCTCTAGGAAGTAGATCAAAAACCTCTTTAATATTGAGATCTGGTGACTGGCGGCCAAGGGAAATGCGACAATTCATCCTCGTGCTCACAAAACCAGTCCTGGACGATGTGATGTGTGTGAACAGGAGCCCTGTCGCCTTGGAATGCAGCATCACCACTGGGAACAACCATTGTTCCATGGGATGGACCTGATCAGCCAAATCGTTGCATAATCCTTGGCAGTAATGCGACCTTGCAGAGCAACCATGGGGCCCATGAAACACCACGATTGGCAGTCCAAATCATCACCGAAACGCGGCCATGTATCTTAGTACATAAACCCTGCCAGAAATTGGAAAAAGTGTGAAACAAGACTTACTCGACCAAATGACGTTCTTCCATTGCTTCATAGTCCAGGTTTTCCTATTACGAGCACTTGCATCACTGATGAGTAATTTTGGGATTTCAGCTCGCCCTTCGTTTCCAGCTTTTGGAACTCCCTTAGCATTACTTTTATGCTGACAATGTTGGTGAGTGCGACATTCAATTCTGCAGTGACTTTTGCATCTCTCGTTCTTATTTTTCGTCACCATCTTCTTCAATGACTGTCCGTCACGATCATTCAACACACCCATTCCTCCGCGTTGTAACTTAGCGGATGATGTATTTAACTTCTCCCTGTATGCGATATAAATCTTAGATATGATGCCTCATGAAACACCAAACCCTTCAGCTACCTTGGTTACGGGGGCATCCCATACGAGCACCAACGATTTGCATCACTTAGTCCGACATAATACACAGACAGTTACACAGAACACTGTTCTTACTGCGACTGTCACTTTAGACGTATTGGAGACATTGCACAGGTACTGTTCATGGTCAAATAAAACAGTGCAACTTATAAGATTGTCTAGCATCTGCATTTGTGTTCAAGCATAAATTTCTCGCAGTGTTTCCCTATATTTGTCCAGTCCCTGTAAAATATGAACATCGTAATGGTACTCAACTGCGTGAAGCCGGTTTACATCTTCATCGTTCTGTTCATGCATATGAAAGAAATTTCCTTCAATTCTGGCTGATTGTATTTCAGTGCACAACGCGTGGTGCATAATGTGCAGAAAATCTGACTGCTTCCTAGGCAAAGTGTTATTTGGTTACTTCTTCTGAAGAATTAAGTACACTGCACTCCCCCTTGGAGTGACATAAAATCACTAGAGATTATCTCTTGCTTGTAGATTCACCCAGCTGGGTCTGAAATAGGGAAGGCCCTTTGTGGCGTTTCATGTGAAACCAAATGTTTTACTCCCAACGTCTGTCAACAAAAACCAAGGGTGCATTTATGTTGTTCTGTCCACACTTGCACGGGGGATAATTTGAAGGCAGTCTAGCTTTTTAATGGGGAACCAGAGGTTGCTTACAAACAAAACGAGATGACACTATTTTTTTCCATCAGAATTTGGCGCTGTGTGTGTTCGTATTACTGGATTGTGATAGAAGTGCGGACACTAAACGTGGCAGTCGGCAGCGAGCGTAAACAGACAGGAAGTTGCTTCCCCCGAGGGGTGTGGAGCGATGCGGGGGAACCAGCCCCACTTCCCAGGGGGCCAGCGTCCTTGTTCTCTGCTCCCACGAAAGTAGAACTGACGAGTTACAGGACCCGCCAATACCTACTGATGTTAAGTTCGTACTCGAATGTCATGGCCCAGAATTGGCCTCTTATTATTTCAGAATAAAAAGAAAACGAGCTACGTACAACACAAAGCGTAAGCGGTGCTATCAAAGCATTTGGTAACAGCTAAGGGCAATTACTTGCTGAGGTTGGCAGCGCCGTAAATATTGTAGTTCCAAGGAGGCTAAAATATTAGAACCTCCTTGGTTAGTTTAGTTCCGACCTCCACTGGTATCTTTAGGAACCATGTTCCCAAGCACCCGCACCTAAAAGTGCCACGTTAGTGTCCGCATTAGTACAGATGGCGGGATTGTTACTCATGTTGTTGTTGTTGTTTTTAATAGTAACTAATGTGGTGAGGAATGATACGAAAGACCTAAAACATCGGGGTTCCAAATTTACGAAAACCAGACTACCACAGCACCACTTAATTGTGGATGCTGAACGACCGGATAGGCGACGTGATGTTGACACGCTCTGTTTCCTTTATAGGCTTCTTAGACACTGGTGTCCTAAACATCGATCCCCATATACCAAATACCTAAGATCATTCCTATAACTGAAATACTAGATCGGTTACGCACAGAATCTTGGCTGTAACTATGCACAACACCAAATCTTTGCCTTCATTACAGCCTTACGCAAACCAACTCTGCATTCAAGAAGAGATTAAAGCTTTCTCATATCGGCGTAGCTTCCCTTCCGGGGACAGGGGAGCAAAGGTCATTATTTTGTCAGGGGTGGCGGGAGGGAAAGCGACACTTCGTGGGCGATGGAATGGGTTCTTACGTGGCTCAGTGGGTGAGGTGTGAGAGGAACGTTGGTGCTTCCTCTAACAGTCGTTTATTGAGACACAAGACACTTTAAACAAAGTAATACAATGTGTTTTAACTCGCTCAATTCCTCGCGGCTGCAGAGCGGCGGAGTCATAGCGTACAGATTCTAGTGACGGCTCGTGTTGCAACGGCGCGGCGGCGGCGGCGGCGGCGGCGGCGTAGTCTTCCATTGGGTGCAGTGCCCGTCACACTGCGGCGGCGGCGCGATCTTCTCCTTGTGAATTCGCTGCCGGCTGTTGTGGCCGAGCGGTTCTAGGCGCTTCAGTCCAGAACTGCGCTACTACTACGGTCCCAGGTTCGAATCCTGCCTCGGGCATGGATGTTTGTGATGTCCTTAGGTTAGTTAGGTTTAAGTAGTTCTAAGTTATAGGGGACTGATGACCTCAGCTGTTACATCCCACAGTGCTCAGAGCCATTTTTGTGAATTCGCCCATTGCGTCATTAACAAGCGGCCACGGCGTGGCGCAGAGTACTCCGTCCCGGTATCGAACCAGCGACCCTCAAGTTCGGCGTCTTCTGGGGGAGTTCATCAACCTTTAGGTTCCCCGGTGACTCATTTGGTGAGGCCGTAGTCCCTTCGTCCTCACCAACCACCTGGGTAAGTACCACACGAACTTCTTTCTGGTAACATCTGGAATGGCATCTTCTGCGTTGCCCTATTGTCGCGACATCATCTGTCGAGCAGCGTAGCGGCTAAGTTGTTGGAGCGAAGTATGACATCTGCTGAGTGACCGTTGGTCCGTCCGTGCAAGCGACATTCCTTCGTGTCTTCTTTCTCCCGTCGAAGGACCTCCTCACAGGACCGCCTCACGCCACGTTGTTGGAGGCATTTATTCGGTGTTTTTGCCAATGTCGCGAAGTTTCTAGGGCGGCGACTGACTCTTCGGTCGTTGATCTATGCTTCTCACATTGGGCAGGAACGTGACCAATGGCGACACATGTGCAGGCTTTCCTTGTTAGACTGCTGCCGCTTCCGAATATTGTGGCTGAACGTGTCAGTCTTTACGATGTTCACTTAACCTATAATTAGTCTTTACGTATTTTCCTGATTTGAACATCCATAAATAACACAAGTATTATACACCCTACACATCCCAGAGGTTTTAGTTCCGTCGAACAGTGAACCAGTATCTCTTTCATTGTCAACACTATCCATGTTTTTCTCATGTCTATCAGTTAACTTCTTTCTATCGCATCTGGTAGCCTTACAATATTAATTTTCGCTCTTCCTTTGAGAAATTAAGCTTTCCACATTTGATTCCTTCAGTACTCCTACCATATATTTGTTCATGTCATTACCCAAACGCGACATTCAATTTGCTTAGCACAAAAAAAAATGGCTCTGAGCACTATGGGACTTAGCATCTGAGGTCATCAGTCCCCTAGAACTTAGAACTACTTAGACCTAACTAACCTAAGGACATAACACACATCCATGCCCGAGGCAGGATTCGAACCTGCGACTGTAGCAGTCTCGCGGTTCCGGACTGAAGCGCCTAGAACGGCACGGCCGCCGCGGCCGGCTGCTTAGCACAGTCTTACCAAGAATTACATTTAAATTCAATATATTCATAACTATATAAATAATAATAATAATAATAATAATAATAATAATAATAATAAACCCCGTGGAGTCCCGGGAAAAGAATAGGCCTCCGGTATGTTCTGCCAGTCGTAAAAGGCGACGAAAAGAACAAACCACTAATAGGGCTAACCCCCCTTTTAGTGTGAGTAGTTGGTTCAGGACAACTAATGAAGCCTCGGACATGCGCTGTCATGGTCGGGGACGACGCTTGAACCCTATGCCCGTCCACAATGGTAACGACACTGCTAGCCACACGGAAAATAATTTAAATCCAAATAGAGGTGTTTTTCAGGATATGCTTCCTGCAACCACTCTAGAAGGAAAACAAAGACAGAGGATGAGATAGTCAGATGAAGTTAACCGACGCCTCATGTTCTGTTATTACCAAGCAACAAACTTAGGAACCAACACAACTGGATACAGATCACAAGTATACACAACATGTATTACCAGATACCCAGAATTAAAATTTTTAACAGAACAACGACTAGCCGATCAGATCCGTGTAATAATAAAAAATAACAGGATACCCCAGTCAGAATTAGAAAACCTCAAACAAGTACAACAAATACTGGAACAAAATAATGTGCAATCAGAAGAAGAAGAATATACAGTAATGGACTCAAACATCCCAGAGCAAACAAACAAAGAACAACACGCATCAATTAAACAATCAGAGGAAAATGAAATCTTAAGACAGCCACCAGAACAAGCACAAATAGAGCACGAAGTGATACGCATGTTAGATATAGAATACAAAGACACAAATACAGACATTAGACCATTCTTGCATAGACCACCAAATAAACCACAGGTCGAAACAATAATAACAACAATAACAACTATCAACACAATCATACACAACAACATAAATGAAAATACAACTATGGAAGAGTTACAGCTACTGGTTTATATAGGAGCACTCAATACACTAAATATACACACTAAGCAGAGATCAAAACAAACCAACACACAGAAGAAACCCACAAAACCAGCATGGCAACACAGGCTACAGATCAGAATAGAAAAATTGAGAGAAGACATCGGACAGCTAACACAATTTATAAGAAATGAAATATCAGACAAAAAGGTCAGAAAAAAACGAAAAAGGTGAGGTAAAATCTCACAACAAGAAGCGATAGAGCAATTAGATGAAAAGAAGCAGAAATTACAAGCATTGGCCAAACGACTTAGGAGGTACAAAAAAAGTGAAAATAGAAGGAAACAAAACCAAACATTCAACACAAACCAAAAGAAATTTTACTAGGCAATAGATAACACACACATTAAAATAGACAATCCACCAAACATAACAGACATGGAACACTCCTGGAGCAACATATGGTCAAACCCGTTACAACATAACAGGCATGCACGGTGGATACAAGCAGAAACAGACACATACAAGATGATACCACAAATGCCTGAAGTGATAATTTTGCAACATGAAGTCACCCAAGCAATTAATTCCACTCACAATTGGAAAGCCCCTGGAAAAGATAAAATAGCAAATTTCTGGCTAAAGAAGTTCACCTCAACACATTCACATCTAACTAAATTATTTAACAGTTACATTGCAGACCCATACACATTCCCTGATACACTTACACATGGAATAACTTATCTGAAACCTAAAGATCAAGCAGACACAGCAAACCCAGCTAAATATCGCCCCATAACATACCTACATGATTCAGTTGGTTGTACTGCTACAAAAATCACGCAACTAATACCCAAACGAAATTTTACTCAAATATATAAATTATTTGCCTACCTACGGGTGATGTCGGATAGCGTTCGTGAACAATTTTGAACTTGAAAAGAGAAGGGACGAATCTATTCCAAGAAATGCCTATTTGTTGTGGTTGCCTTTGTTTAAATATTTGAAATACTGTCAAGACACAGTAGATGTTTAATTTTACAATTTTCCTTCTACAGGATAAATGGAAACATGATCCCTTTGGGGCAGAAAAGGATAAGGATGGAAACATATATGCTCGAGGCTCACAAGATATGAAGTGTGTGGGAATACAGTATCTGGAAGCAATTCGCAGACTGAAGAAAAAAAATGTCAGACTTCTGAGAACTATACACGTGTCATTTGTTCCAGGTAAGGTAATAGTGCTCTCTCTCTCTCTCTCTCTCTCTCTCTCTCTCTCTCTCTCTGTTTGAAGAAGAAAACAATAAAACAAATATTTGTCAATGCCGCACATTTTCAGAATAGAGACTTGACCGTGTATCTGTTGATTTCTTTCTAACGGTAAGTTGTTTTCCAGATGAAGAAATAGGAGGCATCGAAGGCATGAAGAAATTTGTAACTACTCTAGATTTTCTCTCACTCAATGTTGGGTTTGCTATGGATGAGGGCATGGCAAGCCCAAATGAGGAATACGTTTTGTTTTACGGAGAGAGAAGCATATGGCGTAAGTAAGGCTTTTTAATGTCAGCGTAAAATAATCTTCGAAATAATTCATAGAAAAACCACATATTAATTTACTTTGATGCTTAATGGTATAAGAGCAACTCTGTTGCTTAATTTAAACGTTATGTTGTACTTGTGATTTGAAATACGTTAAATTTCTTACGAATTGTAAGAGAGAAAAATAAAACGTCTAAAACCAGTTAAGTCCAGAGACAGGCGTTACGGAGAAAAATAATTTACATGTAGTAAAGTGTCCCTCATGCTCACTGTAATATGACCTTACCTGTATTTCACCGTCATCCCTCTGCTTCTTCGTCCGCTGACCACTTTATATCTCTACTTCTTCATCCTATTTCAGTGATAAAATGATATTAGCTCTTTTCTATAGGAATCAGAACATAGAGGACAATTTTTGCACCAGTTTAATGGCTCAGACAGGCAGAACAACCATAACATGGTGGCTGTAGTTAAACTTTCCCTATTTGAGTCAGTGTAGGTGGAAAACTACACTAAGGTGACAAAGGTCATGGGGTACCTCTTAACATCGTGTCGAACCTCCTTTTTTTCCCCGGCTTAGTGCAGCAAAAAATGTTTAGATGTGTGTGAATTCCTAAAGGACCAAACTGCTTAGGTCATCGGTCCCTAGACTTACATACTACTTAAACTAACTTATGCTAAGAACAAAACACACACACACCTGCCCGAGGGAGGACTCGAACTTCCGGCGGAAGGGGCCGCGCAGTCCGTCACATGACGCCTCAAACCGCTCGGCCACTCCTCGCGGCGTAGTGCAGCAACTCGACGTGTAATGGACTCAACAAGTTGTTGGAAGTCCCTGCAGAAATGTTGAGCCATGCTGTCTATGTAGCCGTCTATAACTGCGAAAGAGTTGCCGGTGGAGGATTTTGCGCACCAACTGACCTCTCGATTATGTCCCATAAATGTTCGATGGTATTCTTGTCGGGCGACCTGGGTGACCTTTCGCTCGCATTGTCCAGAATGTTCATCAAACCAATTACGAGCAATTGTGGCCGGTGAGATGACACATTGTCATCCATAAATGTGTCATCGTTTTTTGGGGAAGATGAAGTCCATTAATGGCTGCAAATGATCTCCAAGTAGCCGAACATAGCCATTTCCAGTCAATTATCAGTTCAGTTTGATCAGAAGACCCAGTGCTTTCATGTAACCACGCCCACAGCCCACGCAGAGCGAAAAACCCTACCTATGTGTATCCCAATGAGCGCTAATTTCCCGAGCGGTTCTAGGCACTACAGTCTGGAACCGCGCGATCGCTACGGTCGCAGGTTCGAATCCTGCATCGGGCATGGATGTGTGTGATGTCCTTAGGTTAGTTAGGTTTAAGTAGTTCTAAGTTCTAGGGCACTGATGACGTCAGAAGTAAAGTCCCATAGTGCTCAGAGCCATTTGAAGCTAATTCCCCGTATCTTATCTTCGTCGTCCTTATGCGAAATGTACGTTGGTGGCAACAGAATCCTTCTGTGGTAGCCTCAAATGCCAATTCTCATTAGTGTTCCTCGAAAAGAACATCGTCTTCCTCCTCATCCGCCCACTAATTTGGCGGGAGGCAATAGGAGCGCCTCTACAGGACTGTATTTTGTGGGAAACCTAGGTCTGCAGAGTCGTACAAGTTTGGAATGTGGTGGTCAGTATGTTGGTATTCTGTTATTGCTAACTATGTCAGCCTTTCCAGGATATTACGAAAACACATCTCAGAACGTTTCGGTTCGCAGGAGGGATGAGAGGAAACATATTGTCCAACACCTTGGTATATACCCCAACTACATTTAAGATCAGAAGACCCAGTGCATTTCATGTAACCACAGCCCACAGCATTAGGGAGCCACCATCAGCTTGCACAGTGCTTCAAATGGATCTAAGCACTATGGGACTTAACATCTGAGATCATCAGTCCCCTAGACTTAGAACTACTTAAACCTAACTAACCTAAGGACATCACACACACTTCCATGGCCGAGGCAGGACTCTAACCTGCGACCGTAGCAGCAGCGCGGTTCCGGACTGAAGCGCCTAGAACCGCTCGGCCACTGCGGCCGGCTGCACAGTGATTGTTGACAACTTGCGGCCACGGCTTCGTGGGATCTGCGCCACAATCGAGCCCCTCCACCAACTCTTACCAACTGAAATTGGGACTCATTTCACCAGGCCACGGTTTTTCAGTAGTTTAGAGTCAAACCGAGAGAGGGTCACGAGCCAAGGAGAGGCACTTCAGGCTATGTCGTGCTACTGGCAAAGGCACTCGCGTCGGCCGTCTGTTGCCATTGCTCATCAACGCCAGATTTCGCCGCACTGTCCTAACGGATACGTTCGTTGTACGTCCCACATTGATTTCTGCGGTTTTCACGCAACTCTGTCGTTAAGTGAAGGCCGACCGTCACCGCGTTGCCTGTGGTGAGAGGACATATCTGAAATTTGGTATCCTCGGCACACTCTTAATATTGTGGATCACGGGATACTGAATTCCTTAAAGATTTCCGAAATGGAATGTTCCATGTGTCTACCTCCAGCTACCGCTCCGTTTCAGCGTCTGTTAATTCCCGATGTGCGGTCTTAATCACTTCGGAAACCTTTCCAGATGAATCACCTGAGTACAAATGATAGCTCCGCCAATGCACTGCCCTTTTATACTTTGTGTACGCGATATTACCGCCTTATGCATATGTGCCTGTCGCTATCCCATGACTTGTCACTTTAGGGTAGACACGTACTGCCATCAGTCCGTTATTCTCATTGCTCGCAGCGTCGCCTGACTCTTGCAAGAACAGACACCACACATATAAATTATGCGCCTTGACGGCAAATAATACCTTCAGTGATGATGCACTCTTCTTTCGACCTCTTGCGGTAATCAGGTGAGGCTACGAGCAATGAGAATAATGGACAGGAGACACTAAGTATATAGTTTACGACAAATGGGAATTTGTGTTGGACGGGAAGCGTCCTTGGATAGCCAGTGTTGTAAAGGCAACTGCTCGAGACAGGTAGGGAAATCCGGGTTCGAGTCTCTGGACAGTAAAAATTTTAACCTGTCGCCACTGGATTTCTTTCAACGCCCGATAGCAGCTTATGTTGGAATTTATCTTTCGTCAACAGATTTTAAAATGAGATGTTATTAAAAAGCGTAAAGAATTAACAGGAGTTTAATGTTCATATTTTCTGAACGAGTCGATGGTTACGAAATCCTTAAATACTGTGGAGCAGAAATATATTTATTGCAGTTTGATTCATGATAACAAAAGTAAATGTTGTTTTAACAGAAAAAAATATATAAAGTATTAATTAAAGTATTTTTCAGATCTGCATATACATTGCCCTGGTTCCCCTGGACACGGTTCCCTTATACTACCTGACACTGCAGGAGAGAAAGTCAGGTACATTATAGATAAATTTATGGATCTAAGACAGAAGGAAAAGGAAAAGTTGCAGAAAAACCCACAGCTCAAGTTAGGGGATGTTACCACAATAAATCTTACACAGCTTCAGGTATGACGCTCCACGATAATGTATAACATAGTTTTTGAAATAGTCTCCGTTAAATTAATGATAAATTATAAGCAGCATCATCGTGATAGTTCTAAGAAGTTGAACGTATGTTATAAGATACTCGCCTAACGATAAAGTGTTTGTGGAATCGAACAGAAATATTGGGTCTAGCAAGCTTGAATATGAACCCGACTGTGAACTTACCGAAAGGAGAAAGCGTAACTCGTGTAAGGTTGTTAAAATGAAGTCTGATGTTTCAACTTGCCGCTAGATCTTGGCACAGCGGTCAATCTACATCTACATCTATACTCTGATCGAACAATTCTCTCTTGTTCCAATCTTGTGTACCGCGCGGAAAGAGTGAACACTTATATCTTTCCGTACGAGCTCTGATTTCCCTTATTTTATCATGGTGATTGTTTCTCCCTATATCGGCGTCAACAAAATATTTTCGCATTCGGAGGAGAAAGTTGATAATTGGAAATTCGTGAAAAGATTCCTCCGCAACGATAAACGCCTTCGTTTTAATGATGTCCACCCCAAATCCTATATCATTTCAGTGACACTCTCTCCCTTATTTCGCGATAATACAAAGCGTGCTGCCCTTCTTTGAACTTTTTCGATGTACGCCGTCAATCCTGTCTGGTGAGAATCCCACATCGCGCAGCAGTACTATATTGGAAGACGGACAAGCGTGGTGTAGGCAGTCTCCTTAGTAGTCTTAGTTAGTCTTACAAAATACGGTGCTGGTGAGAAGATTCGACCACATCAAGAGTGCCATTAGCGAAGATAGAACAACCATTATGCTATTGCTGGAAAGTTTGTCACCAACGGGAAAGTCTGTCAAGAAAGCTAGGCGAGCATTTTTGTTTGATAGAATTAAAATGTAACTGATAGGGAAAACGTAAAAACATAGTTCAAATCTGATAAACATAGAAAAGTTATCAGAGCTCGCAGAGATCATGAATTGTGGACAGGATAAATGCATGCCAACTAAGGTAATAAAAAACGGCGAAGACCCACCTTCGTTTAGTGGTGTCACTCGCAGTGTGTTGCGAGAACAAAGATTGCTGGTATCTTGTTACAAAAGAAAATTAAGTGAAATTGGTGAAAAAACTTAAGAGCAACTCGCACGCCTCAAACGGGGCTATGCTTAAAGCCTGCAATAAGGAAGGAAGGGAGGAAGTAAGTTCAGGGTTTAACGTCCTGTCGATATCGATGTCATCAGAGACGGAACACATGCTCGGAATGTTTCAAGGATGGGGAAGGAAATTAGTCGTGTCGTTTCAAAGGAACCATCCTGGCGTTTGTCTGGAGCGATTTAGGGAAATCAGGGAAAGCTGATACATGGATGGCCGGGCATTGATTTCAGTCGTCGCCCTCCCGAATGAATCAGGTGTGCTAACCACAGCGCCACCACGCTCGTTGTACTCAAGTAGGAGGAGACTATGTGGAGCTCCTAAGCACTATCTTAACGTCTCTCTCTCTCTCTCTCTCTCTCTCTCTCTCTCTCTCTCTCTATTTCTTTAATTAATAAAGCCAGGGTAGGCAGTCAGTCAGTCATTTGTCACTAAATCGATATGCGATGATCGTATCGAACAAGTTCCCTGTGACGTGCACTATATAGCGCCTTAAGGACTAGATTTGGAAAGAAACTTTATGGCCATATTATGAAAAAGGTGCATGCAGGAAAGATTTTTTGTGGTTGAGGGGAGTTGCAATATTGCATGAATAATTTGACAAACCACTTAGAACGACGTCGAAACAAGACACATTGAGTATACGATACTACACAAGAATTATTAAAATTCTTGGGAGAAGCAATTATTCAACGCTTCCACCTCCCATGAGAGATACGAGCCAGGCGAAATATCCTCACACGTTAAGAAGAATGTAAGGATTCCAGTACCGAAGAAGACATCTGCTGATGGATGTATGGCATCATCATTAGTTTGATAGATCAAAGTTGTAAAATGGCAATGCAGATTGGCTGGGATAATTGGTAGAAACCAACTTGGGAGATCAGTTTGGATCCTGAAGAAATGTAGAAACACGAGATGAAATATTTACCTTGCTCTATTGAAGAACGAAAAATGCCCACGTTTGATGTATTTGTACATTTACACCATGTGATCAAAAGTATCCGGACACTTGGCTGAAAAAGACTTAAAAGTTCGTGGCGCCCACCATCGCTAACGCTGGAATCCAATATGGTGTTGGCCCACCCTTAGCTTTGATGACATCTTCCACATTCGGAGGCATACTTCAATCAGGTGCTGGAAGGTTTCTTGGGGAATTACAGCCCATTCTTCACGGAGTGCTGCGCTGAGGAGCGGTATCGATGTCGGTCGGTGAGGCCTGGCACGAAGTCGGCGTTCCAAAACATCCCAAAGGTGTTCTGTAGGATTCAGATCAGGACTCTGTGCAGGACAGTCCATTACAGCGATGTTACTGTCGTGTAACCACTCCGCCACAGGTCGTGAATTATGAACAGGTGCTCGATCGTGTTGAAAGATGCAATCGTCATCCTGGAAAAGATAGCCACTCAGACTGGCAACAAGAATGTGCATTTCGTGGAACTGTTTCAGCGCCACGATCGGCCTCATTTTAATACAGCCGTCAGGCGTAATAACATGAGATTTGGGGGTGCGCTGATGACAGAAAGCATTGGTTACATTTCAGTGGTGTCGGTGGAGTCTATCAGCAGGACGGGTTTCACTAGACATGGCCTGCAGCTCAACAGGTATGAGAAGGGGAGACTGGCAAAGCTTATAGGTGACAGCATAGGTGGGGTTGGTGGGATCACTCATGGGAAAATTCCTGCAGTAGTGGGTGTTAGAGCTGCAACGTTTTTAGATTGTAGTCAGCTGATAGGTATTCCTGCTTAAGGGAAGTCTCTCTAACAAAGGAACCACTTTTGACAAAGCTTAGGTATCCGAGTAATGAGGGAATTAGTATATTTCATCAAAATATACAAGGTATTAGAGATAAAGTTAGTGAACTGCTTATAGATGTTGACTCTGAAATTGTTGGTATATCTGAACACTTCTTAAATAAGGAGATAATTCAGAGGCTTCCTTTACCAGGATACAGGTTGGCTGGCAGCTTTTCGAGGAGCTCCTTGCGATGTGGGGGAGTAGCCATGTATGTGAAAAACAGCATCCCATTTGAGTCAATTGATGTTTCAAAGTACTGCACTGAAAAGGTGTTTGAATGTTGTGCAGGTGTGGTTAAATTTAACGGAGCTAAACTTCGAACTGTTGTTATTTATAGATCCCGAGACTCCGATTTCACAACATTTTTGCTAAAGCTAGAAGAGGTTCTTGGCTCACTTTATAGGAAATACAAAAAGTTAGTTATATGTGGTGACTTCAATATTAATTGTATAAATGATTGTGCAAGGAAGAGGATGCTGGTAGACCTCCTTAATTCATATAATCTTATGCAAATCGTATTCTTTCCAACGAGAGTGCAAGGGAACAGTAGAACAACCATAGACAACATTTTTGTTCATTCCGCATTACTAGAAGGGCATTCTGTTAGCAAAAGGGTGAATGGCCTTTCAGATCATGATGCACAAATTTTAAATCTAAAAGATTTTTGTGCTACATCACGTGTTAAATATAGTCATCAGCTGTTTAGGAAAGCTGATCCAGTTGCTGTAGAGACCTTTGTAAACCTCATCAAGGAACAAGAGTGGCAAGATGTTTATAGCGCTGATACAGTAGACGATAAATATAATGCTTTTCTCAAGACTTTTCTCATGCTCTTTGAAAGTTGCTTTCTGTTAGAACGTTCAAAACAGGGTACTAGCACAAACAGGCAGCCTGGGTGGCTGACTAGAGGGATAAGAATATCTTGTAGAACAAAGTGGCAATTATATCAAAACGTTAGAAACAGTCAAAATCTAAATGCAGCAGCCCATTACAAACAGTATTGTAAGGTGCTTAAAAATGTTATTAGGAAGGCAAAAAGTATGTGGTATACAGATAGAATAGCTAAGTCTCAGGATAAAATTAAAACCATATGGTCAGTCGTAAAGGAAGTGGCTGGTCTGCAGAGACAGGTCGAGGATATAGAATCAGTGCGTAGTGGGAATGTCCGTGTTACTGATACGTCGCACATATGTACAGTATTTAATAATCACTTTCTGAATATAGCTGGTAAACTGAATAGAAACCTAGTCCCAACAGGAAATCATATAGCGCTCTTAGAAAAAAGTGTTCCGAGACTGTTACCTGAAATGCTCCTCCATGATACTGATAAGAGGGAGATTGAGTTAATAATTAAATCACTAAAGACCAAGAACTCTCATGGATATGACGGGGTATCTAGCAGAATACTGAAGTATTGTTCTATGTATGTTAGCCCAGTACTTAGCCATATCTGTAACTTTTCCTTTAGGAGTGGTCGGTTTCCTGACCGATTAAAGTACTCGGTAGTGAAGCCACTTTATAGAAAGGGAGACATTGATAATGTTGACAATTTTAGACCTATTTCTATGCCATCGGTGTTTGCTAAAGTTATCGAGAAGATTGTATATACAAGGTTACTGGAGCATTTAAATTCACATAATTTGCTGTCAAATGTTCAGTTTGGTTTTAGAAATGGTTTAACAATTGAAAATGCTATATTATCTTTTCTCTGTGAGGTTTTGGACGGATTAAATAAAAGGTTGCGAACGCTAGGTGTTTTCTTTGATTTAACGAAGGCTTTGGACTGTGTTAACCACAAAATATTACTGCAGAAGTTGGACCATTATGGAGTAAGGGGAGTAGCTTACAATTGGTTCGCCTCTTACTTTAAGAACAGAAAGCAGAAGGTAATTCTCCGCAATATTGAGAGTGGTAGTGATGTTCAGTCCCAATGGGGCACTGTTAAGTGGGGCATTCCCTAAGAGTCGGTGCTGGGGCCACTGCTGTTTCTTATTTATATAAATGATATGCCTTCTAGTATTACAGGTGATTCAAAAATATTTCTGTTTGCTGATGACACCAGCTTGATAGTGAAGGATCTTGTGTGTAATATTGAAACAGTATCAAATAATGTAGTTCATGAAATAAGTTCATGGCTTGTGGAAAATAATTTGATGCTAAATCACAGTAGGATTCAGTTTTTACAGTTTCTAACTCACAATTCAACAAGAACCGATATTTTGATCAGACAGAATGGGCATATTATAAGCGAGACGGAACAGTTCAAGTTCCTAGACGTTCGGATAGACAGTAAGCTGTTGTGGAAAGCCCATGTCCAGGATCTTGTTCAGAAACTAAATGCTGCTTTATTTACCATTAGAACAGTATCTGAAATAAGTGACACTTCAACACGAAAAGTAGTCTACTTCGCATATTTTCATACGCTTATGTCGTATGGTATTATTTTTTGGGGTAATTCTTCTGATTCAAAAAGGGTATTTTTGGCTCAAAAACGGGCTGTTCGAGATATATGTGGTGTAAGTTCGAGAACCTCTTGTCGACCCCTATTCAATAGTCTGGGAATTCTGACATTGCCCTCACAGTATATATTTTCTTTAATATCGTTTGTTGTTAGCAACATTAGCCTATTCCCAAGAGTTAGCAGCTTTCACTCAGTTAATACTAGGCAGAAATCCAATCTGCATGTGGAATGCACTTCCTTGACTCTTGTGCAGAAAGGAGTGCAGTATTCTGCTGCATCCATTTTCAATAAGCTACCACAAGAATTCAAAAATCTTAGCAGTAGTCCAAACTCTTTTAAGTCTAAACTGAAGAGTTTCCTCATGGCTCACTCCTTCTATTCTGTCGAGGAGCTCCTGGAAGAGCTAAAAAATTAAGCAAATTCCAGTGTTACATTGTTGATTTTCTTTATTTAAACTTACAACTTGTCACCTGAATATGTTTTTTTATATTTCATTTTATCTGTTTCTAATATCGTGTTATAACTTCATGTATTGACTCGTTCCATGACCATGGAGACTTCTCCTTAATTTGGTCCCACGGAACAATAAATAAATAAAAAAATTTTAAAAATCCCCAAGTTGCTCTTCAATGTAGGGAAGCAAGAAGGGGCTTAAAACATCATTGTAGGCCTGTGCTCTGTAGTGCCACCCAAAACAAGGGGTGCAAGCCCCCGCCATGAGAAACACGACCACACCATAACACCACCGCCTCCGAATTTTACTGTTGGCACTACACACGCTGGCAGAAGACGTTCACCGGGCATTCGTCATATCCATACCCTGCCATTGGATCGCCACATTTTGTACCGCAATTCCTCACTCCACGCAACGGTTTTCCACTGTTCGACCGTCCAATGTTTCCGCTCCTGACACCAAGCGAGGAGACGTTTGGCATTTACCGGCGTGATGTGTGGCTTATGAACAGCCGCTCGACCATGAAAGCCAAGTTTTCTCACCTCATAGTACTTGCAGTGGATCCTGATGCCGTTTGGAATTCCTGTGTGATGGTCTGGATAGATGTCTGCCTATTACACATTACGACCCTCTTCAATTGTCGGCAGTCTCTGTCTGACAACAGACGAGGTCGGCCTGTACGCTTTTGTGCTGCACGTGTCCCTTGACGTTTCCACTTTACTATCACATCGGAAACAGTGGACCTAGGGATGTTTGAGTGTGGAAATCTCGCGTACGGACGTAAGACACAAATGACACCCAATCACCTGACCACGTTGGAAGTCCGTGAATTCCGCGGAGCGCCCCATTCTGCTCTCACGATGTATAATGACTACTCAGGTCGCTGATATGGAGTACCCGGCAGTAGATGGCAGTACATTGCACCTAATAAGAAAAACGTATGTTTTTGGGGGTGTCCAGATACTTTTGATCACACAGTGTATAACAGGTGTTTGACACACTCTTTGAAATTATGACTTTTTTGTTGTTGTTGTTGTGGTCTTCAGTCCTGAGACTGGTTTGATGCAGCCCTCCATGCTACTCTGTCCTGTGCAAGCTGCTTCATCTCCCAGTTTATGAATTTATTAGGGATAAAATACGAGGTGCGAAATGATATCTAACACGTACACAGAAGCGTGACAGCGACCATAACAGCCGAAGGACATGAAAGGCAAGCAGTAGTCGAGGAGGTACGGAGACAAGTTGTTGCCTGTTCTCGATGTTGTTTAATGTTTGCAATGTGGAAGCACTAAAGAAAAGCAAGGAAACGTTTGGAAAAAGGATTAAAGTTCAGAGAGGAGACTTACTTTAAGAATTACTGATGGCATAATTCTGTCAGTGACGGCAAATACTGGGAAGATTATAAGACGAGCATCAACAAAGTAAAACGTGGGTAGTGAAATGTAGTCCAAAGAATTAAAGTGATCCTGGAGGGAAATAGATTAGGAAACGAAATTAAAAGTAGAACACGAGTTATTCTGTTTGGACATCAAATTATCTGACGATGGCTGAAGTATGGATGTGAAACATGGACAAAAGCTGTACGGACAAGAAGACAATAGAAACTTTTGAAATGTCGTGACTCAGAGGATGTTGAAGTCTGAGTAGATAAAGTACGAATGAAGAGATACTGTATCGAAATGGGAAGAAGAGTTTTATGCCACACCTCGATGAAAAGAATGGATAGCATGATAGAACTCATTCTGAGGCATCAAAGAATAGTTAATTTGGTAATGAAGAAAGTGTGTGTGTTTGTGGGGGATGAAGCAGGTAAAAATTGTATGAGAAGATAGACGACAGTCAGGAGGTGCAAGTGGTTGTGGGATGCAGTAGTTATGCAACGATAAAGACTGCTGCAGAAAAGACTAGGGTGAAGAGCGTTCATCAAATCAGTTTTCTGACTGAAGATCACAACAAAGAAGTTGCAGAATGTGCTCTAAAATAAATCAGGGTAGTTGAATAATGACGTTCAGAAAACGATATGCTTGAATTGATAGTTTTTTTACATGATCCCTCAGCATATGTAGTTAGTTCTTCTGGAAAGAGCTTTGAAGATAATCGCTGATAGTATAACGAGTTATAAAAATTTTCTCGATTCTACATCCACGCAAAGTGGTTAAATTTCCTCTAGGTATCGTCAGAGTACTCTTCGGCCATAGCAATCTGGCTACTACCGTATGGCTGATCTTGTTATACTGCCACTCTATGTTGCACAGTAGATAGCCATATATGGCCGTTTTGACCTTGGAATGGAGTGATACCTATTTGCACTGTGCTGCAAGCCATTGTCTTTTCAAAAGGTGTTTGGCAATATTCTGATGTTAACTCGCATATTTTATTACGCTTTCAGAGAACAGGCTCTTCCGTGTTATGATAGAAATGTCAAATAAAATGTTAACATTCATAGCATGTTTCCCCAAGGCTGGTTTCTCAACATTGCGTGGTCATCGTGTTCTATCTGGCGTTGCTCTAGCGCGTAGTGTCTGTTCGACTTACAAATACCAAGCGTTCACAGGTCCCATGAGTTGCCGCCTTTCTGTGAAGGCCCTGAAGACTGGTTCAATGCACGAACTGCGACTGTGGTGGAGTGCGAAGGTGTTATTCTGCTATCACAAACGCGTCGCGGAGCTTTCCTGTTGATGCTTAACGGTGATCTAGCACCAAACGGTCATTTGATGTAGGTTCGCAAGCTGTGCCCATATATGTTGTTTCGCGGAGAACTCTGAGTAAGAGATGGCCGAAAGACAAGCACCATGCGTATGCCTGAGGCATTGCCATCCGCTGATAATGAGACGGCGGTAGCGGGTGTTGCCCTTCTTGTTCTAGCACCGTCTCTCCTTTGTCGAGGTCTGGACGATCACCGAGGGAAAATAGGGGCTGTTAGTTGCTACTTTCCTAAGCGGGGTCATCATGCGTCACCGGAAGGGAACTAATGAAATGTGCACTAGCTTTGTATCCCTCTGGAGGGGATTTACCCTTGATGGAGAGGAGACGACATGCTGGGACTACTGAGAAATCGGGGTGCAGGCAGCTGCAGGTCGTCACGCAGGTATACACAAAGGACGTGTCACTTGAGATCTGAAACCATTCTCCGTTCTCTCTGTAGACTCAATGTGGGTTCTCAGCGCAGCTGCCGATTTGCAGCATCGTTCTGAGGACGTCTAAACCAGAGACTTTGTCGGTTTTGTGACGATCTGTGTTGTGGATTCCTCGACCTACGGAAAACAATGTAGAACTGCGGGCACTTTGGATATGTCACTAGGGTCATAAAGTACGTGATAAAGGCGTATTTGGGTTTCTTTGGTTAGGCGAAATTGATTTCCCTGATGACAACCTGCCGTAACATAAACTTATTATTGAAACTGAGCGGAAACCAAATGTGGAGAAGGGGAATCTTGGAACATGAGCAGTTTACTATCGAAGAGTTCACAGCGAAATCGAAGAGCAGGAGAGCCAAGTGTTGAAATTTTCGTCAACACTTGAAACATAGCCGGCCGGTGTGGCCGAGCGGTTCTAGGCGCTTCAGTCTGGATCCGCGCGACCGCTACGGTCGCAGGTTCGAATCCTGCCTCGGGCATGGATGTGTGTGATGTCCTTAGGTTAGTTAGGTTTAAGTAGTTCTAAGTTCTAGGGGACTGATGACCTCAGATGTTAAGTCCCATAGTGCTCAGAGCCATTTGAACCATTTGAACTTGGAACATACAGCCTATCGGAAGGAAAAAGTACTCACCAGAAAGTGTAAGTTTTTTTTAATTTCATTATTATTTACTTATCCGGCTCTTGTCGTCCAGATTGTGCGGGATTTCGGCAAGCTGACTTACTGAAATCCCCAAACGATCTTGATGGGTCATCAGGTTGTAGGTGATGACTTTAACTTGCCCAGAACCGAATGGGAAAACTACATTTTCGGATAACTGTTTCAATAATGTTTAGTCTGTTTCCTGTTTCTTTGATAATGAACAAAATCGAATTTTGTCATTGACTCTCTCTTCATAGTTTTGGAGGGATTGTTTTTTTTTTTTCGTTTTGATCGTGCAATATCTTGGTGTTATCTAAAGAGCAGCAGCTCAAGACCTATGCACTCAACATCAAGTAAGGCTGTCACTATGGAAATGTTTTCTTGCTACCCTTATAGTTGTTCTGATTTGGCAACATCATGGGAATGTTAAGCAACTCTGACGTCCACTCATTTCAGTGTGCGGCACCAAATTCACTTAATAATCTCTTATGGCTGTCAAACACTGTGAATAAATTGCACTTCAGATGTGATATTGAGAAAGTAAATTTGATGGTTTTTATTCAGAAATGTCGTTCTACACCTCATACGTTTCCCAGGCACCAGTGTTTGTTGGCTTAGTGATACCACGCTCGTTACTTCATTCGAATGCTGCACTATATCTCTGTTTAAAACTCGCCGGAGGATTACTATACTTTGTTTTTCCTTGTTGTCTTACTGCAGCTGCAAATGCCCTGTATTAAAGTCAGTAATAAAATCAGCTTTTGATTACCTTCAATTTTCTACTGGATTGTGAATTACTTAAATTATTGTTGATGTTCTGCAGCTACAGCCATTCTATATAGCAGAGCGAACAACGAAAGCTGCCGACATATTTCACACCTACCGCTGGAAGTGACCCTCTTAGATTTATAACCAATAACATAGTTGCATTCACTGTGTGAAATTTTCCACACATCACAGTAAAGGACGAACATGTTTCATGCAGTGTAGCAGAATGCATCATAGACACCCAGTATCTGGATTGGATTGTTTGGGGGAGGAGACCAGACAGCGAGGTCATCGGTCTCATCGGATTAGGGAAGGACGGGGAAGGAAGTCGGCCGTGCCCTTTCAGAGGAACCATCCCGGCATTTGCCTGGAGCGATTTAGGGAAATCACGGAAAACCTAAATCAGGATGGTCGGACGCGGGACACCCAGTATTGTTGAGGTGGAAAAACGCGCATGTACGGCAAAAAGTGGCACCAAACATGTTCAATCTGGCAATCTCTCCGTATAATAGGACTATCGACCATTCAGATATAAAAACTACTGACGGTACGTTTTTAGTTTTTGTGTACTATAAATATGGATAATAAGTGTTTTCCATTTGCAGGAAAGTATGGAATACGTCTAGAATAGGGACTGTACCAGTTTCACACAGTTTTTGAAGTGACACTTCGTCTTCTGCTTATTCCTAGTGTAAATGGAAGAACTTACTTGTCATATTTGCACATGATTTTTACCTATGAATGCGATTGCTGATTTTTGATGAGTTTGTCGCCTATGTAGAATAAGAAGAAATATGGAATGAACTGTTCGTGACTTTAGCATTTTGATGGCTACAATTATATCCAGTGGCGTAACTAGGCCGTGAAAATTGGGCAGTACTGCATATTGATGACATGAGATTAGTGAAAGTAGAAAAAAATCTGGAAACACTGGAGCGAGGTGCTTTTATGTCGACAAATAGCTCAGTACAGCGGCTTATACAGAATGGTTAAATTATAAATAAAAAAGACAATGTTTATGATGGTCACGAACAGAGAAAAGGAAGATCACATAGATTATTCGTAGATGAAACAAGATTGGAAGAAGTTACCTCTATAAAATTTTCGGAAATTGTAGTTGACAATAAGCTCCAATGGAGGCAACATACAGATTATAGGCAACGTCTGTCGCAAATTAAGCACCGTAATATTTTTATAAAACATCTGGCACATTATGCTAATAAACTCCTGTGTACATTACACCTTACTCTTTCAACCATACTTATTGTATGAAATTACTGTTTGGAGAACTCCAAGAGCAATAACACAAATAATTTTTATATTGCAAAAAAGTGCTATTAGGACAATTGTGAATAAAAACCACTAACGCAGTACTGCTCTCCGTAATTTAAAAATATTTTTCCATCCATCTTGTTACACAAACCAATTTCATGAAGCCAAAGACACTAACTGCTAGAAGTAGATGCAAATGTTCATTCACATGACACAAGAAACAAAAGCCACTGAGAAGTATACGCCAGCTGATGAAAAAGGTCCTCAAAGCATCTTCCCAGGAGTCTACAGAACAGTGTGAGTGAAAGTCCATTCAAAAAACTTCCAGAGGATTACTTAATGGAAAAATAATTTTATAGTGTAGAGGAGTATGCAGTAGATTCTCCATAGTTAGAGCTGAACGGGACCAGGACCATCTCGAACCACTGAAAACTCGGAATATCGAAATTTACGTGAGGATGTTTAAAAGAATAAACCACATGAACGCCTCACTTGTTTTTTCAAACTCCGGCTTCCTTATAGTTTTTCATTTAAGAAATACTTCAGATCGTTTCTTTGTAGAAAACTATTCCAATTTAAGTCGGCTTCTTCGACTGTCACCAACAGTAACTTTGCCGACATCGTGTACGAGCCCAAGTTTATTTTTATTGCTTCTCTCTTGTCAAGTCGTTTCAATGCTTCTTAGCATAACATTCAGAGCACAGATAGTCTTTCCTTTGTTAAAGCAGTCATTCTTAGAAGGTGTAACAAAAAAAAGGCCAAGAAAGGAAACCAATCACAACACTGTACTGCACCGACAATGACGAACCGAAAGCACAACTTTCAGCAAAAAGAGTTTACTTTTGTAAGCAATTAAAAACCGCGAGAAGCAACACACAGACAGGGGAGAAGTAACACACAGATAGGGGTTGTGAGTGGTTCGACATGTGAAAGCTACGAGCAGTGGGGGAAACGAGGTTAGATACGTCGCTGTACAGGAGGATTTCTTTTTTTACGAGGCTCGGATTTATGGGTAGCTCGTAGTTGCGAGACTCGAAATACCGAGATGCCACTGTACTCGTATATGTAAAAAATGGGGAATACTGTCGTTACTTGTATGTATTGTAATCAACTGAAAATATTGTAGTATAATGTACGTAAATAACTCATTGTACGTCGTTTTATATTGTAAAATGTAGGCTAAATATTATAAAATATAATGTTAAGTTGACCTGTCCTATATTACGAATACACACTCTGTACATAATGTCATCAAATGGAACTAAATAAAAAGCAATCAGTGCTCCACGATAAAAAAAAATGGTTCAAATGGCTCTGAGCACTATGGGACTCAACTTCTGAGGTCATCAGTCCCCTAGAACTTAGAACTAGTTAAACCTAACTAACCTAAGGACATCACAAACATCCATGCCTGAGGCAGGATTCGAACCAGCGACCGTAGCGGTCTTGCGGTTCCAGACTGCAGCGCCTTTAACCGCACGGCCACTTCGGCCGGCGCTCCACGATCCCCTCGGTGAAGGAAACCCTGGCATCCCTCAAAAAAGTTAATAAAATGGTAAAATAGGAAATAGGACGAGTATCAATGTATGATTACAAAAACCATGTCGGTGGTAAACTGTCGTTGATTCCCTGATAAATCCTCAGGATATTCCAATGTTAGATCGGTGCGGTGCATCCTATAGTTCGATCTCCTCCTTGCTGCGACTCTTCCGGTGGAAACTCGACTCTGTGATCTCTAGATATTTTGACTTACTGTTCCTCTTATCCATTCCAACGTCTAAGCCCAATGGTCAAAGTAATCCGAATTTTGAAAATAAAGAAGCATGCCCGACTTAATAGCGAAATATTTGGTTAAATTCAATTCCATAATAAAATAAACATAAATTTCAAAATACTAATTACAACTCTACTGAGCTAAATGTGTGATATTAAAAATAATCTTGTCGGATACCTTCAGTGAACTGTAACCGTCAAATTTCCTATGACAAAACGTTCTAAACAGTTCCAGAATGACCAACAGCAGACCAAAAATAAATAAACTAACACAGCATAGACACCACAGTCACAGACACTGCCTTGGGTCATGCTATAACAATGAATAATTTCGCAAAGACGTTAGTATATTTACAGGCAACTGATTTTTCATGTTTGTTTTTAAAGTAACCACTGAGGTCAAAGTACCCCCTTCGTAAGTAACAAATATGAACATTTTTATCAAATTAGGCTCTAATGTATTATAGTTTCGTTTATAAATAACATGTACACTATTTTTGAGACTTTTCACAACAATAGAGTCTACATGAAAAGAATAACAGCAAAAAACCACTAACTGTAAAAAAAAAATCTGGTTCCAAAATGTAAATTTTCATGGCTGAAACAGCTAATTCTCCATGTTTATATGTGGATTCCGTGAATTTTCTTGACAAACTCTTTTTTTCATTTCCACATGTGCGAAACTTTAAACTAAATGTTTGATCTTTCATTTACGATATGATCTATGCACTCCGTTTTTTTATGTTCTTAAGGCTAACAAACAGTTCTTATGAGTAAGTACAATAAGTTAAGTGTAGCAATAGATGATGAATAGAATCCTACAGCTTTTTTACTTTTTCGTAAACGGCAAACGGTGAATCTTTCTGTTTTGAATATGAGGAAACAAACTAAACACAGGTGACAAGGACTTGTATGCAAATTTTAAGGATAATTACAGATAGATGATCATTCTTTCTGGAAGTGAATTTATCTCCTGAAGTGATACCATTCGTTAATAATCCTGTGAGTACTTGTGAAAAACTGAACTCCGTTACTTAATTTCCAAACTGATAATGCCTCTAAGGCAGTTTTGGAGCAGTAGACCTATCATGACGGTAGATATAAAATATGGTGGTACCCAGCAGCGTCGAGGCTGGTGTCATGAGTGCTCCGGCAAGATTTTAATTTTGTTCCCCTTAGGCTTAAGACTTATTTTCTTGAAAGAGAAACCATACAATAACTTTGAAAGTGTAATTTAAGTTACGTACGTATTTAAGGAAAAAAATTAGTTCTTACTTACTAATGTGTAGGAAGGGAAACAATAAGAATTCATTCATTTAGGCAGTGTAGCTTAAGTTACCTTTTCTGGCTTTTTCTGAGGCCAGTTTATCAGTAATACGATGTGCATTAGTACGTTTTGCAATGTCATACTCAATAGTGTCGCGAAATTACTCAAATGTTGCTGACCAGTCTGCGAGCGAAATAAAGTTTTATTAATGTTAATATGCTGAATCTTCTTTTGGCAGAAGCATCAGGTAACGTCAGTGCTAGGCGAAGTGCAATCTCTGTATTGAGATAAACTGGTCACTGTGCCACATTCTTCATGGAATTTAATAACTGCAATGTAACGTCTATTTTTTTTTTAATCCGACAATAATGAGTTTATTTAGTGTTTTTAGCTATCAATCTATAAACACAACCCGTTGGCATAAACTATGTATTTTAATGCGAGACCAGCTGCGGATTTCTTTAGGTCTTCAGTTGAGGTTTTGTTTAATGAAAGTCCCTTCCTACACAGTAGTAAGTAAGAACTAAAAAACACAAGCTACGGCAGCTACACTTGAAGTTTCTATACCATTTACTAAATAAGTGTGTGTGAAGCACAGTGAAGCTGAATTTTAAAATTTCAGGTGCAGTCATTATGGCCGCATCATCCTTGGCCTTTTCGTCGAACATTGTTGGAACCTTTCGGTGGCGCTTTACGGAAAATTCTGGTTCTATCGATACTAGTTTCCTAGTTTTTTTTTGCTCCAAGTAAATCACGCTTTTCTTTAATTTTTTGTGAAACCATTCTAGAAACCAAGCAAACGGTTTTTTCCTATAAAATGCAATTAAAGTTGTCAGTACTTGAAGATGATGATTCCATACAACCAATAAAGAAATAAATTCGACTTTAATCGTTTTTAAAATGACTTTAGCTGAAGATACAAAATCAGCTGCATATATGCTCCGTTCATCTGTCCCTTCTGCTATGTAATGTATTCAGTGTTTGCAGTAGTTCAATATGTAATGCGTGAATTGAAATACATTTTGATGACCATCTTGTATCAGAATGCCCCTCAAAGTCAATTTTAAATTTGGTAAAACTTGCCAACGTTCAGTCGATCTGGAAAAAAGAAATATTTTGCAGTGTGCTGGAAAAACTTATTGCCGGTGTTTCACAAGACGCATAAACTCCAACTAAAATTAGTGAGCGAGCACTACACGGTAAAAATCTGGCAGTTCATTCAGTTACAGGGCCAGTTCGAAAATTTTTCCACAGAAGCTATTTCAGGACTTGTAGAGGGGAGTGATAAGAGGACCGTACGAACTTACCCTCACTGATTTGATTCGTATTGACAGGGTGTGTAGAGCAGGACTAGAACTTGAATATGTGTAAACAGGTAAATGCAACTCTCAGCCGTTTTCGTGAAAATCGTGTTTCAATATTTCATGAATGCTTGTATACTTTGTACAGTATGATCGTTGGCATTCAAAGAGTCCTCAGCCAAGCGAGTAAGCGCTTGGTTTCATAGCAGCGAGGACTCTGGATCGAAAGTCGCTGCCGGTGCTTCATTTCTTTCGTTCCCACGTAATTTCCAGTAACAAATTTTTTTCATAATCTTTATCCTGAAAAATGAGGAAAAATTTTTGGTAAGTAGTTTGGAAATAAGACGATTCACAAGAACTTTGTCAAATCAGTACAGTAATTTTATTTATATTATTGATGCTACATTTGTGACAAGTATAATGTGTAGACTATGGAGCACTGCACGAATCAGGATGACCGACCGTAGAAATATGGAAAATAAGACTACATGTAATGAACGCCGAATTTTTGCAAGTTTGTGGTTCTTTCACTGTGTCTATTGCGAAACAACTCATTTACATTCATAAACGGTTCTCGGTCATCTTAAATATCACAGACATCTGTTGTTAGAATTACGTGGAAATGAAAAAGAAAAGGGGTACTGGCAGTGAGAATCGATTCAGAGATCACGCGCTCAAGTTATCATGCGGTTACTCTGTTTTTTTTTTTTTTTTTAATGTCGTTTTGTTCGTTTTTCGTTCGTTGCATCTGCTCGGGGCGGACGTCGTAAGACACCCGTTCAAGCAAGTCGTTGATTGATTAACTCAGTTTTTTTTATTACAGAGGGCAGCTAACCCTGTGACCGAACACGCTGAGCTACCATGGCGGCTCGGCTGTGGACTCCTTGAACAGTAGCGACCATACAAAGCACACACGCACGCCTACAATTTTCAGACTCAATTTTCTCGAAGACGGTTGAAAATTACGTCTCCCTGTTCATTTGCTGAAGTTCTAGTCGTGCTCTCAATATCCGTCAAATAGGTGAGAACAGCCCCCTTGCGAGCCTTCGCGGCCCCTTGTACCTGCACCATCGCTGATCGGCCCGCTGCTTGCTACGGCCTAAGCCAGGCACTGATATCAAGCTGGTTTGTGTTTCATGCTGTGACCATCGCTGCATGTACTGACACTACAGCTGTGATTGGCTACCTCAAAGTCATTCTAGCAATGACTATCTCTCGACATAGTTTATATCTATCATCAAGAGGCTGCCAGTTCAGTTCTTTTAGCAACTCCGTGACACTCTCCCACTGGTCAAACAAATCTCTGACCATTTGTGCTGCCCTTCTCTGTATACATTCAATGTCTCCTGTTAGTCGTGTTTGGAACGGACCCCATGCACCTGAGCAATATTCTACGATGGACTACGCAATATTTGTAAACAGTCTCCTTTGAGTCCATTTCCCTAGTTTCTACCAAAAAACTGAAGTCTGCCCGCTGCTTACCCACGACTTGAGCCTATGTGATCGTTCCATTTTATATCCCTTCAAAGTGTTAAACCCAGGTATTTGTGTGACTTGACCAATTCGAGCTGTGACTCATTGATACTATAGTCACAGGATACTACGTTTGTTCGTTTTCTGAAGTGCACGATTTTACATTTCTTAACATTTAAAGCAAGCGACCAATCTTTGCACCACTTTGAAATATTATCAAGATATGATTGAATATTTGTACAGCTTCTTTCAGACAGTACTTCATTATAGATTATTGCATCATATGCGAAAAGTCTGAGTTTACTATTAAGATTGTCCGCAAGTTCATTAATATACAACATGAACAGCAAAGGTCCCAACACCCTTCTCTGCGGCACTCATGAAGTTACTTCTACATCTATCGATGACCCTCCATGTGAGATAACATGATGTGCCCTCTCCACGGAAATCCTCAAGCTCGTGCTTTTGATAATACGCGTAAATGTGGCACTGAGTCAAATGCTTTTCGGAAATCGAGAAATACGGCATCCACCTGACTTCCTTGATCCATGGCTTTCAGTAAGTAATGTGAGAAAAGTGCGGGTAGGCTGTCACATGATCGATGTTTTCGGAATCCATGCTGGTTGACACGGAAGAGGTTATTTTTTCAAGGTACAGCGTTACGTTTGAACTCAGAATATTGTCGCAGTAGAAACTCAGTAGCCCAGTCTCCATAGTGTAGTGGTTATGAGAATAGACTGTTGTATGCAGGGTTGTGAGTTCAAAACTCAAGTGACCTGAAAGTTTTTAATGTCTATATTCGGTTCGAGTATATTCTAGAAGTATCCACAAATGGAAAAATTCATTGTACTGGAATGTTCTGTAGCTGTATATACAGGGTGTAAACTGCGTAAGGCGCCAAAATTATACAGATGGTACATCTCGGTGCGCTTGACAAAAAAAGTCTAATGACATTTTCTAGTATCATGTACTTTATTTTTGTATTATTAAAACCTAATGTTGGTAGGATAGGTAGTATACGCATTTCTGTTCACGTAGTCAACCGACAGTACACGGCGTACCGAGCTTATTGCCTACAATGACGGGGCGGCCAGAGAAAGGCAACGAGCCGACCAGAGGATTGAAATCATTAGACGTGTACAACGACGTGGTGTGATAATCAGGTGGTACCGAAAAAAGGAATGTAATCGGTTTTTGGGTTGTTAAGAATGTGTAATTCGCTTTACGTGAATTGAATACAACCAGCCTGTTTCTCAACAAGTCGATAACGAAGGTCGTAGTAGTAATGACAAGCTAATACCAAACACAGTGTATTTACATTAGTACAAATTCAATCAATCACCAAGTAGATAGTTGTGCATTAATTAAAATCAACTGTTTCACCTTTTTACGGCAATGCCATAACGAATATTAAATTCACATTATTTTCCTTCTGTACAACAACATCGTAACGAAATGAAAACCCATTACTTCGTTTCCTCTTACACCAATACTACAATAAATGTTCGAAATGACCACCATTCGCTTCTACACATGCTTCATTACGGTGAACCCAGTTTCGTCGCACTCGTTCACACACATGCACATTGGCCTTTATGGTATTGGCAGCATCTAAAATCTTCTGCGTCAATTCGTCCACGTTATTTACTGGCTCAGTATAAACAAGTTCCTTCATATGGCCCCAAAAGTAAAAATCCAGTAGATTTAAATCAGGGCTGCGTGCTGGCCATCGACGTGGACCCGAACGCCCGATCCATCGTCCTGGAAATCGACCATCCAAAAACCTGCGTACTCTGTGACCAATGTGGGGTGCAGCTCCATCGTGGAGGAGCCACATGTTACGACGTATGCCTAACGGAATGTCTTCTAACAACGTTGGTAACAATGTTTCCTCTAGAAACGTTCGGTAATAGTTACCAGTCAAACGTGCAGGTAAAACATAGGGCCCAATAATGTAATTATCGATCGGTAACAGTTACCAGTCAAATGTGCAGGTAAAACATAGGGCCCAATAATGTAATTATCGAGCATACCCATCCACACATTTACGGAAAATCGTCGCTGAAAATGTGTTGCCACTACGTGGCGAGGATTGTGTACACTCCACGTGTGCATGTTATGGAAATTAGTTATTCCGTCGCGAGTGAAACACGCTTCATCTGTGACGAGTATTTTGTTGACAAAATCATGCTGCGCACTGTGTAACAAAAACCACTCTGAGAATTCACGTCGTGGAGGGAAATCTTGTTCTTCCAATGCTTGTACGCGTTGAATGTGGTAAGGCCGCAGACGCTCCTATTGCAACGTGCGATGAACGACAGTGTGCGATATACCCACGTGGCGGGCGATGCTTCTAGTACTCTGAGAAGGATCCTCCTGGATGCGGTCCAGAATTCTTTTCTCGGCTTCCAATGTACGATCGGCGCGTTGTGGGCCTCTGCCTTCTGTGCGGGACAGTAAAGAGCCAGTATCTCTCAATCTAAGGAAATTAAATACGTGCTCGTCAGTTGTATTCTGCCATGATGCAACAAAAACGGAAAGCATATCAGAACAGAATATACGTTTCGCATACGGACGAAAATTTACAAAGGTGCAGATAACTACTGCACTTCATTAAGATGTAAATGCATACTAATCGCATACAAGTAGAGAATTACAATGACACAAACCTTTGGTGCACAGCAGCAAATGTCTTCAGTGCAGGAAGTCGTTGTGGGAAGCGTTCTCGATAAATTCGTACAGCTGCCCTCGCAACACCTTTTGCCTCGCCATAAATTAAAAGCATATCACATAGTTCAGGTATAGTAAATCTCGTTTCCATCCTAACAGTTAACAGAGTTGCAATAACATCTGCACAGGTTACTCGCCTACTGTCGTCGCTCGGTGTATTACAATGACGCAGCAACTCAGGCCGCAGTTGCCTATGTGTTTACGATTTATGCTCGCGATGTCAATACGCGCAGCGGGCAATAACAGGAACCGATTGCTTACGTACGTGCACGGCCAAGCATCTACTTTACCAAAAACATTATCCTGAGACGAACTGTTTTTTTCTGGGACAACCGTAGGAAATACGCAAACATGTTACTAGACTTTTTTGTCAAGCATTACGAGATGTGCCATCTGTATAATTTTGGCGCCTTATACCGTTTGCACCCTGTATACTGTATGTGTTCTGGACAGAGGCAGTTCGCTCCGCGCTCTTGTATGTGCAAGTGCTGAATAAACCTTCGTTAAGTGAAGTTAGTATTCGTCATTCATCTACTTACACCTTCTTCTACGTGACATTATCCAGGTGGAGACGCTGGGTATTGGAACTTGTGACACCGCAGATTATCGACAACTCAGTGGCTCCCATCAGGCCACGACAGAGCCGCCGTATACGTGGCGAGAAACCCGAGTTTAAGCCATATTCAACAGATCGCAATCTATTGAAGAAGAGGACGTTACGATGACAGCAACTGTGTGCCATCACATGAGACATCCTTCCGGGTTCTCTGGCGACGATGGCCAAGATCCAAACAAGTGGCTGAAGGTGTATGAGCGTATAGCCAAATTTAACAAATGGGATGACACCGTGTCTTTGGCTGGCGTATTTTTCTATTTGGAGAGCACTGCAAAGCAATGGTATGAGAGCAATGAGGAGAGAAGTTTACAAGCTGGGATATATTCCAGGTGGAACTGCGCAAGTATTTCGGCGACACACGACGACAAAAGTGCAAGGCTGAAGATAAAGTGCAGGGCACAGCGTCCAGGAGAAACGACAGCGTCCTACATTCAAAACGTCTTGGAGCTGTGTGAAATACCGGACCCTAGAATGGAGGAGGAAGATAAGGTTGCACATCTCATGAAGGGTGTTGCTGAGGACATGTATCAAGCCCTACTCCTGAAGGAGATTTCGACAGCAGACGACTTCATAAAATGGTGCCAGTATATCGAGACAATACATCAAAAAAGAATTACACGCAAGAAGCTTGAACGGCTTCCAAACGTCGTATCGATGTCTGTAATGGAGGAAGAAATTGATTTCACAAGTGTTCTTCGTCAGATTGTGAGAGAGGAAGTTCAGAAAAAATGGTTCAAATGGCTCTGAGCACTATGGGACTTAACTGCTGAGGTCATCAGTCCCCCAGAACTTAGAACTACTTAAACCTAACTAACCTAAGGACATCACACACATCCATGCCCGAGGCAGGATTCGAACCTGCGACCGTAGCGGTCACGTGGTTCCAGACTGTAGCGCCTAGAACCGCTCGGCCACCCCGGCCGGCTGAAGTTCAGAAGGCACTTGGATCGCACGGCGGGCAAAAATCCGAGACGCTTCGAGAGCTCATGATGGGAGGAAGTGGAACAGACATTGAACCCAAACTCTTGTCCTTCATTTCCCTTTAAAATGATGGAAAAGTCAAGACCCAGGCGAAGTTACGTTTCTAGAATGCCACATGAGGAACCTGTTGCGGCAACAAGGAAAACTGACGTCTGGAGGACCCAGGATAACCAACCAGTATGTTTCCACTGCGGATGACCGGGACATGTGGTGCGCTATTGTCGAGAAAGGCGGCGGATATTTGATGATGCCCACGCCAGAAGACAGAAGACCGATCTTAGCAGACTACGAAGATGAACAAGAAGATGTGGGTGCAGGACGACGCAGGTCACCATCGCCGCAAGCTAGCCGCTGGAGAGGACGCTCCCAAACACTTCAATCTAGGTCTCCATCGCCGTTTAGAAGCTCCAGCCTATCACCTAGCCGCCGCAACCTGGAAAACTAAAAGGTGTGACCTTCCTTGGAGGTGAGGCCACCGAAGAGAAAAATCCTCCGCCGTCGATCGCTACAAAAATGGTAGGAAACAACGTCGATGTCCTCATGGATGGCCGACCAGTCCAAGCTCTTGTGGACTCTGGAGCATCATATTCAGTCATTTAGGAGAAGTACCATCGCCAGTTGCAGAAAACCGTATTTCTCGACAGCAAAACATCTCTGGTGAAGGGGGCTAATGGGAAATATGTAAAACCTACAGGAAGATGTATCATTCATGTGGGTATAAGTGGCCATACACAGCCCTTAGAATTCATCGTCTTACAAGAGTGTAGTCATGAGTCATTCTCGGATGGGACTTTTTGAAAGCTTCTCAGGCAATTACAGATTGTGGTCGCTCGAAGATTATGCTAAACGAGGTGAGATCCTGTGGACAGGAAGATGCGCATCCGAGTGTGTGGAGACTGTGTGCTGGATGAAGTGATCATTCCTGTAGTCAGCGCTAGAAAGGAAACTGTCGTGTGTCATGCCATGCATCAACCCATAGATTTTGTAGTGGAATGTAAGAGAAGCACACCACTGAAGAATAACTTGGTCATCCCAGCCTCTGTCGTCTCGTTTAAGAACGGATTCGGTGAGTTGTGGATAGTTATCTGTCGCCGAGAACCGCATATCATTCCAAGATGCATGTGCATAGCAAACGCTAAGCCGTTAATTGAAGAACAGCTGAGCGTCATAGAAACCTTCCATGCCGAATCTGTGGGCGAAATTAGCGCTACCTCTACGAGACAAGATCTTCTAGCTCGGCTATCACCAGATCTCACTAACGAACAACAGAAGAAGCTACTTGCCGTTCTTCAAGAGTTGCTGAATGCTTCAAATTAGACAAATCGACGGTGAAGCACCGGATTAACACTGGTGACCATCAACCAATAAGCCAGAGAGCATACCATGTGTCAGCAACGGAACGTCGAATAATTCGGGACGAGATTGAGAAAATGATGAAGAATGACATAATTCAGCCTTCGCAGAGCCCTTGGTCGTCACCAGTGGTCCTCGTCAGGAAGAAGGATGGCAGTTGGCGCTTTTGTGTTGATTAAGGAAGCTTAATAAGATAACTAAAAAGGACGTTTACCTTCTTCCACGAATTGACGCTACAGTAGATTGTCTGTAGGGGGCTAAGTTTTTCTTAACCATGGACATGTACTCGGGATACTGGCAAATCGAAGTAGATGAGGCCGATCCTGAGAAAACTGCATTCATCACCCCTGAGGGACTGTGTGAGTTTAAGGTAATGCCGTTTGGTTTGTGTAATGCACCAGCAACTTTTGAACGGATGATGGATAATCTTCTAAGGCAGTTGAAGTGGATGATGTGTCTTTGTTATTTAGATGACATTATAGTGTTCTCAGAGACATTTGATGAACACATAAAAAGATTAGTCTCCAAGAAGGCGGACTGAAACTTAATCCAACAAAGTGTCTCTTTGGAGCAAAAGAAATCAAAATACTTGGGCACCTTGTGTCAAACGAAAGTGTGAGACCAGACCCAGAAAAGGTGAGATCTATAACGGAATTTCCTATTCCTAAAAGTATTAAAGATGTGAGAAGCTTCCTCGGATTATGTTCTAATTACCGTCTTTTTATCAAAGACTTTTGTATCAAAGCCAGGCCACTCCAAGAGTTGTTAAAAACCCATGCTAAATTTATCTGGGGTGGTGCTCAACAAGATTCTTTCGATGTGCTGTGAAAAGCTCTGATGACTGACCCTGTACTTGGTCTGTAAGATGAGAGAGCACGTTCAGAACTACGCACAGATGGCAGTGGGTATGGGATCGGTGCTCTTCTGGTGCAAATTTAGGATGGAAAAGAGAAGGTTATAGCCTATGCTTTTAGGACGCTTACAAAAGCCGAGAAAAACTACTCAGCTACAGAAAGAGAATGTCTTGCTGTGATCTGGGCCATGTGCAAATTTCGACAGTATCTCTATGGAAGGCCATTCACAGTTGTTACAGACCATCATTCACTTTGTTGGTTGACAGGTCTTAAGTGGAAGAAAACACAAAGATGCCGACTGTTTCTCAAGAAACCCTGTACAAGACCATCAAGACTTTGATGAAGATAGTGACTGTCTCGTTGCACTGCAGGATCTCTCTGCTGAGCAGGAGGAGGACGCCAAGATATCTCAAATTATGCTTTCCTTAAATCGGTCAGAGGATGTGAAAGGACAATCTAATGTAGTTAATGGATTACTTTGCAAGAAAACTTTTGATCCGTGTGGAAAGAGGTGGCTACCAGTGGTTCCCAAACACATGCACTTAGATGTTCTACAGAAATTCCATGAAACACCTGAGGCCGGACATTTAGGATTTATTAAGACATACGATAGAATCCGCAAGAGGTATTTCTGGCCAGGTTTATTTAGGAGTGTCCGTCACTATGTGTCCCACTTTAGAGACTGCCAGAGGAGAAAGGCAGTTCCTCAGAAACCACCTGGCCGACTCATACCAATTCCACTAGCCGAAACGCCTTTCCAGCGTGTTGGGAGTGACCTCCTCGTACGATTTCAAACGTCTGCTAGTGGCAATAGATGGATTATTGTTTCCACTGATTATCTGACACGCTATACCATTACAAAAGCCGTGGAAACAGCCGAAGCATCCAAGGTAGCCAAATTCATCGTAGAAGACATTTTATTAATACACGGTGGCCCAAGGTCGTTAATTACGGGTCGAGGGAAAGTTTTTCAGTCGAATCTTGTGACAGATAAACTGTCGGTGCAACATTACTCATCACATGACGACTGCCTACCATCCGCAAACTAAATGGCTTACTGAGGGCTTACTGAACGCCTTAATAAGACTTTGACCGACATGCTGTCAATATTCGTCAGTGTTGAGCAGAGCAACTGGGATAAGGTGCTACCTTTCGTGACGTCTGCCAACAACACCGCCAAACAAGACATCACAGGATTTACGCCATTTTTCCTGGTGCATGGGCGTGAGGCGACGACGACGATGGACACTGTGTTTCCGTTACATCCAGATGACGTGGACGACGACTACATCGGCCAAGTGTTAACCAGAGCTGAGGAAGCTTGGCAATCAGCTCGACTCCGCACACTGCAGGCTCAAGAAAACGATCGCCAAAGGTTTGACCCAAGCCACCGCCCTGTTTTCTACCAGCCTGGTGACGTCGTCTGGATCTTCGGAAGGTTGGTCTCTCTGAGAAGCTCCTCGGGCGCTACTTTGGATCTTATAAGGTTGTAAGACAGTTGTTTTTGATGTTACTTATGAAGTTGAAGATTTCAACCCCGACACAAGATGACGAAAGATCAGAGATACGGTCCACGCCCTTCGAATGAAGGATCCAGCAACCCAGGGTAAATTCGAAGCTCCAGCGACAGGCAACAAGCGGAAAGGTGACGAAGAACGTAGCGGCAAGGGAAGTTCTAAGAAGATCACCGCCAGGGTGAGCATTAGTCATCGGGAGTCAGAATATGCAGGACCGATGACTCGTGCCCGGACTAAGAGGACACAACACCGAGACGCTGTTCTCCTCAGGAGGGAGCAATGTCGCAGAAATAGCTGAGTAGCACCATGGTGGTTATGATACTAAACTTTTGCAAGGAGTGTCGTGCGTTCAAAACTCAACTGAACTGAAAAATTTTAATTTCTATATTCGGTTTGAGGACATTCTAGAAGTATCCACAAATGTCAAGACTCGTTGTACTGGAATGTTTTGTAGCTGTATATATACCGTATGTGTTCTGGCCGGAGGCAGTTCGCTCCGCGCTCTTGTATGTGCAAGTGCTGAATAAACCTTCGTTAAGTGAAGTTAGTGTTCGTCATTGATCTAATTACACCTTCTTCTACGTGACAATATTAATATCTTATATTTTGGGGAAAACATGGCAGACAGTTCAGCTCAGGTTGTGGCATTCTTAGGTCAAAGCGGACGACACAGATCTATGCTTAATGCTGCCATCATCACTAAAGAGGTGACTAAATGCCATCTGTGTTGGAACGACGCTTGATTCCGAACAATATAAAGTGAAATATGTAAGTATGAAACATGGTCACATGTCAACTGTGACACTTACTTTTCAGAACACGTGAGGAAATTCATGTGAATGCAGCACATCTGTAAATAAACATGTCAGTAAAACAGACAAATAATGTTCTTAAGAGGATGGTCCTGTTGATTTAGTATTATATTTACTTAAAATGTGTAGTAAGAATTATTTGTGTTTAGTCCGGACCGGAAGCGTTGCCTTTCTTACGTGTTTTAAGCAGCTTCACTACACCGAGGATATCTTCTAAGTTACTCATGTTGGCAGATGTTCTTGATTCGAATTCTGGAATATTTACCTCATCTTCTTTTGTGAAGGAATTTCGGAAAACAGTGTAACTCTGCTATGACAATGGTGACGTTATTTATGACAGTGTCACTAAAGCAAAGTGAAAGTATGGATTGCGTCTTGCCGCTAGTCTACATACGACCAGAATCTCTTTGGGTTTTCTGACAGATTTCGAGACAGTTTGGTTGTGGAAACTATTAAAAGCATCTCGCATTGAGTTTGCGCTAAATTTCGAGCTTCTGCAAAACTTCGTCAGTGTTAAGATTTTACATTCTTTTAAACTTTTTTCGTTGCTTCTGCAATAATGTTATGGCCTGTTTACCATCTCTTATTTCCATCTCTTATTTTGGGATAATATTACCATCTCTTATTTTGGAATACCTCTCAGTTGCCGTTGATACAGTTTCTTTGAATTTAAACACCATCTAGTCGACGCTTGCATAATCGGATTGGAAGGACTGGAGACTGTCTAGTAGGAAACTGTTAAGCGAATTTTTATCTGCTTTTTAAAAAAAAATGTATTTACGTTTATTTTTGCGGGGTTTGGCTGTTACAGTATTCAGTCTAGCTACAACTACCTTGTGGTCACTAATCTCTGTATCTGTCATGATGCTCCCTATTTGGTCAGGATTATTTGTTGCTAAGAGATCAGATATGTTTTCGCAACTATTTACACTTCGATGTGGCTCCTGAACTAGTTGTTCAAATAAATTTTCTGTGAAGGCATTCAGTAAGATTTCGAACGACGATTTATGCCTACCACCGACTTTATACATGTATTCTCTCCAACATATTGAGGATAGATTGAAATCACCATCAGCTATAATGGTATGAGTTATGTACCTATTTGAAATGACACTTAAATTTGCTTTGAGCTGTTCAGCAAGTGTATCATCCAATACGGGTCGAGGAGGAGGAGGAGGAGGAGGGGCGTGGGGGTCGGCAAAAGAAACCAATTATTCATTTGTTCTGGTTGTAAAGTATAAGCTCTGCCCAAGATAAATCACAGGAACTGTGTGTGCTTAAGTTTCACTACCAGATAAACTACTTCTGACAGCAATAAACACTCTATCACCGACGGTATTTAATCTGTCATTTCTGAGCTGTGTTGTTACATCCTTTGTAAAAATTTCTATTGAACTATTTCCGACTTCAACCAGCTTTGCGTGGCTATAACAGTTTGAGATTCAGTGCTCTCTATAAGCACTTGGAGCTCTGGTTCTTTTCCAACACAGCTACGACAGTTTACGACTGCAATACTGATTGTGTACCGTCTTTCTGTGTTCGTCCTGCACTGTTCGAAATTAAAGTCCTTCCTGCACTTCCCTGAGACTCTCTAACCTAATAAGCCGCTCAGTCCCCTCCACCTAGACCCCACTTCCCGTGCAGCCGCTTCCTGCATATAGTGGACTTCTGTCCTGTTTAGTGGAACCCAGAAACCGCCCATCCTATGGCACAAGTCAAGGAATCTGCAACCTACACGGTCACTGAACCGCCTGAGCCTCTGATTCAGACCCTGCACTCGGCTCTGTTCCAAAGGACCACAAGACTTTACTTCTTCAGCTTGCCACCAGAAACCAGAGAGGATCTCTTCCAATCCAAAGCGACACACATCGTTAGTGCTAACATTAGCTACCATCTGCAGTTGGCTGCACTCTGTGCTCTTTATGGCATCTGGAAGCAATCATTCCACATCTGTAATTGCTCCTTTCAGTATGTGCACAGAGTGCCCATTGGATTCCTTCCCCTGCTTTGTAGCCATATCCCAAAGAGGCCCCATTATGTGTCTAACATTGGAGCTCCTAACTGCCATTAATCTCATTCCCCATCAGTGGTAAGACTTTACAGGCCGAGAGGATTCCTCTGGAACAGGGCGAGCAACTTCATCTGGCTCACGGATTCTGTCAGCCACAGACGGCGCCCAAAACCAGTTCGTCAGACGAACCAGGAAGGCCCTCCGATTGGCCCCTCGGAAAATCTTTCTCTGCCGGCCACAAATTGGAATGACCTACCACTCGACCATGGATAAGGGATCAACATCAAAGCCTGAGGCGGCCACTAGTCCTTTGGATTGCCCATCTGGCCCCCCACCATCAAGCCCATTGGCAGCAGCCTCAAGCTGTGTGACCAAAGCCAACATTGCCTGGAGTTGTGAGCAAAGGGTGACTAACTCAGTTCGCATCTGATCACAGCAATCACAGTTCCTATCCATACTAAAGATGGCCTGATAAAGACACACAGACACAGAGAGAGAGAGAGAGAGAGAGAGAGAGAGAGAGAGACACAGACACAGACACACACACACACACACACACACACACACACACACACACAGAGAGAGAGAGAGAGAGAGAGAGAGAGAGAGAGACACACACACAGAGAGAGAGAGAGAGAGAGAGAGAGAGAGAGAGAGAGAGAGAGAGAGACAGACACACACACACAGAGAGAGAGAGACAGACACACACAGAGAGAGAGAGAGAGAGAGAGAGAGACGTAAAGTAAGTTGCTTTTTATGAGAGTTTGTGTCAAGTCACAGTACATCTATATCTACATCTACATAGATACTCCGCAAGCCACCATAAAGGGCGTGGCGGATGGTACCCTGCATCACTACTTGTCATTTCCTCTCCTGTTCCACTTGCAGTCAAGGCGAAGGAAAAACAACCGTCTGTATGCCTCTGTATGAGCCCTAATTTCTTGTAACTTATCTTTGTAGTCCTTACGCTCGATGTAAGTCGGCAGCATAGACTCATTTGGCAGTCAGCTTCAAATGCCAGTTCTCTAAATTCCTTTAATAGTGTTTCCTGAAAAGAACACCTCCTTTCCTCCAGGAATTCCTATTTGAATTCTCAAAGCATTTCTGTATCACTTAAGTTTTGTTTGAAAATCTGATGAGCTGCTACTACTATCAGAGTTATCACTCGACTGGTGGAGCTAACTACCACAAGTGGATCTTGAAACACAAATCACAGGCGTGATGCAAACAGCAGTTCTATGAACTATACAGCTAAGAAAGTGTGGAACTGTGTCTGATAAATACACAAACATGTATGAAATATAGGGACTGATGCTAAATAACACTAACAAAATTTAAAATAAACAACTTGTTACGAGAAGTTGTGTCAACTCGCACTGCTCTGATTAGCGGCTGCTGCTGCTGCTGCCGCTGCTGTTATGAAAGTTATTGCTCAACTAGGGGCTGTAACCACTACACGTGACTCCTGAAACACAAAACAAAAGTCTGGTGCAATGCAAACAGTGGTTCTGTGCACACTAATGTGTGTATGTTGCTAATAATATCAAATAATGTGCGCAGAACTACAATCTGACTTCTGTACAAATTCAGTACAGTAATGCGATCATTGTAAATAAGTGTTCTAAAATGATTTTTCTGTTTTTTGATGTATGGCTACAATAACATAACAATTATCATATGCACCTGAGTGTATTGAACATTTACATGTGTTATGACAAGAAGTTTATTATATTTTAAATGAAAATTGTTAAATTTTTTTACTTGTTCCACATCCATTATGACCATTTCACATAGTATAAGTGGAAGGTGCACAGCATATTTTTTTTTTTTTTTTAATATTTATTGTGTATTCTTGTTTTTGTGATGCAATCTGGATCCTGGAAAATCTTATTATGGATCTGTTGGAATGAGAAGTACATCTAATCTAATCAAAGTTATGTTGAAAAGGAACTCTTTACTAATTAGAGGAAAACTGCTTTAGAATATACTCTTACTTCTCCTTTCAAGCTCAACTTTTATACGTATATATGTTGATATACTATCTTAAAAAGTGTGTGTTCTTCCTCTTTCACCATTTATGAACACTGTGAGCATCTGTACCGTTGTCATTTGACAATTTAGAATTTCTCTGAACAATTATCTCCAAACCAATTTCATTAATAATATTAAATAATTTATCACCTATGCCTATTAGCTTTTCCACTTGATCAACATTATCACACTCATAAATAAACAGGGAAATTTTAAAAAAATCCCAGTTTAAACAAGGCTCCATCATCTAAACTACACAATGTATCAAAATGGAAATTTATTTTGGTTGAAATGAGTTTTTGGGATTTTATCCCTTACCTTTATCTTAAGCCTCTTAACAGTTTGAAGGCTTGAGTTAATGTTTTCCAGATCCAGTTTTATACTGTCACCTGTGGGAATTAATGTTAATTAGTTCTATAACAGTTGTTTTTGTCTTAACAGTTGTTTTTGTCTTGTTTTTTAAAACATTCCTCACTTTTATCATTGTAAACAATGCTCTAGTATGCATTCTACATTTCTTTTGCTTGGAATCATTTAGCCCAATGGGTCAGTCATCTGAAACGTCTGAAGTGGACCATATGGGACATAGAACAGGTAGCTGAAATACATAAAAGCATTGATGTAAATTTTTTGGAGGTTTATATTGATGATTAAGCAGTATTATGACTGGGCAGTCACAAGGAACTACATTAAATAAATAATCAGCACTCTGCAGAAAAGCATATCAGTAACCTACACTTGGAGTGTTAACTAATTTTGTGAAGTATCACACTGGTCTTTATAGCAAAAGTAAGATACAGCAGTTAATGTCTGCATGAGGATAGTACATTGTTTTTGACATAGTTTGACTTTATCCTGCTGTTTGTTACAAACTAAAGTGATTTGTGATCTGTTTCATGCTTTATCTGATAGTACCTATAGGTAAGCACATCACATAAAATATCTGGCATTTCCTTTATTCTTGTGTATATATATTTTAATGCATAAGCATTCAATTCACTATGTTAAACATATCAGAGGATGTGGTTCTAAACAAATACTAAATTTCCACAACATTTATTCAGAGTAATATATTGCTCATGTAATTCGTAATTTATACATAATAACAGTGTAATGAATAATATAAAACTACAATAATGTTTGTGAAAAATTGTATCTCCAGTAAAAGGATCACTTAAACATTGTCACATTCAATTAAAGCTGACTTTAATATCTATGTGGGATAGTGTGCTTCTACATGGTTAATATCCAAGTTCAAAATGTAGCATTAGTGGTTACTGGAGGATAATGATGGACTAGTTACCAAATAGACAAATCCATACACATTAAATGGGAGATATGTCAGGGAAGTAAGCAAGCCACAGAAGCAGTGGTACTTATCACTCTTGAAAGAAAGCCTGCTTATTGCTTGCCAGATTTTCATGTGCATTATTGTGCTAGCTGGATCACAATCGGGACATTTAGTGAAATTTCAGAATTTTCTTTACAATTGGTCGTATCAGAGTGTACAGCAATTAAAGTTTTGTACAGTTCACATACATGAACACAAGGTCTTTCCAGTTATGAAAAAGTTTTTATAATGATTGATTTATGACTCCTTCAGTTGAGCAGGAGTAATTACATTTTAGTCAAATTTTTAGCACTGTCCTATAAATATAACTGTTCTGAATGAATTGTGTGTGACACTTTGTTGAAAATTATTATGCTTGAAAATTTGTAACTACTACAATACATATAATCTCATTTCTGTGTGCAACTTTGAGATGCAGTTCTATAGGAGCAGTAGATCCAAGCCTTGTAGCTCATGTTTGCAGTTTGCATCTGGTGATTTGATACCAGGAACTTGGTAGTTGGAAGACATTAGGGGGAAATGGCAGGGAGTGATTAGTTTCTGGATGTCAGTGGGCTAGTGGCTTTAGTAGAGTAAAACATTTGAGAGACTACCAGTATAGATTGTGAGAAATTTGGTACAAGAGCAAATATGTTTACCACAAATACATTGGTTGCAAAAAAAGGTATGTGTTTTTGGCAGTCAGACTGAATCAACCCATTCAAAGGAAATGTCACAGTCTGAAATGTGTCACCCACATATATTCATGATAAATGTATCTAAAAAGGTTACTGTGGTGTGAAATGCAGATCAAACACTATGATAAAATTGAGGTTTTGAATAGTTTTGTAGAAGCTGCAGAAACTTTTTATTTGGTACAATAAAAACTCACATTCAGATTTAATGGGTGCAATAAACAAATAGTGACACAGAATTTATGTAACACTGTAAAAACCTGTAAATCTGAAGAGTTTAAGTCGGTAAGAAGTATATTTGGTCTAGTTTAAATTTAAGTGATTACAGCAAATGGAAAAGGTGCTAAATAGATGATTGTGATAAAATGAATGTACAGAATATTAAAGAATACATTCTTAAGACATTGTTATGCACCAAGTTTCTTGTAACACTTGTTATGGTGTATCCCATTTTTACCTAATGTGTTTGTGTGACAGGGAGGAGTTCAGTCAAATGTTGTCCCACCTGAGTTGACAGTAGTGTTTGATGTAAGATTGGCTCTTGATGTTGCACATACAGAGTTTGAAGAAATGGTTAACAAGTGGTGTAGAGAGGCAGGAGAAGGAATATATGTGGAGTATGAACAAAAATGTCCCATAGTTGATGCAACAAAACTGGACAAGACAAATCCATGGTGGTTGGCATTCAAAGCTGAATGTGACAAAATGTGAGTATGTGACATGATAATAAGTCAGTATCAATTTTATTAACAAAATGTTCTAGAGAAAATGTTTGAGAAACACATTCATAATATTTGAAAATTATAGAAGAGTTCTTATTTTATTAACAAGCAACATCTGCATATTAAAAACTCAAAACTGAAGTTCTCCATTTATTGCATGTACATTTACTTATTAATCTGGAAATTCAACATGGAATTATTATTGATATCAAGTGCATTTATTTTTGTAGTATTGCAAAGAGACTGTAATATGCAAACTAGAATAAATTTTTGAAAAAGAAAAAAATACCTGTACTTAGATATCACAAACGAGTTTTTGATTATATTTCACTTGCGTATAGATAATATGAAACAGTTCTCATAGGTAAAAGTGTAACTTTGAATTTAGAAAGGAGCAGCACATGTATTGATTTCTTTATCTAGCCATAGATTACTTCACTTTTTTTAAAAAATTTATGTGTATGATCTACGTATCATACATCTAAAACTTGGTTAGTCTTGGAAAGGGGTATGTTTGGAAAACTAAGAGTTCCTGCATTAGGGACTGCCCAGTATTGCCACCCTTCTGCTGCCATAAACCCTGGGAATATTTGGGCGACCACCTGTTGGTCATGATGGTGGAATGTTTTATGCCACAAAAGTATGCTTTACCCTAGGGCTAATTATCTGGATTGTGAGGATAATGTAAATTTCTGTAACAAAACCAAAGTTAAAGGTGAGGTGTGCTCTGACGAGGATGGGGGTTTTGTATGGAGGGGGGGCTGTTTAGGAAAATCAGTCATTGTTGGGTAACTTCTGGGGTTGGCCCTGTTTGATGCACATCAGTTCCATTAGGCTTAGATATGCATAGCTATGTATAAATTCAGTGTCTTCATTAATTTGCTGTGAATATCAAATACCAAAACAATACCAGCAGTTCAGATTGTATTTTGGACTGTAACAGAGCCTAAAAATTCAGAAGTAATGTTTAAAACTAATTATGTTGTTGTGCTATGCTGATGAGGAGATTGGAATCTGAGAAGTTTAATTAGTAGTAAGTAACCTAGTCAGGATCAGATATAAAGATGTAATAAAAGCTCCAATATAAATGTCAGACAGATATCTGGAGACAGCAGCAAGCAACTGCATTTTTAGTAGACAAATTGATATTGTCATATGACGACAGAACAAGTGTTATAAACAGTTGCACCACCCACACAAAATACAGAAGAAATTTAAGCACTCTTGAATCAGACTTTTAAAGAGAATACTATCAATATAAAACAGAACCTCTATAACAGAAATCATTCTACAGTTATCAGATTTACTGGCAGTAACAAAGATAAAAGTGACATGAATACTGCAACATAAGGATATTTTATACAATGTAGCATAGTGAATGATAAGTATGCACAGTATTGTTAGAATGCTGATAAATAATATATTTACTGTAAAAGTAGTGTAGTTGACTTACTTAGTGCTGTAATTTCGGTAAATGAAGCAAAAATTACTTTTAGTAGGTATTTGTAACAGTTCTTTGGAGTCTTAAAAGAAATAGATTAAAGTACTTCCTACTAAAATTTTCTGAATGATGTCATACATACCATGATAACAGCCAACAATATCAAAGACTTTGGCTGTTATTATTATAGTAGGAAAGTTTGTTTTTTTTGGTGAGTGGTCTTTATTCCCAAAATATTTACACTCTACCACAACTTTCCTACTATAGCAATAACAGCTCAAATTTGTGGAATTGTTAACTATAAAATTTTAGCAAAGGAGCTAGGATTGTAGGAAACAGCAAAGAAAAGGTTCTAATAAATCTGAAATTAAAAAGGACACAGAAAACAAAAACCTCAAATAAGAAATACCATGAAAAATCACTTTTATCAAATCCAAAATGCAGTAAAATGTGTGTTCCTCAGTGTATTGTTATGACCAGTGTTGTTCTTTGTGAAAATCAGTGATTTTTCAGAAAATATTAAAAGGAAAATATTTCTTTGCTGGTGATATTAACATTTCACTCACATTTAGATGATGTGAATGCATGTTGGTTTGAAAAAATATTTCATGAATTTGTGTATAAAATTGTAAGCTCCATTGTTTCGTGTGCATTTGGATTTCAAAATATTTCTTTTTTTTTTTTCTCTCTGTATTAAGGGATCTACTTGAATTTACCCTTCTGATTGTCATCCTTATGATCAATCTGGCATCAAAGTACTGATATTTAGAGTTAAATAAACATTACCATTAAATTTAGTTGAGTGCTGTTTAGTTCTTGTCTTTAGCAAAATTTGCATTTACTGTGTGGTTCTATTTATTTCAGGAACCTCAAATTGGTGCCACAAATATTTCCTGCAGCCACAGACAGCCGATATATTAGAGGGGTAAATAAGTAAAATTCTGTTATGCATTGACTGCTTATTATGCAGGATAACATTTCCATTAATCAGATATATTCTTAAACAGAATGTTACCAAATACTTCACAAGTACTCAAGTGTACTCTATTAATGAGTGTGTTTTGTTTTGCTGGGTTGATAATTTGTATATAGTGGTAAGCAAAGACAGTCACCATTCTGCTGAAGGCTCTCAAAAATTAAGTTTCTGGAAGGAGAGGATGTTTAGAATCATGTCTAACCAAAGTTAGTGCAAGAAATGATGCCCAACAGTAATCTGAAAGTTCACAAAGCTACAAGAATTTGACTTGACAAGAATTATCTATTTTATTTTTCAGTCTGTTTTCAGTTATTGTTCCTAACTATACCTGTCTGGAAGAGAAACTTGCATATACCTTTACAGGCAATACACCATTTACTGTTCCAGCTGCTCATGTTTTATTAGTTGAACATACTTGTAGGTAACAGGACGTACACTCTAAATCTACAGTGGTGTTTCGTGCCACTGTAAGAGTTCAAATCACAAGACTCTGAATTAAACATATTATATTTTTTAAAGCAAAACAGAACAATCAAAGATGTACCAGTTAAAATCAGTTTAATACTTGTAGTGACCACAGACTGGTGAAAGTGAAACTAGACTAACATCCAACAAGAAAGAAGGAAACTAGTATCAGTGAAAATAAGAAATTATAAGCATGGTTAATTTAAGTGAAAAAGGAAGATAATTCCAAAACTCTCTTCAGATGAGATTCAAACAGTCGGCATAAGAAAAACTAGTTGAAACGATAATGAAAACAACAAGAGGAATAGAGGGACCAATGAAATTTACTAAGCTACCAGGGAAGTTTATAGCTAGGACAAGATGTGAAAGTTTAAATAAGTGTTGGCATGACAGAATACTCAGAACTGTGTAAGTGTACAAGGAAGAAAATAAAAACAGATATAAAAAGATAAAACAAATATGCCATAAAATCAGCACTAGAGAACAAAAGGGGCTGGAAAAAAGTTAAAGCTTTTGACTGGTAAAAAAAGAATAGAAATTATTACTGATAAAGGGTGCATAACTGATCAGGAATAATCCTTCTACACAAAAAGCAAGTATTCATGATTTCAAGAATTACCAGCCCATCATTCCACTTGACTGAGTGAGGAGGTGCAGTAGTTATCACACTGGACTTGCATTCGGGAGGATGGCAGGTAAATCCACCTCCAGCCATCCAGATTTATCTTTATGTGACTTTCCTAAATTGCTCTGTGCAAACACTGGAATGATTCCTTCAAAATGGCAGGGCGAATTGCCTTCCTCATCCTTAACATAAGTCAGAACCTGTGCTCCACCTCTAATGACCTCATTGTTGATGGCACATTAAACCCTAGTTTTCCTGTCTTCCTTCCATCAGTTTACTCCCTTTTATCTACAAAGTTTTGACTAAAGTCTTGAAAAATTGCATCAATGCTATTGTGGAAATATACAAACTGTAGAACAAGTTGGATGCCACACTGAGTATAACAATTGATTATATACTGATTTGATTGCTCACATTCAGTTGGCCCCTCTACGAACAGTGGAAGTCGACTGACTTTGTGGTGCTCCAGAATGTGTACAATCACTGCCAACATTTGCTACGTACCAGTATTGTGCGCCGTAACATGGAGCAATTGTGAATATACTGTTGATTTGGGGTGCTGTTGCACATAGTGATTTTTAATATTATTTACAAAAATGAGTGAAGAGGCTGTACCTGCTCCAGCTAGTGACACACTATTAACTTTCATGTCACTTCTGCAATGCATTAACCTGTTACACATTCATTCCTTTTATAGGCTGTAAGCTGGGTGCTCTGGGAGAAGGTGGCAGGGTTTGTTTTAGCAGCCAATGTTGTGAGGCGATCCCAGTCTTCTGCTCCCAGCATCCTCAGGGCCCAAGTAAAAGTGTGCGATCACCCTGCATGAGGTAGTTAGTTGAACCAATGAATATGAAATATCACTATGCATAGCCTTTATAGACGTTGAAAAGGTTTTTGGTTCTGTCAGCCACACTGCAATTATGCATGCTCTGGCTGAACATAATTTAGATATGAAGTACACAAACATTGTATGTAACATCCATGATATCATTTGAAGAGGAGTAAAGCAGAGTGATCCTATACCCCCAAAACTATATATAGCTGCCCTTGAGAAAGCTATGACACAAAGTTTTTGGAAAGAAAGGGGAATGAAAATGAATGGGAAAAGATTCACTGACTTTAGATTTGCAGACGATACAGTAGTCCTAGCTAACAATACAATGAAACTGCAATTGTCTATAAAGGATTTATCAGATAGTTGTGAAAAAGAAGGCCTTAAGATAAATCTGTCTAAATCAAATACTATGCACAACAAGTGGGTAACTACAAGACAAATAATAACAAACCAGAACTATTTAAAAAAAGGTTAGTTAATGTTTATCTGAACAGTTAATTGATGGCCAAGAAGAGATGCAAGAAACACAATTGTTTCCATATGTAATATGCAATTTAAAAAAAGGTGGTTTTTGAACAGTGTGTTCTTCCAATAATAACATAGAGCTATGAAATTGGAATTTAAATGAGTTTTTGAAAAGTGAACTATGAGCAGATGAGGGAGCTAAGGAAAGGAAATTCCTAGGTCTCACTAACAAAATTTGGAAAAGAAATGAAGACATAAGATCAATAAGAGGAGTTCTCACAACTATATGATAAATCTGTTATAGAGGAGTGTAGTTGTCTTGTGATGCTGGCTAGGACTACTGTATCATCCACAAATCTAGTGACTTTTTTCCCCATATATTGTAATTCTTTTGACTTTTCAAATAACTTTGGTCATAGCTTTCTCAAGGATAGCTATAGTTTTGGTGTTGCAAGATCAGCCTGCTTTACTGCTCTTTGAATTAGTAATTCACTTTTGTATTTTTCTATGCAGATAAAAGCCACTGAGGTATCATATATGCAGAAAGTGTAAAGGCTCTAAAATGGAAAAGGAAATGGACAGGACATATCACATGAAGTAATGATGGAAGATGGGCAAAAGCAGAACTAGAGTGGAGCCCCAGAGAAAGAAAAAGATCACAAGGCAGGTCACCTGACCATTGGAATGACAAACTGAAGAAAGTCACAGTGGACACACAGTGGACAGTAGGAGAAAGAGGCTTGGAAACAGCAAAAAAAAAAAAAAAATGCTGAAGTACCTGAACAATAAATAAATAGCTTCAGTTTTATCACTGCCTGTAGTGTGTCCAGAGATTATGATTCTGTATGAGACTGTTTAAAATATCCAGATAAAACCATTTAAATCTGGAATGTTGGTACATTATGTAAAGATAAATAATCTCATGCAAATGTGTAGAAAGACGTAAATAAGAAGAAATTATTTTATAATTTTGCAAACAATGTTACTGAAGATTTTGTTTATCTTGATCCATTTCGCTTCAATAATTTTAACATTTTGAAAGTCAGAAAAATGTTTGTCTAAAATTCTTTAGTGCAAACTTGTCTTTCCAAACTCCACTACCTGAAGACCATATAATTGAAGGAAGTCATGGTTCCTCTATTATTAATGAAGTTGACTGTAGAAGACAACAAATCATCAGTTGTTGTATTATGGGTTGTACTTACCTTTATTTACATGGATGTTATGAAAAGTCATGTTGTTCCACTGCTTTCAAAGATATGGTTTGGTTTTCTTCAAGGCACCGAAAAATGTCTGTTGTCACAGTATTGTCATGACAGTAGTAGTCATTCTACTAGACAAATTAAAACAGCAGCTCATTATACATTCAGTTGGTGCATTCAGTGCAATTTTGCAAACTATTGCTGTCCTTCCTTTATTTGAAAGTGAGAAGCTGCCCTGTTGGTAAATAAGCATGTTGCTTGTGCAAAGTATGCTCTAGTTTCTGTGAAAAATTGCAATTCACTACCATTAAAATGAACTTCTTCCTTTGCATTTGAAACAATGAGAAAAAAAACACCAGCAGAAACATTCATGTACCAGTAACAGAATATATATCATCTGCATATGTTCTTCAATCGAAGGTTTCCCATTTGGAAAAAGTCATCTAAGGCTGCTAGTGTGTAAAATGTCTTGTGAACTTAGTAGACAGATGAGACTGGCACCTTTTATTTTTCACATGTCAGTCTTTGTTTTTTTTTATCTTGAGTGGTAGTTTGTTTTACCATGTAATCATGTTTTGAATATTTGCTCACATTTCTGTTTCATGCTTAATTTGTAAATTACTGACAATGACAACTCACTCTTGAGAGAGCAGTCTCATATGTATGTAACACCAAATATTACAGAACACCTGTCTATTAAATTAATAAGAGAAGCTGTTATAACGTCAAGTTTAACACATATATTTCAGAATGACTCAACACATATAAGTCACAGAGTAAGTTGACAAGCAATACGTGTGTACACTTTAGCATTCGAATGAGCACAGAGTCCCAGTCTAGCGGCCGCTGCTCGGCTGGCCGCTTAGGTGGCACAGCTGCTGCATGGCTGGCAGACAGCGCCGCATGTAGAGGACGCGCGTAATTGTGTGGCGGCGCTTTGAATGATCGGCGAGTCACAACAGAAGCTCCAGAATCTTTCAGACATGCAACGTGAATAGTAAAACCTTTTGCAGTTGGCAGAATACAAACTTTGACTTATAGTTTTGTATCCCCAAGTCTACAGTAACTACACCATAATGATGATATTGTAATTGCGACTTTCTTGTGTGTCACAGATCACCTGAAAGCTTTAAACACTGATAAGTCATTACCTTATTGTTAATTGTGATAAACTGTACTCGTACGAATTACTTTTTGGGAAATCCTAAACGTCTGATGTTTTCAAACATCATTTATTCATAGGATGTAAGTTGTAATATAAAACACACCAAACACAGGCTTCACAAAAGCCAATATGGTTTCTCCCAGGTTCTTCACCCAAAGTATATTTTTGAAAGAAGCGGAGCCAGTGCCTCTCATAACATACCTGTAAATAAAGGCACATTTGGGTTTTATGTTCTGATTGTCATCGATGTCTCAGCAACTGCAGGGCCAATTTCTTCTTGATTATTCTTGTTCATACAATACATGGTGGGATCACTTCTGTAAGAGTAGCGCTATAGAATTTCATTCTAGTCCTACAGAAAGTGGTGGATTAGTTCTTTTCATTGGCCACAATAAATGGTCAGATCACAGTAAATCTATTGAGAAGTTAGAGGTCCTGTATAAGAACTGGTCATTGAATGTATACATACTTCTTTCCATAAATGAAACCTGGAATGTGCCACCTGATGTAACTCGAGTGACTGCTTCACATGAATTCCAAAATAAGCTGCCGGTTGATCAGAGTCAATTACTAGTCAGTTAAACTGAGAGAAATCATTTGCCTGTGTTGCTGTTATTTATGAGAGAATTTTCTATTTGTACTTCTGATATTAATCATATTTGATAAATGTAAAACTGAAAGTGGGCTATGATTATTACTTATCTTAATAACCACATTGATTTTAACGTAACTTTTCAGATTGGCTTACCAGCTTTGGGATTTTCTCCAATGAATCATACACCAGTACTTCTGCATGATCATGATGAATACCTCAATGAGAGCATTTTCCTGAAAGGTATTGAGATATATGAGAACATAATACCTGCTCTGGCAAATCTGTCAGATCCTCAGTAATGTATTTATGTAACTTACTGGGATATTTAAAAAGATATTTACACCAATGATTTCACTAAAACAAAGTATTAATATGTGAAAACTGATATATATCTCCTCCTCTATGCTGTTAAGTAATCATGTAGTCAAGATTTAATATTATTTACTGAGGTGATTTTTAAAGCAAGGTTTCAATTGAGAATTAATAAATGTAAACAATTTGTGTGAGGGAGAGTAGTATCAGATTCTGATGAGAAAATTCATACTTGTCTTTTTAAAATGAAAATAAACATTGTTACTGATTGTTATCTGTTAAATTGTCCCCTCTTCAATGTGTCAACATTTCTAAAATGTAATCATTGTGAGGTCTGTCTTGGTATCATAATTCCCAAACAATTGTGACTTCATGGACATGAAATTTTTGTTTTGATTCATCCTTAAAAACAAATGACCTTCTTGTTTCCTCATTGCATTAATACTGGTCTTAAAGACACAGTGGGATACACAAAATAGTTAACTACTTAAGTTTTAGGACAGGATTTGTCTTGATCAAAATAAGTGTATATACACATTTTAGTTGTGTAAACTGTCTAAAGAGCAACTTCTTTCACATGCATCATTAGGCCACTTTAAGAATAAAATTGCTTCCACATGGTCACAAAACAGAAACAGCTAAAAGTTAAGCAGCTACTTCTAATGTTTGGCATTCTGCATGCACAAAGTACGTGACAATGATATGGTAACTGTAATCAAGTTACTTTCAAGAAAGAAAAGATGACTTTCTCAATGTGTGCAATTTGTGAAAGCAATAGTTTGCTTAAATAGTAGGCTTAACAATATTTTTGCATGGTAGAAGATAAACATGATTGTTTTTAGATATTTTTATTTTACTTTTGTATATTAACCTCATATACTGAAACCTATGTAGAGTGTTGTTTGTTAAAACACAGAGTGGTTGTTCTAATTAAAAATGTAACAATAACCAGTAATTATATTTGTACAAAATTTCAAATTAAGTATGTATAAGAATTATCCACAATGTACTTGCATGAAAATGATATCGTAAATAAACTGATAAATATCTTGTTACATAAGAAACTTATTATGCAGCACAACGTGGTGGTTTAAAAACAGAAACATGAGAGGGGGACAAATATTATGACATTAAGAATATCCTTGAAATTATTTCACTCACTAAACCTATTTCTTAAGTATGTCAGAATGTTACAGTAGGTCAAAGATGAAAAAAAAAAATTGGTGCAGAATAAATTGAAATGAAGAATATTAATGAATGTAGTGCACAGGTTCACAAGTGACATAGCTTTCTGTATTGAGAATCAGTAAACAATTTAGTAGTCTTTTTTCTTCATTATTCCAGAGCATGTAAAGTAAGGGACAAATCTTTTCTAGTGATGGAAGCTCAGCCAGAAGGAATTGTGGTGCTGTTACAAAAATGCAAGAACCCATAAAATTCATGATTTTTGCCATCTTTGGCTATATAAGCTGTTTACTCATGACCATCACTGCAGGAACAGTACTACTAGTGTCAAAATGTGGAAAGTCACACTTACACAATTTCAATACATATTACTATCCATAAACACAGGACATCAACCTGTCAAAAGCACTAAAGATGAAAAATCTGTATTGACAGGGTAAAGATTAGGATAGTGGTGGGGTCCTTGTATCATGAGTGTTCACAGCAGATGAAATAGTTTAATACAGCTAGACTCATCTCTGACATTCTAACATCAACAATAAAAAATTTCCACCATCAGATTTAATTAAGTAGGGAGAAAAGTATAGTTTCATTGAATCATTGTAACAGTCACACTAGGGAGAGAGGGGATACTGATTGACCATGGGAAGAAGTTTAAAAGAGTGCATATAGATAACAAATTTTGTTCTTTCATAACATTCGTAAAAAAACTACGAATCCAGTTTTCCTTTTACAACAGGTTAGAGACAATGAGTGGAAACCAAGAGAGGGGGTAACATGTGGGATCACTGCATCTACTGCCAAGGTAAGAGCACATTACATACTGTGGGGAACTACCTAGAATCAAAACTTAAAGGAGCACTACAAGCAAAACTAGTACTCTGCACTGTCATCATAATTCTTGGAATTAAATTGAATGAATCTTCCAAACTATGACAGAAGCTGCAGACAAAATAAATGACCTATTGAAAGGAGCTACATGGAAATTAAAAGTATTATGTGCTCCACCAGCAGGCATCAGTTTTAACTACCCCTTAATTCTTAATGAGACCACAAAAATAATTCACTGAAATGGAGGAACTCCTCTGGTCTTGGTGGTATTTCAGCAGAAGTAATGAAATCCAATCTTATGCTGATTTCATAGTGCAACGGGCAAAGAGTTAATATTTGTTTACTGAAAAAATGAAATATGCAGTAGCAATACCCAATTATAATTGAAGATAAGTAATAGATACTACATTATAGATCAGTCTCTCATATTCAGATGCTCTGAAAAAAAAAATGTTTGAAAAGGTAGCATAGAACAAGTTTGGTGGTAAAATGCTATGAGGAAGTTCTCTATAAAGGGTTCTCAACAGAGGAAGCAATATATGGTCTCGCAAACTCGGTTCTGATAGAACTAAACAAGAAACAGTTTTTAGAGGAAACTATGGCCTTGAAGGTATCCCCATTGTATGGATGAAGCCAACAACAGAAACAAAGGGTCACTGTAAAAAGTAGTACTACAGGAATAAAGCCAAGTCCAGAGAGGGAATCAATAAATATTGTCCCACAAGTTGTGGTCCTAAACTCACTCCTGCTCTTGAACAACATAAATGATTTGTCAAAGACATGGGGTGAATCTTCAAAGACTGTGATGTTTACTGATGACAGAAGTGTGCTGAAAGAGGTGCCACACAAGTCCGTATGAGGCTTAGTTAGGGGTATAGAATAGACTTAGAACTGGGCTACAGCAAGTAGAGATCAATAGGTACACACTAACTGAAACAGTTTGTGATATTCCTAGGTATCCAAATGTATAACACACTGATATGACAAGATCATGTTGATGAGTTCTGCCTGATTTGCACTTGGAAATCTCTCTCACTGTGTTAACATCGAGACAGCATTAGTAGCGTACTTTGCATACTTTGATATGCCTCTGGTACATCAGTCCAGCGAATGTGAAAGCCCACCAGAACGCATGGACCTCAATATCAGCTGCTAGATTGTACTACTATAATGTGCAAGGGCTGCAGTCTCTGGGGCAGAGCTGGCCGTGGAGACACACAAGTGTGTCATGCGGCAAATCAGTACCCTTTAAATCCATCAGCGCAGCTGCTCAGTCAGTCTGTGGTGCTTTCACTGCGTTATTGTGTTGATCTCACTACAAATCGTTGTTTTGATTGTGGATTGGCCACATCTTAGGCATTTCAATCTTGATTTGCTCACTGTACTTATTATTCCACTGTGCCAAATCTGTTCTGTCTTTCTCTTGTTGTTGGCCACCTGTTTATTCTCTGACGCCTCGCTGTTGATAATCTTGGACAGTTTTCGCGATTCTGGACTTACGCCTGACCTTGTTTGATTCGTTACAAATGGCGATGAGGTAAAAAGTTAGCAACGACCCATGGATGCAAAACTCGTAAAACAGCAGCGGTTGCAGCACCAGTTTGAGCAACACTGCAGCAAACCAACTTGCTCTGTCAGGATATTCAGCTTTTGTCAGATCGCCTACAGATTCAGGGCTCTCATTCCATGCAGGCTGTGGTCACTTCCCAGGCAGAGTTTTGCCCATCCTTGCTTCCGCCATTTAATGACACCAGTGGGGATTGGGCCAAGTATTTGCAACTGCTGAAATAGCACTTTGTCACTTTTCATCTTTTGTATGATGCTCTCCAACATTCACTCTTTCTTGGGCTTCCCCAAGAAAGGAAGTTGGCTCCACACTCAAATCCTGTCACACTCATGTTCGAAGAAATGTGTTCATAGCTGTCCAATTATTATTTTTACAATTATATGTGGTCGTATCATGCCTTGATTTCCATCAATACAACAAGTAACCTGGTCGCTCGTACCACTTGTGAGTGATGGATATGCATGGATTGAGTTGAGTTGCGATTTCACTTGTACGAAACCAGCTTCCATAACTTCATATGGTGATTCCTTGATCATAGACACAGTGGTCCAATTGGCTCCACATCCGGTATCACACTCTGCAGACCTCAAACTAGACGGCCCTTCCTTGGACGCTTGCCCTTGGGTTATCTTCCCATCCACAGCCTTCCAGAGACTCTTGGAACAGTTAACCATGTCCATCCTTGTTTATACTAACTTAATGACTTGGCACAAGCACTACACTACAGGACCACCTGGACAACTTTTTTACCTGTGGTCTTGTTGCAATTGATACCACCAGAGGTGGCACCTGGTGATAGCTGGTAATACATCACAAGAATTCTGCTGATGCTGACAGTGGTCACACATGTCAACACTGCAGTCAGTGATGCATGTCCGCTAGGTCCAGCCTCCTCCACTGCTGACAAGAGCAACCTCTGCAGACTGGGTAAAGGACAGCTCTGTGGCTGTTGAATTCAGTTTGTCATGAGCTGGGCATCTGAGTGCGCTGCATCTTACCTCGTGACTATGTGCTTTTTTGTTGATGAAATTTTGCTGTGAACCATGGACTCTGATTTTGGATTGTACATCAGGATTGACGCAAGTTACGTAAAGGTAGATTTACTGACTATCGGTAGAATTTAATTATTTGCCCCTGGCCAAAAACTCTGACAGTGACTGTTTACTGCTCCACTACATTTGGCCACCTATCTACCTTTGTTGATATCCCATGAAGGGATACCACAGTACCCTTTTTGCCATGTTGCATGATGCAGGGCTCAAGTGACACACAATTGCCAGTTTTTTTTTTTTCAGGACCAAGTGGGATACCTCAGCCACTTGCACAACAAAGAAGGGATCCAGCCCACTGACTAAAACTTTTAAAATGATGACAGTACCAAGCAACCAATTGTATACATCGAAGACAGTAAGGCACTCTCAAAAGAACTCCTAACAAATCGAAGAAGAAGCTTTGGTAATCATCTATGCCATTAATAAGTTCCCCATTTATCTGTATTGAACCAAGTTTACTCTCATTAGAGATCAAAAACCACTGGTAGCATTCTTTGGACCCCACTCTCTACTTCTGGAGTGATTTGTGCAACGGCTGTGATGCTGAACTCGTTTCCTTAGATCATATGATGATATCATTGAATTCAAGCCCATGGCACTACGCACAAATGTGGATGGTCTCTCTTGTTTCCCCTTAGGGCCCAAACTGTCATTTGACCAATAGGAAATGTCATGTTTCCACAATGAAGTGGGGCGACAGAACATCTTGGATGGGTTTCCCATTACAGCTACTCAAATCACTGCAGACATGTGCTGTGAGCCTGTCTTAGAGCACGTCCTGCACTATGTGCTCCAAGGGTAGCTTATGTATTTTTCGAAATCTACCGATCCAGAGCTCCGGGCCTGGGTTCACCTCACCCACCATTTATCGGTCATCTCTGATGTTCTGCTGCTTAACGCAGAGATGGATACTCATTGTTTTGTCATCATGACTACATTGGAGAAAGGTGACCTACAGGTTGATGTGGTATGTGAACCACGTGCCGTTGCTGGCGACGATTTACATCGTTGAGAGGTGGAGGCTAGATTAAAGGCAGACTGAAAATTTTGATTCCATTACTTCTCAGTCCCCGGCACACACTTTACCACTAGATAACCAGATCCACCTAAGAAAAAAAAATTAAGACCGTAGTAGTCTATCTTGAGCGATAGTGCCATCTGTGCATTCAGATATGTTGATGAATTCTTCAACCAAGACAGAAGAAAGAAGTGTTGTTTCTTTGTTAGCAGGGTACTGAGGAATACAGGGAAACGAAGTAGAAAGTAGAAGGTGAAACAGATAAATGCTAATATGTGACACGCACTGTGGTGCTATCTGTCCCATCATTCTTGAGCAGTTAGATAGACTGTTTGGAGTGGGGGGGGGGGGGGGGGGGGGAGAGCAGAGGTAGCAAACTGTAGCTGGTGAAATCCACGACGTAGCCGTGACGTTTCACCTTTATGCCATTTGGCCATTCGGATGAAATTAATATAATGTTCGAGTAAAACCAGCACTGATGTACTACGTATCTATTACATCCTCTGGAATAGCACGCGCCAGTCGGTGCTGTTTATGATGTAAATATTTCTGCACGACGTCATTTAATTAACTGGATGTCTTTTATATTGTGACAAGAGGGTGACAATCAGGTTTACGCTGATCTGCCCTACAGTTTATGTGATGAAGATGTGAATCTACATCTGCATCGACATCTGTACTCTGCAAATCACTGTGAAGTGCGTGACAGAGGGTACGTCTCATTGTACCAGTTATTAGGGCTTTTGTCTGTTTCATTCACGTATGGAGTATGGGAAGAATGAGTGTTTGGATGCCTCTTTGTGCGCTGTGCTTAATTGACTCTTCTTTTCACGATCCGTACGAGAGCAATAAATAGGGGCTTGTAATATAGTGGTAGAGTCATTATTTGAAACTAGTTCTTGAAATTTTGTAGGTAGGCTTTCTCGGGATAGTTTATATCTATCTTCAAGAGGCTGCCAGTTCAGTTCTTTTAGCATCTCCGTGACACCCTCCCACTGGTCAAACACATCTCTGACCATTTGTGCTGTCCTTCTCTGTATACATTCAATGTCTCCTGTTAGTCGTGTCTGGAACGGACCCCATGCACCTGAGCAATATTCTGCGATGGTCCACGCAATATTTGTAAGCAGTCTCCTTTGTAGGCTGAGCCCATTTCCCTAGTATTCTACCAAAAAACTGAAGTCTGCCCCCTGCTTACCCACGACTTGAGCCTATGTGATCGTTCCATTTTATATCCCTTCAACGTGTTAAACCTAGGTATTTGTGCGACTTGACCAATTCCAGCTGTGACTCATTGATACTATAGTCACAGGATCCTATGTTTTTTCGTATTCTGAAGTGCACGATTTTACATTTCTCAACATTTAAGGCAAGCGACCAATCTTTGTACCACTTTGAAATATTATCAAGATATGATTGAATATTTGTACAGCTTCTTTCAGACAGTACTTCATTATAGATAATTGCATCATCTGCGAAAAGTCTCAGTTTACTATTAAGATTGTCCACAAGTTCGTTAATATACAACATGAACAGCAAAGGTCCAAACACCCTTCGCTGGGGCACTCATGAAGTTACTTCCACATGTGTCGATGACCCTCCATGTGAGATAAAATGATATGCCCTGTCCACAGAAATCCTTAAGATCACGTAGATGTGGCACTGAGTCAAATGCTTTTCGGGAATCGAGAAATATGGCATCTACCTGACTTCCTCGATCCGTGGCTTTCAGTAAGTCATGTGAGAAAAGTGCGAGTTGGCTTTCACATGATCGATGTTTTCGGAATCCTTGCTTGTTGACACGGAAGAGGTTATTTTTTAAGGGTACACCGGTACGTTTGATATCAGAATATGTTCTAAGAATCTACAATAAATGGATGACAAGGATATTAGACGGTAATTTTGTGGATCGCTTCTGCTACCCTTCTTCTAGACAGGTGTGACGCACTTCCTTCCAACTACTGAGAACGGTTTTTCTTCGATGGATCTATGATAGACTGGAGTTAGAAGAGGGGCTAACTTGGCCGCGAATGCAGTATAGGATCTAATAGGGGATTCCATTGGTCTCTGGAGCTTTATTCAGTTTTAACGGTGTCATCTGTTTCTCATCACTGACACTGGGACTTACTTCACTCATATTTTCAGTAGTACAAGAATTAAACTGTGGCAATACTGCAGGGTTTTCTTTTGTAAAGAAACGTTCGAAAATGGAGTGCAGCATTACTACAGTTGCTTTTTTACCGTCAATTTCATTTCCTGTCTCAGCCATAAGTGATTGGACACTTAACTTCGGTACCAATAAATAACCTTAACATATGACCAGAGTTCTTTGGGTTTTGCGAAGATCTTTCGACAGTATTTGATTTGATTTGATTTGGAAGTCACTGAAGGCTTCATCCACCGCTAACTTGACAGCGAAGCATATTTCATCCAGTACCTTTCTCTCTAACTATTGCCCTGAGCTTTGTTTTACACCTGTTACCCGGTAACTCTGTTTCTTTAAAAGTTTCATAACAGTGATTGTACACCATGGAGGTTGCCTCCCATGATGAACTGTATTTCTGGGCACATATATATCCAATGCATGGTCAGATATTCTTTTCAACTTGAGCCATAGTTCGTTTACTTGCTCCTGTCCTGAGCTAAAAGTTTCAGGTTTCTCACAGAGACACGATACTACTGTTTCTTTATTTCTATTTTACTGAACATATTAATCTTTCTACTTGTTTCAGTTGCCCTTTGTACTTTGGTAATTATTGTTGCTACAACGGTCTCATGTGCACTGACACCAGTTTCAGTCAATGAGGTCAGGTCTATTTGTTGCCATTAGATCTCATATATTTATATCATGAGTGGATTCTGAACAATCGAATCTACGAAAATTAAGTCACAAATGCCGATAGAAAGGTTCCGTGTTGGTTGAGATCAATTCCATTACACAATATTTTGGTGACACCAATGAAAAATTACCATCATGACAAAGTAAGAGAATTCAGAGCTCACACAGAAAACTTTAGGTGTACATTTTTTACCTCGTGCTATTTGTGAGTGGAACGGTCGAGAGACTCCATGAAGGCTCGTCCCACCTGCAGAGCATTCATGTACTTATTGATAACTGTTTTGAAGAACCGGCAACAAATTACGGAATAGAGTTGCGTATAAAACTGAGATTTCTGTTCTTACGGTGGATCGGATGACACACCACCCTAGATGTTTTTGTGAGTTTCTCAATGGAGAAATGCTTCGCCAAGATAGCTGTTTAATCAACTGCGCATTCCTACTTCCTTTCGTGGGCGCCCCTTGATGTCTAGAAAATTCATTAAATGTAAGTGAGAATATCAGAACAGTTTATTGTGTTTTGTGTCCAGAATTCGGGCACTTTGATAACATTACGCAGAGCTGAGTCACACTATCACAGCAGTGAAGATCAAAGGTGCCTTCTCAGAATTGTTTGAAGCGTGCTTTGTGACTTGGATGTGCAACAGAGCGCCGAAAGACTAAACAGCCGAGACGATCTCATAGATTCTCCGTACGGCTCAGGATCAAGGACTTAATGGTCCCCATTTCTTTTGGAGGTATCCGCTGTATTTGTGAGGACAATGTCAGACAATTCTAGCACTCAAATGTTGCCTACCTTAAGGCTGCAATCACACTGGCAGCTTGCCCGCGCGGCTGGACTTAACACCCAGAGCGATTCAGCCGCGACTATACGTTAAAGCGTGGAGCAGCTGCCGCTCTATGTTAGCGCTTGGTGTATGAGTGCTAATCACACGCATTCCTTACTTCCTTTCGTCTTATATCCGACACATATATTTCGTTGTAAATTTTCAGTTTCGAAATGGGTTCAAGAAACAATTATTCTAGTAATAAAATAAAAAAAAACTTAACGCTTGGATGGAATTTTATAAAAATAATTGTGCCTAATTTTTAACATAAAATAGTAACAGGAAAAAAAATCCCGCCCGGTTGGCCGTGCGGTCTAACGCACGGCTTTCCGGGCGGGAAGGAGCGCCTGGTCCCCGGCACGAATCCGCCCGGCGGATTTGTGTCGAGGTCCGGTGAACCGGCCAGTCTGTGGATGGTTTTTAGGCGGTTTTCCATCTGCCTCGGCGAATGCAGGCTGGTTCCCCTCATTCCGCATCAGCTACACTATGTCGGCGATTGCTGCGCAAACAAGTTCTCCACGTACGGGTAAACCACCATTACTCTACCACGCAAACATAGGGGTTACACTCGTCTGGTGTCAGACGTTCCCTGGGGGGGTCCACCGGAGGCCGAACCGCACAATAACCCCAGGGTTCGGTGTGGGGCGGCGGAGGGGTGAAGTGGACTGTGGTAGTCGCCGTGGGGTTGTAGACCGCTGTGGCCCCGGCGGCGACGGAGCCTCTCCGTCGTTTCTAGGTCCCCGGTTATCATACAATACAATACAATACAATAGGAAAAAATAAATCTGATATATATTTTTATGTATTGACCAAGGATCAACTCTTTCAATGTCGAGAAAGTAATCAGCGAATTCATTTCGTGTAGTCATGGCAAAGAAGTTTGCGTGGTGCCGTGTATGTTATCTAAACCGAATTTTTTTAAGGCATCATACAATTTTTAGTATTCATCTCTGGTAAACAAAGCTATGCAGGACGCAACATACGCTAATTATCAAAGCAAAGCAGTTCTCCAGTTAAAGGACAGTGAAATATCAGCCATTTATTGGTTAAGAACCCAGAAGTTCACTCCGTGTTTCATCGCGCTCTAGATAACCCGTAAATATAAACTTTTTTTTTTCTCAGATGTCTTCACAGTATACAATGGCAGATCAAAAGTATCCGGACACCCCACGCAGTGCGAAATTGACTACCATATGTCACCAGAGGCAGATCTACCAGTATTGTCAGTAAAGAATCAGTAACAAAAGGAGACCTCAGTCACTTCGAACATAAATAGTCATTGGATGTCATCTGAGGAACAAATTCACCAGGACAATTTCATCCCTTCTGAATTTGGTCAAGTCGACTGTTGCTGTGTGATTGCGAAGTGGAAACGTGAAGGAACAATCACAGTTAGCTAAACCATGACAAGACAGACCTCATGGCCGTCCGGAGTGGCCGTGCGGTTCTAGGCGCTACAGTCTGGAGCCGAGCGACCGCTACGGTGGCAGGTTCGAATCCTGCCTCTGGCATGGATGTGTGTGATGTCCTTAGGTTAGTTAGGTTTAAGTAGTTCTAAGTCCTAGGCGACTGATGACCTGAGAGGTTAAGTCGCATAGTACTCAGAGCCATTTGAGCCATTTTTGAACAGACCTCATGTACTGACCTACAGGGACTGTCGATCATTGCAGAGGGTGGTTGGGAAAAGCGAATGAAATCGTCGGAAGGAATCGCTCGTGAGTTCCAAAGTGCTATCACGAATCCAGTTAGTCCAATGGTTGTACGTAGGGCGTCAAAAATAATGGGGAACAATGGTCGAGCAGCTCCTCATAAGTCACACGTTTCTGTAGTTAATGCTAAGCGATGTTTACAACGTTACCTGTCGCCATGAGTAGTGTCAATAATGAAGTATGGAGGAGGTAGTGTTACAATATGGGAGAGGTTTTCATGTTTAGGGTACGGTCCCTTATTGCACTTAAGAGAGCGAACACATATTACAGCATTGTGTACTACATGCAGTAGAAGACAGTTCAGAGACGATGACTGTTTCTATCATCATGACAGTGGACCATCTCATAAAGCAGTATCTGTGAGACAATGGTTTTTGGACAACAACATTCCCGAAACGAACTGGCCTGTCCAGAGTCGTGACCTGAACACAATGGGACGCCTTTGGAATGAATTAGAATGTAGACTTCGCTCCCCCTTCACAGAGTCCAACATCACTGCCTTGACTGGATCCAGCTCTTGAGGAAGAATGAGCTGCCATTCCTCCATGGACATCAAGACTCCTCACTGGGAGTGTCCCCAGTAGAGTTCAGGCCAACATAAAGATGACAGGTTGATATATGCCATACAGCTGATCGGTCTCGATAATTTTGATGAGGACGTTGCATCTTTTCTTCAACAGAAAATGCTTTATTTTCTATAAAGTAGGATGAAAGGCGGTAGCCTGATTCAACATAGGTCAAGGTTTTCCCAGATTCACGTAACTTTTTATTTATTTCCATACATTTGTCAGTCGCTACTTTTTCTATATGAACATACACTGAGGTGAGAAAAGGCATGGGATACCTCCTAATATCGTGTTGGACCTCCCTTTGCGCGTCCAGCCATCGTGATTTAGATTTTCTGTGATTTCCCTAAATCGCTCTAGGCAAATGATGGGATGGTTCCTTTGAAAGGGCAGAGCCAACTTCCTTCCCATCCTTCTCTAATCCGATGGGACTGATGACCGCGCTGTTTTGGTCCCCTTCCCCAGATTAACCAATCAACCAGCCTCCTTTTGGCCGGCGTAGTGCAGCAGCTCGACGTGGCATGGACTCAACAAGTCGTTGGAAGTCCCCTGCAGAAATACTGAGCTGTTCTGCCTCTATAGCAATCCATAATTGCGAAAGTTTTTGTGCATGAGCTACCTCTCAATTGTGTACCATAAATGTTCGATGGGATTCATGTCGAGTGATATGGGTGGCCAAATCATTCACTCTAATCGTCCAGGATGTTCTTCAAACCAATCGCGAACAGTTGTTGCCCAGTAACATGATGCATTGTCATCCATAAAAATTCCATTGTTATCTGGGAACATGAAATCCATAAATGGCTTCAAATGGTCTCCAACTAGCCGAACATAACCATTTCCAGTCAATGATCAGTTCAGTTAGACCAGAGGACCCAGTCCATTCCTAGTAAACACAACCCCCACCATTGTGAAGACACCATCAGCTTGCATAGTGCCTTGTTGACAACTTGGGTCTGTGCCACTCTCGAAGCCTACCATCAACTCTCACCAACTGAAATCGGTCTCATCTGATCAGGCCCCGGTTTTCGAGTCGTCAAGGGTCCAACCGATATGTTCACGAGCCCATGAGAGGCGCTGCCACATGTCGCCGCACTGCTCTAACCGATATGTTCGTCATATATCCCATATTGATTTCTGCTTTCATCTCACATAGTATTGCTTGCCTGTTAGCACTGACAACTCTACGCAAAAGCAGCTGCTCTCGGTCGTTAAGTGAAGTCCGTCGGCCACTGCACTGGCCGCGCTGAGAGGTAATGTCTGAAATTTGGCATTCTCGGCAATCTCTTGACACTGTGGATCTTGGAAAATTGAATTCTCTATCGTTTTTCGAAATGGAACGTTCCATGCGTCTAGCTCCAATTACCAATCTGCGTTCAGTCTATTAATTCCCGTTGTGTGGTCATAATCACAACGGAAACTTTTTCAAATGGATCATCTGATTACAAGTGACAACTCCATCAATGTACTGCTCTTTTATACCTTGTGTACGCTATACTATGTCAATCTTTATATGTATATATCGCTACCCACTTTTGTTACCTCAGTATATGTCTACGAAGGTTAGGTAAAAGTCAGCGTCACAGTCTACATGTAGCACCATAGAAGAAATGATTTTGTAGTGGTAGTTCTGTGTTCGGGTTATCAAGTCTAGCCCAAAGAGTGGTTTGATGTAAATTTCCACATTAGTCGATCCTGTGCAAACCTCTTCGGCTTCGGATAACTATGGCAGCCTATAATGCAGTGGAGTACAGGCCTTTTATTCATTACATAAATCTTATACATCTCAGTTCTCTGAGATATAATTAGTTTTTTGTGTAATTTATGAATTTAGTTCTTGTGGCTTGACACGTCTCGTAACTGATCAATTCATTTATGTAAAAATGGCAATTTCGGAGTCTTCCACTCCCACCCAGAGAAATTTCTGCGGACGTCCATGCATGAAAGCCTGCAATGTATGAGTATGGCTCCCATCAGTGCCACCAAGGAAGTTTGGGGAGCGTGCATTTTGGACATGATAGAAATGCCACATTTAAAGGAAGAAGTTCTGTAAATGTACAGCCTGTGCAAGCTTTTCACGAGTAGTTAGTATTTGATGACTCCAATACTTCCGTCGACGTGTATCTTTGCCTTTTAGTAACAGACCGAACAGCAACAGTTCCTGGTCAGAATCCACTTCGCAAGTACACAGCTCTTACAACAGAGTTCAGTGGCGCGCCCAGTCGTTCAACGGGGCGTGTCAATCACGCGATAGTCGCTCCTTTATGCGGGTCAGTTGCCGCCACTGTGAAAGCAGCCATACTGCAAAGTAGTATCCCGCCCGTATGCTCCAGTGAAGTAAGGAAAGTTAGAGTTGAAAGTCTCGTCTATATTGTTGGCAGTATAAACGGAGCACTATGTAAGCTGGACGGTAGAATGAATCGACAATATTTTGTTCGCTAGAAGTTACTTAAGGGAACCGAATCTACTCCAAGAATGGCAATCTGCAGTATAAATGTACATTAACTGTGACTTTTGATTGGTATCGGCTATATGACACGTGTGTTAGTTGTCCAAGAGAAGTCTATGGAAGTATTTTCCAGATAGTAACACCATGGTCAAGTGTCAGCGGGCTTCCATGAGTGTAGGTCATTTTCTCTTTGCTGTTCCTAGCCTGATATGTGCAATACCATCATTTAGATAAAGAAAGAGACAGTTGTCGGTGGAGAATAAAGGAAGTACTCATGTGTTCTAAGTTGAAAGGGCAGGAAGATCTAAGATGGAAACAGATTACCTATCGTAAGTAAAAACGAAGAAACATTAAATTGTGTAGAGTAACTCGGAGAATACACCAACTTCATCTGTATAAAATGGTGACAAGTTTTAATAAGTTGACTGATTATGTGAATGAGTGGAAGAAAATTGAAGACAGCAGATACAACGTAGGTTCCAATGAAAAACCCAACCTCACCTCACCTGTATGGGATGAACTTCGAATCCGCACACGTGAATTTCCACCCAAGTTCAGGTCCCTACAGTACAATTTATCTTTCTTCACCTTGAACGTTAATTCACTTTCCAAATACATACTTATTTCCTTTACTGCTTGCTTAATGTACAGACTGAATAAAATGGGGTGTATGAATCAATACTGACTCTCTCTCTCTCTTCTTAATTACCATTTTCCTTTCATGTTCTTCGGCTTTTAGTACTGCAGTCTCGTTTACGTATGAGTTGTAGATATTTTCGGAACCCAATATTTTCTCTCTGATAACTTCAGAAATCCAAACAGTGTATTTCAGTCAACATTGACAAAAGTCTTTTCTATACCCAGAAATTTGCAAAATGCAGCTTTATGTTCCGAAATAAAGCATAAGGTCAGTATTGGCAAACAATGCAAAAATACAACAATCGGGCGTCCCATGGAAAAGTGAATGCCAGTCCTTCCAACCCAGAAGCACGAACAAAAAATTTATTCAATAAAATGTTCCTTTTTAGAAAACTACTGTAAGATCCATAACCATAAATACTGAATGCACGTCAACAGCTGCCTGGATTACAAGAAACGCGATATATTATGCAGTCAAAAAACACACAGATATACCCTGCAAAGACGTCGAAAAATTCAAGGAATATTTCTAATGAGTGAAAAGCCACATAGGGAATATGGACATGCAATGTTTATGAAAGCAGACCTAAAAGTGTACTGTGTATACCATAGAGAAATTAACAACATTGCGGTGATCTCTGTAGAGCTCAGCAAGATTGTAGTCACATCTGTTCATAAACCTCCGCGTGAAGAGTTCAGCTTCATTCGAGCTTCACTTAACAGAAACAAGATACCTATTGTCATGGGACATTTTTACAGCGTTAGGCTATTCTTGGGGGGAGAGGGGGGGGTCTGTTGTCACGAGCTGCAACCCAAAATCTGTACCTTATCCATAATGGCAGCAGGCTGCTGTGACCGAGCGGTTCTAGGCGCTTCTGTCCTGAAGCGCGCTGCAACTACGGTCGCAGGTTCGAATCCCGCCTCGGGCATGGATGTGTGTGATGTCCTTAGGTTAGTTAGGTTTAAGTAGTTCTAAGTCTAGGGGACTGATAACCTCAGATGTTATGTCCTATAGTGCTTAGAGCCATTTGATTTAACAGCACAAGGTGTTAGAGAAGTTACAACCTGGGTCTACTCTTCGCAAGTGAAGGCATAACACAGCAGTTCCAAAAGTCGGTGTGTGTACCTACACCAATCAGCCACCGCAGACCGAGTATGTGCCAATATTTCCCTTTGTAACACCCCTGAATGGTTGCAACAACCTTTTCTGACAGCAACCGAGGCGTCAAACGCGATTAAGAATCCCAAAGAACTGGGACGCAATAGCCAGGTAGCCATTGTCAGTGCAGCATTACATCACCAATTAAATTCTTTCTACTCGTAACCAAGGCGTCAAACGTGATTAAGAATCCCAAAGAAATGAGAGGTAACAGCCTGATACCCATTGTTAGTACTTCATTACATCACCGATAAAATTCTTTCTACTCGTAACCGAGGCGTAAAACGTGATTAAGAATCCCAAAGAACTGGGAGGTAACAGCCAGATCGGTGTGCGCTACTTATCCCGACACTGCCGCCCAGTCTGCGTGGTACCTTACTGTCAAGGGGAAGCAAGTATGCCGGTCATGCCTTCACAGGATTCACCTCGCAGACATCCAGTTGTGTGTCGCCTGTGATGTTTTGGACACAGACGAACACCGCCTGCTGTGCAGATCGGCTAGAGGAGTCTGGTTCTCGGTGCGACAGATGTTGTCCCTGATTACCCGTACGACTCCTCATCAGATACCTATCAACTGCTCCTCTTTCCGGTTCAAAAATGGTTCAAATTGCTCTGAGCACTATGGGACTTAATATCTGAGGTCATCAGTCCCCTAGAACTTAGAACTACTTTAAACCTAACTAACCTAAGGACATCACACACATCCATGCCCGAGGCAGGATTCGAACCTGCGACCGTAGCGGTCGCGCGGTTCCAGACTGTAGCGCCTAGAACCGCTCGGCCACTCCGGCCGGCCCTCTTTCTGGACGCAGGTTACTTCCTGCAAGCAAAGACGAACTCTGTGAAGTGGATTTGTGGACACGCAGCTCACTACTTGTTTGCTGATTGCGAGATAAGTATTCTTGATTTTTAACAGTTCCTTAATGATCGATATTGTGCAGCTTTCCACAATCCAAATTACAGACAATTCTCCTCCAAGTTCCTTTGCAGTGTCTTCCTTATCCCACCCTAGAGCTGGGGTGTTCCTGTCATGAAGAGATGATCTACGCCTCTTCCACGCTTAGAACCGATATATTCTCTGGTCATCGGAATGTTCTTCTCGGAAAAAATATACGTCGATAGTCTCAAAGAGTCCGACTTCTCGCTGTGCCCTCCTCCTCGCGACGCCGGTTTCCTGCTATTTAGGTGGTATTAATGTTGATAAATACGACGGTCATTCAATAATTAAAGAGACAAATTGGTCTGGAAAAAAGCGTTTATTTTTACAGAACAATACTTTTTCTACTTTTCAACATTGAACATTCAACTTGAACATTTACGCACTTAAGCTTTCTTATTCCGGCTGCAAAGAACTCTTTATCTTGATGTTTGAACCAATTTACCACAAACTTTTTAACGTCCTCGTTGTTCTGGAACCTCTTCCCACATAATGCCTCCTTCAGTGCACCAAACAAATGGAAATCACTAGGTGCTAAATCAGAAGGTTTCACGGGTTGGTTGAGCAATATAAGGACGTGTGTTGTCTTGCTGGAGAATCACGCCTCTCCTCTGAGACCCACGACGTCTCTCTCTCATGGCTGGCTTCCCCTTGTTTAAACGCAAACCGGAGTAGTATTGGCTGTTCATTGTACTCTGCTCATCGAGATAATCACAAAAAACTGGACCTTCAGCATCCCAAAACACCGTCAACATGGCTTTTCCTGCTGATGCTTGGATTTTGAATTTTTTCTTGATAGTTAAGTTGATGTGCTTCCACTCCATGCTTTGCCTTTTTGATTCTGGGTCGTAATAGTGAACCCAGGTTTCATCACAAGTTAATATTTTGTTGAGGAAGTGCTCTCCTTTTGTTTCAAAACGTTTTTTTGGTTCTGTGCACACTCTCAACCTTGTTTCCTTGTGTAACCGCGTCAACTCCTTTGGGATCCGTCTTGCACATGTTTTGCGGTACTTCAGCTTGTTACAGATAATGTTAGGAACTGTACCGGTACTAACTTGAACCTTTTCAACTATTATTTTCACAGGCACACGGCGGTCGGCACAAATAATGTCATCAATTCGACTGCAACTGCAGCTGGTCGGCCATAACGGTGTCCGTCAGTCATTGAGTCGCAATCATTTTTGAACTGCTCCACCCACTTGTAAAAATTTGCACGATGCATGCAGCCTTCATCATAAATGTTAGACATTCTACAGCATATATTCACTGGTTTCTCGCCTTCAGCAAATAAAAAAGAATAACAGAACGTTGTTCAACTAATGTGGACATTTCAAGTGGACTCGGCATCTTGAAATGTATTTTTGAGGTTATAAACAAAACAATGTTGATACATCAACTGATCAGGGCTCATCCCAGTGATGCCAACTTAAAGCCATAAAAGTATCAAACTTTTCCTACCAACAGTTCTTTCCCCAGACCAATTTGTCTCTTTAATTATTGAATGACCCCCGTAAATAAATAAACGACACTCCTTGTACCTCTGTTCCACGTTCCCTACGCTTTCCTTAATTCTTGGAGGGTGGGAACGGGGCATAGTGGCCAGGTCTCGGGTTGCCACCCCTGCCCACTGTGCCCCCGCCCCTCCCTTTGAACGCCTAGAAGGTTCCTTAAAAAAAAAAAGACGGGGGGGGGGGGGGGGATGGCGCAGTGGTTAACGCACCAACCTAGCAACCAGGAGATCCAGGGTTCGAATCCTGGCCCAGAACACATTTTCACTCGTCGCCGCTAATTCCGCGCAGTGTCCTGATGTAGCTGACAGAAATAATCCCCTCCCTTAGTTTCCTTTCTTACCGTCTGTATTTTCAGTTTACATATTTTTAGAGTGGAATTTTAGGTACTCATTTGATGGAGCAGTCTCAGATTATACTTGTTTAATCGATATGTATTAACACAGGCAACAAAACACGAAGAACAACCAGTATTCCAGCAGAGACAGCACTGTCCTGGCCTGTGCTGACTGCTACCGTCATACAGTAACAGCGCTGCTCAATCGCTGCTGGAGTACCGTTTATTTTTCATGTTTTCTGTCCCTGTTAATACATATATAATGTGACATGGGCTTTAAAATGATTTTGTTTGTAACGGGAAACAAACTGACGCTTCCCATCCACACAAGATGATGAAAGACGTGCTGAGCAGTGTTTGTTTGGGTTCATTCAAACCACACATCGAAAAAATGAAATTGTAAATATCTGCTGAAACACCAGAGAAAGTGCCCCTGATGGCTGTTAGGAGAGACACCCTGTATACCATAGATGCTGAGGAAATAACACCTATGTATAAAATCACATACTAAAAACATTCCACCCCATGACTGCCACAGTGGCACTGGTGGAGCAGCCGTAATGGATCTTTAGAACAGAATAAAAGTCTTGGTTGCACAAGATAGGTTTATTTAATCTTCACATGTGATGGGTTTCGCTTGTTCTAGGCATCAACGGAAATCTGGGAGAATTACAAACTTGTTTAATATAAATTGCCATTAAAGACAATAATAAATGAATAAATCAAAAATAACAAGAGGAAGACATACAACAATTGGACTATCGGGCACAGGGCCACATTTGTGTTGCAGGGGGTGGTGAGGGGTATAAATTTCAACTCACAAAATATTACATCATAACTGAGCATACCAATAAAATTTTCTTGCTAATCGTAATCAAGGAGTCGATCGTAATTAATTCTTATACAACTGGGAGATAACAGCCAGAAGCCACTGTCAAGCTTCATTACATCACCGATAAAATTCTTTCCACTCGCAACTGAGGCGTCAAATGTGATTAAGAATCCCAAAGGACTGGGAGGTAACAGCCAGATAGCCATTGTCAGTGCGCCATTACATCACTCATAAAATTCTTTCTACTCGGAACCGAGGGGTAAACGTGATTAACAATCCCAAAGGACTGGGACCTAACAGCCAGATAGCCGTTGTCAGTACTTCATTACATCACCGATAAAGTTCCTTCTACATGTAACCAAGGCGTCAAACGTGATTAACAATCACAAAGGACTGAAAGGTAACAGCTAGACAGCCATTGTCAGTGCTTCATTACATCACCAATAAAATTCTTTCTACTCGTAACCAAGGCGTCAAACTTGATTAAGAATCCCAAAGAACTGGGAGGTAATAGCCAGATAGCCATTGTCAGTGCTTCATTGCACCACCAATAAAATTCTTTCTACTCGGAACCGAGGCGTCAAAGTGATTACAAATCCAAAGGACTGGGAGGTAACAGCCAGATAGTCATTGTTAGTGCCTTATTACGTCACCGATAAAATTCTTTCTACTTGTAACTGAGGCGTCAAACGTGATTAACAATCCCAAAGGACTGGGGGGTAACAGCCATATAGCCATTCTCAGTGCTTCATTACATTACCGATGAAATTCTTTCTACTCGTAACCAAGGCGTAAAACCTGCTAGGGTATATTTACGAGCTCCTCGTCCAGGCCGTGAAGCCCCAAGAGATGTCTACTGGCCGCCGTGTCATCCTCTGCCTAGTGGTGCCATGCGGGTGCGGTATGGAGCGGCGTGTGGTAATCAGACCGCTCTCCCGACCGTTTTGCAGACTTTCCAGACCGTGGAGCAGCTACTACTCGGTCAAGAAGTTCCTGAATTGGCATCAAAAGCTTGAGTGCACCCCGTAACAGTCCTCCTGCCAAGGAGAAATCCTTGGACTACTTATGAATGACGGCGCATCGGTGGGTAGAGGGGAGAGGTCCCATTTTTCCAATGTTACATAGAGGCACAGGGGTGTCACTTATGGTGTAATGTTGTGAGGAACTATCTATCGGATATGACTTCAGGTCGTGGGTGATACTGTCTGAGGGAACTCTGACAGCGCAATGGTACGTCACAGACATCCTGCGTCTTCGAGTGTTACTTGTGTGACAATATCGTGGTGCCATTTATCAACAGAACAATGTTCGCCCACACATGGCACGTATCTCTATGGACTGTCTGCAGACGCTGAGGTACTCCTATGGTCAGCAAGCTCTCCAGGTCTGACCTCGAAACAACAAATGTGAGGCTACATCCTATGACAACTCCGCCGCAGCGTCAGTATCAATGATATAAGGGAGTTGTGTGTCAGCTTGCATCAGCAGAGGATACAGTGGCTTTATGACACCCTTCCGAATGGAATCAGTGAATGCATCCAGACTGGAGGAAATCAGTATGTAGTCCATCCTTTTAAAAACTGGACTACATCTTTGTTCTTTTATTCACTGATGCTAGAGAAGCGGAGGACGAGGGAACGAAATGACAATAAAGAAGAAGAAGAGTGATGATAATTTTCCATATGTGAATGCGCTCCACAACCGGTATTAACCTTCTGGCCAACGACAGCCTTCGCAGCTGATTCGATTTCTCTGTGGGATGCGCACCAGCTGGTTTTCAAGTTGCTCTGGACTGGGAATGGTTGTGATTTTGGGCTTGTAACTCAGTAATCTGTATTTTTTGTAGTTTAACAAATAAATTGTGCTGTATCTACAACACAATAAACAATTTCATGTTTGTGCATTTCATTCCTCTCAGTCCCATAGAGAGACTAGAAATCTACTCTGTAGGAATCAGCATGGGTTTCGAAAAAGACGATCGTGTGAAACCCAGCTCGCGCTATTCGTCCACGAGACACCGAGGGCCATAGACACGGATTCCCAGGTAGATGCCGTGTTTCTTGACTTCCGCAAGGCGTTCGATACAGTTCCCCACAGTCGTTTAATAAACAAAGTAAGAGCATATGGACTATCAGACCAATTGTGTGATTGGATTGAAGAGTTCCTAGATAACAGAACGCAGCATGTGATTCTCAATGGAGGGAAGTCTTCCGAAGTAAGAGTGATTTTAGGTGTGCCGCAGGGGAGTGTAGCAGGACTGTTGCTATTCACAATATACATAAATGACCTTGTGAATAACATCGGAAGTTCACTGAGGCTTTTTGCGGATGATCCTGTGGTATATTGAGAGGTTGTAACAATGGAAAATTGTACTGAAATGCAGGAGGATCTGCAGCGAATTGACGCATGGTGCAGGGAATGGCAACTTAATCTCAATGTAGACAAGTGTAATGTGCTGCGAATACATAGAAAGAAAGATCCCTTATCATTTAGCTACAATATAGCAGGTCAGCAACTGGAAGCAGTTAATTCCATAAATTATCTGGGAGTACGCATTAGGATTGATTTAAAATGGAATGATCATATAAAGTTGATCGTCGGTAAAGCAAATACTAGACTGAGATTCATTGGAAGAATTCTAAGGAAATGCAATCCGAAAACGAAGGAAGTAGGTTACAGTACACTTGTTCGCCCACTGCTTGAATACTGCTCACCAGTGTGGGATCCATACCAGATATTGTTGATAGAAGAGGTAGAGAAGATCCAACGGAGAGCAGCGCGCTTCATTACAGGATCATTTAGTAATCGCGAAAGCGTTACGGAGATGACAGATAGACTCCAGTGGAAGACTTGCAGGAGAGACGTTCAGTAGCTCGGTACAGGCTTTTGTTGAAGTTTCGAGAACATACCTTCACCGAGGAGTCAAGCAGTATATTTGCTCCCTCCTACGTACATCTCGCGAAGAGACCATGAGGATAAAATCAGAGAGATTAGACACCACACAGAGGCATACCGACAATCCTTCTTTCCACGAACAATACGAGACTGGAATAGAAGGGAGAACCGATAGAGGTACTCAAGGTACCCTCCGGCACACACCGTCAGGTGGCTTGCGGAGTATGGATATAGATATAGATGTAGATTTCTTTAGCAGTTTTGCACTTGAGTCTCACACATAATTATAATAATATCCTTTTGTAAAATGAGTAATTTTTGACATAAAAATCTGTTACAATAGCTTAACGCGCGCCGCCCTAACTTGTGGGGAAGAGTGAGGTCTGAAATGAACCCGCTTTCTGGATTAAAGCGGTTGGTATGGTACATCGGCAAGCCTGATTATTGCTTTTGAGCAATTTTTTACCGTCTCTAGTGAAAAGTCACAGTGGTCCCACATCTCCATGTCACAAACACAATACCCAAACAGTTAGAACATGAGACACAGCACACAAAATGACACGACTAACAGGCAGATGGCACACGCGAATTTCCTTCCTTAGATTATCTGATTATTGTTCTGACGGAAACAACATCCAAATGCTGAATGAAAATAATATTTCAGAGTTTGGAGAGGCAATTGCCTACCTGCTACTGTGGTACAGAATAAGGCAAAGTAAGAACAATACAACTTGCCTAAGCGGGTTGCTAACTGCACTTCCCTGTGGACGACATCTACGACGGATGCATAACCTGTTGTGGCTGAGAACAGTCACATATAGGCCCGACTACAAAGTAGAAAAAAAGCGGATTCACTGTGCTAATCGTGTGAGCTGTTAAGGTCCTGTGAAGTCCATGTGACGCAGGGAAGATGGCGGTTGTGAGTGGGGGAGGGGGCGTATGACAAGACAGCTGTAACAGACCGTGCACCAATTATGTTGATAATGGTTATCAGGCCAACGATCCTCAACGATGCGTCTGTTGACTGAGCGCGTTGGCTGCCTGCAGAGACCAATTTTCTGTCCTGCACAGCTGTACCGATTGTTCATTTCCTTGCTTTGATACCGAACTCGATGCATTTTGAATGCGGCAGCTCAGATGTTTTTATGGTTCAAAATGGTTCAAATGGCTCTGAGCACTACGGGATTTAACTTCTGAGGTCATCAGTCCCCTAGAACGTAGAACTACTTAAACCTAACTAACCTAAGGACATCACACACATCCATGCCCGAGGCAGGATTCGAATCTGCTACCGTAGCGGTCGTGCGGTTCCACACTGTAACGCCTAGAACCGCTCGGCCACCCCGGCCGGCTTTTATGGTTCAGGCGCAAGCCCCGGAGCGCACATGGTCAGTCGTCTATTAAACAATACTAAATTCTATCGTTTCGCCAGTACACTAGAGCATTCGGTAGCTACTGGCTCACGAATATTCTTCATGCATGAGACAATTCTTTATGAAAATCGTGTAGGCTCGCGGTTGATTTTACACGTTGGTGAAACTGTCATAATTTAGTGACTACTCATTGTAGGGCGTTTCTTTCCTAGCGATATAGCGACATGATGCATCAGTTGTGAAGAACGTAGAATCTGGGATAATTTCGTACACAGTGACCTCGCGTGCCGCCAAAAATTTTGAATGAGACCCGAATGAACAGCAGACGGTACTAAGGACAGTGAGTCTTACGCCTAGAGATGGGACACTTGCTCGTTTGACAAGAAGGATAGAATTCATTGTCCTTACAACATCTGTGTGGCTCGAGACGGAGCAGTGACTCTGTTTGAAAAAGAGTGACAAGAGGAACGGGCCACGAACTGTTGAGGGAACCATCTCAGCATTCGCCTCATGCGATTTAAGGAAACCAAAATCAATATGTGTTTAATTTAATTTGAACGACATTCCTCTCAAATACATTGTGCGAGTTGGCACTGTGGTTCGCACAGGGGACACCCTTTCGTGAGAAGCAGTATCAAATCCCATCGTGGCTGTCCTACTTCAGTTTCCAGTGGTTTCCCTATACAGGGTGTTACAAAAAGGTATGGCCAAACTTTCAGGAAACATTCCTCACACACAAAGAAAGAAAATATGTTATGTGGACATGTGTCCGGAAACGCTTACTTTCCATGTTAGAACTCATTTTATTACTTCTCTTCAAATCACATTAATCATGGAATGGAAACACACAGCAACAGAAAGTACCAGCGTGACTTCAAACACTCTGTTACAGGAAATGTTCAAAATGTCCTCCGTTAGCGAGGATACATGCATCCTCCCTCCGTCGCATGGAATCCCTGATGTGTTGATGCAGCCCTGGAGAATGGCGTATTGTATCACAGCCGTCCACAATACGAGCACGAAGAGTCTGTACATTTGGTACCGGGGTTGCGTAGACTAGAGCTTTCAAATGCCCCCATAAATGAAAGGCAAGAGGGTTGAGGTCAGGAGAGCGTGGAGGCCATGGAATTGGTCCGCCTCTACCAATCCATCGGTCACCGAATCTGATGTTGAGAAGCATACGAACACTTCGACTGAAATGTGCAGGAGCTCCATCGTGCATGAACCACATATTGTACTTGTAAAGGCACATGTTCTAGCGGCACAGGTAGAGTATCCCGTGTGAAATCATGATAACGTGCTCCATTGAGCGTAGGTGGAAGAACATACTGATGAAACTAAAATGAGCTCTAACATGGAAATTAAGCGTTTCCGGACACATGTCCACATAACATTTATTCTTTATTTGTGTGTGAGGAATGTTTCCTGAAAGTTTGGCCGTACCTTTTTGTAACACCCTGTATAACCTTGATTGCCGAGGATGATTTCTTAAAAGAGGCTGCAGTCGATTTCCTTTCCTACCGTTTTCCATTCTAAACTGGTGCTCTAATTCTAATGGATATGTCATCGAATGAGCGTAAAACTCTAAGCCTCCTTCCGTTCTTCCTCCAAAAATACAATAAATTGACCACTACAGTCATGAGGCAAACCTGTCATCAAACCGAAGGTTGGTTTGAATACCACAGTGATTTACGAGCCATGGTCCGTTGGTGATGGTATTATAGACACACAGTTTAAGGTTGGTTCCGAATCAAGGTGCAAGTCGGTGTTTCACATCGACAAACACTGCCAGGGGCGAATAAAGAGACAAGTGGGAGATTAAAATCCTTGGACTGATCATAGCTCGAAGGTTAGGTCCCGGTGGAGTTTCGAGTCCTCCCTCGGGCATAGGGTGTGTGTGTTTGTCCTTAGGATAATTTGGGTTAAGTAGCGTGTAAGCTTAGGGACTGATGACCTTAGCAGTTAAGTCCCATAAGATTTCACACACATTTGAACTTTTTTTTTTTAAAGCTTAGGTAGATATTTGGATCCGTAGTTTGGCAATTTACCTCTCACAAAGGTAGGCCTCAGATACAACCAACCGATTCGGCTTATATTGGGCAGGTCGCTTGTGCACAACCTAAAATGAAAGACTCTAAGATATTTTGCCTCAAAATCTCCTTGTTTTTAAGAAAATCACCCCAAAAGTCTATGTCGTGCAATCGACTCAAAATTGATAGCGATTGATAGAGAACTGAAAGTTCAGCTTTCTTCATCATCATATATGGGGTCCGTAAACGCATATTTTCCTTGAAATCGATGAAATAAACTTTAACGAATACCGCTTATGTATCCATAAGGCAAACACTGTTCAACGAAAGAGAAGCCAGAATACTGAAAAAGGCATCTGGGCTGCGGAGCAGAAAACCTGTGTTCGATTTGTTCGATTTCCAAATGCATTCTGCAGTTTCTCTTTTCATTTGTATTCTTTTTCCGTGCCGAAATTGGTAGGAATAAGAGAGTTAATAAAGTAAGTAAATCAGTAAGAACTAATATCAAGATAGGAAAATGAATTTCTGAAGCGTCTTGGATTAGTAAAGAATTAAAAAATTTAATCCTGGTCGCTTTACAACGGCTCTTTCACTCACTCTGTTGCATGACCTCGATTTTCTTCGAACATTTAGATGTGTGATACTTTTCATATAAACATTCGAAGCAAATATACTGATGGCATCAAGAATATCTAAAGAATGCAATCTTCGAGCAACTACTATATCGTTCCTTTAGAAGATTCGGCGGAAAACAGACTTGGTTTACATTTTAAAATATTTCTTTTTCGGGAATTAATTTTGGTGACAACCACGCACAACACAACATTGCTCGAAAAATTATCATGAATTATGCTGTGAATCGTTATTGCATCAGCATGGTTGTGCAATTCTCACTGGGTTTCCAGAAGCAGATTGTATTTTTGATTTCGATATAAAGTCTTTAACTTTGTTATAAAAATGAACATCACATGGTTGGCACACAGGAGTGCAGTTTGGCAGTATTACTTCTACCTTGCAAGTCTATTGATTCTCGTCATCAATCATTAATGACGGTATTAGTTTGTCCACCCCAGGAATCCAACATCAGACATTACTTGTTATCAGCGAAGCATGATTTCTAAATATTCTAAAGATATGTCTTGTAAATTGCATTTGTCAATTTCCTGGAATTGGAGCAAGTGACGTTAACATTTTTTTACAAGTCGGTTAAACGATTGACCTCTTCTATATCCCAAGGACCAAATTAATCATTAGTTCCTTATAAGCACAGGAAAACTTCAGATAATAATTTTCCAGACGCTGTGATAGAATATTTCGCCTTGTACGAATAGTTATTTTACAGATACCATTAACTTTGTTTTTCTCCCTTGTGCGATAATATGCGTCAAATGCACGTGGAATTGTTTTCATTTAACAAGGCTTATAATTTTAATTCTTTGTCAATCCAAGTCGTTTGAGAAATTCATGTTCCTACTGTTAAATCCTGCCTAGTCTTCAAAGATGAGGTGTCTAGGAAACCTGCTTTCTCGGATCACTAGACAAGAATTCAAGCAAATCGTATTGATGATCTTTATTACGAAGAAGTAAATGACAATACTTACTTTTGATATTACACAGATGTGTCTCAAGGAAAGGGCGACATGCAAAATAACCAATGTTCTTCAGTATAAACAATCCTAATACAAGCGAGATAATAGAGTCGATGCTTCTATTCAGGTCGCTAATCTTGAAGCTTCTCTTCGACTGGGCCGCGACTATTTTTTTTTGTGTGTGTGTGTGGGGGGGGGGGGGGGGGGGGAAATTGGCGTGGGGTGGGGCGAGAGAGGGGGGGGGGGGGAAGGTTGAAAAACAGCTTCACCGTTGGTTTACGGTCTTACTGTCGTGGTGGATAGTAAAATTGTTCCATTCGACAAAGATGTCATTCCAAAGACATCACTGGAGTGCACATTGAAGGTGTGGCAGTGGAACTTAAAGTCCCATACCACCCTACGACATTGGAAGTTCAGATCACAGGCAAATACTAACTAACTATGAACCACATTACGTATCAACAGTGGTGGTTGACGATGGTCGATACCCATCGAGTGGAACAGTCAACACTAATGGTTAGTGGCTGTAACAGTGCTATCTGTGGTGTCACCGCCAGACACCACACTTGCTAGGTGGTAGTTTAAATCGGCCGCGGTCCATGTAGTACATGTCGGACCCGCGTGTCGCCACTGTGATCGCAGACCTAGCGCCACCACCAAGGCAGGTCTCGTGATACGAGAGTGGACTCGACCCCAGTTGTACGAGAACCAAGCTACCGCCCAGTTGTACGCGAACCTAGCTATCGCCCAGTTGTACGAAGCCTTTCTCTCTCATTAGCCGAGAGACAGAATAGCCATCAGCTAAGTTAATGGCTACGAACTAACAAGGAGCCATTTGTATCAGTGCCTATAGCTTACGAGTATTCAAGAGAGATGTATTCCAAGGAATTATTAAAAGTTAAGTAAAAAGCATCTACATACTTTTCTTCTTATTCATTCATAAGTTTTTATGTTCCAGACTTCACGCCCGTATGCTTATTGCCGTGCGTGCACTATCGGCTACAGCTTTAGTTTAGCATTCCTTTTCAGCAATCAACATCACGGTGTCGGTCCAGCTACCGACACTACAATTATTGGCGACGAGGATGGGATTTGCATCGGATTTCGGGATCGGTGCTGTGCTTGCGCACAAAGTTGGCTCCCATGATCGCCCTATTGCCTTTGCGTCCAAATTGCTCTCGTCTGCGCAAAGAAATTATTCACAGATAGAGAACGAAGCTTTGGCTCTCGTGTTTGGTGTTACTAAGTTCCATGATTTCTTGTATGGTCGTCACTTTACCATCATCACAGACCACAAACCTTTGACATCGCTTTTTCATCCGACCAAGCCTGTACCTCCACGTACAGCGCAGAAATTCATTCGCTGGTCTATTTTCCTCTCGCAGTACCGCTACGATATCTTGTATCGGTCCACTGCTAAGCACGGAAACGCCGATGCGTTGTCCCGTTTGCCTGTTGCTGAGGATAAAGCATTCGATTCTTCCGAACTTGCTTGCATGTTCATTGATTCGGAAACCGATGAAGTGGTCGAATCGTTTCCGATTGATTTTCGTCGTGTCGCTACAGCCACAGCTGCTGACCCTGTCCTTGCTACTGTTTTACGTTTTGTTGCTACGCAATGGCCTTTGTCAAAGTCTCGGATCGAGGATCCGTTGGTTCGCCGATTTTTTGCTCACAAGGAGAGACTTTTTGTTCGACGTGGTGTTTTGTTGTTGCGTTCTGATAATGATCAGTCCAGAGTCGTGGTCCCACGTTCGTTACAGTCCTCTGTTTTACGGCTTCTTCACCAAGGACATTGGGGTATAGTGCGAACGAAACAACTTGCTCGTCAGCACTGTACTTGGTTCGGAATCGATGCTGCGATTACGAATATGTGTTCTTCGTGCCCGGCGTGTGCCGAACAACAGTCCGCACCGCCGCGGAAAGTCTTTGCGTGGCCAAAAGCCACTTCCCCTTGGCAACGCTTGCACATTGATTTTGCTGGTCCATTCTGGAATGCTCGATGGTTGGTTCTGGTCGACGCCTTCAGTAATTTTCCTTTTGTTGTCCGGATGTCTTCCACGACGTCCTCCGCCACCATCCAAGCGTTGTCTGCTATCTTTTGCATTGAAGGTCTTCCGCAGACTATTGTTTCCGACAATGGCCCACAATTCATGTCCGCAGAATTCCAGTCTTTCTGCCAGGCCAATGGTATTCAACATCTGACATCCGCGCCGTTTTCGCCTCAGTCCAACGGTGCCGCTGAACGATTGGTCCGGACTTTCAAGTCACAGATGTTGAAATTGAAAGAGTCGCATTCTCGGGAGGACGCATTGTTGCTCTTTTTGTCTTCGTATCGCTCTCAGCCCCGAGATGGTCGCTCGCCGGCTGAGTTGCTCCACGGTCGTCCTCATCGCACCTTGATGTCTTTGCTGCATCCGCCGCATCAGGTTCCTGCGCAGCGGCAGACTCCTGCTTTTGCTCCAGGCGACGTTGTATTTTATCGCAACTATCGAGGTTCACGGCGTTGGCTCGCAGGGCGCATTCTTCGCTGCCTCGGCCGCGCGATGTATTTGGTTTTGGGGGCCTCTGGTGAGGTGCGTCGGCATCTCAATCAGCTGCGCCTCTGTCGTCGCTCGGGTTCTGCCGCTCCCCGTCTGCTTTCAGCGACGGTGCCGTCCGGTCAGCGCCCTGGGGACCCATCTACTGGCTCGCCTCATCCCCAGGTGTTACCGACGATGCCTTCCATTTTGCCCCATGGCGACGCGCCGCCGCCGCCGCAGCAGCAGCAGCAGCAGCAGCAGCAGCCGCCGCCGCCGCCGACCGCATTAGACGCTTCGTTGCAGCCGCCAAGCGCCTCCCAGGGTCACGCGCCGCCGATCGCTTCCCGTGACCAGCTGTCCTCCGCCATGGAACGCCCGCCCGCTCCGGACCACATGACGTCATCGCGCGTCGGCTACCCCGACGCCATGGACGTCGACCCTTCAGTCCCTCCTGTCTCTTTACGGGCGCATACACCGCATGTTGACGTGCACCCTGGACTAGTTTTGCAGGCGTTTCCTAGCTCCCCTCGGACCGGATGGCCGGGTGCGGGTGGCACAGCCTCGCCTGTTGTTAGGCTCCCCACCTCATCGCATACGTCAACATGTGGTCCTCCCCACGGCGGGCGGAAGCCTTATTACACGACCGTTCGCCGATTTGCGGGGGAGGAATGTGGTGTCACCGCCAGACACCACACTTGCTAGGTGGTAGTTTAAATCGGCCGCGGTCCATGTAGTACATGTCGGACCCGCGTGTCGCCACTGTGATCGCAGACCTAGCGCCACCACCAAGGCAGGTCTCGTGATACGAGAGTGGACTCGACCCCAGTTGTATGAGAACCAAGCTACCGCCCAGTTGTACGCGAACCTAGCTATCGCCCAGTTGTACGAAGCCTTTCTCTCTCATTAGCCGAGAGACAGAATAGCCATCAGCTAAGTTAATGGCTACGAACTAACAAGGAGCCATTTGTATCAGTGCCTATAGCTTACGAGTATTCAAGAGAGATGTATTCCAAGGAATTATTAAAAGTTAAGTAAAAAGCATCTACATACTTTTCTTCTTATTCATTCATAAGTTTTTATGTTCCAGACTTCACGCCCGTATGCTTATTGCCGTGCGTGCACTATCGGCTACAGCTTTAGTTTAGCATTCCTTTTCAGCAATCAACATCACGGTGTCGGTCCAGCTACCGACACTACACTATCATTAGCCGTGGTCAGAATCAGAGTCCTCAAGAATGGTGAGAGGAACAGGGTGTCGGTGCCAGTGCCAGGGAGGCGTTGTGCCAATGTTTTGTAAGCCAGCGATCATGTCGCGTAGGGCTTCTACTTTGACATGCCTTTGACATGACTTTGAGATGCCTTTCCTTCTCTTGCGTGGACGTCTTGAGAGTGGGCATGGCCATTTCCTCGTGGAGGGCAACTACCCTCGTGAGAGGAGGGGCATGCAGACTCCACCAAAACACCTTATTCTGCAGGCGCTGGAGTGTCTGCATCGGGGTGACACTAATTGTAGCCCACGCAGTGGAGCCATAGATGAGCGAAGGGTGGGCAACGATCCGGTACAACCGGAGCTTGTTGTCAAGGTCAGTTCCCTGCTGGTGAACATAGGATACAATGCTTTTATCAACTTCAGTCCTTTTAGGGTTACATATTCCGCATGGCGATGGAAGAGCAGTTTTTTATCCATCCAGACACCTAGGTATTTGGTATTAGGGGACCACAGGACCTGGACGCTTGCAATAGTGATGTTGTGGTGGAGGATGGGGCGCCATTTAGTGAAATAGACTGCCATAGTTTTGGTGCCATTGAGGGCAAGCATTGAAGGCAATCTTGTTGGAACGGCACCAGGTCACTATCGCATCCACCTGCCTCTGGAGACGAGCAATGAGATGGTCTGTGTTGTGGCCAGTGGTATAGATAACTGTATCATCGGCGTATTGCGCCAGGTAGTAGTGTGGGAGGACTGGCATATCGTTTACATTAATGTTAGAAAGGATGGCAGACAACACAAAGCCCTGAGGGGTACCCATCGACATGTGGCGTAAGCTGGAGCGTCCACCTTGCTGAGTAACCAAGAAAGTCCTATCGTGGAGGAAATTATTCACGATCTTCACATTGATGTCGGGGATGTCGTATGTGTCAGCATTTTGTACACAAGATCGTCTTGCCAGACCTTGTCATATGCGTTTTTTCAGGTCCAGGAAAACCACTGGCATCGACATGGTGGAGTTAAACCCCTTGCTCATATCTTCCGTGATCCTAAGGATTTGGAGTTCGGCCAACAGATGGGAAGTGAATCGAACCTGTTCCAGACGAATTGTTCCAGCTGCCACCAGAGACTGGGGAATGCGGTGGGGGATCAATGATTCTAGAACCTTGGCCATGGTATTCAGAGGGCTAATGGGCCAGTTGTTGGTAGGGACCATAGGATCCTTCGAGGGCTTGGGGATGGCAATCATTTTGGCCTGCTGCCACTGTGGGGGAAAACTGCCAGTTGTGAGACAGTGGTTCAGGATGCTGGTTAATAAGACAATTGGCTTGTGTGGGAACTGGCAGAGGAGTTCATTTAAGATACCATACAAACCTGGAGCCGACTGCCCACACTTCCACTAGAGGATCCGTTGAATTTCTGCCATGGATGCAAGGATAGGGGCAGGCAGAGGTGATCTTTGTCTGAAAGTGACAACTGCATGTTGATCTTGTAGTTCATCAGGGGTGAGGACCTGGACGAGCAATTGGTTTTGGGCCTCAAGTGCATCGGCCAGAGTTACTACCACATGGAGGACATCATAAGAGAAGCCACCCACTGTGTGGGTGGTATGTTTGGTCTTCACAGCCGAGTGCCACAGTGCTCTGACAAAAGTCCATTCAGATTTATGTTGGAGGAGGAAGGCGGACATCTTGTCCTCCCATTGTTCAGTTTTCCAATCAGCGAGCCAGTGGCAGAATTCACGCTAGAGACCCTTCATGTGACACTTATCCTAAGGATCATTAAACTACTTCCATTGCCTGTGGTAGCAGTTCTTCTGGATTTTGAGTTCACACAAGAGGGGAGGCAAGTCATCAAGAGGGGTTACAGCCTTGGGACAATGGAAGTAGGGGCCTTCAATGCCCTCTGGATTTTTGTGGTGAGGTAATCGACACCACTAACAAGAGTGACAGGCATTGTTAGGCCGAGATGTTGCCGAGTGGTGTTATTAAGGGTCCTGGATGATTTGTCCCAATTCATGATGGTCACGGTAGAACGGACGTCTAAAGACAGAGTGACATTGGTAAGGTGCAGGAGAGGTAATCAGAGGCCAGTTCGTGGATTGTTTCTCACGAAAACTGTACCGCAATGTTCTTGAAAATGGCCACATCCAGAACGTCTGGCTGGCAGTCAGATTGGACTGGTATATGGATGAGAGTGTGGGGACCATAGACAGACAGGGCCAGAGGAGGAGTCTGCCCTTGCAATTATCCATGCGTGAACGCCAAGCCAGATGCTTGGTGTTGAAATCTGCTCCAACAATGAGTTTTTCAAATGATGTCAAGGTACGGAGATCAGCTTCAAGAAGTGGTAGGTTATGGCTCAAATACGCCATAGCAAAAGTTATAGCACCAAGGCGGGTAGAAACAGTGACTGCTGTAGCCTCTATATGTCCGAGTAGTTGGAGAACCTCATGATTATGGATGAGTGACTCATGCAAAAACACCGCCATGCCCCCTCCCCCTCCCCCCCCCCTCGGCAATGGAGGTGGTCAGTGCGGTAGCAAATCATGTTGTGGAGAGGAAAATCGTCGGCAGGTTTCATGTGGGTTACTGAGACAAATAAAATGTCCACATGGTAGTCGTAGAGGAAAGTGTTCAGTTCAGCCTTCATACCTCTAAGGCAGTTAGCATTAAAAATACAGACAACTAGATCCTGAGGGGCTGATTGTTGTGTGGTGGGCGATTCGCCATTATAACAAAATCTGACTGAGCACTTAAATGAGGGCGATGACCTTAGGGAGCCCATCCTCCAACCGACGATCTTTTGAGCTGTTTCATGAATGACAGCCCTGATGTGGGGCCGCATGAACAGAGAGATGACCTGGAGGATTTCTTGCATGTCATCCAGGAAAGAAGCATCTGTCTCCACGACTGGAGAAACATCCCGGGTGGGCTGCTTGACTCTGCGACAGGCAGGGGTGGGTGTCGTGGCTGGTGGAGAAGCCGCTTCAATGGGGGGTTGTGGCACTTCAGTAGGAGGGCGGGAGGAGGCTGCAGGCAGTTTTCAGCTTGGTGGGTGTTGGTATGCACCATAGAAGACAGATGAGTAGGATGAGACTGAGCTGCAGCAGCGAATATGGTCGTAGGGGATGGAGCTGAAGGGGCCTCCTGTGCCACAGATGCGTCAGGTGCCTGAGCGTCAGTGGTGGGATGGTCGTGGGGTTTACCCCGTAAGACGGGAACGGTTGCAGTCCCGTGATGGCGTGGTTGGTCGATTCGTCCTTGGTTTCCTTCGTAGAGGGCGGGAAGACTTCATAGCCCTCTGGTATACAGGACAACCCTTCCAGAAAGCCAGATGGTGGGGATCGTGAGAGGTGCCCAAACAGCGGGCACACATATGTTCTTTTGAGGCTGGGAGTTTGCAGTCTTTGGACGAGATGAGAGCCAGCATACCTGACACACAGAGAAGGCAGTGAACAGTAATTGCCAGTGTGGCGCAAACGTTGACACCTACGGCAGATGGAGGGGGCATTGCGGCCTTCATATGATTCAATATGCACCTTGGTGTGCAGGGGATACTTGATTTGGTAAATGCGTTTGATGTCCTCTCACTTAAGAAGGGAGACAACATGGGTGGGCATAGGGATTAATTTCCGGCCCTCAGGGTCCCTTTTATTGTACTGGTGGACCAAATGGTCCAGGAACTTGAGACAGTGTAATTCATCCCTGAAGTCTGTTTCTGGCCATGAGAAGTCGTGTGCAGTGCTTTGTCCTCTTTGCATAGTGGCCGCTGCTGTCACGTTGTCGTCGTGGAGAGGGATCGGTCAGCGTGCAACTGGCTGACGTCTTGTCACAGCCCTCCCTGCTCTATCATTCCCAAATGGAGCGCCGGCGCTTGACTCTTCGCCGTAACAACTACCTTGTTATTATTCCTTATTGATTTACTTACCTTGCTAACTGTCTTATTCCAACCAATTTCGATACAAAAAACTGCAGACAGCGTTTGGGAACCAAAGACAGGTACTCCACTTCGCAGCCAGATGCCTTGGTCATTACTGCTTTCTTTGAGCAGTGTTTACCAATGGTTAAATAAGTGGCATTCGTTAAAGTTTCTTTCCTCGATTTCAAGAACCTCATACAGTATAACGAAAAATGTTGAGCTTTTAATTAATTGTCAGTCGCTGACAATTTTGAGTCGATTGCGCAACATGAAGTTACATTTCTCACGCGGCAGCATCGACCGTACTTAGAAAAATTCAATCGGATAATTATTCAAGTTGAGTAGGCGTGGCCCTCAGCCATTCTGCCAAGTAAATAACATTCTTAAAAAAAAGGATAAAAGTGCTTTCCCACACTTTGTATATAAATTTCATTAACAGGATTCCTATCCATAAGAGGTGACCTCCTATTCCGAAAAGAACCCCTAAATTTGTGTATCAGTTTATAAATGAAAGTTTCACTTGATTTTCTCAGATTTTGCAGTAAATAATATTTTCTGTTCATTTAATGATTTTCTTACACTAACTATCAATGCTCCAGTACCCATGTATCCCACTAGTTATGTAAGAAAACAGAATACTTTTGTGTCTTTTTCCTTACAGCGGACGACTCCAGAAAATATTTATTGCTGAAAGTTTTTCAGACATTTCTTTTTGCTACGTTAGGAGCGCCTGTCCGACTTCTGTAGTAGTGTGGGGTGGAAATTGCTTCTTGCAGGAGCCAAAGGGTACTTGTCAGATCTACATCTACATCTACATGATTACTCTGCAATTCACATTTAAGTGCTCGGCAGAGGGTTCATGGAACCACAATCATACTATCTCCCTACCATTCCACTCCCGAACAGCGCGCGGGAAAAACGAACACCTAAACCTTTATGTTCGAGTTCTGATTTCTCTTATTTTATTTTGATGATCATTCCTACCTATGTAGGTTGGGCTCAACAAAATATTTTCGTATTCGGAAGAGAAAGTTGGTGACTGAAATTTCGTAAATAGATCTTGCCGCGACGAAAAACGTCTTTGCTTAAATGACTTCCATCCCAACTCGCGTATCATATCTGCTAGACTCTCTCCCCTATTACGTGATAATACAAAACGAGCTGCCCTTTTTTGCACCCTTTCGATGTCCTCCGTCAATCCCATCTGGTAAGGATCCCACACCGTACAGCAATTTTCTAACAGAGGACGAACGAGTGTAGTGTAAGCTGTCTCTTTAGTGGACTTGTTGCATCTTCTAGTGTCCTGCCAATGAAACGCAACCTTTGGCTCGCCTTCCCCACAATATTATCTATGTGGTCTTTCCAACTAAAGTTGTTCGTAATTTTTACACCCAGGTACTTAGTTGAATTTACAGCCTTGAGAATTGTACTATTTATCGAGTAATCGGATTCCAACGGATTTCTTTTGGAACTCATGTGGATCACCTCACACTTTTCGTTATTTAGCGTCAACTGCCACCTTCCACACCATACAGCAATCTTTTCTAAATCGCTTTGCAACTGATACTGGTGTTCGGATGACCTTACTAGACGGTAAATTACAGCATCATCTGCGAACAACCTAAGAGAATTGCTCAGATTGTCACCCAGGTCATTTATATAGACCAGGAACAGCGGAGGTCCCAGGACGCTTCCCTGTGGAACACCTGATATCACTTCAGTTTTACTCGATGATTTGCCGTCTATTCCTACGAACTGCGACCTTCCTGACAGGAAATCACGAATCCAGTCGCACAACTGAGACGATACCCCATAGGCCCGCAGCTTGATTAGATGTCGCTTGTGAGGAACGGTGTCAAAAGCTTTCCGGAAATCTAGAAATACGGAATCAACTTGAGATCCCCTGTCGATAGCGGCCATTACTTCGTGCGAATAAAGAGCTAGCTGCGTTGCACAAGAACGATGTTTTCTGAAACCATGCTGATTACGTATCAATAGATCGTTCCCTTCGAGGTGATTCATAATGTTTGAATACAGTATATGCTCCAAAACCCTACTGCAAACCGACGTCAATGATATAGGTCTGTAGTTCGATGGATTACTCCTACTACCCTTCTTCAACACTGGTGCGACCTGCGCAATTTTCCAATCTTTAGGTACAGATCTATCGGTGAGCGAGCGGTAGTGTATGATTGCTAAGTAGGGAGCTATTGTATCAGCGTAATCTGAAAGGAACCTAATCGGTATACAATCTGGACCTGAAGACTTGCCCGTATCAAGCGATTTGAGTTTCTTTGCAACCCCTAAGGTATCTACTTCTAAGAAACTCATGCTAGCAGCTGTTCGTGTTTCAATCCGTTGCGCAACTTGTCAACATAACACCCACACTGACAGTACTTCAGATAGCACTATACCATCCGTACACAAAAAGAACGACTGTCGATAATCATCAGCATGGGCTCGAACGTCTCCGGTTTTCCAGACATGGTTGTTTCGCGAAATATTGAGGGACGGAAATAATACCATATATGACTCTTCTTGGAACACGCACTCTCGAAATTTCGACGCTGAACCTATCCTTGATGCAGATCGCTTATATCGTAGTGACTGCCATTGGAATTTACAGAAGGTCTCCGTGTCGCTCACGCACTTACTAATGGACTCCATAATGAAACATTCTTATGTGAATGTTCTCTGTCTCTTATAATAGTAAACCTGGTACGAACCTCAAGCAGTCCTCGCTTTTGTGTGAACGGAAGGATCACTTTTACATGTCCAGTCAATGAAGAGCCGTCAAAGTAAGAGGTTACTATCAAGCTAAATGGAAGTACACCTCGCCAACACTAAATAACGCAACAACGGGGTGTGAGTGAGCTCAACAGACAAATGATCGGTCTCTATCATACTAGCACATTTCATCTCGTACAGGGTATGCTGTTAAGGCAGTAATGATGGAGTACTGACGCAGCAATGAGTGGCTACTGTACCTGTGATGTGATCAAAGCACAGAATGAACACCATCTTGTCCACAAGGCCGTAGCAGACTTGACTGTTTCATCAACAGTCTTGGCCCGACACTGGAGCACTGCAGAAGGGGTGGACCTATCAGCACCGACGGTTCATCGTCGGTTACTGCAGGCTGGACTTGAGGCACGTTTGCTACTGTGCTGTCCTCCACTCTGTAGAAAGCACTAACGACCCACACCATCTTTGACTTTCAGAGGGGCAATATGAGGTGTTTCCGGACGAGTCGAGCTTCAGAACACGCCTTACACTGATGCTGCAAACGTGTTCCATGCTGCTGTGGTTGCCACAATGTAGAAGTCTACTTTGTTAAGCGGCAAAGTGGGCAAACATTTAGTGTGGTTAGTTGTGACACCACTGTACACAGTATGTACTCTAGAGACCTACGTATTGAAGACATTCTGAACAGCAGCTGGTACAACACGTATGACTTCGGCCAGATACAACACTCCTCTTCCAGGTAACATCAGATACCTTATTTCAGTAAGACACTTCCCGGCCACATATAGCAAGGGATATGCAAGCCTTCTTCGGTGACTACTTCCTTGGCTTCCATGTTCATCTGACAAGCCGGCTATCAAATATGTCTGGGATAAAGATAGTAGCGAATTTGTTCTCCACAGTCCTACTGTAGTCACTGTTAATATTTTGTGGACTCACATATAATCCACACGTAAATAAATTCCCATGGTATCTGTAATGCCATGTCAATCCACTTAGAACCTCTGTCTGCAGCAGTTAGAAGCCTTAGACCATACTGATTTCTCATAGTCAAAGATCGTGTACAGTTTCGCAATTTTCATCATGTAGGTAATCTTAATTAGCTAATTTGTGTAAAAAAGATCAATTTCAGTTTTTCTCAAATGTTAGTTTAGGTCCTACTAGAGACCCAGCCAGTCCTCATACGGGTATCATTTTATATCTACGCCCAGACAACTTGAGTGGCGTAGCGTATTTTGTTTGGCACCGTGAACAAAATTCAGAGAAAAACATATCATAAACTTCATATAACTTACGCAATGTAAGCAGCGCACGCATAGAAAGTTGTCTGCAGGCATAAATGTTATGCGTCCCACACTGAATTGGCGTTTGGAGTGACATCTCATTGTAGTGATGGGAGCACATCGTGAAGTGCTGTTAGTACTATGTTTACAACCAGAGTAAGTACTATATGCGAATCGTGGGTGTTTATGTGTGTGAATGATTGAACACCCACTCCAAGACAAAGTAAAACGACGCACCACGAAGGAATTATTCGAATGGGGCGGAAATTGGTAGATGCAATGTACATGTACAGACAAACAAATTAGTATTATTTCAGAATAACTTGATTACTTATTCAAGAGAAAAAGTTTGACAAACTGAGCAAGTCAATAATGCGTTGGTCCACCGCTGGCGCTTATGCAAGCAGTTACTCTGCATGGCATTGATTGATAGAGTTCTTGGATACCCTCCTGAGGGATATCGTGCAAATTCTGTCCAAGTGGGGCGTTATATAGTCAAAATCCCGAGATAGTTGGAGGGATCTGCCCTTAATGTTCCAAGTGTTCTCCACTGGGTAGAGATCCGGCATCTTGCTGACCAAAGTAGAGTTAAGCAAACACGAAGACAAGCAGAATGAGATTTTCACTCTGCATTGGAGCGGAGTGTGCGCCGCTGTTATGAAACTTTCCTGGCAGATTAAAACTGTGTGCCGGACCGAGACTCGAACTCGGGACCTTTGCCTTTCGCGGGCGAGTGCTCTACTTTTTTTTTTCATCTGCTCGGGGCGGACGTCTTAAGACACCCGGTTTAAAGTTCGTTGTTGATCGATTAACTCAATTTTTTTATTACAGAGGACCATCTGAGCTACCCAAGCACGACTCACGCCCCATCCTCACAGCTTTACTTCCGCCAGTACCTCGTCTCCTACTTTCCAAACTTCACAGAAGCTCTTTTGTTTCTGCGAAGAAGAGTTTCTGTGAAGTTTGGAAAGTAGGAGACGAGGTACTAGCGGAAGTAAAGCTGTGAGGAGGGGCCATAAGTCGTGCTTGGGTAGCTCAGATAGTAGAGCACTTGCCCGCGAAAGGCAAAGGTCCCGAGTTCAAGACTCGGTCCGGCACACAGTTTTAATCTGCCAAGAAAGTTTCATGAAGACAATCATGTGCAGGCGGAAATCGTCTTTGGTTGTCATCTGGGGCACCCTTACACCGCAGCGGTACGTCGGCGATATTCTGCACTCAATTTTGTTGCCTTTCATGGCAAACCATCCTGGGCTTACATTGGAGCCGTCCACACATGGCGAAAGTTTCCACTGCTTGTCTTCGTGCTTGCCAAGCCATTCCTTGGGCAGCAAGGTCGACGCATCTCTCCCAATTGAGAAAATTTGGAGCATTATGGGCAGGGTCCTCCAACGATCTCGTGGTTCTGACGATATAACGATTTGGACAGAATTTGGTACAATATCCCTCAGGATAACATCCCACAGCTCTGTCAATCAGTGCCAACCCGAATAACTACTCGCATAAGGGCTTGAGATGGACCTATGCGTTATTAAATTGCTCAGTTTGTGAACCTCTTTCTCTTGAATAAATGATCCAATTCAATTTTTCTACAATTTTAATCATTTGTTTGTCTGTTCTTCATGTACATCACATCTACAGGCTTCTGTTCCATTCGGATAATTCATTCGTGGTGCACTTTTTTTTTTGGTCTTACAGTGCATATCGGAGACTGGCTGACGTGGCACTAGTGAAAGGAGAAATAAGAAAAAAACACGATGATCTACGTGTTTAGCTCCTGTTATATCGCTCCTCTTGTGAAGCTTAGTGTGTGCACTGTGACGTATTGTTGAAACTCATTGCCACATTTTTTTGTCTTGGCCTCTTTATGGCAGACTTCGTCACCATTTCATGAAAAGAACCGCGTCCACATGTAGGTTTGATTCGAGGAAAGAAGAAAGCTGAAAGTTGGATTATCTATCTGCTGCGCTGCTGCGAAGATTTCTTTATAAAAACGAAATAAACATGCATCCCATGTTATGTTTTACTCTGTGCCTAAATAATTTACAAACACAGGTTTTGGACTCGCGCTTTTTCGCTATGCAGTCGTTCTGAAGCGACTGCAGTGAACTGGATTTTACTTTGGCTATTTGCATATTCCTAATCAGTTATCTAACTGCGAAAAGGGAGGTACAGTGTAACGTTGAATCAGAGCCGCGTTCCGTTTCTGCCGAATCTCCACATCATCCAGAGGTGAAGCTAAGTTAAAAGGTAGAGTGAAGAAAGTGACCCAATCAGTATTCGATCCTACACTCTCTCGCTTTCTGTCCTAAAACAGTCGGCACACCGGATGAGGCAGTTCACGTTGACGTACAGGACGGGATATCCCGCGTCACGAGTCACAGCGCCGTCGGCACCCGGCACGAGCTGGTTGACGTGATTTTGCGCTCTCCACGCTCTCCAGCAGCGGTTGTCGGATTTATTTGGCTCGCAAACCATACAAGTTGTTCACAAAAATGGACGCGCCTAGAATTCCTACCTTAGCTCTATCAAAACGAAAATATCCTTTCATGACCACATGCTTGTCAAGTTGTTCTGTCTGTAGTATAAGCAAATAAAAACTTCAGTATCCGTGAACGTGTGATAAGACAAAAATGAAAGATACATATCCACCCAGGAAAGACATCAGCTTAGAATAGTTCACCAAATCAAACAACCTCACTCACTTATATTTACATATGTTGTTGTTGTGGTCTTCAGTGCTGAGACTGGTTTGATGCAGCTCTCCATGCTAATCTATCCTGTGCAAGCTCCTTCACCTCCCAGTACCTACTGCAATCTACATTCTTCTGAATCTGCTTAGTGTATTCATCTCTTGGTCTCCCTCTACGATTTTTACCCTCCACACTGCCCTCCAATGCTAAATTTGTGATCCCTTGATGCCTCAGGACATGTCCTACCAACCGATCCCTTCTTCTAGTCAAGTTGTGCCACAAGCTTCTCTTCTCCCCAATCCTATTCAATACGTCCTCATTAGTTACGTGATCTACCCACCTAATCTTCAACATTCTTCTGTAGCACCACATTTCAAAAGCTTCTATTCTCTTCTTGTCCAAACTGTTTATTGTCCACGTTTCACTTCCATACATGGCTACACTCCATACAAATACTTTCAGAAACGACTTCCTGACACTTAAATCTATACTCGATGTTAACAAATTCCTCTTCTTCAGAAACGCTTTCCTTGCCATTGCCAGTCTACATTTTATATCCTCTCTACTTCGACCATCATCAGTTATTTTGCTCCCCAAATAGCAAAACTCCTTTACTACTTTAAGTGTCTCATTTCCTAATCTAAATCCCTCAGCATCACCCGACTTAATTCGACTACATTCCATTATCCTCGTTTTGCTTTTGTTGATGTTCATCTTATATCCTCCTTTCAAGACACTGTCCATTCCGTTCAACTGCTCTTCCAAGTCCTTTACTGTCTCTGACAGAATTACAATGTCATCGGCGAACCTCAAAGTTTTTATTTCTTCTCCATGGATTTTAATACCTACTCCAAATTTTTCTTTTGTTTCCTTTACTGCTTGCTCAATGTACAGATTGAATAACATCGGGGAGAGGCTACCACCCTGTCTCACTCTCTTCCCAACCACTGCTTCCCTTTCATGCCCCTCGACTCTTATAACTGCCATCTGGTTTCTGTACAAATTGTAAATAGCCTTTCGCTCCCTGTATTTTACCCCTGCCACCTTTAGAATTTGAAAGAGAGTATTCCAGTCAACATTGTCAAAAGCTTTCTCTAAGTCTACAAATGCTAGAAACGTAGGTTTGCCTTTCCTTAATCTTCCTTCTAAGATAAGTCGTAAGGTCAGTATTGCCTCACGTGTTCCAACATTTCTACGGAATCCAAACTGATCTTCCCCGAGGTCGGCTTCTACCAGTTTTTCCATTCGTCTGTAAATAATTCGCGTTAGTATTTTGCAGCTCAAATATTATAGAAATTATGTGAATTAATTTCAGACAAAACTCGCACAACCTTTTAGAAACAGTGAAAGTGAAAAGAAAGTGGTGACAATGGGACACAAACCAATTCCCTACCTAAGCACGGTCTCGTATGTCGGTGTCTGAACCAACTACACCATGCTGAAACACACAGTAGAACAATTACGTTTTCTATACTTTATAATGTTATTCACATTTAACTGCATAACAAATCCTAATAAGAACGACACATTTTCATGAATATTAAATGGGTCGTTGTCTTAAAACGGTTTGCTCTCGTTGCACACACGTTATAACGCAAAAATAACTAAATACGTAAATTCTTTAACTACCAACATGATGTTTCCCGTCATTTTATTGTAACAAGTCGTACTAATAACGATTCGTTCTCCAGACATTCAACGCGCTCGTGCTTGGAGACGTCATATATTCTTGGGATATAACATATATATAAAACACTTCGGATATGGGCTTCTGCCGAACACGACAAACACAGTATGGCGTCTTACATTCGGCTTGTGACGTAGAGAGCGTTCTTGCTTCCTATTGTTTCTACTTTACGTGGCACGTTGCCGAAATGTCGCAAGACTTATTTTGTGTTTCATGTGACGAAAAGGCTTCTCAACGAGAAATAGCAGGAAGTAACGTTACAGAACTCGTAGGGCGCCACACCAACGTTAGCTAACTCGTCGCGTATGTCGACGGCATTTTTCATTTTTATTTTATTTTATGTTTTTAATCTTTATTCTTCAAACTACGTGATACATATTAACCCACCACCTAATACATTAATGGGTCCTAATATACGCTACTGGCCATTAAAACTGCTACACCAAGAAGAAATGCAGTTGATAAACGGGTATTCATTGGACAAATATATTATAATAGAACTGACATGTGATTACATTTTCACGCAATTTGGGTGCATAGATCCCGAGAAATCAGTACCCAGAACAACCACCTCTGGCCGTAATAACGGCCTTGATACACTTGGGCATTGAGTCAAACACAGCTTGGATGGCGTGTACAGTTACAGCTGCCCATGCAGCTCCAACACGATACCACAGTTCATCAAGGGTAGTGACTGGCGTATTGTGACGAACCAGTTGCTCGGCCACCATTGACCAGACTTTTCAATTGGTGAGAGATCTGGAGAATGGGCTGGCCAGGGCAGCAGTCCAACATTTTCTGTATCCAGAAAGGCCCGTACAGGACCTGCAACATGCAGTCGTGCATTATCCTGCTGAAATGTAGAGTTTCACAGGGATCGAATGAAGGGTACAGCCGCGGGTCGTAACACATCTGAAATGTAACGTCCACTGTTCAAAGTGCTGTCAATGCGAACAAGAGGTGACCGGGACGAGTGACCTACGGCACCCCATACCATCACGCCGGGTGATACGCCAATATGGCGATGACCAATACACGCTTCCAATGTGCGTTCACCGCGATGTCGCCAAACACGGATGCGACCATCATGATGCTGTAAACAGAATCTGGATTCATCCGAAAACGTGACGTTTTGCCATTCGTGCACCCAGGTTCGACGTTGAGTACACCATCGCAGGCGCTCCTGTCTGTGATGCAGCGTCAAGGGTAACCGCAGCCATGGTCTCCGAGCTGATAGTCCATGCTGCTGCAAACGTCGTCGAACTGTTCGTGCAGATGGTTGTTGTCTTGCAAACATCCCCATCTGTTGACTCAGGGATCGAGACGTGGCTGCACGATCCGTTTCAGCCATGTGGATAAGATGCCTGTCATCTCGACTGCTAGGGATACGAGGCCGTTGATATCCAGCACGGCGTTCCGTATTACCCTCCTGAACCCACCGATTCCATATTCTGCTTACAGTCATTGTATCTCGGCCAACGCGAGCAGCAATGTCGCGATACGATAAACCGCAATCGCAATAGGCTACAATCCGACCTTTATCAAAGTTGGAAACGTGATGGTACACATTTCTCCCCCTTACACGAGGCATCACAACAACGTTTCACCAGACAACGCCGGTCAACTGCTGTTTGTGTATGAGAAATCGGTTGGAAACTTTCCTCATGTCAGCACTTTGTAGGTGTCGCCACCGGCGCCAACCTTGTGTGAATGCTCTGAAAAGCTAATCATTTGCATATCACAGCATCTTCTTCCTGTCGGTTAAATTTCGCGTCTGTAGCACGTCATCTTCGTGGTGTAGCAATTTTAATGGCCAGTAGTGTATATACATATGTTGCAATACAGCAGCTTATCTTAATTAGTTACTAGGAAGGTTTGTTATTTCTATTTTCACTATCGTCATTTCTTGGTTCTTCTGGCGTCTTGCTCTACATGTTTCTTTTATTGCTGTGTTCTTGAAGTTACTGATGTCTTTCTGTATCTACTACTTTATTAACTAACCTACTCTACCTGCAGCGTTACAGGTGTGCCAGCGTGTAATAATCCTACGATATTGGCCGTGCCCACCGAGCTAATCCGAGCATGCCCCTGGCACCGGGCTGGCCCAGCATATTTGAATCGTTGCAGTTCTATGCTAATGGGATTATTCTATCTCATCCTACGCCTAACCTAATACTAATTCCTGCTGTCATGTCCGGTGAGTGACTTGATCAGTTTCAGTGTGCACCCTTCCCCCTAGTCCGAGACGTCGCGGATCCCAGCCGTGAGCGGCTGGCCAAATCCACGCCTTCGCGGAACAGGACAGGTGTACGCAGTCTGAATCGGGTTTAATCTATTATTGATTGTTCCGTACGAATTCTTTTAAAACTTTTGCTCGATATTTCATTGGCAAGTTTATTTACGGTTTGAAAATGGTCCTCTTGCCGGAGCAGGTGGTACATGTCGTAATTTGGTACTTGTGCCGCTACATCGCCGAAGAGGTGGCACTCATACACCACATAGTCTGGGTTGCCCTGTGTGGCCCCACAATCACACATTGGTGTAGCCCGCTTCCCAAACCGGCATAGGCATGCTGAGTAGGTCCCATGTCCGGTAAGGAAGTGCAGCAGTCCTGTTGATGGCTTGAAGTATTTGAGCTGTAATCGCTCCATAATGTTGGACAGCAATTCGTACGTTCTACGACACGTTTTGTCGTTATCCCATTGTTTCTGCCATAGCTCCTCCCCCCTACGTTTAATTTCAGATTTGTTCCCAACGTGAATCTCCATTAGTTCGACTATTTTGTCCCTCCTCTCCTTTTTTACCCAGTACTATGCCGCCTGTTCTCTGATTTTTTTATATCAAGAGGGCAGAGTCCCATTAGTATTAGTAATGCTCCCCCAGGAGTTGTCCTGTATGCCCCTACAGAACGAAATGAGTGTGAAATCTTATGGGACTTAACTGCTAAAGTCATCAGTCCCTAAGCTTACACACTACTTAACCTAAATTATCCTAAGGACAAACACACACACCCATGCCCGAGGGAGGACTCGAACCTCCGCCGGGACCAGCCGCACAGTCCATGGCTGCAGCGCTTTAGACCGCTCGGCTAATCCCTGCCCGGCGCCCCTACAGAACGCAAGAGCATATTTCACTGCACTCTTCGCACGGCCATGGCGGGCATGACCCTTGCGAGCCTGTGAGCCCAGACTCCTGACCCGTATCCTACAATTGATGTCAGAATACTATTATGGTAAAGTTTTATTAAATCTGGTGACATGTGGAAAGGTTGATGTCCAATCCCCATCAAATCTTGTCTCCCGGCCGGGGTGGCCGAGCGGTTCTAGGCGCTACAGTCTGGAACCGCGCGACCGCTACGGTCGCTGGTTCGAATCCTGCCTCGGGCATGGATGTGTGTGATGTCCTTAGGTTAGTTAGGTTTAAGTAGTTCTAAGTTCTAGGAGACTGATGACCTCAGAAGTTAAGTCCCATAGTGCTCAGAACCATTTGAACCATTTGAAATCTTTGCGTCACAGTGTCAATATGTGATGTATAGTTCCACCTTTCATCGACGACTACACCTAGATATCGGGCCTCACGGCGCCGAAGAACGGGTGAGCCATCTATTCTTACTGTTGGATGCCTTACGAGTTGTCCCTTAAGTAGTAGGTATTTGGACTTGCTAGGTGAGATTGCCAGTTTGGTTGTACGGCACCATGTTGTTAGGATGGATATGGCCCTTTCAATTTTCGGTTCCAATTCCTTGTGGCTAAGACCGCCAACCAGCAGGAGAAGGTCGTCTGCGTAGGTTATGCTCTCTAGCACATCGTTGCTGTTCTGCAAGTTATCCAAGAGGGGTTCCATATTTATGGCCCAAAAGAGTGGCCGCAGGACAGCGTCCTGTAGACACCCGCTTGTAATCTTTTTACTGATTCTCCTGCTAGGGGACGATAGCCAGACCTCCCTTTTCTAACTATAGCTCCTAAGACAGCCATATAGCGGCCCTGGACACTCCTTTTCCCGCAAGCGGGAGAAGAGCGAAGGTCACCACAGGTTGTCAAAGGAGCCACTGATATCCATCATGATCCCGACAATGTATTTGTGCAGGGCTGAGCCACATACCTCCGCGGCCAGGGAGATGGCGTCAGACGCCGATCTCCCTGGCCGAAAACCGAACTGCCTGTCACTCATCCCAGACAGTACGCAGTACGCTGCCAGTCTGTCTGCTAGCAACCTCTCAAAAAGTTTCCCCAGCACCTCCAGTAAACAGATAGACCTGTATGATTTGGCTTCCTTTGGCTCTTTATCCGGACCTTTCTTTATCATTATTACATCTGCCTTTTTCCAAATGGAGGGGAATTTTCTAAGCCTTAGGCACTCGTTATATAACTTAGTGAAAGGTGCCACCAGCTGGGGGGCCAGGAATTGCACCACCTTCGCTGTGATGCCGTCTGGACCAGGAGCTTTGCCCTTTTAAGGGCCTTTAGCTGGGCGCCCACCTCCTCTTCAGAGAAGGGATAAACCATAGTGTTGTTTCCATAGTCCTGTTGGTCTCCTCTTGTAATTCGTTGTTGTACTTCTAAATCATCTTCCTCTCTGTCGTCAGGCAGCAGGACCCAGAGGAGGACCTCAGGGGTCTTCTGCCAAGTTTCTGTCATCCGGCCTCCGTCCCTGATTGTTGACGACCCCATAGGTGATTGTATCTTTTCCCGTACTAATTTGTATGGGATGCCTCATGGGACTATAGCCAGTTGGCTTTGCACATATTTTTCCCAACTATCCAGCCTCACTGCCCTTAGCTCCTGTTGAAACTGCTCTTTTGCCTCCCTGTATATTTGTAACCAACGTTGCTTTTCTTCCCAGATGACACTTCACTGGTAGTACTTCCTCCCCCACCTTACAGACTGGTACATCTCTCCTAATTCGGCTGACTATAGTGATGGGGTAGCCACAACAGCTCTACTCCTGGTTGGTACAGCTGCTTTCACCACTCTGATGATTGCTTTCACCAGTTCCTCGGCGTATTCCTCCACATTTTCATCACCTGGCAATGTCAGTATGTCACACTCCCTCGCAAAGAGATCCCAATCAGTCTTGTTATAGTTAAACTGTATTTCCCACCCCATGTCCCAGCGACACTCCCTGTCTCCCAGTGAAAACGTAATTAGATTGTGGTCGCTGGTCGTGATTTGATCCCAGACTATCCAATCTGTTACCTTGGTTACGAGATTAGGCGTCACCAAGGTAACATCAATATTTGTGCCTTCACCCCCACCACCCTTGCTTATTGGCGACCATTAGTTGTAATGCCATGATGGTCTCTTCAGCTTTTTCTCCTCGGTCGTCTCGGGTGTCGCTTAACCACAGGGGGGAATTCGCATTTATATCTCCTGTGACGATAAATCTGCGCCCCCACAACCCCGTGGCCACTTGAGTTAATTTGTCCAGGAATTCATCAATTCCTCTATCATACTGAAAGTACATGTTGAAAATGTACAGCAGTCCAACAGGCGACTGTAATTCCCCGACGTTGCAGTGGTCATCAGAAAACTGTGCAAGAACCATAGCTCTTAGCGCCCTATTGGTGATAATAACTCCAGCTCTTGGTTCCACTTCACTGTGGATTACCTGCCAGTTGGCTGCTGCGAAGGGGATTCACCCAGCTTGGGAATATGGCTCCTGCAGACAGAGCACATCCAGTCTCCTCTCCTCCACCACTCTTCGGAGTTCCTGCGTGACTAGTTTACTATTATGTGCGTTTATCTGTCCTACATTTAAAAGGCTCACGTGGAAAATATGTTCTGATGTGGGATTCCAGCCAGTTCTTGCTCCAGTCATGCGCTAGTCTCCCATTTGTGATAACAGATTGATTGTACAACTCGTCTAGATCAAATTTTTCGTTCCATCTTTCGAAAACTTTTTTAGCTAAGTCTTGCAGGGCTCCGAAGTCAGTGGGGAGATTCATCGCCTTAAGCAGTATCCTATTCACAGCCTCCATCACCAAGAAGGTGTCGTCCCTACCGTACTCGTGACCGACATGCACCACATACCTCAGAGCTGTAGTGAGGACAGCCAGCTCCTCCAGGTGCACTAGTTGCATTGCGTGTTCTAGGTTTGGGTATACCCTTATGGGGTCTACACTCAAACCTCTCGGGAAAGATGGATCTGTAGGCAAACTCGTACTGCTTACAATGTTGACCTGCACTCTCTCTTTAGTGACCATATCATTGTGTTTTGTTATTGGAAGACTCCCTATGACCAGATGCCCTTTCAGTCGTTCATAATCTTCAGGCGACCTTAGTCCCCAGCTTGAAGGAGAGGGAGCATCTTTCTGACCACAAAGGTCCGTTTGCATACATGCATTTTTCATTTCCACTCTGTTGGTTTGCATCTTGGAGAACTTTTATATGTATTCCCTGAATCTACTGGCCTTCAGTGCATCCCTCAATCTTTTGCTCAGGGACTTTCTCTTAGGCCTCCTGTGTATACGTATGGCCTCAGCCATAATCAGTTCTTGCAATTAGCCTTTGCTCTAGCATCCTGTAGGTAGGGCAGTTTCTTCCTGTGGTGTTGCAGCTTTTCTTGCCTCTCCGCGTGCATGGGATACATATCCCAGTTTTGCCATAGGTTTTCCTTGTATGGTCCTCGCCCCCACACCTGCAGCAAGCCGGATTTCGTTCGCAATGTTTATGAATGTGGTCTAAGTCGCCACAATTGTGGCACTGGGGAACTACTAAATAGTCCCTCACGTTGATTGCGTGAAAACCCATGTATATTTTGCCCATAGTGGTGAGCCTGCGCAACATAGTCCCCAAGACCTCGGCAACGTGATGCACGACATCATGGTCCCAAGGTCCAGTTTTAAAACGCAATTTAAACTCATTTTTAAAGGTTTCTAAGTTCATATCCTCAAAATTTGTTGACTGATTGACTCATATATGTCATTTTCATTTATTGCAACAGGCACGTCATATAGAATTACATGTGGATTCCGCTTTTTGGGTGGCTCACATTTTATTATTTAATTTAATTTTGTATGATTAAGAATTTTGTTTCGGTCCTCCTCCGCGGCGAAATCCACAATAATTACATTTTTAGTCGCTTTAACCTTGTATATTTTAATTTTATCTTTTGCAGTGTTCACAGTTGTTGTGAAGATCTCCTGCACTTTTTTAATGTCCTGGCCGGGCAGAGGTCTCAGGAAGACCGCTGTGTCTGGTCTTTTAGACACTTTGGCGATTGTCTCATTAGTAGTTTGTGTCTTGGTGGCCGCTTGCACGGCCACTCCAGCCCATATTTTGGTTTATTGTTTTCGTAGCCGCTCATTTTCCTTCTCCAGTTCCTCCAATCGCCCCTCGAGCTTTGCACTAGCAATGGCCCAGTAGGCGAGTTCTTTCTTGATTGACAGGACTGCTGTATTACTTATCTTCCCATTCTTAACACTAGAATCTAATAACTGATTAATTCTAGTGTGCTAATTAGTAACATTTTCTACGTTCTGTACCAGGCCCTCTTCTGGGGTCGGAACAGTGAGTGTCGAACACCTCGATAGCACACTCGAGTCACTCGCCTCTTGTTCAGCCATTATTGTAGACTACTGAAAAAGATGGGAGCCTGTCTCTTGCCCCAGACTGGCTCCTCCTGCATGGGGGGGGGGGGGGGGGGGGAGGGGTACTGCTGCAACACGCCCATCGGCCTCGCCACTAGGCCAAGGGCACTCCTGAGCTGCTGGTTTCAGCACGCCGTCGCCAACTTACTGGTCCCCCTCTGTGGCCCCGTAATCGATGATTTCACCCAGCGCTCCTCAGCAAGCACACCCTGCACTCTGGAGAAGCGGATGCACTCCTCGTCCTTCGCCACCTGCTAGCCCAAGCTTCAGGCTCTCGGCCAGAGACCCACTACTACTCAGGTGGTGGGCCGGTCACCCAGTCGTTCAGCGATCTGGGCCCAATTAACCTGGCCCAGGCCATGTCACGACCTCCTTGGTTTGGTAGAACACTCTCTGGTTACCCACGGGCGCGGCGAAGCGTCCTTGCCGACTCGCGCCGAGATCCCACGCCGTCAAACGAGGTCGCCGGCATGCAGAGCACCTGGTGTTCCGGGCTCCGCGCAGAGAGGGAGAGGAGCAGCAGCCGCCCAGAACAGAGGGGTCGCACACAGAGTGAGCAACACCCCCCGCAGCCCAGCAGCCCCGATCAACCCCCCCCTTCCGACGGCCAGGTCTTCGGCCCCTTTGTGCCACACACCCTTCGCTTTCGCGTCGGGTTGGGTCACAGCTCTCGCTTTTGACGCATGGCAACATCCAAGCGGGCCCGAGAAATGCCGAGGAGCTTGACACCTGGCACCACGGGAAGGCGGAAAGAGCCACTTGGGAAGGAGAGGCTTTGTATGGCGCATCACTTCCCCGTATGAAGCCTGTCGGCGGCACGCCTGACCAGAAGCGATACGCCCTGGTGTGAGATTCCGTGCCTTACGGCGCGCCGGCGTCGGGCTGGCCACACCAAGCGCACCGTCAAGCGACCGAGGAACTGCGAGCTTGCACCCGCTCTCGACTCATTCGACCTCACGCCAGACAGCTTTACGCTGCGTTACTCGACTATTACATCAAACTCGAACATGATCACGCTGCCTGCTGCCTCAAACACTGAAGCTCTCTCGAGTTATGGAGGCTGTTCGCTAGGTGGCAGTAGCATCGTCTTTACAACTTTAATTTAATACATCATAATTCAGACAATATATACGAAATATTTAAAACTCATATATGAAAATCTTCCTCATGAATCTATGTATCTATTAGTGAAAACTGAATCAAAGTTCCTAAAGCAGTTACTGAGATTAGCACGCGCGTACGAGATGTGATCAAAAAGCAATGGGGATTTTTGTTTTTCTTAAGGAATCTTTATTTATTCATCAACATCAGCTTTGTCCCCCCGAGATAATCCCCCTCAGATGTAAACCACTGGTGCCTTCCCTATTCCAGTCTTGGAAACACTTCTGGAACTCACTTTTCGTTATAATGTTCAGCTCCTTCGGCGATTCTATTTTTATTTAATCAGTGGCGGCAAAACGATCTCCCTTCATAGTTTTCTTCAGCCTCGGGAATGGAAAAATGTCGCAGGCGGCCACGTTCGGCGAATACTGTTTCTGAGGCAACGTAACGCTTTTGTTTTTTGCTAAAAAGTCATGAACAATCATCAAGGTTTGAGAGCGAGCATTATCGTGATGCAATTTCCACGAGCGGTTTTGCCACAACTCTGGCCGTTTTCTTCGGATCGCTTCAAGCAGACGGTGCATAACTTCCAAGTAGTATTCCTTACTGACTATACAACCACACGGCAGTAACTCTTGATGCACCATCCATTGTAATCGAAGAAAACAGTGAGAAGAACCTTCACGTGTGATTGAACTTATCGAAATTTTTCGGTCTTAGCTCTTCAGGCAGTTTACATTGGGAAGATTGGGCCTTGGTTTCAGTGTCATTTCCGTATACCCATGTTTCATCACCTGTTATAACCTTCTTTAAAAGTTATGGATTGTTGTAGATTTCATTCAGCAATTCGTGAGCGAAGCCCACGCGACGTCTTTTTTGGTCGCAATTCAGCAATTTCGGAAAAAACTGCTACACTTTTCATGCAAAAAAAATCCGAAAAAATTGCTTGACATGAGCTAAAGGATACGCCGACATCATCAACAACCCATCTGATGGTCGTTTGGAGATTTTTCAGAAACATTTTCTTTGCTTCTCCCACACTGTCGTCAGTAACATTGATGTGCTAGGGCGTCCAGAGCGGTCGCCGTTTTCAACGCCTTCTCGGCCCTCTGTGAAACGTTGATACCACTCGCAAACTCTTGTTTTACTCATAGTAGATTCGCTAAAGGCCACAATTTAATTTCGAATGTGGTGCTGCACTTTATTCCATTATTCGAGCAAAATTTACTGCAGATTCTTTGACCCATATTTTCCGAATGTAAAAATTCGCATAGCACTCGAAAATACGTATAACCTTTTCGCCTGTCAACAATAAACTAAATACTTAAAACAGGTGAAAATTCAAACATACATCAGGGACATGTGCACCAAACAGATAAAAAAATTTGAAAGCCAACGAAATTTTAAAAAAGTCCGTTGCTTTTTGTTCACACCGCGTACTGACGGTCGTGAAGAGGTGTGTGTGTTCAAATGTGTGTGAAATCCTATGGGACTTAACTGCTAAGGTCACCAGTCCCTAAGCTTACACACTACTTAACCTAACTTATCCTAAGGACAAACACACACACCCATGCCCGAGGGAGGACTCGAACCTCCGCCGGGACCAGCCGCACAGTCCATGACTCGGCTAATCCCGCGCGGCGTGAAGAGGTGACTTGAATATATATAAGAGAAGACATAAAACAAACTGTGACTCTTCTAAGAACTGAAAGCAGAGCACTTCATTATATGTTAACGATGGTCAAGGGAACCAACCAGGGTGGATCCTAATGTCCAACTCAGACTTCTGTGTTGTGGGACTGTTAGTACTCATAAGATAAGTATCTTTATGGATAGCTTTGTGTGGAATAAATATAGATGAGTTCCTCACCAATCTACAGTGTAGATAGCAAGCTGACTCTGTCTCTGTGAGTTCTTGAAGGAAGCAGTTTATGAATAACTCGAAAAATTGACTGACAGCTCACACCTGCATCTACATCTACGTGATTACTCTGCTATTCACAATAAAATGCCTGTGAGAGGGTTCAATGAACCACCTACAAGCTGTCTCTCTACCGTTCCACTCTCGAACGGCGCGCGGGAAAAACGAGCACTTAAATTTTTCTGTGCGAGCCTTGATTTCTCTTATTTTATGGTGAGGATCATTTCTCCCTATGTAGATGGGTACCAACAGAATGTTTTCGCAATCTGAGGAGAAAAATGGTGATTGAAATTTCATGAGAAGGTCCCGTCGCAACCAAAAACGCCTTTGTTTTAATGATTGCCACTCCAATTCACGTATCATGTCTGTGGGACTATCTCCCATGACAAAGGGAAGGCCAATGTTATTATTCACAAGCTGTGTTACGATAAGAAGATTCATCTTTTCTTAGATGAGCCTCATATAGGCCGGCTCTAGGCGCTTCAGTCCGGAACCGCGGGACTGCTACGGTCGCAGGTTCGAATCCTGCCTCTGGCATGGATGTGTGTGATGTTCTTAGGTGAGTTAGGTTTAAGTAGGTCTAAGTTCTAGGGGACTGATGACCTAAGATGTTAAGTCCCATAGTGCTCAGAGCCATTTTGAACCTCATATAGGCGTATCAACAGTGACCCACCAGGAAGATCGACAGGAAGACAACAACGCTATTTAGATCAACAGAATTACCGGAGAAGACCATCAAGAACTTATGGGCATAGGTTCCAGTAACACTTAGGTTGTATGGGCTACCAGAAGTGTATAAGGAGGGCACCCATTATGTCCTATAGTCAACAACATAGACACCTCAACGTACAAATTCCTCCAGTTACCTAAGACACTACTGATCCCTCATTTAGGGAAATGTTGCCTCCATATACACAGCTCGATACACTTCATCCATCTCCTGAAGGGACTATACTTTTAGATATTTTACAACTGCCAGTTTTGATGCAGTGTCTTTGTTTAGCAAGGAGCCACTAAAGAACTGATAGATGAAAAGTTTTACACTGACAGATCTCTTCAGGTATTTGTTAACCTCGACCTACTTCTTGTACAAGGGACAATATTACAACAAACCACAGGTGTAGCCATGGCCAGTCCACTCTACCAATTGGTGGCAAATCTATTTATGGAACGCTTTGAGACTACATATTTGGACTCACCCCCTTACAAACTAACCTGTTTCTTTCGTTAAGGGGACGACGTGGTTGTCGTATGGCCCCACGGTATGGAGAAGCTCAGTGACCTCTTTCTCCATCTGAATTCACGCCATCCTAACGTCAGATCACCATGGAACTGGAGAAAGGTGGACAGATGACGTTCTTGAATGTCCTGGTGAGACGGAAGGCAGATGAGTCACCTGGGTAGGTATCTACCACAAGCTGACCCACATTGGCCAATATATGCAGAGGCAGAGCTGCCACAGTACTGCTCAGAAGAGTGGCGTCTTGAAGACCCTGATCCACAGGGCATGCTCACTATCAAGCGAAGAGAGCTTCGTCTCTAAACTTCAGCACCTAAGACAGACCTTCCACAAAAATGGCTACTCCATGTCCCAAATCCAACGTGCACCACGTCAGTCAGCTTCGAAGCAAAAAGAAAAAATAGAACAGAACAAACGAAAGGCTTTAACGTACATTCCCTATGCATGGGCTGTCTCTGCGAAGATCAGCAGAATTCTAAAAAGAATGTGGAATCGAATATGTGACATGCCCAGTCACCAAGATAAGTAGCCTGTTTGACAGTGCAAAGGAAAGCTTAGGATTATGGAAGCCAGGCATCTACAACATCCCTTGTGAGAGGTGCATGTAATGCATTGACCGAACAACCAGAACAGTGGACGTTCGATGTGTCGAACACCAACATCACACTAGGCTGGGGCAGCAGAGTACATCTACAGTCGCCGAAAACTGTTTGAAATATAAACACGCCATGAGATATGACGAGACGGAAATCCTAGTCCAGATTCCCATCCTCTAGGACAGTATCATTAAGGTGGCGATTGAAATCAAGCCAGGGAAAAACCTGATCGACAAGGGACGCAGGCTATCAACTCAGTAAGGTATGGGGCACCATGCTGAAATCGCAGAAGGTGCAACAACGTCTGCACGCAGTGAACAGAATCTGCAACAGTGAAAATGAAGTTATCACTTACTTGGCGCTTCTCCTAGTGCCGGAGGGATAGCGAGGATCGCGGACATGGACGAAGGGCCGGCCGTTGTGACCGAGCGGTTCTAGGCTCTTCAGTCTGGAACCGCGCGACCGCTACGGTCGCAGATTCGAATCCTGCCTCGGGCATGGGTGTGTGTGATGTCCTTAGGTTCGTTAGGTTTAAGTAGTTCTAAGTTCTAGGGGACTGATGACCTCAGATGTTAAGTCCCATAGTGCTCAGAGCTATTTGAACCATTTTTTGGAGACGGCATGGACGTGGGTGTGGACCTGGAGGTGGGCATGGGCCTGGACTTAGACGGCTCGGCGGATGACTGCCGGCTGCACCAATGGAGGCGAGCAGTGACAGTAGGGAAAAGATACAGGATGACAATTGTTGAACTATATGAACTATCTTAATAACTTCGGAGTGTTTTGCGTTAGGACGTTCTAACTGCACAATTGACCGCGGGGAATTCCGCGCAAGTGAGACACGATGATCGGGCCGAAAACCTGGGACAAATGCAAGCATCGTCAGCAGTGCCAGAAGAACGTGAGGAGATACAACAATCGTATTCATAAGAAAAGAAATATAGTGGAGAGTAAGAGTACTCTTCCCAAAGTGAATAGAGTTTTTAAAACTGAGCTCCCGATGTGTCTGAAATGGAAAGTTTACACTTGGTGAGAAACTCTGTGTTCACATGCTCATCCAAAGTGACACTTCAGTTTGTGACACATAGCAGTGGCACCATGAGTCACCATTCACAGAGGACATCACAAATTCTACGCAATGGCACAGCTTTCAATAAGACATCAACTGAGATGACTCAGGCAGGTACAGATGTTTTAGTACAGGCAAGCCTTAAGTACATGGAAATGAAAAATTCAAGTGTTGGATTAGAAAATGTATTTCGTGCAGTTATAAAATGGAGATAACAATCATTATTACATACAAAATAAATAACACTCGCAGACAAAAATAGTGTCTGTTATGGCTAACGAACGGACAACTGGCTCTGGACACACCACACTATCGAGATGTTAGAATCTTTTTTTATTTGTTAAAGTACGCGTACTGAATGCTTATAATTTTTTTTCCAATTGTCACTTCACACTCGGGTGTCGTTTCCCACGTAAAATCTACAGATTTTACCAGTGATTAACCTCTGCAACCATAATCCTTGTACAATTTGCTTTTTGGTTCCATAAGGAAGGTCACTTTTCGTAAACTTCGAGAGTTTGTAAAATTTTACCTGCCGACATTTTTGGCATTTTTTCACTAAGAAAATGAAGTCTAGCGGATCACTGCAGCAATTATCCGGCGAAAACTGGGACGGAGTGCTGGTGTTACGAAATACAACCACTGGGGAGTACGTATTGCCTGTCGGCTTCTGTCTCGCGATCTTTGGCCTCAGCAGTATTGTGCCAGGGGGTAGTTGAAAGGTGCTGTTCAGCAGTTGGGAAAGCGTGTTTGACTTTTAGTGACATCGCAGCAAGAGGCAAAACAGCAGTGAATCTACTGAATACTAGGTTTTCACCAGAGAGACAGAATACCATGGAATGTCCGCCCATTTTTACCTCGACGAAACAAATATGAGGTATAGGACAGTGGTAGGTAATGTGTCAAGTAACTACGATGTAACATCCAACTGCAAATATTTGCCGATATTACCCCTGATTATGAAAGACAAACACTTGATATACATCGTCTTTTTTTTCCTTTATTGTGATTTCATTCCCCTGTCCCATATGGCGGCAGGGCTGGCAGTGGTACAATCCGCTACTCTTCAGCCAAGTGACATGACAGCTAATAAAAGGAGAAAGTTATACATATAAAGGCGATAAAAAGGGGGATATAGAAACAAGGTAAGGGGAGACAATGGAGGTAAAATATACACTGACACAGAGACGTTCATGGGGGGACAACTAAAAAAGTCTACATGACGTTAAAAAACATATTTGGCGGTTCGTAGAGCACAAAAAGTCAATGAAGTCACATGCACAGATTAAAAGGTGGCCACAATATTAAAACATTCCAGAACAAAGACACCTTAAAACCACTTTCAGAGATGAAGCACACATAATAAAGAATGAAAACTGCCAGGAGGGACCTGCCAAGGGAGAGGCCTGAGAGGATGGAAAAAGACAGGAGAGCAACGAGCAGTGGGGAAGGAGGCGAGATGAAAAGAATAAGGGGGGTCAGGGGGTGCACGAAGAGGCAAGAGACAGGTGGGGTGGGAGGTGAAAAGGGAATACAAGGCAGAAGGGAGTGCAGACACACTGAAGGGGAGCACGGGAGAGGGAGGAGGTGTAGGAGGGGGATAGTCAATAGTCACTCAGGAGAAGGGAGGGGGAGGAGAGGGAGCCCTGAGAAGGACGAAGGTGGGTTAGAGTTGGTACGAGGAGTAGACGTCAGGGTGGAGCTCATCATCCGGGAGGAGTAGGTGCTGGAAGTTGCGTTGGGAAAGGAGGTGGAGGGTGTGGAGATGGAGAGAGGGTGGAACACAACGGAAAAGGTGCGGCAATGGGCTGCGGGTGGAGAGGAAGGGGGACACTAAGGGGTGAAGAGGTGGGGCGAACCGAGTCAGCAGACAAAATACAGGGTGTGGATGTGTTCAAGGAAAGTGAGAAGGTGGGGGGAAGGGAATGAGATCATAGAGGATGCATGTGGGGGACCGAAGGCGGATACAGAAGGTGAGGCGGAGTGCATGGTGCTCGAGGATTTGGAGGGCGTTATAGAACCTGGGAGGGGTCGAAATTCAAGCAATGATGGCATAACAGTGAATGGGGCGGATCAAGGATTTGTAGGTGTCATGGATGGTGGAAGGACACAGTCCCCATGTCTGGCCAGACAGGAGTTTCAGGAGGCGGAGTCTGTTATGGGCTTTGTGTTGGATTGTAAGGAGATGGTGAGTCCAGGTGAGGTGGCGGTCGAAGGTGAGGCCAAGGTATTTGAGGCTAGGAGTGAGTTGGATAGGACAGCCATAAATGGTTAGGTAGAAATCATGGAGACGGAAGGAGCAGGTGGTGCGGCCTATGACGATCGCCAGGCTCTTGGAGGGGCTGATACAAAGCAACCACTGGTTACACCAAGTGGTGAACTGATCAAGGTGGCTTTGGAGGGTACGTTGGAACCATTCAAGGGTAGGATAAAGGGCTAGGGAGGCGGTGTCATGAGGAAATTGGAGGAGATGAACAGGCAGGGGAGGTTTGGGCATATCAGCAGTGTACAGGAGATAGAGGAGAGGGGGAAGGATGGAGCCTTGGGGCACGCCGGTGGAGGGATAGAAGGTAGGGGAGTTGGAATTGTGGATAGTGACATAGGAGGGATGACAGGAGAGGAAGGAAGCAACGAGACAGACAAAATTGATAGGGAGGGCATAAGTCTGGAGTTTGAAGAGGAGACTGGGATGCCAGACACAATCGTAGGCATTCTAGAGGTCGAGGGAAACAAAGGTAGTGGAGTGACGGGAGTTAAGTTGGAGGGAAAGAAGATTGGCAAGTTTGTAAGGTAGCTACAATTTCGCACCTTACAAGCACTCCTCTACACACTTTGCCGTGATCCACAACCACAAATAGGTAGGTTGTACATCGTATATACGGATATTTAAAGAAGACTGACATTGTCACGTACACCTTAACGATTTTGCATGAAACGTGATGAAGTGTCTTTATTATCAAAACGGCGTAATGAATGCTTGCCTATACTGGTAGAGGTTGGAACGCCAGTGGAGATGAAACGGCAGGCAGAACTCAAGCCCTGGGTGGGAAAAAGCCTGCACAGGTGTGCTGGTCCTGCTTGACACAGGAAGTGCCAAGACGGACAGTCTGGACACCTGGGCACGGAAACACAATACAGCCACGGCTGGTCGGTTTTGTAACTAGGCCAGAAGGATTATACTTCGGAAATTATGAAAATCTTGGACGCAGCTGAGAGGAATGAGGAAGCGTCATCTCGGATATAACACAGGCTGTGTTATTTCCGCGGTTTTTACTCAGAAGCGTACCATTGCATGAGTAGAGGTATTCACTCACAAACTTTCCGCGCTGGACGACGAAATACTAAAATATTGTTGGTCGGCGTTCGGAAGAATCTGTATAGAGGGAGAATATTCCAGGGTTTCGAGAATATGATTCGCCTTCTGCAGTTACGAGGGAGGGGAGCGGAGTGTTGCTGGGAAGCCAGCGGTGGAGAGGAACGGTCTTCTGTTTTCAGCGCCATTGTGTGACGGCCGCTCAGTATCAGCTTTGTTGGTACAGGCAGACTTGCTGTCTTTGCTCTCAGGAGAGTTTATAGTTAGAACGGTTAGGCACTGTACCGTTGTGAACTTATACGATTCCGGACTTCTCCTCCGGGTTGGAACTGGTCGTTGAGTACGCAGCATTCAGTGATTGAGAGCACCTCATCTGCCTATACTTACGTTGAGATATTATTTGAGCTCCGTCCTTGTGGCTCGGAGTTCGCGTTTCTCGTCTCTAGAACACAGAGAGGAGAAGTCAGTATTATAGTATATTAGTCAGAAGACCGCCTTCTGCCGTCCTAGTATTTGAAAGAGTTTTATTTTGTGGCTGGAGTTCTTCCATCGTCGCAGACATGTACGAGAACCATTATTCCGACGAACTGGACACAGTACATACAGTGATATTGCTAATTGTTTCAGCTTATTAGGGCTATAAAGCTTAACAGCTGTGATCACGTTAGTTTATTTCCATTGAGGTTCCACACCACCATAGATCATCTTTGAAAGTAGTGTCTTCTAGTGTTTTGTACGTAGATGATGTCAGTCATTTTGCATTATTTATGTTAGATCGCGTGGCCATAAAACTGGGGAGACTTGGGCAATTGATCAGGAATTTAAGTTAGGAAATATAGACATTTATAAAAAAGGGGTTGTTTTTTAACCTAAAATAAATGTATGATAAGAAACAACGTTTATCATTTAGTAGTATTACTTGCCTTAATCATTCATTTATGTTTCGGTTGTAATTTATATGTCAAACAGCATTAAGAGATTCTAAGATCTGCTTCAGGGGGATAGTCGAACAGGGCCAAATCATCATTTTAGCGTTCATTATTTTCCGTTGTGCACATTAATTTTACACCCACCTGGAGTAGCATCTTGGAAGGTTAAGGAGCTGGTCACCAGCTGAGAAGGAAGGCCGGAAGCCACACTGGGTAAGGGAAGGAGGTGGTGCTGGTTAAGGTGGCGGTGAATACTGGGGGAGAAGATGGTCTAAAAGACCTTACTGAAGACGGAGGTGTGGCAGATGGGAAGATAGGAAGAGGTATCAGAGGCGGGTTTGTTGGGTTTAGTACATCGTCTTTCAGCAGTAACACATACATACAAATACTCCAGACCCAGACGACCTAGCCGGCCGTTGTGGCCGTGCGGTTCTAGGCACTTCAGTCCAGAACCGTGCTGCTGCTATGGTCACAGGTTCGAATCCTGCCTCGGGCATGGGTGTGTGTGATGTCCTTAGGTTAGTTAGGTTTAAGTAGTTTTAAGTCTAGGGGACTGATGACCTCAGATGTTAAGTCCCATAGTACTCAGAGCCATTTGAACCAGACGACCTATTGCGTGTCATGCAAAATAAGAAGACATGCTCTTGATAATTCAGTTAGTGTGTTCTGACTATACAGCTTCTACTATACATGGTGTCCATAATAACTAAAGTTCTAGTTTAAAAATGCAGTAGAAAGAGAACCAGTGCTCAGAAAGACATCAAAATTGAGCAGCATAGTATTGAAGCGGGAGGAATGTCATACAACATAAAATGTAATGAAAATTTGACCAATAGATGGCACTGTAAGCGTCAGAATATGTACACTAACAGACACACGGCACACAGCTGTTCCTCAGTTTGCATCTGAGACGCGCAACATGTCTCCATTAAGGGTTGCGCGCTGCTGGTAAAGCTCGTTCACAAGAACAATGACTGTGCGCTAGTAGCCCTGCCATAGTTCCGGACACTCAACGGGTATGAAAAAAGGCATTGGTCCAATGTCTGCTAAGGGTCTAGAGAAAATGATTACAAAATTCGAAAAGGGCTTCTTTTGAAATGCAATGTGGCAGAGTGTGGAAAGCAGTTCATCCGACGTCTGTTCAAGTCGTGGACACTGGAGGGGGTCAAACTGGTGTGTGCAAACATGCAGTGCGCGGGGAATTGCCCCAACATTGCATGCCTGCAAACACGGTGTATATAGTCCTAGTAAACATCCCACGTTGCTGTCCATACGAAATGGCCCATGTTCAGGAGTTGCTTTCTGCTGACCTGCCAGCAAGACAATGAATGGCTGTGGAACATTCTGTGGACAGATGAAGCCCATTTCCATCTCCAAGGACATGGCAATACGCAGAATTGCCGAATATTGGCAACGGAGACTCAGCACGCACATTAACCGGTAGAACTTCATTCTGCAAAGGTGACTGTGTGGTGTGGGTTGACGGCGTCCTTTATCGAAGGGGTGTATTTTTGCGACGAGATGAGTCCTGCGGATCCTGTCACCTGTACCGTCACTGGTAAACGCTATGAGAGTCTTTTGTGCGCCAACGTCATTGCAACCCTTCACACAACTGGATGCGTGTGGGTAGGATCTTCTTATCGTTCCACCGCACACTGCACAACCAGCGAAGCGGCTGTTGCAAAGGCATTTCCGAAATGCTAGAATTATCAGCCGTCATTTCCCTGTTGACTGCCGAACTTGTGCTATTATGCACATTGAACAGTATGGATATTGTAATGCGCAGCTCAAATCATAGCCGTCGTATTGTGATTCATCTGTCATTTGTAGCCAACCCCATTTACGTTAGACGCTTACAGCGTCATCTCTTGGTCAAATTTTCGTTAAATTACTTTTTGTTCAATGACGTTTCCCCCTGCGTTAATAACATGCTGTTCAAATTTAACGTCACTCTGGGCCGTGGTTCTCTTTCTACAGCATTTGGAACAGGGACTTCAGTTATGGACACCCTGTACATAAAATACATCCAATACAGAAAAATTCGAAAATCAGTTGGAGCTATGTGTAAACCTTAAGTTTTAAAGAATAAAGTTAAGAGAAAAACGTTTTAGAAAAAGTTTTCTTTTAAATAAATTGTGTGCAGCATATGGCTAAATTTGTGTTTGAATATTAAATAAACTGTGTCTTAACATGAATCAGTTATGGAAACTCTGAATTTATGCATCAGTTACATTACGACTTAATCCACCCAGTTGAACAGGTGTACAACTAAGTTGTTACACGATCGTAATTTTATGAAATTAATTCTTAAGCCACTACCTAGCTTTCTGCTGAATTAGTTTCTCATTATAGAGATACAAACATTGCAAAATGACTACCCATTTACGAAAGGATACCAAGGTAGTTTCATAGAGTGCTAATTTGTACTTTTTACTTCGAATACGAAAAGCCCCTATTCTAATTTGAAGTTAAAATTTAAAACTAATAAATATCTGCTTGCAGAAAATTAAAAGGCTTTCTGTCTGTAATCCACAATTCCTAATGTTAAAGTATACTTCATTTATAAGTTCCAGAGAGCAAAAAGAGCAATTACTGAAGTGGAGCCTGTTGCAGCAATCAAAAATTGTATCACTTACTTTGCAATATTCATAAAAAAGACCTAATTCACCATACCTTCCATCTAGGTTTTCAGTCACAACGTTTCGGAGATATTACAGAATATGACAAAAACCTTTGTCAGGATTCTCCATTGTTACAAAATTCTCGGAACATTGTATGGCTTAAGGTATACGGCAAGGAGACTTTGGACGAAACAACCTGTATTACACAAGTAAATAAATGCATCACTATACACAGAACAAGCACAATTACAGAACATAAGGAGAAACATGTGCTACAATATTCAATCTTTTTCGAGTTACGAGCATGCATTTATATCATAAGCACGTACGATTTCAAAAAGAAATTTAGCAGTTGCGTAGTTTATAAAACTATACACCCACTCTGTTGCTTTCAGAATAACTGCAGAATGATTGCACAAAATGTGGCAGTTAGTAGTGTGGCGTAGCACCACAGGGAGCGTTGAATAGGATGCCACAGCCCCTGTGCCTACCCCTCTGGTGTTCCTGTCCAGACGTAGAACCGCGGAGCCATGGCTACGTACCACGAGTTGTGGCGTAACTTTAGTTATGTATGTGAGTGGGCCCCAATACGATTTCACTTATGCCAGTGGGATATTAACTTCAAAATATTAAAGTTTTTCAGTAAAAGTTGGAATGTTGGAAATTTCTAGGAGAGAGAAAAAACAAAACAATGAATCAAGGGACTGTCTGGAGTGAATGATTTAATTATGATCCTAATAAAAATAAAGTAATGGCATGATGTGGCCAGGTGAATGGAAGATACGAGGTCCAGAGTTTGTATTTATTGCTAATGACCTAATAGTTGTAATTAATATAGTTAGGGAGTCAGCAAACAGAAGATATAGTTAATAATGTTATTCAGAGAATTGATAAATAGTTTTCTGCATCTGGATTCTCCATTCATGTCGAGCAAGTGCTGCATACCGAATTCTTGATAATGAATAAAATAACATGAGTAATTAATCTAATACATGAATAGGTGTCAATATATGAAGTGGAATGCTCTAAAATTTTGGGTGTACGCACAAACAAATATAAGCACTGAAAGAAATAAGTTACTGAGCTTCTCAGATAGCTGGGTTCCACATCTTTTCCTCGTTACATAACTACTACTTTTGAAAACAAACAAATCAACATTTTAATGTATTTTGCCTATTTCCAGTCACTGGTATCTTATGGTTCAGTTTTCTGAAGTGACTCACCAGTTATAAAGGAAGTGCCCCTCAACCTTCACTTATTTGTTGAAAAATTTGTTTCAGTATATTGAGCCATTCACAAAATGAAAGATGTGCAATGTTTAGGTGATTCACCGTGTATATATAGAGAGAAAGAGAGAGAGACATACTTTTTGTGCTACAGATCCATACTGACGAGACTCTTATGTATGTAGAACATATAATGAAAATATATTTACAAAAGAAAAGATATTTTAAGGCCCCATCCAGAGATTGTAAGTAAAATAGACCTCGAGAATGTGGAGTAAGAAAATACCTGAAACATATTTTCACATTGCAGTTAGTGCCAAACTGCCACAAAATGTACATACACTGAAGTGTACAGATAATTTTATAATGCTTACTTACGTAGATCACAATACTGTACTGAAGATGTGGAGAAGACAGATTTTATATGACACTCAAGGTATGTAACATTATTAATAATATCTACACCACTTGTTCTATTTAGAAATTCATTAATACTATGGAAGGAGTTGGCTATCAATAAAAGTTTTGGTTTCTCTTAAAATGTTCCTTATTAGAAGCTTAACCTATTGTGGCTGTTGGTGGGGCACTGGATATATGTGTTCCTGAATAATGGATGCATTAAATTAACAAAAGAGGTGGCTTTAAATCCTTATGTAGATTATTCTTATTTTTATTATTGATTCTATTAACACTTATTTTACTTTGAAAAAGAGATGTTATATGCATTACAAATAACAAATTTCGTAGAGAAATAAATACGCTAGCAAGCAGTAGTTAGTCTGCCTAGTTCCTTAAACAGTCCTCTGCAAGAGTTTTCGTACTACACTATTTTGGACTCAGATAAATTTAGCTTAACTTGTTGAGTTATCCCAAACTTTGATCCTGTATGACATTATAAAAGGAAAGTAAGCAATGTATGCTACTTTTCTCATTTTTACTTGGCCATGTGTGTCAACAACCTTCTTGCAAGTAACGGTTCGTTTATGAATCTCAGAAGTTCTGTGATATCTTCCTACCAACTGAATTTATTATCAGGTTTTTATCCTAAGAATTTAACTCTATCAGCCTCTTCCAGCTGGTTATCATCATATTTTAGGGCTATGCTTGCTTAAACTCTCATAAGTTCCGACATGCATGTAGTGGAGAGGGAGATTAATGTTCAGCGTTCCATGGATAACAAGGTCATTGGAGACGGAACACAAACTTGGATTAGGGAAGGATGGGGAAGGAAATCGGCCATGCCCTTTCAAAGCAACCATCCCGACATGTGCCTGAAGTGGTTTAGGGAAATCACGGAAAACCAAAATCAGAATATCCGGACGCGGGTTTGAAACGTCGTCCTCTCGAACGCGAGACATGTAGTGTATCTTTTCGAAATTTAGTGACAAATCACTGGCTAGAAATCATTTATTAAAGCGCATAAAAATGACATTAACAGCTGTTTCAAAAACCATATCTTACTTGCTAAGTTTTACAATATTTGTATAATCTGGAAATGAAACGAACTTAACATACGGTAATAATATGCATAATGTGAAGTAAAGGTCCTAAGAAGGAACAATGTGGGACTCTGCATGTAATTTATTCGTAGTTGAATTATGACTGATAGCTTAATACAAGACTGTTTCTTATTAACACCATTTGGTTCTTGTTAACCCTTTATTATTTGCACGGATGAAACTCGTCATCCATATGATTTTCCTAAGCTATTTTTTCGGAGTAGGATGGATTAAGTCCGCGTCTTCTTTAGTACCTTTCCGTTAACTCTCCATCCGTTAGCTTCAGGCATTATTGGCTTTCAGGAATGCAAATTGCATTGTTTATGAACATCTTTACAGCCTCGAGGACAGTAGTCAACCACGCGATCTCTTCTGCTATAATGTGAAGCAAAGTATTTGTTACTTTATTTGCTTTTCTCTGTTCAATCTAATTTTCGTGTGTGTAATTTTAAGCATATCGAAACTAATTATAGTTCAAAAAATGGTTCAAATGGCTCTGAGCACTATGCGACTTAACTTCTGAGGTCATCAGTCGCCTAGAACTTAGAACTAATTAAACCTAACTAACCTAAGGACATCACACACATCCATGCCCGAGGCAGGATTCGAACCTGCGACCGTAGCGGTCCATTATAGTTAATTTCCTTTTTACCGAGAATGCTTATCTAAGTAAAGCAAATGCTTTTGGTTTGTCGAATAAATGTTAAGGGTAAAGGAACCTAGGACAGGGTTTAGTAGAGGTCCTGATACATGGTGGGAATTATTCCACGAGCTGTGTGTTGAAGATCCTGACAGTGATATTGCTGACTAAGAAAACGAGACGTGTACATAAAGCGGTTATGATTCAGCAACGAGACAAGAAGTGTTAGAAAATAATGAATTTAAATGGTACTGGAACTATTTACAAACAACTGCCAAAACATTTCTCATCTAGTGTACACCTTACCACGGTATATGCGTATTAAATTATTGTATTTGGATTTAAATGAAACATGCCTAAAATTATTCACATAAACCGTTCAAAGTGTCCAAATACACATTTTATGTTCTGGACGACATCTTTCATCTGCGCGAATGACTGTGTCATGAATTATCATGCGAGTAACGGAAAATTAAATAGGTATGACTTGAACCATTTCACAAAAGCTCCTCTGACATCAAAATTTTCTAATTTAATTAAAAGGGTATTGTGATTTCTGCACTTAAACACCTTTCACAGAACAGTGAACATGCCAACTGCCTAAATTTGACCGAACGAGGTAGCGCAGTGGACTCGCATTCGGGAGGACGACGGTTCAATTCCAAGTCCAGGCATCCTAATTTAGGTTTTCCGTGATTTCCATAAATCATTGCTATCATTGTTTCATGTACAGATTTTTTTCGATGTGTAGATTGCATTCTTGCATTTTTTGTGGTATACCTTGCACTGGTCTATGGCATCAACATAAGTGCATTTTCTGAGTGATTGATACAGTACCCTTTTTGTCCTATAAGAAAACTAAATTTCTTGAGTAACCAATGGCTATTTTGCAGAATGTGGTCTAATATGAGTTATTTTTTGAGGAAAACACTTTTGAAATAAATGAGAACTTGATTAGTAAATGTGTTGTTTATTTCATCCATTTCATGTGCACTGTCTAAATCAATCTATTTCATGTACTTTTGTAATTTTCTAAATTAATGTTTTTGGCTTACTGATTACCATCTTGAAATAATCAGATCTACTAGATTTCGTATCCTTTTCAGTATTAACATTTAACATAAAGAGGCTGCTTGTTATGGCCTGAGATGCCATTGACTATTGATTTTGTAATATAATTTTCATCATAGGTTTGTCTCTAAAGATATTATCAGTGGTTGCTTAGGAGCAATTAACTGTCCTAGTTTACAGTAGGAATTAAATTGAGTGATAATGGTACTGATTGCAATCAGTTTCTACTGGAAGAGTTTTTAAGAAAATACAGATATTTAACATTGTCAGCAGAAACTATTACTTTGTTTTTTTAACTGTTTACTCCAATAGTTCTTCAACGTTATTTATGAACAGATTACAAATTCCTGTAGATGCTTGGTACACATACATAAAGGATTTGTTATGAAATCCTTTTTATGTGACACATGCCTTCAGATGCTACTCTAAGTAAAATTTGTTAATATCAGTTATCTTAAATTTATGACAGTTAAGTTTGTATTTGACAAATCATCATATCTCGTTTACAGATCTGAGATGCTACCCAAAATCCTGTAACATTTAACACATCTATACTACTAATCATGTGACATTCTGAAATGAAGATTATGACATCGTGGTCTGACAACTCTAATTCATCAGTGCAAGAAATAGTTCATTAATTTTACTCTTCATCCCTAAAATATTCTAATACAGTACAAATATTTAACGTTTACATTGAATGAAACATAACTGGGTGGAAAACCAATTTCTGATCGGTGCGAGAAACTTTCAACAAACAGATGCTTGCACAGATGCAGTATGCTGAATTTATGCTAATTGAATGTTTGTTTCAGTTCTAATCCTTCTCAAAACTTTGTTTCTTTTCATGTGCCTTCCCTAAAGAAATTGTTGCTCTGATCTGTAATCGATGGTATTTCACTACTGACATCATTGCTATCCCTCCTTAAGTTTTCTGCTATTAGCTCAGTCAGTTTTCCATTTCCTTCCCTGTTCAGATTAAAGCCCTGCCTACTGAAGTCCCATCTACTGATAGAATCAACAATAATCACACCAGTGACCATGCCCCCAACATAAGTAGTCATTCCAAACCCAAATTAGCTCTTCCCATGAAAGGTTTCAAGTGATGTAGATCATAGTGACTCAAAATAGACACGAACACAATACTGGTATGTCTCGATGCTGATGTGTCTTTACCAGGACACACTCTATAAGAGGGCAGTTACAGCGTGCCTCTCTTCACGTGTGCAGCGTGTGCGGGCCGCTGGCGTGTCAAGGCACGGCGTGTAACTCGGGTTTGCTCGGTTCTTTTCCGAAATACACGGTATAGCACGACATTTCATGTACAATAGTAGTGCGATGCGACACACTCTCTTCCGGTATAGGTGCGGTATTTTTCGAAATGACAGCGCACGTATTTCTCTCTATTCGCTTATTTTTTAAAGGAAGTATAAAGGAATAGTGGTTGTTGGAACGGTACATACACTCAAAAAGAGGATGTGTGGCGCTGCACTGTCACGACTATTTAAAAATGATTGAGAATTACAGTACAGTACAGTACAGAAGAGAAGGATGAAAATTCTCAGTGTCTATGCAGTCGCATAATCCCCGGGCACTGCAGATACGTTATAGAGCGGTATCACACCACAATGCTCAAGGAATTTCAAGATTTAGTTAGTGATAAAAGAAAAGAAACAAGTTGCCGGACCTAAAAGAGTGTAGTGTTGTATAGCAAGCCAATCTCAGCGCAAGTAACCCATGAAAATCATTGTGTGTGTGCTGTTGGTATTTGTAGGTATATGCTTGTAGAAATCGAATGTGTTTACAGTCCGTTCTATTGTTTCTTATCTTCAGCCAACGACCAACTGTAGTGGCCCGTCATTAAAAGTAAGCTACAAAATAGCTCTCAAAGTATCCAGATACAATAAACCTTTCAGCGATAGCGAGTTCATTAAAAAGTGCATTGTTGAGGTAGTGGAACTCGTGACGCCATTGGAAGTACAAAAGTTTTTCGAAATTAGTATCTCGCGACAAACAATAGCTCGCCACATAGCTGTCATGGCAGCAGTTGTCTATAGGCAGTTAATTGACAATGCTAGCAAGTTCACTGCATTCTCAGTTGCTTTGGACGAGTCGATCGACATTTAGGACATGGCACAACTTGCGATTTATGTTCGTGGAGTCGACAGTAATTTGCACGTGACAGAAGAACTGTTAGAGTTGGTGCCAATGAAAGGTACAAAGAGTGGAATCGACTTGCTGAAAACACCTGAAGAGGCAGTTGAAGCAGTTAGCCTGAACTGGAACGTGTTGGTGTCAGATACCACCGACGGAGCGCCAGCGATGCGAGGGGCATAACACGGACTCGTAACATTGCTGCACAAAAAGCTACAATTTTTACGGAATTCATTGTTTCGTGCACCAAGAAGCACTTTGTGCTAAATTTGTAAGAATGGAGCACGTCGTGAAACTGATGGTCCGAATAGTAAATTATGTAAAGTCACATAGATTATTACATTGCCAGTTTGAATGTTGTTGTTGTGGTCTTCAGTCCTGAGACTGGTTTGATGCAGCTCTCCATGCTACTCTATCCTGTGCAAGCTTTTTCATCTCCCAGTAACTACTGCAACCTACATCCTTCTGAATCTGCTTAGTGTATTCATCTCTTGGTCTCCCTCTACGATTTTTACCATCCACGCTGCCCTCCAATACTAAATTGGTGATCCCTTGAAGCTTCAGAACATGTCCTACCAACCGATCCCTTCTTCTAGTCAAGTTGTGCCACAAAATTATCTTCTTCCCAATCCTATTCAATACCTCCTCATTAGTTATGTGATCTACCCATCTAATCTTCAGCATTCTTCTGTAGCACCACATTTCAAAAGCTTCTATTCTCTTCTTGTCCAAACTATTTATCGTCCATGTTTCACTTCCATACATGGCTACAGTCCATACAAATACTTTCAGAAACGACTTCCTGACACTTAAATCTATACTCGATGTTAACAAATTTCTCTTCCTCAGAAACGCTTTCCTTGCCATTGCCAGTCTACATTTTATATCCTCTCTACTTCGACCATCATCAGTTATTTTGCTCCCCAAATAGCAAAACTCATTTACTGCTTTAAGCGTCTCATTTCCTGATCTAATTCTCTCAGCATCATCCGACCTAATTCGACTACATTCCATTATCCTCGTTTTGCCCTTTCTTGATGTTAATCTTATACCCTCCTTTCAAGACACTGTCCATTCCGTTCAACTGCTCTTCCAAGTCCTTCGGTGTCTCTGACAGAATTACAATGTCATCGGCGAACCTCAAAGTTGTTATTTCTTCTCCATGGATTTTAATACCTACTCCAAATTTTTCTTTTGTTTCCTTCACTGCTTGCTCAACAGTTTCAATAGCTTTTGATAAAACTGCAAGAACAGCATGGGAACGTGATTTACCACAGCGAAGTGCGTTGGTTGAGTCGACAGGCATACTTGGAACGATTTTTCAAGTGAAGACCTGCTTTTGTTCAATTAATGAAAGAAAAAGGTAAATAGGAACCAACATTAGAAGATCCGGAATGGGTTGCAAAACCTCGCATTTTTAGTCGACTTGATTGCTCACTTGAACACCCTTAATCAGACGTTGCAAAGTGAGAAGCAATTAAAATCTGATTTAAATGGGAAAGGTGGATGCATTTAAAATTAAAATTACATTGTGGAAGGGACAACTTCTGAAAAAGACCACCGCCAATTTCCGTAAGCTCATTTTAACATTTCAGTTCGGTGTTGGAAGAAATACTGGAGCAGTTTTCAAATCGTTTTCAGGACACTGTCTACTTCGCATCTGTTTTGAGACGTTTCCAAGACGATATGCCGCATTAAAGCCCCCCCCCGGTCATTTTCAAATGCAACTGATCGATCTATAGTGTAATTTCCGATTAAAAGCGGCATCCAAGCCGGTCTGTGTTCCGTGCGCGACTGCTCTGCCGTCTAAGCGGTCCGTTTACAATTCCCGCTCAGGTAGCTTAGCGGGATGGTGGGGGAAATGTGCACAGAAACGAGAGAGAGCGGCTCGTGCTGAGTTTCTGGCCGACCCTGCTTTATAATCTATATTGTAAGCAGATTTTCCGTAAGTACTATTGATCAGTCCACCCACTTTAACGTCTTCTTTGGTGAAATCTGATCACAGTGATACTGTATCTGCCACCTGGACCAGACCAGCACTAGTTTAACCAGAATTTGAGTTGCTTTTAATATTTATATTTCTCTTGAAGACCAAATATCTTTACTGAAACCAGGAGATCACAACAGACCCAGAAGATGACCTAATAAAAGCGTGGGTAGATGACATTAAAAACATGCAGCGCCAGTACGGACATGCATGGCTGAAGGCTGTGATGCCTGCAGATGTCTGGCGTAGGACTTTGTGCATTAGTGGATGGCGAATGGCTTGTCATTATGATGATGGAAATCTACACACACCAAAAAAAGTTTCGCATCACCCCAGTTCCCAGAACTCCTGAAGATAGACGTTGATTGTGGATGTTGTATCACAGACACAGTCCCTCCCTTTGACTGTTCAGAGGTGTCACTAAACCCTCCCAAAGATTAAAACGACCATGCATGAGCAGCGCCTATTAGACGGAAGGGGTCCGACAGCCGACCAGTTCCAGTCATTCCACCAGAAAGGAGGTACACGGCTAGTGTTATCTCTATTTCAACCATGCCTAGACGGTCACTACCGCGGTTCGATCGCGTCCGCATTGTTACTTTGTGCCAGGAAGGGCTCTCACCAAGGGAAGTGTCCAGGCGTCTCGGAGTGAACCAAAGCGATGTTGTTCGGTCATGGAAGAGACACAGAGAGACAGGAACTGTCCATGACATGCCTCGCTTAGGCCGCCCAAGGGCTACTACTGGACCCTGACAGCAACGCCATCATGTTGAATAATGCTTTTCGTGTTACGACTCAAACTGTGCGCAATAGGATGCATGATGCGCAACCCACTTCCGACGTCCATGGCGAGGTCCATCATTGCAACCAAGACACCATGCTGCGCGGTACAGATGGGCCCAACAACATGCCGAATGGACCGCTCAGGATTGGCATCACGTTCTCTTCAGCAACGAGTGTCGCATACGCCTTCAACCAGACAATCATCGGAGACGTGTTTGCAGGCAACCCGGTCAGGCTGAACTCCTTAGACACAATGTCCAGTGAGTGCAAGAAAGTGGAGGTTCCCAGATATTTTGTGGGGCCGTCATACGCTGCTGGTGGCCATGGAAGGCGCCGTGACGGCTGTACGATACGTGAATGCCATCCTCCGATCCATAGTGCAACCATATCGGCAGCATATTGGCAAGGCATTCGTCTTCATGGACGACAATTCGCGCCCCCATCGTGCACATCTTGTGAATGACTTCCTTCAGGGTAACGACATCCCTCGACTAGAGTGGCCAGCATGTTCTCCTGACATGAACCCTATCGAAAATTCCTGGGATAGACTGAAAAGGGCTGTTTATGGATGACGTGACCCACCAACCACTCTGAGGGACCTACGCCGAATCGCGGTTGAGGAGTGGGACAATCTGGACCAAAAGTGCCTTAATGAACTTGTGGATAGTATGCCACGACGAATACAGGCATGCATCAATACAAGAGGACGTGCTACTGGGTAATAGAGGTACCGGTGTGTACAGCAATCTGGACCACCACCTCTGAAAGGCTCGCTGTATGGTGGTGCAACATGTAATGTGTTGTTTTCATGAGCAATAAAAAGGGGGGAAATGATGTTTGTGTTGATCTCTTTTCCAATTTTCTGTACAGTTTCTGGGACGCGCGGGGTAGGCTTGTGGTCTGAGGTGCCTTGTCACGGTCCGTGTGCGGTTTCCCCCGTCGGAGGTTGGAGACCTCCCTCAGGCATGGGTGTGTGTCTTGTCCATAGTGTAAGTTAGTTTAAATTAGATTAGATAGTGTGTAGGCTTAGGGACCGATGACCTCAGCAGTTCGGTCCCATAAGACCATACCACAAATTTCCAAATTTTTACAGGTTCCGGAGCTCTTGGAAGCGAGGTAATGCAAAACATTTTTCGATGTGTGTATAACATGAAGGAAAGGATAAGTCAGAAAAGTCAGATCATAAGAGGACACATATAAAAGGGCTATATTCTTTTCAGCTTATGAGCATTTTCAGACAATGCTGTGCTATAATGTTATTCTAATATGCAGTTGTTTGAAATGCGATTTGTGTGGTACATGTTCAAACTATTGTTCTCATTTGCACACTCAGCACATTAGCTGTGTGCTGAGACACATAAACCACGCTTATGAAAGTTTGAGGTATTGCAGGTCTTCAGGAATAACGCTCCTATTTAAAGGGGCAAAGGTCTTGCAAAAATACTTCATGATGCATAACATACACTGGACACTAATAGGAAATTGATTGTATTATACTCGGGTCGTTTTATGATACAACAATTTCAGTGATTTCATCCAGAAGGACATGCAAGTCCCTAGAATTAAATATGAAGGCTGACTGCGATATTAAAATACAAAAAATGTGGTGGCACTATGAGTTCAGCCTTTCCTGCCCCATACTATTCCAAAGGAAAGTTTTAAATCTTTTTGAAGTGCTGAAACTACGCTCTTCTTCTGCTGTTCAAACAGGTGTAGTTATCACAGTTTGCAATGTTTTGTATACTTCAGTGAACGCTTCTTCGAAGAGTATTTCCACAAGAAAGCTGAACAAAACAATGTAATGCCTTTAGATGTATCACTGTGATAAATCACTGATAGTTTATTTCTCAATTTATCATGGCAAATAAAGAGGCTGTAAAAATTATTGACTAATGTGGCTGGAAATGTTCTTTGAAAGAAGCATTGATTTAGAAGCTGATGAACATATGAGAGTTTTGGGATCTTACTTTCAGTTGAGGGATGACAATGTCATACCCTTCTTTGGCATGTGTGTCAGATTTGGTTCAGTCCTATAACTGGAATCTGGAATGTTTTCTTGAAGAAACAAAACATTCGTCTTCAGAAACTGGACACCTTTCAATGTTCAAAATGGCATAATGCGTTGGATATAGTAATGGCATTTGCACTTTGCATCTGAACTATGTTATACAAAATATCAACAAGTTTGTTGAAAAAAATTGGAAAGAACAAATAGTCTGGATTGTGAATTAAATTTCTCACAGAAAATTTTTCTCTTATTTAATATCATCCCAAGAATCTTCTTACCAAATATTATCAAAACATTCCAGTAAGTGTAATTTGTTTTCTTGAACATTAATTACTATGCGAGACTGAAAGTTCCATCTAGTTAGAGAGACTGAAGGAATTCTCTTGTTGCAGTATCCATAACAAATCACTTCGCTCAGATGATGAAGAGAAAAACGTTGTAAATCCAGAAATTGACGAAGAACAATCTAACAGACTATATTTTTACTACAAGCATTCTGAATAACCAAATTCATTTGGTGTGCACAACAGTGGACATATGTGGCATATGGAAAAGTACGTTGCATCAGGGTCTGTACGCCACCAGACTGCCACTCATTAGTGAGCCGCTATCATATGCCTGAGTAATAACTTTTTCTTGAACATTGAAATGATCCAGACTTTTTTTTAGAACCTTACTACACCCACACCATTAACATTTTCAAAGGAAAGGAATCTTTCAGTTGGTCTCTTCCCTGTAATATACTGCAGTATAATGACAAATATACTTCTGCATGTAATATCTGTTGTTTCATCTGCCTGCACAGAAACAAAAGTGATGCACTAGTGCCTTTAGTCAGTTCTTCAATGTAAACTTGATACATACAGTCTAAAAGTTCTGTAGCGGCACCACAGTTTATGATAGGAAAGTAAGATTCGGTGTAACATTTCTGAGCGCACAAGTTACAGTCAGGCGCTGGCCTGTTGACAGTAAGTTAGCTGACCACCGGTTGCGAGGTAGAATGGAGGCCACAGGGCTATCGAACTACTGAAAAGCGTAAACGCAGCGGTTTGCATGGCACAAGTTACAAGCAGAAGGGGCCCATTGGCGCAACCTAGGTGTTGTGAGTACGTGACTCGGAGCGGCGCGCTAGAAAAACAGACGCACACAGCTGCGTATAAATAGGTGCGGGTTTCTAACAAGATTCATTCAAGTGTGGCAGCTCTCCTGGACGGCGGAGCGTGTCACACCATCAGCTACATGCAGCAGCAGATGGGGCGCCAGTGTTCCAGTACACAGCAGGTCGTTGGTTCGACCTTCTGAGGCCAACGCGGGGTCCGTAGCCAGCCAGCGCCAGGCCACTCCACAACTCGCTGCCGTGGGCAGTTGTCCTGGCTTCCAACACACGCTGGTGGCATTCTGAGGTGAGGGCCGTAGAGTCGGATACTGGATCGCCGACGCTCCTTGTCGCCACGATCTCAGCCACGGCAGCAAAGAAGAATGCAGCTGGCCGTCTGCGGCTCCCAGTGGAGCAGCGCTGAGTCAACGGGGAAGAAGACGGCTCAGTCGGCAGCCCTGACGACGCGGCCCTACCAGGCTGACTCACAGCAGCGCATTGCATTGGGTCGCTGGGGCGGTGGCCTCAGCATTGCGAGACCCTGTGACATGGATTGAGGTGAACAGAGCACTGTAGTGGAAACAAATATATCATTTGGAAAGCTCGGACGAGCCTTAATACGGTGCCCTATACATCTTCCCGCCACATTGGTCATCCTGATACATTCGGTGGAAGAATAGAGGACAGAGTTTGTCCAGTACAGTGTTTGAGCACACCGCCTGCATTACATTCACAAGATGTGGTGAGTTTTGACCAGTTTTCTTTTGAGTATTGGACGTTTTCTTGCCTTTTTTCGTTTTTTCGAGTATGGTTCCTGGAAAACCACATTGTAGATATTTTGCGTAGGCATATTATTTTGTTAGAATAAGTGTTAGTGTGATTGGAGCAGTAAGATGTTGTTTTTCTGGGCCTTTAATTACTTTTGTATTGGTTTATGATGATACCGAGTGTGATAATACGGAGCTGTAAGAAGTCAGGTTGTTCTTGTACTTAAATGTTTTGTTTCGGGACAAACTGGGAACGAAAGCAACACAATGGCAGAGGCAAGGCCGCAAGGTGTGTCGGAACCAGAAGAGGTGCGGATTTTGTTGGAAAAGATAGCACAATTGATAGCAGACAATACGCAGTTGAGAAATGAATTAACAGTTAGAAGTGAGCGGGAAACCGCATCTGATCAGTCGTTGTTGCCTAGGGTGCAGGAAATTGATCCAGCTGCCAAGAGTTTGATTATTCCGTTTTCTGGCAAGGCATTTGAGAATGTGCGTTCGTTTGTGGAGGACATGTAAATTTCAGCTGTGATGAATGGTTGGTCTGATGAGCAGTTGTTACACGTAGCCAAGATTAGATTAACGGGTGAAGCGAAGATATATGTAAGGTGTTCTGAGGCCTTAAGGATGGCAGGACAGTTTAAGCAGTTGAAGAATGGGCTTTTACAAAGGTACAAGAAACAGAATAGCGCTCGGTAGTTTAGAGAGGGGTTAAGTACAATATCAAAGAGGGAGGGGGAGACGATGGAGAAGTTTGCGGACAGGATTAGGCAAATTAATGAATATACTTACTAGTTGGGTGAGAGTGATGAAGTGAATAGTGTTCTGTTGCAGGAGGCCGAGCAATGGGCACTTGATGTATTTTTGAGAGGATTACCGGCGCATATGTCACGGAACCCCCCCATGAACCATGGACCTTGCCGTTGGTGGGGAGGCTTGCGTGCCTCAGCGATACAGATAGCCGTACCGTAGGCGCAACCACAACGGAGGGGTATCTGTTGAGAGGCCAGACAAACGTGTGGTTCCTGAAGAGGGGCAGCAGCCTTTTCAGTAGTTGAAAGGGCAACAGTCTGGATGATTGACTGATCTGGCCTTGTAACAATGACCAAAACGGCCTTGCTGCGCTGGTACTGCGAACGGCTGAAAGCAAGGGGAAACTACGGCCGTAATTTTTCCCGAGGGCATGCAGCTTTACTGTATGATTAAGTGATGATGGCGTCCTCTTGGGTAAAATATTCCGGAGGTAAAATAGTCCCCCATTCGGATCTCCGGGCGGGGACTACTCAAGAGGATGTCGTTATCAGGAGAAAGAAAACTGGCGTTCTACGGATCGGAGCGTGGAATGTCAGATCACTTAATCGGGCAGGTAGGTTAGAAAATTTAAAAAGGGAAATGGATAGGTTAAAGTTAGATATAATGGGAATTAGTGAAGTTCGGTGGCAGGAGGAACAAGACTTCTGGTCAGTTGACTACAGGGTTATAAACACAAAATCAAATAGGGGTAATGCAGGAGTAGGTTTAATAATGAATAAAAAAGTAGGAATGCGGGTAAGCTACTACAAACAGCATAGTGAACGCATTATTGTGGCCAAGATAGATACGAAGCCCACACCTACTACAGTAGTACAAGTTTATGTGCCAACTAGCTCTGCAGATGACGAAGAAATTGAAGAAATGTATGATGAAATAAAAGAAATTATTCAGATAGTGAAGGGTGACGAAAATTTAATAGTCATGGGTGACTGGAATTCGGTAGCAGGAAAAGGGAGAGAAGGAAACGTAGTAGGTGAATATGGATTGGGGCTAAGAAATCAAAGAGGAAGCCGTCTGATAGAATTTTGCACAGAGCATAACTTAATCATAGCTAACACTTGGTTTAAGAATCATGAAAGAAGGTTCTATACGTGGAAGAACCCTGGAGATACTAAAAGGTATCAGATAGATTATATAATGGTAAGACAGAGATTTAGGAACCAGGTTTTAAATTGTAAGACATTTCCAGGGGCAGATGTGGACTCTGACCACAATCTATTGGTTATGACCTGTAGATTAAAACTGAAGAAACTGCAAAAAGGTGGGAACTTAAGGAGATGGGACCTGGATAAACTGAAAGAACCAGAGGTTGTACAGAGTTTCAGGGAGAGCATAAGGGAACAATTGACAGGAATGGGGGAAAGTAATAAAGTAGAAGAAGAATGGGTAGCTCTGAGGGATGAAGTAGTGAAGGCAGCAGAGGATCAAGTAGGTAAAGAGACGAGGGCTAATAGAAATCCTTGGGTAACAGAAGAAATATTGAATTTAATTGATGAAAGGAGAAAATATAAAAATGCAGTAAATGAAGCAGGCAAAAAGAAATACAAACGTCTCAAAAATGAGATCGATAGGAAGTGCAAAATGGCTAAGCAGGGATGGCTAAGGGACAAATGTAAGGATGTAGAGGCTTATCTCACTAGGGGTAAGATAGATACTGCCTACACGAAAATTAAAGAGACCTTTGGAGATAAGAGAACCACTTGTATGAACATCAAGAGCTCAAATGGAAACCCAGTTCTAAGCAAAGAAGGGAAAGCAGGAAGGTGGAAGGAGTATATAGAGGGTCTATACAAGGGCGATGTACTTGAGGACAATATTATGGAAATGGAAGAGAATGTAGATGAAGATGAAATGGGAGATACGATACTGCGTGAAGATTTTGACAGAGCACTGAAAGACCTGAGTCGAAACAAGGCCCCCGGAGTAGACAACATTCCATTGGAACTACTGACGGCCTTGGGAGAGCCAGTCCTAACAAAACTCTACCATCTGGTAAGCAAGATGTATGAAACAGGCGAAATACCCTCAGACTTCAAGAAGAATATAATAATTCCAATCCCAAAGAAAGCAGGTGTTGACAGATGTGAAAGCCGGCCGCGGTGGCCTTGCGGTTCTGGCGCTGCAGTCCGGAACCGCGGGACCGCTACGGTCGCAGGTTCGAATCCTGCTTCGGGCATGGGTGTGTGTGATGTCCTTAGGTTAGTTAGGTTTAAGTAGTTCTATGTTCTAGGGGACTTATGACCTAAGATGTTGAGTCCCATAGTGCTCAGAGCCATTTGAACAGATGTGAAAATTACCGAACAATCAGTTTAATAAGCCACAGCTGCAAAATACTAACACGAATTCTTTACAGACGAATGGAAAAACTAGTAGAAGCCGACCTCGTGGAAGATCAGTTTAGATTCCGTAGAAATACTGGTACACGTGAGGCAATACTGACCTTACGACTTATCTTAGAAGAAAGATTAAGGAAAGGCAAACCTACGTTTCTAGCATTTGTAGACTTAGAGAAAGCTTTTGACAATGTTGACTGGAATACTCTCTTTCAAATTCTAAAGGTAGCAGGTGTAAAATACAGGGAGCGAAAGGCTATTTACAATTTGTACAGAAACCAGACGGCAGTTATAAGAGTCGAGGGACATGAAAGGGAAGCAGTTGTTGAGAAGGGAGTAAGACAGGGTTGTAGCCTCTCCCCGATGTTATTCAGTCTGTATATTGAACAAGCAGTAAAGGAAACAAAAGAAAAATTCGGAGTAGGTATTAAAATCCATGGAGAAGAAATAAAAACTTTGAGGTTCGCCGATGACATTGTAATTCTGTCAGAGACAGCAAAGGACATGGAAGAGCAGCTGAATGGAATGGATAGCGTCTTGAAAGGATGATGTAAGATGAACATCAACAAAAGCAAAACGAGGATAATGGAATGTAGTCGAATTAAGTCGGGTGATGCTGAGGGAATTAGATTAGGAAATGAGACACTTAAAGTAGTAAAGGAGTTTTGCTATTTGGGGAGAAAAATAACTGATGATGGTCGAAGTAGAGAGGATATAAAATGTAGACTGGCAATGGCAAGGAAAGCGTTTCTGAAGAAGAGAAATTTGTTAACATCGAGTATAGATTTAAGTGTCAGGAAGTCATTTCTGGCAGTATTTGTATGGAGCGTAGCCATGTATGGAAGTGAAACATGGACGATAAGTAGTTTGGACAAGAAGAGAATAGAAGCTTTCGAAATGTGGTGCCACAGAAGAATGCTGAAGATTAGATGAGTAGATCACATAACCAATGAGGAGGTATTGAATAGGATTGGGGAGAAGAGGAGTTTGTGGCACAGCTTGACCAGAAGGAGGGATCGGTTGGTAGGACATGTTCTGAGGCATCAAGGGATCAGCAATTTAGTATTGGAGGGCAGCGTGGAGGGTAAAAATCGTAGAGGAAGACCAAGAGATGAATACACTAAGCAGATTCAGAAGGATGTAGGTTGCAGTAGGTACTGGGAGATGAAGAAGGTTGCACGGGATAGAGTAGCATGGAGAGCTGCATCAAACCAGACTCAGGACTGAAGACCACAACAACATGTCACGGAAAGTGCGTGAAGGGAATCCGAAAGATTTGTATTCTGCCATTCACCTGGCAATTCTATGTGAGGAAATAGACGTGGCAACAGGGGTACGCGAAAAGCAAACAGTGTTTACAGCAGGTGTGAAATTTTTTAAGTGTGGTCGTACGGGACATGTCCAGTCACCGAGGAACAGAGGAAAGGGTGGAAGTCAGCAGCAGGGAGGATGGAGAAGTGGAGATAGGAGAGGTGGAAAAGCGTTAAATGGCAGATGGGGCACAAGACCTACCTAAGGGAGCTCCCGTTTAATTTCAGTGCTACGAATACGTATGCAGAGGTGGAATGTTCAGTGGTAGGATCCATAGGAACTAAAAAGTTTAAGATTTTGTTGGACACAAGGGCGCAAGTCTCAGTGGCTACTAAGAATATAATGGGACGAAGGAAGCTAGACCCACCACGTTCTAGGTTGCGTGGAGTGGCAGATAAGGAGGTCGCGCCTTAGGGGTCAGTGACAGTTGACTTTCGAATAGAGAAAGTCCGATTTAATGTACGCATGTACCATGGGTAAGCAAGGGCTACGACATGATCCTAGGAGTAGATTTCTTGCATCAACATCATGCCTAAATTGACCTTGGATAACGAACTGTGGAACTTGGTGGAACGTTATTTCAGCTAGGGGAAACTGTTGTCAATGCAATGTTCATCGTAATGAACAAACTAACTGAACCGTGTACATTAGCATTAAGGAATAATTCGCATGTGTGTGTGTCTAGTGGCACCGGGAAGTCGCTTTGGGTAAGTATGGAGTCGAATCTGCCTGTGGGTACAGTATGTGTTATTGAACCATTGAAGGACAATGAAGTTTTGGGTCCAGTGGGTTGTTTTGTGAAACGTAGTGTTGTACGCGTACAGGAGGGGAACGACGGGCGAGTAGTTCCCGTGAATGTGGATAATTTTAGCGCTGTAGACGTGAAAGGAGTTTTAGTAGCAAATTTGGATGTGCCAGATGACGAAGACTGGTGTTCGCGAGGTAGGCGAAGCGATCAACCACTAACTGCCAATAGAACTGCATTGCGTGAGAAAATTAAGCATTTGAAAGGAGGAGAAAGAAAGCATATGGAAGAATTATTGCGGCAATTTAAGGATTTGTTTTTTCCAGCAACTCCATTAGTTCAACATAGGATACCAACAGGGAATGAAGCACCTGTTTACCGTAAACCATACAGAATACCGAGGATTTCATTGATCAGCAGCTTGCGGACGGTATTATAGAGCATAGTAATAGTTGCTGAGAAGCAGGCATTGTCGTTGTGCCTAAAAAAATCTATGGATGGAACTAAGAAATACAGGTCCGGCCCCGGTGGCTGAGTGGTCAGCGCGACAGATTGTCAATCATAAGGGCGCAGGTTTGATTCCCGGCTGGGTCGGAGATTTTCTCCGCTCAGGGACTGGGTGTTGTGTCGTCCTAACCATCATTATTTCATCCTCATCGACGCGTAAGTCGCCGAAGTGGCGTCAAATCGAAATACTTGCACCAGGCGAGCGGTCGACCCGACGGGAGGCCCTCGTCGTACAGCATTATTATTTGGATCACTTAGGACAGTGCCAGTAGTTTTCTACGATAGATTTGACAAGTGGTTATCATCAGTTAGAGGTGGCTCCAGAGGATCGTCCTAAAACTGCTTTCTCTACACCTGGAGGCCATTACCAGTATATTAGAATGCCATTCGGTTTGAGAAACGCTCCGGCAACGTTTCAGTGGTTGCTAGACAGAGTCTTGAGGGGTTTGAAACCACGGCAGTGTCTTGTTTATTTGGATGACTATAGTGTTTTCAAGTAGCATGGAGCAACATAGACAGCGGTTAAGGGAAGTCTTTATGAGGTTAAGAGCAGCTCATTTGCCGTTGAGCCTGGAGAAGCGACATTTTGCATTAGAAGAAGTAAAATATTTGGGTCATATTATCAGTAAGGACGAAGTGCGAACAGTCCGAGGTTGGTACAGACTATAAGGGATTTTCGGGAACCGAAAACAGTTAAGGAAGTGCAATCCTGCATCGGAATTTTCAATTTCTATCGAAATTTCGTTAAGGATTTTGCAGATATAGTGCAGCTGTTGACACGATTGTTACGGAAGGGTGTGAAATTTGAGTCGACAGAAGAGCGTCAGAAAGCGTTTGACAAACTGAAAGAAGTTTTAACATCACGTCCGGTTCTTGTGTTTCCAGATTTTGAAAAGCATGTGATGCCTAGAATCAATCATTAGGGTGTGTTCTTAGTCAGGAAATTGATGGGAAAGAACATCCTGTAGCCTATGCGTCTAGGCAGTTGAATGCAGCAGAGAGGAATTACTCAACAACTAAGAGGGAGATGCTTAGCGTGATCTATGGAATCACATATTTTAAATGTTATTTATATGGGCGAAGATTTCCGGTAGTGCCGGCCGGGGTGGCCGAGCGGTTCTAGGCGCTACAGTCCGGAACCGCGCGACCGCTACGGTCGCAGGTTCGAATCCTGCCTCGAGCATGGATGTGTGTGATGTCCTTAGGTTAGTTAGGTTTAAGTAGTTCTAAGTTCTAGGGGACTGATGACCTCAGAAGTTAAGTCCCATAGTGCTCAGAGCCATTTGAACAATTTCTGGTAGTGACTGATGATGCTGCATTGAAGTGGTTGTTGGGGTTGAAGTATCCGTCCACTAGACTCGCTAGATGGGCTGTGAGGCCTAGTGAATTCTACTACGAGGTGGTGCAAAAGCCTGGGAAGAAGCACGGTAGTGCGGATGCATTAAGTAGGAAGGTGGCAAAAGTAGAAGTCATAGGTTATGACCTAGCAGTATGGCAAAAATTACAGGATGCGGGCAACGATTGTAATTTGTATCGTAAACAGCCACAATTTAATATGTACGACGGTCTTCTGTGCATGGAAACAAAGTTAGGGCCAAGGGTAGTAGTGCCAGCGAAGTTGAGGGATAAGGTTTTAAACAAAGCACGTGATCAGTTCATTTTAGAGCAAGAGGGGCGCATATCAGCTGAACAGCTTGTGCAAAATGTCACTCAGTATAGGGAAAGGCAACGGCAATTAACGATCATTTTGAACACCCCTGTGCCAAGTGTCATCGCAGCCTTAACTTTGTTATGTGTTGTTTTCTTTCTGATCAGGTGAAGAGCTAATTCCAAGGGGGAACCAAGGGTAGTCCAAGTTCCAGTGGCTTGGATACGGAGGGTGTGAGACGAGTAGGTAAGGGGTTGATCGAGCAGCGGTCGTCCAATAAGGAATTTTTACTTCTTGTTTCATGTCATGGTTTTAAGGGACACTAGTCCACATTTAAGTTTTCTAATAGTAAGGAAATATGCCATAGGTGCCGACCCAAATAAGTTAAGGGCTAGTCAAGGGTCGACCTGGGGACCGAGTCTTTCCGAAGAGGGGAATAATGTAGCTGCGCCACAGGTAAGATTCGGTGTAACATTTCTGAGTGCACAAGTTACAGCCTGGTGTGGGCCTGTTGATAGTAAGTTAGCTGACCACCGGTTGCGAGGTAGAATGGAGGCCACAGGGCTATCGAACTACTGAAAAGCGTAAACGCAGCGGTTTGCATAGCACAAGTTACAGGCAGAAGGGGCCCATTGGCGCAACCTAGGTGTTGTGAGTATGTAACGTGGAGCAGTGCGCTAGAAAACAGAGGCACACAGCCGTGTATAAATAGGTGCGGGTTTCTAACAAGATTCATTCAAGTGTGGCAGCTCTCCTGGACGGCGGGGCGTGTCACACCATCAGCTACACGCAGCAGCAGATGGAGCACCAGCATTCCAGTCCACAGCAGGTCGTTGGTTCGACCCTCTGAGGCCAACGCGGGGTCCGTAGCCAGCCAGCGCCAGGCCACTCCACAACTCGCTGCCGTGGGCAGTTGTCCTGGCTTCCAACACACGCTGGTGGCATTCTGAGGTGAGGGCCGTAGAGTCGGATACTGGATCGCCGACGCTCCTTGTCGCCACGATCTCAGCCACGGCAGCAAAGAAGAATGCAGCTGGCCGTCTGCGGCTCCCAGTGGAGCAGCGCTGAGTCAATGGGGAAGAAGAACGCTGAGTCGGCTGCCAGCGCAGCCCTGACAATGTGGCCCTACAAGGCTGACGCACAACAGCGAATTGCATTGGGTCGCTGGGTCGGTGGCCTCAGCATTGAGGGACGCTGTGACGCAGACCAAGGTAAACGGGGCACTGTAGTGGAAACAAATAAATCACTTGGAAAGCTCGGACTTGTTTTAATATGGTACTTCTACCTCTTCCCACTACACTGGTCATCTTGATACATTCAGTGGTAGAAGTCGCCACTACAGTTCATTTTGTGTCATGTGTGATGTATATTTATGTATGGAAATACCAGAACTGGTCTTCTAACCAATTTACAATATGTCCTTGAAGAGATAACAACTCTAAGAAATAGCCACAGTTTGCTGAATTGACATTTTATATGCCAAATCAATTGAAGCAGCAATGTTAACTGCGTCAAACATTTTGTTTTGACAAGCATTTTGTAAATGGAATCTATTTTCTTCATTTTTCTTTATTCGTTCACTTAAATGCTTTAGGTCCTTACAGCTGACTGTTGTTCACAATCCTTCATCACCAAATAACACAAAACACAAACAAAATAAGTTTTGCTTCTCTTCAATCACTATTAACCAAGGCGTTTTACGGAACCATGTGTTGCAGAAAGTTCTCTTCTACTTTCCGTCAAGTTGAGACATCAAGAAATCTTTTGGTTCATGTGGATCTAACCGCTTGGTATCCAGCTTCTTTCCACACTGAATAAATGGAAGGGCGTTTTAAGCAAACAATCTACTTTATCAATCCTTAAATCACTGTATGAAGACTCGAGTTTCAACTACACAGCCCCAGAATACGGGACACTAGTGAGAGGAGGCCTCGTTTGCTGTTTTCCACATTTCCCACTAATGAATAGCTGTAAGGAGGGGGGGGGAGAAATGGGGGGAATGCAGTAAGGCATGTGACAGCAACTACAGTTAACTGCTACGGGCCCAAGGGGGCTGGTCCTAAACACTGTGAAGACTTGTGGACATGTGGGCCAGGGGAGGAGAGTGAGAACATGACAGGGGCGGTGGGGTTCGCTGGGGTGACTGCAGTTTCAGGAGATAGGGGTGTGAGAGTAAGAACCATCTGCCGCTGGCCTCACTGTGTGGTTGAGGTGCAGTGAAAGAGGGTTACACGTGTGGTGGCCCATCCACCGGGGCTGTGGTTGCTGGTTCGCTGTTATGCTTCAGTGAGCATCAAGGTGGAGGAGGAGAAACCACTTGATCACATCACTATAAATGCAGGTCGGCAGTGTGGATGTGTACAGGGCTACAGGCCATCTGCCGTTGGCTTTGGCTTTGGATTAATGTCTGTCTGCAACAGAGAGAACTGATTCTGATTACTTCAGCTTCCTGTCAGTCATACTGCGCCACAATCATGTCATACTCGAAATGTCTGATATAAAACTGAAAAAAAATATATCAACAAAATTTTGGTGGGACTGGGTCCCTCTATCGCTTAAGAGTGATCCACCCTTTCTTTTCCTAAACCTTCATGCATTGGCACAGTAATGCCTTTCCTCTGTAGTTATCACAGAGTGCCTTGTTACCATTCTTAAAATAGGTACAATAACTGTCATTGTCTAATCATCAGGAATCTCTCCATGTGTCCATGCTATCCTCATTATTCACTTTAGCCACAGAATTCTGACAGGTCCTGTGGCTCTGATCATTGCCACTGTGATGTCATCTAATCCAAGAGCTTTGCCATTTGTAATTTCTAATATATTTTTCCCTGCATCTAGCATCTGCAGATCTTTTCTCTTTATTTCCTCTGTACTTGAGTTGTTTCTTTTGTCTACCTCTCTTTCATTACATCTATTTGTTTCATCCTGTCCTTCATGCAGTTATGTGAAGTAGTCTTTCCATACATTCAGTACTTCTTCTTGCTTCCACCAAGATCTTCCTTCTCTGATGATGACTTTTGGAGTATTTTCTTTTTACTTCCTTCTGAAACCTAGTATGTTGTGTAATATCTTCCTGTCATCCTTAAAATTGTCTTCTATTTCTTTTGTGAATTTTTCCCAAGACATACTCTCACAAAATGCTATTATTTTCCTCATTGCTCTACTGTCCTTTGCATTTGTCACTATTATGATCCATTCTTTTTTTGAACCATGCTCTCCATTCATTCTTCTTCTTCTTGACTGCTTCTGCAGTTCTCTCATATCACAGTGGAGTCTCTTTGTGTCTGAATTCTACTGATCCCCTTCCACTGCCTCGATTAGGGCCTGTTTGAACCTCCTCCAGTCTTCCTCTGCATCCTCGCTCTCAAACTTGGAAGCTGTGTCTTAATCTTTTTCTTGTATATCTTTTGAGTTGCTCTATCTTCCTGTGTGATCCATTCTGAATTTCATCAACATTCATACCAATAGTCTGTCATCACATTCAAGATTAATGTTTGATATCACTTTCAGATCTATCAGGCATCTTCTGATTTCTTCAGTTACTATTATACAGTCTATTATGAAGTTCTGTTCCAAATTCCGAGTTGTGACTATCTCTTTTCTTATACCATGTATTACAAATTATCCATTTATTTCTCAGATATGTGTCTGGTAATACCTCCCACTCCTTATCTTCTCTGTGGCTTTTTATGACAATTTCATATCTTCATCTATTATCCACAGCTATACAGTCTCTTACAATCACAGTCTTGTTACATGTTACAGCATCTTCCAGCATAGTGTAATAGGATGACCGGAGCGGGTGACGTGGTCAGGGTTGTAGGGCGTGGCTGGGTAGAAGAAGGAGGTTATTTTTAGCAATTTTCCTCTTTATTGTTGGTTCTTTTATACATTTTCCGGTAGCTCAGCCCCACTGCTCGTGTCGTGGTGGAGATGTGCTGATGCGCGCAGCCCCGAGGAATGTGACACCGCGCTCTGTCAGTGGCCTCACAGGTGGTAAGTGGTTAGCAGCATGAGGCCCAGCCCAGCATGCCTCCTGCAGACGTGGCGGCTCGTGACAACGCTGGGAGTCGCCGGTGCAGCAGCTGGCAACATCCTCCGCTGGACGGTCCTCGGGGACAGTGTCAGTGATGACGACGACGTAACAGCGACCGAATGCCCACTCGGTCGAACCGAATGGTGACGCCCACCTCTGATGCCCTTAAATAGTGCAGACTGCTGCTGAATTAGAACGTTCTCGATGAGTTGGCTAACCAACCGCGCCACTCGCGGCACGCGCCTGTGTAATTTTGCTAACGCTGCATTCTCGCTGTTGATGGCTGCTGCGCACATACGCACATACCGACGCTCGTTGCAAAACTGTGTCACCTGCATAATGCGCCAGCCAGCCTTCTTCCGCCGTCTGCCGTGGGGCTGGCGCATCGTGCACTGAAACACACTAAATCACAATTTCACACCACAATATTACATTAGATAAGTCAATTCAAAATACATATTACAGATCTGCAACATATACAACATGAATATCATACAACATTTTCACAAAATTGTGCTAAAAGCTCTTTACATACAGCAGGCAGGAACATTATAGCATTAATAGTGTTATTGTTACCTGTACATCACAAGTTCCAATAGCTACAACTTCATGTAGTTTATAATCTTATTTTTTTATATTCTGCATGAGTGGGCAAGATGACTTGTTTAACCAGACAGTAACATTTTTAATTCACTTACTTTTATTTCTACACACAGCATAAGTGTGCACCAAAAAGGTGTAAGTAATGACTGTTTTAATATACTTTTGCTTATTAGGTCAGATCAGACAAAAAACCTCTTTCTGGGGTACAAACAGTGATTTATTAAGATAATTTTACTTTCTTTTTAAATTCATTAACATCTTTTTTCGATGCTAGAAGGTGCTTATATAATTTTGTTTCCATACATTTATCACCATTACTCTATAAGTTTGTTGAGTGGGAAACTAGTCATAGAGAGGTTTTTGACCTTACATCATGATGGTGGCCATTCATATTTCTGTCAGGTTTGTTAATGCTTTTCATAGAAAAATGAAGTATTTATAGTATGTATCGGTATGGAAGTGGAAACATATTCAACCTTTAAAAAATGGTTTACATGTTCATCTTTGCTGTTTGAATTAAATTGTTTGACTACTTTCTTTTGATGTGCAAACAACTTAACTGACTTTATTTTAACACTAAAAATAATGCCATAATAAAGTACTGAGTGGAAATAGCATAACACATTGTTATCAGTCTACTTGTGTTTATAGCATTCCTTATTGATCTGATCATAAATCTTACTTTTTCTGAATTTTGTGCTAGTTAAATCAATGCACCTCTTTCAAGTAAGGGTATCAGTTACGGAAACCCCTAAGAATTCACTTTCACTGCGAAATTCAACATTATCATTGTTCAGTGATACAGTTGGCACCAGTAGATTTCTATTTTAGGCAGTGTGCAAAGTCAGTCCAACTCTCATTTTCACAATAAGAAGCAACCTGTTACCCTTAAGACATGAGTTTAATTGATCTGTGGTTCTATCTACAGCAGACCGGAGAGTTTCTTGTGAAGCAGATATGAAAACAGTGGTGTTATCGACAAACAGCACTGGTGTCTGATAGGCTATGTGGAAGATCATTTGGGTAAAGTAAAACATCAAGTGGCCTAAGAATGAGCCTTGGGGAACACCTTGCTTTATGGTTTATGTGGAACAACGTGCATGAATGGTTGTTCCTGATGGCTCGATTTCGTTTAGTTCAACAAACTGCTGTCGATCTTTCAGATAGCTTTTATACCAATCAGGGGTGCTTCCTCTTATTCCATAGAAATAAATCTTTTGCAGCAGGAAGCTGTGATTAATCATGTCGATTGTGACATCTCGAAAAATACAAATGTCTGGAAATTTTGTGTCGACCACCTCCAGAGTAAGATCTGATAAGTCATGTATTGCAAATGCAGTAGTTATCTTTGTTTGGAAGCCAAATTGAGTAAGTGAGAGGATTTTTGTTTTGGTTGCAAATGAATTAAGACTGATGACCATTATATATTCAAATACTTTACTAAATGTTGAGAGCACCGCAATAGGTCGATAGTGGCTAGGATCTTCTTTACTTTCTTTTTTATGAACATCTATGATCTCCAAAATTTTTAGATTACTAGGAAATGTAGCATTCACGAATGTAGAGTTTACTGTGTGTGTGCCAATGCTTTATGATAAGGTTACCGAAATAATGAAGGAGAAAGCACGGGTTTTCAGCTTGCCCAACACATGATTTTTCTTTGTTTTGCTAAGAATATTTTTTCTATCTTTGTTTATGATTGTCAGGGCACAAATTTGGTTCTAATTTTATAAACGATTAGTCTTGAGGTTGTCAGTCAGATTTTCAACTGTTTTTTTGAAGTAGTGGTTGAATTCATTTGCTATCTCTTTTTTATAGATGCATAATATTCCATTTATTTTTAGCTTAACGTCACTTTGTACTGGTTTTCCTCTACCAGTCTTCACATTAACGATTTGTCACATGCATTTGCTTTTATTTGGTGATTGTTGTAGGAGGTTATCATTTTGTCGCTTTTGGGCTGCACTGACTAATTACAATTATATATTAATACCTTCAGCTGCTGATGGGTATTGATATACATCAATGGGGACAGGTGAAAATGTGTTCTCCGACCAGGACTCGAACCTGGGATCTCCTGCTTTCATGGCAGACGCTCTATCCCTCTGAGCCATCGAGGGCACAGAGGATAGTGCAACTGCAGGGACTATCAGGCCCACACCTCCCGCAAGACCCACATTCTCACCTTATATGTCCACACACTATATTCGTAGTGCCCCTACCCAACACACTCATTACTCGCGGATGACATTCTTACCAAGTCCCGTAAGAGTTCGGGTAATATGTGTGCATCCACACAGAAGAAGAAGGTCATGGCGGTATTGCCAGAACTATATACTTATATGGACATGGTGTCTGTTCTTTCGGACACCTGACCTGCCAGTGTGCAATTGCTTTGTGTGTGGAGCCATCAGCTATAAGATGTATCACAACAACCCTCATATTCTTCAAGAACTGCAACAGAAATTTTCGGGTGAGACTGCAGCAATTTCAGCACTCTTATCTTTGATCCGCCTTAAGCAACTTGCTGATTAGAATCCAAAGGTGCCAAGAGATGAATGGTTATCACTTTCAGCATTTGCTAAGTCAGGTTACTACTGTATTTCCTTTCCTCTGCTCTGTTTTTTTTATACCCTGGAAATCTGTTCTCTGGGCTGTTTTTATTTGCTGCAGCCTGTATTTCTTAAATTCTTCACTACTGCCTAGTTTGGTTTTGCTAATCTAGAAAATTTCTCTTTTCGTTTGAGATGATCTGATGATTCCAGGCGTGATCCAGCTGGAGAGTTACCTGTCCTGTTTATACTTCTTGTTTGTAAGGGGAAGTGACAGTTAACATTATAGCAGAAAGTGTCTAGAAATGCTTGACATTTGCTCTGTCTACAGTTTGGGCCTCATATACATTTTGCCAGTTTTCCTTCTCCATACCAGAGAGGAAAGTGTGCACATTGCTTTTATTGAACTTTCTTCTCTGTACAGCACTTTTTAAGGCTTGTTCAATGGCAAGTAAACCTGTGTAACTAATGCATTGTGGTCTGAGAATCCTAAATTTACAGAAGATACTGTGTAAGCGATGTTACTGGCCACCTGGTTCAGACCACTAATACTATAATTTCTTAACTTGGTTGACCATTGTGTCAAGGTTGTAGCTGTTCACAAAATGTTTGAAGCTTAAATGGCTAGTGTCTTCAGAGAGAAGATTTATGCTATAATCACCATATATTAAAATACTATAAGATTTTCTTGTACTTAATTTTTCTATTACTAGTGAAAGCTTTTTATAGAAGGTGCTCATGGTGCCATAGGGTGGTCTGTAGGCTGTTATTACATAAACAATAAAGTCTGTAAGCTCTATGGCTGACAATTCCATTTTTTTTTCAAAACTATGGGAGTTGCATATGTCTAGTGTTGTGGCAGTAACATTGTCTTTTACAAATATGCAGCTCTCTCCAACTCTAAGAGTTTTTCTTGAAAAGTGGTTCACAGGTCTGAATTGTGGTAACAAAGCACTTTCAATTTCAAAAGACCTATGAAATGTTCATTAACACGCAATATCTGTGCATCTGGTAGATTACCTCCATTTGTAATTAAAATTTCTAATTCATTTAGTTTATTTTTATTCCTTGAAAATTATGAAAATAATCTTTCAGTTCAAGGAATTTCTTTTTAGGTTGCATTGTACATTGATGAGATTTATTAGACACTACTTTGTTGATTATAATTGACTGATGAAGTTCACTGGAAGCATTTCAGTGGATCTCAACCTCATTTGGAGATGATATATTTTCTCCTTCTTAGCAGAGAGTAAATCCTCCTTCTAAGATTATTCTGCCTTGGTCTTACATTAACGTTTAAAGGAGATGTTCTTGCTGGTACTTTTGAGGCTAGATCTGCTGTTGCTACTGCTGCTGTTGTCTTTAATGGGTGCCCTGTTGTGGTTTCCAGATCCCAGCTTGGTTGTAATTGATGTATTCTTCTGAAGAGGTATCTTTGAAGGTGCCAATGACGACATCATCTCTCCTTCATCAACTCTGGAACTGTCTTCCTGAGGAACTTGGCATTGATGTCCTGATCCATTCTATTGATGGCCTGTGTCAATCCTGACATTTGTAATACATTGTGGAATATTTTGACGTTCTGTTCTGTTCCCTTAACTGTGAATCGACCTCTGATTATGGAGTCCATGCAGGTCCAGACGGCAGGAGAGTATCTTGGTCTCCTTGTACTTTTTAATGCGTCCCAAATCTCCCATAGAAATGTAGGCTCCACGAAAAACAGTATCGCTGAACAGGAGGCAAAGATTTGTGCCCTTCAGGCTGATTTAGAACATGCAAAATTTTAATTAGGTGGGTTGAAGGTGGGAAAAGATGGTGAGAAATGGATAAAAGGCGAAAGGATTATAGCTCTTCAACTACTTCATTTAAATTTCAGTCTACATTATCAAATTATAAGTTTAACTTGTTACCTATAGTAGGAGGAGAAGAGTCCCATCCAGCTGTAGGACGTAGAAGGGTGGAGCAGACTTCTAACCAAGTGACAGACGACATAGCGAATTTGTGTAAAGATGTTGACAAAGAGGATCGGGTTATCGTAGTAGGTGGAGCAGGGAACGCCTGGCTAAAGACAGAAATTTCAGCATTAGGGGTGACCTGAGTGAAATAGGAGTAGCAACTGCTCAAACAAGTATGAGTTTTGTAGAGGTCCTGGAGCCCTTGTTACCACTGCTGTGAGCCGTGTAAACACTGAATTGAGCAGCCTGCTGACGTGTGAAATGAAATCTCATATCAGTACAGTATCAGTTACTAAAATTGGGAGACGGAGAAGAATTAGACACAGCCCACACATGAATAGAAAGGGAAAGACAGGTGATTGAGCTTCTTGCAGAAAATGTATGGCGGCCACCATCACACAAAGCATGAGTATAGTGATTTCTCGTGTCAGAGAGCTACCTGTTTAGGTTAGACTCAGGATTTGGGCACCCTTTTGAGAAGTTAAAATAACAGAATAATCCCATAAAATGCTTAAGAAAGCACAGAAAAGTAGGATTAGCTTATTTCATCAGAGTATTAGACGACTGAGTAATCAGGTAGAAGAGCTTCTTGTCTGTTTGGAGAATTCAGAGAACTCAGGAAACGTAGCTACCTTGTGCCTATCTGAGCACCACTTAACCACAGAATTGGAGGCATTAAGTACAAATGATTACACTTGAGCATCTTGCTTATGTAGAAGTAACTAGATGAAAAGGAGGATTTGTTTCATACATTAAGACAGAATAGAAGTTCAAAAGCATTGAGAAAAGTTGATTTTGTAGTGCTCAGTATATATAAGTGTGTGCTTGTGAATCAACACTGAAAATAGGTCACTTCTAACTTTAATTGTATATAGATCTCCACTGGGAAATTTTGGACTGTTTATGAGGTATTTGGATTCCTTATTATGCTACTTGTCAGAGAGCAGCAAGCAGTTAATAGTCTGTGGTGATTTCATTCTAGATTTTCTATAACAGTGCCGGCGACAGCGAGCCATACTTCATGTGTGAAGCGCGTGCAGGCCGCAGACGAGTCAAGGCCCGGCCTGTAGCTCGGCTTTGGTCGGTCGTTCTCGGAAGTACCCTGAACGGCGCAACATTTCATTTGGCATCGTTATGCGGCATTTTTCGGCCGGCACAAACCTCTGAGTTCGGCACAATAATGCTGTCTGTGGTGTTTAGCTTTCGCTACTAGTTCTTGGTATGAAGGAGGTTCACACGTCCAGAGGCTGTTTGCACGCAAAGAGGCCATCTGGCGATCTACTGTCACAATCCTCCAGAAGGAATGGGAATGGCAAAAGAGAGGGATGAGCATTATCAGTTCGCGTAAGCAACAAGTACTGTGTATGTGCTATGAAACGACCTTATAACGCCATGCAGAAAGAATTTAAAATTGTAGATGACAACGAAAGAGCAGAAAGTTACAGAATTCGACGGACAGGATTAATTGCTCTGTACATAAAAAGCTCTTTGTGCTAAATATGCAGGCCAGGAGCATCCAAAGAAATTAGTGGTATGAATATAAAACTTCTGCAGTCATATGCATTATTCTATTGTCAGCTGCAGTAGTTTTCGGTGAAACTCAACCAGTGGCAACTCATAAGTATACATTCTGGGTGTTAACAAAAATTTAGATTAAGGTAAATTTGAGACTGTGAAATTAATGGCATCTACATTTACATCTACATCCATACTCCGCAAGCCACCTGACGGTGTGTGCCGGAGGGTACCTTGAGTACCTCTATCGGTTCTCCCTTCTATTCCAGTCTCGCATTGTTTGTGGAAAGAAGGATTGTCGGTATGCCTCTGTGTGGGCTCTAATCTCTCTGATTTTATCCTCATGGTCTCTTCGTAGGAGGGAGCAATATACTGCTTGACTCCTCGGTGAAGGTATGTTCTCGAAACTTCAACAAAAGCCCATACCGAGCTACTGAGCGTCTCTCCTGCAGAGTCTTCCACTGGAGTTTATCTATCATCTCCCTAACACTTTCGCAATTACTAAATGATCCTGTAACGAGGCGCGCTGCTCTCCGTTGGATCTTCTCTATCTCTTCTATCAACCCTATCTGGTATGGATCCCACACTGCTGAGTAGTATTCAAGCAGTGGGCGAACAAGCGTACTGTAACCTACTTCCTTTGTTTCCGGACCGCATTTCCTTAGGATTCTTCCAATGAATCTCAGTCTGGCATCTGATTTAACGATGATTAATTTTATATGGGCATTCCATTTTAAATCACTCCTAATGCGTACTCCCAGATAATTTATGGAATTAACTGCTTCCAGTTGCTGACCTGCTATATTGTAGCTAAATGATATGGGATCTTCCTTTCTATGTATTCGCAGCACATCACACTTGTCTACATTGAGATTCAATTGCCATTCCTTGCACCATGAGTCAATTAGCTGCAGATACTCCTGCATTTCAGTACTTACAACCTCTCGATATACCACAGCATCATCCACAAAAAGCCTCAGTAAACTTCCGATGTCATCCACAAGGTCATTTATGTATATTGTGAACAGCAACGGTCCTACGACAGTCCCCTGCGGCACACCTGAAATCACTCTTACTTCGGAAGACTTCTCTCCATTGAGAATGACATGCTGCGTTCCGTTATCTAGGAACTCTTCAATCCAATCACACAATTGGTCTGATAGTCCATATGCTCTTACTTTGTTCATTAAACGACTGTGGGGAACTGTATCGAACGCCTTGCGGAAGTCAAGAAACACGGCATCCATCTGGGAACCCGTGTCCATGGCCCTCTGAGTCTCGTGGACGAATAGCGCGAGCCGGGCCTCACACGATCGTCCTTTTCGAAACCCATGTTGATCCCTACAGAGTAGATTTCTAGTTTCCCGAAAAGTCATTATACTCGAACATAATACGTGTTCCAAAATTCTACAACTGATCGACATTAGAGATATAGGTCTATAGTTCTGCACATCTGTTCGACGTCCCTTCTTGAAAACGGGGATGACCTGTGCCCTTTTCCAATCCATTGGAACGCTATGCTCTTCTAGAGATCTGTGGTACACCGCTGCAAGAAGGGGGCAAGTTCCTTCACGTACTCTGTGTAAAATCGAACTGGTATCCCATCAGGTCCAGCGGCCTTTCCTCTTTTGAGCGATTTTAATTGTTTTTCTATCCCTCTGTCATCTATTTCGATATCTACCATTTTGTCATCTGTGCGACAATCTAGAGAAGAAACTACAGTGCAGTCTTCCTCTGTGAAACAGCTTTGGAAAAAGACATTTAGTATTTCGGCCTTTTGTCTGTCATCCTCTGTTTCAGTACCATTTTGGTCACAGAGTGTCTGGACATTTTGTTTTGATCCACCTACCGCTTTGACATAAGACCAAAATTTCTTAGGATTTTCTACCAAGTCAGTACATAGAACTTTACTTTCGAATTCATTGAACGCCTCTCGCATAGCCCTCTCTACATTACATTTCGCTTCGCGTAATTTTTGTTTGTCTGCAAGGCGTTGGCCATGTTTACGTTTGCTGTGAAGTTCCCTTTGATTCCGCAGCAGTTTTATAACGCGATTGTTGTACCACGGTGGCTCTTAAAATCTCTTACGATCTTGCTTGGCACATACTCATCTAACGCATATTGTACTATGGTTTTGAACTTTGTCCACTGATCCTCAACACTATCTGTGCTTAAAACAAAACTTTTGTGTTGAGCCGGCAGGTACTCTGAAATCTGCTTTTTGTCACTTTTACTAAACAGAAAAATCTTCCTACCTTTTTTAATATTTCTATTTACGGCTGAAATCATCGATGCAGTAACCGCTTTATGATCGCTGATTCCCTGTTCTGCGTTAACTATTTCAAATAGTTCTGGTCTGATTGTCACCAGAAGGTTTAATATGTTATCGGCACGAGTCGGTTCTCTGTTTAACTGCTCAACGTATTTTTCAGATAAAGTACTTTAAAAAAATTTCACTGGATTCTTTGTCCCTGCCACCCGTTATGAACGTTTGAGTCTCCCAGTATATATCCGGCAAATTAAAATCTCCACCCAGAATTATAACATGGTGAGGAAATCTACTCGAAATATTTTCCAAATTATCCTTCAGGTGCTTAGCCACAACAGCTGCTGAGCCAGGGGGCCTATAGAGACATCCAATTACCATGTCTGAGCCTGTTTTAACCGTGACCTTCACCCAAATTATTTCACATTTCGGATCTCCGTCAATTTCCTTCGATACTATTGCACTTCTTATCGCTATAAACACGCCTCCCCCTTCACTGTCCAGCCTGTCTCTGCGGTATACATTCCAATCTGAGTTCAGGATTTCATTACTGTTTACGTCTGGTTTCAGTCAACTTTCTGTCCCTGGTACTATGTGGGCGTTGTGACCGTATATTAATAAGAGCAATTCTGGGACCTTTCTATAGACGCTCCTGCAATTTACTATTAGCACATTAATATTGTCGTTCCCTGTTGCATTTTGCCTACTCCTCCCTTGCCGCGTCTCAGGAGGTGTCTTGTCGCGCCTACGGAGGGAATTCTCTAACCTAAAAAACCCACATGTGCAGTGCACACGTACTCCGCTACCCTTGTAGCCGCTTCCTGCGTGTAGTGCACGCCTGACCTATTCAGGGGGACCCTACATTTCTCCACCCGATAGCGGAGGTCGAGAAATTTGCAGCCCAGATCTCCACAAAATCGTCTGAGCCTTTGGTTTAAGCCTTCCAGTCGGCTCCAAACCAGAGGACCGCGATCAGTTCTGGGAACGATACTACAAATAGGTAGCTCAGATTCCATCCCACGAGCGTGGCTTTCCGCCTCCACCAACTCCGCCAACCACCTGTACGAACTGAGGATGACCTCTGAACCGAGACGGCAGGAGTCATTGGTGCCGAAGTGAGCAACAATTTGCAGTCGGGTGCACCCAGTGCTTCTATCGCCGCCGGCAGAGCCTCCTCCACATCTCGGATGAGACCCCCCAGCAAGTAGACAGAGTGAACACTGGTCTTCTTCCCCGACCTTTCCGCTATTTCCCTAAGGGGCTCCATCACCCGCCTAACGTTTAAGCTCCCAATCACTAATAAACCGCTCCCCCCGTTTGCCTGCTCGGACCTTGCTGAAGGAGCGGCCACATGTCCACTCACAGGCAGATGGGGCGATGACACACGGCCAGCCTCCACATTGACCCTCCGCCTCGTGCGCCGCGAACGCCGCGAACGCCGCTGAACCCGCCACTCCCCTTCGGTACCCGCGAAGATGTCTCGACAGCAGGGACCATGGGTGAAGCATGTAACACCTGGGGTGTACCATGCGACGCACCAGACTCCCCACTGCCGCTACACTCCGAGGCAGCAGCCTGAAGACGGCTGACCGCGGCCATCAACACGTTCAGCTGTTCACGAACAGTGGCCAGCTTCTCCTGCGTCCGTACACAGCAGTCACACTTCCTATGCATCCTAAGAAATTAATTTACTGTAGAGAGTTAATAAACTTGTAACTAGACTGCTGATTCACTAAAGGCGGCTGATAGTTGACTAAACTGTGGTTACTAGACACTTCTTGTAGAAAACAATGAAAATAGCACTACCTGTCTCTGGACTGTATTGAAAACAAGCACTAGCACTACTGGCATCTGCTGTATAATAGTTATACTTATCAACAAGTTTATGCAGCTATAGCCACTGCCAATAATAATAATAACGGCAGTAATAATAATAATACTCTGCATAACTCATCTGTCAAAAGAAAGAAACGCTTTTGTGGAACTTTGTTGTTTGTACATAATTGCGTACAGTTTACGGTGATAACGAAATAATGTGTAAGTGCGCGATAACTGTTAAAAGTGCCTTAGTTTGCGGCAAGTATAATCAAAAATTTTATTTTCGGTACGGAAAGATCGACCCTTCAATGAGAAGTGACGACATAAATGAAAGCAAGTCACCACTGAGAAGTTCCAGAGAGTTATTGCCACAATTAGACAACACCACTGTTATCGTAATAAATGTGGCAGTAGGATATGAGTGTCTTGTGTCAATAGGAAAATAGAAACTCATAGTTCAGTGCTACAAAAACTACCTTCAAAAATTCATCTATGTGAAATTAATAGATGTTAGCAAAATAAACCGAGATGAACTCAGGCAGGAAGGACTACACATGAACAGGAATCGAAAATTAAGGTTAGTGAATGAAATAAAAGTTTTCTGTGCCCCATTCACCAACAAGAAGGAACCATTTGCACCAGGTTATAATCATAAAAGCATTTTTAGAGAAAAGAACCATTACAGCCGCGATCAACCAGGCAAACTAGGTGTATGTGAACCCTGTGCACTCAGTGTAATCACACATGTAGATGATAAGTACAACAGCGGAGATAAACTTGGTTTCCCTCTCACAGTGCACTACAACTTCCACAGATGTAAAAAATGAAATTAGCATACTGCATCTTTGGCCAGGAGGCCCCTATCCGAGGAAGTTCAGCAGCCAAGTGCAAGTCTTATTTCAGTCAATACCACACTGGGCAGCTTGTGCGCCGGTGAGGAGGATGAAATGATGATGAGGACAACACAACACCCTATCCCCAAGCAGAGAAAATCTCCAACCCGGCGAGAAATTGAACCCGGTCCCAATTGCATGGGAGGCGAGCACGTTAGCGTCCAGCTAAGCAGGTGGACAGCCACAGATGTATAAACAGTGAACAAAACACAGGGACCACTTAACAGGATACATCTGAATGTGCAGCACCTTACAAAGAAACTTAGTATATACAGTTATTTGTACATGAGCAGTCACCACAAGTGTTAGTATTAATTCAACATAGTCTAAAATGTAATGAGATTAACTATTATAAAGTAGATGGTTTTCTACTGGGAAACAGTGATTGTAGGAAACAGCATAAGGTTGGAGGCGTGGCAATCTTTGTGAGAGAATATATTTATTGTAAGAAACTTAAATTTATTAAAAAATACAGTGAAGAAGAGATATTAAGAATTAAGTGGTATTTGCAATTCAACTAAAAGAGCCTGGAGTCAACGTAGTAAAACATAAAGTAGTAGGGATATACAAACCACCTTATGCAGATGTAATCCATTTTCCCAATAGCTTCAATACCATAATTAGGCAAACTGGTCCCAATGACCTTACTATACTTGGAGACCTTAACATTGATACAAACTCTAACAACATAGGTAACATAAGACTTGTAGGTGTATTAACTTTATATAATCTTAGAAATATAGTTACCGTGGATGCCAGGGTCTCATATTCTAGTTTTACCGGGGCAGATTATACAATAGGTAATAAAACTGCTGAAGACACTGTTAAGTATAGTAACATAGTCTTTTACTATTTGGAGCACATTGCACAACAGATGGAATAGGAATATAGGAAAAGAGCTCCTAAAATAATACCAAAAACTTTTGAAAAGAAACAAGTTACGAGTATTGGTAACATCAACTCTCTGCAAATTAAACTAGCTGAGGAGAAGTGGAAGGATCAGATAACAAATGGGATGAGTTTTATGTTCCTAATGGAACACTTTGATTCTTGTTGTCACATTATCTGAGTGCAGACAGGGCCAATGCACAATAAGACTGAAAGGAATAACAAACCCAGACTTCCAGCCAGCCTTGTTAAACTCAGACAAAATATTCATGACCTAGATGTCCTGTACAATTCAAAAATACTGCATATTCTCAAACAAAAATATGACACAGCTAAGAATACCTTTAAAGCAAAACTTTCAAACCTCAGAAAACAAGTCCACAGTAATGAAATCTCACAGTCTACAAAAGTAAGCGAGATATTCTGGAAATTGATTAATAAGTCTCGAAAAACCTCCACAACTAGGATCAGCAAACCATTATGCATTATACAGGATGGTAATATTACAAAATAACCTAAACCATTATGTAACCTTTTTAATAAACATTTCATATCACCAACAGGAAATCCAACAACTTTAGAAATGTACTGAGAGATACCAAATCACACCCCTCCAGCTGTGAGCTTTGAATTTGATGAGGTTAAAGAAAATGATATAAGCAAGATAATCCCCATATTAAGGAACAAACAGTCAGCTGGATGGGATGGTATGCCAAGTGTAGTAGTTAAAATGCATAAAAGAAATAGTCAGACCACTAATGTACCTCATAAACTGTAGTGTTAGGGAAATCACTTATCCTAGTAGTCCAAAAACAAGCATTGTTAAACCAGTGCATAAAAAGGGAATACAAAAGAGGTTTCAGACCACTGCTCAATATCATTGATCCCAACGTTTAGTAAGGTTTTTGAAACGGTTATCCTTCCTCAGCTCTCTGCCTATATTACAAAAAACACATTGTTAACAGAAACAGAGTATGGCTTTATGAAAGACCGGTGCACAACTACTGCAGGTGCTGAATTTCTCCATAAAGTGTACATCCTCACAGACGAAAGTATGAAGACAGCAGGCATATTCTTAGATCTTTTCAAAGCCTTTGACTCAGTCAACCATTGGTTGCTCATTAACAAACTGAAAGTTTGCAACATCAAGGGCTCATCTATGCAATACTCACCAATTAGCTGGCAAACTGCAAACAGTGTACTAAACTTCCAAGTAAAATACACAACAAGGTAATAGCTTTCTAGTCTTCTAGAGACTTTCTAGTCAAGGGGTACCGCAGGGATCGATTCTCGGTCCCATTCTCTTCTTGGTTTATCTCAATCACATGACAGCACCCTTCAACTCACATCTTGTAACCTATGCTGATGACTGCACCCTCTTATTTTATGAAAAAGACTTTGAGATATTACACTCACTTATAACTAAGGGCGTGACAGAAGTAACCACATATTTTCTACAGCAGAGTTTAAACACCATCATCAGTAAATCCCAAATACTAACATTTAAAACAACTGGTTCTCATGAGACCTAAATAAACAGTATTTGTGGTGTATTACAACAGCAGAAACAGATAACATTAAATTTCTTGGTTCCACCTGGACAAAAATCTCCTTTGGGGAAGCCACATTACCTCTGTATGTGAGAAAGTGAGCAGTAGCTTGTCTCTGATGCCTACGCTGACAAAAATAGTCCCAAGTCAAATACTAAAAATTGTTTCCCAAGGAACAGTTTATCCATTTCTTAAGTGTGGTATTGAACTATGGGGTTGTGCAGCAGACCTACACCTAAATAAAATATCAGTATTAGAGAAAAAAAGCCATTAGGTCAATGCATGGACTGACGTCCAGAGAGTCCAGTCGTAAATCTTGTTCAACATATATATTTAACAATATATTCCTTGTATTTGTATAAAATTATTATATTTTTCCTGAATAGTGAAAACAAAGTCAATAAGTGCAGGCAGAGGACAAAATTTAAAATGAGTGACAATACTCTTTATATTAATGGGCAGATATGGTTCCACAAGTTGCCACATGCTTTGAAAACTTGTGAACCAAAGCTTTTCCTCAGGGAGTTAAAAGCCTTCTTAGCGAAATCTAACCTTCTTGCCCCCTGTTGTAGCACATAATATAATTAGAATATTAAGATGAGTACCACTACTGTATGTAAGTATTATCAACATTATTCTATTCAGCGCATGTATGACATTTGCAAAAGTCATCAGCTTGATGTCCTGCATGCAAAAAATGCAAATAAATAAATCAAGTGGACTTTTATACATATCAGTAACATATTTAATATTTTACAGTGGAGTGAATTGCAGTATGGCTGCAACTTGAAGTGAAAAAAAGTACTGTAGGTAGAATCTGTTATGGCATAAAATCAAACACCAGCACACGAGTTGGAAACGAGAGAGTAGAGAGGGCTATGAAGAAGACATCAGCCAACTGCACGCACACCCTCCCCTCTCCAGTGGCCTCTATGCGAAGAGGACATAAGCTCAGCACCAACTGCTCATGGCCCACTGCTACACCAGCATCAAGCTTAGGTACCTCAAGACCAGCAACTTAGGAATTCTATATACTCAAGAACATTGTTTATTTTGCATATCGCCCTTTGCTTGGGACACATTTGCATTTCTCAAAGTTAAATATTGTCATGTACTTTTCATAATAAACCTCATTAATATGATTTGCTTGAATTGTTGTCTAATGATCCGAGAAGGAGCTTTACCTAGACACACCATCTTTGACAACTAGGCAGTATTCAACAGAATCAGATTGATTAGTAGATAGAATTTGTTTTTAATGTTTTCAGGCATTAGTAGTGTTTCATAAAGAAATGGACTGGAACCTTCAGATACTGCAAGTTATTTGTTTAAATATTTGTTAGTAGTCAGACTTATTTAATGTTAAGTAGCTCTCTCGATTGTGTGTGAAACAGTTTTGCATGCATCAGTGGTCAATGTTTATGTGGTTTCGCTAGCTTACCCCAGTACAAATAAGGCACTTGAATTATTAGAACACAAATGCAAGATGTAACGAAAACGTGTAAGTCTTGAAGGGAAACGTATTCAGGGAGATGTGACTATCATGCAAAAATTTACACTGGACTAGCAACTAAACTTAACATTAAACAATCCCATTTTTAATGGGATGTGTTGGTAGTTCGTAACACTATGTTTCTTTTAGTAATTCTGTGTGCAATTTGATGTAACAAATGAGAAAACTGATGCTTTGACTACCTGTTGTTGTTGTGGCCTTCAGGCCAGAGGCTGGTCTGATGCAGCTCTCCATGCTACCCTATCCTGTGCAAGCTTCTTCATCTCGACGTACTTACTGCAACCTACATCCTTATTGATCGGCTTAGTGTATTCATCTCTTGGTCTCCCTCTACGATTTTTACCCTCCACGCTGCCCTCTAACACTAAATTGGCGATCCCTTGATGCCTCATAAGATGTCCTACCAACCGATCTCTTCTTCTTGTCAAGTTGTGTCACAAATTCCTCTTCTCCCCAATTCTGTTCAGTACCTCTTCGTTAGTTATGTGATCTACCCATCTAATCTTCAGCATTCTTCTGTAGCACCAGATTTCGAAAGCCTCTATTCACTTCTTGTCTACACTATTTATCGATCATGTTTCACTTCCATACGTGGCTACACTCCATACAAATACTTTCAGAGAAAACTTCTTGTCACTTAAATCTATACTCGATGTTAACAAATTTCTCTTCTTCAGAAACGCTTTCCTTAAATACAAAATTGAAAATCATCCAGCAAAGATTGTAATTCCCGCGAAAAAACAGTTGAGGACCACCATGCAAGTTGAGATCAAGTGACTTGAACATACTTGAAGTGTTGTGACGTGACGGACAGTGTGAATACATCTTGACGAGAGTGAGCCGTGACATGACGGTGCATCATGACCAGTGTCAATTGCCCTTAAATGTTAGTATTCACACTCATCTGATATTCAGAAATGACACTTGCTGACTGCTTGGTGCGCTGCTGTTGCTGTGGATATCAGCAACCAGATGGAGTGTCATGACTGTTAAGTTACACTGCGGTAAGACATTGCAAGGTAAGTTACTTATGATTTTATGCGAAAGCAGTTTCAAAAAATTGCGTTGTCAGAGAGACACATCCTGACGAAGACAATAGAGTTCCCTGAGCTCACTGACATTAAAGAAACCACAGGGTTTGAAGATTTGATCGTGGGCTTGAAAGAATTACAAGGATAGTTTTATAAAGATTTTTAGGACACTGTCAATCTTACATCCGTACATCTGTTTCTGGGCTGTTTTCGAGATCATTTGCTGTTTCAGTTGAAACTGCCCCTGTGCATGTGGAAATGTAACATTGACCTGCAAGGAAATTCCAGTTTTGTGACAGGTCTTTTTATGTTAAAATTGTCTGGGATGTCTCCTCAGGTAGAGTTCCCAAGTCTCGATAATAAGATTTCAAAAGTGCCACAATATTTCGATCGACGAATTTGTGTGAAAGATCTTTTTCGATTATAAAACTAAATAAGTCACAATTACATGACAACTTCAGTATGAATGACTGTGAAATTGTCTGCGTCTCTCCGTATTCTGACAGTTTGTACCAGATAAAATTTATATTATTCTTCAGTGCACCAAAAATAATTAAATGATACTGAAAATGTGTTTTGCTTGTGATCTATGTTGTCGAGAAACGAGAAATGTAAAACAAAGTAGTATGTAGGGCGACTGCATTGACATTTAGATGCAGCACGTTCGCAGTTTTCCCCTCTGCCCTCTCCTCGCCCTCAGGTAGCATGGCGTGGTGGTGGTGGTGGTGGTGGTGGTGGTGGTGGTGGTGGGGAATGTGAAACAAGGCTGAGTGCTTTGGCACCCAGACCGAGACTTACCAGTGACCCAAAACCTTGGCCACCCCTGTTCCAAAAGTATCAGACAGGAGGACTGATCTGGAAACCTTGTTTGGATTCTACAACTTGATCTCAGTAAGTAACTTCCCAGTGCAGGAGGACAAAAGCTATTGCAATCTAATTCTTAATGTTTCCTTTGACACAGCTAAAACAAGAAAATAACGGTATACCTATTAAGAAACGCTCTCTCTGATCATGATGCAGAGTTAGTTAGGATAAATAATGTAGTGCCCTACAGTTTTGATTCTCCTCAATCGAAATCAATTACAATAATTAATGACTCCACAACAAGCATTTTGAAGAATAGTTTAGAAGATAGAACTTGGCACGAAATTTATAGTGAACCAAATTCTGCCATAAAATTTAATATGTTCCCTGATAAATTCATATCATCATCTGAAAACAGCTTTCTGCATAAACTAATCAGAAAAGACATTAAACAGCCATGTAAAAAGCAACTGATCACTACAGGGATTAAACTACTTTGTGAAAGGAAAATAGAAATGTGTCTGTTGGCAAGAAAAATTAGATATCAGTAGTTGCACACTACAAAAACTACTCAGAATTGCTAAGAAAAGTTATTAAAAATCAAGGAACATCCTCATAATGTCAGAAATCAGTAATTCTGAGAACAGACTTAGTACTACATAGAATGTAGCGAAATGAGAGACAGGATAACCAGCCACAGAACATCACTACTGAAATGATCAGAAGGGCTATAAATGATAAGTCACTGGTAATGAAGGCATTTAATATTCATTTCTTAAACATAGCAGAAAGCATAGGGACAAACAGTTCAAGAGCAAAATCACAGCAATATGTTGAGAAAGCAACTTTCATAAAATTCAAACACATGATAGTATCACCAACTTCTCCATCTGAAATTAAGAGAATTATACATTCCATCAAAAATATAAGCTCATCTGGATTTGAATGTGTTTCCAATAGAGTGCTGAAGATCTGTTCCCTTAAAATAAGCCCTGTTTTATTTGAAATATATAACACAGCACTAACTAAGGCGTTTTTCCAGAGAGACTGAAATATGCAGTTGTTAAACCATTCAACTAGAAAAGTGTTAGGAGAGATACCAATAACTACCGACATGATTCACTACTGATATCGTTTTCCAAAATTTTTAGGTGCTATATTCTAGAATAGTATGTTACCTGATCAACAATAATATCTACAGTAAATCGCAGTTTGAGTTTCAGTAGAGTTGCTCTACTGAGAATGTCGTTTACATTTTCGCTCACCAAATTTTACAGGCATTAAATAACAAAACAGCGTCTATCGGTATTTTTTGCGACCTATCTAAGACATTTGACTGTGTCGATCACAGTATTATCCTAGGTAAAATGAGGTAGTATGGGACTGATGGTACACCTAATCAGTAGATAATGTCATATCTAACCAAATGTATGCAGTATGTTGTACTTAGTAATTCAACCAATGCAGTCAAGATAAATTATTCTGACTGGGGAGGAATCCCATATTGGGTTCCCCAATGCTCAATCTTAACAATAGTTCCACTTATATATATATATATATATATATATATATATATATATATATATGATGTTCTGTTTAATATACACCAATCAGAATTAGTTCTTTCTGCAGATGGCAGTAGTGTTGTTATTTAATCCAGGCACACATACAGCTACAGAAGAAATAGTTCAAATGGTTCAAATGGCTCTGGGCACTATGGGACTTAACATTTGAGGTCATCAGTCCTCTAGAACTTAGAACTACTTTAACCTAACTAACCTAAGGACATCACACATATCCATGCCCGAGGCAGGATTCGAACCTGCGACCTAGAACCGCTCGGCCACATAGGCCAGCTGAAATGGTAAACAAAGTTCTTAAAAGTATTATCGACTGTTTTCCTGCAAATGGTCACATTCTCGATTTTAAAAAGTCACGACACTTTCAGTTCTGCACAACCATAGATACTACACCAATAATAAGTGAAACACATGGTGAGGAAATAATAAAAAGTTCAAAATTCTTAGGTGTCCACAGTGATGAGATGTTAACCTGGAGAAAGCACATTTTGGGACCTTCAAAATAACTTAGTACAATATATTTCTACAAACATACTGTGCAAGCCACCGTATGGTGCGTGGCACAGGGTACCATTTACCACAACTAGTCATTTCCTCTCCTATTCCACTCACTGATACAGTGAGGGGAAGAGGAGTGTCTATTTGTGTCCGTATGAGCCCTAATTTCTCGTATCTTACCTTCATGATCCCTGTGGGAAATGTATGTTGGAGGCAGTAGGATCTTTCTGCAGTCAGCTTTAAATGCCGATACTGTAATCTTTCTCAGTCGTGTTCTTCGAAATGAATGTCTTCTTCCCCTCAGGGATTCCCACGTGAGCTCCCAGAGTATAACCTTAACACTTGCATGCTGATCGAACCTACCAGTAACAATTCTAGCAGCTCACCTCTGAATTGCTTTGATGTCTTCTTTCAATCCGATCTGGTGTGGATCACAAACACTTGAGCAGTACTCAAGAATAGGTCGCATTAGCGTCCTATATGCAGCCTCCTTTACAGATGAACAACACTTTGCTAAAATTCTCCCAGTACTCCCAAGTCGACCATTCACCTTCCCTACCATAAACTTCATGCGCTCATTTCATTTCATGTCATTTCACAATATTACACCCAGATATTCAAATGACTTGACTGTGTCACGCAGGACACTACTAGGACTGTATTCAAACATTATGAGATTGCTTTTCCCACTCATTCGCATTAACTTACATTTTTCTACATTAAGAGCCAGCTGCCATTCATCACACCAACTAGAAATTTTGTCTAGGTCATCTTTTATAAACTTATAGTCACTAATCTTCGACACCTTCCTGTACACCACAGCTTCATCAATGAACAACCGCAGATTGCTGCCCACTCCATTTGCCAGATCATTTATGTAGATAGAAAATAGCAACAGTCTTATCACATTTCACTAGACCACGCCTGATGTCACCCCTGTCTCCAATGAACGCTCTCTGTCGAGGACAACATACAGGGTTCTTTTACTTCAGAAGTCTGCAAGCCAGTCACATATCTGGGAGCCTATTCCATGTGCACATAACTTCATTAACAGTCTGCAATGGACTATTGTCACATTTCCACTTATAATTACTGCAAATCTTTGAGAGAGAGAAGTCAGTAAGATGATATATTTTGCATATTTTCATTCAACAAAGTCACATGGAATAATATTCTGGGATAACTCACCTTTAATAAGTAGAGAGCTCATTGCTCAAGAACACGCCGTGCTCATTGCTCAAGAACACGCTCTATGTGGTGCTCACCCATGATAATCTTGTACACATCTGCTAAAGGAGTCAGGTATTTTCACTATTGCTTCACAGTATATTTATTCTCCCATGAAGTTCAAAAGGAACAGTGATGTATATAATTACAATACCAGAAGAAAAAATGACATATGTTACTCCACATTAAAGTTGTCTTTAGCACAAGAAGGGATGCAGAATGCTACAACCAAAATTTTTGATGAATTAAGCAGGCATTGATATAAAATGTCTGACTGACAGAAAAGTAAAATTTGAAAATAAACTCAAAAAGTTTCTCTTTGGAGACTTCTTCTCTTGTGTAGAAAAATTCATAGTATTGTAACATGTAAAAAGTGGTAAATAGGAATTTCTAACTCACATTTGTATGCTTTAAAAAATAAGTTTCTTCATTAACAGTACATTTTTGTGCTTGACCTAGCCTTTTGTGCAGTCAGTATCCATTACATCTACCTTTAAAAGTGCAAGTCGGCTCTTGGTGTATAATATGCCACATTGACAATAAATCTTGTAGACCGCTGGAATCCTCATGCTGAAAACGACTTTCGTTGAATATGTCTTAACATATTTAATTTGGTGTTTCTTGAAGATCGTATAGCAAAAATAAAAGAGTCTTTCAATAGTCCACCTATGTTCTAACTGCTTTAAAAGGAGTCCGATTTTTTATATAGATATCAGAGAAAGTCGTTTGTACACAGAAAATACTTTTTATTGTGACACAATAAAGGATTTATTTTCTTTTGTATCTACTAATTAGTTAGTTACATGTTCCAGTGATCATTTCCATTTTACATTCCCATTGCAAATTAATTTGTAGATACAGTTACATTCTTTTACGAAAAGAAAAAAAAGATATACAGATGTAAGTTGGTAATTTGAACACAGCACCTTTTACACATTACAATAAGAGAAATTCTTCTACAGAATAGAAGGAGTTATCAAGATGAAACTTTCTCAGTCTGTTATCAAGTTTTACTGTACTGTCTGTCAGACATTTTATATCTTTCGGTAAGTGATAAAAAATTTTTGTTGCAGCTTTGTGCACCCCTTTCATACTAAAGATAGCCTTAATGTGGAGTAATGCATATCATTTCTCCTTCTGGTATTGTAATTGTGTACCTCATTAATAAAACATTCTCGGGTTTAAAGCCACATCAAGGGGTTTACTCCCCATGAGCTTTCGGCAGAGATCTCCTCATTGTTCCTTTTGAATTGCAGTGAATCATATACAACAAACATCATGAGGGGATAAACATACTGCAAAGAAGTAGTCAGAATTCCCAACTCCTTAAACAGATGTCTATAAGATGTTTGAGGGTCAGCACTGTTGTGACTTGGCAAGACAGCCAAGCCACTAGGAGAGGAAGCCGAAAGGCACGCGTTTAAGCTCACGCAGGCTGGCATGAGGTCTGGACCAGGTAAGGGAATTTATAGTAGCAAGGAACGTAAGTAACTACTGGAATACTTAACTTCAATTCATAATTGGTGAACATCGGTCTGATGGTACATGTATCACAAGATAATTAGCAATTGATAATGGTGCCTTGCTAGGTCGTAGCAAATGACGTAGCTGAAGGCTATGCTAACTATCGTCTCGGCAAATGAGAGCGTAATTTGTCAGTGAACCAGCGCTAGCAAAATCGGCTGTACAACTGGGGCGAGTGCTAGGAAATCTCTCTAGACCTGCCGTGTGGCGGTGCTCGGTCTGCAATCACTGACAGTGGCGACACGCGGGTCCGATGTATACTAACGGACCGCGGCCGATTTAAAGGCTACCACCTAGCAAGTGTGGTGTCTGGCAGTGACACCACAAGCACCATATATTATTCTTACAGCATGTTTTTGTGCAATGAAGACTTTCTTTCTCAAAGATGGGTTACCCCAGAACATTATTCCATATGACATTATTGAATGAAAATATGTGAAACATGTCAACTTACTGACTTGTCTCACCCCAAGATTTGCAATTATGCTAAGCGCAAATGTAGCTGAGGTAAGTTGTTTTAGGAGTTCCAGAATCTGTTTTTTTCCAATTTGAATTCTCATCAATATCGATCCCTAAGAATTTTGAAGTTACCACTCTATTTATTATTTCTTTACTATGTGTTACACTTATCGTTGGTGTAGTAGCTCTAGGTGTGCAAAACTGAGTATCTTGTGTCTTTTTTAAATTGCACATGTGACCATTCACTGGAAACCAGTCAATGACGCTTTTAAGAACTTTGTTTATCATTTCTTCTATTTCTGTATGTATGCTTTCACTGATTACAATACTAGAGTCATCTGCAAAGGAACTAATTCTGTTTGTTGTATACTAGATGGAGGATCGTTTACAAATATATGCGGAATAGTAGTGGACCTAAGATTGAACCTTGGGGAGCCCCATATGTGATTTCTCCAAAGTCATGTTGTATCCCTGGTCTATATTGCATAAATTACTGAGTACAACTTTCTTCATAGATTTCGTTAGATATGACATTATCCGTTGGATGGCTATACAACCAATCTAATAAAACATCAATTTATCTAAGAGAATACTATATTCACACAGTCAAATTCTGTTGATAGGTCGGAGAAAATTCCAACTGGCACTATTTTGTTATTTAATGTTTGTAAAATCTGGTGAGTGAAAGTGTAAATGGCATTCTCAGTAGAGCAGACCTTTATGAACCCAAACTGTGATTTTCTAAGGATACTAATGTTGCTAAGGTTAGAGACTGTTCTAGAATACATCATCTACTCAAAAATTTTGTAAAATGATATCAGCAGTGGAACAACTCAGTAGTTATTGACGCCTCTCTTATTATCTTTCTTAAAGAGGGGTTTAACAGTGACATATTTTAGTCTCTCTGGAAAAGTGTTGTGAGTCAGTGATGCATTACCTATTTCAGATAAGACTGGCATTATTACTTGGGAACAAATTTTTATTACTCTATTGTAAACACCATCAAAATCAGATGAGCTTTTATTTTTGAGAGAATGTATAATCTTCTTAATTTCAGAAGAAGAAGCGGGTGATACATAATGATATTGAATTTTATGAAAACTACATTTTCAATGTACTGCTGATATTTTGCTCTTGAACTGTTCATCTCTAAGCTTTCTATTATACTGTAGAGCCAAAGGAACTGGTACTCCTGCTTAATAGAGTGTATGGCCCCCACAGGGACACACAAGTGCTGCAACACGACATCGCATGGACTAGACTAATGTCTCTAGTGGTGCTGGAGGAAACTGACACCATGAACTCTGCAGGGCTGTCCATAAAACAATAAGGGTATGAGGGGATAGAGATCTCTTTTGAGCAGCACCTTGCAAGGCATCCCAGATATGCACAATAATGTTCATGTCTTGAGAGTTTGGTGCCCAGCGGAAGTGTTTAAACTCAGAAAAGTGTTCCTGGAGCTACTCTGTAGCAATTCTGCACATGTGGGGTGTCGCATTGTTCTTCTGGAATTTCCCAAGTCTGTCGGAATGCACAATGGACATGAATGGATGCAAGTGATCAGACAGGATGCTTACAAATGTGTCACCTGTCAGAGTAGTATCTAGACATATCATGAGTCCCATATCACTCCAACCACACACGCCTCACATGCCTCCACCAGCTTGAACAGTTCCCTGCTGATGTGCAGGGTCCATGTATTTATGAGGTTGTCTCCATACCTGTACATATCCATCTGCTTGATGCGATTTGAAACGAGACTTGTCCAACCAGGCAACATGTTTCCAGTCATCAACAGTCCAATGTCAGTGTTGACGGGCCCAGGCGAGGTATAAAGCTTTGTGTCGCCAGTCATTGAGGATACACGAGTGGACCTTCGGCTCTGAAAGCCCATATTGATGATGTTTCATTGTATAGTTTGCATGCTGACACTTTTTGATTGCCCAGAATTGAAATCTGCAGCAATTTGTGGAAGAGTTGCACTTCTGTCATGTTGAACAATTCTCTTCAGTCATCATTGGTCCCGTTCTTTCAGGATCTTTTTCCAGCCTCTGCAATGTCGGAGATTTGATGGTTCACCAGCTTTCTGATATTTGCGGTACACTTGTGAAATGGTCGTACGGTAAAATCCGCACTTCATCGCTACCTTGGAGATGCTGTGCTCCATCACTCATGCGCTGACTATAGTACCACTTTCAAACTCACTTAACTGTTGAAAACCTGCCATTGTATCAATAGTAACCGATCTAACAAGTGTGACAGACACTTGTTGTCTTATATAGGCGTTGCTGACTGCAGTGCCATATTCTGCCTGTGTACATATCTCTGTATTTGAATATGCATGCCTATATCAGTTTCTTTGGTGCGTCAATGTATATTTAGGAAATGATTATTAAATACATTTGCTACCTGTTATTCATCACTTACAGCCCTTCCATTCAGTTCAATAGTAATGTTGTTTTGTTCTGTGGCTGGTTGTCCTGTCTCTTGTTTTACTACATTCCATATAGCCTTAATTATGGGTTTCTGACGTTATGTGCATGTTCTTTGATTTTTAATAACCTTTCTTAATATTTTTGAGTTGTTGTGTGCAACTGCTGTAGGATCCCTACTTGTTCTTGCCCAAAAATGCATTTCCCTTTTCCTTTCACAAGATATTTTAACTGGTCTAGTAATCCATGGTTTTTACCTGCCTGTTTAGTATTCTTTATGATTAGCTTATGTGGAAAGCTATTTTCCGATAATGATAGGAATTTATCGTGGAATAGAATAAATTGTATGTTAGCATTTGGTTCATTATAAATCACATCCCATGTCATTTCCAGCAAACTATTCTTAAAAACATTTGTCCTCGAGTCATTAATTATTCTAACTGATTTCCTCTGAGGAGTATCCATACCATAAGGTGTTATGGTATTTATGTCCATTATAATTATCTGGGCTGTTATGCAGTGGTCGGTTGATGAATTCTGTGATGATTCCCAACGTTTCGTCGGGACTGCGGGAGACATCTTCAAGGGGGTCAGTAGCTCGATGGAAGGTCCAACGCACCCACTGGCTCGCTACCGACTACCGCTAAATTCCGTGTCTGCGCTCTCCAGCGCCGCGGCGTGACGTCACGTGTTTTGAAAACGTCACTGCAATTGGCCGCTGTCCGTCGCCGTCGATCGCCGTTGCCATCACCCAGTAGTGGACGGGTGGTACACATCTTCTTTAACACCGGCATCCATATACCGTTTAATTTCACGCCCTCCTCCTTTCGGTTGAAATTATTTGGGTGTTTAGCGATTTCGATTGCCTCCCTGTAGAGCCTTTCGTAATATCCGCTTGTGGCCGCTAGTACTTGCGTCTCCTCGAAACGAATATTGTGGTTCCCCGGCTGGAAAGCATGCTCCGCAACAGCTGATCGTTCCGTTTCTCCTCTTCTACAATTTCCCTTGTGCTCTTCCAAACGTTTAGAAACAGTTCTTTTGGTGGTACCTACATAAACATCACCACAGCTGCATGGGATCCTATAAACTCCAGCTTTTTCCAATGGTTTGCGAGCGTCCTTGGCAGGCTTAAGGTATTCCTGTATCTTCCTGGTGGGCATGTAAATTACGGTAATATTCCGCTTCGTCAAGATCCTCCCTATTCTTTCCGTTACATTTTTAACAAACGGCAGGAAAACCTTAGATTTTGCAGTAGCCTGTACGTCAGTATGATTTCTGCGTGGCTGCCTCAACGCACGTTTTATTTCGGCGGACGAATATCCATTCTTCATTAGTGCATTGTGGAGATGTTCCATCTCAGCGTCGAGCAACTCAGGTTCACAAATATTTCTACCTCTGTCCGCTAACTTCTTGATAACACCTCGCTTCTGTTGTGGGTGATGGTTCGAATCCCGGTGCAAATAACGGTCCGTGTGCGTGGGTTTGCGGTACACTGAGTGGCCCAAACTACCATATTCGTTTCTAAAAACAAGCACATCGAGGAAATGTAATTTGCCGTCTACCTCCTCCTCCATTGTAAACTGAATTCTCGAGTTTATACTGTTCAGATGTTCGTGGAACCGGCTTCGTTCCTCCCTACCGTGTCTCCACAGCACAAACGTGTCATCCACGTATCGGAACCATACATTTGGTTTTTTGCTGGCAGTACCTAAGGCCTGTTCTTCGAATTTCTCCATAAAGAAGTTTGCAATTGCGGGACTTAGGGGGCTTCCCATAGCCACGCCATCCGTTTGCTCATAAAACTGTTCATTCCACTTGAAATATGTGGTCGTCAAACAACACTTAAACAGTTCTAAAATATCAGCAGGAAAAATTCGATCCAGCTGTTCCAATACATCATTAAGTGGAACCATGGTAAACAGCGATACCACATCGAAGCTGACCAATATGTCCTCCGTCTGGACTACTATGCCATTCAATCTGCTGATGAAATGTGTCGAATTCTTTATATAAGAGTCCGAACGGTCCACATGTGCTATTAACAGCGTAGTCAAAAACTTGGCTAACGAGTAGGTGGGTGAACCAATGGCACTTAGTATAGGTCTTAACGGCACATTTTCTTTATGAATTTTGGGCCAATCCATAAAGCCTCGGTGGTAGCGCAACCGAATTGCAGAAACCTTTCTGTACACTCTCTTCAATGGAGGACTTTTTTATTAACCGCGACACAGTTCTGAGAACGTTGTTAGTGGGGTCCTTATTCAGCTTCCTATATGCTTGCGGACCCAGTAGATCAGTAATTTTACTCTGATAGTCGGCCACATCCATAACCAGCGTTACGCTTTCTTTGTCAGCTGGGAGAACCAAAATACTATCGTCGTCATTCAGGAGTTTTAAAGCTCTTCTCTCACCCACTCTCACTCACTTTTCGGCGCTTTTGCATTGGCTAATATTCTCACTGTTTCTATACGGATTTCGTTAGCCGTTACAGAATCCACACTGCGAATTCCTGCTTCTACACTGGCTATAATTTCTTCCGTGGGCACAAAACGCGGACTAACAGCAAAATTTCCTCCCTTGGTAAGCACAGGTGTCTCATCGTCAGATAACGAACATTTGGACGAATTGATAACCGTCCGGGAAACGTCTAAATGCCGAACAGACTGATTAGGTAGCAAATTATCAAACTTCTTCTTCTGTCTACTAGACGTTGTCAACATACGCTTCCCCATGGTATCATGCAATAGTCTATCAATTTTATCCCAGTCACCGCTGCACAGTTTATTACTGATCGTAATATGGAGAGACATTAACTTACAGTTTGTGCTTGCCAAGTCCCGTCGGGTCTGCTGAATGCGCTCTCGTGGTAAGGCCTCCTCAGTCCGTTTGAAAATGCGTTGTGCCTTTCCCGAATAGAACAGTTGCTTTATCTTCAGAAACTTCGGTATAACGCCGACGGCTCTGCAACGAGACAGGAATGTGAGGGAACACAAAAGCTGCACTCTCTTCTTCTGGAGTCCTTCCAGGCGTCGCACTTCTCTTGACATCTCCTCCCCGTAGAGGCGTCTGATACTAAAATGTAGACTTTCACGGCCGGAAATATCATGTCGATTATAATTATCTGGGCTGTTATGCCGTGGTCGGTTGATGAATTCTGAGATGATTCACAACGTTTTATCCTAACTAACTGTGCACCGTGATAAGCGACAGCATTTGTTACTGGGTAAACTGTCATTTTCTTGCTTTGAGCTGCATTAAAGAAAACATTATTAGTTAGGGTCCTATTGCCTTTATCCACCTGTGTTGCAAAGTTAACTACTGAAACCAAATTATAGGATCCAAATAAGGTTTCCAGATCATTTTTCCTATTACAATCCTTTAGAGAATTTACTTTGAAGTTACAGACTATTAACTGCTTGCTGCTGTGTGACAGACAGCACAGTAAGGAATACAGTTTCCTTATAAATAGTTTACAATTTCCCAGTGGGGATCTATGTACTGTTACAACTAAAAATGAACTATTTTTCGGCATTAATTCAGAAGCACAAACTTCTCTGTTCTAATCGCAGTGTTATTGAACTTGTGATCTATCTTAATGTAAGTAACAACTCCTCCTTTTACTATGTTATTCCTGCATGATTAAGCTGCAATAGTGTAATCTTTTATATGTAACTTATCTAACCCTGTGGTTATGTGGTGATAAGACAGGCACAGAATGTCTATCATTTCAGAGCTCTCTAAATTTTCCAAACAATCAAGAAGCTCTTCTACTGTACTACCCAATCTTGTAATATTTTGATGAAATAAGTCATCCTTACTTTTCTGTGCATTATTAATCATTTTATGGAACTCTTCTCTTATTTTCATTTCCTTCAAATCAAGGTACTTGAATCCTGAGTCTAACCTAAAACAGATGCCCCTCTGACACCAGTAACCACTGGGACCTTGCTATGTGTGATGGTGGCCCCCATATGTTATCTGCAAGAAGCTCAGTCAACCTGTCTTTTCCTCTTCTATTCCAGTTTAGGCCATATCAAGCATATTCCCATTTTCTGGTTGCAACAACTGACACTACACCCACATGAGATTTCGCTTCAGTCAGCAACAGCCTGCTCAACTCAGTGTTCACGTGGCTCACAGCTGTATTTACCTAGGGTTCGTCATGGCGCTGCAGGACCTCCACAAAACTCACATTTGTGTGTGTAGTTTCTGCTCACATTTCATACAGGTCACACTTAATGCTGTAATTAGTGTTCTTAGCCACGCTGTTCCCTACTCTACCAACTATAATAACCTGATCCTCTTTGCCAAAACCTTTGCACAAATTCCCTATGTCCTCTGTCACCTGGCTAAGGCAACACTTGGCTTCGCAATACTTGTGACCTGGCACCCTGTCTCTAATTTGCCCTGTACCATCTGACCTACACCTCTCTCATTATTACTAAATAACAACAGGACTCTAACTAGTCTCTTTCGGTACTGACCTACATTCAGTTTCTTTGCTAGAAGTCTGCTGCATCCTACTGTAACCTACAGTCGAATGAGGCTCTTCCTCTCCTACTTCAGGTACCAAGTCAAATTTAATCTAATGTAGATGAAGCTGAAGAGCTGTTCTCCTTTCACCCACAGCTTGTTACCTTTACAGAGTTCATTCATTCTTTACTGATCCACTGAATCATTTTGTGTACAGTGAGTAGTACATGACATGGGACTAGTCATTATAGTTGTTAAACATTTAAAAATATATAACGCCAAATTAAATACACCTAGACTTACATAATTGTATGATAGTTATAGACTGCAAGATATAATATTAGTATACTCACAAGTAGTTCAAAATTAAGGTCAGCTAAGCCTAATTAAAATTAAAATTTGAAGATATATTTAAAATCAAATCAAGTACAGATAAGCATTACATAATTTATACAACAGTTAAGATTTTCTAGATAAATATAATGAGTACATACAAGTAGATCAATTTTAACAGTCTGTTAGGCCTTATTAAAATTTACATTTTGAAGATAAATTATGGTACAGAAGGATAAGTGTGCAAATATATTACATAGAAAAATCACATTCAAAATATTCATGTAAGTTACAAAAATAGTATTTTAATAATGTCAATTTAAGCCTTATTTTAAAATGTGCTAGGTTTTTGATGTTTTTTGTATGTTTGGTAGTAGATGATTATAAAGTAAACATTCAGTTATCTCGGTTCCCAGATCTCTGCTGATGGTGACTGCAGCCATGAAATCCGGAGACGCCTGTTGCTCGGTAGACAGGCGATGTCAAACCTTGACAAGGTTATAAGGTCCAGAGATATAACACTACCAACAAAGATCCGTATTGTGAGGGCTATGGTCTTTCCAGTTGTGATGTATGGATGTGAGACCTGGGGCATTAGAAAGGCTGAACGGCGAAGAATTGACTCCTTCGAATTGTGGTGTTGGAGGAAACTTCTTAGAGTTCCATGGACTGCAAAGAGAACCAACAGATCAATATTGGAGCAAATTAAACCAGATTTCTCCCTGGAAGGTCTAATGTTAAAACAAAAGCTGACCTAGTTTGGACACACAATGCGAGGGCATGCCTCGCTGGAAAAAACATTAATGCTGTGGAAGATTGAAGGAACTAGAAGAAGAGGACGTCAGAGGATCACAGAAGCAATGTGTTCCAACCTGGAAGGTCTACGGGAGAAAGTGCAAGACAGGAAAAAGTGGCGTGATTTGGTTCATGGGGTCACGAAGAGTCAGAACCGACTAAACGAATAGAGAGAGAGAGAGAGAGATTATAAAGTTCAATCCCCATGGATTTTACACTATCAGCATATAATTTGGTGGAATGGGGAAACTGTGTCAGCAAGTATTTCCCTCTAGTGTTGTGCTGATGATAGCCCAGATTCTGCTTCAGGGTGCCAAAAATTAAGCTTGGTATAACTTAGTGTCTCCAATATGTACTGGCACGGAAGTGAAAGAATACCTAATTTTCAGAATAGTTGTTTACATGAGTCTCTCTGCTTTTTAAATAACAGTATCCTGACAGCTTTCTTTTGTAGCTTAAATATTTTATTGGACTCAGATCTGTGGCCCCAGAATATGAGGCCATATGTTAGGATTGAGTGCAAAGAGCATGGCACACTGTCGTTAGGATTTTTATGCTCGTCACTTCCATGGCTGTCTGAAGCATAAAACATACTTTACATAGCTTTGTGGCTAAGCTGTCAGTGTGCCTTTTCCAGCTTAGAGTGTCAGAGATAGATATTCCAAGGAATTTAGTTACATTTTTCAGTTCAATACTATTTCCACATATTTGTATAGTTGGGAGGGTCAGATTTCTATTTTGGACTGTATGAAATGTTAGGCCTACAGTCTTTTTTTGCATTAAGAAGTGGCCTATTAGCTGTAAGCCATGACTGCAGTAGAGCTGTACACTGGTTGACTGCAGCTGCAATGTGATTATCTGAGTCAGATATCTGAATGTTGGTGTCGTCATAAAAAAGGGAGGTATTACAAGTCAGTAGGTGAAGAGGAAGTTCATTAATGAACAGCAGAAATAGGGTCAGGCCTAAAATTGATCCTTGAGGAACATCATGTTTTATGGTTTGCATATCAGAGCATGAGACTGGATATTCCTGAAGGGGTGACCTCACATAACTGCACATACTGGCCTCTGTTTAGTAGGTAGCTTGCAAACCAATCGTAGGCAGTGCCACATATACTATAGTTATATAGTTATGGTAATAGTATACTGTGGTTTACAGTGTCTAAGGCCTTTGAAGATCAAATAACAACGCCACAGCTGGCTGTTTCTTATCTATGAGAGTTAGAGTTGTATCTAGAAATTTATAAACAGCATCTACTTTTGTTTTCCACTCCTGGAATCCATATTGAGCTGGAGGAAGACACTATATTTATTCAGAAATGATTTTAGTCTGTCAGCTGCTACATATTCAAATATTTTACTGAACACAGAGAGGACTGCTATTGGCTGACAATTATTGGGATCTTGTTTAGAGACTTTTTGTGTATCAGTATAATTTTTGCTATGGTAAGTAATTTAGGGAATACACCTTCCAGAAATGAAGAATTAATGATATGTGAGAGAGACTTACTTATTATACTTGAACATCTTTCAACAAGGTAACAAGAGATTTCACCTTGTCCAGCAGAAGGAACCATTTTTATTTTTTGGCCGACTGTATTTTCGATTTCTGCTTCTGAGGTTGGTGATGAGAACAGTGAAGTAGTAGAGTTGCTCGAAAGAGGGGCCGGCATAGGGTTATTCTTTAAGTGACTAATTAGGGTTTCAACAGAATTTCCCCAGATATTTTAACCCCTTCAGCCTATCTTGTTCAAAATTCGTGTGAGCCTGAGGGGCACAAATATTTGCCTCCTTCAAATGATTCCCTAATCTTCTTTGCAGAGCCTACAGTTCCATGGGAAGGCCTCGTTGAGATTCCCATTCGGTCCCCCACTACAGTCACGCTTGTGAAATTCCTACCAGTACCAACATTATACACATGCGTCTCCCTCTGAGACAATCCTACTGCAAAATCCAGACTTATCGCGCATTGCAACACAGATTACACGCTTACAAATAGAATTAAATCACTTAACGTACTTTACGCTATAGGAATTTTCGTTACTCATGAGCAGCAAAAATTAGGCCTACGGGTTAGCGCTTCAGTTCTATGATATAACGTAAAAAGTTATTTATTTCCGCTTACAACAAGAACTTAGCACTCACTCAACTGCAGTATACCTTGAATTATGTTAATCACAACAGAATGTAACTTTATTGTATGCAAACTGCACGTAAACAACAGACTGGTGCGAAAGATTCTAAATCAAACAAATTAAGATTTGCGCGACTTTCCAAATTAAGAACTTAACAGTGAATGAATGAGATCAGATTAATTTGTCGGAAAGAAAAACAGAAGAATTAAGTGGGATTCGCTAAGTTTATTGTGCCAAAACGTAAATAATATATTATTACAACTGTAGAAGATTTACGAATGACATGGGAAAGTAACTGAAGTCCCCTAGTTGAAAGAAGCTTCGCTTGAAGTTTTCATCACCTTGATGAAAACTGTGTTTGTCAGATCAGTGGAAAGAGAATTAATGTTTGACTGTTGTCCTAAACCTATATTCCTTAAAGCTTTCACTTTTTTTGCATAGACTCCGTCACTTCTGGATTAAGAAACCTAAGTATTTATCGACTTAAGTGATGATTGATTTAATTCAAAGATTCTAGATAATAAGTTTCAATGTTACTTTAGTAAGTGGCACGGAATTACATCACGTAAGAGTGATGCTTACTTTTGTGAAAGTTTGTTAAATAGATCTTCGAATGTGAAACACTCTGGAATCAACGTGTATAAGAACTTTGCACCACAGTTGTGACATTTGTGGAGGGTGTTGTGGCTGATGTAGTTATGTACTTGCAAAGTTTTACAAAGCGGTAGTTGTCTCGATTCCCAAGCTTTTGATTTCCTGCTCACTGAATTCAACGCAGGAAGCACAATGGTAAATGTGTGTTGCCAGTGTCTTCGATATACCGTACACGTATTTTTTTCGTTTATAACCTTTTCGCTCTTGTTGTAATCCCTCGAAGTAAACAACTGTTTGGAAGAGGTTATTACTAAATTGTTTTGATTGTGTCACAGGCAAAAATCACATCTACATTATGTCGAATATCTCCTGGGAAAAATAATCAAGCGACAGTCTTTTAAACGGGCACAAACTGCACATCAGATTGTTAATAGTGTTTTACCATATTTATGTAATAGTATAAGTCGCGTGCCTGCCTTTTATGTGTCTCACTATGGCAACAGGACGCACTTATAGCAGTATTCGAATTATTTCCTGCTGCTTGGTGCTTTCATTTGCGTTAAGTTCTCGGTCATCCGTTGCTGTTGTTTTGTGACCATGTATACACCCCAACACTTGGGAATTTGGTGCGATTGAGCTGTATTTTTTGCAGTTTAACGATACTCCAAGTTTTGAAGTCTTGAGACCAAAGTAAGTGACGTGTTTTGCCAAAAGTAATAACTTGTGTGCGCGCAATATTTACCTGATGCCATTGCATTTGCGTACATTGCTTTCACATACTTGATACAATCACAATTAAGATTTACCAGGTCGATTTAATTTTCGATTTGTGTTGGTATGTGCAATGTTGATTGCATTTTGTTTATTTATATGTTCTAGAACATTTATTACTTCGTGATATTGAGTTGTGGCTGTACAACTTTTCTATTGATGCATGGCAACAATGTGATGACAGCTATTCAAAATCAGCTGTGAGCGATTCCTCTTCATATTACAGTTTCTTAAACACTTTCAGCAATATGAAATTTTACTTCACATATTGAACATTTTGAACTGTATGTGACTATAAATTATTACTGGAATGTCATTAAATTCCTTTGCTATTTTGAATAACAGTTAACTGCTAGGGGAAAAGAAAGTCGAAGTGTGTGCCCTAATGCAACAGAAGCATGTAAATAATTTTCCCAAGCATCCACAGACAGAGAGAGAGAGAGAGAGAGAGAGAGAGAGAGACTGACTGACTGACTGACTGACTGACTGACTGACTTCTCAAGTGTTTTGATTTAGCTCGAAGAAAGATGTGCAGCTATCATGTGTGCTGGTGTTACGTTGATGGATGACACAGATATAGTTGCGTTCTTAAGATATTTGCCATTTACGACTACTCACATACATTACACAGAAGATTAAAAAAATGTTGTCTATGTCAATTTCATTTAGTATACATACTTTTTTTACTCAGTACAAGATAATTTTTTTAGGGGGAAATTATGGGCTGTGAATTATCAGTAATTAAAAATTTATTTCCTGTATATGTATTTGAAATATAATACGTGATATATCTGTTACAGCTGTGCTAGTGATTTATTTTTCACCAAAATATTAAAGTATTTATTATGAAAAATCTATAGTTTTCATACACACATTTTTTGGAAAATAAGAGTTGGACTAAAATATAAAGTTATGTGACAAATTTTGGATTAACACGCAAGATGATTTGGTTATAAACAGAATTCTCAATACATTAATGGGCAACTATAAAGATGAGTTGTTGGCAGCACCAGAAGATATGTATTGTTATGCTGTTGCACTGTGGTGTCAACAGATCTTCAGAACAAAAGTAGATTGTTAATGGTGTACACAACTTGTCTTGCCATTGTTGCCTGAAGATGCAACACAAAACTTGTTGCAAGCTGTCATTATTTTGCTTTCTGGAATGTAATTTTCAATTAAAATGACTAATATAATTTCAGTTAAAACTTATGTATTAAAACTGTTTCAAAAATTATGTCATAAATATATTCACACTTAATTGTAGGGTATAAAATAGTACTTTCTTTCTGTATTGAGCAATAAAACTATGTATGACTGCATACAATTTTATGGAGCAGTAAGTATTGTTAATGTAGCTGTGGGATGAGTTAAAATTTCTTATCAAAATTTTGCTACAAAAGTAATGTGGTGCATAACAGTATAAATGGTGTAGTAAAATTTTTGCGTGGAAACTGATCGTGGTCCATTAATATTTTAGATGCAATATTGACATGAGGTACCACAGTTATTATAGGTGGTATTTACATTTTTTTACATAATGCATTACCTTTAGTAACTTGCACTAAGTTATTTCAATTTTATGTTTCAGTGACACCTGTCCCCTTATGTTTTTAATTGAATATAAAGTGCTGAGAGTTTGTCAATTTGCAGTGGGCTAAACATTGACCGTGATGAGATTTTGGTTGGTCATGTGCAAATGGGTACAGCCCAGTGACAGTACAGACATGCACAAGATGAATAGTGTCATGTAAGCTTATGTTCACCCGAACAAAAAAATTCTAATTTATCAGTTGTAAACGCATTAAAAAATAAAACATTAGTGCCCAAATAGGTGTGTTCTTGCTACGATATAATTTCTTTTCCATTCAAGATAGTAAACAGAACTTGTTGAGTTGTTTCTAAAAATAAATAAGATGTAACCATAATTTTGAAACTGCTTCACTGACAAAATTCACCGATGAGTGGTCCAAATATGTTGGATAAAGATGTTGATTTCCTTTATTTGCTGCTTCAGAGCTGTTGCCCCTTATGTGCTTTTTCTCAGTTAGTGAGAATAAATATTGGGCACGTCTGAGAGCACATTGGGGTAGCAGCAGATACGTATTTTAATGAAATGAGCTTAAAATTGTTAACTGGACATTTATTCCTGTTACACCTGGAATCGCCACAAACAATAAAATTCCATGGAGATTCTGACAATTGAACCAACTGAAAATTTAATATCGCTGATTGTGAATATTGGTTCCTGATAATTTTGCAGATCATCTCACTAAGAAATGTGTAATTTTTAGTTCAAAATTTTTGCTCTATTTTTAGATAATAATAATAACCTAATGTTGTATTCACCAAAGTGGACACAGAAAACTATTGACTTGTGAAGCTTGTTGTTAATGACTGCTTTCAGTTTGTAAACCGTAGCATTAACGTACAGGTAATTTTAGTAATAAAAGAAGTTATTCAGTATTAAACTGAATGTTGTTGTGACCCAGAAAGAGTAAAGTATTCACGCAGAGAAAAAAATTGACCACCATTCATGTCAACTGTAGATGATGATAGTAATAATGTAATTTGTGATCATACATAAGTTGAAAAGATTGACTTTCTAAACTGTTGGTCTATTAGATATATTACTTGGTACACCTAATTTATTTCTTGAGTAAACTTGTACTTTGAGATTTGATTTTGTTTCAGTCAGCTAGAGCATAATTGTGGTAGTTCCGATGCAAGTCACATTGTTGTGATAATATGTAAAATATTTAGATTAAGATTCATCATGCAAATGATTCATGGGATATGAAACTTACTATGAGACGGGTGCATAGTTCATTGTGTTCCTGGAGAGTAACAGCTGTGTCAGATCATGAAATTTTATTGAATATTGTATTTATCTTATGGGAAGATTATGGTTGTCGCACATCTTGGAATACCAATGCAGCCTCTCATTTGGTATCCAGGGAGCTGTTGTTTGAAATAACTAAAACATGCTGTAAATATTTCTGTTAGTAGGAAATATAACTGGGGACCAGTGTGAGAAGAACCAGTCCTTGTTTGAAATCTGAGCCACTATAGATATGTATACTGACTGGTTTTTGTTATAAAATTGATGAAACTGTAGGGGAAAAAAGTATTTAAATTCTCCACTTGAATGTGATTATAACATTCCAGTTGTCATCTGAAACCGAATCCATTAAAATAATTTGCATCTGGGTGAATTTTTAAATAGACAGAACTGTAGAGTAGAAATGTTAAACCTGGGTCTGAGGCAAGTGGATTTTAGCTATTTCCCCCCCAGGACTTATTTATTTAGTGTCCATATTATCACATGCACAATACTGGACATGTAAAAGTACAAAACAGCATCAAATATTATTTATTTACACCATATACAAAATTTGGAAATACGGAAGCGTCCGATCCCACCCGTCTGCTTTGACCCATGACGTCACAAATATGGCGGAAACAAAAACAAACACACACACTTTCCACAAGAAGCCTAATGACACTAACGGGACAAGTGCGGGAAATGGGCTGTTTTGGGTGGGGGGCAAACTAAATATAAACAAATTTAAACGCCTTGCGTAGCTACAACGTGTAAGTGAAGACAGCCATGCATGAATGCCCACCCACCTCCCCAGGGGTCGTAACCCCTGCAACCCATAGAAGATAAAGATGCTTCAGTAGGTGACTGGTGTTTTTTATCTTTTTAAAAAAAAATCTTACGGGATAGAACGAACAGATCAGAAAGATAAATATAATAAACTAAAACAGAAATTCGAGGAAACAGATAATTAAAATAAGTAATAAGTGTTTTTAAATTTAAAAAAAATCTCACGAGATAGAACGAACAGATCAGAAAAGTTAATAAAATAAGATAAAACAGAACTGGAGACAGCCACACTCAAACCAAACTCCGCGCCGTCATGACGTCACACACAACACCCGTACGTCACGGGTCAAAGCCGATGCGTTGGATCGGACGCTTCTGTCGACCCCAAAATTTTATCATTCTTACCTACACATTTTATAACAAAAACCTTGTTCTACTTAATTAGATTATAAAATTATATATGTACTTACAGATAAAATAATGCCTTGGTTGATTTTACTAAAATTTTTAAATACCAGTACTGTAGTTAAACAGGCGTAGGAACATATGGTATGAAGGTTGGGTGCATAATTATATATATATGTACATTGATGACAGTAGTTTAGTTTAATGTAGGAATACTTAGATAATTATGAATTTTTGTTTAGAGAGGTTATGAGGCAGACCTACAGATTTGAGCAAAATTCCAGATATTAGTTGATGCTGTAGAAGCTGTTGTTAATTAGTAGATTTTTTAGTTCTTTTTTAAATATTTTAATGTTTGGTGTTTTTTTATGTTACACGGCACTGCACTATAAACAACACTGTCCTGATTTTCTGTGCGCATCCCTATGATCATTCCTGTTCATTGTTTGATAAATGTGGATCTCACTACTACAAGCTGAAACTTGGTGGTTTTTAATGGCACAGATACTTTCAGATCTAAATATTGATGGTAAGGTCATGATTTTTAATTCCTGAAAGATACCTCTACATGATTCTCTGTAAGCAACATCACTTATTAATCTTACAACTTTCTTTTGACATTTAAAAGACTGCTTTGCAAAAGATGTATTTCCCCAGAGTACTATACTATACCTCAGTATACTATGCATGGATGCCTTTTTTTTTTTCATCAGTCTACTGACTGGTTTGATGTGGCCCGCCACGAATTCCTTTCCTGTGCTAACCTCTTCATCTCAGAGTAGCACTTGCAACCTACGTCCTCAATTATTTGCTTGACGTATTCCAATCTCTGTCTTCCTCTACAGTTTTTGCCCTCTACAGCTCCCTCTAGTACCATGGAAGTCATTCCCTCATGTCTTAGCAGATGTCCTATCATCCTGTCCCTTCTCCTTATCAGTGTTTTCCACATATTCCTTTCCTCTCCGATTCTGCGTAGAACCTCCTCATTCCTTACCTTATCAGTCCACCTAATTTTCAACATTCGTCTATAGCACCACATCTCAAATGCTTCGATTCTCTTCTGTTCCGGTTTTCCCACAGTCCATGTTTCACTACCATACGATGCTGTACTCCATACGTACATCCTCAGAAATTTCTTCCTCAAATTAAGGCCGGTATTTAATATTAGTAGACTTCTCATGGCCAGAAATGCCTTTTTTGCCATAGCGAGTCTGCTTTTGATGTCCTCCTTGCTCCGTCCGTCATAGGTTATTTTACTGCCTAGGTAGCAGAATTCCTTAACTTCATTGACTTCGTGACCATCAGTCCTGATGTTAAGTTTCTCGCTCTTCTCATTTCTACTACTTCTCATTACCTTCGTCTTTCTCCGATTTACTCTCAAACCATACTGTGTACTCATTAGACTGTTCATTCTTTTCAGCAGATCAGTTAATTCTTCTTCACTTTCACTCAGGATAGCAATATCATCAGCGAATCATATCATTGATATCCTTTCACCTTGTATTTTAATTCCACTCCTGAACCTTTCTTTTATTTCCATCATTGCTTCCTCGATGTACAGATTGAAGAGTAAGGGCGAAAGGCTACAGCCTTGTCTTACACCCTTCTTAATACGAGCACTTCGTTCTTGATCATCCACTCTTATTATTCTCTCTTGGTTGTTGTACGTATTGTATATGACCCGTCTCTCCCTATAGCTTACCCCTACTTTTTTCAGAATCTCGAACAGCTTGCACCGTTTTGTATTGTTGAACGCTTTTTCCAGGTCGACAGATCCTATGAAAGTGTCTTGATTTTTCTTTAGCCTTGCTTCCATTATTAGCCGTAACGTCAGAATTGCCTCTCTTGTCCCTTTACTTTTCCTAAAGCTAAACTGATCGTCACCTAGCGCATTCTCAATTTTCTTTTCCATTCTTCTGTATATTATTCTTGTAAGCAGCTTCGATGCATGAGCTGTTAAGCTAATTGTGCGATAATTCTCGCACTTGTCAGCTCTTGCCGTCTTCGGAATTGTGTGGATGATGCTTTTCCGAAAGTCAGATGGTATATCGCCAGACTCATATATTCTACACACCAACGTGAATAGTCTTAATATCTGACAGGACTTGCTTCGTTTTTTGTTAAGCGTTTCTGCATGTTTTTCCCACCTTAGATGCTCATCCACCCATAATCAAAAAAGTTTTATGTGATTCTTTTACTGAATTTGGCAGTTTGGTAACATGAATTTCACAGTGGTCCTGTTTTTGTTCCTTATATGGTTGAAGTTTGTTCATGCAGTTGTCTTGTCATTGACATCTGGACAGTTATTGTTTAACAATTTCCAGCCAGTTCTGCTGTTTTGTCAATTTTTTGCTGCATCTCAAAATCATTATTACCTTTTATAAAGCAGCTGGTATCATCAGTAAATTGTACAGTATCGGTGGTTGAAAATTGTTGTGGCAGTTCATTAATAAAACCAAGAATAACAATGGTCCCAATACTGAGCCCTGGGGCACCCCATAATTAATTTTTTAAATTTTTTTTATTTTAATTATTTTTTTTAATAATTAGAATGACACACATTACCATCCTGAGAAATTTGCTGTCTGTTTCATATGTGTTACATATGGCTTGAACCACTCGTAAGAAACACCATGGACACTATAATTATGTAGATCTGACAGTAGTACAGTATGATTTATAAGATCAAACTCTTTGGAATGGTCCGAAAACTACCCACAGGTCAGTTCCTTGTCCTCAGTAGCTTCGTAAAAGAGTTTTAGGAAATTGAAGAGAACCATTTGCATAGATTTGCCTTTTCAGAAACCATTCGGTGCATTTACAAGAATTTTGTTTTTGTTTAGGAAATCAAGCAATCTGCTATACATCATTCTTTCACTTATTTTTGAAAATGCAGATAGTAGTGATGGTGGTCTGAATTTTTTAATGTAAAAACTTGTCACCACTTTTATAAACTGGTATTACTGTTGACGTCTTAAGTTTGCTTGGAAACACACCATTTTCAAACGAGTCATTGATTATGTCCGCAAGTTGCGAGAGAACATTATCGGTACTATATTTAATAATTTTGTCAAGGGTATCAACAAGTCCACAGGTCATTTTACTCTTTAGTTCGCTGACAGCTCTTTGTACTTCTTCGGGTCTCACAGGATATAGGTACATTGTCCTTTCATTTATTGGAGTTATTTCCTTTGTCTTTGGATTATATTTACTTGTGATAAGGTTTTGTGCTACATTAATACAGTGATCATTAAATATATTAGCTGTTAGAAGTGGATCATCAGCAATTTCCTTTCTGTGTTTTATGGTGATTTTATTACTTGCATTTTCATGCTTGCATCTATAATAATTAGTAACTTTCCACATTGATTTCATTTTGTTGTCCCTCTTTCTGATATGTGAATCATTGTGCTTCTTTTCTGTAGCAACTATAGCTCCCCTGTGCTTTTTTCCTGTAACACTTTACAATATGAATTTAGTTCTGCAAGTGACTGAGACACTAATTCCATACTTTATGGCATTGAATTGTTCAGTGGTTTGCTCCACTCTGGTCCATCACTCTCGATCGTTGATTGCAACATCAGTTTCCCAGTCCGTTTACTCTGTGGTGCCATTAACGTATGTATTTCTTAGGAACTGTCTGATGGACAACTTTCTTCGTGTTTTACTTGGGTGATGGGAACTAGTGTGTGTTTTTGTCTATGGGTCATTTCTCACTTTAATCGTAGTGATAGGGCAATTTGGAGTATATCTCAGTGAAGCTACTCCAGAGTAACTATAAAACTAATAGTCTAATAATATGGTATTCCTATGATTAGCTGGAGAGGCAAGGCTCCATTTTGTACATAGTAATAATGAATTAGTTGTATTGTTGGAGTGTAAGGTAATGACATTGTGGTCCTGAATGCTGCAGATTGCTGTAGGCCTAAATAAATATCGATTTTACTGTCTGACAGTACGTATCAGTAACTCAAAAGGCAGTTAACATCTCCAATCATCAGAAAGATGGAGCTGCTTTTGAAGAATACCTGCCTCGCTGACAATGTAGTTAAAGGCCTTATACCAAGAATGTACAGTTTCCCAAAATTATGCAATGGTGGCGTACCACCCACTTCAGTTGTCAGTGTTATTGCACCTTCTACTTAAGGGTTGGCAAAATATGTTACTGAGGTACTGGTGCCTGTGGTTGCCCTCTGTAACCATCATACCATTAATTCAAAAGCATGCAGCTATTTCTAAATGAGATTGTAGTGATCATGAATGCGATATCTTTTATATCGACGCATTGGCTCTTTTAGCAGACCACTTCACATTTGCCATTGTCAAACTTTCCTGACACATTTTGATGCCGATTTATTCTCTTTACAGTGTGAAACATTACCCAAACGATTGATATCGCAGTCATAGACTCGAATCACCAGCAATTGACAACTTCTACATTAAAGATTGTGAAGAATGGACTTTAAATTTAGTTTCACCCCATCTAACCAGTTCCTATTAGTTTGTGGATACGTTACACCAGTTCTTGTTCCACATTAACTCCATTCATCCAAACAGCAGGTTAATGATAGAAGTAAACAGAAAAAGGAGTTGCTGATCTTGGACATGTTGGTTGAATGAGAGTCAAATGATCACTGGACTACTGTGTGTACAGAAAGCCAACCTATAGCTTATTTATCTAAATAAATGCTGTTCCCAATATCTGCAAAGAATAATTTTGACCTGATCATTTCGTATTTAGAATTCAGACAATTTTCTGTCACATGAACCTGAAATCTGGTTTAAAATATTTGAAGGCTGTGTTTAAAAGAACATATACAAGCAGTACCAAATTATGTCCCTTAGCAAAGAAAAAAATGTGTGAACCCATTCATTCCATAGAAAAATAGGCCCACAGCACTCCTTCCATTTTACTGAGCAACTCCAAGTAAGGTAGAATGTTTGCTTAGCAAAAATGACATTATACACTATGTGATCAAAATTATCCAGACACCCCAAAAACCACACGTTTTTCATATTAGGTGCAAAGTGCGGCCACCTACTGCTAGGTACTCCATATCAGCGACCTCAGTAGTCATTAGATATCGTGAGAGAGCAGAATGGGCCACTCCACGGAACTCACAGACTTCGAATGTGGTCAGGTGTTGAATGCCACTTGTCACACGTCTGTACGCGAGGTTTTCGCACTCTTAAACATCTCTAGGTCCACTGTTTCTGATGTGATAGTGAAGTGGAAACTTGAAGGGTCACGTACAGCTCAAAAACGTACAGGCGATCTCGTCTGTTGAATGACAGAGACTGCCGACAGTTGAAGAGGGTTGTAATGTGTAATAGGCAGACATCAGTCCAGACCATCACGCAGGAATTCGAAACTGCGTCAGGATCCACTGCAAGTACTCTCACAGTTATTAGGTGGGAGGTGAGAAAACTTGGATTTCATAGTCGAGCGTCTGCTCATAAGCCACCCATCATGTAAACATTGGACAACTGAACAGTGGAAAAATGTTGTGTGGAGTAACACATCACGCTACACAATGTGGCAATCCGAAGGCACGGAGTGAGTACGGCAAATGTCCGGTGAACGTAATCTGCCAGTGTGTGTAGTGCCAACAGTGAAATTCGGAAGCAGTGGTGTTATGGCATGGTCCTGTTTTTCATGTTGTTTAGCATGGCACTATCACAGCACAGGCATACATTGATGTTTTAAGCACCTTCTTCCTTCCCACTGTTGAAGAGCAATTTAGGGTTGGCGATTGCATCATCAGACATAATCGAGCTCCTGTTCATAATGCACGGCCTGTGGGAGAGTGGTTACACAACAATAACGTCCGTGTAATGGACTGACCTGCACAGAGTCCTGACCTGAATCCTATGGAATACCTCTGGGATGTTTTGGAACATTGACTTCGTGCCAGGCCTCACCGATCAACATCGATACCTCTCCCTTGGTGCAGCACTCCATGAAGAATGGGCTGCCATTCCCCAACGAACCTTCCAGCACCTGATTTAACGTGTGCCTGCGAGAGTGGAAGCTGTCTTCAAGGCTAAGGATGGGCCAACACCATATTGAATTCCAACATTACCGATTGTGGCACCACAAATTTGTAAGTCATTTTCAGCCAGGTACCGGATACTTTTGACCACACAGTGCAAAACTTTTGTAGCAAGCATCGAAAATTAAAGAAATGTTGCATTCAGTGAAAGACAACCTTGGTTTAAGAGTGTGTGGCATACATGTGCAATGCGTCTTATGAATGCACTGAAAGTAATAAAAATAAAACAATGCATGTGCTGTCAAATTACATAACACAAGTGCCACAGTGTGTTAAGAAAGGTTGTAAAGTCAGCCATAGCAGACCATAGCTTTGTGAGAGGGCGTAAGATCAGCTTTGAACATATGAAGGTCTTTGGCCATGTTTTGTCTTACTGGTACTTTACAGTAAAAGAAACTGCAAAAATTTGCATGTGGACAAGTATTTATAATAGATGCTGTCGGTAAGTTCTTGGTGCAACCTGTGGATGTGTGCTACAGATTGACCAGTAATGAAGAGCAAAAATTAAGCACTTTTTGTCAAATGATGGGGAAGAGGGGAGAGGTGGGCTGTATTCCTTCACTGCTGATTTCCGCAAATCGCAAACAGTGTAACCATATGCTTGAAATTGCCACATGATTTTTTTTTTGTACCTGTTCTTTACGTGGAACTTCTTCAAAAATTTCTTCTAGCTGATTCATAGAGACAAGAGTTTCGCTGCCCTCACCACTACCTAAAAAGACCCTATATTGTACAGTGCATTGAAATTTATTGTTTTGAGCTTTAATTCAATCTGTAGTGTTTTCATGATCTATTACAGTTTATTATTGTTCTCTTTAATAGTGGATTTATTACTGATTTCAGAGCTTCTTTGGATTTGGGCAGAGTGCTGAGATTGACATTGTTTTAGATGGCACAGAGAACCGTAAAATGGCAGATATCAAGTCGGAGGATGGGAAAAAAGAGAGACATTATCTTTTTTACGATGGAGAGACTGTATCTGGGAAGGTGAGTTACACGAGATATCAGCCAAATTTAATTAGAAACTAAATTTGGGTTGGATAGCATATGCAATTACACTTGATACTTAAATTAATGAAGGTTATTATACGACAAACTTTTATAGCCAGTGACGCCTTATTGAGGCAGAAGAGTTGAAGAGGAAGGAAGAGGGCTGAAGGAAAAGGACTGGAGGTTCAGGAAAAGGAATATATTTCAGGAAAGTCACCCAGAACCATGGGCCAGGGGAGACTTACTGGGCAGGATGAGAAGGAAAGACTGATTGTCGGGGAGTGCATTGGACGAGATTTGAAAACCTGAGAGCTTAAAGGTGGAAGACAGAGTAATACGCAAAACAGAGATTACAGATTAAACATTGTGCATGAGTTAATAAGAGGTGGGTGACCAGTGGTGTGCCCTGAAGGTGTTTCAGTGTTATCCTGGTCTGGAATGTATCAATCGGCTACTTCGACAAGGCCATGACTTCCTAAAATCATGGCCTGAGGTGTGATCCATTCTGTGTGGGATTTTGCGTGCCACACCCAGAACAGCTTTTTGTCACCCTCCCAATCTTCGTAATGTCCTTGTCAGACCGTATGTTCCTTCTGCACCCATCTCCTTACCAAATGGCTCCTACCCCTGTGACTGTCCCCGCTGCAAGAGTTGCCTTTGCCCTATGCACCCTCCTATCACTACCTATACCAGCTGGAAAAATATACACTATCAAAGGGAGAGTCACCTGTAAAATGACACATCATATACCAGGTGTTATTTAAACACTGTTCGGCCTTCTACACCGGGATGACTACCACCAAATTATCAATTAGGATGAATGGGCATAGGCATAGGGTATATACTGGAAACACGCAATATCGTGTTGCAGAGCAAGCTCTACAACATGACAGTCGTGACCTCTGTCCCTGTTTCACCCCACATACCATATGGATTTTTCCTCCAGCCACCAGTTTCTCAGAACTCCACAGATGGGAACTAGCACTGCAACGTGTCCTTGGCTCTCGCCACCCACCTGGCCTTAATTTACGTTAATTTCTTTCGTCTCAGCATTTCTTCACAGTAACTACTCCTTTCTTCACTCCATTTTAGTTTTCTACATCTTTTATTTTCTTGCGCATCTATTTTTCATCGGCCCCCCTCCCACCTCTGTTACATACAATGCGCTTAGCTTTTCACTCTTATTAACTCACGCATTATGTTTTAGCAGTAATCTCTGCCTTGAATATTACCCTGTCTTCCACCTTCAAGCTCTCAGGTTTTCAAATCTCATCAGATGCAGTCCCCAACAATCACTCTTTCCTTCTCATCCCGTACGGTAAGTCTCCCCTGACCCACGACTCTAGGTGACTTTCCCGAAATCTACCTATTTTCCTAGACCTTTCCAGTTCTTTACCTTCACCCCTCTTCCTTCCCCTTCAACCCTTCTGCCTAAAGAAAAAGCCACTGGCTCCAAAAGCTTGCCTCTTATAATATATATAAACGCACACTAGTTATGCTACCCATGTTTCTTCAGTAGAGACATTTGTATTAGAGGTGCTCTAGTTTGTTCCCACTGCCAGGATAAATTTCTGCTTAGAAATGATCAATATCGTTGCTAATTTTGCTCCATCTCGTAATGTCCCATTGTGTAAAAGATCTTAAACCCAATCATCCTTAAAATGGTTTAAACTTAATTTTGTCAACAGTGTTTCCATTTATCATAAATTGAGTGTTAATTTATTATTATTAATGCATATAACTTCATCATTACTCTACAACCAACCAAAAGATGAGTGGTAAAGAATACATAGTGTACTTGAATACTTTTCCATCTTTTCTGTTATATTTACGGATCGTATGTGAGTAGAAATGTTATTGACACCTCCCTACGTAAGCCTGAATTTCTCGAGTTTTACCATTGTGATCATTACAAGAGATGTATTGAAGGCAGTAATAGGTTTTTGGAACGGGTGTCCTAAAAATTTTGTGAGTGAAGCTTTTCCTTTTCCTGCTATACCTTATTGAGCATATCTGTGGTTTTGTCACAGTGACTGACTAACTGCACCTGTCTTCTTTGATTGTTCTCTCTTTTTTAGTAATCCAAGTTGGTAAAGTTCACAGACTGTTGAACAGTATTCAAGAACTGGCCAAACAAATCCTCTGCAAGTGACTTCTTACATGTGCAGGTTTTACTTCACTTAGCGTTCTTCCAGTAAATCTAACTCTGGGTTTTACGTTCCCCACAGAATTCAGCCATTTGTAGATCAATTTGGTGTAACAACAGAAGACAGTAAAAGGGAAGCTGAAATTTTAAATCTCATGTTAAAAAAATCATTCGCACAGTAGGATCATACAGATATACCACCGTTTGACAGTTTCACGTGGAGGACATAGAAATATTCATCCCTGGCATTAAGAAGCAACTGGAAAAGTTGAAAACAAATAAATCACCAGTTCCGATGGAATACCAGTTCGGTTTTGCAAAGAATATTCTTCGCCATTGGCACCTTACTTAGCTTGGAAGTATCGCAAATGTCTCACCCAGTGCAAAGTCCTGAGTGGCTGAAAAAACTGCAGCGTATCCATAAAGCCCTCTATTGTTTCAAAAAAAAAAAATTGTAACTTGAAAACTATTAGAGACATGGCCATCTTCTGAGACCATCATGACCCATCTGCCTGTCAGGAAATCTGTCATTCGGCACATCCAGTACATTCGAACTCTGACATTTGGGGTGCCATCATGTTTGATTATGGATGGCTGCAGCTCTTCAGTTGTGGTCACAGGAACTGTTAGAGTATTTCCAGCTAAACATTTCCCATTACAATTTGCTCTACAAAGAGAAGAGGGCCAGTTCTGGGCTATCATGGGTGTGCTCACGTGTTTTCAGAGCTCAAAATCGTAATGTTATGATGAGTCATATGTCCAGAAGTTGGAACATTGCCTCATCTGAAAAGGGTACTTTTTCAAGTAGACATTGTCATCATCTACGGAGGCCAGCATATGACACGCAAGTGCATATCGCAGAGGACAATCGTTCAGCTATAATGCTTGTACCATTTGCACTTTGTAATGCTAATGTGACACTACAGTTTCCATTTTATGGACAATTGATCTTGCTTCCTACAATTTGCATGGTGCACGGCAAATTGACTTCTGGGGGCTATCTTGAAATTCAGCTTGGTTTTTGTTACCACATGCATGAGACACAGGGATGTCACATTGATGAAAGTCGGACATTGCCTGTCACTTCAAAAATTTGGAACCAGCTCATTAAGCTTGTTTTTGCCAATGGTGCCCTCCCATACTGATATCGATAATTCTACAGTACCATTGTCACAGATATGGATTCTGTGAGGTGACAAATTGTACCTTCTTCTGATCTGTTACCATTCTGATGCATTCCAAGTGAAATCTGCGACAAAAAGCAAAAGAAAAAGTACTTGGAGAGCTGCTAAAGTTTCCAACAAATGATGATACCTTAGCAGTTTGCAAGTTAACACTGTCGTCCGGCGAAACCACAGTGGTGTCGTGCGCAAAAAAGCGGTCAACAGCCGGCGACACTACAGTGGTGTCGTGAGCTTAGTATCGCGCAGTGGCTGGCGACTGCACTTTAGTATCTTTTGCATTCTGTTGATGTTTTGTTTAGGTAACAATAAGTTTCACACGTCAACAAGTTTTTTGTTTTTGTAAGTACTTGTGCCCTTTCATCATGGCGGATGAAAGAGACAATAGGGCTGTTTATGACGAATGCGCGGACGTCTTGTCTGATGTTCCGGATGACTTGGCCGATTGGGAAAAAGACATTGGATCTCAAAAAAATGAAAGTGAAGCAGAATCATAGGAAGATATTGAAATCCGCCCAAGAAGAATTCGGCAAACACCAACTGTGGAGGAAGGGTCCCAGGCAGGTTCCATTTTCTTAGGTTTCTGGAAAGCATTTGACACAGTGTCTCATTGCAGACTGTTAATGAAGGTCCCAGCATAGGGACTATGTTCTGAGATATGTGAATGGCCCGAAGACTTTTCAGTTAATAGACCACAGTATGTCTGGATGGTGAATGTTCATCAGAGACAAAGGTATTTTCTTGAGTGTTCAGAGCAGTGTAATAGCATCACTCTTCTTCTCTATATACATAAATGGTCTGATGGATAGGGTGAGCAGCAATCTGCAACTGTTTGCTGATGATGCTGTAGTATGTGGGAAATGTCGTCATTGAGTGACTGTAGGAGAATTCGGGATAACTTGGCCAGAGTTTATCTTCAGTGTAATTATTGGCAGCTTGCTCTAAATGTAGGAAAATGCAAGCTGATGCACATGGCTAGGAAAAACTATCCTGTAATGTTTGAATAGTTTTAGTGGTGTGTTGCTTCACACAGTTGCATTGATTAAATATTTAGATGTAACATTGCAAAGTTACATGAAATGGAAATGAGCATGTGTCAGTTGTAAGAAAATGCTAGACTTCATTATATTGGGAGAATTCTAGGAAAGTGGAGCTGATCTGTAAAGGACATAGTGTATAGAACATGTTGGGGTGACCCATTCTTGGATGTTGGGGATTTGCACCAGGTGAGATTAAAGAAAGACATCAAAGCAGTTCAGAGGTGTGCTGCTAGATTTGTTATGGATAGGTACATAGGTTTGATTAATGTGCAAATATTATGGAAATGCTCTTGAACTGAAATGGGAATTCGTACAGGGAGGAACACGTGTGTGTGTGTGTGTGTGTGTGTGTGTGTGTGTGTGTGTGTGTGTGTGTGTGTGTGTGTTATGCTGTTGAAAGTTTAGAGAACCAGCATTTCTCACTGACTGCAGAAGAATCCTACTTCCATTAACAAACATCTCGAGAAGGAACGCGAAGGAAAGGTAAGAGAAATCAAGGCTCTTACTTTTTTTGCCTTGCTCCTTTTCAAGTGGAACATGAAACAGAATGACAATTATACCCTGTACTGAATGGTGTCTTGAGGAGTATACATGTAGATGTGGATCCTTTACCTTAAATCATCCCAGGTGGCTACTGTGGAATATATGCTGGTTTTACAGATGACAGTGACTGATTACTGATCACAAAGTCTAGTAATATTTGGTCTTTCTGTATATTTATACAAATTACATTACATTTCATTATGTGTAGGATCAGTGCATCATCACATCACATTAGATTTCATTATGTATAGGATCAGCTGCATCACACACGGATCATCAGTAATGTTTCCTTATAGTGTACACATCTATGTTATCTCCGAACAGTGTTGTAGAGCCACAGGCGTTGTCTGACAGGTCATTTGCACAGGTTGAGGCTTCTAAGACAGACTACCCAAAATATATTCTGAAGGAGCAAATGTCAAGGTTCAGTTTTTGTTGAGTCGTAGTGGACAGTGTGCCTAATTTCCTGACATTCACAAGTAATTTTTTACATTTGTAGTTGCCAAATTATGATACTGACCTCTTTTTATAAACTGTATAATTTTTCCTTTGGCATTGGAAAGAGCCTTCCAACGAGGCCTTCAACGTCTTAACTTGTGTGGAACTTTATAAAATAATATCAGGATAAGTGCGGAATGCCACCATCCTGCCACCAGGAGAAGAGGACCCACAAATATCTGCTCTGTTGCACCAAATGGAAGCAAAAAGTTAACTGAAGTACAGTTTGTATGTTTGTTGTTGTGACTGTCATATCAAATGCTTAAAATATTGACCTTGAGTGTTGATATACATCATAAAGTGATTCCAAGCAGACGATGCTGATTGTTGAATCTTATCTGGGCTTATTGCAGCACAGGCAAGTGTTGTACAGCATTTCATGTGTTGAAGCATCGTCGGTGTGGTCTTATAGAACGTGGGTATAAATTTTCCACACATGCAGGTCCAGAAGTGTGAAAAGTAGATGATTTTTTGTATCCTGAACAACAAATCCAACAATCTCCAAATGTTTTCATAGAAAAATCAGTAAATATTTGCATGGAATGGGTGGGATGCCTGTCAGGTTGGTACCACATAGATTGTCTTGTGTGTGTCAAGGCAACATATCTGTTTGGAACTATAGCTATTTGTGGCTGTTTAGAGTTCCATCAACAAAACAAGGATCATTGAAGGGATTCTTGGAAAGCCCACACCACGCATTGACAGACTGAGGCTGTTGTTTATCAAGTCCTTTCAGCCAAAGTATATATGGAAGTGACCAGTAGGGCTTTATTATGAAGAACAAGTTGTGCAACATTGGTGAATGATGCATCATCCATGAACAAAACGTTGCATAGAAACACAGCATCACTTCGCAGTTTTCATGGGTATAGTTTGGAGAATTGCCAGCAGGTGGCCTTTGCTGCGGCTGGGTGGCGACAGGGCAGAAGACACGCGATGAAGCAGTCTCTAAGCATTCACAAGCTCAATTCAACGCACAGAATTAAGACCCCAAATCATTCCCCTCCCTGGCCACACCATGGGAGGAACGTCAGGCTAAGGATGGCAGCGTATCTTATTCGCCCCGGTACCTTGTATGTACGAGAGCTGATGGGGAATCTTTCATGAAAATGAAGCCTCAGTTTTTTATTGAGCATTTAGAGGACAAGTTTGAGGAGGTGGAGGTATTGTCCAAAATGAGATCTGGGTCAATCTTGATCAAAACAGCATCCTCTGCCCACTCATGGACGTTACTCACTTGTGACAAGGTAGGGGATGTTTCTGTAACCATTACACCCATTAAGAGCTTAAATATATATGGTCCAGAATATCATATTTCAGAGGGACCTTTTTTTGCAGCCTGGTGATGAGCTGCGCGCCAATGTAGATTGGCGAGGTGTACATTTCATCCGGCATGTCCACCAGGGTCCGAGGGATAATCAGGTTGCCACCGGTGCCTTCATCTTGGCCCTCGAGGGTGACGCATTGCCCGAGGAGGTCAAGGTGATTGTCTACCGCTGTGATGTAAAGTCCTATCCCTCCCCCAATATTGTGCTTTAAGTGCTGGAAGTTCGGCCATATGTCTTCTTGCTGTACTTCCAGCATCACATGTCGAGATTGCGGACACCCATCACTTCCCAATACTCCATGTGCCCTGCTTCCCATCTGTGTCAACTACGGAGAGCACCATTTGCTTTGCTCACCTGACTGCAGGATTCTCCAGAAAGAAGGGAAAATCGTGGAGTACAAGACCCTGGACCAACTGACCTACACTGAGGCTAAGAGAGAATTTGAACGCCAGCATCATGTACGTATGAAATCCTCTTACGCCGCCGCTACAACAGTTCTGGCACCATCAGCTCCGCCAACCCCAGTCACCTCTCAGAGCCGGGAGACTACTCCTGCCCCCTTGATGGTGGGGGGCATTTCCCTCCCTATTGCTCCTGCTTCTTTCTGGAGAATCCTGCAGTCAGGCGAGCAAAGCAAATGGTGCTCTCTGTAGTTGACACAGATGGGGAGCAGGGCACATGGAGTATTGGGAAGTGATGGACGTCTGCAATCTCGACATGTGATGCTGGAAGTACAGCGAGAAGACATATGGCCGAACTTCCAGCACTTAAAGCACCTACTTCGGGAGCAACAGCCCCACCTCTCCCCCCACAACCATCGGGGATATCAGTCCACACTTCTGCACTGGAGAAGCATAAGTCTTTTTAGGCTCCTCTCGCTAGGAAGGGGTCCCTTCGGTCACTCCTTTCCCATGTTTCTGCTAGTGGGAAAGACGACACCCACCAGTGGCTGAAGAACCCAAAAGCAGCTGGTCCTAGGGCTTCATGCTCATCCTCAGTCCCGGAGACTGAATCAGTGAAGTCCTCCCAGCTGCAGAAACCCAAGGAGCAGCGAGAGAAACCCAAAAAGCAGTCCCCTAAGACCAAGGAAATTGCGGTGGCACTCACACTACTGCTACCTGCAAGCTCTTCATCTGAGGATGGAGTGGAGATTCTGGTGTCCGCTGAGGACCTAGATCTTGCCAGATCCTCAGACACAATGGATATAGACTGCTCAGGCAATAAGTTGGTGGCAGCAGGTGACTCTGAGGCGTAAACTGCCTCATTGAATATCCATGCCTTCCCAGTCCCACGATGACATCATCCGCCAGTGGAACTGCGGCAGTTTTTTCCACCGCCTGGCTGAGGTACGGCACCTGTTAAGCTTTACACCTGCTATCTGCATTGCCCCCCAGGAAACCTGGTTCCTGGCAATGCGGACCCCTTCCTTCTGCAGCTATAAGGGATATTACAGGAACCGTAGTGACTATTGTCTAGTGTCAGGTGGAGTTTGCGTTTATGTCCTAAACTCAGTCTGTAGTGACACTGTGCCCCTTCAAACCTCCCTTGAAGCTGTGGCTGTGAGAATAAGGACGACGCAGGAAATAACTGTCTGCAATGTATATCTTCCTCCAGCTGGTGCAGTACACCTGAATGTATTAACTGCACTGATTGGTCAACTCCCTAAACCTTTCCTACTTTTGGGAGATATTTTAATGCCCATAACCCCTTGTGGGGCGGCACCGTGCTTACTGGCCGAGGCAGAGACGTCGAAATTTTTCTGTCTCAGTTCGATCTCTGCCTCTTAAATACTGGGGCCGACACACAAATCAGTGTGGCTCATGGTAGTTACTCGGCCATTGATATATCAATTTGCAGCCCAGGACTTCTCTCATCTATCCACTGAAGAGCATGTGACAACCTGTGTAGTAGTGACCAGTTCCCCATCTTCCTGTCACTGCCCCGGCATCAGGCCCACGGTCGCCTGCCCAGATGGGCTTTAAACAAGGCGGACTGGGAAACTTTAACCTCTGCTGTCACCATTGAATCTCCCCCACACGGTAACATTGATGTGATGGTTGAGCAGGTGACTACAACAATTGTTTCTGTGGCATGAAACGTGTTCCCTCGCTCTTTAGGGTGCCCCTGGCGTAAGGCAGTCAGTTGGTGGTCACCGGAAGTCGCTGAAGCAATTAAGGAGCATCGGCGAGCTCTACAGTGGCATAAGCGGCACCCTGCCGTGGAGCACCTCGTAGCCTTTAAACAGCTCCATGCCCGCGTTCGCCAACTTATCAAACAACGGAAGCAGGAGTGTTGGGATAGATATGTTTCGACCATTGCATGCCATATGTCATGTTCCAAAGTCTGGGCAATGATCAAACATCTTTTCAGGTTCCACACTCAAACAGTTGTTCCCGATGTTAACATAAATGGCGTGTTATCTACTGATGCTAATGCGATTGCTGAGCACTTTGCTTGAGCCTCTACGTCAGAGAATTACCCTACAGCCTTTCGCACTCTCAAATGGCGGCTGGAAGGGAAAGTCCCCATTCACTACATGCAACAGTGAATCCTATAACACCCCATTTACAGAGTGGGAGTTCCTCTGTGCCCTTGCACATTGCCTGGACACAGCTCCTGTGCCTAATAGGATCCACAGCCAGATGATTAAAAATATCTCATCTGACTACAAGCGAAATATCCTCGTCATCTTCAACCGGATCTGGTGCGATGGCGCCTTTCCATCCCAGTGGCAGGAGAGCACCACCATTCCGGTGCTCAAACCTGGTAAAAACCCGCTTTATGTCTATAGCTATCAGCCCAGCAGCCTCACCAATGTTCTTTGTAAGCTGCTGGATTGTATGGTGTGTCGACGGTAGGGTTGGGTCCTAGAGTCACATGGCCTACTAGCTCCATGTCAGGGCAGCTTCTGCCAGGGTCACTCTACCACTGGTAATCTTGTGTCTGTCGAGTCTGCCACCCTCATAGCCTTTTCCAGATGCCAACGCGTGGTTGCCATCTTTTTTGACATACAAACCGACCTGCCAAAATCATATCCTTGCCACATTGTATGAGTGGGGTCTCCGGGGCCCCTCCCGATTTTTATCCAAAACTTCCCTTCGCTCCGTACTTTCCATGTCCAAGTTGGTGCCTATTCTAGTTCCATCCATATCCAGGAGAATGGAGTCTTGCAGGGCTCTGTATTGAGTGACTCTCTATTTTTAGTGGTCATTAAGTCTAGCAGCAGCTGTCAAGCCCCTCTGTCTCACATTCTCTGTATGCAGACGACTTCTGCATTTCGTACTGCTGCTCCAGTACTGGAGTTGCTGAGTGTCGCCTGCAGGAAGCCATCCACAAGGCACAGTCATGGGCTCTAGCCCCTGGCTTCCAGTTTTCCGCCATTAAGACGTGTGTCATGCATTTCTGTCAGCATCATAACATTCATCCAGAACCAGCACTTTAATACATTAATGACGATCCACTCACTGTAGTGGAGACACATCAATTCTTAGGTCTGGATTTTGATGCTCATTTGACTTGGCTTCCGCATCTACGTCACCTTAAATGGATGTGTTGGAAGCACCTCAATGCCCTCCACTGCCTGAGCAACACCTACTGGGGTGCATATTGCTCCACGCTGCTGCAGCTCTACAGAGCCCTTGTTCAATCCAGCCTTGACTATGGGAGTGTGATTTATGGTTCTGCAGCACCCTCAGCATTGCATTTGGTCGAAGCATTGCATTTGCTCGACCCGTTGCACCATTGCGGAGTTCGACTAGCGACAGGAGCTTTTAGGACGAGTCCAGTGACAAACGTACTGCTGGAGGCCTGAGTCCCTCCATTGAAGATCAGAGAAGCACAACTGCTCGCCAGTTACGTTGCACACATTCATAGCTCTCCTGAACATTGTAATTACCAACCATGGCAGTTCACCTCCCACATAGGTGGCTCAGTTCACGGCTAACGATTGCAGTTCGCGTGCGGTCGCTTCTGTCTGAACTGGAGTCCTTCCCTTCACCACCTAGCCTCGAGTTCCATTCACGTACACCTCCGTGGCGTAGCTGTAGGCTGAAGCTTCGCCTGGACCTTTCGCCTGGTCCTAAGTACTCCGTTAACCCTGTGACTTTCCGCTGTCACTTCCTCTCGATTCTTGAAGTGTTCTGGAGCTCTGAAGTGGCTTACACTGACGGCTTGATGGCTGATGGTAATGTTGGCTTCGCCTTTTCCACAGAGGCCATATTGAACAGCATTTCTTGCCCAATGGCTGCAGTGTATTCACTGCAGAGCTGGTGGCCATATCTCACTTCAGTATATCTGTTCATGCCATGAGGAATCGTTTCTTCTGTGTACTGACGCCTTGAGCAGCCTACAAGCTAACGACCAGTGCTACCCTCGCCATCCTTGGGTGGCTTCCATCCAGGAGTCCATCTGTGCCCTGGACTGGTCCCGTTGTTCAGTGGTGTTTGTGTGGACCCAGGACACGTCGGCATCCCAGGCAACGAACTTGCCGACAGGCTGGCCAAACAGGCTACACGGAAACCGCTTCTGGGGATGGGCATCTCTGAACCTGACCTGCGTTCTGACTTACGCTGCTCTGTTTTTCAGCTTTGGGAGGCAGACTGGCATAACAGTACGCACAACAAACTGTGTATCATTAAGGAGACTACGAATGTCTTCCATGCGGGCCATGCACAGGGAATCAGTTGTCCTCTGCCGGCTCCGCATTGGCCACGCTTGGGTGACCCACGGTTACCTCTTGTGCCGTGAAGACCCACCTCAGTGTCGATGCGGCGCCCGGTCGACAGTGGCCCATATTCTGGTGCATTGTCCCACTTTGACTGCCCAGCGACGAAATCTTGGGTTACCGGACTCGTTGCTGCTCATTTTATCTGACAATGCCTCATTGGCTGATTTAGTTTTACATTTTATTTGTGAGAGTGGATTTTATCATTTGATCTTTGTCCCTCTGTGTCCTCCACCCTTGGGCTTTTAGGGTGTAGGTTTTATGTATTGCAGAGTGGCTGGCTTTTCCTTTTTATTCTCGTGGGCAGCCACTGTAATCTGCTTTCTTGTTTTACTCTCATCTGTTTCTAGCGTCTCTCTGTTGTTTTCTTTTCCTCTCTGGTTCCTTTTAGTGTTCGTTGCCTTTCCTTCGTTCTTATGATTTTTTCCTTTCTTTCCGTTTTGTGTTGTATGTCTCATCTGTTTTATTCTCACACTTGTGGCATTGTTTTATTAGGAACAAGGGACTGATGACATTGTAATTTGGTCCCTTCTGCCCTCTTTTAAACCAACCACCCAACCTCACTGCCATATAATGACCAATGTTTGAATTTCCAAGACATGCACAAAGTGTCAGTCGTGCAAAGATTGTGGCTGAATGTAACTACTTAGCCTTTAGAACTGTATACATTTTTTCCTTCTAAATGTTCAATGTAGTTTTGATATTTTTTCCTATTGAAAGAGGTTTCCATAATTTCAGAACTAGTTACTGTTTTAAGTTAGCATAATTATAGTTGCCACGGCAAAGTTCCAAAAATTCGTTAACGACAATGGACATATTGTGTCTCTAGCCAGCCTCGGCTTTGGTTTTCTATGACAATCCATGTTTTGCTTGTGTGCTGGTTCAAAGCATTACTCTCATTTTTACAATAGTGTGTTATTAGTGATTACTCTCTGTGGAAGAGATTTTAGAAATTCTGTAAAGTGGTGATATCTGATATTGAAGAACTTCAAAATCACATCAGTTTTCCTTCAGTGGCTGACAGCAATGATGAACTCCTCCAGACAGTGGGTTATCTCAAGGAGGAAGATTTAGATGAAATAATCATGTTGATGAGCTAATTTTGAAATAGTTACTAGCAATAACATTTTGGAAGAACATATTTCTTTCTGAAGTCTTGGAGCGAATGCCTCTGTTGAACAAGTATATTGCAGTATTGTGGATTATGACATGAATACAGACTATAAAGAAGAGAGGCAAATCTTCAAATGAAGCATACCCATCTGTATGTACGTGCAAAGCATAGAAATGAACTGAAACCAGTGGAGCATACCAGATATTATTCTGTGGACTATTTACCATGTTTTGATCAGCAGTGATTGGCATCTAGAGGCAGAAACCTTGGGTGCTAAGCTAAAACACCAAATTCAAGGTCCAACTTTGAATAGCAAGAGGGCACAATAGCTTTCTGCAATTCTGGACAAAATAAATTTTGCGTGAAATACATTGTCACCAGCATAGTTTTACTTTTGTAAAGCTTTTTCTAATAAATTTTCGTAATCATTTTGCAAGCATATTATTTAAATGTTTCAGTCCATTAAAAGCAGATGTCACAATAATTTCAGAGATTGAAAGTACACAAAAAAAAAATCCAAAAACTATGAAAAATTATACCTGTAAGTCACAGTGTCCTCTTTAGTGGATGATCCATAACTTGAATAATCCAATTTTGGTGTATGCTATGTGAAGAAGTTTCTAAAAATAAGTTTGGCTTCAATACAAAATTACAAAATTTCCATCCTGGAAATGAAAAAGAATAACAGTAACTTGTTGACATTGGCGAGATAAGTCTATATTTTGATACATGTTGCCTTCTAACCTTCTTGTACATAGAAATTACATATAACCTTCTTGTACATAAGAATGACATACACCTTTTTCCAGTCACCTGGCATACTTTGTTCTAGTGATTGATGATCTATGGTGAGCTGTTCCTAGAAGAGGAGTTGGTTCTTCTGCATATTTGATATAAAATTTTGCCCTATCGGGACCAGTGGCCTTTTCACTATCAGTTCAGTTATTTCTATATTGGTCACTTTTTTTCATCTGTGTGATGGCAAAAGTAAGAAATGCATTGTCATCTTTTGTGAGGCAATTGCAGAAGACAGAATTTAGTATTTCAGGCTTCATTTTATCATCTTCCATTTGGATGGTGTCATGGTCAGTGGCCATTTAGACAGATGACTTCGTTTCAGCAATTGATACGTAGAAACTATGATTGTGCTGCTTTTGAATTCATTGAACGCTTCATACGTAGCTGTCTTACGCACTTTTCAATGTAGTTCAGCTGTTCTTCAGCAGCAGAGATTTCGTTTGAGTGTGCCATTCAGCTTTCTTTACTTTTGTAGTAACTTTCTAATATTGTTATCGAACTGTGGTGGGTTCTTCTCATCCCTCATCTTTTGTGACACAAACATATTGACCACAAGGCCTGCAGTATGTAGAAATTTGTCTGATTCCTTTTACATTTGTTGATTGTGATCAGTTCTCTCTGCATCTATGCACAGCGAGCACAGATCTTGACATTTTCTATTTTTAAATACAGATGTATATGTAGATATAGCATATTAAACTGGTAGAAAAAGTAGATTCAAAGCTTTTTTGTGTGATGGTTTCTGTCAGTATTTGTTATGTTTTAAACACTTGCTGTTTCTCTTATGACTTTCCTTTGTTGTTAAGTGATGTTCGAATTTCAACATTTGTCACTGTATTAATTTATTTAATAAATGACTGGAACTGTGGCATACTCATGTCCCACTTTGCAAATCCGAAGAAAGTGTAAACTTAAAAAATATCAATATAATAACAGACATCATTAGATCAGTTGTGGTGGCTCACATGTGGATTGATATACAAATGCTCATGAGATCCATTATGTTCATTGTGTTGGAAGATTCAATTGTTGCTTCCTTTGGATATGCGAAGTGGGATGTGGTATGTCGAAGTTCACATAATTTTTAACACAAATTTAGTCTGTGCAATGGCACAAATTGATTGTGCTGAAGAATGACAGAAATGTTGAAATTGTGATTTGATTCAACAAATGAATATACCATAAGTGAAACGTGATGCCCTTCAGACAGTATGTACAGACTTGCTCCCATACTTTAGAAGTTAACAATATCAATTATTTAATCTGTGTATTGAGATGCTCTACTAAATACTGTGACTATCTCTTCAGTTGCTATTGAGTGTTCTCATCTTTGGAATAATATTTCAAATAACATGATGAAAACTGAGCAAGGTAGTGCAATGATTAACACACTGGACTCTCATTTGGGAGGATGATGGTTGAAATCCGCGTCTGGCCATCCTGATTAAGGTTTTCCTTGATTTCCCTAAATTGCTTCAGGCAAATGCCAGGATGGTTCCTTTGAAAAGACACTGCCAACTTCCTTCTCCATCCTTCCCTAATCTGATGGGACTGGTGACCTCGCTGTTTGGTCCCATCCCTCAAATCAGCTAACCAACCTAACAGGATGAAATTAAGTGACACATTCGATTTGCATACAAGAGGAGTTTTTCAATTCCGTGTCTCACCATTTTAATCCTCATAAGTTGTCTAGTGCAAATTATCGTTATTGAGAAGAAATGGTACTGGCCTAGCATGACATAACTGAGGTACTACTGTCTGCTTTAATGTTAGGTGCACCAGATAGCTCCTTGTACAACCTAACTAAATGGGAAATAGAAGTGATGTGCCCTTCTTTCATAACTCATCTACACTATTAAATGGTGTCAGATCTAGGATATTCTGAATGAAGAAAGTTTTGAATGAACGTATCTAAACCAAGTATGATAATTGGAAGTCCTGGTGAGAATGTAAGTAATGGAAGTAGTAAAAGCAACAACATATGAGATACCATGTGGCTGATTTGCACATTAATGAGATGGAAAATGTAGCTAAGGTTTTGGACTTCGTCCTTCAGAGCTAATAGAATACACAAAAACTATCATGGCTACACTGTTCTGGCCAACTACATCATATTGGCAGTGGAGCTTGAGTAGGTAAGGTGTTGTCAAGTGGTAAGAGCCAAGGAGAAAGGTGAGGTGAGGTGAGGTGGAGGACATAGTGTGGGAGACAAACGTGGCTGACGGCTGGGAGAGTCAGACGGTATGTTAGCTGTTAGCTGGGAAGAGGAGGCAGCGAGTGGATAGTATAGAAATGTGGCAAAGATGAGCTCGTCCTGGTGCCAGTGGGGGAGCCATGTATGGATGATAATTATGTAGTAGAGGAATGGTTTGGGAGGGGCAGATAGAACAGAGGAAGAAGGAGACTTCGGAGGTGTGTGTGTGTGTGTGTGTGTGTGTGTGTGTGTGTGTGTGTGTGTGTAGAACAAGTGAAGTGGGGAGTGTAGAGCAGGGGATGGAAATGGGTGTGGGACAAGGACTAGCTGAAATTAAAGGCAGGAGTATTGTGGAATTGAAGGATGTGTTATGAGGACAAATTCCATCTTCGCGGTTTGGAGAAACTGATATTAGAGGGATTGAGGAAGAGGAGGAGGAGGTGGTATCCAAGTGACGGAGGTTGTGAAGCCACCACTGAAATCGTGGTTAACTCAGCAGTGTGTTCCCCAGCTAGATGGTCAATTTTGCTATTTGCCACAGTTGGCAGTGGCCATTCATTTGGATGAACTGCTATTTGGTAGTGAGCCTACATGAGACTGTGTCGGTACATAGGCCAGGTCTTTGACCTGAGTTTTCCACAGGAGTGTGTCCTGTCTAGTAAGGGGTCATGTTTAAATGTGGCATGTGGGCAAACTGGGATATTTTGTAGATTGGGTAAGCGATGTAATACCATTTTGTGAGAGATGGGAAGGATTTTGGATAGGAAGTTGCCCATTTCTTGGCACGAAGGTAGTCGAAGCCCCAATAAAGTGTGTGTCGCTGTACATGTGTGCCCCTAATCCTATGATCATCCCTGTAAACTGGATGCAGAGGAGCATCTCCATCATTACCCAGCATCACCCCAGAGTGACATCACGTAACCACATACTTTTATGTGGATTCGACCACCACGAAGCTGTCCACCCAAATGAATGGCCGCCACTAAACTACGACTGAGAGCAAAATTGACCACACGGTGGCTGAACATGCTGCTGAGCTGGATGTGGCTAGTTCACAATTCGTGCTGCCTGGATCCCCTGCTCATTACCAGTATCCTTGAATTACATAGATGGGAATTGTGCTTATCACACATCCTTCAATCCCACAGTTGCCCTGGTCTCTCTCGCCAGTGACTCCTGTCCCACCATCCCCGCCTCCACCTTTGTCTGTATGTCCCGCACTTCACACATTCTACACTCAAGCTCTCCTCTCCGGTCTCCCTTCTCCTATGTTCTATCTAGGAAGAGAAGGAAACACACTGCCATTTAAGAGATAAAATTATTAGGTCACAGAGTAACATCAACAAGAATACAGTGAAAGTAGATTACACGTCTTGAACATATCTAACATCTGAGGGTCCAGATGCCCATGCATGCCCATATAAATATGCTGTCCATGTTGAGTGTCACTGGTGTAGTGCTATGCATGCATGGCAGATCTGGTGGTGGCGATCGGTGATTGGGCTGCCCCTAGCAGCTGCCTCTGGTAGCTCTGTATATGCCGTTTGAATGTCGGCACACGCTAAGCTTGCCATAATGGCCAGACTTATGTCCACTGTGGGCAGTAGGTGTAGTAACCAGCTTGTTATGACACTCCTCCTTCCTGATGGTCGGAAAGACCAGGTGTTCCTAGTCACAATACTGTGAATGAAGACACATCCATGCCATCCGTGGTGATGACAGGGACAGCAGCTAAAGGCTCGAGATGTGTCCAATCAGCCTGAACTGGCATGTACAGTCAAATATGGGGTGAGGGCACCCCCACTGCCCATGAACCCTGGGACAACAGGTGGACATTACCAGTGACAGAGCTTTCTCATTTTCAGTCCACAGTGAGGGATGGCAGCAGTTACAGCAGACTGGAGAGGAGAGACTCTGGTGACAGAGACCCAGCTTCTGTCCCTACTGATGGCGGTGTCTGCTCAGTGTAGTGAGGTGCGCCAGCACCAGCCACAGATAGTAAACCTGCCATCATTGTTTACAAAGACCAAACTGCCAGGGCAGGCAGGCATAACCGGAGTTGACAGAGAACAAGGCATCAGGCCAACAGCCCAAGGACGGGGCCCTGTGCTCTGCCTGGGATGCAACTGATCCCAGTGATGTGCCACAAGGCAATAATAGGCTTGAACCATGAAGATGTGGCCACTGCCCTGGCTTTAGATAATGGCTGGAATCCACTGTTGATACCCAAATGCCCTGGCCTGGCCCGGCGTATTGTGGGCACAAATGTCGACAAAATAGGTGCCTCTGAGGATGCCTGCCCAGCAGCAAGAGGTTGAGCAGTGTCTGCAACTGACAGCCATGCAGGAGCTCACTGGGCTCCTGGTCCCAGTTGACGTCATGCTGAGAGCTTAAAAAAAGTGAGAGCGCCTCTTCAGCTAAGAAATCTACATACTTGCATATGTGCATCTTAAGCATTCAGGCAAGGTGTTCTGCCTTGCCATTTGATTGAAGATAGAAGGGAGGTACTGTGATGTGGCAAATGCCATTTTGTGTACAAAAGTCCTTGAAAGACGGTGCCATGAACAGAGGATCATTGTCTGAAGGCAAGCTTTTTGTGGAGAATATCTTCAACATGACCTTAACAGCTGCGTTTGTGATTGTCAACTTAAAAAATGAGAAAAACCATCCCTTACCAATAACCAGGAAGTGATTAAAAAGTGCCCAGTGAAATCGGTGCGCACCCTTTCCTGCGTTGGGGCCAGTCATGGTGGATAAACAGTGCATGGTGCCACATGCTGACTCATACACTTCCGACAGGCTGGATGAGGTATTCCACCTTCCGATCAATGCCTGGCCAAAACATGTAGTGGAGTGGTGGAGTGTCTATTGCTGTGTGTGTGTGTGTGTGTGTGTGTGTGTGTGTGTGAGAGAGAGAGAGTGAGTCCCCAGTGACGCTGGTATAAGAAGTGTAGAACCTCCCACCACAGAGCCACTGGAACCACGATGTGGGGAGTAAACCCTTCCATTAACAGGAGAATAACACCATCCAAGAGGCAGAGGTGATGGCACAACACACACAAATTTTGAAGCGGTTCAGATGCCCAGCCTGGTGGATGGTTAGGCCACCCATGTTGTATCATGGGTATGACGGTATGACTGTCGGAGCTCTGATCTGTCACCACAGCAGAGACAATACAGGAACTGGTGATTGGGAAGCCATCCACCTAGTGCCTCACCTCTGTCTCCAGTTGGAAACAAAGCAGTTCTTCCTGGTCGAATGAGGGGTTTGGCCCATGGAGAGCTGGGACAGAGCACCAGTGTTCGCATATTGCAGTGTAGGATGAAAATGGATCTCATAATTGTATTGGTACAAGTACAGAGCCCAATGTGGAAAACAATAAGTGGCTTTGTCCAGTAAGGATGCTGTCAGACTAAACAGGCGAACCAAGTATTTGTGGTCGGCAATTAAATGAATTTTTTTTTAAGGCAATGACAATATCAAGCACTTCTTCATTCACCTGAGAATAATGTTTCTAAGTTGAGTATTTTTGACACAGAGCTGTTTGGAGTCATCTGAATGACGAAAGGCCACAGCCACTCTGTGGCCAGGACCAGATGCTTGCCTGATTGAAATGTTGCAAACATGGTGCAGAGCGAAGACTGTCATTAAGCTGCACAACAGCATGCTCACAGGCTGCAGACCAAACAAAAGTAGCACTTTCCCGAAGCAGCAGATGCAAAGGGTGGGCAGTAGCAGCTGCTGCGGGAATAAGCTTGTCATAATATGCAATTTTGCCAAAGAATTTCTGAAATTCTCATAAATTAGAGGGATGGGGGCAAAACCTTAATATCGGCTGCATGTTGTTTCATCAGGTACATGTCCTACCAGTCAATTTCATGACCAAAATAAAAAATGGAAGGTAGGGAAAAGTGAGACTTACTGAGATTAAATTTGAGGCTCTTGGCTTGTAGAACAGTAAACAGAGAGAGGAAGTTGTGCTCTGAGGAAGCACGTATCGTGACGATATCATCAAGATAATTAACGCAGTGAGGGACAGCCATTGTAACCTGTTCAAAAAAAAGGTTAAGAGATGGCAGGCTCACTAGCATTTGATACTGATAAGAGGCTGAAAGGTGTATTAACAACAAGCATCTGTTTTGATGCCTTGTCCAATGGAATCAGAAGGTAGGCTTGGGCCAAGTTTCTTCTCGAAAAGAATTGATCCCTAGACAACTTTGTGAGCAACTCCTCCAGGTGAGGCAGGGAGTAAGTGTCTATAACTACCTGTGCATTAATAGTGACCTAGAAGTCGCCACAGAGCCAAAGCTGATGGAGCGGCTTCTTTATGATCAGTAATCTTTTTTAGGAAATCAGTCCAATTACTCAAAGTGACATTAAGCAGTCCAGCTCCTTCTTAACTTAGATGCATAAAGCTAGTGGCAGTGGCTGCACACAGAAAAAGCAAAACTTAACTCTGGGGCAAACAGATCCAAAAACTCGGAACACAAGGAATCCAATTCACGATAAGGCACTTGATTTGACACCAGATGCACTGCATCTGGAGTAGAAAAGCCAAAAGCAGCAGAGACATCTAGATCAAAGAAATTTTTAGTACTCGCATTGTTAACCACTAAGTATGTAATGGGACGGAAAGCTGACTTGTAAACTGTGTTGACCATGAATTGGAATCTGCTGTTTATGCTAGCTTACCTACCAACTCTTGTGCATGCCAATGGTTGGGACCCTTGCCAGGTGTACTACTGTGAATTGAGGAGAGAGGCAGTGGCCCCTGTGTCGACTTGTAGGCTTTATGGCTTATCTGTCACCCATACTTCAATGAAAAGTTTGGTCTGCCCTGCTTACAGCCGTGAACAGAACAGTGAACATAACAATGAAACAGTATGAATATAGACGTCCATTGATTTTGGAAATGACTCCTTGGGGTGGGGGAAGAAGAGGAGGATAGACGGTAGAGATGGACGTACCACTGCTATATGACATCTTTTTTTACATTTGTGGCAAGAGGCCCACCACTTGTCAACAATGATGACATCACTCCAAACCTCTAATTGGCAGCCCACCATGCAGGAAACCTTGAACAACTGTTTGGTATTCAAAACAAATTCTAACATAGGGCTCTCAGACTGAAGGGCCCACCAACACACCTTGTTATCTGGAGCCGAACAAATAATTGCCTCTATGACTATGGTGTGCACATAAGACTCCTGAGTCTTATCCGTGATGAACCGACACTTAAGACTGCGGCCGTGGAGCTTGGACACCCAAGCTCAATACAGTTGCTGCAGCTGTTTGTGACATTCATAGAATTCAATGGTGCAGCTGCTACATGCATATACTTGCAGTGATAGGAGGAGAGCAAACTACAGATATTGTCATAAGAAAGCAATGCTGGTTCTTGCAGAGCAGCTAACTGCCACAGTAAGTGATAAATATGAGGGGGTATCCATGACAAGAAGAGAGTCTTATAAACCTTCATATCAACCACCTAGAATGTCACAAAATGTTGGCAAAGCTGCTTTTTGTCAGTGTTCCAGTCTTCCATGGATTCATCACGGAAAATGGGGGGCTGGAGGGGGGGTGGGTGTGGGGGGTGGGGGAGGAGGATGGCCACGTGTGAAAAATCCAGCAGCTGAGCCTGGATCAACATAGTCAACAACCATTACAACACAGACATGTGTGCCTGCTGGTGTTGCACAAGTGACTGGAGTAGAATCTCCATGGAAGAGCCGAACATCGGCAAAACCACCAAACCCATAAAACATGAAAATTTGACCCTTGATGTTGCTACTTGTGCTCTAACTAGGAACTCAAGGAAACACATGGCTGTAAAAAAGATAAAATTTATTGGGTCATGGAGTGACATCAACAAGAATACAATTAAAGTAGTTTACATGTCTCGAAAACATTTAACAACTGAGGGTCCGGAGGCTCTTGCAAGTCCATATAGAGATGCTGTCCTCATCAGATATCACTGGTGTAGTGCTGCTTGCACGCAGCAAATCTGGTGATGACAGTCTGTGACCATGTTGCCCCTGGTGGTGGCCTCAGGTAGTTGTGGGAACATCATTTGAATATTAGCACACACTGTGCTTGCTGTAGTACCCTGACTTAAGACCACTGTGGGCTGTAGGTGTAGTAACTGGTGGGTTACTACACTTGCTCAACCTTCCAATCCACTGCTGTGTGCCATTGTGGGCCACACACAACTCTCTGCCAGCTTCCAGCTACCCTACCGTCCTATGCTCCCTCCCTCTGCCTGGCTCTTTTGATCCCTCTTCCACTTCATCGGAACAACTTCTTGACCCCACTCAAGTTGGTGTGCATATACAATGTAGTCTTTTTTTGTGCTTGATACCTGTGGAGGGCAGCACTGAAAGCATAGGTAGGTTTCAGGCTTCTTTTTTTTTGTACCTGTTGACTGCCCAGTCTCACATTGGCACATTGTGTTTTGTTACTTATGCTCTTTCCATTATGCAACTAAAACAAAGGTAGTTTCAGGGTCCAAACAAACCACCACTAAAATTGTTAAGGTCCTACTGAGGGTTTTCTTTTGTCTAGTATCACTTCTGAAAGACCCAGAGCTGCTTTTAATGACCTTGACATCATTGCAACATTATACTAACTTCCTCTTCTTCCTCAGTGCCTTGCCCACAAATCGCCCTTTGTCACCACCTATTTTTTTAAGGTGGCAGTAGGTCCTACAGATTGCTGCTGGTGTCATTACATGACAGGCAGAATGACAGAAAACTTCTTCAGCCTTGTGTTTGATGTGAGAAATTCTGTTTACATAAATGTAGGATCTTTGACTATTTAGGGAGTTTGCAACTACAATAACACATGTGTAAAGACCACAATAATATTGGAGCTATTTGAAAGGTATTAAATTGGATATTTTGTTGTCAAAATAATCAGTAGCAGAAGTTAAATCTTTGTGTTGTTGAATGTGGAGTATGTAACCATCAGCAAGTAGCAGCTGTAAAATCTGTTGTGTATTTGTGTTTCTGGAACACTGTATTCCAGTTTCATTTGAAACTGTGAATGACTTGTGAACTATGGTATTCCACAGTAAAAAAGATAACAAGAATTAAAAGTAGAAAACGTAACACAAACATAGAGAGTGGTTGTTGTTACCTTAAAAAAATGTGTGAATACCAATTTATATATCATGTATAAGAAATCGGGCACGAAATGGACAGAAGAAAGGAAAAGACAATTTGGGAGAAGCTGGAGCACTGTAAAAATAGGAAACAAAGAAAGAAGACAGATTGAAGTTACATCAATATGAAGATAAAATTTTGCATAAGTTATTGTTTATTTGTAGGCCGTGAATAGTGAGTATAAATGTCCCAGTATATTTAACACATTCTCACAAGATTCTTTTGTTGTTTTTAGGTGAATGTAACCCTGAAAAAGTATGGCTCAAAGCTGGAACACCAAGGAATAAAAATAGAATTCATTGGTCAGATTGAACTCTATTATGACAGAGGCAATCATCATGAGTTCACATCTCTAGTCAAAGAACTAGCTCGTCCTGGTGAACTTATGCAAAATATGTCCTATGCTTTTGAGTTCCTTAACGTTGAAAAGCCTTTCGAGTCGTACACTGGTTCAAATGTACGACTTCGGTAAGATGATTTTAAGTTATTGCTTGTATTTATTTTCAAAAGAGTTAATGAAACGTCTCAAAATTTCGTGATGTAATACGATCATAAAGTAATAAGATTTTCTACTAAGTGGACAGAATCATGAATACCTTCTATACAAGCTAATAATGTCAATTTTTTATTTGTTTGTACTTTAGTTTTTTGATGTCATGGGGCTAAATTCAGATTTTTTCCCATAGTTCACTGACATAATGTTAATATCACTTCTGTTACAGGTATTTTTTGAGAGTTACTATTGTGAGAAGGCTTTCAGACATAATTAAGGAAATGGATATTGTTGTTCACACCTTATCTTGCTACCCAGAAATGAACAACAGCATAAAAATGGAAGTTGGCATAGAAGACTGCTTACATATAGAATTTGAGTACAATAAATCAAAGTAAGTAATGTATGAAGGTGTATTTGAGAACCTTGTATCCTCGCATTGCTCGTGTATATAAAACTTGAGTTGAGAGACAGCTAAAATAATGTGACGTCTTAGGGTAAAATAATGCTTCTGAAAAGAACAACTAACATTTTGTCTGTTTTTTACCTAATTAAAACAGCATAATTTACAAAGGTTCAAATAACATTTTGTGGCTCTTTTAATAAGCCTGTGTGACAAATTACGATAACTTCACATTATGTCAACGAAGTCTGTCTATTTGTCACCCTTATTACAATAGTATGTTTTACCATGTAGGGTCATATTTTATTTCCAGGTAGATAAGTTAGTTGGACAGCAACAAAGGAGAGAGAAAGCAAAGTGAATGAGACAGTGGACTGTGAAGGTTAAAAATGACATGGAAGGAGTTCTGATCAACTTAAAGCATCAAATATAAGAACCCATGGCATAGAATTGTGCTTTGGAACATACACTCCTGGAAATGGAAAAAAGAACACATTGACACCGGTGTGTCAGACCCACCATACTTGCTCCGGACACTGCGAGAGGGCTGTACAAGCAATGATCACACGCACGGCACAGCGGACACACCAGGAACCGCGGTGTTGGCCGTCGAATGGCGCTAGCTGCGCAGCATATGTGCACCGCCGCCGTCAGTGTCAGCCAGTTTGCCGTGGCATACGGAGCTCCATCGCAGTCTTTAACACTGGTAGCATGCCGCGACAGCGTGGACGTGAACCGTATGTGCAGTTGACGGACTTTGAGCGAGGGCGTATAGTGGGCATGCGGGAGGCCGGGTGGACGTACCGCCAAATTGCTCAACACGTGGGGCGTGAGGTCTCCACAGTACATCGATGTTGTCGCCAGTGGTCGGCGGAAGGTGCACGTGCCCGTCGACCTGGGACCGGACCGCAACGACGCACGGATGCACGCCAAGATCGTACGATCCTACGCAGTGCCGTAGGGGACCGCACCGCCACTTCCCAGCAAATTAGGGACACTGTTGCTCCTGGGGTATCGGCGAGGACCATTCGCAACCGTTTCCATGAAGCTGGACTACGGTCCCGCACACCGTTAGGCCGTCTTCCGCTCACGCCCCAACATCGTGCAGCCCGCCTCCAGTGGTGTCGCGACAGGCGTGAATGGAGGGACGAATGGAGACGTGTCGTCTTCAGCGATGAGAGTCGCTTCTGCCTTGGTGCCAATGATGGTCGTATGCGTGTTTGGCGCCGTGCAGGTGAGCGCCACAATCAGGACTGCATACGACCGAGGCACACAGGGCCAACACCCGGCATCATGGTGTGGGGAGCGATCTCCTACACTGGCCGTACACCACTGGTGATCGTCGAGGGGACACTGAATAGTGCACGGTACATCCAAACCGTCATCGAACCCATCGTTCTACCATTCCTAGACCGGCAAGGGAACTTGCTGTTCCAACAGGACAATGCACGTCCGCATGTATCCCGTGCCACCCAACGTGCTCTAGAAGGTGTAAGTCAACTACCCTGGCCAGCAAGATCTCCGGATCTGTCCCCCATTGAGCATGTTTGGGACCGGATGAAGCGTCGTCTCACGCGGTCTGCACGTCCAGCACGAACGCTGGTCCAACTGAGGCGCCAGGTGGAAATGGCATGGCAAGCCGTTCCACAGGACTACTTCCAGCATCTCTACGATCGTCTCCATGGGAGAATAGCAGCCTGCATTGCTGCGAAAGGTGGATATACACTGTACTAGTGCCGACATTGTGCATGCTCTGTTGCCTGTGTCTATGTGCCTGTGGTTCTGTCAGTGTGATCATGTGATGTATCTGACCCCAGGAATGTGTCAATAAAGTTTCCCCTTCCTGGGACAATGAATTCACGGTGTTCTTATTTCAATTTCCAGGAGTGTAGAACAGAGTATAAGAAACATAAAGATGAGAAGTATAGGACTTGGAAGAATGACAAACAAGAGAGATGGGATATTTTGAATAAAAAAAAGGGAAGATGGGAAATTTAAATAGAATAAGACCATCTCAGTCAGAAACAGTAGTGATACATATGGCATTATATTTCAACTAGCTAGAAATTTATTGCATACCAAAACAATCTGCTCGCTCCTACCGCCGTTTTAGGAGTTTTGTTAATGCATCCATTCTTTCAGAATTGCCTTTCAGGCATAATGTAGAGCAACTTGCTGAAGTGATGACTAGCTGTGTAGATGAAACATTCACTGATGCACAATCTAACCGGTATTACAACAGTTGGCCTATAATTACTCACAGTGCATATCATTTTGGCCCCTGAGACAAAAATGAAGCTGTTTTGCGAACATTACTTGCCAATGGCACAGGCTGATGATAAATGATTTACTATTCAAACAAATAAGACAGCTGGTGAGGTCAGACACCACAAAATAATAACCTAATTGGTAAGATACTGTTTTTAAATAAGAGTTTTAACTGTCAACAACATTGATTGAATTCATTAGAGACTATGCAGTAGCTCTGCTGGACAAGTGTTTCGAGGAGAATGAAGAGGCAGTGTCAGTTGTGCCCATATTGAAGGAACTTCCTGTGGTCACTTGAATGGTATTCAGGAAACTACACAAAAAATAATTGATTGTTCTAGATTTGTACCTTTCTTTTCCAGAATAGCAGTCTAACCCTTCTTCATTTGTACCACTTTACTCGGTAATAAATCCGTTGGTAGTAGAGGGCATGTATGGTATCACAGAACCAGTTTGTTGAGCCAAAATGTAGGTGAAGACATTTTCAGATGTTTCTCCATTCTGTGTGAAAGGGTCTCAAGAGGCTTGATGGGATTTTTGAAACACTGAGAAGGTATTTGGTGACAAAGATCACTGCAAAGTTCCAAAATCATTCACTAGTGTTGAGTGAGCTAAAAATTTGAGATGATTTTGATAATTGCAGAACTACACAAAACACCTGAATTACAGGAAAGGTGTTGTTACTTAAGCAAAACATGGAAATGCTGAAGAGATGCCGGCCGAAGTGGCCGTGCGGTTAAAGGCGCTGCAGTCTGGACCCGCAAGACCGCTACGGTCGCAGGTTCGAATCCTGCCACGGGCATGGATGTTTGTGATGTCCTTAGATTAGTTAGGTTTAACTAGTTCTAAGTTCTAGGGGACTAATGACCTCAGCAGTTGAATCCCATAGTGCTCAGAGCCATTTTGTGCTGAAGAGATTTATACATTTGGCTCACACACATGGTGTTTATAAATGCAAAACTTCACCCACACCATTATGACAAAATTTAGATCAAGGGCTGTTGAGAAACATAGGGTGGGGTGGCAACTGTTGAATGGAAATTAATCTCTCACATTTTGCACTATCCGCTGAGTTTTTGATGCTTCTCTGCACCTTAGTGCTGAATTGACAATGTTTGTTAAACGAATGGTGTATAATGTACCTGCCAGGGCTCCCACAGGTATGAGTGTGGTGCACATAGGGCCCAAAGCTATTGCAGCCTTTCTTCTCTCTTGGGCTGCATACCCTTCCCAATATCCACCCCTTCCCATCCTAGCTCTCCTCCCACTCCTCATGCGCCCCCCCCCCCCCCCACCCCTTTCCCGTTGTGTACCCATCTGGTTGAGATGCCTGACAACACAGGGATCACACTTCTGGTACCAGAGCTATCACCACCTGATGTTTGCCTAGGTGTGATTGCTCATATTTTTGGGGCAGCAGAACTCTTACCAACTACTGCCATGCCAGGCAGCCTTTGCTGCAGCTGGGTGGCACCCACCGGGTGAGCCCCTGATTGGAGTGGGTCGTACCAGTACCAGGGTGGATGCTCAGCCCGTGAAGTGTGCTAAGCTCCATACTTGTGGGTGCTCTTCCATGGCCGTGTCTTCAGACGGGAATGGTTCTCTCTCTGCTCCTACTTTTGCTTTCATGGCCTTCACCTCTGTGCCCACTCCCTGGGAGGACGCCCAGGCCTGCCAGCTTGGAGCAAAACCCTTTCCCTGTTAACATGGTTTGTGCCAGGACAGACGGGGAGACTTTTGCCACTACCAAACCATTCTTTTTCTTGAACATATCAAAGATAGATTTGGTGAAGTTGGCTCACTTAGTAAGATGCGATCTGGTTCCCTACTGATTAAAACCTCTTCTGCTGGTCATTTGGGTTCCCTTTGTGTTCGCAAGTGCTTAGGAGACATCCCAGTGAGCATTACTCCTCACCACAGCTTAAATATGACCCTGGCCATTGTTTTCCACAGGGACTACTTCCTTCAGTCTGATGGGAAACTCGGGATTAGCCTGAAACAGTGTGGTGTTTGTTTTGTCCAGTGAGTCCAGAGAGGTCCTAAGGACAATCATGTTGATACTGGTGCTTTCATCCTGGCTTTTGTGGGGGGGAAGTCAAAATTATTTTTTACTGTAGTGATGTGAAGCCCCTATATCCCACATCCCGTGCGCTGTTTCCAGTGTCTCTTCGATCACATCTCCGTGATGTGAGGCAAATCCTATTTGTGAGGACTGTGGCCACTCTCATCACGTGGGGAGTCATTGCACCCCATCGCCCAAGTACGTGAACTGCTCAGGCCCACATTCTCCTCACTCGCTGGACTGCCCAATCTATATAAAGGAAAGGACGATTCAGGAATTCAATATTCTCAACTGTCTATCCTCCTCTGAGGCTGACAGAAACTCGACCATCTCCACCCTGTAACTTTAACGGTTACCTCTGCTTCTGTCGTCTCTTTCCCACTTCCTTTTTACCTCTGTCCTGTACCCCTTCCCTTTCCTCCTCCCTGGTGGTGGCCACTCCCTCTCCTCACGGAACCACTCCTTCTCCACAGCTGGAGAAGAAACCTTCTCCTCTGACACCTGCCAAGAATGTGACTCCCTTCCCTATAGGATTACTCCTCCTCGGTGTCTCCAGAACAAGAAGCCTGTTGCTTTGAGTCTGACATGGGACACATGCTCTGTGAGGCTCAATGCTGCTCATTCTCTTTTGGGTCCTGATATTACAGTGACTTGCTCTCTTCCCGACTACACCTCCTCTCGTCCTGAGGAGGAGGAGGAGGAGGAGATGCATAACCATAAGTCTTGGGATGAGGGTCCCCCTCCCCCCCATAGTCATGGATGTCACTCCATCCTTACCAGTAACGGACATGGACTTGGCACAGTGACCAATTCTGGCCCATTCAGTGTCCATCTGGTATCTTCTACTACTCACTCCCAGTGGAACTGTAATGTTAACAATTGTCACATTCCAGAATTGCGGTCCCTTCTTTCTCTACACTCTGTAGCTTGTGTTGTATTGCAGGAATATTGTTTTGTGGGTACTCATTCGCTGACTCTTCGTGGTTTCCAAGCCTACTGTTGGAACCAAATCAGCCCTTTGCGAGCCTCCAGTGGTGTCTGTACCTTGGTCCACTCAGAAACTGTCAGTTCCTCTTCATATTGCACTGGAAGTGGTGGCTGTTTGGATCACTTTGTGGTAACAATACGTAATCCTTATCTTCCCCCACACAAGCCTCCTATGCTTCCTGCTATTCTTGCCCTCTGTAGGCAACTCCTGCCCCCCCCCCCCCCCCTCCCCTTTCCTTCACCTTGGGATTTTAATGACCATAACACTCTATTTTGGATGGGACTGCGGCCACTGACCAGTGAAAAATTTTTGGAGACCTGCTGGCAGGGCTTGATCTCTGCCTCCTCAACACTGGAGCCATGACACAATTTAGTGTGGTGCACAATACTATCTCAGTCATTGATCTTTCCATCTGTAGCCCTGGATTCCTCCCTGCAGTTCATTAGGGAGTTCATGACAATTTGTGTGACGTTTTCCAATTATCTTTCCTTCAGCAACGCTCACCTGGATGCCCTCCCAGTTGGCCTTTTTTAATATGAGTTGGGATTGCTTTTCCTTGGCTGCCATCCCAACCACTCCACGACATGACAGCATTGATGAGTCTGAAGAGACTTTGACCGATGCTATCCTTTCAGCATCTGCTTTGGTGAATCTGTCTTCCCCAGGTACAACCTGATGCCTAAAATTGCTGTGCCTAGTAAAGGCTACCCTCGTGCCATCAATCGAGCGGGGTGGCGCAGTGGTTAGACACTGGACTCGCATTCGGGAGGACGACAGTTCAATCCCGCGTCCGGCCATCCTGATTTAGGTTTTCCGTGATTTCCCTAAATCACTCCAGGCAAATGCCGGGGTGGTTCCTCTGAAAGGGCACGGCCGACTTCCTTCCCAATCCGATGAGACCGATGACCACGCTGTCTGGTCTCCTTCGCCCAAACCAACCAACCTCGTGCCATCCAACATTATAAACAGCATCCATCTCTTGACCATCTCATGGCCTTCAAACAGGTTTGTGCCCGGGCCTGTTATCTTTTTTTCTTAAATGCCAGAAATGGATTTTTTGGGAACAATATGGCACTTGCCACAGGGACACATACTCTCTCTTCACAGGGTTGTGTAAAGATCATGTGCATTTCTGGCTGCTGTCCTACAGGTATCCCAGGAATTTTCCTGAATGAGATTATCCTCACCAGCCCAGGCCTCAGCATAAGCCCACTATTCACCCACGTTCCATCTTCTCAAGCACCATCTAAAATGACTCCTTCTATCTTTCGTTCCCCGCTGCCTGGAGCCTTATAATGCCCCATTTAGCGAGTAGAAATATGCCAGTGTCCTTGCTCTCTGCTGCAACATGACTCCTGGACCAGACCAGGTACACAATCAAATGCTTCAGCATTTATTGGTGGCTAGCCATCGTCATATACTTGTCCTTTTTAACTGTCTCTGGAGCAAGGGGGAATTCCCTTCCCAGTTATGAGAAAGTGTCATTGTTCCAGTTCTGAAATTGTTTAAATCACCTCTTCAGATGAACAGCTATCATCCGATTAGTTTAACCAATATCCTGTGCAAATTACTTGAATGTATAGTGAGTCAAAGGCTGTATTCTATCCTAGAATCCTAGGAATGCAGCCCAGGGTGATTTTTTCCAAAGCCGTTTGACTGCGTGTAATTTAGTCCATCTGGAGTCTGCTCTTTGAACGGATTTTGCCTGGCATCAACACCTTTTTGCAGTCTTTTTCGATCTGCATAAAGCTTACAGTACTACATGGCACCACCACATCCTAACCACTTTACATGAGTGGGACATCTTTGATACAGTCCCAATTTTTATCTGGAACTTTCTTTCATATCACACTTCTCAGTTATAGATTGGTGCTCCCAGAGCACCTCCCATCTACAGAAGAATGGGGTCCTGCAGGATTCTGTTTTGACGGTCCCTATCTTTTTAGTGGCTATCAATAGTCTGGTGGTAGTTGAGGGTCCTTTGTCGTCCCCCCTCCTCCTCCTCCTCCTCCTCCTCCTTCTCCTCCTCCTCCTCCTCCTCTCTGTATGCTGATCATTTTTGCATTTATTTTTGTTCGACCACAATAGGAGTTGCTGAATGCAGACTGCAGGGAGCAATACATCGAGTGCAACCTTGGGCTCTCACTCATGGTTTCAATTTTTTGGCTGTGAAGACCTGCATAATGCAATTCTGTCATTGCCATACAGTCCATTCCCATGCCTGATTGATATGCTTTTCCCATCTTGCGTCAGTTAAAGTGGAAATGTTGGTCGCACCTCTGTGCTCTTCGATGCCTCAGCGACACCAACTGGGGGCACGAATGACTACTCTGATGCAGCTCTACAGTCCAGTCCCAGCTAGATTGTGGGAGTCTTGCATGTGGTTCACTATGACCTTTGACATTACAGATGGTGGACCTGATATAGCATTGTGGGGTACAACCGGCACCTTTTGGACTAGCCCCGTGTTCAGCTTCCTAGTGGAGGCAGGGGTTCCACCCTTTCAGATTGTGTTTCAACAATAATTGATCACTTATGCATTGTGCGTTCGCTGCTCTCCAGAGCACCCAAATTACTGTCTCTGCTTTCTAGATATGGAGATCCACCTCCCACAAAGGCAGCCCAGGTCTTGGGTTACTATTGCTGTCCACATATGGTCCCTTTTTTTCTGAACTCCAGCTTTCCCCTCTACTAACACTTCTCAGGGCCAGCTCACATACACCTCTGTGGTGCATCCCCTATCCACAGCCCTGTCTTGACCTATCACAAGGTCTAAAAGACTCGGCTCATACTGAAGCCCTCTGCAGCCAGTTCTTCTCTGTTCTTGGCATGTTTCAGGATCCAGAAGTAGTCTATACTGATGGCTCAATGGGTGCCAGTCATGCTGGCTTTGCTTGCATTCGTGCAGGCTGTAATGAACTCTGCTCCTTGCCGGTTGGCTGCAGTGTTTTCACTGCGGAGTTAGTAGCCATCTTTCGTGCTCTTGAGCATAACCTTTCCTGCACCGGTGAGCCCTGCCTCACCTGTAGCAACTCTTTGAGTAGTTTTCAAGCTCTTGACCTGTGTTGCCCTCACCATCCCTTGTTCCTGGCTATCCAAGATTCCCTTTTTGCCCTCAAACAATGTGGACCTTGGTAGTCTTTGTCTGGACCTCGGCTCATGTAGAGATCCTGAGGAATGAACTCACTGACAAGCTGGCCAAATTGGCTACCAGTAAGCCTCCTTGTGAGATTGATATTCTGGAATTGGGCTTTGAGTTGGTATTATGCCATCAAGTTCTAAGGATTTCGAATACAGGACAGCATTTTCTGACAACATCAAAGCAGTGCCAGCAGCAGTGCATGTTACGTTCATGGCATGTCTGAGACAGTAATCCGGCTCATTGAAACCTAAATACCTCCCCCATAAATGGGTGTAGCTCCTTTACATGTATGATGTTGTGGCATTTTGTTTATAGTTGGGAGATGTGTCGTTTTTGGCCATATACCAATGTTGTCTAGGATATGTCCAAGTATTTGACTTGGAGTTGAAAAAAAATGCGAATTCAAGAGGCTGCACTAAAGCATGACTTCTTGCTAGATGTGAAAAAAGAGGTTGAAAATGTTCCGTGTGGTCTTTGCTTGTGCCCCCTGTAATGCACAACTGAACATATGATGAGTAATCTGTTGTAAGAAACAATGAAAAATTGTTCAGGCACATGAATTCTTGTGGAAGCTGCAGATATTGGTATATGCCAAGAATTGTATTGACAACTACTTATTGTTTGGCATCATTTACTGGCAGTTCTAGATACTCATCTGGTGACTTATCTTTTCTGCCTATAAACTTAATAAACACCCTTTCAAGCTGCAGAACTTAGTACGTACCAGTTTAGCATAGCTGTGCACAGTTGAAGTAACACTGCTTGGCAAGGACACGAGTTTCTGTGACTGGCAGTTTATTGACTCATGAGGACATTTATTGGCTCAAAAGAAAAATTAATTCACTGACATGGCATTATTCTGTCAAAAATGCTTATTCTGCTTCTGATGCAATAATGTAAATACTTTCAATTCTGCCTGTGGTAGAAATAATGCATAATAAAAGTTTTGTTGTGAACTAAAAAATTTTAGGACAGTCATTTAATGTTTTGGCCTATCATCCCTTGCTGGGCAGAATTCTGAAAAGGAAGGCATTTAGTGAAAAGGCATGGTGGTTGTCCTGGAATGAGATTCAGGAGCAGCAGCGTACAGTTACCCTCTTTGTCCATGTTCATAGAGCTGAATGCCAGGTTGGCTTCTTTGAAAAGGACACACTCGGTTTCCTTCCTGATCTGTTTGTCATCTAAGCTTGTGCTCCATTTCTAATGACATTATCATCAACAGCACACTACACTGTAGTCTTCCTTTTATTTATTCTTTCTTTCTTTGAAAATGCATGTGGCCCTGGTGATATGGTTGGTGTCTTGATGTTCCACTATGATAGCAGTGGCAGTTACTTCTGCTAGTGGAGCACTAGTGACTGAAATATCATTATTGCTGCTTTTGCTGTTCTGCCATTTCCTGAAGTGTCTGCTGCTGCTGCTGCTGCTGCTGCTGCTGCTGCTGCTGCTACACCTGCAGCAGTTGTGGGGTGATATAATCCATGTTTTCGGATTTACGTATTATATTACATGAATCCATAACAGAATTTACAACCATTTTTTCTATTGTACAATCACTGGCAATATTCAGAATAAGAGTTACTTTCACTACTTTGCCCATGGATTGGGAGACCAAGAAAACAGCAAAGCATTATGACTGCCAGACAGTGACCCAATACCCTGTTTAAGAGCACTAATAATTGTGACAAACTACCTTTTCTACTGTAGTTGCAGTGAGTTATGAACAAAAATGGGCCATACTGAGAGGGGCAGTGGCAGTAATTGGGGTGTTACCTATTCCTGATGACAGGTTAATGCTTGTGGACCTACAGATGTCATAACTTTTGTAAAATTTCTGAAGACGTGTGAACTGAAACAATTTTCATGAAATTTCTGAAGAACTTTGAACTGAAACAGAAAGGCTACACTACACAAAGCTGCCTACACTCAACTTCCATATAGCATTACGCCTGTGTACAGTGAGGTGGGCAAGTAATTACTGCCAATTTGGACACACATGTTAAATAAACGTCTGACACAGCAGTTTAAGTATCATAAGTAATGTAAATAATTTCATCGTCTTCAGTCCAAAGAGTGATTTGTTTCAGATTGCAGCACAAGTCTGTCCTATGCTAGTCTCATCTCTGAATACCCACTGCACCTATGTCCGTTTGAACCTGTTGATTGTATTCATGCCTAGGTCTCCTCCATCTACAATTTTTACCCCTCACAATCTCCTCTGCTACCTCATTGACTATTCCTTGATGTCACAGAATGTGTCCTATCATCCGATCCCTTCCTTTAGTTAAGTTATGTCGTAAATTTATTTTTTTCCCAGTTTGGTTCTGTACCCCACCTCATTAGTTATTCTATCTACTCATATTTTTTCAGCACTCTTCTGTGGCACCACATTTCAAAAGCTTTTATTTTATCTTGTGTGAATTGCTTATCATCCACATTTCACTTTCATACAAAGGGACACTCGAGACAAATGCCTTCCTAAAAGGCATCTAATCTCCAAATCTATATTCTTTCTTAACACACACTTTGTTTTCAGAAATGGTTTTTCTTGCTATTGTGAGTCTACGTTTTAATTTTATATTCCCTCTCCTTTGGCCATAAACTTTTTATTTTGCTACCTGTATAGTAAAACTCTTCCACTTCTTTTACTGTTTCACTTCCTAATCTAATTCCCTCAGCATCACCTGATTTCATTCGGTTGCATTCAGTTACCCTTGTTTTACTTTTATGTTGTTCATCTTATAATCTTTATTCTGCTGTCATTGATTTTATCTGATCTTCGTGGTGATAATCAGATCTAGCAGAGAATAGATTAAAATTTTCTCCTCCATGTCCTCCACTTGTAACCATTCGCCATGCTGAACGCATTCAGCCTATTCTGAAGAACATAAGCCGTCAATTGGTTAATGCAAATATTAGTATGTCGGTAGTTTTAAAACATGTCTCATTGTGCAACATACCCTGTGATTTGTGCCCATAGAAGTTGTGTTGTGTTGAAAATGTAGTAGTGGCAGAACTGTGTGTACTTGTACATTTGCAATACAGTTGATTTCATAACATTTTATGTTTAACTTGAGAATTTCTGTGAGAGTCAGAGGATCGACAGCATGATATTGGCTCTCTTTGCGTTCATTGTCGGGTGTCTCATCACCAACTACTCCTGAAGGATAATGCTCGTTTTCCATGACAACTTCATTTGAGACAATATGAAATACACAGTTTCAACAACCATATTTTTGATGTCTCAAGATTAATTGTAATTGTCTGAATAGCTCTTTTTGACCTGGAATACTGATTTTCATAACATATCCCAAAGTATGACCAGCTAATATGACAATTTTTCCAGCCCAGTCTGATATACTTTAAAATGGCCCAAACCATTGCTCTTTGCCTAACTTTTTCCCCATATTCTGGTTTAGCCATGTTTTACACAGCAGATGAGACATCATATTCCTGGATTATCTTTGTCAGTATCCCTGTATCCATTTAACAACAATGTCATTATGCTCCATTAAAATTTTACTTCCTTTGTTTGTATTTTGGTATTTGAATCATAAACACACAATATTCATTACAGTGCGGCAATACTGCATTTGAAGTTAATAGGTTTTCGATATTTACAGCATAATTTTTCAGTAGTTCGAAATTCATTTTTGTTGTACGTATTAAGGGACATCTGTGAAATTCATTGAAATTTGACATTTTCTGTTTTCTATTCCATAATGTACTTTGACTTTTCTGAGCATTTTGGTATATAATACATTAAAATCGGACAATTGTGAGACTATCAAATTTCGTGGCTACTCATATACTGTCACAGTTGAGCAGTGATATCTTAGGAACTACACAGTCTAGAAGGCTGTGAATTGCTTTGTTTTATGCCTACTGCTACATCTTAAAAGTTGGCATTACGAATAAACAAATCAGTCCTTTGTTTCTGATACTAGTTTTCGTTGAAAGTAGTGTGAATATCTGCTATTTTTGTAGTAAGTTAGCTTCTATTGCTTTTTATACATAAATAAAATGACTAACAATAAAAGTAACTTCAAGAAATGCAAATGTGCAGGTAACAAATATGTGAGACCTGCATTTTCTTTCTGAAGTGCTTGAAAATACGAATATCAACTGATGAAAAGCCATGTCATGCTTTGTGTCCACCTCCACCAAACGCTTGGTGTAAATATAGGCAAGCTGAATTTTCTGGCACCCTGCATGAATTTACACATAAACATTCTCTTCCTTTGGCAGTAATGGAGGCAATCAATCCTATTTACAGAGATTTTGCAAATCCTGAGCTACTAAAGAAGTGTTAACATGGGAAGACCCAGAATGTGAATGAGTCTTTCAATAATGTTGTGTGGTGCTATGTGCCTAAAAATGTATTTGTTGGCCTTTGACTCTAAAGTTAGCTGTAATAACTTGTAATGGTGGGAACTATGAAACACTTAAGATTCTGGAGAAGTTAGGTGTAAGATTTGGACAGAACACAGCTAAAGGACTACGGGAACTGGATGAGTTTTGTGTACGTGAAGCAGAGTTAGCTGTTCAGCAAATGACAAAAGAAGCAAGAAAGAAAAGGAGGAGACAAGTGCTGGGCTGTTGTGACACTGAAGAAGACACAGACTATGGGCCAGGGCAATTCTAGTGCATAAAAGATGCAGAAATGTAAGTCTGTATAAGAATTTGTAGTAAAAAAAAGTTTTAAACCTCAATATCTCTAAACTACATTTTTTGCAATAAATGACCCGTTTTCTAAAAAAGTATTGATGGTAGAGACACAAAATTTTCACAGCATGCCAAATGTGAGATTCAACACATATGGAACTAGAATAATGAAAATGTCCCGAGTTGTTTTGTTTTTACGTTCATCTATTTACAAAATTGTGCCAAAGATTGAGTGTCTGGAGAGAAAAAAAAAAAAACCATGCCCCAGAATACAATTTTAGTAATAATTCTTGTTCAGTGTATCTAGAAACTTGCATTCAGTAATTTAACATTGGCAGCATAGGACATACAATGTCCCCTTAAATTAAAGAATGTTATTAAAGTCTTGCTAATTTGTACATACTCTTCCACACATCCACAGTGCTTAGTGACTGAGTGAATTTGGAATGCTGTGTGAATATGTGTACTTAAATTAAAAAAAGAGCAGTAGCTCAGTTTCCTTCTTGAGGTTTCTGACTATTTTAGGGACTTCTCACAACTATGACCTTCACCTAGAGATTAAAAAAAATGTATGTTCACAATTCTAGAGAGGTAAACTACCTCCTTGGACAATCTGTTCAATGATTCTCATGCTGATGCCATATGCATTTGAAGTACATTTATAGGACAAGCCAACATATAAATCAGACCACTGTTTACTGCTTATATCTTCAAGGAAGCTCGTATTTTGTAAATGATGTATCACATTTGTTAATGTAATATTTGTCACCTACAACATCAGAAGCAGTGGCTATTCACAACAAATGCAACAGTTGTTTCGAGAATAATTCACTAAACATTTCTCTATAATCAAATTTAAAGTCTAAATTGACAAAGATCTCAGAGTGTTTGAAAGGCAACTAAATGTCATTGTTTTTACAAGAGTATTCAGTCATAATGAACCTAAATTTGTCAATGTTGGTTTTTGACACTGTCTGCATTACTGAACTATAAATAAATGATTTTATAGTTGGTAATGGTTATTTTGTAATTATTTTACAGGTATCATTTAAAAGACGTTATAGTGGGAAAGATATACTTTTTGCTTGTGCGCATAAAAATCAAACATATGGAGATTGCAATAATCAAAAGGGAAACCACAGGATCTGGTAAGTAAACATTGTCATAAATATCCACTCTTGGCCCTTGTCTCAGATCTGTCAATGTAATATATATTGATATTAAGCAGACTTTTCTGTTATTGTGAGACTGTCAGGAAAAAGCCTGCAAAATAAAAATCTGAAGATCACAAGTACCAGAAGTGCCATAATCTGCAATCTATGTGTAATATAGTGATATTGACGTTCAGTGGATTCAGTTAAATATTCTTGAAGCGTCAGTAGAAGTATTATATAAATGATTTCAGTAGAAACAACAATTTTGAAGACAGCACAGTGTGAGGACTAGTGACATAAAACCTAAATATGAAATATATGCAGTATTCATGAGACATGCCCATTCAGAGGTAGGTTGATGCGTGCTCTGCATCAACAGTGTGATCCCGAAACCTGTATGCACAAAAACTGAAAGTTTTGTTTTCCAGTCTGAGTGGTTAACATTACTGAATGTAGAGCAGCAACATTTTTAATTATCTTTATTTTTTTAAATTTAGGAATGACATGTACTTGCATATGCACATAATTGAAGGAATATTTGAATATTTGCTTTCATTCTGTGTGGGAATAAGTGTATTAGAGTTAGTAAATTGTAGTTATAAAAAGTGTTAATCCTTTATTATGTCCTTTTCTTATTATTGTTGTAGGACCAAACACATTCACAGAAAATGAAACTATAGCAAAATATGAAATAATGGATGGAGCTCCAGTCAGAGGAGAGAGCATTCCAATAAGAGTATTTCTTGCCGGCTATGATCTTACTCCTACAATGAGAGATATTAACAAAAAATTTTCAGTGCGGTATTATTTGAATCTCGTGCTTATGGATGAAGAAGATCGCCGTTATTTCAAGCAACAGGTGTGGTGATCTTGAATTAATTTGATAACTTATACAATTTATTTAACATTTAGACATAGATTGAGAAATGTAAGCACACTTTTGTTAAAATTCCAGGTGAATTTGTTCTGTGTATTATCTGAATTACTGCAATTGGAATACTGTCCTTTTGTTGTATTTTGTTTCTAAAGCTATAGCGCCAGTCAGAAATCTTCCAACTTATGAGAAGTCTGTAATAAACAGCAGTGACACGCTTGGTTTGTTTGCTTGCATGATATTTATATTTTATTTCACACATATTTTAGGAAGATAGGTTTCTACTTCACAGAAAAATGGGGATATTTTGTTACATTGCTAATTCATACTTTCAGTTACCAAATTCAGGAGGTTGTCCCCAAGAAAGTGGGCCAGAAATAGCAATCCTTGAGACCCTGAATTAGGGACTGGCTGGTCATTACTGCCAGTCACTTATAACTGTAAAGTGACAGCATACTTCAGCAAGCATTTTTCCCCGTGTCTGTGGAATGTAATGTGTAGCTGCAATGTTGACGTAACCCACCAAATTCTGAGGAAAGTAGTACCACCACCCACAAAATCAGTGTTAGGTTTTCTTTACTGAAAAATTTGTAGGTGTCATTTTTAACCATTCACACACTGTTTTTAATTTGTTTGGCTTGACCCCCTTCTGGGGGCTGATGGTTCTTTCCTGAGTCCGTGCATTGTGCCCACAGGGCCCAGAGCTATTGCAACCCATTCTTCGTTCCCGGGCTGCATTTCTTTCCCTGTGCCCCTCCCTCCCCAATCCTCGCTCCTTCCCTGCTTATCCCTCCTTCACCTTTCTTGGTGTTCCTACTGATGTTAACCTGGATATTCACCTGGTTTTCTGTATTCCTTGCAGTTTTGTTCCACTTGTCTTTACTCTTTCATCCCTCCTTTTTGGCATTTTTGGTCCACCTTTGGGGTTTGACCTCCACTTCTAAATTTTCTCTCCATAATGTTAGCCATTTGGGGGAGAACTCCCTGGCATCTACAACATGCATTCCCTCACTCCCTTCCCATCTTCCTTCTTCGCTGTAGGCTGTAGGCCCCCTCCCCCACTGCCAGGTCACCAGCACATGTAGCCAGTCCTTGTGGCGGGGCTGTTATGTCCCAGTCTGGCTGAGCCCCATGACAACACGCGGATTGCACTTCTGGTACTGAGCTGTTACTTCCCCATGTTTGTGTAGGGGTGGTTGCTTGTCGTTCTGGAGCACCGTAACTCCCAGCAATGGTCGCCCGCTGTGCAAGGCGGCACTTGCTGTGGCTGGGTGGCGCCCATGGGAAGAGCCCCTAATCAGAGTGGGTGGTATCAGGGCAGATGCTTTGCATGTGAAATGTAGTAAGCTCCAAAACATTTGGTGCTGTCCTACAGCCGGCTCTTCGATTGGTAATGGATCATTTAATGCTGCTTCTTCTGACTAAGCAGCCTTACCTCCCTGGCTATACCCTGGGAGCAGGGCCAGGCTTACTGACTTGGGGTGAAATACTTTACCTGCTACATAGTCTGCACTAGCACTGACAAGGAATTGTTCACTGCCACCAAGCCATTATTTTTTGTGAAAAATAACGAAGACAGGATTGATGAATTGGAGTCTCTCAGTAAGATGCAGTTGAGTTCCCTGTGCAATAAACTTCTTATGCCACCCAGTGTGCGAGTGTTGTTGCATGTGATCACCATGGCAACATCCCGGTGTCCATTACACATTACCAGTCTTTGAATGTGACCCAGTGAGTCATTTTTCATAGGAACTTCATCCTTCAAATTTGTGAGGAACTCGTGGTCAATCTGCAATGATGGGGAGTTTATTTTCTTTGGCATGTTCAGAAAGGTTGTAAGCACAATCACACCAATACCGGTACCTTTATTCTGTCTTTTGAGGAAGATACCCTTCCACAGATGGTCGAGGTTATGTGTTAACAGTTTGACATGAATTGATACATCTCGCCACCCATGAACTGCTTTCAGTGATTGAGTTTCGGGTACATGTCTTCCTGATGTGTACGACGAACCCTCTATGCGGTGAATGTACACCCACTCTGAGGGGAGCCCCTGTGATCCACCATGCATGTGTGTTAATTGTCATGACTGTCATTCTCCACCCTCACCAGATTGTTTGGCTTACAAGAAAGAAAAGAAGATAAGAGTACGATTCCCTGGAGAACTGAAGCTCATCAGAAATTTGACGGACTTCATCCTGTGTTGATGACTTCTACTTTTCCCCCTGGTATGTCCTTTCATTCTCTCTTTCCCTTCCCACCTCCCAATGGCCTGGTTACCTGCTGGGCTTTCCATTGTGCTGATTGGCCTCTTTATATACCTCTCAGGTCATGTTTCCTCCTCCTTTGTCAGTTTGTGTTCATGAAGTGGTCCGCAATGTATCTTATAAGATAACCAGTGGTGCTGGCATTGCCACTTCTCGCTTGACAGGCCCCATTCACAGTTGGTCAATTCCATGGTGGGGCACAGCAATTGCCGTGGCTATCTTTGATCGTCGTCGTGCCTTGCACCATCGTAAGTGGCACCCATCCTCTATTAGTCTTATTACCTTTAAATGTCTTCCTGCCAAAGCCTATTACGTAATCAAGTAGAGGAACCAGGTGTGTTGGGAACACTTTTTCTCCTCTCTAGGTTCTTGTGTCCCTATGCCACGGATGTGGTCTATGCTCTGCACCCTCCATGGTTGTCTGTGGACTATTTCATTCAGGGCCTTGCCCTTTCTGTTAGCCTTTGTACAGATCCATCGGTTCTTGCAGAACACCTTGTGACCCATTTTGCGATGGCATCAGCCTCCTATGCAGCTGCCTTCTGAGGAGGAAGCAGCAGGCTTGTCGTGTGACAAGCATGCAAAGTATTTTATATTTCCTGTGATCTGCATGTTGCTCCATTGCTTGTAAATCTTAACATATACACATTAACACCATTGAGAGAGTAATTAGGCCCTTTTGGCTACTGCAAAGGCTTACCTTTTGGAAACTGGAGTGGTAGATATTTATTTATTATGCCAAGGTTGGAGTAAAAAACGCGTCTTCTTAATAGGCCCAGAAATGTTTTAGAATTACTGTTCAAGAAAGAATGCACTCAAAATATAATTTTTTATGTCTGTTTTTACAATATTTTATATAAGCACTGCAATTTTACAATAGCATATACAAATGACATGAAACAAGAGATATCCTTCAAAAGACAGTCTTCTATGACCGTGTCTTTGGGTTTCTACTTCCCAACCAGCTTACAGTTATTAGTGTTGCCTGTATGTACTCCTGGAGGCATTAGAGTGAGCTGTTTAAGCAGATAAATAAAGAAATAACTAAACAGAATAAATCATCTGCTCTAAGTGCCATAGAGCTCTACAAGCATTGCAACAAATTTACCAAACAGAGGAAATAATCTCATCAATACAGGGAAAACTGCTCTACTTCAACAGCAGGGGAAGCAGAAATTGTTGTGCTGGATACCAGGTCATGTAGAAATCTGTGAGCAAGCAGACCAATTAGGCCTGTAGGAAACAGTGTGATACAATGTGCCATTCCCCTGAGGGCTGTCTTGCTGTTGAGTCAGAATGCCATTCAGCTGTGGGAGAATAATATACATAAGAAACATTTTGAACTTTAAGGAAAATGTTAAGAGTTATTTTAATCTGTTTAGCCATTGTAATGGCAGCTGTTTTGTCTGATTGTGCTATGGGCACTAAAGATCTCTGTTTTGTATATCCAAACAATTCCACCATCATCATGTGCACTCAATAACCATGTTTTCAGTCTGAAGTGTTAGTTTGTATGTGACCTCACTCTCATAACTGGTACTATACTCTGTTCACCATAAGAGTAAACCTGATGTAAACATTAAGCCATGTATTCTTCTGCATTTGCTTGAATCTCGTTGGATTTCATGTGGAGTGGAAGCCAAGCTGTGACCAGTACAGTCAAGTACAATCATAAGGATACATTTTATGCCTTGCCACACACACAGACTGAGCGTAATGTGTGGGACAACAGCTTTACTGGTGCATTAAACTTGGACAGCCATGGCCAACCAGCGGTCCACCCAACCTGCAATGATGTGAGCAGTTGCAGTTCAGACGTAAAAAGAGACAGGCAAAGAAACAGTATAGCTTCAAATGTTATTTAACTTTTAAAGAGAATGAAATAGTATTCGGCAAAACTCCAGCACTACCGCGTGCTTGTTAAATGATCAGACAGAAAGCATAAAATGCTCTTTTTGTCCCCTGACTGATTACAATCAATAGTGATGAAAGTTCCTAACTTAAGCACAGGGTAATTTTTCTGAATGAGCTATGTTTGATGCAAAAGCATACTGCAGGGATTTCAGTGTGCTGTTGAATACTGAAGGCACTGAAGGTATTAATTAGTCAGTCATCTGCTAATCTCTTAGCTCTTTCCTTATCCGAATCTGAGAAATGCATTTCAGTTCTGGAACTGCCATCTGCTCCATTGATAATGAGTCAATCAGCAACATAATCCATGAAGCCACCCATGCGCCACATTTTCTCCTCCTCTTTTATGACGTGCCTTTCTATAGCCCCCCAGCGTTCGACAGCAATGTGTGAAAAAGTTGTGTGCGTTAGTTCCAGTATGTCTGGCAGTTTAATGGTCTTGTTATTTCTCTTGCCAAATCCTTTAACTTGGCTCCAGATCAGTTCTGTTAGGTTCACATTGTAATGGTACAGTGGCAAATGTAAAAATACAACATTGGTACGGAGTGCTCGATGATGTGAAGATGATTGTTTATCATGTTTCTATAACACATATGTACATGCGTGGCATAAAAAATGATGAATTTTACATTTACGATATGTAGGTATTTGAAATTGAACAAGAAAAAAAAATTGACACAGCCGAGGCTTCAACCACCAAACCATAAATTGCAATCAGTTGTCAAGTCACCACGCTACCAATTCTGATTTATAGTGAATATGCGCTTGTCTCAGTTGTGTCTAATACAGTCCCTCAGAAAACTTCGAAGTTGTTTATCTCTGTGAAATTATGACGAACATTAAGAATAACCCATTTCTTGGTACTTTTTAACCGTGTTCCACACGCAGGTTTCACTACGGAACAGGGAGCAGCCTCAACCATTTTCATACTGCTATATTAACAGCGCAACAATCAGAGCACAACAATGCAGAGGCTGTGACTGTACACGATTTTTGAAATAAAAACTACATAGCTAAAGCATGATTAAGAAAAACATTGATGGCTGTTAATACATTCGAATATCTTAAAGTTTCATTTAATGCAGCTTAGTAGTAATATATTTAATATGAAAGTATAACCTCCTTTCAAGAGCATAGCACCACCAGTGTAGGTGCACTACAGATTTTGACCAATCATCGCATTTGTGTTTGTTTACATCAGGTTTATTCTTATGATGAACCGAGTATAGATTCTGGATTCTGTGTGAAGTAGTTGGACCATCATAATGAGGTTCCAGCTGTTCCCAGCTGCCAAAATTGGGAAAGCTGTGTCAGGCTACTATCTGTCTAGGTGACGTTGTCACAGATGAAAATTCTCCACGAATGTCAGGTGGCAAGATGTTGGGAAATCGCACATTATTGACAGTCCACGTATGCAAGCAATAGTTAATTCTGGGGTATCATTTTGTGTGATATTGAGGACTTTCATCACCAACTGAAAATACAAAAGCCCTCATGCAAATGGAAAATGTGTCTGACAGTACCCCCCAGGGGCCTCATGGGTCTTTCATGAGTTCATGCTTGGCGCACATGAGTCCGCAAGGTATTGTGGTCCATTCTTCCTTCTTGGGCTGCATTTTCTTCTCCCTTCCTGCCTTCCTTCCTGTCCTCACTCCTTCCTCTCTGCCCCTTGCTTGCCTCTCTCTGTGTTGTTACTTATGTCAGCTCTGCTATCCAACTGATTTCTTGTATTGCTTCCGGTTTTTGTTCCCATTACTTTTTTGTTTTCATCCTTCCTTTTTGGCATTTTGGTCATCATTTGGAGTTTGGCCTTCACTTCTAAAATTTCTCTCCATAGTGTGAGCCATTTGGGGAAGAACTCGCTGACATCTACAGTGTTGATACCCCTCTGTAGCCCATGTCACCAGCACATGTAACCGGTCCATGTGGCGGGGCTATTATGTACCCATCTGGCTGAACCCCCTGACAACACAGAGATCACACTTCTGATAATGAGCTGTTCCTTCCCCATGTATGCATAGGGGTGGCTGTGTGTTGTACTGAAGCAAGGGAACTCCTGGCAGTGGCTGTCATGCAAGACGGCGCGTACTGTGTCTGGGTCAGTGGTATCGGGGCAGATGCTCTGCATATGAACTGACTGCTCTTCTACAGCCATCTCTTTGGTTGGCAATGGATCATTTAATGCTGCTTCTTGTGACCCTGCGGCTTTCCCTTCCCTCGCTACACCCTGGGAGAAGGGGGCCAGGCTCACCGGCTTGGGAGGAAATACTTTACCTGCTACTTGGTCTGCACTAGCATTGACAACGCACTGCCACCAAACCATTTTTTTTTTTTTATTTTATTTATTTATTTTTTTTTTTTTTTGGGAAAATGTTGAAGGCAAGATTGACAAAGTGGAGTCTCTCAGTAAGATGCAGTCGAGTTTCCTGTTGATTAAAACTTCTTATGCCACCAAATCTGCAGCTGTTCTTGCTTGTGGTCATCTTGGTGACATCCCGGTGTCCATTACACCTCACCAGTCTATGAATATGGTCCAGTGAGTCCTTTTTCATGGGGACCTCATCCTTCAAACTGAAGAACAATTCCAGGCCAGTCTATAATGACTGAATGGTCATTTTGTTCATTATTTTCAGAGAGGTGTATGGTCAGTCCCACTGATGCAGGCGCCTTTATTCTGTCTTTAGAGGCAGATACCCTCCCAGAGAAGATCAAGATTATGCGTTACTATTGTGACGCTAAGCCATATGTCCCACCATCCATGAAGTATTTTCGGTGCTTCCATTTTGGGCACGTCTTCCCACTGCATGGCCGACCCTCTATGCAGATAATATGGACACCCACTTATTAGTGATTGGGAGCTCCAGTGTTAGGCGGGTGATGGAACACCTTAGAGAAATAGCGGAAAGTTCGGGGAAGAAGGCCAGTGTTCATTCTGTCTGCTTGCCGGTGGGTCTTATCTGAGATGTGGAGGAGGCCCTGCCGGCAGCAATAGAGAGCACTGGGTGCACCCGACTGCAAATTGTTACTCATGTCGGCACCAATGACTCCTGCCGTCTGGGTTCAGAGGTCATCCTCAGTTCATACAAGCGGTTGGCGGAGTTGGTGAAGGCGGAAAGCCTCGCTTGCGGGGTGGAATCTGAGCTAACTATTTGTAGTATCGTTTCCAGAACCGATAGCGGTCCTCTGGTTTGGAGCCGAGTGGAAGGCTTAAACTAGAGGCTCAGATGATTCTGCGGAGATCTGGGGTGCAAATTTCTAGACCTCCGCTATCGGGTGGAGAAATGTAGGGTCCCCCTGAATAGGTCTGGCATGCACTACACGCAGGAAGCGGCTACAAGGGTAGCATAGTACGTGTGGCGTGCACATGTGAGTTTTTTAGGTTAGAGCATTCCCTCCCTAGGCCTGACAAGATGCCTCCTGAGATGCGACAAGGTTGTAGTAGGCAAAATGCAACAGGGAATAACAATATTAATGTGGTAATAGTAAACTGCAGGAGCGTCTATAGAAAGGTCCCAGAACTGCTCTCATTAATAAATGGTCACAATACCCACATAGTACTAGGGACAGAAAGTTGGCTGAAACCAGATGCAAACAGTAATGAAATTTTAAAACTCAGATTGGAATGTATACCGCAGAGACAGGCTGGACAGTGAAGGGGGAGGCATGTTTATAGCGATAGAATGTGCAATAGTATCGAAGGAAATTGATGGAGATTCGAAATGTGAAATAATTTCGGTGAAGGTCATGATTAAAGCAGGCTCAAATATGGTAATAGGATGTCTCTGTAGGCCCCCTGGCTCAGCAGCTGTTGTGGCAGAGCACCTGAAGGAAAATTTGGAAAATATTTCGAGTAGATTTCCCCACCACGTTATAGTTATGGGTGGAGATTTTAATTTACCAGATATAGACTGGGAGACTCAAACGTTTATAGCGGATGGCAGGGACAAAGAATCCAGTGAAATTTTTTAAGTGCATTATCTGAAAACTGCCTTGAGCAGTTAAACAGAGAACCAACTCATGGCGATAACATATTAGACCTTCTGGTGACAAACAGACCAGAACTATTTGAAACAGTTAACGCAGAACAGGGAATCAGTGATCATAAAGTGGTTACTGCATCAGTGATTTCAGCCATAAATATAAATATTAAAAAAGGTAGGAAGATTTTTCTGTTTAGCAAAAGTGAGAAAAAGCAGATTTCAGAGTACTTGACGGCTCATCACAAAAGTTTTGTCTCAAGTACAGATAGTGTTGAGGATCAGTGGACAAAGTTCAAAAACATCGTACAATATGCATTAGATGAGTATGTGCCAAGCAAGATCGTAAGAGGTGGAAAAGAGCCACCGTTGTACAACAACCAGTTAGAAAACTGCTACGGAAGCAAAGGGAACCACACAGCAAACATAAACATAGCCAAAGCCTTGCAGACAAACAAAAATTACACGAAGCGAAATGTGGTGTGAGGAGGGCTATGCGAGAGGCGTTCAATGAATTCGAAAGTAAAGTTCTATTTACGGACTTGGCAGAAAATTCTAAGAAATTTTGGTCTTATGTCAAAGCGGTAGGTGGATCAAAACAAAATGTCCAGACACTCTGTGACCAAAATGGTACTGAAACAGAGGATGACAGACAAAAGGCCGAAATACTAAATGTCTTTTTCCAAAGCTGTTTCACAGAGGAAGACTGCACTGTAGTTTCTTCTCTAGATTGTCGCACAGATGACAAAATGGTAGATATCGAAATAGATGACAGAGGGATAGAAAAACAATTAAAATCGCTCAAAAGAGGAAAGGCCGCTGGACCTGATGGGATACCAGTTCGATTTTACACAGAGTACGTGAAGGAACTTGCCCCCTTCTTGCAGCGGTGTACCACAGATCTCTAGAAGAGCATAGCGTTCCAATGGATTGGAAAAGGGCACAGGTCATCCCCATTTTCAAGAAGGGACATTGAACAGATGTGCAGAACTATAGACCTATATCTCTAACGTCGATCAGTTGTAGAATTTTGGAACACGTATTATGTTAGAGTATAATGACTTTTCTGGAAACTAGAAATCTACTCTGTAGGAATCAGCATGGGTTTCGAAAAAGACGATTGTGTGAAATCCAGCTCGTGCTATTCATCCACGAGACTCGGAGGGCCATAGGCACGGGTTCCCAGGTAGATGCCGTGTTTCTTAACTTCTGCAAAGCATTTGGTGCAGTTCCCCACAGTCGTTTAATGAACAAAGTAAGCGCATATGGATTATCGGACCAATTGTGTGATTGGATTGAAGAGTTCCTAGATAACAGAACGCAGCATGTCATTCTCAATGGAGAGAAGCCTTCCGAAGTAAGAGTGATTTCAGGTGTGCCGCAGGGGAGTGTCGTAGGACCGTTGCTATTCACAGTATACATAAATGACCTTGTCGATAACATCAGAAGTTCAGTGAGGCTTTTTGCGGATGATCCTGTAGTATATCACGAGGTTGTGACAATGGAAAATTGTACTGAAATGCAGGAGGATCTGCAACGAATTGACGCATGGTGCAGGGAACGGCAATTGAATCTCAATATAGACAAGTGTAATGTGCTGCAAATACATAGAAAGAAAGATCCTTTATCATTTAGCTACAATATAGCAGGTCAGCATCTGGAAGCAGTTAATTCCATAAATTATCTGGGAGTAGGCATTAGGAGTGATTTAAAATGGAATGACCATATAAAATTAATCGTCGGTAAAGCAGATGCCAGACTGAGATTCATTGGAAGAGCCCTAAGGAAATGCAGTCCGAAAACAAAGGAAGTAGGTTACAGTACACTTGTTTGCCCACTGCTTGAATACTGCTCACCAGTGTGGGATCCATACCAGATAAGGTTGATAGAAGAGATAGAGAAGATCCAACGGAGAGCAGCGCGCGAAAGCGTTACAGAGATACAGAGATGATAGATACACTTCAGTGGAAGACTCTGCAAGAGAGACGCTCAGTAGCTCGGTATGGGATTTTGTAGAAGTTTCGAGAACATACCTTCACCGAGGAGTCAAGCAGTATATTGCTCCCTCCTACGTATATCTCGCGAAGAGTCCATGAGGATAAAATAAGAGAGATCAGAGCCCACTCAGAGGCATACTGACAGTCTTTCTTTCCATGAACAGTAAGAGACTGGAATAGAAGGGAGAACCGATAGAGGTACTCAAAGTACCCTCCGCCACTCTTTGTTTGCCCCCTTTTCCCTTCCCCTTGACAGGACTATGCCATTTGTGTTGTTCCTCCCTTGGTTTCTGCCACCTTATATCATGAGACCGATGACTACGCTGCACCCCCCCCCCCCCCCCCCTCTTTCCCTTGATCAATCAATCAACCAACCAATAGTAACCTATTTTGCTGGAATAACTATCTGTGATGGGACACAACCCTTAAGAAATTTGAGATATTTGCTGTTCTTCCGGAATGCGTAGCTGTAATGTTATCCTTTGATGGAACTTCTTGCAGGGATCATAAATGGTATGGACTGTAGAAGACTGCGGCTCCAGATTGTGAAAGCTGCTAGAAAATGTTCGTGTAATGATTATTGTTCTGGCCAGTTGTCTGCCTTTTAAAAGCATACTTATGCCATCATCAATGAAAAGAGTTCTACTTGACAACCTGGATCCACAGTTAAGCTGTGAAGCTCTAGTCAAGTGCAGAAAGATATTCAGACTCATAAAAGAAATCTATATGTCAGTGACAGTCATAACCTTCGCCCATGAGAGCTTTGGGTCACCAGTTGCCATGGACAGCAGCAACTGCTGTGAAGGGTATGTGTGTAGCACTAGACAAACCAGTCAAGGTAGGTCTACTCGGTGTCATTCATGGAGAATCATACGACTACTGACTACCCCTAGGTATTTTATAGGTCCCAGAATGACTAAGAAACAACATCGACCATTCTGCACCAATTCAGGTCTGGAGTACAGGCAATACCAAAGAAACAATCTAATGTGAAACACAATTTGCAACACTGGGTATCATACCCCTATTAAGTCAGTACTTCGGTATGGTGGCTCCAGCTGAATGATGAATAAATCATATGGAAGTGGAGAAAATTCTGCAAGACATTATTCGGCTGTCAGAAGGTTCGTGAAGAAGAAAGATGGCATGTGGCATTTATGTATTGATTAGCAAAAATATATACCTATTGTCAGGAATTTGACACTTTGGACTGTCTTTTTTTATCATCTTCATTCCATTGCTGATAGGGATGTTGGGCCTGTTTTCAAAATAATGTAGTTTGGGCCAGAGAATATTTGGTACATCTGTGGGGACACAATTTATTTTATCTTTTGTGAGGACACCCTTTGTTGGCTGGAGGAAGAAATGGAAGTCTCGGCATTTGCCTCACAGCCAAAGGAAAACCTCTGCTAAAACCTAGGCTCGGACTGGTAGTGCACTTCTGCGCTGTTTCAAAGCCTTCACTGTGGCATGAATTGCCACCTCAATCCTGTTCAAAAATCTCTTATCAAGCTAGCTGTAGAGTCTCGTCACTTCTGCATTGACAAGTGCTTCGATCCTAACCAGTAGCTCCACTCCAGGTTCTTGGTCTTAGGATTCTGGGCTACCTGCTGTCACTGCAGCAGCTTTATCTCCTCCGTGTCTCAGTGCTGTCTGCCCTGACTCCACACTGTGGGGGCTGGCCTCCCCTTCCACTGTCACTAGTGGAGAAAAGGGGGGGGGGGGGTGCCAGCTGGCTACAAGGTTGATGGGCTGCTTCCAGTGCACTGTCTTCTCTGGAGTTAATGTTGTGCATTTCCTATGCCTTCTTCACTGCCTCTTCTTCTTAGCAATTTCTTCTGAATATGTTTTTTTCTTTTCACCAGCATTATTGTGGGCTTTGAAGGCTTTGCAGCCACATTAGCTCACAATGTGTGACCCCCCACAGTGAACACATGTTGGCTTTTCTTCTCTCTGCGTACAGTTACAACTGTCATGACTGCCAGCACACCTAATGCATTTTGCTTAATTGTAACAATATTTTGCCACATGTCCTTATTTTTGACACTTACAACTTTGTGTCTAATGTCAAATCCTGCTGGGAGAGGCTCGATCTTGGTGTCAAATCCCACGAGGTTCTTCACCTTGAAGATTTCTGTAGCCTTATTGAAACTCGCTTCTTGTGATGGATCTACAGCCAGAACAAATGGTGGTGGTCTGTTCTTGTTTGTTCAGTTGTGTAGTTTCACCATGGCAGCAAATCTGCAGTTCAGCAGTGCGTGACACACTGATTCTACATCGAACCTCCATGGTAGATCACGTAGCAGATCCATAAATGGTTCTTCTGAAGTGCTGTTCTAATTGGTTCTTCAATACGGTAGTCCATCATAATCTTCCTCACTGTATCCTGGTCATTCAAAGTGAATGTCCAGGTCTCCAGTATCATTATCCATTGGTGTGATGTTGGGACATTATTGAAGTTAATCAGTCAGTTCATGGTAGGTCTTTATTCTGTTGTTTCCAGTATAACAGATGAACACCAAATACCCCAGCAAATATTACCTCTCCTCCTCCTCCTCCTCCTCCTCCTCCTCCCCCTCCTCCTCCTCACTATTGTCTTCTCTCACCCTGCCTCCTCTGGTTTTTGAGTGGTGGACATCTCTGGCCATATTATAGTCTTCTTCGGCTTTTTGCGGTTGGTACCTCCCATGCTGCATACTAATGTAACACTGACAATTTATGGTGTTGTCAGAACAGCAAAAACACAGCAGTTTTCTTCTAAAAGCAACAAGCACGGCGAATTTGCAATTCAATATACAGCACACAGCTTAAGAGAAGCTTCTGCTTCAATCATTAAAGCTCTTGCAGTGAAACAGATCGCCTTGGAGGTGTGTGTGTGTGTGTGTGTGTGTGTGTGTGTGTGTGTGTGTGTGTGTGTAACAGTCTCCCTATGGCTGCTGGGTAGCACTGCACTGATGGCTGCACTGCACTGAAGGGTGCAAAGTACACACCTCAGAAAGTTTTGTATCACATCGATTCCGAGAGTTCCGGAACCTGTAAAGAAAATTGGAATAGAGATCAACATACCACCACATTTCTGCCCTTCTTATTCCTCATGAAAACCACACATTGCATGTTGTACCACCATACAGTGAGTCCTTCAGAGTTGGTGGTCTAGATTGCTGTACACACCGGCTGCTCTAGTCGAGCAATGTCATTATCCTGAAGGAAGTCATTCACAAGATGAGCAAAATGGGGGTGCAAATTGTCGTCGATGAAGATGAATGCCTCGCCAATATGCTGCCGATATGGTTGCCCTATCGGTCGGAGGATGGCATTCACATATCATACAGCCGTTACGGCGACTTCCATGGCCACCAGCAGCATACCTTGGCCCCACATAATGCCACACCAAAACAGCACGGAACTTTCACCTTGCTGCACTTGCTGGACAGTGTGTATAAGGCATTCAGCCTGACCGGGTTGCCTCCAAACATGTCTCCAACGATTGTCTGTCTGAAGGCAAGCGCGACACTCATCGGTGAGAAGAATGTGATGCCAATCCTGAGCGGTCCATTTGGGATGTTGTTGGGTCCATCTGTACCACGCTGCATGACTGCATGGTGTCATGGTTGCAAAGATGGACCTCGCCAGGGAGATGGGGAGTGAAGTTGTGCATCATGCAGCCTACTGCGCACAGTTTGAGTCATAACATGACTTCCTGTGGCTGCACATAAAGCATTATTCAACATGGTGGCATTGCTGTCAGGGTTCCTCCGAGCCATGACCCATAGGTAGCGGTCATCCACTGCAGTAGTAGCCCTTGGGCGGTCTGAGCGAGGCATGTCATTGACAGTTCCTATCTCCCTGTACCTCCTCCATATTTGAACAACATCGCTTTAGTTCACTCAGACGCGTGGACACTTACCTTGGTGAGAGCCCTTTGTGGCAAAAAGTAACAATGTGGACACGATCAAACCGCGGTATTGACTGGCTAGGCATGGATGAGCTACAGACAACATGAGCTGTGTACCTCCTTCCTGCTGGAATGACTGGAAGTGATCGGCTGTCGGACCTCCTTTGTCTAATAGGCGCTGCTCACGCATGATTGTTTACATCTTTGGGCGGGTTTAGTGACGTCTTTGAACAGTCAAAGGGACTGCGTCTGTGATACAATATCCACAGTCAATGTCTATCTTCAGGAGTTCTGGGAACCGGGCTGATGCAAAACTTTCTTTTTATGTGTGTATTTCTTCACTGTAGATATGGAGATTAGCTACTGGCAAATTGAGGTTGATGAGACTGACCAAGAAGTGACTGGTTTCATAGTACCTGACTGACTCTGAGTTCAGAGATGGGCCATTTGGTCTGCGCAACACCCAAGCCATCTTTGAGAGCATGATGGACAACCCATTCTGATGTCTAAATGTATTATGTCATTGTTACCAGGATGAAGATGTTGCTCTCTGAAATATTTCAAGGGTATCTAAGCCTCTTGACAACTGTGCTGAAATGTGTAAATTTAACTGCTTCATCTGAATCTGAGAATGTGCCTCTTTGTCACCCAAGAAATAAAAATCTTTGTGCACCTAGTTAATAAAAATGAAATTCCTCTTTATCGAAAAAAGTAAGAGCGGTAACAGATTTTCGAACTCCTCAGAATATTAGTGACTTTAGAGGCTTTCTTCCAATGTGCTACTACTGTTGCTTCATAAATGATTTCAGTTGTATGGCATAGCCACAACAAGAACTGCTACAGATAGAAGGCAAATATTCTTGAAGCAAGGAAGATTTTCTTTATGGTTGAGGAGATGCTGTCCCTTTTTATGTGAATACAGAGATGGAACTACACAATGATTTAAGTGATCATGGGCAAGGTACAATTCTAATGTAGTGCTGAAAGAGTACTCTCCATTTCCAAGAAGAATTACTCTGACAGAGAAATAGTGTCTTTCTGTTGTTTGGGCAATCAGTAAGTTCTGCCCCTATTTATGTGGTAGACCATTCAGTGTTCTGACTGAGCACCCTTCTTTATGGTGGCTGACAAGGATGAAGGATCCACAGGACAATTGGCAAGATGTGCACTAAAGCTTCAGGAATACGTAATCACAGTTGTATACAGAAATGGGCATAAACACATGGATATCGACTGCCCTTCACAGTATCTCCTGGTGCTGATGATAACCCACTCATTATTGCACTGACAAACATTGCAGCCAAACAAAATGAATATCCAGCATTCCTGAAGTCCACAGATGCCTTAATGAAGGAAGAAACTGTCACAGGAGAATTCAGATTCTTAGATGGAACATGGTATAAATGGAATTAGGGTCCATTGGGATGGAAATGTTTGCTTGTCATCAAAACTCCTTTGTGGCCCACCATAGTGAAGTATTTTTGTCGATACTCCATCATGTCATCTCAGATTTGCAAATATCCTTGACAGAATCAGAAGTAGGCAGGTCTCCACCAATCTGTCTGACATTAAGTAAGCCACTTTATTGTCAACAGTGGAAGCATGTGTCTCAGTTGGCCCCAGGACATCTGATACCAAATCGTCTTGTAGTTGTTCCTTTTCACTGGAATGAAACTGAATTTTTGGAGTGGTTTTCAAAGTTGACAAATGGGTATAAATGGATAATAGTGTGTGCTGACCACATCAACCACTACTGTCATCAAGAGTGCCAAAGCTCCAGAAATTGCCAGAATCCTTGTAGAAGGGGTAATTTTGAAGCATAGAGCACCATGTGTAATGATTGATGTTTGTGGAAAAGTATTTCAAGCTGTTGGCAGATATTCTCTTTATGTATGTTGACATTGAAGATAGATGTTCAGGTATGATTATGCTTGTGATTTTCACAAACTACACAGCAAATCTTAGGACACCACAGGTTTCATGCCATTTTTCCTGATCCATGGTCTTGAGGCTGAAATAGCAATGGATACTTAGTTTCCGTTTCAACCTTATGGTGCTCAGGAGGATTACATCGAACAGTTCATCACCACAATTGATGAAGCAAGGCAGCTGGTATACATATGGAACTTGGCTGCCCAAACTAAGGACTGTGAATGTTAAAACTCCAAACACTGACCTATAAGTTATAAACCAAGCACATTAATTTGGATTTTTACACCTGTGCTGGAGGTCAATCTAATAGAAAAATTATTAAAATGCTACTTTAGTCTTTAATGAATCCCCCGTAATGTCCAAAGTCATGGGTGATGATCCTACATCAAGGAGACAAAGGTGCAAAGACATTACCCATGTCCTTCACATGAACCCCTATCATAGACATGAAGTGCAGTTCAACAACAGGAACTTCCAATATGAGGACCACGTAAGACCTGCCCAGTGATTTGATACTTCAATGGAAGTAACTGTATTTGAATTTAGCAGTGATCTTAATTTTGTGTTCTCACAAGAGGTGTGTAAAAACTGGTTTAAATATTTGTCTTGTAGAATGCTTCATACTAGGCATCAGTATATAATGGTATAGTGCGTTACCCAGATAAATATTGGCATCAAAGTTAAAAACTAGTTTTCTCCATTTTACAGGAAATAACATTATGGCGAAAGGGTGAAAAAACTCGAAAAAATCTTCAAACATCCTCAAGGACATCACCCCAACTGCCTCATGCAATTCCAGGAACTCAGGAACACACCTCCAACCAACCAATTGAAGATATGAAACGAGAAGACGAAGACAAGGGTACAGTGTCAGGTGCTGAGAATGATTTGAGAAGGAAAGCGGCTGTTGATGGTGACAAGGCTGATGACTGACTGCACAAAAGCCAGATTGTGTAAAGTACTATGCAGATATGTTCACATGCTCCCATTCCTGATGCACATGGTCATGTGAAATATGTAACTGTGCTTAAGAACTTTGAGTATTTACTACTGGGAGTGCTGTTCTCATTACTCAGTGACTCTGTACATAGCACACATTTGTTGTAACTACATTCAGTGTGCAGTATGTATCAATTTTGTCCTACAAATACTGTGTTTTTCTTGTATGATGTATTGCATATATGTGCCATTATCTTCAGGAGATGTGAAATCTGTCTGTATAGTCTTTTACAAAGCAGCTTTTAGTAAAAGAATGTTGTTCTCTAAATATTTTGTTATGTGAAAAGACAGCAATCAAATCAGTGCTGCTGTTGAAATGTTATAACTCGAAGTGGGATTTATACATTCTGGATAACATTATGATTCAATATATACATATTGAATGACATCATGATTCAAAAAGGAAAAATTGAGCCTTTTATGAAAGTAGTTTTTTTCGAAGTGTTATTTTATACCAGTGTCTGGCACTACTTTCTTTTTGCAGTGTTGCTGATGTGATGATGATGTCCTTTATGTGTGTTTATGTATTTTGGTAGTTTTTCTCTGTTTTATTTGAAAGAGTTCTGTATGTTTTATTGAAAATGTATTGTTTTCAATATTTTGTTACTTTGTCTGTACTTTATGGTTATCTCTCTTTCATTCTAAATATGTTATTTATGCCCTGTAATTGGTTGAGAACATAAATAAGATGAAATTGTAAAGTAAATAATGTTTTAGCTTGTCATCATTGCAGTTAATACTCGTGGAAGAGTCAAGAATAATTATATTGTGTCTGTTGATTTGCGGAGAATGTTAGAACTTCAAGATGTAAGTGGTGAAAGCAACAATATTTTAACATGTTGCAGAATGTTAAACTATGTAGAGAGTTACCCAGAGAGAGCCTCAGAGTTATATTTTCAGTTTCCACTGTCTCAGTAACTGTGAATGTGCATGTTTGAGAAATGATATGTAACATATATGTTGAGGAAGTAACTAAACTGTACAGTAATATATGTTGCTTATTAAAGCAATTTTCATAGCAGACTAAGTAATTTCAATGTTATATTGCATTGTGATTAATATCTTTCTTGTATTCAGAGAAGTGTGTGTGTGTGTGTGTGTGTGTGTGTGTGTGTGTGTGTGTGTGTAGTAAAATGAAATGCTGTTATAGTCATACCAAGGTACACCACATGTATCTGAGTGGGAATCTATTTGGAAGTTAAATAGATCTGTTTGTATTTTTAATGTAGCCTTTATTTTCTTCTTTCTCAAGATTCGTTGACAAATCTAATTTTCAATCTGAGAATATTTTATCACAATTATGAAGTGAGAAGCTAAAAATTAAAGTTTTCTTATAAAAAAAAGTAATTAGAATTACACAGAATTACATTTTTAAAAGTGCGAAGGAGGCTGTTGACAACTAAATTAATTGTAATATACTGAAAATTGTAAATTGAAGGGAAATAATTGTATCACAAAGTAAAATAACACCCAACATTTTGAGTGCATGTAAAGCAATTTGTGTCAATGGTTTTCCTGTTAGAACCTGCTCAAGTGCATTGGGTCTCACCCATGCCAATTTCCTTCAGTGCAGCTGTAGAGAGACAATTGGTTTAAATTGAGGTTACATTTAGAAAACCACTGTGAATGTGTGCCATGCACTTGGGATAGGGAGGATGAGTGGCACAGCTGGGGCACACGTGTTCACGTATGTCCTGTCTCTGACGTACAAATTCGGAGGTTGTCTGAAAATACTCATTCATCGTCATCACAACTACTTCATTTCACTGAAAATATTTTCCAGGTTTCCAGGTACAACTTTCTATAATGGTGGGATATGTAGAATTGTGTGTGCCAAAATCTAAATAATATGGTGGATACACTAAAAATTTGTTCCTCAGTTTTCCTACTACCACTGCTCTTTTCTGAGCTGAAGAATTGTGCTAATGAAAGATGATAAAAGTTTATTTTATTTCATCCAGTTGGGCAGGCATATTGGTGTAATATTCACCAGTCATGGTTGTATCATTTGAAAAGGTAGCTGATGAGAAGCTGATGACTTTTCCAGCTGTTGAACTTAACTCTACATTGTTTTTGTGTGAATCTGCCCACTTCTTCGACTCCAGTTTAATTTCTTCATTCATGTTCAAAAGAATATATGACGCACTTGATGTAGCAGTTTAAAACCCCCTAGGACTTGATGGCACTGTCACAGCACAAGCTTCATAAGTGTCTGCTTCCTGCATTGCCACCAGGCATTTTTTTTATGTGGCAAATACAAGAGTGAGATCTGCTATTGCCAAGTTATTTACTAAAAAGTCTCGTAAATCTTGTGAAATTTTCTAGAAGCCTTTGAACTCACCATTGTTGATATTGGGATACTCTTTCATTGAAAACATTATGATGACAACATAAGTTTACTGAACTGAATTTTCAAAACAAAAAGAAAATCTTTGTTCAAAGTGGTCACATCTTAATATTAAATTACATCAATGATTTTTTTCTGTTTATTTTTACTCTAGTGAACCCCTAGATCTGACATTTAGTAACAGAATTTCCAATTGCATCTATCAGAAAGAGGTTATGAATAAGGAAGAATAAAAGCAAGTTTAGCATTTAACATTCCATCACCAACAAAGTGGTTAGAGGTTAGAGATGGAGTGCAAACTAGGGTTGGGGAATTAATTGGCGAGTTTGTTTTCTCTCTCTCTCTCTCTCTCTCTCTCTCTCTCTCTCTCTCTCTCTCTTCCCCCCCCCCCCCCCCCTTTTCAGGTGAGGTGAACCTTCCCTGCACTGCCTAAATCATCTTAAGGAAAACCACAAAAAATATGGAAACTTGAATAACTGAACAGAAATTTCAGTTACTGCCACCCTGAATACAAATCCTGTATCTTAACCACTGTACCACTTTGTGTGGTAGCTCGTTAATAAAATACCTAACCTATACACACATATCAATAATAAACACTAAGCTGATTTTTACATGGAAGAGTCATACCAATAATTAACAATCAGAATTTCTAATGTTCCAAATTTTAATTTCATATAATACGTAGAAAATGACACACACAGAATTTAATATAGTATTGTTTTACATTTATAGATACTTGTCAAAAAATGACATATCAAGATTGAAGTATGCAGAAGACTCATATTTTTCTTATGTGAACAACTTTTTTTAAATTAATTTTTGATGCCTTCTGTACATGGAAGGACTTTATACATATGTCATTAAAGCTGATAATGGTTTTACATAAATAATTATGAACAGCAACTGGTTGCAAAGTTTTTCTGTAGAATGCCTGTTTTATATATTTTATAAATTTGCTGTATGTGGGTTGAATCAATAAGCTTTTGAATTTTGTGCTCAGTTATACTGATCTGAAATATGTAATCATAAAGTAAAAATGGGCATCCATTGAGCAACTTTTTCTTCATTCTTGAAAGATATGTCAAAATACAGTCATAAAATCAATTAGTAAAATAACCTTTTTGTCTGAGATTTAATGAGACGTCATTATGGAACTATAACAATAACAAAAATTAGTTGTGAGAAACTAAAAGTTACATCTTTTTCTAGTCTGAGAGAAAACAATGAAACCTTACTGTCCAGAACTGCTGTAGTTGGAAGACTGTGGAAATAATAACATTATTTTATCAAAAGCTAAGAAGTAATTGTGTATGTGATTAAAATGAAATAAGGCTTTTAGTATAAAATTCATTGTCCAATGTTTTCAAGGGGTGGAAGAGACAAGGGAGTTACAAAAATCACCTAATGCTCTCCTACATGGCTGAAATAAGATTGTGAAGGTTAAAGTACAACCCTGTTTCAATACTTAGTCTTGAACCATCACTGCCCATACATGCTTGAATGGATTTACCTCTGGAGACTTTACAGCCAGTTTCAAATGCTAATGCATCTAAGTACCTATTCAGCCTAATTGTTTTTTAGACTATGCATGTTGCTGTCGTGCACAAAGTGATTGGTTAGGCATCTCATATGCTGGCTAAATATTTTGAGCAGCTGGTATCTGAATGTATTCTTTGGAGTCAATTGTGGATGAAGTAATCCAGTTCTCTCACCTCAGATGCAATCACCCACTACCAAACAACCAAACTTATCATTCCTTGGGCGACAATGCAATTTGGACAGCAGTGAGTGTTATCTCTGTGAAGAAAATCTTCCATCCTTGTCCAAAGAAAAAAATCTTTGTCTTTAGGGCATAAAAAGTCCCACAGGTACTTACTAGCTGGGAGGAACTGGGGACAGAATGCTATGGCCACATTTCAATGATGACATACAGTGTCTCAATTTTGTGCGCATTTCTGGTTATATGAGCTGACAGCATATTGCCACTGGCAAACAGTAATCACACTCACTGGCAGATATGGCTTTGATCTACATTTGTGCGTGTCTTCTTGACACAGGCATCTTAACTCTCTCAATGTAAGTCCCTAGTTGTTGTTTTTGGCCTCCATGCACTTTACAAAGTACAATCACCTTCTTCGCCCTCCTCTCAACATCTTCCCACCCACATTTTTGCTGTTACCTCTGAGATACCAATTGCTTTCACAGTATGGGCAATCAGGTGACCGCAGTATCATGTACTTACAATGCAGCCCCTAGTTACCTCAGTCAAGTAAGGCATGATTTGAAAGGTATTGCTCCCTATTACTCATTTCTTCATTTTTGTGTTGCTTTGATGCAACTCATATGTAATACTTAAGGAATTTTCTCACTCCAGTATTGGAAGTAATGAGAGAAATTTGAGCAGGGATAAGGGTGGTCCACAGTTGCAATTTTAGCTAGCTGACACCAAAAGCTACATTTGATCATTACTGTATATCTAAATCTATAACCTGTAAACCACTGTACGGTGTGTGATGGTAACTAGAAATTGAAACAGGCGTGTACATGAACCTTCATAATCCATATTCTAGTCATGTTCAAGAGCTTTAGGTGGGTGATACCATAATTTTTGTAACACCCTTGTCTCCTCCATCCCTCCAAGACTCAACAGAACTTCAGACAAAGAGGGACCATGAATTTTTATCATAAAAACGTTTCATTTTAAATTTAATCATTTATAGAGTTATTATTCCTATCTTTTGATAATATAATGTAGTGATTTTCTCATCCCTTGAATTCCAACAGTTCTGGACAATGAACATTGACTGTTTTCACAAATAGGAAAAATACTGTATTGTAAGAATGACTGCCACTAGGCCTCTGTATGTGTTCAGACTTCTTTTATTTTTTTGTTGTCATGATCATTTTGTGAAATGTATGTATGTGGAAGTAATATGTTGTCAGTCTCTTCTCAGAATGTACCTGCTCAGAATTTTCGTGGAAACATCTCTGTGGTGCATAGTTCCTCTCTATTAGTGCGTGCCATTGGAAACTGATGAGCTTAAAAAACAAACCCATGACTAAATGTGGTGCTATGCTTTGCACTCTCTCTCTCTCTCTCTCTGTTATTAAATCTCTCATTGAAGGGGTGTAGGCAGATAAGCAGTACTCAAGAATCAATCAAACAAGGGTTTCATAAACTGCACCTTTCATGGCATCTACCTTTCCTACAACTAGGTTTTGTGTTCAGTACAGAACATTTTGAATGCTTGCTCCTAGGTATTTTACAACTGTTTCTGTTTCCATTTATGCCTCACAAGTCTTGCAATCAAACAGTAATGGGTCTTTCCACCTGTTTGTGTGTGCTACATTACACTCAACATGTGTCGAAGGTCGACTACCGGTCTGTGCGATGAGCATTGATCTTCAGCAGCTTTTCCTACATTTTTCTACAGTTCTCTGACATAGCAACTTTCTTGTATAAATCATCATCATGTGCAAACAGCCTCACAGAACTTCCACCAAATGCTTATATATGTCGTGAACTATAGTGGCCCCAAAAACACGTGTCCCATCAGGTCCCATTACCTTTCCTCTGTTGAGTGATTTAAGTTGATTTTCTGATCCACAATCACTTATCTCAATATCTGTTATTTCAATGTTTGTGCCTGATAATTTCACCCCATTAAGGGAGAGATGTTGAGTTCAGGGCAGGCCTTCCTAAAGTTGAGGTACACAGCATTAACCTGGGTGCCATTATCTACTGTTGTCCAGATCTCATGTACAAAGTGAGCTGCATTTCTCAATATCTCTATTGGAGGAATCCATTTTGTTTTTTTTTTTTTACTGAGTGGATTTGGGTCTCCGAAGATGTGATAATGCACGAGTATAATACATTTTATGATTGTATTACAGATAAACGTTAGTGAAATACATCTATTACTATAGACAACTGTCTAATGATCTTTCTTGGAGACTGGAATGATTTGCAACTTTTTCCAGCAACCTTAAATAAATTCCTGCTAGAAGAGGAACAAGTTCCTTCACATAATCTATATAGCATCATACAGGTATCTCATCAGGCCCACTTGAGATATTTTCTAATACAAAATCACTTCTTGATATGTGTCATTTTGGTATCTACGGTATGAGTAATAGAAGGATTGTATTATGATCTTTCACAACAAAAAAGTTTTGGATTCACTAGTTAGGTCTTCTCTTGATCGTCTTGCAGTTCAGTGGCATGATGGTCACTGAGTGGCTATAAATGAGTTTGATCCTTTTAGTGGATCAGTACATCCTAGGGTTTTACTTTCAAATTCATTGACTGCTTCTCACATTTCTTCTATTAAACTTATTTTGGATTTGTACTGATTTTTTGTCAATGAGGCTTTGATTTCATTTTAACCTGTAACAAATCTTTGCTTTTTCAATGAGCTACTGACAAATGGCAGGTCTTTCCCATCCCTCACAATTATGCTCACTATAGGCACATTTATGTTTATAACATAATGTGGAATAGTCTAGAATTTTATCCATTAACACTCCAGATCTTTATCTTCAGAGCTGAATGTTTAATGTTGACTGCTCAGATAATTTACAATCTGATTTCTGTTCCTTCTAATGTGTGTAGTAGATGCTTTAACAGCTTCTGCCTGTAAAATAATGAAGCACTTACATTAGGATACAAAATATGGACATCAAAATGATAAGTAAATTACAATTGTTAGACTACTGTAAGAAGCTTTAGAAAGAGAGTGAAGCAAATGGAAACTTAAAGGAACAAGTTGTAACACCTGATTATTTAGTGACAACACTCCATGTTGATAAGCAAATTCAAAAAGTGATTTTTTAATTAAATATAATTGACAAGAGCTATAACTCAACAATCTCTCCCCAAATACCAAAAGTCATAGCTTCTGATTGCTGATACCCGGTCCCAAGAAAAATTGTAGTAAATGACCAGCAGAGGAAGGAATTCAGCTACTTAGTAAATACCATCTCCTTCACAGTTATATTATTGGGAACATATGCAGATTACTGAACAAAAAGGAGAGGAAAGAAGCTCTAATAAAGTTCTATGAATTCATGGCAATATCATCTGTACTTTATGGCAGAGGTGTGCAATAGTTTTGGCTCAGGGGCCACTTTGTATGAACAGAGGTAAGCAGAAGACTGCACCTTTTAGAATGATAACATGCATTAGTTAAATTTGCACTTCAAACATGGTATAAATTGTTACATAAAAATTCTGACTGTCTTGGTGGGCAAAAAAAAAACTATTAGTGGGCGGCCTGCGGGTCACTATTTGCCCACACCTGCTTAATGGCAATCAGACATGGGCAATAACAGCTGTAATTGAACAAAGGATACAAACTGCAGTAATGAGGTAAGTAGGGCAGCTGGCTATAGTGTGTCTGATATGGTAAGGAATACAACAGTTGGACAAGAATTTATATAAACAAGTCAAAGAGTATAAAAAGTGGAAGAAACATGTCTCAAGAATGAATGAAAACAGAATGTGTAAAATCATAGTAAATTATTGCCCAACAGGGAAAATATCAATAGTTAGACCAAGAAATAGCTGGAGAGTTCAAATAAAACTAACCACAGATGAAGAAGGCACTGAACAAGAGGATATAACAAATCCTGACACTTGAAGAAAGAAGAAGAAGAAATTTATGAGCAGATTCCCTTTTATTAGTGTGTTTAGTTACCAGGAGATTTGAGGTGTGTGCCCTTCATGAGTCAGTTCTCTAGTCTGCTCAAAGGAATTTTCATAAATGATACTTGGAACAATCTCACATGAATCCTTGTCTCTGAAACTTGAGCTAGGTGACTGTTGGTCAGTAGCTAACAAGTTGAAATCTCCCCATACTACCAAAACGTAATCAGGAAACTCGTGCACAATATTCTTTGATACCAGTTTAAAGCTATTGGATTTCCAGCTTGGTGATATCACTGAAATGACATGATATTTTGATGTGTGTCAATCCCATTATCTTCTGGGGAAGTGTTGAAACGGTGTGACCAGGAATCAAACCCGGGTCTCTTGTTTAATAGGCAGGTACTAAGCCACTTTGGCACAGCAGTTCACCCAACTGCACGGATTACCCTGGCACACCCCCCTCCTCAATCCAAATTCTCATTGCCACCCCACTATACTTTAAATTGCGCCTTACACACGAACAGTATTGCTGAGGCTCTCCATGTTCTGGAATAGCACCTCCAGAACATGGAGAGCCTCGGCAATTCTGTTCATGTGTAATGGGGAATTTAAAGTATACTGGAGCAGAACTGAGAATCTGGATTGAGGAGGGAGGCATGCCAGGATAATCTTTGCAGTTGAGGGAACTGCTGTGCCAAGGTGGCTTAGTGACCAGCCTAGTACACAGGAGACCCATGTTCGATTCCCAGCCTTGGTACAAATTTTCACTCACCGGTTCAGTCTGTACACATGAAATCGTATCTGTATGAGACCAGTAAAGTCTCTAAAGTTCTGTAATTCCATTTGTAAAGTGTCAGGGTTGTCTTTATATTGAAATTGCCAGGGGACAATCTGTCCCTCCCAAGGCCACAGGATGGCTATGACTGAATTGAGGGGTGGGGGTGGGGAAGGGAGGGATTATTCTTGAGTCCCACTGTGGTCAGTTTGGCTCCTCCTTGCATGACATGTGGATGTGCCTCTGCTAGAGGCACTTGCAACATTTTATAGCCAGTAATAGGTCCCAAGCAGAGCTCAGTGGGCAGATTTTGTGTCTGTTCATGAGACTGTCAATGAGGAGATGGATTTTTATCAAAGAAATATATGATTTCCCATTTCAGTATTAAATCCAGATTTTTCGCTTGTTGTAGCATGATCATTTTGCAGTGTGTTAATAAACATTTCAATAGCCTTCAAATGGTATTTAAAATGCGTATGTAACACAGTGGCTATCAGGATTTAAATTTTTCAGCTTTTGTAGTAACTTTAAATTATTGTACATCATTTTTGATCATTCAAGTGAATCTTTCTTGTGACCTCTACTCTTCACACATCCGGTGTAACTTGTTGAATTTTCTGTCGATCACTCAGAAATTGCTGTACATGTCTCAATACTGTGAGATGCCAATTTAAAGGCACATTTAAATTAGCATCCAAATGAAACCTTCTGTCTTTTACTATCAGGCTTAACATTCATTTGACTGTGTGCCCCAATATAATTCTCAGTCTCAGATATACCAGCAGTTTATGTAAATGTGTCTACACCAGATTGAGCTCTGTGAACTGCAGCAACGTAGTGTATGATTACTTTGATGTCACTGATATAACTGGAGACTGGAACAATTTGATCACAATTGCAATGTAATTAACAATAGTTTAAAACAACACAATGATCAAACAGTTGCATTAACCAAATACTACGGTTAAATAGAGAACATCAAGCATATAACCTTAAGTCTCAGTCAATTCTTTCATTTTGTTATTTATCATCTACCAAAACACAAGAAGCAATAACAGTTATTGAAAACGTACAAAAAGGGAAAATCGGAAGCAAATAAGCACATTTTATATGATCAGATTAGAATCACATGGTTATTTATATCTGATGGTATAAATAATATAAACATGGATTTTTTTACTTTTACAGCACAAATATATTATTTTTTCTGCTTTTGACCTCATATAGAATAATCAGGACATATTTTAAGAAACAGCATGAAAATAAACTCTGATGCCAGCTCACATCTAAAGAAAAATGCCCTTATATGTGCCCAGTTGCTCATGTCATTGAGAAGACAGATGGCCAATGTCACAGCTGTCATTGTTGCTGATGGTGACATGGGTTCAGTGAGGCTGTGCAGTTCTGAGTAAATAATCAAGCACAGATGCTCTAGGTGTCCCTTGTAGATCTTCATGGTCTTTGGTGTAAAATACCTAACAAAACAACACAAACACAGATAATATTATGCTCCTGGGAAATCAATGTTTGCCCATCTATTTGGTTTGCTCACTGAGTAGTGGTCCACCTAGTGATGGGACAACAGACTGTTTTTAGCAACTGTTTGGCCAAATTTTTTTTTTCCCCATTCAGTCAGTTTTTTCAGTCAAATCAAACAACCGAATGAAACTAACCTCTGTGACCATGTAAGCTGTATGAATGTTTTCACTCTCTTTCTGGGTTTGAGTGGTTTCACTTAGTGTCAGACAGCCAACTGACACAACTCTCTGACAGCTACGTTAGTTTTATGAATATTTTCACTCAGTCTTCAAGTTTGAGTGATATCATTACACAATTTTTCAGTTATATATGAACCATGACATGTTGCCGACTTTTTTTTTTAGAGACAGATAACATATTTTATTTTGTGGAGAGGTGAATAAAAAGTATATTTCTAAAAATGAAGTATTTTCAAAATTTATGTGTATTTACTTAAATATGACTTTTTAACTTCACATTAGAAACAGAAACTAACAACACACTACACTTTCTAGATCTCACCATACAAAAAACAAACAACACACACAACTTCACAATATTCAGGAAACCGACAACCACAAGCACCACCATTCACAACCACCCATTGACACATAAGCATGCAAACTTCAGATTCATGCGCCACAGATTAAACAGAACACCCATGAACAAACAGAACTACACACAAGAACTTACTTACTTACTCACTGGTCATACCGGACTCGAGAGTCCATTACCGCAGCAACGTATTTTTGCCATCTGTCCCTGTCTTGGGCTATTTCCTTCCATTCACCTTCAATACCTAGGCTCCTCAAATCAGCCTTCACATTGTCCTCCCATCTATGCCTCGGTCTCCCCACAGGACGTTTTCCTTCTAGCTGCCCTACCAGTACTCTGCACGCTGCCCTGCCCTCATCCATTCGAGCTACGTGACCCGCCCATCGCAGCCTACGTGATTTAATAATACTGATTATGTCAGGGCTTGAATAGAGTTCGTGAACCTCTTCGTTATGCAGTTTTCGCCACTCTCCGCTAATGTCATCCCTTTTTGCTCCAAAAATTTTCCTCAAAATTTTGTTTTCAAATACTCGAAACGGCTTTTCATTTTGCACAGTGAAAGACCAAGTCTCACACCCATACAGCATAACTGGTAGAATAATAGTTTTGTATATTCTAATCTTTAAATTCCTAGACAATATCCGTGATGAAAGTGATCTATTCAGTGAGAAGTAGCACGCATTTCCCGCCCGTAATCTCTTCTTCAGTTCGGATTCAATCTCATTTCTCGAAGTGATGTCCACGCCTAGATACTTAAATGTGTTAACTTTTTCAAACTGCATGTCTCCAACTCTTAACATTTCCTGATCTACTGCTGTTGGCATTCTAGTAGTAACCAGGTATTTAGTTTTGTCTTTACTTATCCTTAGACCTACATCTTCACTAGCCTTGTTTAACGCATTCGCATTTGCTGTTACAGATTCTTTCCTATCGCTAATGATGTTTAGATAATCTGCATACCCTAATATCTTAATATTTCCATTTAACTCCACACCCTCTGAATTATCTGCTGCCATTCATACAATATATTCTAGGACTAAATTAAAAAGTAGCGGAGACAGGGCATCTCCCTGCTTAAGTCCGTTCTTTATTACAAATTCTTCTGACTTCAATTTCCCCATGTTTACTCTACCTTTTGTGTTTTTCAAGCTCGCTTCTATAAGTCTAACATACTTCTTTGGTATTCCAAGTTCCAAAAGAATTTGTTACAATTTTGACTGATATACTGAATCATATGCTTTTGTAAAATCTATGAAAAGATTATGAACTGGTTTATTGTATTCCCATTTCTTTTCCAAAATTTGACGCAGGGTGAATATTTGGTCTATAGTTGATCTGTTCCTCCGAAAGCCGGCTTGGTAATCCCCCACAATTTCATCTGCATATGGTGTAAGGCTGCTTAGCAGAATATTCGAGAAAATTTTGGAACATACTGGTAATAGCGATATCCCTCTATAATTACTACAATCCATTTTGCTACCTTTCTTAAAAATTGGGATCAGAATCGACTCCTGCCACTCTTCAGGTATCATCTCTGAGTTCCATACTTTAGTTAGCACTTTGTGAACTACTTCCACCAATTTCTGTCCCCCATTTTTAACTAATTCTGCAGTTATGCAATCTGAGCCTGGTGCTTTATGGTTTTTCAATTTGTTGATTGCATCTCTTACTTCCTTTAACGTTGGCTCAGGTATCTGGGGTTCTGCTGTATGTATTTCGTATGCCTGCTCATTTCCTGCTTCCTGGTGTACATTTAATAGATGCTCAAAATACGCCCTCCATTTACTTAATATAGCACTGGGGTCTGTCAGTGTTCCCCCAGCATCCCCTTGAAGTGCATTTGTCCTAGCCTTGAAGCCCTTCCTATACCCATTTATGTCCAGGTAAAGTTCCCTAATGTTTTTTGTTTTACTGTTTGTTTCCATTTTTGTAGCTTGATTGTTCAAATAATCCCTCTTCTTTACCCGTAGCCTAAGACCAACTTCCGTTCTCAAGTTCAAGAACTCCTCTCGTTTTCTGTCTCCCATTCTATCCCAGTCTAATCGCGCTTTTCTCCTTTCCTCTATCAATTTCTTGCATTCCTCATCAAACCACGGTTTCCTCCTGTTCTTCTTAATTGTACCTATTGTGACCTTCGCTGCCTCTTTGATATTATTCCTCACAGTGATCCACTGTTTATTTACATCCTCGTCTTGATCTTCGTGTGTCCTGAGAGCATCAAACCTATTTGTAATTTCTATCATGTACCTTCTTCAAAAGTTTTCATCATTTAGCTTGTCAGTGTCGAACCTAACAAGTTCTGCATTGTGACACCTTGATGTTGCTGTAGATAGCCGTTGGTGAACTTTGGCAACTACAAGAAAATGATCAGAATCGCAGTCTGCTCCCCTGAAAGTCCTAACATTTTCTATACTAGTGTGCCATCTCCGATCTACAAGAACATGATGAATTTGGTTTCGGGTGTGTCCATCAGGAGAGACCCAAGTTGCTTTATGAATGTCCTTCCTCTTGAAATATGTGCTCTCAACAATCATGTCTTTTGAAACAGCAAAATTAACCACCCTTGTGCCATTATCATTCGAAATGTTATGCAAACTTTCTTTCCCAATTGTAGGCCGGAATGCTTCCTCCTTCCTTATCTTCGCATTAAAATCACCTATGATTAATTTTGTATCATACGAGGAGAACTCATCCCACAGTTGATCTAGTTCTTCATAAAAGCTGTCTTTAACAACCTCGTCAGTGTCCTCCGTTGGTGCATGTACATTAATTACTACTAGTCTATTCCACCTGCTGGACAACACTATAACTGATAGTTGGTCACTAATGAACCTTATATCTCTGATTGAGTGAAGCACTTTTCCCTGTATTGCGAAACCTGTTCCAAAACTGTGAGCTTCCGCACCTCTACAGAAAAATGTATAGTTACCCCTCTTTATGCTACCCTCCCCCTGCCACCAAGTTTCTTGAATAGCTGTAATGTCTACATCATATCTATCTAATTCGTCTAATAATGTCTGGAATCTTCCTGGCTGTTCAAACTTTTAACGTTTCATGTTCCCAACCTGAAAGTTCATTTTGGCCTGAATCTCTTCGAAGTAGGTTCCGCCCGGAGATCCGAATGGGAACCTAGTTTACCTCCGGAATATTTTACTTCAAAGAGACCCATGGCCATTAATGTTGCTGATTCTTGATGAATAGATTTGCTAGGAAGAGAAGAAGAAACAGGGATGGTTCATCACGCCATCGCCTGCATGAACACAAGAACTAAACACAAAAAAACAAATAGCAGTAGAAAATGATTACACTACCGATATGGTAGGCAAGTTAAACCAAAAACATGCAAACAGTACAAAAATGAACCCACCACACACACACAAATCCTTACCCAGCACAGAACAACACAAAACACAAACAATGACCACACACAAGCCACAAAAGAGCAACACCACACACACAAAACAAAATGGCACATACTCACCTACAATAACAAGATCGTTCACAGAATAGGCAACATATTAAAGAAACAGGGACTCCAAATAGGATACAGGATGGAGAACACAAGACAGAAAAAGACCAGAACACAAGAAACACTCCTGGATAAATTTAACAGGTCAGGAATATATGAACTCACATGCAACACTTGCCAGTCAGTATACATAGGACAAACATGCAGAAACTTCAAAACAAGATATTCAGAACATCTCAGAGCTTTAAAAAGCAACAGCTCCCATAGCACATTTGCTGACCACCTTGTAGCCAACAACCACCACCCAACCACAATAGAAACAGACTTAGAATACTAAAACCCAGCCACAGCCTATACAGCAAACTGACCATTGAGGAAAACTTCCATATAAAGAAGGCAATAGTGGAAGGAAAACAGGTCTTAAACGAATACACTACACTCTGCAAGGGCACTCTATTTAACACATTAAAAGGAACTTTAATAAATACACTAAAATCTGCAAAGACGCACCATTTGCACACAAATAGGAATACCATATAAAAGACAACAAGCACAGCTAAGAAACACACACAAAGATAAAAATGTAAATAAAATTCAAATTTGGCGCCAAACTCTCTGGTAAACAAATGAACACTGACTGGGCAGGGACACACAACAAATCACAATCACAGTGTTCTGGTGTAGTGAAAAGCGTTTTACTACGTAATTTGTGGAAAATACTTGCTAGAGTTACGTATGCATCACAACATCTGAGCATGATGCGGAGAATGGAAGTGCTTGTCTCACGAAAACGTAAGTAAATACGAAAATAGGCGCGAAAAACTAAATTACACTCTAGAATATAGGTTAACTCTCAGCAAAAAACTTTCTCATCAACATCGTTTGGTTGCAGATGACAAGCTACCTGTAATAATTAAGGGTCTAGTGCAGCAGGGGATACAACCCGTCGGCTTTGGACAATGACGTCACAAGTCGCCAGATAGCAGTTTACGATTTTCGCTTTTGCTGTTATGTTTCAGTTTCGTTTTTTTACTGATTGCTTAATAAAGTGGATCTGTTTATTCTATCTCGTGAGATTTTTTTTTAAAAAAGCCAAAAAACACTTATCAGCCACTGAAGGGAGCTACAACACTAAGAAGAATCGCTTCTCGATTGGCGACTTGTGACGTCAATGTCCAAAGCCGACGGGTTGTATCCCCTGCTACACTAGTCCCATAATTAACACAAGAGTGGTCCAGTAAATTCATGCTCACCAAATGTAAAGGTATTTACAAAAAGAAACGATCTGTTGTTTGAACTAAAAATGCACTTAATTTTATAATCATGTAACAAAAATGTTCACATTGCAGAATAAATAAAAACGAAAACCCACAGATGATGGCACAGTGGTGCCGAAACATGTTTGGGTACTGAGAAAAACGGTGTTTTGCGTAACAGGCGGACCTCAAATCCCAAAAATGTTAACTGCAAACACGGCCAATACAAGGAGCTGCAAATCAAAGATGGATATGACTTTTTCATTCTACTTTCAATCAATTGGGACTTTTTAAAAGAGCTTAGTAATTGGTACTACATTATAAATCTATGTTTAAATAAATTAACAATTACTTTTCTGTTTAAATTTATTGAAGCTCTTCTCCTTTTCCTGTTGATTTACACCCACCACCGATAATTCTATTTTGGTAATGCTGAGGTGACATGAGGACAAATCATATAAGATACATTTTTTTAATTGTTTAGTGATTTACTCACTTGCTTTTAAACCATATACTGTAACTTATTGGAATTATTTTCTTAGCAAGAAAAATGTGTCATCATTAATTAATTTTCTTTGAATTTTTTTAGTTAATATAGTTTCATAATATGAATCATCCTTGCAAACACTGTATGTCACACTTTGGGACACTCCACTTGTCACCCAGTATTATCCTGGTCTTGAATGTATGAATCAGCTTCTTCGCCAAGGCCATGACTTCCTAAAATCATGGACTGCAGTGTGATCCATTCTGTGTGAGATTTTGCCAGCCACACCTAGAATAGCTTTTCGTCACCTGGTCTCCGCAATATCCTTGTCAGACCCTATGCTCCTTCTGCACTCATCTCCCTACCCTGTGGCTCCTACTCCTGTGACTGTCCCCACTGCAGGATTTGCCCTATGCACCCTCCTACCACCACCTATTCCCACCATGTAACTGGCAAAAATATACTATCACAGGGCGAGCCACCTGTGAAACAACACATGTCATATACCAGATGTTGTTTAAACACTCTTCAGCCTTACTCAGTGGCATGACTACTACCCAGTTATCAGTCAGGATGAATAGACACAGGCAGAGGGTGTATACAGGCAACAAACAATATCCTGTTGCAGAGTGTGCTGTACAACATGACAGTCGTGATCTCTGTGCCTGTTGCACCACACAGGTAGCAGTTTCTCAGAAGTCCACAGGTGGGAACTAGCAGTACATGTCCTTGGTTGTCGCAACCCACCTGGCCTTAATTTACATTAATTCCTTCCATCTCAGCATTTCTTTCCTTTAACTCGTCCTTTCTTCACTCCATTTTAGTTTTCTACATCTTCCATTTTCTGGCTTGTTTATTTTTTGCTGTCCTGCCTGCCACCTCTGTTACATACAATGCACTTAGCTCTTCACTTTTGTTAAGGCATGCATGATGTTTTCGTAGTAACCTCTGTCTTGTGTATTACCCTGTCTTCCATCTTTAAGCTCCCAGATTTTCAAATCTTGCCCGTTACAGTCCCCAACAATCAGTGTTTCTTTCTCATCATGTCCTGTAAGTCTACCCTGACCCGAGGTTCTGGGTGACTTTTCTGAACTATACCCATTTCCCTACATCTCTGCAGTCCTTTTCCTTCACCCCTCTTCCTTCCTCTTCAACTCTTCTGCCAGAAAATGGAGCCACTGGCCCCGAAAGCTTGTAAAAGTTAAATCCTGTGTGTGTGTGTGTGAGGCAATAACAGAGTTCAGTCAACTGTAATAACCGACTCATAGAGGGATGATCAACAAAAATATAATAAGTCGTCTGGGTAAGAATTTTAACAAGGAAAGCCTGGAAACCTAGATGGAGATGTATCGGGCTTAATGCTTTCACCAGACAAATATGAGGTCACAAGCATTAAGAAATGAGTAATGACTAAATCATGAAAGGATTGCCAGCAAAAAAGTCATCTTGGTAACAATTTTAACAATTACAGTCTGGAAATCTAGGCAGAGATGTACAGTGCTTGAAACTTTAGCGATGTCAGTATGAGGTGACGAGCATTAAGAAACCAATAATTTCAAGCTGGCTGGTTGTAAATTGTGGGTAAAAATGTGACATGATCACGTACCATCTATAAGCAAACAACCACAACACAGTATAAAGCTGCCACCAGTTGACGAGCAGGATGGAGTTGATTCAAGAGTTCCTGACAGCAGATGAGTCTTGGGTGACCATCAACTGACAGCAGAGAATTATGCAAGGGAAATACGTGTATTCAATTAAGCTTGTCCCCTAAGAAAGACTTGCATTCTTGCCTGTACATACCTGTGGGTAGTTTGTCTATCATGGCTTACTTGTAGCTATGACTATTGTCATTTACAGTGTGATGTATGCAGGACCTGAGGGTTCAATTTGAGCAATAAGAAACTGGCTCCCTTTCATGATTCTAGTCTAAGTGATAGGGCAGGCAGGCTCTTTGTTCTAGTAATTTGAGTGTCTAGTAAGCCTCATCTATGTTCTCCACTCATTAAAATTGTGACCCAGTGACTGTGCTCTTCAGCATGTTCACGTAAGCTCAGGAAGAAGCAATAAAATCAGACCAAGGTACCAAACCAGAAGCTCATTTCTTCATTTGTACCTCCCTAGCCTTATACCCGAGTTTGTATGCTGTCTCCAACCATAGAGACCTGATAAACCTCAGCTAAACCCTGAACCCTGTTGTCAACTTATTCCTTTGCATGAAGCCTCTAGTGTACCAAAGCATTGGTGGATCTGAAAAATCCCACACCACTTGCTGTCTAACTGAGGGATTCATGTATGTATGTTGCAACCTCCATCAGGGTACAACACAATAATAATGCTTTAACAATGGCAAATTGATTGAATGTGTCTGCTCAGACTGAATATGCTGGTCTGCATTGACGGTTTTCATTTGGTTGCTCCCACATACTGGTTTCACTCAAAAGACTGAATGTTTAGTCCAATCAATTCGTAAAGCTACAACCGACTGATTAAATTGTTTTCATTTGTTTGCTCACATAGAGTAGTTTTGCTCAAAATAATGAATGAATATTTCTGCTGACACGTGAAACTACAACCAAATTAGATGACTGTTTTCCAGTAACCAACTGAATCAATTGTTTTTTCATTTGGTTGTTCCTGTCACTAGGTCTTCCAATGCTGCAGTAGTCCAATGTGGTCTGACTACACAAATAAATAAAGTTTATAAAATTTCACTTTTGTTTATAAACTACTCTTTATAGCACAGTCACACCAGTATGTAGTCACACATACTACAAGCATTACTCTGAGACAGCAAGAGTCTCAATTAGTTTTTTTGACATTTAGCTGGATGGAATGGTTTGTCCTCTTCTATCTTGTCAGCAAGTGATGCATTCTTACTAATGTGCCATGCTGTCTCATACAATCGGTGCTTTAATTACTATCAAGAAATTTCTAACTCCATGAATCATGATTTACCAGTCTACGCGAGTCGACCGAAGCGTCCGATCCCACCCGTCGGCTTTGACCTGTGATGTAAGGCTGTTGTTGTGTATGACGTCACGATGGCGCGGAATTTAGTTAGTGAGAGTGGCGTGTTTGTAGGTGTTGTTTTGATGCGATCGGTGGTGCTCTCTGGTGGTGTGTTAGGTGATGTTTCTGGTTTAGTTTGCGAGTGTGGCATCGTGTGAATTTTGGTAAATTGCTTTTTTATGTCTTTGGTAGGTATGGATATGACTGACAGGGTCAACAGTTTTTGGTTGTCAGCTACGATGGGGGACAGTGCGTTGTCTCTAATAAAATTTCTTCAACTATTCGGATTTTTGGATGAAGTCGTGAAGTGTTCGGTATGCTATGAAGAAATGAGGCTTACTTAAAGTTCCGGCGTCTCGGACTAGGGACGGCTGTATGTGGAGATGTTGTAAGGATAACAGGTCAAGGGAAGTGTTCGATCCCAATGTGTGGCTGGGAATGTTGGTTTTGGTATCAGGAGATGTTTTTGAGCTAGATAGGTCAAGGAAAGTGTTAGGTCGTAATTTATGAGATCGGGAGCTGCTGTTGAGCTATATAGGTCAAGGGAAGTGTCCGATTCCAGATAATATTGTGTTTAGTGGTATTTGGGGAGTTTTGTGATGTTGGTTTTTTTCCTCGTTTTGTGTGGTTTTGTATGGGGGTGGGTGTCTAAATTTGTTTATATTTAGTTTGTCCCCACCCAGAAATCCCCTATTTCCCGCGCCTGTCCCGTTAGTGTCAGACTTTTTGTGGAACGTGTGTATGTTTGCTTTTCGATGTATTTTCGTCCTCATAATGTGTACGTAACTACTTTATATGCGCCATATTGGAATCGTGGTTTATGGTCGTTTCCGCCATATTTGTGACGTCATGGGTCAAAGCAGACGGGCGGGATCAGATGCTTCCATATTTCCGTCTGCGCTTCTTCCTTCAGACCTCCTCTCATGTCTACTGAATTGCTTACTTTCTGTTGAACATCCCAGCTGCGTACTTGAGGTTTCCTACATTTTTAAAATGTTTTGCAGATGCATACTGCATTTTAGACTCTTTGCTGATGTGATTACTGCCATCTGAATTTTTACAGAATTCTTTCTTATGTTTTCGTCTTCATACTTTCTGTTTCTTCCCCAGACATTATCCTTCTTTATGGTCATCAATGGGATGTTAAAACCTAATCTTCATTTCTTTTTTCTTATTTATATCATCTCCTTGTTTTGCATTAGCCTTCCTTCTCCTTGAGTGACAGGGAACAATTACTACTATTTCGATCTCCCATTCATTCTTTTGCATTTTATTCTATTCTGCCTGTAAGCAACCAGTCTTAGTACTTGCACTTTTTCCCTTCATATTAATTTTGTGTGTCATCTGTTTGTGCCTGTTTCTTCTGTGCTTGTATTACGACAAACTGTTCTAGCTCAGTGACCATATTGTCTTGACATGCAGCTTCAAGTAAATATAGTATATTCCTACATAAATATAGAAGAGAACGTAGCTTACTTGTTTTAACTGTCCAAGTAATTAACAGTGTAAAGTAGAGATAGCGGTTTTAATTGGATAGTTGTTTTATATTGTAAGGCAGAAGATAAAAGAGGTAAAACTTACCCATCAAATATAAAGTGCACATGAAAAGGAATTATAAGGTACAGTCTTCCACATTGAATTCAGCAATACAGAGTGTTCTGGATTGAGTAGTAAAATGTGTACATGTACTAACAAAAAATGTATCCATTGAAAGAACTCTGTCTTCTCCAATAAAATGTTGAGCAAAGTAAAACTGTGCAAATTCCTCCACTATCACATGAATGATATAAAACAGTGTGTTCCCATCTAGAAATAAACAGTCAACTATGAAAGAGCTTAAAATTGTAGAAAGGTACTTCAAAGAGACCAGGGCATAAATTGTCCAATTGCAGAATTGAGGTTTTACCATATGCTGAACACAGTTCAATAAATACAAGTTGAATGGCTTTAGAGGTTTCCCAGAAATCTCTTAAGAGTTCTGCAAATTCCTCCCCCAACTGCAACAGGTTCCTAAGCACAAAGTAAATGGGAGAATGATACCTAGACTACATTAATAAGATTGTTCCAGTGTTACCGTTGAACACGAACAGGATCGAGATCCATATGGAAGGAGCGAGGATACAAATGCAGGTAAAATCTCCTTGCATTTGTCTGAAAGAGATGTATTGCAACACTCCTGTGGAGAGTGTTTACACCATCCACAAAAAAGGATGAACTTACTTACAAGAGAGCTGTTAAAGGGTTAATAGCTTTACTTTTCTTGTTCTTCTTCTTCTTTTCCCTTTTCCCATTTCTTCTACAGGGTCAGTATTTATAAGTGTTTGAGCAATGTTAGTGGTAAGTGTTGGCCAGATGCCCTTCCAAATGCCCCCCCCCCCCCCCCCCTCACCACCAAGATAGAATTGGTGTACCCCACCTACCACCTGCATCTAGATTTATGTTCAAGTGTAAGAATGTTTGCTAAAAGTTTGCATAGCATGTAGCTGAGGCAGAATGTGCATACCAGACCAGCATTTACCTCGTTGGATGTGGGAAACAGTCTAAAAACCACATCCTGTCTGGCCAACTCAGCAGCCCTCATCATTAATCCGATGTGGGAAACAGTCTAAAAACCACATCCTGTCTGGCCAACTCAGCAGCCCTCATCATTAATCCACAAGTCAGATTAAATCTGGATCAAGCTCACCACCTCACATCCCAGAAGGGCTGCTTTAATATGCTCAGCTACCTGGTTAGGTAATACCTTTATTAATAAAGTGATGAACATCATGTCTTACTTGTTCTCCTCATCACAGATTTGCAAACAATTTCACTCATTATACATGTTTATGAGAAGGTAACAGTATGCTCACTGTAGCTTCCTATAAGTTGTTCTGTGGATTGGCCCTATGAAAGTATATGTCCTCTTCCCTTTTTGTCATCAGCAGGTCATATCAGACTTATGTTTATTTTCATACGACAGGGTGATTATAATTAAAGTTCCAGGTTCAAAATGCCATAAAAAAAGAATAGCTACTCAGAACGATGTCAAATTTGAATGGAATCTTATCAAAGAAATGGGAAATTGTTGTGACTCACTGATCTTTCAAAGTGCCACCGCGCAGTTACGCGCGTCCTCTACATGTGGTGCTGTCTGCCAGCCATGCAGCAGCAGCGCCACCTAAGCGGCCAACCAGCCAGCGACCACTAGATTTGGACTCAGTTATGATTTGACTGTTAAAGTTTACACACGTCTTACTCTGTTTACTTGATCTGTGACTTTCATGTATTGCGTCTTCCTTGAAATATATTTGTTCAACTTGAAGTTATTACAATTGGTGATGAGGTAGTGATTTTTCTTTTCCATCGTTGATCCACATGTTTCCATGGCTACTTTAGAGCAACTATTGCTAGGTCTTATAGAACAGCAAACGCTTCTCACAAATGCGATTCGTGATTTCGTCGCGGCATCAAATGCAGGGCGTCTCTCGCCGTTGTCTCTACCTACTTTTCCTCCTTACGACGAGACGGCGGCAGACTGGTCTGATTACGAAAAACGTCTTTGACAGCACTTCTTGGCATTTCATGTCGCGGACGAACAAACTTGTAAGTACCTGTTCCTTTAATGGATTTCACTTCAAATGTATCGGTTGTTGTCGCAATCGGCTCCTTTGAAAGATCCTGCGTCTTTGTCCTTTGCTGAAATGTGCTCACTTCTGTCCGCCTATTTTCAAAAGCATACGCATGTGGTAGCCTCTCGTGTTGCCTTTTATTGTTGTCAAAAACAACCAAATCAATCCTATCGCACTTGGGTTGCTGAACTTCACGGCCTCAGTAGAAAGTGTCAATTTGTTACTGAAGTTCACAAAGAGTCCTACGCCGATTCCATGGTACGGGATGCTATTATCCGATCGGCGCCCGACATAGAAGTTTGGCAACGTGCCTTCAGTTGGCAAATCTGACTCTAGATGAAGTCCTATCCATCGCTCAGTCTTTTGAAATTCCTCGCATTGCTGGAGTGCAAATAGAGGCCTGGGGTGACGTCGGGGGAATACAACCTCTGTGCACTGTTGACGAAGCGTGTGGCGTGTCCCCGCCGGCCGACGTGGCCGCAGTACACTCCCAAGCGCAGCCTCGGCCTAACCGTAAACAAACCTCTAAGAAACTACAGCAAAACCCACGGCAACTTCCTTCATGTCCGTGGTGTTTTACGAAACATTCACGAGAAGATTGTCCACAATGTTGGGCCGTGTGTCACAAATGCAAAAAAAGGGGGTCATGTGTCATCCGTTTGCAAATCCGACCGCATATATGATGTTCATGAACATGACACTGATTCTGATTCTGTGTTGTCTGTCAGTTGTACTTCTTCCCTTTCAGGGAAGTTATTCCTCACTGTCCAAATACTTGGTCAAGATGTTCGCATGCAGGTGGATACTGGTTCTGCTGCCACTATCATCAATTCTCAGACGTATCTTCAGTTGGGTTCTCCAATCCTGTCACCTGTCACTAGGCAATTACGGACTTACAATAAACAGAAGATTTCTCTCTTGGGACAATTTGATGCTGAGGTATCTTACATATCTGTCGTTCGCACTGTTCCCATATTTGTGGTCGACCATAGTAACGCGGAGAATCTTTTTGGTTTCGATGCCTTTCGTGTCTTTGGGTTCTCCATAGATGACTCTGTCAATATCATCTCTGATGCTATTCCTTATTCTCAACTGGATTCCTTGTTGACGACATTGTCGTCCCTTTTTTGTCCTGGGTTAGGCCATGCAAACGACTTTGAAGCTCATATCACTCTCAAACTCACTGCTCGGCCTAAGTTTTTTCGGGCTTGACCCATTCCTGTGGCCCTTCGTGATCAGGTCAAACGGGAGCTGGATTGTCTCACTGCTTCAGGGGTCTTGCTTCCTGTCACTTCCAGTGAGTGGTCCTCTCCTGTCATTTTCGTTGCTAAGCCAAATGGTGATATTCGTCTCTGTGGCGATTTCAAAGCCACTGTAAATGCTCAATGCCTTTATCGACACTTACCCTATGCCTCGACCTGAAGAATTGTTCACTAAACTTGCTGGAGGCCAGTATTTTTCTAAACTTGACCGGTCAGAAGCTTATCATCAACTTCCTCTCGACGCTGCTTCCCGGCAGTTTCTGGTCCTTAACACGCCTTTCGGCCTCTTATCAATACCAACGATTGCCATTCGGGGTTGCCAGCGCCCCTGCTTTCTTTCAGCGATTCTTGGAACAATTATTGCTCACTATCCCTGGGTGTATAAATTACCAGGACGACATTGTTGTCACTGGCTCCACCACTGACGAACATCTTCAAAATCTCCGCACACTTTTTCATGTCTTACAGACAGCCGGTCTTAAGTGTAATCGTCAGAAATCAAAATTTTTTCAGGCATCTATCACGTACTTGGGGTTTCAACTCTCTTGGGATGGTATTCATCCGCTTCAGCAAACTGTCAATGCGATCGATGCTCTTCCTTGCCCTACATCTGTTAAGGAACTGCAGGCCTTCTTGGGGAAAATAGCATACTATCACAGGTTTTCACCATCTGCTGCTTCGGTGGCTCAGCCGTTGCATCTCCTGTTGCATCTTTCAAAGTGCCGCCACGCAGTTACGCATGTCCTCTGCATGCGGCACTGTCTGCCAGCCATGCAGCAGCAGCGCCACCTAAGCGGCCAACCAGCCAGCGACCGCTAGATTTGGACTCAGTTATGATTTGACTGTTAAAGTGTACACACGTCTTACTCTGTTTACTTGATCTGTGACTTTCATGTATTGCGTCTTCCTTGAAATATATTTGTTCAACTTGAAGTTATTACAGAAATGTGATGGAAACAATAAAAATTTATGAAAATTTTCCCACTATATGGTGCTGAAAATGTCATAACGTAAATGGATTCAGCTACAAATTACAGAAGAATTGCAATATGATAACTATGGCGTGAGTTCCACATTAAACCAACTGTACTGTGCAATGTGTATCACTGCTCTCAAGTGTGACATTTGACAGTAAAACAGTGGAAGTGGTCAAAAGACATCTGTCATATTTTTTCCTTCATTGTCGTATCAGATTTATTTACTTCATTAACAAAATCAAATGAATTTTCCTAATTTTTTCTCCTCTTTGCAGTCATGTATTAGGATTTGCAGAATATTTATATTTTTTTCAACATTTCATTCGATATACCTAGAATGGCGGAAGGGGTCAATTCGAACCCACTGTAATTTCCTTTTTTAATGTATGTAGATCATCCAACAATGGAGTGGCAACAGTCAGCAGTCATGCTGCGCATTTGCCTCTCAGTATTGCAATTTGGCACATGGAAATTCCAGTCAACCATAGTTTATATCTTTTTTGTCCACAAAGCACGTTTTCGAACATGTGTCATCAGCGTAGACTTTCTGATGAAAAAGTGTTACATCTCTTATTTATTTATTTCTTACTTCATTGATCCAACTGTAACAAACTCATGAGGGTATAGAGTGTGTCAGTAAACAATATATACATAGGTAGTATTAAAGCAGTCAATCATACTAAAGTAATATTCCATGTTTGCATTACACATATGTGGTTAGAATGACAGATTACAGCAAACATTAGACACAGTAAGTGGAAAACAAAGAAAATTATGAAGTTGAATTGGAAATTGACTTCACTGACGAAGATGATGATTATGTACATGACACAAGTTTAGATGAAGACACTGTGAATAAGGAGTGATTAGCAGAAGAGGATTCATATGCTGATCTATGTCAATCATCACTTCTTTCATTACAGCAGGCACAGCTGTACATGTCTGCAAAGATAACTGCTAGCAATGGAACCATGTGAGGGGTCGTGTTATAACTTCAAGTTGAACAAATATATTTCAAGGACGACACAATACATGAAAGTCACAGCTCAAGTAAACAGAGTAAGACGTGTGTCACTTTAACAGTCAAATCATAAACTGAGTCCGAGTCTAGTGGCCGCTGGCTGGCTGGCCGCTTAGGTGGCACTGCTGCTGCATGGCTGGCAGACAGCACCGTGTGTAGAGGAGGCGCGTAACTGCACGGTGGCACTTTGAAAGATCGGCGAGTCACAACACTTTCACCCCTTCGAAGTTTTTGCACAGGTCTTGATGGAGGTGGCCTGTAGATTGCTAACGTACATAGGTGTTGTTTGACCGGCCGTAAATTCTTGAGGAGGAGGCTTCCCTTACGGACGGAAGTGTCCCCGATGATAACGGGTCGAGATGACAGGAGACGTGGGGGTCGAATCTGCTGGGGCCCCGTGCACCAATCTGCCCATTGCGGCAAGTCCGGTTGTTATAACAGGAGACATGGGTGATGTGTCCGCGTCCGTGGAAGAAGGAGGCGAGTAGCGTTGCTCCGACAGATGATGGTCATCTGGTTCCTGCATGGGCACATCTCCTGTTGGCGTCAGTTCTTGTGCTGGCACCGATATGATGGTGAGAGGACTGCGTTGTGAGCAGTGAGAGATTCCAGGATCCCGAGCGTCAGGTAGAGCCGAAGGTGGTGCAGTGGCATCCGGAACAGGCGTCGTCGGCACACGAGGCTGAAGCTGGTCCGAATGACGCACTGCAACACCCGTGTCTGTTTGGATTTCATACAGGCATCGGCCACGGTGTCGTAAGATGCAGCCAGGACTCCATTTTGGCCGCCTGCCATATCCCCGTACCCATACAAGGTAGCTGGCGGTGAACCGGTCAAGCAAAGGCACCCGCAGACGTGAAGTGGAAGACCGCAGAAGATGAAGTAGCGTGCAGGGCTGTCGGCCGTGTAAGAGCTCAGCCGGGCTGTGGTCGCCCATGGGGGTGAAACGGTAAGAAGCCAGAAATTGGAGAAGGGCATCATCAGCAGCAGAAGAAGTCAGGAGTTTCCTCATCTGAGCTTTAAATGTGCGAACAGTCGTTCAGCCTCACTGTTTAACTGTGGATGGAACGGAGGGGCCGTGACATGCATGACGCCATGACAGGCACAAAAATCCGAAAAATCGGAAGAGGCAAATTGTGGACCATTATCAGTGACAAGAGTAGAGGGTAGGCCTTCCAAAGAGAAAATGCGAGCTAGGGCATTGGTGGTTGCTGCGGTGGTAGGCGACGTGCAACGGACAATGAAAGGAAAGTTAGAGTAGGTGTACCTAAAAAAGGTCCCGCAAAGTCAGCATGAATACGCTCCTAGGGCTTCTCAGGCGAAGGCCACAGTGACAAAGATGACTTCAGGGTGGCAGCCTGTGACTCACAAGGGCCGCAGGCAGCGACCATGTGTGCAATTTCAGAGTCGATGCTGGGCCAGTACACATGACGGCGCGCCAGAAATTTTCTGTGAGAGACACCCCAGTGCCCTTGGTGAAGGAGGCGCAAGACCGAAGCACGCAAAGACGCAGGTACCACAACTCACGGAGAAGCATTTTCGGTGGAAAGGAGGATAACACCATCCCTAGCCGTGAGGCGGTAACGCAAAGTGTAGTAGTTCCGCAAGATCAGAAGTCTTAGCGGATGGACGATCTGGCCAACCCTTCTGAATACAGCGTAAAACCCGGGAGAGGGTAAGGTCAGAACCCGTAGCAGCCGCCAGCCGGTCCCCAGTGATGGGGAATCCATCCACAACCCGCTGCTTGGCAACATTCAGGTGGAAACACAAAAGTTCGTCCCTATCAAATGCCAGATCAGGACCCATGGGAAGGCGAGACAGTGCATCAGCATTCGCATGTTGAGCCGTCGACCGGAAATGAATCTCATAATTACAACGAGACAAGTAAAGAGCCTAACGCTGGAGGCGGTGTGCAGCCTTGTCGGGAAGTGATGTTGATGGATGAAACAAGGAAACAAGTGGTTTGTAATCCGTAACAAGATGAAATTTGGATCCATAGAGAAAAACACCAACCTTATGAAGAGCATAAATAATGGCCAAAGCTTCTTTTTCAATTTGAGAATACTTTTGTTGGGCATCCGTGAGCATTTTGGAGGCATAAGCAATGGGTTGTTCAGAACCGTCAGAAAAACAGTGCGCAAGGACTGCACCATCCCCGTATTGAGAGGCGTCCGTGGCAAGAGGAGACGTTGGCCGGGTCGATAAGTCATAGCATAGTCTTCAATTTCTGGGAAGCCGCATTGCATGGCGAGGACCAGTGAAAAGGCATGTTTTTATGCAACAGGCAATGCAACGGCTGAGCCACCGAAGCAGCAGATGGTGAAAACCTGTGATAGTATGCTATTTTCCCCAAGAAGGCCTGCAGTTCCTTAACAGATGTAGGACGAGGAAGGGCATCGATCGCAGCGACAGTTTGCTGAAGCGGATGAATACCATCCCGAGAGAGTTGAAACCCCAAGTACGTGATAGATGCCTGAAAAAATTTTGATTTCTGAAGATTACACTTAAGGCCGGCTGTCTGTAAGACATGAAAAAGTGTGCGGAGATTTTGAAGATGTTCGTCAGTGGTGGAGCCAGTGACAACAATGTCGTCCTGGTAATTTATACACCCAAGGATAGTGAGCAATAATTGTTCCAAGAATCACTGAAAGAAAGCAGGGGCGCTGGCAACCCCGAATGGCAATCGTTGGTATTGATAGAGGCCGAAAGGCGTGTTAAGGACCAGAAACTGCTGGGAAGCAGCGTCGAGAGGAAGTTGATGATAAGCTTCTGACCGGTCAAGTTTAGAAAAATACTGGCCTCCAGCAAGTTTAGTGAACAATTCTTCAGGTCGAGGCATAGGGTAAGTGTCGATAAGGCGTTGAGCATTTACAGTGGCTTTGAAATTGCCACAGAGACGAAAGTACCAGTTACTGTGAAACTACATTACTTTTTACCAACAGTAGGAAGCGCAGTTTTTTGCTTCATTCAGAAATTGTTCCCTAATGCCACTATGAGTAAACTTTCCTATGATCAGGTTGTAGATTCTCTAACTATTATGACCAACAAGTGAATGTAGTGGCAGCTAGGTACCATTCTTTCATTACAAGAAAAGGTCAGAAAAAACTTATCGTCAGTGTGTAACAGATTTGATGGGTATGACGAAGAAATGCAAATTCAAATGTGCTTGTGGTGCTTTATATTCTGATGTTATGTTATGTGATGCGATCGTGTACAATGTAACTGATGTCAGACTTAGAGAACAGATTTTGAAACAGTCATATCTGTAGTGATGTAACAAGACTGTTACGCCACTTGAGGTAGCCGAAAGAAAGGCACGCGTACACACACGCCGACGGGCGTCAAGTCTGTAACAGGATAACTATTGAATGGTAGCAAGAAAAGTACGTAGCTGCTTTATACTTAACTTTAATGATGCCTTGTGATACATCTCTCTTGACTATACAAATGCGACTCGTAAGATACATGCACTGTTACAATTGGCGCCTTGCTAGGTCGTAGCCATGGACTTAGCAGAAGGCTATTCTAACTGTCTCTCGACAAATGAGAGGAAGGCTTCGTCCGTATTGTCGCTAGCAATGTCGTCCGTACAACTGGGGCGAGTGCTCTATCGTATATCGAGACCTGCCTTGTGGTGGCGCTAGGTCTGCGATCACACAGTGGGGACACGCGGGTCCGACATGTACTAAATGGACCGCGGCCGATTTAAGCTACCACCTAGCAAGTGTGGTGTCTGGCGGTGACACCACATTCCTCCCCCGCAAATCGGCGAACGGTCGTGAGATAAGGCTTCCGCCCGCCGTGGGGAGGACCCCATGTTGACGTATGCGATGAGGTGGGGAGCCTAACAACAGGCGAGGCTGTGCCACCCGCACCCGGCCATTCGGTCCGAGGGGAGCTAGGAAACGCCTGAAAACCTAGTCCAGGGTGCACGTCAACATGCGGGGTATGCGCCCGTAATGAGACAGGAGGGGCCGAAGGGTCGACCTCCATTGCGTCGGGGTAGCCGACGCGCGATGACGCCATGTCGTCCGGAGCGGGCAAGAGTTCCATGGCGGAGGACAGCTGGTCACGGGGACGCGATCGGCGGCGTGTGCCCCGGGGAGGCGCGTGGCGGCTGCAGCGAAGCGTCGAATGCGGGCGGCGCCGGCGGGAGAACAGGCGGCGGCGGCTGCTGCGGTGGCGCGTCGCCATGGGGCAAAATGGAAGGCATCGTCGGTAACACCTGGGGATGAGGCGAGCCAGTAGATGGGTCCCCAGGGCGCTGACTGGACGGCACCATCGCTGAAAGCAGACGGGGAGCGGCAGAACCCGTGCGACGACAGAGGCGCAGCTGATTGAGATGCCGACGCACCTCACCAGTGGCCCCCAAAACCAAATACATCGCACGGCCGAGGCAGCGAAGAATGCGCCCTGCGAGCCAACGCCAGGAACCTCGATAGTTGCGATAAAATACAACATCGCCTGGAGCAAAAGCAGGAGTCTGCCGCTGCACAGGAACCTGATGCGGCGTATGCAGCAAAGACATCAAGGTGCGATGAGGACGACCATGGAGCAACTCAGCCGGCGAGCGACCATCTCGGGGCTGAGAGCGATACGAAGACAAAAAGAGCAACAATGCGTCCTCCCGAGAATGCGACTCTTTCAACTTTAACATCTGTGACATGAAAGTCCTGACCAATCGTTCAGCGGCACCGTTTGACTGAGGCGAAAACGGCGCGGATGTCAGATGTTGAATACCATTGGCCTGGCAGAATGACTGAAATTCTGCGGACATGAATTGTGGGCCATTGTCGGAAACAATAGTCTGCGGAAGACCTTCAATGCAAAAGATAGCAGACAACGCTTGGATGGTGGCGGAGGACGTCGTGGAAGACATCCGGACAACAAAAGGAAAATTACTGAAGGCGTCGACCAGAACCAACCATCGAGCATTCCAGAATGGACCAGCAAAATCAATGTGCAAGCGTTGCCAAGGGGAAGTGGCTTTTGGCCATGCAAAGACTTTCTGCGGCGGTGCGGATTGTTGTTCGGCACACGCCATGCAAGAAGAACACATATTCGTAATCGCAGCATCGATTCCGAACCAAGTACAGTGCTGACGAGCAAGTTGTTTTGTTCGCACTATACCCCAATGTCCGTGGTGAAGAAGTCGTAAAACAGAGGACTGTAACGAACGTGGGGCCACGACTCTGGACTGATCATTATCAGAACGCAACAACAAAACACCACGTCGAACAAAAAGTCTCTCCTTGTGAGCAAAAAATCGGCGAACCAACGGATCCTCGATCCGAGACTTGGACAAAGGCCATTGCGTAGCAACAAAATGCAAAACAGTAGCAAGGACAGGGTCAGCAGCTGTGGCGGTAGCTACACGACGAAAATCAATCGGAAACGATTCGACCACTTCATCGGTTTCCGAATCAATGAACATGCAAGCAAGTTCGGAAGAATCGAATGCTTTATCCTCAGCAACAGGCAAACGGGACAACGCATCGGCGTTTCCGTGCTTAGCAGTGGACCGATACAAGATATCGTAGCGGTACTGCGAGAGAAAAATAGACCAGCGAATGAATTTCTGCGCTGTACGCGGAGGTACAGGCTTGTTCGGATGAAAAAGCGATGTCAAAGGTTTGGGGTCTGTGATGATGGTAAAGTGACGACCATACAAGAAATCATGGAACTTAGTAACACCAAACACGAGAGCCAAAGCTTCTTTCTCTATCTGGGAATAATTTCTTTGCGCAGATGAGAGCAATTTTGACGCTAAGGCAATAGGGCGATCATGGGAGCCAACTTTGTGCGCAAGCACAGCACCGATCCCGAAATCCCATGCATCTACCATCAACAAAAGGGGTTTCTGGGGATCGAAAGGCGTGAGGCAAGTATCAGAAAGCAATGCTGATTTCAACTGGCGAAAGGCGCGTACGCATTCCGTCGTCCAGAGAAACGGAACACCTGTACGGCGCAAGCGATTGAGCGGAGCTGAAAGGGAAGAGGCATTGCGCACATTCACTTACACCTTGCGATTCTAAATCGTTTAATGTTCCGGCGACCTCATCACGCAATGCGTGAGGAACATTGCGCGCTCTGAAAAAGTTCGGTTGCACGTCGACTTTCAGTTCCAAATGTGCTTCATAGTTTTTAGCGCAACCTAAGCCCGGTGCAAAAATGTCTGCAAATTCTTCACATACACTAGAAACACTGTCTGGAGGCACAGTTTGATTCACTGATTGGACCTGATTTACAATAGACATGTTAAACAACTGAAATAAATCTAAACCAAACAAGTTCACTGCAGGAGAATAACGAAGAACGTAAAATGACACAAGTTTCGTTTGTCCCTTGTATGTTGCAAGAAGGCTGCACTGTCCTAACACAGGAAGTTTCTGTCCTGAATATGTGGTTAGCTTAAAATTTGCGGCACGCAACGGAGGTTTGCCCAGTTGTTTGTACGTGTCGTGATTGAGCAATGAAACTGCAGCTCCGGTATCGAGCTGGAATGGTATCACTTTGCCTTCAAAGTCTAAGTCCACAAAAAGTTTATTGTCCTGCTGACGACAAGAGCGACTGTTTTGTGCAATTTGAACAGACACTGGTACAGAATCACTTGCTAATTGACGTGATTTCCGGCGACGTCGACGCACAGTTGTTGTGGGACGAACACAGTCACTGTTAGAGAAAGTGTCACTGGACGAAGTGGAATTAACGACATGAATGTCCATGGGCGAAGGTCCACGATCCTGAGTGTCCTTGGTTCGATTCCGGCGCGAAGCAAAGGGCCTGGAATGATTGTGATTGTCTGATCGGAGCTTTTTCTGGCAAACACTTTGAACATGTCCTTTCCTATTACAGAAAAAGCAAATAGCTTGGCGTGACGGGCAATGTTCACGCGAATGTCTAGTAGCACACCGCGGGCATGATTTCACTACATTTGTATGCTGGCGCGGCACACCTGGTTTACAGCGCGGCGGCAGCTGCGTTTGTTTGCGCGAGGGCAGTTGACCGGGCCGCGCAGCTCGCCCTGTGGGCCGGTTAATGTTACACACTGCTGGCGAAGTTTCAAAAGATTCCTGAGCACAGTCAAGTGTGTCTTGTCTATCTAATATGTCTATCACTTGTTGAAGGGAGGGATTAACTAGTTTCAATATTTGCTCCCTTATGCGAACATCAGAAACGTTCTGTGCAATTGCATCACGTACCATTGTATCTGAATAAGAAAGACCACAGTCACATTCAAAGGCACAGTCCCTAGTAAGTCCTTGCAATGTTGCTACCCACTCCCTATTAGTTTGACCGGCCGTACGTTTCGTACGAAAAAACGTATACCGTTTTGCAACCACATTAACTGTTTCTTTGAAATAGGCATCTAAAGCAGACAAAATTTCCTCGTAGGACAGAGTTGCTACGTCGCGTCGGGGAAACAATTTCACTATCACACGGTAGATGGACACACCGACACAAGAAAGCAAAAACGGCTGCCGCTCATTACCTTGAATTCTGTAGGCGGCGAGGTGAAACGCAAACTGGCGGGACCATTCCCGCCAAGTCTCGTGGGTTTCATCAAAACTGCGAAATGGTGGTGCAACGGCAGGTTGTGGCTGCGGTACTGGTGAAGCGGCGGCGGCCGCATCGGTTTGAATGGCACGTTGACCCTGGACGAGCTGTCCAAGGGCATCCAATAACGCCTGCGTCTGCTGATTCTGCAAGCGATAAAATTCGGACAGTACATCTGGAGATTGTGGCGAAGCCATGACACAAATAAATGTAAGCAAAGTAAAACACAAGATCCTTTGTAGACTCGTCGCCAATCTGTAGTAACGTAACAAGACTGTTACGCCACTTGAGGTAGCCGAAAGAAAGGCACGCGTACACACACGCCGACGGGCGTCAAGTCTGGAACAGGATAACTATTGAATGGTAGCAAGAAAAGTACGTAGCTGCTTTATACTTAACTTTAATGATGCCTTGTGATACATCTCTCTTGACTATACAAATGCGACTCGTAAGATACATGCACTGTTACAATTGGCGCCTTGCTAGGTCATAGCCATGGACTTAGCAGAAGGCTATTCTAACTGTCTCTCGACAAATGAGAGGAAGGCTTCGTCCGTATTGTCGCTAGCAATGTCGTCCGTACAACTGGGGCGAGTGCTCTGTCGTATATCGAGACCTGCCTTGTGGTGGCGCTAGGTCTGCGATCACACAGTGGCGACACGCGGGTCCGACATGTACTAAATGGACCGCGGCCGATTTAAGCTACCACCTAGCAAGTGTGGTGTCTGGCGGTGACACCACAATATCCATCATTTCAACACATGCAAATACAAGATGAGTATGATTCAGGTATCGTGTTCGCCGATAAATTTGAGCAGCCAGGTTGAGTCGTCCCTTGCTCGTGACTGGCTCTTTAGGCAGAAACAGTTCATGTGCACCATGCCATGTAAACAGCTCTCTAAACAGGTTAATAGATCCCCTGTGGGTCTGGGGGTTAGAATAGGCCCGAGGTATTTCTACCTGTCGTAAGAAGTGACTAAAAGGAGTCTCACACTTTTCGGCCCTATGAGTTGAGGTCCCTTTCTATAGTTTGACCAGCCACTTTCAAAATTCTACAGAAGTGCAGGCCATATGGGGAATGATGCCTTATGTGGTGCATGAGTTATCCATAGTGCCCTTAGATTCAATCTCCTGAATCTCTTGTCATGGCTTTGCATCTCCACCAGCGATTCAACTATTTGGGTGTGGACACTTTCCGGAGTATGTCATCTTCTTCCATTGTCTCCTGTCCTCTTTCACCCTGTAACAATATTGGATTTCTCTGCACCCAATATCCAGCATGGTAGCCAGTCCATTGTGGTGGGGCTGTCATTTACCCATTTGGTGGTAGCCTTCTGACAACAGAGGGATCACACTGCTGATGCCTATGTATGCTGAGGAGTAGATGCCTGCCTTCCTGGGGCATCAGGACTCCCGGCGATGGCCATCATGCCAGTTGGCCTTTGCTGTGGCTGGGTGGTGCGTGTGGGGAGAGCCCCTGATCAGAGTGGGTGGCATCAGGGTGGATGACCCCCAGTGAAGTGGACTAAGACATTTCTTGCTGGTGACCGTATGGCCCCAGCAGTCTCTGAGAAGGGCAGGATCGAGTACAGTGCCAACAGGTATCACCCTAAACCGTTTCCCTCCCTCACTATATCATGGGAAGAACGTAGGGCTACAGAACGGACAGAGCCATATTCGCCTCGGTTTTTAGTCTGGAGCAGAACTGATGGGGACTCCTTTCTACCTATGAAGCCTCAATTTTTCATTGAACACCTTGAGGATAAGTTTTGAGAAGTGATAGCACTGTCCAAGGTTCAAAACAGTGCAGTTGTGAATCAGACAGCATCCCCACCCCAATCCCGAGTATTACTCGCCTGTGACATGCTGGATGATATTCCTGTTTCCATCACTTCCCATAAAAGCCTCAACATGGTCCACGGGATCATTTTCCATTGCGATCTCCTCTTGCAGTCTGACAATGAGTCCACATCAATTTAGAGTGGTGGGGTGTTCATTTCACCTGGCGCATTTACAGGGGACCCAAAGACAACAGGGTTGCTACCGGTGCCTTCATCTTGGCCTTTGAGGGTGATTCATTGCCTGAAAAGGTCAAGTTGATGGTTTACTGCTGTGATGTTAAGCCATATGCCCCTCCCCCTGTGCAGTGCTTTAAGTGCTGGAAGTTCAGGCACATGTCTTCCCGCTGCACTTCCAGTGCCACATGTCGAGACTGCGGATGTCCACTGCACCCACGTACTCCATGTGCGCCTCCTCCCACTTTCATCAACTGTGGAGAGCACCACTCTCCCTGCTCACCAGACTGACCAGTACTCCAAAAGGGCTGGAAAATTATGGAGTACAAGACCCTGGACCGGTTGACTTACACAGAGGCTTAACGTAAATTTGAAAGATTACACCCCATTCATCTGATGTCAACATATGCTGCAGCTACATCACCATTGCTATCCCAAGTGCCAGTGGTTCCTCACTATGTGCCACGAACAGTGGGCCCTCTAAGCCACCAGAATACATCTGCCCCCTTTGTGGTAGGAGGCAAATCTTCCTCCATTGCTCCCAAAGCACCTACTTCGGGATCAAGGCCCCCCTGAACGCAGGGGATATCGGTCTCTTCCCCCCTGCCAGAGAAGCGACAGCCTCCTTTGGCTCCTCTTGTGTTGTGCAGAAGGGGTCCCTTGGGGCCCTCTCTCCCAAGGTCTCCAATAGTGCCACGATGGACACTCGCCAGTGGCTCAAGGAGCCAAAAGCTGCTGAATGAAGAGCTTCATGGTCTTCCTCCGTGCCTAAAGCTGCTTTGGAGACAGCTTTCCAGCAAACTCCTAAAGGGAAGCGAGACAGCAAGCAAACTAAGAAGAAGTTTGCTAAGAAACAGGACTCTCTGGTGGCCGCAGCACCACCACTCCCTACCAATTCTGCATCTGAGGATGCAGTGGAGATCTTAGCATCCCCTGTGGACCTGGATCTCACTGACACCTCATCCACCATCACAATGGCTACAATTACACGATTGGTGGCAGTAGGTGACCCTGAAACATAACCTGCCTCCTTGCGCTCTTCATGCCTTCCCAGCCTGACTATAAAATCATCTTTCATTGGAATTGCAGCGGTTTCTTCCACCACCTGGCTGAGCTACAGCAACTCTTAAGCTTTACATCTGCTTTCTGCAATGCCCCCCAGGAAATCTGGTCCCCAGCATTACAAGAACCATAGCGACTATAACAGAGTGTCAGGTGGAGTTTGTGTCTATGTCCTGAACTCAGTATGCAGTGAACCTGTGCCACTTCAAATCCCTCCTGAAGCTGTGGCTGTCAGGATAAGGATGACGCAGGAAATGACTGTCTGAGACGTATATCTTCCTCCACATGGTGCAGTACCCCTGAATGCATTGGCTGCACTGATTCATCAAGTCCCTAAGCCTTTCCTACTTTTGGGAGATTTTAACACTCATAACCCCTTGTGGGGTGGCACCGTGCTTGCTGGTCAAGGCAGAGATGTCAAAAATTTACTGTCACAACTCGACCTCTGCCTTTTAAATACAGGTGCCCCCACACATTTCATTGTGGCACATGGCACATATTTGGCCATTGATCTCTTGGTTTGCAGTCCTGGCCTTCTCCCATCTATCCACTGGAGAGCACATGACGAGCTGTGTTGTAGTGACCACTTCCCCATCTTCCTGTCACTGCTCCAGCGTCAGGCCCACAGATGGCCTTTAAACAAGGCAGACTGGGATGCTTTCACCTGTGCTGTCACCGCTGAATCTCCCCCACATGGTAACATCAATGTGTTGGTTGAGCAGGTAACTACAATGATCATTTCTGCGGCGGAAAACATGATCCCTCATTCTTCAGGGTGCCCCCGGCGAAAGACAGTCCATTGGTGGTCACCAGAAGTCGCTGAGGCAATTAAGGAGCGTCAGAGAGCTCTACAGAGGCATAAGCGACACCATTCCCTGGAGCACATCATAGACTTTAAACGGCTTCGGTCCCACATTTGCCAGCTTATCAAAAGACAGAAACAGGAGTGTCACCTTCCCAAGCCTGGGAAAAGATCAAACGAGTTTTTGGGTACCAGACCCAAACAGGTGTTCCCGGTGTCAACATAAATGGCGTGTTATCTACCAACATAAACGCGATTGCTGAGTGCTTTGCTGAGCGCTGTGCTCGTGCCTCTACGTTGGAGAATTACACCCTCCCCCTCCCCAGCCTTTTGCACTCTCAAACTATGGATGGAAGGGAAAGTCCTCTTGTTCACTACACGCCACAGTGAACCCAATAATGCCCCATTTACAGAGTGGGAGCTCCTCAGTGCCCTTGCACATTCCCCCGACACAGTTCCGGGGCCAGATCAGATCCACAGTCAGATGATTAAACATCTCTCATCTGACTACAAGCGACATCTTGTGATCTTCAACTGGATCTGGTGCGATGGCATCTTTCCCTTGCACTGACGGGAGAGCACCATAATACCAGTCCCCGAACCCGGCCAAAACCTGCTTGATTTGGACTGCTATCAGCCCATCAGCCTCACCAATGTTCTTTGTAAGCTGTTGGAATGTATGGTGTGTCGATGGTTGGTTTGGGTCCTGGAGTCACGTGGCCTACTGGCTTCATGCCAGGGCTGTTTCCACCTGGGTCGCTGTACCACTGATAATCTTGTGTCCCTCGAGTCCGCCATCCGAACAGCCTTCCCCAGACGCCAGTACCTTGTTACCGTCTTTTTTTATTTACGAAAAGCATATGACACCACCTGGCGACATCATATCCTTGCCAAATTATGCGAGTGGTGTCTCCGGTGCCCGCTTCCGTTTTTTATCCAGAATTTCCTGTCGCTTTGTACTTTCCGTGTCCAAGTTGGCGCCTCCCATAGTCCCCCCCCCATATCCTGGAGAATGGGGTCCTGCAGGTCTCTGTATTGAGTATATCTCTATTTTTAGTGGCCATTAACAGTCTAGCAGCAGCTGTAGGGCCGTCCGTCTCACCCTCTCTGTATGCAGACGACTTCTGCATTTCGTACTGCTCCATCCGGTACTGGTGTTACTGAGAGGTGCCTACAGGGACCCATCTACAAGGCACAGTCATGGACTCTAGCCCATGGCTTCCAGTTTTCAGCCACAAAGTCATGTTTTATGCACTTCTGTCGGCGTTGTACCTTTCATCCAGAACCAGAACTCTACCTTACTGATGATTCCCTCACTGTAGTGGAGACATATCAGTTTTTAGGACTGGTTTTCGACGCCTAATTAACTTGGATTCCTCTCCTTCGCCAGCTTAAGCGGAAGTGCAGGCAGCACCTCCGCTGCCTGAGGAACACCAGCTGGGGTGCAGATCACTGTATGCTGCTGCAGCTCTGAGAGCCCTTGTTCAATTCTGCCTTGACTATGGGAGTCTGGTTTATGATTTGGTGGCGCCCTCAGCATTGTGTATACTTGAGCCAGTGCACCACTGTGGCGCTCGACTAGTGGTGGGAGCTTTTAGGATGAGTCTGGTGACCAGCGTCCTGGCAGAGGCTGGTGTCCCTCTATTGCAGGTCAGGCATGCGCAACTGCTCGCCAGTTACGTTGCACACGTTTGTAGTTCTGCTGCTCAACCAAATTACCATCTCCTTTTCCCACAAATGGTGGTTCATCTCCCACATTGGAAGCCCAGGTCAGGGCTTACAATTGCAGTTCGCGTCCAATCCCTTCTGTCTGAACTGGAGTCCTTGCCTTTACCACCTATACCCAAGGTCCATTCACATACATCTCCATGGTTTACACCCAGGCCGCAGCTTTGCCTGGACCTTTCGCATGGACCATAGGACTCAGTTCACCCCGCAGATCTCCGCTGTCACTTCCTCTCGATTCTTGACATGTACCGAGGCCATGAAGGGGTTTACACCGATGGTCACATCGGCTTTGCATATGTCCATGGAGGACATATTCAACAGCATTCATTGCCCAATGGCTGCAGTGTTTTCACTACAGAGCTGATGGCTATATCTCGTGTTCCTGAGCACATCTGTTCAGGCCCTGGGGAGTCATTTCTTCTGTGTACTGACCCCTTGAGCAGCCTACAAGCTATCGACCAGTGCTAACCTCATCATCCTCTGGCAGCAACCATGCAGGAGTCCATCTATGCCCTGGAACAGTCCGGTCGTTCAGTGGTGTTTGTGTGGACCCCAGGACATTTCGGAATCGCAGGCAATGAACTTGCTGACAGGCTGGCCAAACAGGCTACACGGAAACCACTTATGGAGATTGGCATTCCAATTACTGACCTGCATTTGTTTTTGTGCCACCAGGTTTTCCGGCTTTGGGAGACGGAATGGCATAGTCTTAATAACCACATCAAACTGTGTGTCATTAAGGAGACTACGAATGTGTGGCAGTCCTCCATGCGGGCCTCTCACAGGGACTCTGTGGTTCTATGCTGGCTCCACATGGGCCATGCTTGGGCACAACTACCTCCTGCACCGTGAAGACCTGCCTCAGTGTCAGTGTGGCACCCGGTTGACAGTGGCCCATATTCTGGTGCACTGTTCCACTTTGACTGCCCTGTGACGAAATCTTCGGTTACCGGACTTGTTGCCACTTATTTTATCTGACAATGCCTTATCGGGTGATTTAATTATACTTTTTATACCTGAGGGTGGGTTTTATCATTTGATCTAAGTTTTAGCGCATGTCCTTTGTCCCTCTGTGTCCTCCACCCTAGTGCTCATAGGGTGGAGGTTTTAATGTGCTGCAGAGTGGCTGGCATCTCGTAATCTGCTTTGTCGTTTTAATATCTTCTACCTATTTATTGTGTTTCTGTGATTTTCTTGTCCCCTTTTGTCCATTTAAGTGTTTGTCGCCCTTTGTTCATCCTTGTGGTTTTTCCTTTCTCTTCGTTTTGTGTTGTCAGTCTCGCTTGTTTTATTCTCATTCTTGTGGCATTGTTTTATTTGGAACAAGGGATCAATGACCTAGCAGTTTCATCCTTCCCCTCTCTTTTAAACTAACCAACCAACCTGGCAAATAGAATTAAGTCATACCTTCGGTGCTATTCGTGGCACAAATGCCATGACTGCCCACCCAGACAAGCACAGTGTTGCACTTGGAGCAAGAAAGGTCACGTACAATCCGTATGTTTGCAACGGAACAAACAAAAGAATTCTGCCCACTCACGTAATCAATGCAGTGTATTCAAAGCCTGCTGCAGTCATTAGCAAAACTAGCAAGCAAACACTTTCTTCAGTGCTATGCCAGTCCAACAAACTTTTTGTTCAGTTGCATATAAGTGGGAAGCATGTGAAATTTCAGTTGGACATGAGTGCCTCTGTTACATTGCTGAATCGTGACACATATGAACTGTTAGGCTCCTCACACCTTTCTAAAAGTAGCACACACCTCACAGCTTATAATAGACAAGACATCCCTGTTCTCAGAAAATGTACTTTGCCTGCCATGTATCACTTGTGTACGCAAACTATGACTTTCATGTGCTACAATCATGCGATTGTGAGAACATATTTGGCCTTGATTTATTTTATTTTTTTGGTGTTAACATTCAGGAAACACTGTTGTCAATGACTGCATTCAGTGCCAAAGACAGTGTAGGTAGCTTGCTGAAAAAATTCCCTGAACTTTTTCTGAAGCTTTATTCAAGGCTAACAATTTTGTTATTTTATTGCACATATTACTATGAAAGACAATGCCCAGCCGAAATTTTGCTGGGCAGAACTGTTCCCATTGCATTATGGGACAAAGTGTCCACTGAACTTAAAGAATTGCAAGATAGTGGAGCTATTGCGCCCATACAAGCTAGTCAATGGGCAAGTCCACTGGTTTTGCTCCCCAAACATTCAGCTCACATTCGCCTCTGTGTTGACTTTAAATCTACAGTCATCCTACAAGCTGTGATTGATAATTATCCATTGCCACCCCAGAGGATCTCACGAATGGATTAGGCACTGGTCATTACTTTTCAAAAATTGATTTGCGCGATGCCTATCTTCAAATACTAGTAGACGAAGCATCTCAAAACGTGTCGTGAGCATTCATTTGGGCTTGTTTAAATATTTGCATTTGCCTTTTGGCAGTGCTTCTGCACCCACCATTTTCCAACAGTATTTGGAACAACTGACTGCTCAAGTACCAAACTGTTCAAACTATTTGGATGATACTGTTGTGGCAGGTCATACACCTGAAGAACACACTGAAAATTTGTATAGTTTGTTTCGTGTGTTATCTGATGCAGGACTAGAGTGTACACTGGACAAGTGTGACAGTTTTAAACCTGAGTTGCAGTATCTTGGTCATGTCATAAACAGTCAAGGTGTACATCCTCTTTAGTCACATTTGTTAGCCATACAGGACCTGCCAGTTCCTCACAACATCACAGAATTGCAGTCAGTCTTAGGGAAAATGAACTATTATGTTCAGTTCATATCAAATGCTACACAAATCACAGCTCCATTGCATCAATTTCATCGTAAGAACATCCCCTTTGTTTGGATAGATGAGCGCCAAGAAACTTTTAAAAAATATAAAGATGTATTTCTCAGTGATCACTGCTTGGTAAACTTTTATCTTGACCTACCTGTTGTGTTGCAAGTTGACGCTTCCGCTTATGGAAATGGTGCAGTGCTATGGAAATGGTGCAGTGCTTTTGCACAGATTTGGTGATAAAGACAGGCATATTGCTTTTGCATCAAAAGTGCTGTCCAGATCTCAGTGTAACTATTCACAAATAGAGAAAGATTGGCTATTGTGTATGGTGTCACCAAATTCCACCACTATTTGTATGGCAGAAAATTCTACTTAGTAAATGGATCACAAGCCACTGCAGTCCTCGTTTTATCCTATGAAGCTGGTTCCTGTACAAACTGTCCAAAAATTGTAAAGATGGCCTTTGTTGTTGTCTCAATAACAATATGAGAGAGTGTATCGTCCAACAGCTCGACATGGTAATGCAAATGCACTTTCACGTCTTCCGATTGACCCTGATACAGACTTTGATGCTTCTGGTGCATCTTGTTGTCACATCAATGCTCACAATTCTGAATTGCTTCAGTCCTTTCCGCTGAATTATAGGAAAATTCCTCAGGCCATGGAAGCTCATTCAAATTTGAACATTTTGCTAAAATATATTCGCACATCTTGGCCTGACTCATTGCAGTAGCGTGCTGATACTTTGCATGTCGGCATAGCCTTGCTATACAGAAAGGAGTGATTCTTGTTCAAAATGACTGTGGACAGTCACATGTGCTGATCCCCAAAGCTTTGCAAAAAGAAGTATTGCAGTTACTTCACCAAGGACACTGGGGGATTGTTTGTATGAAACAGTTAGTATGTCGACACTGCACTTGGCTGGGTATGGACACCCAAATAGAACAGATTATGTCACAGTGCCATGCATGTGTTGAAAATCAGTTTGCTCAGCCACAAATGTTGTCTGCTTGGCCTAAGTCACAATCATCATGGCAATGTGTGCACATAGACTTTGCGGGATCTTTTTGGAACACTCGTTGGTTGATTGGGTTGACTTTTATAGCAAGTTTCCTTTTGCTGTGCCAGTGAACTCAACGACGTCACATAGCACTTTTTAGGTGTTGTCCTCAATTGTTTCCTTTGAAGATTTGCCTAAACTCATAGTGTTGGACAATGGTTCTCAGTTCACATCAAATGAATTTGAATCATTCTGTGAACACAATGGCATACAGCACCTAACTAGTGCACCATTCCATCCACAGTCGAACTGTGAAGTGGAACATTTTATCAGAATCAAAAGAAGGCTGGAAGTATCGCTTCGAACTGCATGATTTTGTGTTTTACGGGGTTTTTAGGAGCAGCAGATGGTGGGTGCAAGGCGAGATCCTTTGTCGAATTGGCCTATGCATGTATCTCATTTCAGGCCCAGACGGATTGCAGCACCGACATCACAATAAAATTCGCCACTGCCATGTGCATGGTTATCCTTCTGTATCTCTTCCCCCAGATTCACAGATCCCGAGGACAGTGTGGCCACAGCAGCTGCCAGAGGGTGTCATCACAACACCACAGGACAACCCCATCCAGATGGAGCCTTTGCCTCCTCTGCCTGCTCTCGTCCTACCAATGGAGCTGGATCCACAAATGCCGCAGTAGCCAACGCCTTCTACATTGTGGTATGGGCCTCAGGAGGTGGACATGTACCCTTCTGGATGTCTTCCGGGGGACATTTCCACCAGTGCACAGGCCAGATAGTGGGGTATGACTGGAAGTCTCACGTCCCCTGCAGCCACAGCTTCCAGTCCATTAGTGTGTCCACCCTGCTGCCTCCCCCACTGTTTTCATGCTCCATATACAATGACAGTCCATCACCTTGGTGGGGAGCAATGTAACGGCATAAAGTCAAGCACCAGCATGCTATTTGGGAATGATAGAAAAGAGGTGGCTGTGAGAAGACATCAGCCAGTCGCACGCTGACTGACCCCTCTCCAGGATGACTACACGACAACAGCAGCCCCTATGTGACGAGGACATAAGTGCCGTGACTGACTGGTGATGCTCCAGTTGAATAGCCACTTCACGACCAGCGGCTGGATAGAAGCGTCAGTGCTCATTACTTTGCTTGTACACTCTATGTAACACAGACATGGGAACTGTTATACTGAAGAAATTGCTTATTTTGTATGTCACTCTTTGCTTGTGACACATCTGTGTAATTGTCAGATTTAAGTATTGTCTTTTAATTTTTTTTAATAAAACTCATTAATATGATTTGTTTGAATTGTTTTTCTAGTGAACTGAGTAGGATTCCTGGACTTCACATATTTGATGACAAACTTAGAGACATAATGAAATTTGCCAGTGATGGTACAGGTAACAGGACCTCCACAACCCATCTCCTCAGAAAAATACAGTCCTATGTAAACAATGCTGTCAACCTGCACCATACTGTTCACTTTGCAGAATAAAGAGATGCCAGCTGATGTGGGAGCAGATTTTCCACTGGCCATATTCTGCAGTTCTGTGTACTGACACGTCCTTAGAAGCGGAAATGGGCTTCATCTGTCCACAGAATGTTCCATAGTCATTCACTGTCCACTTCCATGCAAGTAAGAAATTCTAGAACAAACATTTGTCTTACTGCCAGGTCAGTATGAAACAACTCCTGAACATGAGTAATTTTGTATAGCAATGCAGGAAGTATCGAAGAATTTCATGCACCATGCTCAAAGGCATGTCCAGAGTTTGGGCAATTCCCTGTGCACTGCATATTTTCACACCACTTCTCGACCCCTCCTGCAATGTTGTGGCCACACCTTCTACTGATGTTGGATCAATTGTTTTCCTCCCTGTTGCAAACTGCAGTTCAAGCAAACCTATCTTTATGAATTTGGCAATCATATTCTCCACATCCTTGGCAGACATTGGACCTGCACCTTTTTTTCATACCCTTTAGTGCCTGAAGTTTCTGCAGAACTACTGGTGTACGGTCAGTCACAAAAGAGCTTTACCAGCAGCAAACGATCCTGCATTGAGAGTCATGCAGAGCATCTCAGATACGAACTGGGGAACAGCTGTATACCTCCCATCTTTTATTTTGCATATTCTGCTGCTTACTGTGAGACATAGTTGTAAAATTTTCGTTCAGATTTTTTTTTCCCATAACATTTCATCCTCCTTTAATAATATTCCGTTCAAATTTGACGTCTTTCCAAGCATTGGTCCTTTTTTTTCTACAACTTTTTGTACTTGGAAGTTTAATTATAATCACTCTGTATAACAGATGCCATATTACATTGACAATTTTTCTAATTTTTTCAGCATAATATAAAAGTATAAAAATGTAAATACATTTCTAAAAATACAAAAACATGTTCAAATATAATATACAGAGGATGGTCAGAAACAGTCTGAAAAGCTTGCAGGGTGTCCCAGGATAGGTTGTGCTGAGAAATAATTATTAAGGAAAAAATTCTGTGTGTTGCACTGTTTCCTAGTTAATTAGTATTGAAGTTAGCCAATCAGGTTGTTGCATGTGCAAATTCAAGTGGCCCAACAGAGATGGTGTCACAAAATATGTTCTTCATTTGGTTTCCCCAAACCAAACTAGAGAGCTTTACAAAAATTGGAAATGGGATGGTAGTAAGGATCAAACCCAAACCAAAGGCTGAGCAGTCACATTCACTATCAGCTGCACTCTGGGAACAACTGACACTAATTGTAACTAGTGGACTGCTTGAATTTTCATGCATGATGCCTTGATTGGCTAACCTCAATGCTATTTAACTTTGAAGTGGCACAACATATTGAATTTTTTTCTTAACAATTATTTCTCAGCACAACCTGCACTAAAACACCATTACAAGCTTTTCAGACTGTTTCTAATCACCTTGTACAAGCCTTCATCATCTATGAACTTGAACACTAGTGTCCTCTGGTTTTATGCTGGCCTCAGAAAAACTGCAGTCTTGGCACATACTTTGTGGTTCATAACTTGCTTTTCTTTTTTGTTTTATCATCTGTATGATGCATTGTTTTTGTGGAATTTGATAGAATTAAAGTACGATGTCCATGTGAAATGCGACCTCTTCAATTTCCTCATATTTGATGTTTCAGTAATGTAGTATATTTCTGTTGTCTAAAGTTATTATATAAAGAAAACAACAATAAGTTACTAATAATGCTTTTGCTGATGTAGTTCCAATGCTACAGTTAGTTTTAGAAGCACATCTCTCTGCATATGTCCAAGGTGTCCTTTTGCATGATCACTGTGCAACTGTTTGGCCTGCATGTTTGCTGCAAATACAGCAATGGCGCTACTATATAATCTTTTCACTGGAATTGATAGTTCATGTCAATTTCAGTCTGAGCTACCTCATACACAGTTTTGCAAGCTTTCTTAGTTACTTTACTTGAATAATAAAACAATAATTTTCTTGTTAAAGTATAGACCAAAATATTAACACACATGGCACCAGCAAATTGAAATTCCTCCTACTTTAGTGGTAGGATTTATTGTTTGGGACTAGCTCTCCAGCAGTAGTAAGTAAGTTATATTGTGCACAGCTTCTGTTGAATTGAATTGAATTGAATTTTATTTGATCCTGTAAGATTACATTGTGTACAGTAAATGTACGTGTAGTATAGGACATGTCAAAGTATTAACATTCTTTATCACTTATTTTTCTACACCTTTAGCTTACATTTTTACATCACTGATAATGAGTAACAATATATACAAATTTAATGGCATAAGTATTCTGCAACACTGTAAAACTCTTTTTCAATGAGATAGCCTTTAAATTTTTTTGGACAGTCATTATGAAGTACACTATCTTGCAGGTTTTTGGGCAGACTTCTTAGTAGTCTGATACCAGAGTACTGGGGTCCTTTTTCTAGCATTGCCAGTCGGTGGGTATGCTCCGTACTTCATTCTTCCTTCTTATATTGTGGGTGTGTACACTAGCATTTGTAATCCAGTCCTCACTACCTTTTGTGATGTACATTATTGTTTTGTATATATACAACGATGAAAAAGTTAAGATACCTAAATTCTTGAAACAGTTTCTGCACGTTTCAGAGGTCTTTCTTCTTAAAATGGTCCTAATTGCTTTTTTTTTTTTGTAATGTGAACACTCGTTTTGTCTCTTGTTTGTTTGAGTTTCCCCACACAGTCACTCCATACTGTAAGTATGGTTCGAAAAGTCCATGATACACTGTACACAGAAGGTTCTTGTCTGACTACTGTGATAGCTGCATCATTAAGAATATGACAGAGCCCAGTTTCTTACAGACATTATTAATATGTTTTTTCCATTTCAGTTCATTATCCACAAGAATACCTAAGAATCTGCATTAATCAGCAAAATAACATTTGTTGTTTTTGCCTCCAGCTTTTCTCTTGTGTTTCCTGTGACCACATCCAGTATGTGTCTTCATATGTGGCAATTGTGTCTACATGACAATCCCTGTCCAGCAATGTCAACAGGGGGATACAGTTCAGTCCCAAGAGGGAAGAGTTTAGTAATGCACCAGCTCACCTATAACTGCCCAGCTTTCTGCTCGGTATCTTGTCCTGTACAGTAACTGTTTTAAATATATTTAGGGATTTCGAGAGCTCTTAAGCAGGTAAACATCAGAAGCCACCAGAGATTGTTGAATGGGCTTATAACGTTTTCCATTATAGAACTACATACAAGGGTTGGAACTTAAATGCTGGCAACTATTTATTTACAGCTCGTACAAAATAGATATGTGTTTCAAAGTTTTACTGGCCTTCAAAGTCGTCACCAGCATTGTGCATAACCCATTGCCAATGATGTGGAAGTTGTAGGATACTCTTAGCAGTGCCAGTTGTGTTGACCGTTCGAGCGGCACGGTCTATTGCCAAACGAATTTGTAGCAGTTCTGAAGCAAATGCTGTGAAGTGTTTTCAGTTTAGAAATTGAGTTGAACTTATGAGGGCTTAAGTCAGGGGAGTGCAGTAGGTGGTATAGCACTTAGCAGCACCATCAGTCAAAGAAATCAGTAACAGCTTGAACTGTACGTGCTTGAGCATTGTCCTGGAAAATGATGGTCAGGTCCTGCATCGAGTGTCATCACTTCTGTCTCTGTGCTGTTCGTTTTTGGAACGCAACCTTTGACCAGCTTACAGACAGAAGTAATGACACTTTCTGCAGGACCTGACCATCATTTTGCAGGACAGTGCTCAAGCATGTACAGTGCAAGTATGGCAAGAGTACTTAGTTGATATGACTATCATTTTGTTCGGTTATGACAATTTCACTACACTTTGAATAGTCTTCTGTTACTTTATCAGACTACAGCATAACTAATATACCATATTTTAATAAGGCAGTCACACTTTCCTCTCGGTATTCCTGTTGCAAACATAGAATATCATGAAAATTGCAGTGCACATTTTCACAGTCACGGATTATGTTTCTCTCTTCTAAGGTATTTAAACATTTGCAATAGATCCATTTTTGGGACCACAAACATAACTTGACATCACATTTCATCTTATTACTATGTTTCACACACACAAGGTTTAAAAAGTCATAGTTTTCTGCAAATCTGGTAATTAGTACGCTTACACACACGGTCGTGCAGAAAGGAAAAAAGGATGGGTGCAACACAGGTTGGGCGGTAAGTATTAGAACAAAACACGATAAATTTTTTAGCAGAAAAGTAATGACTGTTATTTTTAAGGATATACGGAAACAACCACTAACAAACATCCAGTTTATAAGAGAATTTAATGGATGTGCTATTATATCCTCAGTTTTTTTCTCTCGAAAATAGAGAGTCCATAAATGTCTTCTGATTTTGAGTAACTTAGTTTTGCTATTGCACTTTTATTATTGGTTACTTTTACCTCTTATCTTTTAGTGCCAGGAACTAAATCTTCAATATTTTGTAGGAAAAGAGTTTTCATGTTTTGAGTCATGGATGTTGTCATATTTACGATTGTGTTCAGCTGCAGCAGTGTTATTCATACTGCCAGCATGAACAAAGAATGTGTTGAAATCATCTGGTGTGATACCAGCATCATAGGAATTATTTTTGCTAATATCTTTACTTCTGCCCACATAAGTCCTGACAACAATTCAGGCTACTTTACATTTATTTTGCAACTTATTAATATAAACGTCATTAACATTGCACTTGCTTAATCTGACTGATTTCTGCCTTATATTTGTTCTTTAACTATATGTGGCTTGCTCTTTCTGCTCCACTATCCCTTGATTTGTCATAGGAAATTATTAACAAAGTTAATAGCTTTCGTAGATAGTGTGTGAACCGGTAATGCACAGATGTGAGACCATATATCCTGTCAGTTCCCTTATTTTTTCTCACTACTTTAGGGCAATTAGTTTTAAATGTATCTGACAGTGCACTGACAGTTAATGTAAATGCATTTTCAATGTGAGTAGGCCTGCTTCCAAGCAGAATGCCATTCCAGTTTGTTGTCTTTAGCCAGGTTCTGGACTTAATTTCACTGGAATCAGATATAGACTTTTTAGTATTTAATTTAACTGAACACCTTTATGCACTGATATAATGTGTATTGAACAACCCTACTTGATAACTGATTTGTATCAACATTAGTAATTACATTGTCAAGGCAAGCAGTTTGTCTTGTCAAGTGATCGTTAATACAGAACAGGTCATGTGATCATAGCATACTGAGTAGGTTAATGTGTGTGTGTCCTTAGTCTTGTATCAGTACTCAAGCCACCAAAAATTAAAATTGTATATTTAGGCCATTTCTCAAAGTGTACAATCAGTTTCTGTAACCTGCACAGATATACCAATATCACTATCTGTTGTGCAGTTATACACGTACAATTGTAAGATTTTACATTGACAGAACAACACTACTGTTTCCAGTAAATTTTCTGTACAGTAATCATACACAGCAAGGGCACTGCAAGTCTATGCCACTACTAACATACATTGAGCACTCCTCCCCCCCCCCTTTTTCACAGTTTTGTATCCATCTACAGTAAACTATTATTAAGTCAAACACTGGTTGTACATAATTATAACTGCAATTGATATTCGCTTGTCCAGTGTTCATTAATCTATATTACTGTAAAAAGACAAATCTGGAAATGTACTTGACTGATTTACTTGAAATGTTTGCACAATACCCTAATAAATGCTTAGATGGATATAGGCTACATTTTTTTAATTGTATATGGTAATGGGAAACACTGTTAGCAGAAATCTCAAAAAGGTCTTGACCAATTTATTTCAAATTTTTACATGATACCCTTATAAACATTCAGAGAGACACAGGCCATATATTCTTTTAAAGACCAACTACCAGTTTTCTGTTAAAACTGACTGTGCCAAAGAAAATGTTTGCCATGCTCTGCTGTGAAAATGTATAGTTTTGTTTTCTTTCTCACAATCAGTTTCAATTATGATAGCTGGGCACTTAAACTGCTAGACAAATTATTTCTTCCATATATGTTCTACCTCATTATATATATTTTAAATGCAAACTGTAAACACCAAACTATACTGTTTTGTTTTATTCCTTGCAGTCTGTTTTCACAGGAAACAGGAACATTGTATTTATGGTTTATGATTAGAATACTACTATGGAAACTAAAATTGTAATAACAAGCAAGGCTCAAGCTCAGAGAGAGAAGGGGGAGAGAAGAGATGGCCATTGGCTGGGAGGGAAGAAATGGATATAGAGAGGGCAGAGGAGGAGATGCACAGAGAGAGGGGGAAGGAGATGGTAGGCGACAGGAGGAAACAGATACGTAGGGGAGAAGGAGATTAGGATGTATGTCCAATTCCCATTCATATTTAGCAATTGTGAAGCAAAACAAACATGCAGTAGCTTGTTTGCTTTCACACATATGCTGGATACTTCCTCTTTTTTTTCCATATACAGCTTGATTATTTTCACACACTGACTGACAACTTACTTTTAGTGTCTTAGCTCGACTCTTTTTTACACACTGACTGGTCACTTGTTTTCAACAAATTCACATGCTCAGGATATGTCAACTTGCCGTTTATATGGATGGGTGGGAATGTTTAGTTTCTTTTCTACAGTCCACCTGTTACAATCTTTTGCACCAGAATATAAAACTCCCTTTTAAACCAGGAGTAGTAAATTATTTCTACCTGTAGTACTGTGGTTGTGAATTGCCGAGTTCATTAAAGTTTCTGTTGTCCACAAATACCGTTAGGGAATATATGTACTGGCATTTAAGTATAAGAAGCCTGAAGAGGCTTCAGCTAGATCTTCAGTTATCAGCCTTAATCTTGATGGCATTGAGTGCAAATAAATGTTTATTTATGGATGAACATAAACAAACATCTTTCCTCCACTGACCATTTGAATTTAGTGGAAAAATGATGTAGAGAGTGTGTTGGATCCCACTCTTATATGACATTTGGGGTAAAAACAAACAGGAGAATGTTTACAGAACTTGGCAATGTTAACACAGCAGTAGGCCTATTGCTTTGAAATTTCTACGATTGTGGTGAGATGGCCCCATCTTCATAACCAAGGTTGCTAACAAAGTTCTGTGTGGTGGCTCTCAACTTGGATGCAAGTCATCCTGGTGGTGGAAAATTTTCAATGCCAGTATTTGGGTGACAAAGGGATGAGAGGTGATGGCGTAAAGTTCGTGATCACATTTTGCGCTAATGTCCTGGATTACATTTGCACCTTCTTACACTGTCTCTTGATGTGAAGGCATGTGACACTTTCTGTTCTTCAGATTTAGAGTTAAGCTCAGCAGCCGCAACGTACTTTTTGAGAACAGTAGGCCCATGGACCAGCACTGGGTTTCATCCTACCGCAAACAAACTCCATTACAACCTCACCGAGTGCAGTGACACTTGATTCCTACATCTGCTCTCCTGTGCTCATTTCCTGAGTGTGTTACAACTTTCATTTTGATAATGAACACAAGATTATCATCTGACATCTATACATCGCTTTGTTTCTGCAGCAGTTCAGTGCGCCAGTCTTACCTGCAAGACGTTTTACCCGAACTTATTTACCTGCAGTTGCAATGAAATTTATTGCACTAAAGTACTTCCAAGAAAGATATTTTCTTCAATATTACAACCAATTGTACAGCTAAACTTTTTAAATATATCCTCAAGTATTAGGCCTACACTTCAGCTAACATAATATACAAATTGTCAAATTTTTAACTGGAATATCTGTAAGTCCCACTCTCTTCCTTGCACCTAATCAACCTCAACACATCTGACTGGATGTAATCAGTCTTAATGCATCTACTACATCTACAACCACATATAAGGAAATCATTACTAATTACTACAAGGCATAAGATTTTGTGGGATTGTATGTGTTTCACAAGACAAATAGAATTTTCATTACCAGAACAAGTAACGCAAAACATTATCTATAATCTCTCTCAGATCACATTGGCAACTCGAGTTCAGATACTCACAATCACTTTGAATACTTATGCTTCAAGTTATCGCTGTTTTAAACAGAGTATGCCTACTCAGGCATTCCCTACAATCTACGTCTACAGGATGTTCTCTCCCAGGTAATGTAGATACTTAGACACGGAGGGAACTGCATCTGGAAAATCACAAGGATTATTATAGCTTTCCAGTAGAAGTGGGCAAAGCATGTAGACCTACGTGTTATCAAATATTTTTCACAACTGTAGGCCTATTTCAGGTAACTTGCATTATTTAATCACTGACTTTCTCTAAAATGTTCCTACATAAAAGGAGAGTAAATGCTTCAACACAATAGCAGATACAACATCAAGATTGAGAGAGAAGTATCACAGATAGTAAATGGGGATAACAGCAATTAATAAAGACAAACATTGACTTCTACATTTTTTGTTTTCGAAGTACACAGCAAAATTGATCTCTGAACTGTCAAACAGCTTTAAACTTGTTCTTCAATTTCTCCTTAACCACATTTATTCTTTTAGTACAGATAGTCTGTTTTCAATTTTTGAGATACATGTAAATCAAAATTGGTGCAAATTTACTTAATATATACTGTTCAGAAAAGTGGGCTTTACAAATTGTTATCCCTTCTGGGAATCAAGACAGTGAATAGAATTTGTATTCCAATTTTTCTGGTTGTCCACTAAAAATGCATACAAGTGACTGTGGACATCTGTTAAAAAGGATATCGGGCCGCCACTTCCATACAATAATTTTATGTTTAAGGTATCAGATGCCCAGAAATTTTTAAATACGTGATCCTCTGTGATTGTTGATGAAAACAGTTGTTTTACAGTCATCACAGAGTTGATTTCAGGTATTCCCCCCATGTTTTGCAAAATGTAATCAGCTACATACGTTAATGCTTGTCTGTCATTGCTTACATCAGCCTCTTCACCATCACTGACACCACTGCTGCATTATCAGCAAGGACACTATATAAAACATTTTCATCAGTTATGAAAACATCTTTTGTGGAGTCAAGAAAGCTGTCATGTAATTGCCTTAAATTGCATAATGGCACACAACTAACACATTCACAATTATGTAATGAATTTATAGGTAAGGATAAGTAATTGTTTGTAACTGTTTTCAGTGTTGCTACGGACTGAAGGCAGGTTGGGTTGGTGTTTGAAACACAGTGTTGCCTCATACTACAGAAAACATTCTCCAGTGGGTCTTGATTAAAGGTCCTCATGCTTAAAAAATTGAAGCCATTAAAAAAAATCTGCACTAAATGAACATCAGTGATTATTGTAGTTTGCCACCCACTTATGAAACTGGATATTTTGTCTTGCCTCTCCCTGTTCCTAACTGCAACACTTTCTATTTATCCAATTCCTTTAATACACTGTACCACATTTCAGTATGAGGTGCCCCTGGAGAGAGGGCACGCTTACAAAATTTAGTACCTTGTGGATAATAATGGGAGCTGTCTAGTGAATTGAAGAGGCAATCTATCTTTTCAACAAATTGTGCAGTGTATATTAACATCTGCAGGTAAAATATTAAATGCTACATAGGTCTCAATAACAGTAGCAATTCTAACTAAGCTGGGCTGCATGTGTTGTAACTTCCATTTTAGTAAAAGAATTCTTAAAGTCAAAATGACTCCTCTGCAATTTTGGCAAGTCTTAAACATTTTGTCCTGATGCAGAAGAAAAGTCCTCTGAATAAATTCAAAACTGGCCTCCTTTTTAAACCCAAACTGAACTTTATTTCTAGTTGAGTATTTCTAGTATACTTTAATAGGTGTGGGACATAAATGACTGCAATAGGTAAAAAATGAAATGGACTGGATTCACTTGTTTACTGACTGCAGAGTCCCTTCAGTGCTCCCCGGTTGGCTGCACTCTGATGACAAATTGTATGAACTGCCATCAGCTCTATTTGCAGTTGCTTATAACGTAGATAATAAGAACTTTTAAAGTAGTACCTGAAACTGAGCTCTGAGTGAAGAGATATGCGGCTACCTGCCTCCAAATTTTGCATATGCCACTGACCAGACTACCAACACATCATGGTCTGCACATATATTTGCCCTTCTTATATCGTGAAACCCACTGATTTGCTGCTTATTCACATCATAATAAAAAATTGTCTCCAAAGACACTTCATCAAGGAACAAAGCAAAATATTTATCATTGTTGTGCACTGCCTTCGCTTCTGCTTTTATTACATTCATCACTGCAGGACTCAATCCTGGCTTGGAAGGTGCAACACACAACAGAGGTTTCATATGAGTCACAGAAGGAAGGCAAAAATGAACTAACAAATACCTGTATGGGCAAGGGTTTTGCTTGTACAAGGACAGAGCAAATACCTTGTCTTCGTATGTCCATTACCTAGCTCTTGTTGCTGCTATCATACAAAGCTTTAAGCGGTTCTCATTCATTTTTCCTATGATGTAGCTTTGTTTTAAGTTCTGGTAGCCCTGTTAAAGCATTCCTATGAATCTTGGACTTTTTTTTCGATTATCTGAGTCTTAAGTCTGCTTTTGAAACTCCACTAGCCAAAACTCCCTCTGCCTTCACAGCTTACAAGGACTACTCCACATCAGATGCAACTCTTTAGTTTGTCTTGGAAATCTGTAGAAATACTTATTGTTAACTTTCTCCATTTAACCTACGTAACATGCAGATGAAAAACCCCGGAATTTATAGTAGTATTCAACGTCAATTTCTTGAGTGGATTATTCTGAAAGACGCAAAATTCCTTACTACATTCACTAGAAACAACTGTTGATGACATATCAGTCGTATTTAAAGAAACAAAAGGAAACACACAAGTTGATTCGCGATTTCCATATAGCTATCACCGCTGTGGGGCTGTGTAGATGCTTTATTTGCGAAGGTTTCCATCATGCTCCTAAGTTGAAGATGGGTGGGATAATCAAATGTAAACGATCTCATTATGGTACCGAGTCTTAGAGGATGCCTCTGTTAATTATACGGTTTATTATTTAAAACAGATACCAGCCACACGCATAATTTAAAGAATGTTATTTAAAGCACATCAATGCCGGTTTGGATTTGTCACAATTCCATATTACGATGTTTGTGAAAGATTTTATTACTTTTCTGCTATCGCTTCGTTCTGCAATCGTTATTGCGCACCACTATAAACAAAACGTTTTGTATTTGTGAACTTTCAACAGATTTTTTTTCTTTTTAACCGTAATAGGAACACACAAGACATGACCGTAAAGTAAAATAAAACATGAAATATATCGAAAACATACTTGGTGTGCGTAAGTTTTCGGCACACTGCATGCTTTATTTAACTTAATATCATTCCATTTGTTTATATGTAGCTTAAAATGAAAAAAATTCTCTTCCCAGTTAATCGGATTTCGAATGAAGAACTTTTAATTTTAGGGCAGAAAATGTACACTGCGAAACGAGGCCCTAGCAGGAAAGTAAGAAAATCTGTAGGCGCCATCTTACACGGATTTGTAATAAATCCGAAATCGGTGATGGTTTGATTTCAATAAACTTTTTTGAACCATAATTGTGGCTGGCTGCTTATTAAATTCTAAATTTTATAACTATACTGCAGCCATGGTTGCGGCAATGACTGCTTACAACCTTCCCCTCGCAAAATCAGTCCCTAAACAACTTGAGTCATCCCTTTTACAGCTTTCTTTAATGGCCAACCCTCCTCCTTTATCCGGGCTTGGGACCGGCAACAGCTTCCGCAGTTAACTCACTGTACAGAAGCTGCAGGCGGAGTTAAAGAACAACCATTTATCTATACGCTTAACAACAAAGATATTACATATTTGTATTTAATTTATATTGCTCTCTCAGAGAGCGTGAGGCACAGAGTCGGATATTTAAAAGAGAAAGAATGCAGAGACAAACGAGTGTGGAACCAATGCAATGAAATTTATAGCTCTTTTATTCCTGTGGGCGTAACGGTAGCAGTTCCTGGCATAAATAAATTATTTTTTGTCTTACGTTTTCTACAGAAATAGTGTGGTACTTCAGTAGTTTAATAAAATTTTACAATGACAGCTCAGCAAGCACTCATTACTACGTGTTTCGTAACGTCTGCACGAGATGGCAGCACGAGTATCCTCTATCTCTGACAACTAGCAGCAGTGATCTCCATAGTATAGAGATCACTGAGTAGCAGACGTAATGTACATCTGTGGTACAACTATATTTTCGCGGAGCTCATCGGATTTCAGGATATTTACCACATCTTTTAAATAAATGTTCGTCCAGATGAAACGCAAAGACAAGAACCACTGGACACGTCCAGCAAATTTTTCTATTTGCCTTTTTATTATTTATTTATATGCACGAATAGCTCTCCTTGAGGATACGATAAATGGACTGATTTGATTTGATTGATTTATTATTGGTCCTGTAGGTCATACAATTTGTACACCAAAGCACATCATGATATAGGATAAGTCAATTTGAAAAATTTTGTTAATAAGGTATACGACGAGAGATGACACTCATCCTCCATCAGCTCCTTTCCCGGTTCCCCCCCCCCCCCCCCCCCTTCGCTTTTACTCTCCTTTCCCCCCCCCTTTTTGTTTTCCAATCTCCTGTTCAGTTTCCCCCCACCTGCTCTCGACTGTGGTGTCACCTTTGCCGACTTTTTCGTGCTGTGTTCTAGTGACTATTCAGTGTTGTGTTGCGAACAGAAACCATGCTGTCGCTGGGTGTGCGTTTTATATACTTTGCGAACAGAATCCAGACTGTCGCCGTGTTTTTTTAATTGTCTATTGTTTCCCCTGTCTGCTCCGTATGTATTTTTATTCGCTTCATCATCCCTCTGTTGTTTGTTTTCATTTCCCCATTTTCTTTTCACCTTGTTACTCAATGAGTCCCCGATTTTATCGCCTGTTTTTTTATTATTATTTATTCTCCTGCTCTTTGTCAGAAAACCTGTAGGCTGCAGAGCGGCGTCCTAAGCTGCTGCCAGCCCGCCCCCTTCGGGGGGAATTGAAATTCAAAAAAAAAAAAAAAAAAAAAAAAAAAAAAAAGATGACAGTAGTGGTACGTAACTCACATAGTAGAATACATATAGGATATATAGACAAAATATAAAAAAGGTGGTGCATACTTCACATAGCAGAATACATATAAGAGATACAGACAGAATATGAGTGACAAACAATAATTAAATTATCTTACTAAGTAGAAATATCTACAAGTGAATATACAGCTTATTACAAGTACCGGTAATTAAAATATTGTGGTACATAGTTCACATAGCAGAATACATATATGAGATACAGACAGAATATAGATAAGATACAATAATTAAATTATCTTACTAAGTAGAAACATCTACAACTGAATAAACAGCTTATTGCAAATAATTAAAATTTTGTTTCAAGAAATTCATGTACGGAATAGAAACTGATTTAGTAGCAATTTCCTTAATTTAATTCTCATTATTTCTGGGTTTTTGATTGTTTTTATGTCTGTTGGGAGGTGGTTGTATATTTTAATGCCCATACATTTAACCCCATTCGCATATAATTTTGTGTTGTGGGCTATAATTTGTAACTGTGTTTTGTTTCTGATGTCATGCGTGTGGCAGTCTGCATTTCTGTCGAGGGCATCCAAGTGCTGTACTGTAAAACAAGCTAGTTCCAATATATAAGGGCATGGCAGTGGCAGGATTTTTAGGTGTTGAGATATTGGTTTACAGTGTTCAGTTCTTTTTTTACATTTCATTATTCTTACTACTTGTTTTTGTAACTTGAAAACTGTGAGAGACTCAGAGCTCTTTCCCCAGAAGATTAGGCCATAGATCAAGACAGACTCGTACAGGGCATGGTACACCAGCTTCAAGGTATCTACAATGGCTGTGTCTTTTAATGATCATAATAGATAGCAGGTTTTACTAAGCTTTTGTGACAATGCCTCAATATGTGGTTTCCAATTTAGTGTGTTACTGATGGTAAGTCCAAGAAATTTGGTGTCCTGCCTGTTCATAATGTCATCTTTGCCGATAACTATAACTGCATTGAAGGGGGTTTTATTTTGTCTAGTATGGAAGTTCGTACTTACAGTTTTTTGAGTATTTATGAGTAGTCTATTTGCTTCAAACCACGATTGTAAATGACAAGTAGTTTCATTAACTGCATCTTGCAATGTGTCACCTCTACTGGTTATCAGGATATTTGTGTCGTCCGCATACAGAAAGGAACTGGCATTTGGTATGTGTTCTGGGAGATCACTTATGAACAATATGAAAAGAACAGGGCAAGGACAGATCCCTGAGAGACGCCATTTGTTGTATGTAGTATATCTGACCTGCAGTGCCTGAATGTCTCTGATTTTCTTATTTCTACATATTGCTTTCTTTGACTAAGGTAGCTATGGAGCCAATTGTGGACTACACCTCTAATCCCATACATATGGTCTTATGGAGTTTCATAAGCAGCAGCTTGTGGTCGACCATGTCAAAGGCCTTGGACTGATCAAGAAATATACAGACAGCAGGTTGTTTATGGTCAACGAAACTTGAGCACTTTTCTAGAAATGCATATAGAACATGTGTGGTGGACCTATTTTTCCGAAATCTGTGTTGGGAAGATGTGATTATGTTGTTAGAATTTAAACATATTTGTAATCTAGTTAACATACAGTAGTCAAATATTTTTGACAAGGCATATAGTATAGCAATTGGCCTATTGTTTGTCACGTCCGTTTTCTCTCCCTTCTTGTAGAGAGGTATAATTTTAGCAAGTTTTAGCTGGTCTGGAAATGTTCCCTCTAGAAATGAGGTATTTATGATATTTGACAGGGGTCCACTGATGTAATTTGAACATTTATGAAGTAAGAAGCGGGGCATCAAATCATGCCCTGCAGAATAAATCTTTTTGACTCTTTTTTTTAATAATATCTTCAATTTCATGCGGTGTTGTAGGAGATAGGAAAAAGGAGTTCAGAGGAGTATTATTTTTGAGACAAGACTGTGCAGTGTTTGGAGAGTTAGTCAGGAGATTTGTGGGAGGAGAGTGAACAGTATGTAAAGAGTTGGTTAGGAGATTTGTGAAACTTTCTGAAAAATAGTAGTTGAATTTATTGGCAATTTTATGTGCATTTTCAGTCTTTTGTCCTTCTATATTTAGTGTGATTTTATCCTCTATCCTTAACTTTCTACCAGTCTGTTCATTTATTATACCCCAGATGCACTAAAAAAGCTCATAATGCTAAAACAATTAGGTGCTCTTCCAACATTTATTGGAAGAGCACCTAATTGTTTTATCATTATGAGCTTTTTTGGAAGAGCACCTAATTGTTTTATCATTATGAGCTTTTTTAGCGCATTTTATAAATCTCCTGTATGTGTTTTTGTAATTTTTATAGTATACCTTGTACTCTTTGGATTTGCCACTGTCGAGTTTGCTAAGTCTCTGCAGCAGCCTCATCTTTTCTGATAAAGTTTTAATACCTTTTGTGACCCAAACATTCTGTTTTTTGTTAGTGATAGTCTTTGTTTTCTCTGGGAAATGGCAATTAAAGTAATATTCAAATATCTGCAGAAAATTGTCATATTTTTCATTTGTTGTTGAGGAAGTAAATACACTTTGCCAGTCTTCTTTCTCTAAGCTAAGTACAAAGTTGTTGATGTTGCTATCACTATAACTTCTACATTTAATAACTGTTTCTCCTGATGGGAGTACATTGAATGGTGGATTAAAATATATTTTTAGTGCACTGTGATCTGAAAAACCAATATAATTTTTACTGTGCAATCAGTGTTAGTAGCAACCTGATCAAGACAGCTGTTTAATCTCGTAGGACATATAACTTTCATATTTAAGTTGAATGACATCATTAAATTTACTAATTGGGACTTTCAAGCAGATTCTTCAAGGAAATCAATGTCGACAGCTTCTTTGTGTTAATTTTCGTTACTTCCAGACTTCCTTCATCCTTCCAGATTGTTATTCCATTTATTCCTGAGTCCACTTTCTTCCGATTGCAGACCTCATCTTTTTTCCCATGAAATTCTGCCTTTTGGGTTGCTTCCCTAAGAAGTATTCTGTTATCTATTATTGCTTCCCTAAGAAGTATTCTGTTATCTATTACATTCATTCTAAGTCCAGTGTATTTCATATCATTGTCAATTTCAGTGAACTGTGTAGGTTTGGATTTGTAGCTGGTTAGTAAGTTGAAGGCCTGCTTCGTTGGTCTCTTAGTATCCATTCGGTATATGTGCCCATAAAATTGTAATCTTCTTTTTCTCATCACATCAATTAGCATTTCCACTTTCAAATAGAGCTATTTATAGTTCTATATATTTTTTGTCATTTGGAATGCCCTTACTATTTTATATACGATACTCTGCTTTCCATGGTATCTTTCCTTTTGTACTGCTTGTTATCAGTTCTCCTAGGTACTGGTATTTAAAGAAGTTTGTTTTAGATGTTGTGTTGTGATGAATTAAGATGTGGAAGGGTATCATTGATGTTTTTCATGAAGTGTGTTTTTTCATATGATACTTTAGCCCTATTTTGCCTGCTTCTGTCTGTAGTTCTGTGATTTGTTCTTTGGCACTATCTAGTGAGTCAGTAATTAATGCCATGTGATCTGCAAAAGTTAGAAAGTCTGTGGTTATTTTATTTGGGTTTCTCCATCGTTTATTTACGGAGATACCGCGGTCAATCTTATAAGACATCACACACACCAATAATGTGTACTTAGTACCTATATATTGGTTTTAGTCTGTTATTTGATTAACATGGGATATGGGGATATACCACACAATATTTATCACCACTTTTTTCAGAATATTTTACGATATCGTATTTACTTATAGATCTCAGAATGGAAGTGTGTGTATTTACAAGCAGTGCCATGCCTTGTATCGAATATATTGAAGTCTTCTGCCTTACTTACTAGCAATTCAACCACAAACTTTAATGTCAAAGTAGCTTATGTTAATATATTTCACCATTTTGTTGAATATGCTAATTGCACTCGTCAGTATTCCATCGTGCTCAGGTAGTTACTAACACATACTGTGTGGTTATCGAGTGGCCAACAGAAAACAAGATCAACAGCTGTAAATTATCAGTGTTTGTGGATCATGTAAGCAGGGAAGATACAGTCAAGCTAGCAGGAGTTGATGGCATACCCAGCAGAAACTTGCAGTTCTTCCTGCCAAATATTACTGACCCCGTCACTTATTATGCAACTCCTCATTACAGACAGGCATTTTTCCTGATCAGCTAACAACATCCAAAGTGATTCCAATTCTCAAAGTTACTGGCAAACATAAAGTGATAAACTGTCGCCCCATTACATTAACAGCCTGTTTTTCAAAAGTATTAGGAAAATAATGTACATTAAGTTAATACAGTTTATAAACAAAAATGGATTATTAGCCAGTCCTCAGTATGGTTTGCAAAGTAAGAAATCAAGTAAGATGGTAATCGACGAACATATAACCACTGTTTTAAAAGCCATTGATGAAAAACAACAAACAGCAGGTGTATTTTTAGATTTATCTAAAACTGTTGACATGGTAAACCACAGAACACTTATAAATAAGCTTTGAGTACTATGGTAGTATGGGATTAGCAATTCAATTCATTCATTCATTTCTCAGAGACTAGAAAAAAAAGTGTGCATTAGAAATGTAGATGGAAAAGTAAGAATACCTGTCAGAAGAACACCCAGTCAACTTTGTGGTACCTCAAGGGTATTTTAAACAATAAATTATGGCTGGATAACTCTGTGGTTCACCTTCTCACTACAGAGCATAGACCAAACAACATTTTATTGATAGGACTTTCATATGGTTGCAAAAAAAGGACAATTTTTGTAGAGGGAAACATTCCACGTGGGAAAAATATATCTAAAAACAAAGATGATGTGACTTACCAAACGAAAGCGCTGGCAGTTCGATAGACACACAAACATACACATGAAATTCAAGCTTTCACAACAAACTGTTGCCTCATCAGGAAAGAGGGAAGGAGAGGGAAAGACGAAAGGATGTGGGTTTTAAGGGAGAAGGTAAGGAGTCATTCCAATCCCGGGAGCAGAAAGACTTACCTTAGGAGGAAGAAAGGACAGGTATACACTCGCACACACACCCATATCCAACTGCACATACACAGACACAAGCAGACATTTGACATTTTACAAATGTCTGCTTGTGTCTGTGTATGTGCGGTTGGATATGGGTGTGTGTGCGAGCAGACATTTGTAAAATGTCAAATGTCTGCTTGTGTCTGTGTATGTGCAGTTGGATATGGGTGTGTGTGCAAGTGTATACCTGTCCTTTTTTCCCCCTAAGGTAAGTCTTTCCGCTCCCGGGATTGGAATGACTCCTTACCCTCTCCCTTAAAACCCACATCCTTTCGTCTTTTCCTCTCCTTCCCTCTTTCCTGATGAAACAACCGTTGGTTGCGAAAGCTTGAATTTTGTGTGTATGTTTGTGTTTGTTTGTGTGTGTATCGACCTGCCAACGCTTTCGTTTGGTAAGTCACATCATCTTTATTCTGAAACATTTAGTCAATAATTACTTTCTATATGCCTTAAATTCAGCTTGAATCATATTCAGGCCTGCAGGAGCCACAAAATACATAGGTATTCAGTCAATAAATTCCCCATCTACTGATTTTATAGTTATAAGCTCAACACTTATAACCTTTAACACTGGATAAATCAGGGATTAATACACTGTTCTAGTTTAAATTTCTTTGATGCTGGGCCTATTAAATGGTTGCTTGATCAAAATGTCTCTCTCCCTCTCCTCTCTTCTCTACCACATTAGGCCATGCATTGCACAATAGTGCTGATGAGCATCTTGTGAAAACTTTTGGGCTGTCTGTGTCTTCCATGCCGGGTGTAGAATACTCGGTGTTGCAATTGCCTAAATGTAGAAAACACACATCAGCTTTATGTGAGAAGATTGCACATTATACATTGTGTGAACTCATGGAAGCTTCAGAGCTGAGAGACCTGGAAGGTACTTAATGCAAAGATATGTGAAGTTAATGTATTATGTGCTGAGGAGTAATTCATCATAACATATTACAAGATAGCAGTTCTGAACTGAAGAGGGAAGTGTCTAAGCATAACGAGTTGAACACAACACTTGAGCTGTTACGACACTTACACTTCACTGCTACTTCAGGAGACCGGAACCATGTGGCTACCCATACTACTGCCCCCAACATCATGGCAAATGTGGTCGATGACCTTAGCCAACAGCTGCTGCAAGATTTCCCAGTGCTAATGGACCCAGTTATTAGCGAAGAGCAAAAGAAGCCATACAACTCATCACCATATCTTAACAGCACCAGGGCAACTGGACACTGCCAGACCTCGGTGGTTAATCCCAATAAGTTACATGCTGCACAATTTGAGTTCGAGAAGGTGATTTATAATGGATATGTGACACAATCTCACAGATGGTACAGAATAAGGATAGCTCATGAAGAATGTGTGGCAATTATAGGGGCTTAAATGCTTGCACCATTCCAGGCAGATACCTGGTTCCCATGTTGCCAAATGTAACAACAGTGTGGCGGACACTTGTGTTTTTTTAGCATAACAGATTGTGCAAGGGCTTTCTCACAAATCCCCATGCCTCAAAACGATGAGCATAAAACTGCAGTGACAATCCTCTTTGCTTGGGAGGAGGTACAGTTTCTAGACTGCAGCCTTTCTCATGGGCATTTCACCTCTTCCTGAGAAGGTCAACAATAATGTGCAGATGCCTCTTGACTCCAACATTTAAAGGCCATAGATGATTTCTTGGAATTTTGAACTATTATAGGTGACACTTGTTACATTTTGCTGAGGTATATTCATGGTCAGAAAAAAACAGTACACCTTGAACGAGGTAGGACATACATATTCACAAGACCTGTACATTAGTATGTTCTGCAGAAATGATTACCATTTGAAACACATTGGTCCGTGGGTTCGAGGCCAACACTGATATCATGGCGCAACACCATCCACTGGTAGAATGTGCTTGCGCATCTCTTTGTAATTATAAACCAAAGGTAATGGATCAATGTGACTTGAGCAGATGTGCAGGATGCCTCACAGATGTATGCACGAACTGTACCATCAAATCAGTGTGTTTGAAAGAGGGTGAGGGCGCATTATTGGCATGAGAGAATGTGATGCATCCATCTGGGAAATTGCTGCTCATATAGGACCAAGTGTTTAGGCAGTGCAATGGGTGCGTGCAGAATAGTTTATAGAAGGTCACAGAACACGACGAGATGGGTAAGTTCGCACCACCCAGACCAATGGATTTCAATTTTGCTGACTATGGCAGAGAGGTACAAAAGGTGTCAGTCTCTTTCACCCAGGCCATTACCACAGACAGGAGTAGCAATTTGAGAGCCTACTGTTCAGAGAGCTCTGAGAATGTGCAGTTGCAAATATATTCAAACCACAAGCTGTCATCCTGCCAGTAACAGGATAGCAGAGCGTATGTACTGCACATTGGAGGTGGTATTGGCTTGCTGTATGGAAGTCTCATTGGACGTACTGCCTTTAGTACTATTAGGGCTACATATTTTTCTGAAAGGGGAATTCAGTTGCTTGGCTGTTCAGCAAATTTATGGCGAGCAGTTATTAGTCCTAAGTGAATTTTCTCCTCCACACCTGACCATGAGCTATTGATTGGGCAGTCCAATGCATTCTTGCATAAACTGCTCTAGCACATGCAACAGCTCTTGTCAAAGAATCCAGGCTGACATTGTGACAGACACATTTTCTTCCATTGAGATTTAGTCAGGTATGATTTTGTGTGACTGAGAGATGACACTGTTAAATCACTACTCTCTCCACAATATCACAATATACTGGCTCCTTTAAGGTAATAGACCACAGTGATAAAACATTTGTGATTGATAAGCGTGGTAAATGGGATACTGTATCTGATGAGCACCTCAAGCCTGCTTACACACAAGACAATCGGTCTACAGCAGTGAGCGACCCATCAGAACTGTAACTCAGTGACAAAATTTACTGCATGACACATCACATGTGAGATTATGCATGCCTGTTCCAGATTCTTCAGGAAACGAGGTGGTATTCTCACAGTCTAGCATGTAGATAAACTGTAGATACCTTCTGGTTAGAGGAGCTCCTGGGTTTTCTAATTCCTTTCAGGTTAGGGAGTTGAACTGTGCTGGTCAAATTTGTGATGTGATGCAGGACCACAAGAGCCACAGCTTTCCAAAAGCAGCTGATGTGGTGACCTTGATAGACAGAGCCTACCAAGGTTGAATGCAAATATTAAAATAAAATTTCTCCTGTGGTATATATATCACATTTAGTTGTGTTGACAAGGTATTTTGCCCTATGCAGAATGTATTTAATATGTATATAAAATGTTAATCACTTACAAAACATTTACATATTTGAAATGGAATCAGCTACTCCCACAATGTCCTCAATTTTCTTGCCTGAATCATCACTGCCCTGCTACTCACACATTTAGAAAAACATGAAAAATTATAGATGTCACTGTATGCTGGCAATTGACATGTTTTTTCTGTATAAATGACTGATTATTTCTATTCAGGAAATATGAGAAACATCTTTAATCTGCATTTGCATGAAAAAAAATCTTCTACACCATACATTTTATTGCTATTGGTAGATTGCTGAGGATTTTTTAAGCTGCATATTTCACCTCCTTCTTCACCACAGTTATATTCCTTAAAGGGTAATGCAGGTCATTTTCCTTTTAATGTTGCACTTGTGGATATCTTGTTACTCTCAAACACAGATGGACCGTTGATAAAAATTTTTGTAGGTGAATAAATATGCTGGGAGGCTGTGGGTAATATTCCTAGCTGCTGGAACAGACACCTGGAAGATGTATGTTTGTAAACCCTGTACATAATTCTAATTAATGTCTTGTGTGCAATGAACACTTTTTGCCTAAGTGAGGGGCTACCCCAGAATATTACCCCATAAGACACCATTGAATAAAAATATGTTAACTTAATAACTTGTGTATCACCAAATTTTGCAATTATTTTTATGGCAAAGGTAGCTGAACTAAACATTTCAGCTGGTGTACTATGTGGTTTTCCCACTTTATGTTTCCATCAATATGTACACCTAACTGTCTACCCTTTTCATTAATTCTTCTTGGTATACTAAATGAGTGATAAAATGTCAGTGGCTACAGGGTTTTAAAAAAAAGCAGCATTTTAAGGGTAGGGAGGACAGCAAGAAACCAAATTTTAAGAGAGGTTAAGATTGAAACAAAGCTTCAGATTGAGAAAGAAACCAAACAACATACACTGATCAGTCAGAACATTATGACCACCTAACAAAAATCTGGTACGTCCACTTTTGGTATGTATAACAGCAGCAACATGTCATGGTATGGAAGCAGTGAGGGCTTCATAGATCGCTGGAAGGAGCTGGCACCACATCTGCAGGCACAAGACACCTAAATCCTGCAAATTCCTGGAGGGGGGGGCAATGAGCTCTGATGCTACGTTCAATCACATCCCAGATGTGTTTGACTGGGTCCAGATCTGGTGAGCTGGGAGGCAGCACATTAACTGGAACTCATCCCTGTTTTTCTTGAACCACTACATCACATTCCTGGCCTTGTGAAATGGCACGTTATTGTGTCGAAAAATGCCACTACTGTTGGGAAACATGGCTGTCATGAAGGGGTCTACATGGGCTGCAACCAGTGTGTGATACTCCTTGGGCATCATGGTGCCTTGTACAAGCTCCGCTAGACCCATGGATGCCCACATGATTGTTCCCCAGAGCACAATGGAGCTGCCGTCAGATTGTCTCTGTCCCATAGTATAGGTGTCAAGGAGCTATTCCCCTAAAAGATTACAAATTCACACCCTCCCATCAGCATGATGAAGTAGGTATTGGGATTCATCTGACCATGCAACAATCTGCCACTATTCCAATGTTTAGTACCAATGGTCATATGCCCATTGCAATCGTAGTTACCAATGTTGTGGATTAACAATGGCACATGCATGGGTCGTTGGCTGCAGAGGCCCATCATTAGGAGTGTTTGGTGCACTGTGTGTTCAAACACACTTGTACTCTGCACAGCATTAAAGTATGATGTTAATGCTGCCACAGTTCACTGCCTGTCCTGTTTGACCAGTCTCCCCAGCCTATGACTTCTGACATCTGTAATGAGGAGTAGTTACCCAAACCCTCAAGTCTGGATGTGGTTTCACCACACATTGAAGACACTCACCACAGCACTCCTCAAACACATGACAAGTCCTTCAGTTTTTGAAATGCTCATGCCAAGCCTCTGGCCCAAAACAATCTGCCCTCGGACAATCTCAGGAAGATCACACACCTTCCCCATTCTACACATAGACAGCACAATCACAGATACTACATGCACCATGCATATTTCTGACTAGCATTCATTCATCAGGTGATGCTGCCTTCACCTGGATGGGTTCATGTCGATGGTAGGTCAATGGTCATAATGTTCTGGCCGATCAGTGTAATTCTGGCATATTGCATCAGCACAAACAGCTGTTGTTTCAAAACTTTTAGCAGTCAGCAGAAATTTTATTACCACCCAATTTCAACTCAGTCAGTGGGGAATATCAGCTATCTTTACGGCATCAAAATATTTGAGCAATAAATAGTAAAATTAATGTACTAATTATCTCCATTCATGAATCACAGTCATCAAGCCCAGCTGACAAAATCTACCTCTCTGGACATTATATGACCACTGGTATAGATGTGTTAAGTGTTAGGCACTTGATTTTGAATTGATGAGTAATCATGTACATGTAGATGTAAAAACTGACAGCCTGAAAAAAGCCTTCTTTCAAAGTGTAGTCGCATGAGTAGGACTAAAAAATAATGTGTTGATTAATGTTAACAATAATCATGTATAAGTATCCCATAAACTCATTCATTTCACGCCATTCTGATACAAGATTTTAAATTATCTACAGGGTATGTAAATTACTAACTAATACTTTTTTATTTATTATGCATTTTTAAGCAGTAAAAAAAAGTCTTTTGTGTACACACACACCTACATAAATAACATATGTGGTGTAACAGATATTTTAGATCCTTATTGTCTGTCAAGATACAAAATTGTCCATCATACTACGCATGATATACTCAACATAATATATAAGTTTAGTCTAAGTGAAATTATATCTCCTTTATTGTAAGTGAAATTATAATTAGTACTTAAGATCATCTTTAGGGCATATTTTGAGCCCTTTGATTGTACAAAATGCTTTTTCTCTAAGCCATTTCAGTGTGGTGTTTCTAAACATTCTCAGTGACACAGTATGTGCCTGCAACAAGTTAAATATTTTAACCCCCATGTGTCTGTAATTATCCTGAGTTTTCTTAAATCTAGCGACTGATATCAATCTGATCTTTTTGGCTTCCAAGTCTTTTCGAGCTGTAACAAAAGTGCTAGGGGTATGGATTTACACAACATAATACAAGGCAAGTGATTTACATGTATTATGAAGAGTAAATGTCCAAACACAGTACCTTGTGGCACTCCCTGCTTTATATTCAAGACATTTAACTTCAAATTATTGAACTGCACAATTTGTTTACTGTCACCCAGGAAGGATCTGATCAGATAGAGTTCTGAGCCTCTAAAAATGTAACAGTAGTGTTTCTAATGGAATTCTATGACTGATAGAGTCAAATGCCTTACTGAGATCTGCAAGCATAGCATTAAAAAATCCTCTAGATTCTAATGACGGTAGTGTAAATGAAACAATACTGTCAACTGCTTTTACTGTTGACAGGCTGGACTTGGAGCCATATTGTGAGTCACTTAGAATATTTTTTACAGACAGCTTTGACCGATTTGGAGCTTTATGTAATTTTTTTAGTTTTCAGTTTAGTTTATTAGCATACTTTGCCTCACTTGTGTGATATGGGAACTGTCACAATTCTTCAAATTAATACAACAAAATATAAAATTATTATTTTACAATGTTTTAAAAATGACACAATGAACTAATGCAGTGGAGTTAAACATCCTCTCTGAACAAGTAAATAAGGATTCGGCATACATATAGTACACTTCAAGAACAAACATTTATCACATCATTTACAGTCAAAAGAATAAACAAACGAAATATAAAATTTACAATGAGAACAGCATGATTGTACTGATAATGAAGAAAATACAAGTGTTTGTTGATGATTTAGGGATACAAAATATCCCTCCATGTTATAAAGACATTTATTTAACAGTTAACTTTCTAATTTCAGACTTAAATTGTCCCTCCTCTACGATTCCCTTGATGCAAATTGGCAGAGCATTATACAGCTTTATTCCATAAAAACTCAAATGTTTTTGAGTTTTTTGTTTTTCTTGCTGTTTCTACTGCAGATTCTTACTGGTACATATATCATCATTTTGGAAATCTGAATTTATATGTAAACTACTCAAGTGTGTTCTTGTGCATAGTACTCTTTTGAATACATACAAATATGGTGCTGTATGTGTTTTTAACTGCATGAATGAGAGCCTGCAGTGTGTTTGTGGAGAGCTGTGTGTAATAATTCTAATGGCTCTTTTCTGTAATTTAAAAATGTTTCTCAATATACATGCCCAAAATTTTTGTAGACTGTACTTTCTGTGTTCCTTGTCACCCAATAATAAATGGTCATCCTTTTCATTTACTTTACTATACTGGCATGCAATTTGTTTTGTTTAAATTAAGTGATAACTTATTAGTATTAAACCACTGTTGCACACGATTCAGAACTTTTTCAGCTGTAGTGAATAAAGATTTTCTGTCATCACTTATAACTTTGTTTGTGTCATCTCCAAATAACATAATTTTGGATGAACTGTTTGGGATTTTAATGTCATTATATAGATCAAGAAAAATAGTGGGCCAAGAACTCTAACCTGCAGGACACCTGCTTCCACTTTCTTAGCATGTGATGCTTTATTTTTACTTATTTTAAGGTGAGTTCCACAACTTAAGTTCTATCTTGGAGACAGGATTCAAAAATTTCCTCCCAATTCCTCCAATGCCTATTGCCTCCAGTTTGTCAAGTATAATTTGATGGTTTACTGTATCAAAGGCCTTGGAAAGCTCTAGGTTGATTCCTACCACACTTTTGCTATTGTGTAAATTCATAACATACTCTTCTGTATAGGCCTGCATAGCTGTTTGTGTGTTGTAACCTGTATGAAAGATATGCTGGCAATAATTCAGAATACTGAAGGTGTCAAGGTAGCTTATGAGTTGGATTTTTATCAGTTTTTCAAATATTTTTGAAAAAGATTGAAGGAAGGATATAGATCTGTAGTTTTCTACCTTACATGCATCTCCATGTTTGAATAGTCGTCTAACCTGAAAGATTTTCAGCCTCTAGGGGAACACACCTTCACTGAATGAGAAACTGACAATATCTATCAGTGGTTTTAAACTCTGTGAGGCAACTTTTTTTTGTGACACTGGCACTTCGTACATTCCTGCAGACATTTTTGATTTCAGACTATTACTTACTTTCAACATTTCATGTTCATCTGTGGGACTTATTCTCAAACTGCTGACTACTTCATTATTGTTATTTTCTCTTGTTTGATAAAGTTCTTGCTTAGTTTCTCAGGTACACTTGGAAAGTAATTATTAGTGTAACTTTATATCTCATGGAAAACTGTTTTTACTCAGTATCTTAAAAACTGAATTTGTAAATATACTGTACATCTGATGCCAGGGAGCTCTCTCCTGAAAAATATGTACATACAAGTATTGTAAAAATGAGAGTGCAAAAGTGCCAAATTGCATTATATGTGAAAGATATCCCACTAAACTAAAGAAAATTGCGTAAAATGCCCAAGTAAAGAATTTTCTGTTGCAAATTATGCTGAGACAAACATCATAAAAATGACCCTAGCAAATAATACTTGATATAACAGTATTGAAATTAATGAAATTTTGTCCAACATCTAGGGTAAAATATATGTACATAAAAGATCTTGGGATGTAAATAAATAAATAAAGACAGACAAGGCTTCCATCTTTATTGTTATGTTATCTTTAGATTTAAGTACAATATCCTGTTCCTTACTGTCTCTTTCATTTCTCTTTGAACAATTTCTCATGGAGTTCTTGATTTATTGGCCGACTTCCTTATTAATCTAGCATTATTTAGTATTTTTGCTAGATTAATTATCCTTCTATACACTTTTTATAGTTTGTTACTTTTTTTTAATTAGAATCAGTACAAGCTTTCATTTCAGAGTCTTGGAAGAATTTTTTATATCAGATGTGATCCATGAATTTCTGTGTCTATGCCTATGTGAGTTGATTTTGACTAATCTTTTTGGAAAGAACATTTCAAAATCTGTCATGAAAAGATAAGAGAAAACATTGTATGAAGCAATACTGCACCTCAGGATTGGTTAGACAGTGTGATAGCAAACTGGCTACAGTTTTCAGTGGAGAAAATTGGTTTGTACATATGCTGTACTGTTTTTGTATTTATCTGAACTATGAAAACTTTAATGAGTGCATTGTGATCAGATATGCCTAGGTCAATATTCAAAACTTCTCTATCTGAGGTTTCTATATTTCAAAATAAATTTGCTATGAGACATTTTGAAGCATTTGTTAGCCTTTTAAGGTTATTTAAATTTGAATACAAATTCAAACTGTGTAAAATATTGTGTATTGTGGAATTGAATTTTAATTGGACTTTTTACCAACACATTGGCAAAAAAAAGGACCCTCCTGAACAGGCTACGAAGGCCCAACAGTACTGACTGGCCGCCGTGTAATTCTCAGCTCGTAGGCGTCACTGGACAGGGATATGAAGGGGCATGTGGGCAGCACACCACTCTCCTGGCCATAGGTCAGTTTCTGAGACCGGAGCTGCTACTTGTCAATCAAATAGCTCCTCAGTTTGCCTCACAAGGGCTAAGTGCACCCCCACTTGCCAACAGTGCTCGGCAGACCGGATGGTCACCGATCCAAGTGCTAGCCCAGCCCGACAACACTTAACTTCGATGATCTGACGGGAACCGATGTTACCACTGTGATAAGGCCATTGGCACATTGTCATTAAAGTCCCCACTAATAAATCTTGATGATTTCTCATCATGTGAGATGCTCAGCAGTGCCTCAAGCTTATTAATAAAAAAAAATTCGTCACTATATCGTGTTCAGTACACTGACATGACCATTATTTTTCTCTTTTTTTCCATTCACTTGCATTGCTCTAGCCTCATTGTTCATATGCCACTGCCAGGAGTACTACATATTGCAGTATGGGTTTTTGCTCTCTCTGCTATTCTGTACCAATGAAAGAGGCGATTTGAAATGTAAACCACTGCTTGTTTACCATTCAGAAACTCCATGAGCCTTCAAGAAGAGCAAAATCCAGAAGAGGTTAAATGTGATGCGGAGATCAAACAACTACAAGTTTTGGGTGTCACGTGATCTTTTTTGTGATTGGATCAATGAAGTATCTGGTCCTTCGGTGAAAACATATTTGCTTGAGATGAATCTGCCATTCCCAATTCTTGCATGTTATGGACAATGCTCGTGCCCATTCTCAAGGCCTACGAGTCCAACTCCTTGAAGAATTTGAATTCATCAAGATCCAATTTCTGCCTCCCAATACCACTCTGTTACTCCAGTCTATGAACCTGCAGATTATTTCCAACTTTAAGGAGCTCTGCACCAAAGCACTCTTGGAAATTGCTTTGGGCTGACTGAAGCTATCAATCTCACTCCAGTGAGTTTTGGTAATATCACTTCAACACCATTGCCTGTGTCAAGATGATCTAAAAGTTGTGGGAAGGGGTTACCAAGCGAACTCTCACTTCTGTTTGGAAGAAGCTTTGGCTGGAGTGTATTGTTGAATGTGACAGGCATTTGAGGCAGTACCTGTGAAGCCTGCATTCAACGAGATTGTGGCTTTGGCCAAAAGCATTGTACTAGAAGTGGATAGTAATGATACTGATGAGCTTGTGAAAATCACAGCCAAGAAATGACCACTGAAGAGCTTATGGAGTTGCAGCATGTTTCACTGCAGGATGTTGTGGAGAGGAGTTCTTCAGAGGAGGAGGACAAGAAGGAGGAGGAGGAGGCAGTAACAGTAAAGAAGCAGTCTTCTGATGCAATAAGAGAAATGCTGAAAGCATGGGAATCGGTTGCATTGTACACTGAAAATCAACACACTATTAAAGCAGTGGCTACATGCACTAGAAATTTATTTGACGATAATGCTGTATCGCAATTTCTCCAAGTGTTGAAGCATTAGCAGAAACGAATGACTATAGATAGCTTCCTAGTAAAAAAGAATTAGTTATGTTTAGTGGATAATAAAGTACATATACTGCCCTGGAACAAATTATGCTCGCTACGCAGGGTTCCACTGTACTACCAAGGAAGAAGTTAACGTTTGTAATTTTCTGTAATGTACTTCTTAGCGCTCTTATGACAAGTGTATCTTCATTTCTATTAACATCATTAGCGCCTCCTATTATTACACAGTTGATTCCAGGAGTCAGAAAATTTTCACAGAACTACCCGTACCTTACGGGGATACTTGGTTTCATTACTCCACCAACTTTGAGCATAGCTTGTACGTTAGACATGGTGTCAGCTAAACATTTTCCATCATTGCCTGAAAGTATGTAAATATCTTCTTTGTTCTTACCGATAATTGTTATATTTGCATGTTCCCAGCATTATCTATTATTTCCTTGCTTGTTATGACAGCATTTCGTAACTGAGTGATTTTTAGCCGATACATTTGTGGGAGTACTTCATTTGTTCTAGTATTTTCACATTTTTTGACTCACCACACGTTAAAAGTCCAAAATTATTTGCTACTGGGAGACTAGTGGTGTTCTCTTTACTATTAGCATGATGGAACTTTTTAGGCCTAATGAAGTTATCATTTTGTTCGGTTATGACAGTTTCACTACACATTGAATAGTCTTCGATGACTTTTTCAGGTTTCTATACATACAGTTTAGCTAACATAAGATCATATTTTAATACAGCAGTCACACAGTCCTGTTGGTATTCCTTTTGTAAACATAGAATATCATGAAAATCGCAGTGCACATTTCCACAATCACAAATTACATTTCTCCCTTCTAATGTATTTAAACATTAGCAATAGATCCATTTTTGTAACCACAGACATAACTTGACATCACATTTCACCTTCTTACTATGTTTCACACACACAAGGTTTAAAAAGTCATAGTTTTCTGCAAATCTGGTAATTAGTACGCTTACACACACAGTAATGCAGTAAGAAAAAAAGGATGGGGACAACACAGGCTGGGTGGTAATTATTAGAACAAAACGCATTACATTTTTGGGCAGAGAAGTAAAGGCTGTTATTTTTTAAGGATGCAGGGAAACAACCACTCACAAACATTCAGTTTATAAGAGGACATAATGGATGTGCTATTATATCCTCAGTTTTTTTCTCTCAAAAATAGACAATAAATGTCTTCTGATTTTGAGTAAGTTAGTATTGCTATTGCACTTTTATTATTGCTTACTTTTACCTCTTATCATTTAGAGACAGGAACTAGATCTTCAAAATTTTGGAGGAAAAGAGTTTTCATGTTTTGAGTCATGGATGTTGTGATATTTACGATTGTGTTCAGCTGCAGCAGTGTTATTCGTACTGCCAGCATGAACAAAGTATGTGTTGAAATCATCTGGTGTGATACCAGCATCACAGGAATTATTTTTGCTAATACCTTTACTTCTTCCCAGATGAGTCCTGACTACAGTCCAGGCTACTTTACATTTATTTTGCAACTTATTAATATAAACGTCATTAACATTGCACTTGCTTAATCTGACTGATTTCTGCGTTATATTTCTTCTTTAATCATATGTGGTTTGCTCTTTCTTCTTCACTATCCCTTGATTTATCATAGGAAATTATTAACAGACTTAAAAGCTCTTGTAGATAGTGTGTGAACCGGCAATGCACAGATGTGAGACCATGTATCCTGGCAGCTCCCTTATTTTTTCTCACTACTTTAGGGCAATTAGTTTTAAATGTATCTGACAGTGCACTGACAATTAATGTAAATGCATTTTCAATGTGAGTAGGCCTACTTTCAAACTGAATGTCATTCCAGTTTGTCATCTTTAGCCATGTTCTACACTTAATTTCACTGTAATCAGATTTTTAGTATTTAATGTAATGAAGCACCTTTATGGACTGATAAAATGTGATTTATAAATTATAGAGCACAGCAATCAGTTGTCCTTTTTTTGCAGCTTTTATTATGCAAAATCAGATTTTGGCTAGTGCCTAGCCATTATTAATGCACTAATTTCTGATCTCGGTGCATGGTAGTTCCCCGTTGTTTGGGCGTCAGTCACAGTTCTTTGAATTGGTAGTATTCAATGAACTGTGACTGATGCCCAAACAACAGGGAACTAACATGCATCGAGATTAGAAAATAGTTCATTGATAATGGCTAGGCACTAGCCAAAATCTGGTTTTGCATAATAAAACCTGCAAAAATTACGATGACTGATTGCTGCACTGTATAATTTATAAACCACATAACAGTCACTGAGTGAACCCACTTTCTGAATGGAAGGTAACCTGATGATAAAATGTGTATTGAACAACACCACTTGATAACTGATTTGTCTCAACATTAGTAAATACATTGTCAAGGCAAGTAGTTTGTCTTGTTAAGTGATCATTAATACAGAACAGGTCACATGCTCGTAGCATACTGTGTAGGTTAATTTGTTTGTATCCTTAGTCTTATATCAATACTCGAGTCACCAAAAATTAAAATCCTATATTTATGCCATTTCTCAAAGTGTACAATCACATTCTGTAAAACCTGCACAGATACTTAAATATCACTATCTGTTGTGCAGTTATATAGGTACAATTATGAGTTTTTACATGGGCAGGACAATGCCACTGTTTCCAGTAAATTTTCTATACAGTTATCACTCACAGTAATGCCACTACCAACATACATTGGTGGATGACAGAGGGGCAGGGGGAGATAGAGTGCCTGTACATATTTAGCAATTGTGAAGCACTGCTGGGTAAATAAGTTTGGGTAAAACATCTTGCAGGTAAGATTAGCTCTCTGAACTGCTGTAGAAAGAGCAATGTATACATGCAACATGATGATCTTGTGTTTGTTGCTTCATTCCATTTCGCCATCAAAGTGAAAGTAGTCCCATACTCAGGAACTGAGCACAGGGGAGCAGATGCAGCAATCCTACATTGCTTCACTTGGTGAGATTGCACTGGTCATGGTCTGCTTTTGTCTTCCTTTGACCTATAACAAAGTGTCAAGTATGTATCTGTGTTGTGTGAATGACTTTGATGAGTACATGTACAGTGTACTGCTGAGTTTGTGTTTTTATGGACAAAGGGAAGCAAGAGGGTGAAACCTGATGCGGGCACACAGCCAACTCCTCCCAAATTGCACTGAGGGAGCGGCTGAGCTTAAATCCCCATCTGATGAACAGACAGTGTCACGTGCCCTCACATCGATAGACACTGTGAGAAGGTATGGAATTTAATCCAGGACACTGGCACAAAATGTGATCAGGAACTTTATGCCACCACCCATCATTCCTTTTCCAGCCGAATACTGGCAGTCAAAATTTTCCATCACCGGAATGACTCACATCCAAGTAAAAATCGACCACACAGAAGTGTGTTAGCAACCTTGGGTATGGAGATGGGGTCATTTCACCACAGTTCTAGAAATTTCTACATGATATGCCTACTGCAGTGTTAATATTGCTAATTCCTGTAAACATTCTCCTGTCAGTATAGTAATTCTGCCCCAAATGTCATGTAATAGTGGAATCAAACATACTTTCTACATCATTTATCAACAAAATTGAAATGCTCAGTGGAGATAAGGTGTTTATTTATTTTCATCCACTGATAAACATTTACTTGCTGTCAATTTCATCAGGAGTAAAGCTGACAGCTGAACATGTGATTGAAGCCTCTTCAGTGATGTGCGGATTATTACACTTAAATTAAGAAAATAGTAACTCACAACCAAAATGTAAAAAACACGACTGACTCTTCCAGCTTACATGATTAAACTCGGGCAAAATATTGAGGATCTAAGTGTGCTACATAAGTCAACTAAATTGCAAATATTTAAGGATAAGTACAATCAAGTTAAAAAACAATTTCAGCAACAACTCTCAAATTTAAGAAAACAGATCCTAGGTAAGGAAATAGCTCAGTCAACAAATATATGGAAGACTTCATGGAATATAATAAATAGATATTGCAAAGCCACCCCCAAGTTACAGGCTCAAATTGTCAGAATCCAACATGAAGGAAACCTTATTAATGATCCAGATAAAATCTGCAATATATTTAATGAATATTTTATATCTTCAGCTGTGAATCCAGTTAATAACACAGGTCTGTCTTGGATGGTAAAGCCTTACCCTAGGCTGGCTACTGCTTTTGAATTTAAGGAAGTGAGTATGGAGGAAATAGGAAAAATAATAAATAACTTAAAGAATAAGACCTCATCTGGCTGGGATGGACTGGGTAGTATTATAATTAAAAATGCAATAAGGAATTAGTCAGAATAATTACCTGTATGATCAACAGTAGTATCAGGGAGCACACATTTCCAAATATATTGAAGAAAAGTGCAGTTCAACCTGTGCATAAAAAAGGATCGATAGAAGAGCTATCAAACTTCAGGCCCATATCACTAATACCAACTTTTGGTAAAATATTTGAAATTGTTTTGTTGACACATCTTATTGATTATATCACAAGGAATAATTTACTAGCAGAAACACAGCATGGCTTCAGAAAGCATCACAGTACCATAACGGCAATTACCGAATTTCTCCACAAGGTGTATGATGCCGTGGATGAGGAAATGCAGACAGCAGGGATATTTCTAGACCTTACTAAAGCATTTGATTCAGTGAACCATGAGCTACTACTAAGCAAACTGGAAACTTACAATATAAATGCCACATCCATACAACTACTGATCACTTATCTAACCAATCATAAGCAGTGTACAAAGCTGAGTTATCAAATTAATGATCAGATTAAACATTTCCAATCCAGCTATGAAACAGTAAAACAAAGTGTACCTCAGGGCTCAGTAATGGGCCCTTTCCTTTTCCTGGTCTATATTAATGATTTAGAGGCACCTCTGTACCCCTGGTTAGTAAGTTATGCAGATGATACCTCACTTTTGTTCTTTTGCAAACAAACGAATGACTTGACATTAGCTGCAAGTGATGGCTTAAGTCGAATAACTACTTACTTCCATGATCAAGGTCTAAAAGTCAATATTAGCAAATCCCAGCTATTACCATTTAAACTTGGTAATTCATACCAAACCTGTATTGATAATATAAATGGCATCAAAAAAGTAGACAATGACAAATGTAAATTGTTGGGGATATACCTAGACAAAAATCTTAGATGGGTAGACTATATCAATTTTGTATGCAATAAAATCAGCAGTTCACTGCACTTAATTAGCAAATTATCAAAATTTGCCTCTGAACAAACATTAAAACTGCTTATTATGGGACAATATTTTCATATATTAACTATGGAATAGAGGTATGGGGATGTGCTGCTGATAGACACATGAACAGAGTCCTAACACTGCAGAAAAGAGCAATCAGGACCATGCATCGACTAGGAAACAGAGAGTCGTGTAGGTAAACCTTTGTACAACATAAATATCTTAACAATATATTCCTTGTATCTGTACAAATTAATAACATTCTTTGTGGACCATAAAAATAATGAAACTAAGTGCTCTGATGTGCATACCCATAACACAAGACAAAAAGATTGCTTCTTCAGAAACAGAACTAAACTAAAGACAACAGATCATAGTCCTTGGATTAATGGCCAGATATGGTTTGACAAACTGCCAAGTGCTATAAGATGCCACAGAGGTAAAGTATTCAAAAGGGAATTAAAATAATTCTTAACTCTCAAATGTTTGTACTCATAGAATGAATACTAATATTAAAATGCAGCTATTCTTAAATGTAGGCCTAACTCTTCATTTATACAATGTACTATTCTGAGGTGATTGTAATATATATTATTTTTGTAACAACATTCTGTAAATTCAAATACCTATACTATGTAACAACTGTAAGTTGCATTATGAAGTACTGTACCATATATTGCCAAGTGCATCACCCAAAAAATTCTTCTTGTACATGTGAATTGCAAATTCCTACTGTTTGTACAAAAATTGTATAAAAATGCTATGACATTTGCAAAAGTCACCAGTTGGTGACTACATGCAAAAAAAGACAAAAAATAAACAAAAAAAGTCAATACATGTATTCCCAAATGGTGTTTGTGGATAATAATAGGTTTAGGATGAACTTAGCAGCTCACGGCCACAGTACTACAAGTGGAAATGATTTCTCCCTCTTGGTTCGAAATGGAGATTTGTATTCAAGTGCAAAAGATTGCAATAGGATGACAGTGGACTGCAAGAAGAAAACTGAACATTCCCATGTATCCATATAAATGGAAAGTTGACATATCCAGACCACGTAGAGCTTTTAAAAGCAAGTGACCAGTCAGTGTGTAAAAATAGTTGAGATAAGGCACTAAACGTAAGTGGTCAGTCAGTATGTGAAAATAATCAAACAGTGAAAGTGAAAGAAAAAATTACAAGTACCCAGTACATGTGTCAAAGCAAATAAGCCACTGTATATTTGTATTTTAGAACAAGTAAAGTTCCAAGGAGCAGCAGTGATTTTTTTATGGCAGGCACTGGGGAAATCACTTTGTCACTACCATATCTGTCCAGTATGATCAAGAAGCTAGACACAGATGTAAGCATGTAATCTGCTAGTGAAAGAAGAATGTACAAACAAAGTTAGTAAACTGATGTTCTGTTATAGAACAAACGAGACCTACTCCTCTTTGAGGATGACTCATTATTTGTACAGATAAATATCAGTCCTTGAAAAATAAAACTGATGACCTCAGGGTTTTGTTAGGAATAAACTAAATTATGTACTAGTGAACCTGGCAATGTTTTATAATTCCTAAACATGTATGGGAATTGGATATGGATCGTAATCTCCTTCCCACGCCCCCTCCTCTCTGTTCATCTTCTCCCTACTGACCCCACCCCACCATATCTATCTCCTCTCCCCATTTCTCTCTGACCTCAAGTTTTGTTTGTTACTAAAAATTCAGATTGAATAGTAGTATTCTATTCTTAAGCCTAGAAGCCATGAATACAACATTCTTGTTTCCTGTGAAAACCGACTGCAAGGAACAAAACAGTACTTTGCTGTGTATACAATTTGTGTTTAAAAATGAATATAATGAGAAACACAGTATAAGGAAGAAACAATTCATCTAACAGTGAGAAAGAAAACAAAACTGTACATTTTCACAGCAGAACACAGCAAACATTTTCTTTCTCACAGTCCATTTTAACAGGAAACTAGTATGTTGATCTTTAAAAGAATATGTGGCCTATGACTGTCTAAATGTTTACTAGGGTACCATGTAAGAATTTGAAATAAACTAAACAAAAGAACTTCATGAGATGTTTGGTAACAATGTTTCCCTATTATATTTGTATGTCATATATATATTAAAAATATTTAGCCTACATACATGAAAATGTTTATTACAGTAATATGTAAAAGTCTGAAGGAAATCAGTGAAGAACATTTTGAGATTTCTACTAACATTTTTTCCCCTGATGACATATATTAAAAAAGTTTGTAACCTCTTTCCATCTAAGTGTTTATTAGAGTGTTGTGCAAATATTCAAAGTAAATCGGTCAAGTACATTTCCAGATTTTTGGGAGCAATGTTAAATGATGACTAGTCTTTATACAGCGTGTTCCCATAAGAGCGTGCAAAAATTTAACAGGAAATAGAAGATGCTCCAGTGAACAATTTGAGGTAGGGAACCTGGGGTCAGAAGAGCCCGCTGAAGGAGGTAATAGGAATAAAATTACATTACTGTGTACGTTTTTACTTACATTTGTTAACTGCAGAAGCCATCATTGACACAATGAATGTACCATTTGTAATGTACACTCCTGGAAATTGAAATAAGAACACCGTGAATTCATTGTCCCAGGAAGGGGAAACTTTATTGACACATTCCTGGGGTCAGATACATCACATGATCACACTGACAGAACCACAGGCACATAGACACAGGCAACAGAGCATGCACAATGTCGGCACTAGTACAGTGTATATCCACCTTTCGCAGCAATGCAGGCTGCTATTCTCCCATGGAGACGATCGTAGAGATGCTGGATGTAGTCCTGTGGAACGGCTTGCCATGCCATTTCCACCTGGCGCCTCAGTTGGACCAGCGTTCGTGCTGGACGTGCAGACTGCGTGAGACGACGCTTCATCCAGTCCCAAACATGCTCAATGGGGGACAGATCCGGAGATCTTGCTGGCCAGGGTAGTTGACTTACACCTTCTAGAGCACGTTGGGTGGCACGGGATACATGCGGACGTGCATTGTCCTGTTGGAACAGCAAGTTCCCTTGCCGGTCTAGGAATGGTAGAATGATGGGTTCGATGACGGTTTGGATGTACCGTGCACTATTCAGTGTCCCCTCGACGATCACCAGTGGTGTATGCCCAGTGTAGGAGATCGCTCCCCACACCATGATGCCGGGTGTTGGCCCTGTGTGCCTCGGTCGTATGCAGTCCTGATTGTGGCGCTCACCTGCACGGCGCCAAACACGCATACGACCATCATTGGCACCAAGGCAGAAGCGACTCTCATCGCTGAAGACGACACGTCTCCATTCGTCCCTCCATTCATGCCTGTCGCGACACCACTGGAGGCGGGCTGCACGAAGTTGGGGCGTGAGCGGAAGACGGCCTAACGGTGTGCGAGACCGTAGCCCAGCTTCATGGAGACGGTTGCGAATGGTCCTCGCCGATACCCCAGGAGCAACAGTGTCCCTAATTTGCTGGGAAGTGGCGGTGCGGTCCCCTACGGCACTGCGTAGGATCTTACGGTCTTGGCGTGCATCCGTGCGCCGCTGCAGTCCGGTCCCAGGTCGACGGGCACGTGCACCTTCCGCCGACCACTGGCGACAACATCGATGTACTGTGGAGACCTCATGCCCCACGTGTTGAGCAATTCGACGGTACGTCCACCCGGCCTCCCGCATGCCCACTATACGCCCTCGCTCAAAGTCCGTCAACTGCACATACGGTTCATGTCCACGCTGTCGCGGCATGCTACCAGTGTTAAAGACCGCGATGAAGCTCCGTATGCCACGGCAAACTGGCTGACACTGACGGCGGCGGTGCACAAATGCTGCGCAGCTAGCGCCATTCGACGGCCAACACCGCGGTTCCTGGTGTGTCCGCTGTGTCGTGTGTGTGATCATTGCTTGTACAGCCCTCTCGCAGTGTCCGGAGCAAGTATGGTGGGTCTGACACACCGGTGTCAATGTGTTCTTTTTTCCATTTCCAGGAGTGTATCTTAGAAAATGTGCTAAAACTGATGGCCATGAACCTCAATGCAAGCATGACAAGGTTGTGACACACACTGACAAGTATCTCCGGTGTGTTTCGAATCACATCACAAGCAGTTACAATTCTAGAAACTAATTCCATCTCTGTATTGACTGGGGTCTCATACTTTAGACATCCCCATAGGAAATGATCAATGGGATTCAGGTGAAGTGCTCTTGCAGGCCACAGAACAGTACCTTCCTTTCCAATCCAGTGACCAGGATATACTGTACCAGTACTGCTCCATCGTATTGTACTGTACATCTCTGTATAGCACTGAGAAATGAATGAGTCTGTTCTTGATTCACAGCACGTTCTCTCAAGGGACAATGTAAGTATGATACAACAGAGTCACCTTATGGACAAGTAAAGTAAACTAAGCCTGCATCATGACTTCCTGGTAATCAGATTCATCCTCCTCCTTTCCCTGTAAGAAATAATGAATGTACATGTAAATAAACAGAACATTACATGGACGCATGTTAGTTGCAAACTCATAATTGTGTCTGTATACTGCACAACAGATTGTGATATTGAAGTATTTGTGCAAGCTTCACAGAAAATGATTACACACCTGAGAAATGTCCTAAATAAAGGACTTAAATTTTTGATGATGTAAATACTGATGTAAGGCTAATGACACTTAAACAACTTAACCTTCTCAGTATGCTAAGATCACATGCCCTGTTCCATATTAATGATAACTAAAGAGGCCAAATGGTTGCCTTCATAATGTAATTATTAATGTTGAGACAAATCAGTATGAAATAGGATTGTTCAATACACATTTTATCATACCGTACAGGTATTCAGTTACAATTAAAAACTAAAACGTCTGACTCCAATGAAATGAAGTACAGTTGGCTTCTGAATATGGATGTAGTGTTGCTAACCTCTTAAGCAAGTACTTTGTTTATGTTACTGACAACTTGGGGTTATCAGGTTCAGTAAACAGTGCAATGGAATATCTGAGGCCAGTCATTGCAAATAACTTCACTAAAATGGAAATGACACTCACTTCTCCTGAAGAAGTAACAGCTATAATAAAATCGTTAAAATCAAAGTACTGTAGTCGTTATGATAACATATCGATGAAGTTAATCAAAGAGTGTTCATCTGAGTTGAGTGCTGTCTTATGTTATTTGTGTACTCAGTCTCTTATCAGTTGAAAATTGCGAGACTGGCTAAAATACACTGAAGTTAAGCTTCTTTACAAGATGAGGGATAAAGAGATACGGGCAAACTATTGATCACTTTCACTTTTGCCAGCTTTTTCAAAAATATTTGAAAAGGATGTGTGCAAGCATCTTCTTAATATACTGACAGTAAATAATATATCCCCATCACAGTCTGAGTTCCTTATGGGTTCCAATACAGAGAAGGCTATTTACACATACAGTGAGAATGTACTTAATTCATTAGATAAAAATTCAGAGTCAGCTGGCATTTTCTGCAACCTGTCAAAAGCCTTTTACTGTATGAATCATAGCATTCCCTTAAGTAAATTAGAATATAGGGTGCCCATTAAGTTCCTTTACAAATTCAAAATTTTATTACAACGGCAGTTGTAGAAATATTTTAACAACATTCCTTTTATTGTAATCAGTGTTTATAAAAGTTTTTTTCAGTGTTTAATAGCCCTCTATGTGGGCACCTTTAGTTGCACGAAGCACATCAGGACAGTACTCGATTTCTTGCCATGTTTGCTGTAGCATAGTGTCATGAATGGTGGCAATGGCATTACGAATCGTTTGCTTCAAGTCAGCAATGTCCCGTATCCGTGTTTGATACATGATATCTTTTGCATACCCCCATAAAAAAAAGTCCAAGGGAGTGATATCTGGTGAATGCAGTGGCCAAGGAATTGGCCCATCCCTCCCAATCCATTTGCCTGGAAATGTTTCATTGAGGAACTGACAAACATGCAGTCCCCAATATGGTGGTGCACCATCTTGCTGGAAAATGGTAGTTGGTTTTAAATCAGTCAGTTGTGGTGCTTCATATTCGGTCAGAAGGTCGAGGTAAACATCTGCAGTAATTGTTGACTTATTGAAGAAAAATGGACCAATTATTCGGTTGCACATGATTCCACACCACACATTCACTTTTGGACTATCCCAGTGAAGCTCCCTAGTCACATAGGGGTGTTCATCCCCAGATTTTCACATTGTGTCTGTTTAATGTCCCAGAAACATGAAAAGTTGCCTCATCACTGAAACTAACTCACTTGAGGAATGCTTCATCCTCTGAAAGGCGTTCCAGCATGTTGAGTGAAAACTCTGTCCATTTTGGCTTATCATTTGGCTCAAGTGTCTGTAACAGTTGCTCTTTGTAAGTGTACAACCATAAGTTCTTGTGGAGGACCTTATGCATTGTTGAACGTGGTAGTTGCAACTGTCTAGCAGGAGTGCAGATAGACTTCGTAGGTGAAGGAGTGAAAGTGTTTAAAACGTGATTGATGTTTTTCTTGGATGTTCTTGGTCGCCCACTCCTCCCTTTATCTAACACTGTGCCTGTCTCCATAAATTTTTTGTGCCATGCACAGATTGAAGGGCGCAGTGGTGGATCTCTTCCATACTTCGTTCTGAAATTTCATTGAGTCTCAGTTAACCAGGACACACATTTTACCTTGCCTTGAAGAGTTGCCATTTTGTAGAGGTTCAGTTCCTTCCATCAACAGAGTACCTGAAACACAAAATTTTAGTATATATAAAAACTTTAGTAAACAGTGATTACAATAAAAGAACTTTTGTTAAAATATTTCAACAGCTGCTGTTGCAATAAAATTTTGAAGTTGTAAAGGTACTTTATGGGCACCCTGTACTATGGTGTCACTGGCAGTGCTGCAAAATGGTTCGAGACTTACTTAGCTAACAGGAAACAAAGGGCGCCATTGCAAAGTACCTGTCGAGTAAGCAATCAGCCTTCATCTGATACGGAATTAATTACAGTGGTGTTCCTCAAGGTATGTCCACCACTCCCATTTCTGCTACAGATCTGGAGCCAGATCCAGATCCAAAACCACAACAACTAGGAAACAGTGTTCTACACACATTTGTGATGAATACTGGTGCTAGTGTTATAACAGCTTTAAATGTTCCACCTGCTTCTCCTGTAACTTACGAAGCCAAAGAATGCCACAACTCTAACTGTGATGATCATAATCGTAACAGTTTGATATGGTTCACGCAATTTCACATGCTTAACGATACTACATCTCTCTGGTACATGAGTTTACATACTTAGTTGTTGACCCACCTTTCAGTTCTCTGGAAGTCTCAGTGTCTTACATCCGAACTTAAGCAGCATGCTGCACCTCACTCACACACACACACACACACACACACACACACACACACACACAGCAGGAAAAGACAAAGAAAAGAAGAAAGCTGTCAAGCAAGCAGTTGACAGCACATGCATACAGCAGCTATGTTACAACTTATCTCATTAAATTTAAGCTACCTTAAAATAATTCAAATAGAATAATCAATAATGAGAGTGACGGGCTATGTCTACACAACTCAGAGCCAATATCAGTTAAATTAAATAAATCAAATTAAGATGGGACCTCACCAAAACCACAAGTGTTTCAAATTGTACATAGGACATCCCACATATGCAGCAGCTTTCTTATTGTACAGTCTTCTAGGTGTGAATATGCTGATGATAATTTATCGTCGTCCAACAGTCCTCGGGATCCATATGTTAAAGTAAAATCAATAGAGAAGTACGGCATTGGTGTGTACACTGCCCTTTGGGTTGTTAATCAGTCTCCAGAATGAGTACAAGACATTTTCCAAAACTGAACATCTGATTAGCAATAGCGATTTCGACCTTTGTTTGTATGTATGAATTTGGTGGTACTTCACACAGAACATTTTACATTTATACTGTAACTTGGAACTCACAGAACAGGTGTAGTTCTCACATGTCTTAGTACTATCCATTGAATTATCATGTTTAGGGTTCCTCATTTCTACTGCAGACTCTAATCCACCACATCTTGGAAGCTGGACATTCCGTACAAATATATGGTCAGCAGTATAATTTTTGAACTGGTAGACAATTTTTCCTCTTTCTACAGTGAAATATATTCAGATGAAAACACTTCCTACTGAATCAGATGTATGCACACAAGGTGAGAGCACAAGACATACACAGTGTAAATGTATTGTTGATGATTTATTGCTACCTAAAACTCCTTACACATACATTCAGCTAGCATGTTTCACACACTATGGTCAAAGACTTTAAGAGGGGGAAATTACTATGTTGTACACCAAATACAACAGCAACTCTGTGATACAAGTCATTTATAGGTTTCTGGAAGCGTGTAAAGAGAATTGTTCATGAAAGTTAGGCAGCAGTAGCCGCCCGAGACACAAGCAGCAACATGGATTTTGTGACTTTTACGAGTTCCTAACCAGGAGAGAATTTTATAATATCATCTGTGTGCTTTAATAATTTAGTTTCTTGAGATTCTGCATGTTTATGTAAAATATAATAGCCACAGTTCTCATGTTTACATTTGCATCAGAAAGAAAAGCAATTTTGTGGCATATTACAAGTTCCTAATCAGGGACGAATTATTTAGTTTCTTCTGAGTGCTTCAGTAGTTAGGTTTTTGAATCTCTGCATATTAATCTAATTTGTTGTTGTTGTTGTGGTCTTCAGTCCTGAGACTGGTTTGATGCAATTCTCCATTCTACTCTATCCTGTGGAAGCTTCTTCATCTCCCAGTACTTACTGCAACCTACATCCTTCTGAATCTGCTTAGTGTATTCATCTCTTGGTCTCCCTCTATGATTTTTACCCTCCATGCTGCCCTCCAATGCTAAATTTGTGATCCCTTGATGCCTCAGAACATGTCCTACCAACCGGTCCCTTCTTCTTGTCAAGTTGTTCCACAAACTCCTCTTCTCCCCAATTCTTTTCAATACCTCCTCATTAGTTATGTGATCTACACATCTAATCTTCAGCATTCTTCTGTAGCACCACATTTCGAAAGCTTCTATTTTCTTCTTGTCCAAACTATTTATCATCCATGTTTTAGTTCCATACATGGCTACACTCCATACAAATATACTCCTGGAAATTGAAATAAGAACACCGTGAATTCATTGTCCCAGGAAGGGGAAACTTTATTGACACATTCCTGGGGTCAGATACATCACATGATCACACTGACAGAACCACAGGCACATAGACACAGGCAACAGAGCATGCACAATGTCGGCACTAGTACAGTGTATATCCACCTTTCGCAGCAATGCAGGCTGCTATTCTCCCATGGAGACGATCGTAGAGATGCTGGATGTAGTCCTGTGGAACGGCTTGCCATGCCATTTCCACCTGGCGCCTCAGTTGGACCAGCGTTCGTGCTGGACGTGCAGACCGCGTGAGACGACGCTTCATCCAGTCCCAAACATGCTCAATGGGGGACAGATCCGGAGATCTTGCTGGCCAGGGTAGTTGACTTACACCTTCTAGAGCACGTTGGGTGGCACGGGATACATGCGGACGTGCATTGTCCTGTTGGAACAGCAAGTTCCATTGCCGGTCTAGGAATGGTAGAATGATGGGTTCGATGACGGTTTGGATGTACCGTGCACTATTCAGTGTCCCCTCGACGATCACCAGTGGTGTACGCCCAGTGTAGGAGATCGCTCCCCACACCATGATGCCGGGTGTTGGCCCTGTGTGCCTCGGTCGTATGCAGTCCTGATTATGGCGCTCACCTGCACGGCGCCAAACACGCATACGACCATCATTGGCACCAAGGCAGAAGCGACTCTCATCGCTGAAGACGACACGTCTCCATTCGTCCCTCCATTCACGCCTGTCGCGACACCACTGGAGGCGGGCTGCACGATGTTGGGGCGTGAGCGGAAGACGGCCTAACGGTGTGCGGGACCGTAGCCCAGCTTCATGGAGATGGTTGCGAATGGTCCTCGCCGATACCCCAGGAGCAACAGTGTCCCTAATTTGCTGGGAAGTGGCGGTGCGGTCCCCTACGGCACTGCGTAGGATCCTACGGTCTTGGCGTGCATCCGTGCGTCGCTGCAGTCCGGTCCCAGGTCGACGGGCACGTGCACCTTCCGCCGACCACTGGCGACAACATCAATGTACTGTGGAGACCTCACGTCCCACGTGTTGAGCAATTCGGCGGTACGTCCACCCGGCCTCCCGCATGCCCACTATACGCCCTCGCTCAAAGTCCGTCAACTGCACATACGGTTCACGTCCACGCTGTCGCGGCATGCTACCAGTGTTAAAGACTGCGATGGAGCTCCGTATGCCACGGCAAACTGGCTGACACTGACGGCGGCGGTGCACAAATGCTGCGCAGCTAGCGCCATTCGACGGCCAACACCGCGGTTCCTGGTGTGTCCGCTGTGTCGTGCGTGTGATCATTGCTTGTACAGCCCTCTCGCAGTGTCCGGAGCAAGTATGGTGGGTCTGACACACCGGTGTCAATGTGTTCTTTTTTCCATTTCCAGGAGTGTACTTTCAGAAATGACTTCCTGACACTTAAATTTATACTCGATGTTAACAAATTTCTGTTATTCGGAAATGCTTTTCTTGCCATTGCCAGTCTATATTTTGTATCCTCTCTACTTCGACCATCATCAGTTATTTTGCTCCCGAAATAGCAGAACTCCTTTACTACTTTAAGTGTCTCATTTCCTAATCTAATTCACTCAGCATCACCCGACTTAATTCGACTACATTCAATTATCCTCATTTTGCTTTTGTTGATGTTCATCTTATATTCTCATTTCAAGACACTGTCCATTCCATTCAACTGCTCATCCAAGTCCTTTGCTGTCTCTGACAGAATTACAATGTCATCGGCAAACCTCAAAGTTTATATTTCTTCTCCATGGATTTTAATACCTACTCCGAATTTCTCTTTTGTTTCCTTTACTGCTTGCTCAATTTACAGATTGAATAACATCGGGGAGAGGCTACAACCCTGTCTCACTCCCTTCCCAACCACTGCTTCCCTTTCATGCCCCTCGACTCTTTTAACTGCCATCTGGTTTCTGTACAAATTGTAAATAGCCTTCGCGCCCTGTATTTTACGCCTGCCACCTTTAGAATTTGAATGAGAGTATTCCAGTCAACATTGTCAAAAGCTTTCTCTAAGTCTACAAATGCTAGAAACGTAGGTTTGCCTTTCCTTAATCTTTCTTCTAAGATAAGTCGTAAGGTCAGTATTGCCTCATGTGTTGCATCATTTCTACGGAATCCAAACTGATCTTCCCCGAGGTCGGCTTCTACCAGTTTTTCCATTTGTCTGTAGAGAATTCACGTTAGTATTTTGCAGCTGTTAGTATTTTGCAGCTGTAACTTATTAAATCTAATTTATTAGGCACAATTCCTGTGTTTTTGTCAGGGTCTGCAGTAGAGTTGCACAGCACATGCCGATAGTCTGTTTATCTGCATGGTTCAGTTTTCCATGATCTTTAATATGGACAGGGACTGCGATTGTTGAGTGCTGATGCGAGCCAAGTTAATGACATTTCTCTCTCTGCTTCAGGCTGTGATGGCTTTGGTTACACAGCTTGAGGCTGCAGTGGATGGGTACAACTGTTGTGGGCCGGCCGTGGGGATCCAACGGATGTCCAGCACATCTGACTCCTCCAATCAGTTCTTACTGGTGGCCAGCCCAGTTACTACTCGCACTGAGGTTGACCCTTTACCTGTGGTCGAGTGGAAGGTCGTCCTACGGCGTACCAGGCAGTGAAAGACTTCCCAGGTGGCTGCACATAAGGCCTCCCCGATTTGTCTGACAAACAAGTTCCAGGTGCTGTCTGTGGCTGACACTGTCACTGAGCCAGATGCTATCGCCTGTCCTGTTTCAGAGGAAACCTCTCAGCCTGAAAGATCCACACAATCACAGAGGGTGAGATTATTGATAATTGGGAGCTCCAATGTTAGGCGTGTCATGGGGAACCTTAGGGACATGGCTGCCAAGAAGGGAAATAAAACCAATGTGCACTCTGTGTGCATACCAGGTGGTGTCATTCTAGATGTGGAACGGGTCCTCCCAGATGCCATCAAGAGCACAGGGTGCACCCAACTGCAGGTGGTTACTCACATCGGTACCAACGATGTGTTTCACTTCGGATCAGAAGAGATTTTCTCTGGTTATAAATGACTAACAGAAGTGGTAAAGGCTGCCAGACTTGCTTGCAAGATGAAAGCAGAGCTGACCATTTGCAGCATAGTCAACAGGAACGATTGCGGACCTCTGGTACAGAGCCAAGTGGAGGGTCTGAATCAGAGGCTCAGACGGTTCTGCGACTGTGTAGGCTGTGGATTCCTCGACTTGCGCCAAAGGGTGGTTGGGTTTCAGGTTTTGCTGAATAGGTCAGGTATCCACTATACGCAGGAGGCAGCTAGATGGATAGCAGGGGCTGTGTAACATGGACTGGGCAGTTTTTTAGGTTAGAGGGTCTTGGGAAAACACATGAGCTTCAGTCACAAAGGGTGCAGGCCGAACACAGGAAGAATATAGATACGGGAACCATTGGCATAACAGTTGTAACTAGTCATAGCTGTGCTGGGAAAGTACCAGAGCTCTACGTGCTAATAGAAAACACTGATGCTTAAATAATTATAGGCACTGAAAGCTGCCTAAAGTCAGAGATAAGCTCAGCCGAAATTTTTGCGAAGAACCTAAAGGTGTTTCGTAAGGATAGCCTAAACACAGTTGGCGGTGGTATGTTTGTTGCTGTTAGAAGTAGTTTATCTTGTTGCAAAATTGAAGTAGATAGTTCCTGTAAGTTAGTATGGACAGAGGTCATTCTTGGCAACCAGAATAAAATAATAATTGGATCGTTATACTGACCTCCCAATTCACATGATACAGTTGCTGAAAGGTTCAAGGAAAACTTGAGTTTGATTTCAAACATGTACCCAACTCATACAATTATAGGTGATGGTGACTTTAATTTACCCTCAATATGTTGGCGAAAATACATGTTTCATTCCAGAGGTACACACAAAACATCATCCGAAATTGTGCTAAATGCATTCTCTGAAAATTATTTTGAGTAATTAGTTCATGAGCCCACACGAATAGGAAATGTTTGTGAAAACACACTTGACCTCTTAGCAACAAATAATCGTGGGTTAATAATGAGCATCAAAACGGATACAAGGATTAGTGAACATAGGGTTGTCATAGCAAGATTGAATATTGTAACCCCCAAATCGCCCAAAAATAAACCTATTTAAAATAGCAGATAAAAATTCACTTGACACCTTCCTGAGAGACAATGTCCACTCGTTCCAAATTAACAATATACGTGTAGACCAGGTGTGGCTTGAATTCAAAGAAATAGTATCAGCAGCAACTGAGAGATTTATACCAAATAAATTAACAAACGATGGAGCTGATCCTCCTTGGTACACAAAATGGGTCGGAACACTGTTGCAGAAACAACAAAACAAACATGTCTAATTTAAACAGACGCAAAATCCCCAACATTGGCGATCTACAGAAGCTCAAATGCAAGATGCTTATAACAGTTTTCACAATGAAACTTTGCCTCAAAACCTGGCAGAAAATCCAAAGAGATTCTGGTCCCATGTGAAGTATGTTAGCAGCAAGACACAATCAATGCCTTCTCTGCGCGATAGCAATGGAGATACTATCGAAGATAGTGCTTCCATAGCAGAGTTACTAAACACAGCCTTCCGAAATGCATTCACAAGAGAAGATGAAGTAAATATTCCAGAATTTCGAATCAAGAACAGCTGCCAACATGAGTAATGCAGAAGTAAATATTCTCGGAGTAGTGAAACAACTTAAATCACTTAATAAAAGCAAGTCTTCTGGTCCAGACTGTATACCAATTAGGTTCCTTTTAGAGTGTGCTAATGCATTAGCTTCATATTTAACAATCATATGCAACTGTTTGCTTGACGAAAGATCCAAATCCAAAGACTGGAAAGTTTCACAGGTCACGCCAATATTCAAGAAAGGTAGTTGGAGTAATCCCCTAAATTACAGGCACATATCATTAACATTGATATGCAGCAGGATCCTGGAACATATATTGTGTTCAAACATTATGAACATTTCCCGTAGGCTTTTGACACTGTACCACACAAGCAACTTGTAGTAAAATTGTGTGCTTATGGAATATCATCTCAGTTATGTGACTGGATTTGTGATTTCATGTCAGAGAGGTCACAGTTTGTAGTAATTAACAGAAAGTCGGTTTGCAGATGATGCTGTCGTTTATCGACTAATAAAGTCATCAGAAGATCAAAACAAATTGCAAAATGATTTAGAAAAGATATCTGAATGGTGCAAAAATTGGCAGTTGACCCTAAATAACAAAAAGTGTGAGTTCATCCACATGAGTGGCAAAAGGAACTCAATAAACTTCAGTTACACCATAAATCAGTCAAATCTAAAGGTCGTAAATTCAACTAAATATTTAGGAATTACCATTATGAACAACCAAAGACTGTGTTTTGTTGGCAGGACACTTAGAAAATGTAACAGATCTACTAACGAGATTGCCTACACTAAGCTTGTCTGTCCTGTTTTAGACTACTGCTGCACGGTGTGGGATCCTTACCAGATAAGATTGACAGAGTACATCGAAAAAGTTAAAAGAATGACAGCACATTTTGTATTACCATGAACTATGGGAGAGAGTGTCACTGAAATGATACAGGATTTGGGCAGGACATCATTAAAAGAAAGGCGTTTTATGTTGTGATGGAATCTTCTCACGAAATTCCAATCACCAACTTTCTCCTCCAAATGTAAAAATATTTTGCTGACACTGACCTACATAGGGAGAAATGATCACCACCATAAAATAAGGGAAATTAGAGCTTTTACAGAAAGATAGAGGTGTTCATTCTTTTCGCACACTATACGAGATTGGAATAATAGAGAATTGTGAAGGTGGTTCGATGAACCCTTTGCCAGGCACTTAAATGTAGATGTAGTTGTAGATGTAAAAATCCACATCCAATTATGACTTGAAAATTATGGTACATTCACATTATTCCTATAAAATGACAGTCAGCAATGGTAAATGTATGTGACGACACGGCGATATCTTACAAGAGTAAGACATTGCAACACAACATTTCAACATCAAAAACAGGCACCAGTGTGCGACACTAGTCCACAGCACACCCTGGATTTAATGCTGAGCAGAAGTTGGGAACACTAATCTTATTTTCCAACAGATAGTTGACAATGTAATCACAAAGCAGGTTAAGAAACGTCCCTCTCACACTGAGACTCTCCATAGGGATCCATATCTCAAGAGTGCAAGTCACACAGGTTCAACACACTTGAATGCTTAAAGTTACTTGAGAGTGGTCCACATCTGTTCTCCCATTGCTCCTTATGCAAGTGGACTTACAAAAGGGGCGAACTTAGCAGTGATGTAAGATATTCTCCACAATGTCTTATATGCAGGCATGCAGAGTATTCATTGTTGTTACTTTAAGGTTTAGGGATTAGCAGAAACAACATCAAATTATTTAACACCACGCATCAGAAACTGCACATCACACCTCTCCTTTGTGGTGAATTGTAATGGTGCTTGTACAGGAAAATGTGCTGTAATAGTTCATACAGACATATGTGTTGCTTTGACTCAGTTGGTATAGCACCACACTAGTGGCTGTAGAGTAGTAGTAGTAGATCATTCAACAGATTCGAACAGTATACCCCATGGCAAATTGGTATGATAGATTCATACTATGCATTGCAATAGGCTCACAACTAAGTGTAGTGGTAAATTCAGAAGGATTCTCAGCCAGCTGCACCACAGCGACTCTCATTATCTCGATGGTTGACATTATTATTTTTAAGTAACACTGATTTTCATCATAGGATGGCAATGTAAATTTGATATTGGTGGAAACAAAATGTTAAACAACAACTATATTTTTAAGTGGTTCCTCACATGAATTATAAGTGTTTTACATTGTAAATAGTACATTTAACATTTCCGGCAGATTTATCTCCATCACTCAGCCATAGCGTCCAGCCCTACTAACTGTCAAGAATATATTGGCCAACTTGAGCACCTTGATATAAGACTCAATTGCACTGGTGGAACTCACAGACTGTTATGAATGAATGAATGAAATTTTATTGTCGTTTAGCTATTACAGCAATTGACAAAGTTAAGTTACACATATACAAGTTATACAGCATATATACAAGTGTTCAAGATCAATATGTCACTATTGGTTTTCCATAAAATACAATATTTAAAATGAAATAATATGAAAACATTGCATCATGAATCACTCAGTTAAAGAAATTATGCTGCACTCTCCAAACTGGTACCACTATGATATTTTACAGCAATAAAATTCCTGAAGTGAGTAGCAAGGATTCACACCTAATCAACTGAATAATTTGTCTTTAAATAAATCAAATTGAGCTTCTACCACATTCTAGTGGCAGTTTGTTAAACATCTTCATACCCACCACTCCGTAGCTGTTCAGTGACTTGGATAATCTGTAGTAAGGTATGTCGAGATGGCTACTATTTCTGGTTCCGTGAGAGTGTACATCTCTTCTATGATGGTACTCTGATAAGTTGCTCTTTATATGCAGTAGAGCAGTGTAAATATACATGTTTATAACATTTAATATTTTTAATAAACGATTTATTGCAGCAAAATAGCCATTATAGTTATACATTAGATGACAATTATTTGAGAGTGAATTACAAGGATGTGTTGAGTGTCTGCGTTTATAACAGTTAATATTTTTAAGATGATAAAGAGTAGTTTGCAGTGGGCCTGTTTATCACTGTTTGTGATAATTCAAATTACTTTCCTCTGAAGTAGCAAACTGTCCTGAAGGTGTGAGCTATTGCCCCATATTAAAAGCCCATAAGATATAATGCTTTGAAAAAAAGCAAAATAGGCTGATCTTACATAGGCCGCAGGTACATGGTTTTTTAAATTCCTTAACAAATTCACCACTCTAGACAGCCTTGCACTAATGTATTTAATATGTGGCTCCCAAGTCAATTTACTATTATGACAATACCTAAGAACTTAACACTATCCATGAAGTCTTCTACTGGCAGAACTCTTAAACTAAATACAGTATTTTGAGTTTTACTCTCATTAAGCAGGAACCAATTGGCTCGAAACCAGACTGATGCCTGTGATATTGTGTCATTTGCCACATTTGTCTGAGCTGATATTGAAAAAAGTGGTATCATCTGCATAGAGAATGGAGTGAGTATTTATGTAAGATGGTAGATCGTTTGTCATTAGGATAAATAGCAGAGGTCCTAATACTGAGTCTTGTGGCACATCGCACTTAACTTCAGCTAGCTGTGATCTCTGTTTACCAATACAAACAATTTCTTTGCATTTGCTGAGGAAAGATTTGAAAATGATGTCAACTTCACTGTTTGTGGTTCTGTAATAAACTAGTTTGTTGAGGAGTGAAATATGCTCCACACAATCGAAGGATTTGCTTAGATCACAAAATGTAGCCTGAGCAAAATTTTTTCGTTCATAAGCATTAAGCACTTTTTTAATCAGGGAGTCAATGGCATGGACTGTGGATTTTCCCTTCCTAAAGCCAAATTGTACCACAGTAATAATGTTATTACATGTCAGATAATCAAACAACTGGGAGTTGATGATGGATTCCAAAACTTTAAATAAAATAGGTGTCACAGGTATTGGGCGATAGCTAGATGAGCAATTTTTGTCTCCTTTTTGTAAATGGGCACCACCCTGGACAATTTTAATACATCTGGGAATACTCCTTCAATTAGACATCTGTTTATACATTTAGTAAGAGGATATACTATGTGCCCAATTATCTTTTTTAACATATTACAAGAAATACGGGAGGACGATGGTTCAATCCTGCATCCGGCCATCCTGATTTAGGTTTTCTGTGATTTCCCTAAATCACTCCAGGCAAATGCCGGGATGGTTCCTTTGATACGGCACAGCCGACTTCCTTCCCCGTCCTTCCATAATCCGATGAGACCGATGACGTCGCTGTTTGGTCTCTTCTCCCAAACAACCCAACAACCAACTACAAGAAATACCATATATATCTTCACTATCAGAGGGCCTAAAATTATTTACAATAGTTAAAACAACATCTGGTGTGACCTCTGTTAAAAAGAATTTATCTTTCAGGTTGTAGTCTACATTATGATATTTAATTAGATCAGCTACAGTTTCTTGAGGCCTCCCAATGCTTTCCCTAATTTGGTTAACAGATTTTATACAGTAGTAATTAAATTCATCTACTGAAATTTCTACCCCAGCTTTCTGCTTGCTTTTGGCCACTGAATTTATTATAGTCCATGCTTTTTTGCATTTATTTTTTGATGACTCAGTGCTGACTATGTTATGTCATTTTTTGGCCTCATTTAAAGCATACTTATGTTCCTTTTGTGCTCTTGAGTACCTTTGTTTAGCCATATCAGTTTTCGGAAGTCTGTAAGAATCTCTATACAACAACAACCTCCTTTTCATATTGGCCAGTTGAGCAGTATACCATGGATTCTTATCCCTGTGCCTATTACTGTTTCTTTTAAGGTTAACTTTACATTTGCATTGAGGGCAGTTGGTCTCCAATATATTTAAGAAAGAATGAAATAATCTATTGAACAAAGTATTGGCAGAGCCCTGAGCATTATTGTTAAACATATGTGACCAGTTATAATTACTGATTGAGACCATCAAATTAGACAATTTTTCTTGCGTTATTGGTCTTGTGATGACTATTTTAGGCTCTTTAAACTCCTTATAGTCCATATTACCTATTTTTACCCATACTGAGTCATGGTCCAAGAAATCAAAGACAACCACATCTGAAGACAGTAACTCTCTATTTCCATTTGTAATTAGTTGTCGAGACAGGCATACTGTCTTGTGGGTTTGCAGTTCATAAAATGAAGCTGAATTGTAGTAACAGGTTTTTAAATTCTTTTACAGTGTGCATGTCTTTGTTTACATCAAATGTGGCATTGATGTCACCACCAATCACTATACTACAGGGTGATTCAAAAAGAATACCACAACTTTAGGAATTTAAAACTCTGCAACGACAAAAGGCAGAGCTAAGCACTATCTGTCGGTGAATTAAGGGAGCTATAAAGTTTCATTTAGTTGTACATTTGTTCGCTTGAGGCACTGTTGACTAGGCGTCAGCGTCAGTTGATGCTACGATGGCGACCGCTCAACAGAAAGCTTTTTGTGTTATTGAGTACGGCAGAAGTGAATCGACGACAGTTGTTCAGCGTGCATTTCGAACGAAGTATGGTGTTAAACCTCCTGATAGGTGGTGTATTAAACGTTGGTATAAACAGTTTACAGAGAATGGGTGTTTGTGCAAAGGGAAAAGTTCTGGATGGCCGAGAACGAGTGATGAAAATGTAGCACGCATCCAGCAAGCATTTGTTCGCAGCCCAGGAAAATCGACTCGCAGAGCTAGCAGAGAGCTGCAAATTCCACAATAAACTGTATGGAGAGTCCTACGAAAAAGGTTAGTTATGAAACCTTATCGTCTGAAATTGGTTCAAGCACTGTTTGCAGCTGATAAGATTAAAAGAATCGATTTCTGTGATTTTATCCTTGCTCAAATGGAAACAGATGAATCTTTCGTTTCAAAGATTGTGTTTAGTGATGAAGCAACTTTCCACACTAACGGGAAAGTCAACCGTCACAATGTCTGTATATGGGGCACTGAGAATCTGCGGGAAACAACTCAGTATGAACGTGACTCGCCTAAGGTGAACGTTTTCTGTGCCATTTCAGCCAATAAAGTTTTTGGTCCCTTTTTCTTCGAAGGTGCTACTGTAACTGGACTACAGTATCTGGAGATGTTAGAGAATTGGCTGTTCCCTCATCTCGAACAAGAAGCACAACAATTCATATTTCAGCAGGATGGAGCGCCACCACATTGGCACTTATCTGTCCGTAACTACCTGAACGTCAACTACCCGAGGCGATGGATCGGCCGCCAGGCAGCCCGTGACAGAGCACTCCATCACTGGCCTCCAAGAAGCCCTGATCTTACCCCCTGCGATTTTTTCTGATGGGGGTATGTTAAGGATATGGTGTTTCGGCCACCTCTCCCAGCCACCATTGATGATTTGAAACGAAAAATAACAGCAGCTATCCAAACTGTTACGCCTGATATGCTACAGAGAGTGTGGAACGAGTTGGAGTATCGGGTTGATATTGCTCGTGTGTCTGGAGGGGGCCATATTGAACATCTCTGAACTTGTTTTTGAGTGAAAAAAAACCTTTTTAAATACTCTTTGTAATGATGTATAACAGAAGGTTATATTATGTTTCTTACATTAAATACACATTTTTAAAGTTGTGGTATTCTTTTTGAATCACCCTGTATATTTCTTCCACTGAGGACTAAGAAAGAAATTTAGTAAAGTCTCAGGTTTTTCTAAAAAATATTAATGGATTTCCATCTGGTGATCTATAAAGAGATACAATAGCAAGTAACTAGCACTGTACACAATGGAATGCCTGTGTGGTACTGAGAGTGTTGACAGCGATCATGAAAGCTGTAGTTTGGGAATTATTTTGCTACAGTTGGGGTGTGTTTTTGGATATTTTGGTACAGTTTGAAGACATTTTGATATGCTGTATTTTGATGTAACATATGTGGCATGAAATGTTATGCAGCCTCCACTGCTCAGTTGCCTACTTCAGATAAATTCATCAAAGTCCAAACGTCATCTCAATTTACTTCAGATTTATCAGACCACTTCAGTAGAAGTCTCTGCTATGAAAATTTATCATGTTACTCACATGAGACATTCTAAGAGAGTAAACCACTGAGCTGAGTAATGATATGATGTCACCCTACAGGTACCAACACGAATGGTTCTAAGTTTGGAATCTGTGACATCTTTGATGACATCAGAATGCTTGACCTAAGCATATGGGCACAGTCCAAAATAATTGTTCCAACTCCCATGGTGCTGTAGTCATATAATGGTCACTGATCCCTCTCTCATCAGTGACACTGTTGAAGAGATTGCACTGCCTCAAACCCACTCATTAGAGATACAGGTGCTAGACTTTTGGTCACTAGACATGTACAAACTTTCTCAAAAAACAACTCCAACCTGCCAGCCCTGACATGTACAACCATTCTCACAATTTATCTACAGACTGTGGCATGTCCTCCCAGTCACCATCAGATGACTGCATGGTGTCAGACTATGGTTTTATGCTGACCATGTCAGGAAAAAAGTGACTTGCAAACTCTGTGGCTTGTTTGCGACAGGAGCCAGCCCCGTCACTCCATAACTGTCACAATTTGCTGCAGTAATTTTGCTATGAGCTGTGCTGCATGCACAGTGGAGTCATGCAGCAACTCACCATTTAAAATCTGATCACCAGCAGGTATTTGTTATTTAGCATTTATCATTCCTAGAAAGTTTTCAAAATTTCTTATGTTTTTAATGTTTGTATTTTCTGGAATATTTCAGATTCTTATATATAGCAGAGCCCTGCATTCATGAGGCAGTTCTGTTGTGTCTATATTATATGCTTTCAGTGCTAAGTGTTGTACTTCATTGATGACTGTGCTGTTGGATTTGGACTTGATTGTGGTTACGATGTCACAATATGAAGCAGGTCAAGAGTGGCCAACATGGTTTCTAGCTGTTCATGAAAATGAGCCTACTCCTTCATTACGATACTGCAGTGGCTACAATCTGTATCCATTTCAGTATATGAACTTAGATCTTTCCAGGACAAAAAGACATAGAGGAATGAAGTGCAAGTTAGGTTGTTCATATGTAAATAGTATATTAGCAACAGTGCAAAGACTTAGATGCATCTGTTGAGGGAGTCACTGTGTCTATTGTTGATAACATGGGATCTGAGATTACCTTACTGAAAGCTATTTAATGGTCACCAGTTCAAGCTGAATAATATGACAGCAGCTTATAGTATGAGATCTGAAGCAGTTTTTGTGGGGCACAGCACCTAAGACTTGTTGGTTAAGTGACTACGTGTTGTACCCCGAGTTCCACCAGGTCACTGTCTCTTATGAATAGGGCCTGCAAATCTACCACTGACTTGCCAGTCACACTCAAGTTGACAAGTGGTGATACATCCTGTATTTCATGGAGAGCAGACAGTACCCATGGGAGAAGATATTACTTGAGGTACCTTTAGTATCTCTTGTATACACCTCTCAGTAGCCTGCCAAAGACACTCATATGCTACAGGTTTCAGTCAGTTGACAGCAATTAGGGCAATTCACAGCTGCTCACAAACAAAAATTAACTTGTCCATTTCCTGAGAACAACATTTGTAGTGTTATGTTTGTCTTAGTTCAGTTTAGTTTGTGTATTTTTGTGTGGATAATTAGTATAATATGTCATATGACATGTAAAAGTCAGTTTACAGGCTGTTTAGCATGATTAGTAATTAAATATGGCTGTATGCTTAAGTTTTACAAACAAGTTTATAGAACAGTAAAAAAATCATTTTAATAACAAAAGTAAGTATGCTATTGTTCTGCACTACACACAAAAAAGTTAATTGAGATTACTTTGATGGAATGTGAGTATAGGTCAAGAAGAATATTGTGTTGTACAATGCATGTTATGTTACAGTTTTACTCCAACCACTGTTTGGTGGTTGATTGTACCTGCTAGACTTTATCTGCTGTTGCTGGAGCCTACCAGCAATGGACTCTACAAAAGGCACTCACCTTCTTTACCCGGCAATGCTCAACTAAAACCCTCTACTGATTTTTAGGTACCCACCTTACTATTGCCTAAAATCAGGTTGAAACACATCACCTATGCTCTCCTACCAGAGTTAATAAAAATAAATCTTTCATAGCCTCCTTGCACTTGTGAAAAGAATGGGAGAGAACAATTTTGGAACTTAACAGTGTGTGCATTGGTTAACAATGTATGTATCGGTTTGTACGTAATGAAGGCAACCACCTAGCAGACATGGAACCAGCTTAGTAACTCAACAGCACCAGAAATTCAATGAAAAGAGGATCTGAGAAATTACCACACTATCCCTGTCCTCCTACTCATATCCAAAGTATTTGAGAAAAATAGCTGCATAACAGATAATAAATTTTATCACAAAACAATGAAATGGCAGGTATGTTCAGTGACCTTACACAAGTATTTGACTGGGTGGATCACCCCATGCTGCTTCATAAACTAGACTGATACGGTATCAGACAAAGTGATCCGCAGTCGCACCAGTCTTACCTGACAAACAGGAAGCGAAGGATAATCATAAAATATAATGCTATAGATCATGCATCTCAATGGAACATAATTTTGCAAGGAGTCCCTCAAGCCTCAGTCTTAGGGCCATCTCTTTTACCTTTTACGAAAATGATTTACGTCTCAGTATCAGTGCTCAGTTAGTCATGGTTACCAATGATACTTCAGTACTTATTGAAAAAGAAAATGCAAGATAAATCATGGATAGTGTCATGAACACAATAAACAACCTGAAATCATGGTTCCAACAACATGGTCTTAGCATTCACATTTCAAAGACACTATTCTCACAATTTAAAACAAAACAATCAAAAATCAATACAATACATAAAAATCAAGTTATGAAAGAAGCTCAGTACATCAAATTCTTGGATTAAACTTAGACAAAAATCTAAGCTGGCGAGCACACATACAAATAGATTGTGTGGCTACTAAATTAAACAGCCTTGGTTTTGCAGTGGACATACTACCTGGGGTAACATTCATAAAGAGCAGGAATGTGGTGTGTCACCATTACTTTGAATCCATGATTAGATATGGTTTAATTTTTGAGGGGAATTCAATGTCATGAATATTGCTATTTCAAAAACAACTCATTAGAAAATGTGTGGTGCCCATCCAAGAGTGTCCTGTTGCCCATTATTCAAGTACCTAAAATCTTCCCTATCTCTACATTCTACATACTTCAAATTATTATCTTTTTGCACAGTAATCCTAAACTAAATGAAGAAAATCATTTCAAACAAATGTACAACACTAGGCAAAAATAAAATTTCATGCTTTCAAAACACCTCTTAAAACTCTACCAACAGGAACAACAATACATGGTTGAAAATCTACAAGGGGACATCTGAGTATGGAGATAGGTTCACTGAAGAGAAAAATACATGATCCTCTGGTCGAAAATGCTACTACTCAGTGGAGCAATTAATGAATGATAAGATGATAATCTGAACACTGCCTGTTTAATATCATAGTGTAGTGTTTAATATTGTATTTATAAATTAATGTGTGGCAAATTTAGATGCCAAGTACTGGTACATCATAAGAGAAACTATTTAATAATATTATTGTGTTACATACAAAACTGTGCTTGTAAAACCATGGTAGAGAATTAAGTAACTATCAATATCGTAAGACAAAAATTGACATGTGCCCTGTAAAGTACAATCAGATTATCTATAAAATGAATGTTATGAGATGAATACCACACAATCCTCAACAGGTCAGTCATCAGTCAAATTCCGTACACATTAGTTTAATTATGACCATACTGATGAGCTTGAAACAAATATCATATTCTTCTTTTCTAAATTATAAGTTTACTGTGGGTAGTTCTCATGTTTCCTTTCTCACCACCATATTTCCTTCTCTAAAACTGGTCACACATGCTAAATAATTTTCACGTTGCATGACATTGCAGAAGCAAAATATTTATTGATCTTCCAGTGTTTTCCAAACAATTACCTAAATTGAAGTATTCTGTTGTGTAAAGTTTTGTAATTGAATCATATATATCTATGAACACAGTAAGTAAAATGCGGAAATAACATTTGAAAGGAGATTATACTGATGAGCATAAAACATTATTAATTAATTAATTCCTAAGAATTCTTCAAATTAGTAGAATTTGTTGCATGTTAGGTAAGATTCTAATACTTTCTTCCATTTATTTAATTGTGCTGACTGAGCTGACAATTGAAATCAATGTCAGAACTTGTTGCAAAATTTTCTATTTGTCATTATTATGAATGAGGAGTAACCCTGAAGAAGATAAATCCAGCAGGTGACTCTTTGTAGTGTCAGGTATTTGCAAATCCCACCTCATGTTACGAGGTGCATTCAAGTTCTAAGGCCTCTGATTTTTTTTCTCCGGACTGGAAAGAGATAGAAACATACGCATTGTTTTAAAATGAGGCCGCGTTCATTGTCAATACGTCCCAGAGATGGCAGCACCATACGGCAGATGGAATTTTACTGCCAGCGGCGAGAATGAGAACTGTTTTAAATACTTAAAATGGTGACGTTTTCCTTACTTGAACAGCGTGCAATCATTCGTTTTCTGTATTTGCGTGGTGTGAAACCAATTGAAATTCATCGACAGTTGAAGGAGACTTGTGGTGATGGAGTTATGGATGTGTTGAAAGTGCGTTCGTGGGTGCAACAGTTTAATGAAGGCAGAACATCGTGTGACAACAAACCGAAACAACCTCGGGCTCGCACAAGCCGGTTTGACGACATGATCGAGAAAGTGGAGAGAATTTTTCTGGGGGATCGCCGAATGACTGTTGAACAGATCGCCTCCAGAGTTGGCATTTCTATGGGTTCTGTGCACACAATCCTGCATGACGACCTGAAAATGCGAAAAGTGTCATCCAGGTGGGTGCCACGAATGCTGACGGACGACCACATGGCTGCCCGTGTGGCATGTTGCCAAGCAATGTTGACGCGCAACGACATCATGAATGGGACTTTCTTTTCATTGGTTGTGACAATGGATGAGACGTGGATGCCATTTTTCAATCCAGAAACAAAGCGCCAGTCAGCTCAATGGAAGCACACAGATTCACCGCTACCAAAAAAATTTGGGGTAACCGCCAGTGCTGAAAAAATGATGGTGTTCGTGTTCTGGGACAGCGAGGGTGTAATCCTTACCCACTGCATTCCAAAGGGCACTACGGTAACATGTTTTGAAGAACAAATTCCTTCCTGCACTGCAACAAAAACGTCCGGGAAGGGCTGCGCGTGTGCTGTTTCACCAAGACAACGCACCCGCACATCGAGATAACGTTACGCAACAGTTTCTTTGTGATAACAACTTTGAAGCGATTCCTCATGCTCCCTACTCACCTGACCTGGCTCCTAGTGACTTTTGGCTTTTTCCAACAATGAAAGACACTCTCCGTGGCCGCACATTCACCAGCCGTGCTGCTATTGCCTCAGCGATTTTCCAGTGGTCAAAACAGACTCCTAAAGAAGCCTTCGCCGCTGCCATGGAATCATGGCGTCAGTGTTGTGAAAAATGTGTACGTCTGCAGGGCGATTACGTCGAGAAGTAATGCCAGTTTCATCGATTTTGGGTGAGTAGTTAATTAGAAAAAAAATCGGAGGCCTTAGAACTTGAATGCACCTCGTAAATTCCTGGTGTTTAGTATTATAGAGAGAAGCCTATTGAACATGAAACCTGCTAAATGGTGCACATCTTTCTGTCCATTGCTTGAGGATGTGTTATTCAAGTGCATATAATTTTTCTGTCTAGCATTCACTGAATGAATGTTGCAATGTTTTCTGAATGAGTCACTATTAGCAACAACAAGTCTCATGATGGAATACATGTACATGGACACCAGAGTTAGAATTCTGAGACACCAGAACAATAGCTTTTTATTTACTTATCTATTTATTTCTTTAGTCATCTGTAAACATATTAAAGTGTATGGACGTTGTCAGTTTGTGTACATTAACATAGTTATACCATTTTTCGTTACACCCAGTTTACAAATTGATACCTCAGATAAGAGTCTTTTTCTGGGCTAGGAATATTCTTGGTGAGTGCACAGAATCTCCCCAAAATATAATACTGTACAATATAATACAATGAAAGTAAGGAAAGTATACAAGAATGCCCTGAAGAAGTGTGTTCTGCAGTTTGTAAATATTGGAAGTATATATGGAGAGCATGTGAATTTGAGCCAGTCAGAGTTTCAATTTCTTTCCTCTTTTCTTTTCTTCCAGAAACCTTTCCATTAATTCACTGTTTTCCCCTCTTTTTCTCTGTCTCTTTTTTTCTTGTTGTTTCTCTTCTTGGGATTTGTTCAATTTCTGTGTTTCTGATTTTATTTCTGAGTTGTTTTCTGTCCTTAATTTTGTCTTCTGAGTGCTCCAATAACTGCAGCTCATCTTGTGTTTCTTTCATTTAACTATCTTTCAATTTACTTCCATTAACGGTGTTAAATTTTTCTTAGTAAGTCTGTTTTCATCCATCATACATAGGTCTCTGTAGAACTGTAGGCATCTTTCCCTTAACTTATCTCAGATGTTGTCTTATTTTTGTAGAGTTCCTTTGTAGGTTGACTTACTCAAATTCTGTCTCTGGGAATAGTGCCATGGATGTTTCTAAGAGTTTTCTGTTCTTGTTCTCAGTGCCATGAATTTTTATCATTCCTCTAATTACTGTGGTTTCTGCCACATGTAAGAGATCTGGTGAAACATTCATGTTGCAGTATCATAATTTTATATTTATGAAATACTGGTCGTTTGTTGCATAGATTCCATGTCAGTTTGTATATCTTTTGCAGTTTGAATACCCTTTCTGTATTGGAAATCATGTTCAGTCCTTTGGGTTGGAAGGTTTCTCCTTCCCACTTGTGGTAAGTGACCTATGAGGCTTCCCATACTGTGTTTTCAGTTGTTCATTTGTTGTTGATGTAGTATTAGGCACTTACCCACCAATAGTGGTGTCTGCATTACAGTAAACGAAAGGTCTTTCAAAATACATTTATGGTACCTATAGCATATAGTGTTTTGTAGTACATACTATTTCTACTAGTGAAAAGCATATCCTGCTAAATATTTTGGAAAAAACTGAAATTTTCTCACATTTGATGAAACATCTGAACATAATTTTGATCCCTTCAGATAATGAAGTAGGCCTACTCATTTGCTGCGCCCAAATGCGCATTATTGAACTGACAGATATATTGTCTTAAAATATTTGCTGCACAAGATGTGTTGATATACAGCAAATATCCCTGAAATGGCACTTAAACCTCATCACCCTGCACACCCCAAAGCTTTAATACAGCCTTTCTTGATGTTCCCATGGGAATGCAATCAAAGATATGGAAGCATTTGCGATATAACACTCTTTGTCAAGTTTTAAACTAGAATTCTTACTTCCTAGTTTATAGTTATACACATTCCTAGAGGGGACTTTGCTCCATCTACAACATTAACTTCAAAATGCTCAGATAAGTCTTGATAACAGTTTGTTTTTCATCAAAGTGTTATCACAAAAGACATAAAAACCATCATGATACAAAGCAACAATTTTAAGATTTTTACCTGACCATTAAATGAATGAACAACTTTTATGAGTATTCACATTAGCTAGGTCTAAAAGTATACTTTTTGCATTTTCATTCCACTGTCTAGCTGACCATTTTAAACCATAGTTGATCTCAGATGTTTTATTACCTTTTCATACAAAACCATTTGGTTGTTTTGTGAGAAGAGTTTTAGGATAAAAATGATTAATTTTAAGATCAGGCTTTACAGCTAAACTGCGGGGAGATCTAAGAGTACTTTAGCTTACAAATGATGAAAATGTTTCATCATAATCTATACCAAACATTTGAGTAAATCCCTTTAGCAGCAAGTCTAGCATGATAGCGTGCTGCGCAATCTGCACCCCTTTTCAACTTACTTACACATTTGTTTTCTATACCTCCACTCTTTGGTGGATCCACCATTGTTCTGGACTCACTTTATTTCCTCTTCCATGGTCTTTATCCATTCTTTACTGCCACTCCTTAACATGGCATTTCCCAGGTTGAAAGTATCTTCTCCTGAACTAGAAGAATCACTTACAAATAGGTGAAATAATATGGGTACTCCTTGAGTTTGCCTATGTGAACTGACCTTCTGATTTGTCCATCATCTTCTGAGCATTGAGGTCCATCAGCACCATCTCAGTCTTCTCTGTGGCTGCCAGTGACTTAGCACCTTGGGTACAGTCCAAGTCTTGATCAGTGTCTACAGTATCACTCCCACCATTGATGACTTCCAATACTTCCTCTGACTCACCCCATCCAGCAAGCCATTCACTTGTCCAAAACACACAGTAATCTTTACTTTGAGCTGCTGACCTGGTATCGTCCGGAAAAACAATATTTCTGCCTTTGACTATTTTCTAGGGACTCTGTGGGTCAGTTAGTCTGTAACTTTTGGTCATTTCACCATAACCGAAAAAAGTAAGTCTGTTAGTCTTGGTCTCCTAATCTCTTATATTTTGATATAAGGGCTTGACAACCAAATACTTTTAAATGGTTAAAAAAAATATTATTGTCAAGCACACATGAGTTACACTTATCAAAAAGTCAGAAGGACAACATTTCAACTTGATGCCTCCACTCCGTAAACATGACTTAAGTCCTGTGTCAACTCTGACATGTTCCAGTCGCGTTTGGTTCGTGGGAAGAACGACTGTCTGAAAGCCTCCGTGCGCACTCTAATCTCTCTAATTTTACATTCGTGATCTCCTCAGGAGGTATAAGTAGGGGGAAGCAATATATTCGATACCTCATCTAGAAACGCACCCTCTCGAAACCTGGCGAGCAAGCTACACCGCGATGCAGAGAGCCTCTCTTGCAGAGTCTGCCACTTGTGTTTGTTAAACATCTCCGTAACACTATCACGGTTACCAAATAACCCTGTGACGAAACGCGCCACTCTTCTTTGGATCTTCTCTATCTCCTCCGTCAACCCGATCTGGTATGGATCCCACTCTGATGAGCAATACTCAAGTATAGGTCGAACAAATGTTTTGTAAGCCACCTCCTTTGTTGATGGACTCCAATCAACTACAAAGTAGCTCACCCCTTTTGAGCATCTTACATGTATTATTGTCAAAAACAATATTTACGCCTCTCTTAACCAAAGGAGACACTGACAAAAATTTCTGGGAAAAGCCAGGGACAAGAATAACATAACTGACAATAGAATTTCCTTTCCCTTCACTTACTAGTTAAACATTATCAGCACACTACAATTTTTTGTTTGCAGTTTTCTGGCACAAAATCTCGAAACCACACCTTTCTTGAAGTCAAGTCAGCGATCCACTCTTTCTCGTTGAAATCTGACACACAGTGCACAAAACAATGACTTGTTAACTTCCTTGGAATCCTTCTTTGAGTATGCGCCAGCCGAGGTGGCCGAGCAGTTCTAGGCGCTACAGTCTAAAACAGCATGACCGCTACAGTTGCAGGTTTGAGTCCTGCCTTGGGCATGGATGTGTGTGATGTCCTTAGGTTAGTTAGGTTTAAGTAGTTCTACGATCTAGGGGATGGATGACCTCAGAAGTTAAGTCCCATAGTGCTCTGAGCCATTTGATCCATTTTTGAACCTTCTTTGATGATCTGAATTGACCATAATTTAGGCGATTGAAACATTTTATTTTTTTAATTTCTTGTCTTTGGAAAACTGCTGCTCTGATTTCTTACAGTCCTTTGTGAATGAAGCACACTCACCACCATCTTTGTCCAAGTTGAACTATTCTTTCACACTTCCATTTAGCAGCTTTTATTTCGTGTTTTCCAGTGTGAAATTTTCATCTGCTGTACTGGATTCTATGCCCATCCAATAAGGCAGATAAACTTTTGGTAAACCTCTCGACAGAATGTGTATAATTAGTCCATTATCAACTGGCTTGCCCATGCTGCATAGTTTTTTTGACTAAATCCAGAATATGGGCAACCTAATTCTGACCATTTCCTTTACAAGCAGATAATAAGGTGTCCCACCTAGCATCCCAGTGATCCATTCACCTGGTTTTATTCTTATCAGCAAACAATTTTTCTAGGGTGTCCTGAGCTAATTTTGCCTTTGTTGTGTTTTCCATATGTGCATACAGAGATTTGTTGATATGCAAAAGAATAAGTGTCCATGTGTTGTTACTGACTATCTCTTTAGCTACAAATGTCTCAACTGCCGAATTATTAGCAGCTCTGGGAAGTGGAACTGTCATAGAGGAGTGGTGCAGATGTGCCTCTTTGGATGCACACTTGTCTCAGACCCAGCATCAATTAAGAATAGGTCACTGGATTTCCTGTCCTTTACAAATAGTCGAGATGAGCCTGCAACTGCTGACAGTATTGCATCTCTGCTGCACTTCAGACGTTTTGAGTGGCCTGCATGATTGCGTGTGCCTATTGGCATTCATCAGTTGAGTTTGGGTAGAGACATGGGCTTGTGCATTGTCTTTCTGCCTTACCTAAGCATCAATAGGCCAACAATATTTTAAATTCTGTCATTTACTATTAAAGGCTTGAAAATGGTTGTTATCTTCCTGTCTCTGTAGCCTGGCATTCATCCTAGCTAACTTGTTCATACATGGCTCTTTCCCCAGCACTTCCGTTTGTGGCAAAGCAATGCATGAGTCCAGCCTCCTTGCCACTGCAAGTGTCAGAATGTGAAGCTTTGTGCCTCACAGCATAACCTCTTCAACTGCTGCACAAGAATTATTGCCCGTACATGCAATGGCGATAGCATGTGTCTTGTGCACCAAATCATCACTAGGACGCTCCGTGAAGATGGATAGAATAGACCTAACATTTTAGGCAATGTTTGTAAACAAAACAATCTTCATTCTCTAGTTAGATAGGAGCTTACAGGTCACCAGCATTTGCAGCAAACAATGTACTTATGAGGAAGAACCACTGGTAAAAGGATCACTTTCAATAATTCTGTGTAGTTGCTACTCTGGTGGTAACACAAAATGGTGGAGCACTGCCTCTTTAAAAACAACATATGGCTGTTGGTGGAAAACCTCACCCAAAAGCTCGATAACACTCAAATCCAGCTGTAATAGAACCAACGTAAATTGATTTGTGTTCAACATCAGTCCATGTAAAAGAAAGATGCTCTCAGCCAATAGGAACAGATTTTCCCTCTCTCCCCTTCTTAAAACCCAATTGCCTCTCATTCCAGGTCTGTACATCATAGTTAAAGGCTAAAGTGCTATTAGCAGGGTCCAGCCCCTGCCCGTGGCCAGAATAAAAGCATAGGTAGACTGTTTTGTTTGAAAGTAAGTATATGTCTGTCAGGTATTAATAATAATGCTGTTGTTAATATACTTCTCTATACTTATGTTTTGTTATTTTTCCCAGCAATGCAATAAGTAATTGATCTAGAACTAGCAGAACTGCAAGTGTTGCCTACACCACTATATAAACAGGAGTCCATAGTCAGTCTTCCAGATTTATCAGACCTGCTACCACCACCACCACCACCACCACCACCACCACCACCACCACACTTGACACTACTGGAACTTCCTCAACTCGCTGAATCTCAGTTAAGTGCCAGCAGAACACTGCTATTTGCCAATACATATAATTTGACTGCCACTGGCTCTAAAATGTGTGAATGTTGGCCTAACACCTGACAGTGACTCTGATCTAGTAATTTAAGTAGAAAACATTCAACACATTTTGATTTCAGTGCAGTATTTGTGATATGAATGGGACTATCTATGTGTCTATGTATCTATGTGTCCGCAGCTCATGGTCTCACGGTAGCGTTCTCGCTTCCCGAGCACGGGGTCCCAGGTTTGATTCCCGTCGGGGTCAGGGATTTTTCCTGCCTCAAGATGACTGGGTGTTGTGTCGTCTTCATCATCATCATTCATCTCCATTATGGTCAGAGGAAGGCAATGGCAAACCACCTCCACTAGGACCTTGCCTAGTAAGGTGGCGCGGGTCTCCCGCGTCTCTCTCCTATGCTCTGTAAAGAAGTATGGGACTCATCATCATCGTCATCATCTGTGCAGTATGATAGAGCATACAGTGAATAATATGGTGGTGGAGTATGATCCATCCCATATACATATCAACATCCATATGTTTGGGAGTAAAGTTTCAGTAGTTGATACATATAGAGAAGCTGTACCTGAATTAACATCAGGGACACATACATTTACATAAAACATTCTGATGTTGTGAATTTGAATGATCTATGCTGTGTATTAATGATTACTTTGAAGAGACTAAGCCATTGGTGTTGATATGTTGGAGCTGCATTCTATGATTTTGTAGAATATGTATCCAGGCATAGTGTAAATATGGGGCAACCAGAGCAGTGTATAAATACCTGTATTCATCCAGTGCCAAAAGTGGGATGTGTTGAGCTTTTAACTATAAAATCACTAGAAGGGAATTTAAGGATTAAGTTCCTATGTATTATGTGGCTCCTGTAGGCCTGAATATGATTCAAGCCAAATTTAATGAGTATAGAAAGTAATATCTAGCTAAATATTTCAGAAGTGAATGATTGTAAGGATGTATATATCTAAATTTTTAAAAATGTCCTACAAAAATCGTTCTTTTTCTCCACTGCATCCCAGTCCTATAAATCAGATGTTTTTTGGTCTCCACACTGTAGTGAGAAGGCAACCAACAGCAGAGTTATCCTGTGATAATTCATTGTGTAGGATACTTTAACAGTATAAACTGATGATGTCATGGCATATTCTGCAAAAAAAGCTGGAAAAGTTGTTGCATGCATGTCACATTGAAGGAGATATGAAGATGGTAAGGTAATGACCACGGTTCTCTCTTCTAATCATCAATATTTTATTACACAACAAATGTACAGGTCGAAGACTAGGTTGGAACTGAGGTCCAGAAAGTATACAAAATAAAGCTCAACTCGAAGACATAGTACACATATAATGTTCTGGCCTATCGATCAACGCCACATAGCTCCCCCCTGCAGTATGGAGTATGTATCCGAAGACGGGAGGGGGGGGGGGGGAGGGGAAGACGGGGTTGGCGAGAGTTTAAGTGGGTGGGTTACAGTGAGTTCCTCCACGTCTAACGGCATGGGCTGTGTGGGAGGAGAGTGTGCAGCAAATCCTGGAATGCTGATGCTGAAGTCTTGAAGCGACGATGGCAGTCGTAGCCATTGGCCGATGCGGGAGTGCTGGTGTGGAACGGTGTCATCGGCAGGGAACCTAATGATCACCTTTCCACTTGGCCTAATGTAAGCTTGTAGGTTGCCACACGCAGCACTTCGAGAGATTTTGAAACATTGCACTACACGTTGTGACATACCACCTAACGAGTTACACAAATTGTCACACGCAAGCAGCACTAATGTGGTATCACCACTAACGATGACAGATAAACCACAAATGCCATTAGGATGAATGTGGGTAGACAGCTTGTAAGTGGCGCCTGCTAATGGAGAGGTATGCTGAGCCGGTGGGGTGGGGAAACCGTAGCTCGGTGAGGGCGGTGCGCGAATAAACAGCTGATGGCGGTAAATCAAAAACATTAACCTGCGCCTGGGAAGTTAGCTGCCCAAGCGAGGAGGGGGATGAATGTGCGCTCGAATTAACACAGTTAGAGCTGGCGGGAGTGCGGACACTGTACAGTTTATATGGCACAAAGTCACAAATGCACTCGGGCGCGAGAACTCTGTAGTGGCACCGACTAACCTTGTGTATTGCCGAGGTGTCATCTGCTGCAAGTTGCTGCCGTGCCGAAGATAACTCGTTACTTAAGTTGTTGGGGCGACGGTGTAGCTCAAGTTGTTCCAAGGGCAGGTGTGTAGTATTGACACGCTCCGTGAGCCAGTTATTGGTCCATGACAAGAGCTCGGAGGAGGGGTTATTACACTTCCTAGCCAGGTGGACCTGTTTAGCAGTACTATTGACACTCGACGAAGCACACGGGATGTGTTCCTGCGTAGGGTGGTAGAACACTGTATTCTTGATGAGGTCAGGCCACAGTTTGTGGTGTCGTAGAAAGTCGATGCCCAAAATGGGATCGTTGATGTCAGCCACCAGGAAGGACCACTTCAGGTTGCACTCAGGCGAGAGGGACACTGCATATGAAGTAGAACCTAAGCACGACAAACTAGATGAGTTTACAGCACGTAATACAGTTTTGTGTAGTATGATCTTTTCGACAGCAATTCGAGATGGAAGTAGGGAAACATCTGCACCCTTGTCGATGAGAAAGTTTATGCCAGAGTTGAAGTTACGGATGTAGACTCGTCCATTCGAAGCATTAGTGTTGGACACAGAATGGAGCGTATTACGGCGCCTGTTGTTTACGTTGCAGGAGGTGGCACCGCTGCCTACCTGCGGTTGAAGTTTTGGTAGGAGCACGGCGGTTTACAATTTCGTGCTTGTTCCCCTAATTTTGCATGGAAGAAACAGTATTTATGGGCGGGTGTCTGCTCCTGCGAGTGGTCAGATCGAGGCAGCCCAGAATCTTCCACAGAGTCAGATGTGCTGTTGTTGACAGACTTAGTTTTAGTGGGACGTCGACGTTGGGGCCCTGGTTGTGGTTGAAAACTGGCGTAGCTGCCGGACTGCTGGGCAAGGCGTTCACGTAGTAGAGCAGAGTAAGCTCAGCCGGTGGCGTGCAAGCATTCGCTATTTGGTCTATCTTTATTGGCAGAGATGGCCGTTTGAACAAACAGATGCGGCTTTTCCGTCCAAATCTCAGTGAGCATGGCGTCTGGCATGTCACATTCATCGGTGAGAAGTCGAAGGCATCGCCACAGCTGGAACAGAGATCTGTCGCCGAGGCATTCTTCATAGACAAGCTGTCGAACATTTTCTCTTCTTGTCTTGGAGACACGTTCCAGTATTGCTTGTTTAGCTGTAGCATACTTCTCGTTCGGAGGAGGTGACTTAACCAGGTCATAAATTAAGTCGACACGGTCGTGGAGGTGGTTCGTGAGGCATGTGAAATGGGCATTGTCATCAAGTGCACAGACACTGAAAGTTTGCTTGACCAGGTTGAACCAGAATTCTGGGTGAGCAGGTTCGAATGCCAGAAGTTTTGGTAGATTCGACGAACTGGTGCTCGAAGAATGCGGGCTGCTGCTCACAGACGCTGGAGTAGGCAAGTCAAAGTTAACTCTGCGTCGTGAGGGCGGTAGAGAGGAAGCAGACGTGCTGGCTGTTTTCATGGTAGCTGGAGGGGAAGCGAAATCTGTTAGCAGGAAGCCCAGTGTGTAGTGAAGCAGGACCGGTTGTTGCGACGGAAGGTCAAAGTGGTCACGGCAGTTGCTTGACAGGTTATTATGCAACTGGTCCTCCACATCTGCAGCGAAATTGTCCCTCACAGAATCACTGATGAGCTTGGTGGAACGTGATGTGCTCAGATTACTGCACTGATGAACACTCGGAGTAACAGGCTGGCGAATGTCATTCACATAGTGTGCAACTGGCACGGAGTGATACACACGTGGAGCTTGCACATTCAAAAAGGTGTCCTGTTGTGGCACAATATGAAAACTATGCTCCCCACTATTTACAGTACTTGCATTAAAGTTCGGTATCAGTGTGTAGTGGTTTCTTGTACTTCTGTGCGGCGAAAACTGAAGCACTTCAGGGCTAACAAAGCTGGAGTTGGAGACCGCTGGTGTCATGTTCAAACCACTGCACCTGACGAGGTCCCTGGGTTCTCGAGCCTATAGGACTGCGGAAATTCACGTTGGGCACTGACTACAGCTCGTGCGCTTGAATTTAGTTGCTGTTGCTGGTGAAAACCGGGCGGCAGTGGCGTGTTGTAGAAGGCCATTGTGTAGTGGACAAAGGTCCATGCGGAACGTGGAAGCCGGTGTGGTAGTCACTTTGTACTCGGTTTGTCGGATTATTCGAACTTTGGGGTCACCACTGAAGGAGATATCAAAGTGGTAAGGTAATGACCACGGTTCTCTCTTCTAATCATCAATACTTTTATTACACGACAAACGTACAGGTCGAAGACTAGGTTGGAACTGAGGTCCCGGAAGTATACAAAACAAAGCTCAACTCGAAGACATAGTACACAAATGATGTTCTGGCCTATCAATCCATGGATCGACACCACAGCATAATGCGTCCTTGGCTCGCTACTGAAGTACCGCACGCACATGCATCAGCAGTGTGCCTGCTCCCCAGGTAAGATTATGAAAGTCTCAGCTGGTCTCTCGGTGACTACTGCAGTTTTCTTTTTCACACTGTGCAGCAGTGTAGTTATTCAACAATGTGCTTCCATTTTAGCAAGATGCAAATCACATAAACTGTATATGATCCAAGTGTCCAAACATTAATATGAGATATGTTTACTGGTGTGTGTAAACCAGTAAGTGAAGAGTATGTCAGCCAGTGCTCTCTGGCAGACTTAAAAAGATCCTTAAGTACAATTAACCTACCACAACACAATATTTAAACAAATAAACTACTGCTACATGTCACATCTGCATCACCCCTACATTACCAGTGTGTGTAAAACCAAGCATGTTGTCCTATCAACAGAATTACTGTGTTTTGGATAAAATAATTTTGGGTATTGAACCACAACATTGTAACTACTAAAACAGCTAACTTGCCGATATTTCAAATGACTTGCGGCAGTCCTCTTCCGGGTGGTTCACTGCTGTGTACTGGTGAATGTCTTTCTTTACATACTGTTATTTTCAGTTATCTAGTGTCTACCAATGTCTCATATCTGTGATGTCATTGGACAATTTAAAGAGATTGTTATGGCAGTGGCTGTATGGTACACTATTGCCTATGCCGGAAGGCAACTCTAGTAGAGATGACTGTATCAGTTTTCTGTTACCTGTGCCACTCTGGTAATGATTGGTCAGCAACCCTTGTTGGTGGTTGGAATGCAATAGCAAATCGGCAGCTTGTTTCCAGGGAATGGTGTTTTCCTGCAGTGAGGTTTTATGCCTGCATGGCAGTTCTCTCACGGTTGCTGTCTACACTGCCAAACCCCAGCCAAATGGTGCCGCTGGCCAGTGAACACACATGATCCACTGGGCTGGAATCGCTGGCAGCCAGACCCCAGGTAACTTGTAACCATACTCCCTGTTCATGTTGTTAGCGTGTTTAATTATTTCAGTAGCCTCTCTTATTTTCCATTGCTGCAAACACAGCTGGTGAGGAAGCACGCAAGGTTCTTGAAACTTGGTAGGATGGCCGCATTGCTAATGATGTTCCACTTCAGCTGACTTGTTAATCTGTCCCAGTCATATGTAACTTTCATGCTAGAAAATGGGAGTGTTAATGGGTCTCCTGGTTTCACCAACATAGATTTTGTGGCATTCACACCAAAGTTCATACACATGTGCAATGAGGAGAGCATTCACGGGATCCTTAGTGGGTGTCAACAAATCTTGCGACCACTCTGATATGTAGGTCTCATTCCTGCGTGATACAGAACCTTGCCTACATGGTCGCTGATGCCTCTCACATATCAATAACTTATATCAGAATCTAATGATGTCATGTAATTTTCTGTAAGCATTACAAATCATGACCACGGCCCAGTATTCCAAAACACATACATAAAATAAGATACTTGAATGTTTAGGAAATGCTGCTATGCATCATTTAGCAAGAAATGTGTATCATGTCCATATTATCCTCACTTTATTAGTGTGGTGTCACTATAACATTGCCTTAGTATAATAAACAATGGCAAACTGGAGTATTTTCACATAGTACACATTGATATTTACAATATTTTACCTATTTGTTTTCTCCATACTATTCCAAAGTCACATGCACAAAAAAACAAGGCTTGACAACAAGCGTGCACCTTCCGCCGACCACTGGCGACAACATCGATGTACTGTGGAGACCTCACGCCCCACGTGTTGAGCAATTCGGCGGTACGTCCACCCGGCCTCCCGCATGCCCACTATACGCCCTCGCTCAAAGTCCGTCAACTGCACATACGGTTCATGTCCACGCTGTCGCGGCATGCTACCAGTGTTAAAGACTGCGATGGAGCTCCGTATGCCACGGCAAACCGGCTGACACTGACGGCGGCGGTGCACAAATGCTGCGCAGCTAGCGCCATTCGACGGCCAACACCGCGGTTCCTGGTGTGTCCGCTGTGCCGTGCGTGTGATCATTGCTTGTACAGCCCTCTCGCAGTGTCCGGAGCAAGTATGGTGGGTCTGACACACCAGTGTCAATGTGTTCTTTTTTCCATTTCCAGGAGTGTATATTATCTCAGTATTTCTCAAATATATATGTGCAATGTGCAACAGTCAAATGTCTTCTGTGTTTATTTATTTAGTCCTTTGATCATATGTAGTATGATGTGCAAGATGATATTCGACTTACGTCTAGTCATTACAGATAACAGTTTTCAAGATTATATATAGTTCTACATGTTATACATTACAAAAGTTGCAGATCTATACAGTTATTGCAGTTCAAGTATTCAATTACTGAAAAGAAGCAATTGGGCTGTACATATTCTCAAACAGAGCTTTCAAAATCATTAACTTCTAGTATACAGGGTGGTCCATTGATCATGACTGGGCCAAATATCTCATGAAATAAGTGTCAAATGAAAAACTACAAAGAACGAAAATTGTCTAGCTTGAAGGGGGAAACCAGATGGCGCTATGGTTGGCCCGCTAGATGGTGCTGCCATAGGTCAAATGGATATAAACTGCCTTTTTTTAAAAATAGAAACCCCTATTTTTTATTACATACTCATGTAGTACGTAAAGAAATATGAATGTTTTAGTTGGACCACTTTTTTTGCTTTGTGATAGATGGCACTGTAATAGCCACAAACATATGGCTCACAATTTTAGATGAACAGTTGGTAACAGGAAGGTTTTTTAAATTAAAATACAGAATGTAGATACGTTTGAACATTTTATTTTGGTTGTGCCATGTGATACATGTAACTTTGTGAACTTATCATTTCTGAGAATGCATCCTGTTACAGCGTGATTACCTGTAAATACCACATTAATGCAATAAATGCTCAAAATGATGTCCATCAACCTCAATGCATTTAGCAATACATCTAATGACATTCCTCTCAACGGTGAGTAGTTCGCCTTCCCTAATGTTCGCACATGCATTGACAATGCATTGATGCATGTTGTCAGGGGTTGTCAGTGGTTCACGATAGCAAATATCCTTTAACTTTCCCCACAGAAAGAAATCCAAGGACGTCAGATCCGGTGAACGTATGGTGCTTCGACGACCAATCCATCTGTCATGAAATATGCTATTCAATACCACTTCAACCGCACGTGAGCTTTTTGCCGGACGTCCATCATGTTGGAAGTACATCATCATTCTATCATGCAGTGAAACATCTTGTAGTAACATCGGTAGAACATTACATATGAAATCAGCATACATTGCACCATTTAGATTGCCATCGATAAAATGGGGGCCAATTATCCTTCCTCCCATAATGCCGCACCATACATTAACCCGCCAAGGTCGCTGATGTTCCACTTGCTGCAGCCATCATGGATTTTCCGTTGCCTAATAGTGCATATTATGTCGGTTTACATCACCGCTGTTGGTGAATGATGCTTCGTTGCTAAATCGAATATCCCGTAATTTCTCTTGTGCCCAGTAGCAGAACTGCACACGACATTTGACGCTGTCGCCATGCAATTCCTGGTGCATAGAAATATGGCACGGGTGCAATCGATGTTGATGTAGCATTCTCAACACCGATGTTTTTGAGATTCCCGATTCTCAAACACTTTGTCTGCTACTGATGTGCAGATTAGCTGTGACAGCAGCTAAAACACGTACTTGGGCATCATCATTTGTTGCAGGCCACGGTTGATATTTCACATGTAGCTGAACAATTCCTGTTTCCTAACTATCCGGCGAACGGTCTGGACACTTGGATGATGTCATCTAGGATACCGAGCAGCATACATACATAGCACATGCTCATTGGGCATTTTGATCACAATAGCCATACATCAACACAATATTGACCTTTTCCGCAATTGGTAAACAGTCCATTTTAACATGGGTAATCTATCACAAAGCAAATACTGTCCGCCCTAGCGGAATGTTACATGATACCACATACTCATACATTTGTGACTATTACAGCACCATATATCACAAATCGAAAAAAGTGGTCCAACTAAAACATTCATATTTCTTTATGTACTACACGAATATGTAATAAAAAATGGGAGTTCCTATTTAAAAAAATGCAGTTGATATCCGTTTGACCTATGGCAGCGCCATCTAGCGGGCCAACCATAGCGCCATCTGGTTTCCCCCTTCAAGCTAGATGAGTTTCGTTCTTGTAGTTTTTTCGTTTGATGCTTATTTTATGAGATATTTGGCCCGGTAACTATCAATGGACCACCCTGTATATTTTACAGTGTGTTCAGCTTAAAAGAGGTTACGTGTCTTATTTTATTCTATAAGAAATATTTTTATTGGCAGACTTACATATTAAGTTAGTATAAATTGCAGCATGTGTTTGAAATGTTGTCCATCCATTTATATGCACTTGTTGACACAGTTGACTATGCTCCTGGCTACTCTTGTTAGCCTTACAATGTCAATTTTGTTGATGGCTTTTGTGATATTTGTCTTTAATTCCTGCAGGGTATGTGGTTTGCTCCTGTAAACAATATCTTTTAAGTAGCCCATCAGAAAGAAGTCTGGACTACTAAGATCATGGTGGGCACAATCGTGTTGAAATGATTCTTTCACCAAAAAAATTCTGTAGTATCTCCTTAGTAGAGCAAGCTCCATGGCATGTAGTGCTGACAAGTTGCAGCAGCAGTCACACGTATCCTCTTGCGCTAAGGATATGAATTGTTAGATAATGTCTTTATGGATGGCAGCATCCACAGATGTTTTAAAAAATTCCTGTTGTTCATCACATTGAAATAACACTTCAGACACCAATTTTTGTGGGTGTAGGGGAGACTCAGTGAAAGTGTAGGGGGTGGCAGTACCCCAAGTCTGGTAGTTCTGGCTATTAACATACCAAACAAGACGAAACCAAGCTTTGTTTGTTAAAAACTCTTGTTCTAAAATGATGATGTTCCCTCTAATAAAGGTCCTGAACCATTGACAGCAGTGAACAATTCTGACATAATCAGCATTATTAAGCTCATGGAAAACCTCCATGTGGAATGCATAACATTTCAGTATTCTTCTCACTGCAATGTGGGCTGAACCAATTGAAGTATTCTTTCCCTGGCTTACTTTACACAAAGATATACAGGGACATGTTGTAACTGCTGCTTTAATATCCTGAATGACCTGGATCATGAAAACAGACCTTTGTCTAACACCTTTCTTGTTGAACACTGAACTTGTTTCACGAAATTTCTAAATAACACTTTCCACTGGTGCTTCCTTTTCAGATTTCTCCATGAACTTTCACTGACACACACACACACACACACACACACACACACACACACACACACACACACACACATTAATCTTTGTTCCATAGGTCATGAATGTGACATTTTGTAATGATGTGGAATATGTCACTTTAACATAAGTTTTCTTTACACAAAATAATTAACTAATTTTTTTCTTTTTTTATTTTCATTTTTTATTTTTTACAGTTACTACATTATATTTACGAATTCATCTATTGAGTAGAAGGAGATGTAATTCAGAAATTATTTTAATTTGCTTTTAAATGTTTGTTGGCTATCTGTCAGACTTTTAATACTATTTGGTAAATGACCAAAGATTTTTGTGGCAGCATAATTCGCTCCTTTCTGTGCCAAAGTGAGATTTAATCCAGAATAGTGAAGATCATCCTTTCTTATAGTTTTGCAGCTATGCACTTTGCTGTTATTTTTGAATTGGGATGGGTTATTAATGACAAATTTCATAAGTGAATATATGTATTGCAAAGGTACTGTAAATATCCCGAGTTCCTTAAATAAATGTCTGGAAGGTGATCTTGGGTAGGCTCCAGCTATTATTCTGATTACATGCTTTTGTGCAATGAGTAATTTCTCTCTTAATGATGGATCACCCCAAAATGATGCCATATAAAAGCAGCGAATGAAAATAGGTACAGTAGGCTAATTTACTGATATGTATATCACCAAAATTTGCAATAACCGCCGGCCGAAGTGGCCGTGCGGTTAAAGGCGCTGCAGTCTGGAACCGCAAGACCGCTACGGTCGCAGGTTCGAATCCTGCCTCGGGCATGGATGTTTGTGATGTCCTTAGGTTAGTTAGGTTTAACTAGTTCTAAGTTCTAGGGGACTAATGACCTCAGCAGTTGAGTCCCATAGTGCTCAGAGCCATTTGAACCATTTTTTTTGCAATAACCCTAATAGCATAAATAGCTTCTTCCAAATCAATTTCTCATCAGTGCACACGCCCAGAAATTTTGAGTATTCTGCATTAGCAACAGACTTCTGGTTGTAGCCTAGATTTATCAGTGGTGTTATGCCATTTACTGTACAGAATTGTATGTAATGTGTTTTCTCAAAATTTAATGAGAGTCCATTTGCAGAGAACCACTTAATAATTTTCTGAAAGACATTATTTCAATTTGCTCAGGTGATTCTTCCTTGTTGGGTGTGATTACTATACTTGTATCATCAGTAAAAACAACTAGTTTTGCATCTTAATGAAAATAGAGTGGCAAGTCGTTAATACATAATAAGAACTATAAGGGACCCAAGACTGAACCCTGTGTGACACCATTCTTGATACTTCCCCAGTTAGAGGACTCTGCTGATTTTTGCAGACTATCTGTACTGTTAATTTCAACCTTCTGCATTTTTCCAGTTAAGTATGAATCAAACCATATGTGCACTGTCCCACTCATACTACAAGTCTTAAGCTTATCTAGAAGAATTTCATTATTCACACAATCAAAAGCTTTTGAGGGATCTCAAAATATCCCAATGGGTGATGTTCAGTTATTCAATGCATTTAATATGTGATCAGTGAAAGCATGTATAGCATTTTCTGTTGAAAAGTCTTTCTGAAAACCAAATTGACATTTTGTTAGTATTTCATTTTTACAAATATGTGATGCTACTCTTGAATACATTACTTTTTCAAGAATTTTGGATAAAGCTGTCAGAAGTAAGATTGGGCAGTAAATGTTAGCATCTGACCTATCTCCTTTTTTATGCAATGGTTTAACAATAGTGTATTTCAGTCTATCTGGAAAAATTCTCTGTTTTAGTGAGCTACTACTTTTGTGGCTGAGTTGTTGAGAACAAGCTTTTAGCACTCTGTTGGAAATGCCATCAATTCCATGTGAGCTTTTACTTTTGAGTGAATTTATTATTTTCCTAATTTCAGTAGGAGAGGTGGGTTGAACTTCAATTTTATCAAATTGCATAGAAACTGCCTCTTCCGTATACTGCCTTGCATTTTCTAATGAATAGCTGGATCCTATTTTCTCTACAACATTTAAAATGGTTATTAAAATGTTTTCTACTTCTGACTTCTTGTTAACAAACTTTTCATTGTTTTTGATAGAAATACAGTCTTCCTGTGCTCTTGGTTGCCCTGTTTCCCTTTTATTAATTTTCCAAATTGTCTTAATTTTATTATCAGATGTGCTAATCTCAGACATAATGCACATACTTCTGGACTTTTTAATAACTTTTCTTAATACAGTGCAGCAGTTTTTATAATGTTTCACTATTTTGGAGTCATTACTCCTCCTAGCTAAAAGATACATTTCCCTTTTCTGTTTCCAAGATATTATTATCCCTTTAGTAAGCCATGGCTTTTTACATGATTTCTTACAATTATATTTCACTGTTTTCTTAGGGAAACTGTTTTCAAATTTACTCACAAAGGTATCATGATATAGGTTAAATTTTAAATTAGCATCATGTTCCCTGTACACTTTATCCCAGTCTAACTGTTGCAAGCTTTCCCTAAAATTTTGAATTGTTAAATCGTTAATTGAATGCACTATTTTGGAGGACTGTTTTGCATTAATGTATGGAGCTATATCTCATACTGTAACTAGTTGTGCATCATGATCAGACAGACCATTCTTAACAGGAAAAGTTTTAATTTGATTAAATTTATCTTGGTCTATGAAAGCTTTATCTATCAGTGTGCTGCTTTCCAGTACCACCCAAGTAGGAAAATCAATAACTGATGTCAAATTGAAAGAACCAAGTAATACTTCAAAGTCAAGCTTTCCATCAGACTCTTTCAGAAAATCTACATAGTAATCCACACAAACAATAATTTGCTTTCTTCAGTCTGACAGATAGCACAACAAAGAATCTGAGTTTTTCAAAAATAGTTCAAAATTTCCCACCTATACACAGCTAAAATTGCCATTATTTAGTTTAAGCACACATGCACATGCTTCTATATGTTGCTCTATGCAAAATTTTTGAGTTTCCAAATTTCTCACACTATGACAGATTTTAACATATGTAATTCCTCCTCTCTCCATAGTGTCTCTACTTACATGTGCTGAAAGCTTATATCCACCTACATTCACCATTTCCATACCCGTGACTATATGATGTTCAGACAGGCATAGTAGACCTATGCCACCCTTAGTTTCTAAATCTTCTAAACAAACAAGAAGCTCATCTACTTTGTTTTTTAATCCCCCTGATACTCTGATGCAATATACTAACATTATTTTTCACTGTGCTTTTATGTTAATCTTGTGACATACTAACATTATTTTTCACTGTACTGTTATGAGAATCTTGTGATATTTTAACATCTCTAGTACCTGCCCCTCTGAAGTTCTCATTAAGCTTAATTTCAATCAATGTATGATGATTGGACACTGATCTTAGTTTCAGTGTCCCCCTCCCCCTTAAAGATTTTGCTATCATCCCATCCAGTTTAACCTTACCTTTCCTATTGAGATGCAGGCCATGTCTTGTGAAGTCCAACCTATCAATACCATCAACAGGAACCAAACCTATGCCTGACAAAGTAGCCGCCCTAAGCAGCTGATCTAGCTCCATATTGACCCTCCTGACAGAGCTGTTCAATTGGGGCTGATCATACCGCATGAAAGCAGGAACCAAGCCAACATTTGTATGGTTCATTGCAGATGCTATTTTTACAAGGTCATGCTCAATATTGTAGCCCTGATCCCTATCAATACTGTTTCTCGCTCCACCCACTATCACAACATGATCCTTTGTAAAACCCTTGCATAATGATCCTGCATCCTCTGTCACTTGGCTAAGACATGCACTGGACTTGAAAATACTTGTGTCCTGGTACCTGTCACCTAATTTTTCCTGCAAGATCCAGCCCACACCTCTTCCATGGCTACTACCTAACAACAGAATTTTCCTCCTACTTTCTACTTTTTTGCAACAGTTGGTGTCCTAGTGAAAGTCTCTTGAGTGCTGAATACACTTACATCTACATACTTGAGCCTCTTCCTTAGTTGACTGAGGTAGGAAGGCAAATCTATTGTTTGTACCAATGATGAAACTGTCATATACTGTTCTCTTTCTGTGGCCTCTGTTCCTTGCTACCATTTTCCACCTGTCTTCACCATTCTTCCCCCTTAACCTCATTAGTTCCTCCCTAGCACTATCCAGTTCAGCCTGAAGGGCTCTAATCTTCCCTTTCTGTTCCAATATTTTCCTATCCCTTGAACATAATCTGTAGTACCGTGGAAGAGACCCATTTACTTCCCCGATTCCCATGCCACTACATTCACCCCAATGTAACCATCTGCTGCAACAGCTGCACAGAACCCCAGAAATGACTTTCCTATGGCAGCTCAAACACTTCTCATTCATGGTTGTTTACAATATTTTTACAAAATTTATCTAGGCAATAACAATAATATTCTATTAACTACAAATTTCGCATAACAAGATTTCATCACAGAAGAAGTTTCAATCACAAGTACACATTCCTTGACAGTTAAGTGCAGTTTAAGAAACATCATACATGATTACACAACCTTGTTCAAAAGCTAGTCCTCAACAATCACTTTTTCAACTTAAGCGTGCAAGCAAAAAATAACCCTTCTGCTCTAGCTTCAATCATACCAACAATATGAACACTATTTCACCCATCTCCAATATATGCATTTCAAAAACAATATTCATTCAATATAAACTAATGAAAGATGGGGCCCCTTTTAAGTCAAACACTCTGTATATCATTTGGCAACTTATTGAATAGTTTTATTCCCATGTAGCATGTAACCTTCTGATACAAACTTGTATGGGCTTTATATAAATGCAAGCTACCTTTTAATCTGGTGTTGTGATTATGAAAATCGCATTTTTTTCTAGGACTGATATCATTTTCAATTAAATTTATTAATATAAATTAGTGTGTCAAGAATAAACATGATTGCTAGTGGTAGCACTTTCAGTGTTTTAAATATCAGTTTGCATCTCTCTCTCTCTCTCTTTGGGAGGGGGGGAGTCTGATCGTCCCCAAAACTGCTGGTCAATTCCTTCAGAATATGAGTCCATATTTTTTTAGATGTGCATTAAAATATGTATAATATGCAGATATTGGAGCCTGTTCATTTATGTATTCTTTTAGAGACCTTAAAAGATGGCAGCCTGTACTCTGCTTGGCATTAATGTGTTCAGTATGTTTGTCCAATTTTAAGTCACTTTGATTTCAAATGCCAAGAAATTTTGTTACTTCTTTATTTATTTTATTTATTTATTTATTGATGATGATATCTGGATAATGCAGGGTGGTGTTTTGAGAGTATTGGAAATTTAATGCTAATGTTTTCCTGTTGTTTATTATAAGCTGGTTCATTGTTGACCATTTACTTTCTTGATTTGTAACAGAGTTTACTTCATGTTGAATATCATCATTGCTGCTGTTTTTACTAATATAATTGTGTCATCAGCAAATTGAATTATTTTGTCTGATTCAACATGGACATTCAGAACAACAATATATTTCAGGTAAAGAACAGTTCCCATTACTAACACTTGAGGTACCACACAGGTGGCTGGATCTTCCTCTGACAGGTATTCTTCCTTTTTCATCTACATGTCTAATGCTCACTTTTTTCTTGGGGTTACTGAGAAATGAACAAATATACCCATTTGATAATCCTGTAATGCCATAGTACTCAAGCTTATTTAGAAAAGTTCTGTGGCTTAACATGTTGACAGCTTTATTTAAGTCTAAAATATACCTGTTGTTTTCTGTTTTTCATCAAAAGAAAACAGTGGTTATGGATTCATGGATTACTGTCTTCGTTGGTTTCTTACTTCGGAAACCATGTTGAGAACCAGTTTTGTTTATATAGTTTATTAACTTATTATACATTATTTTTTTCAATACTTTTGAAAAACAGGATGGTAATGTAATGGAGCGACAGTTAATCACTTCAACTTTGCCACCAGTTTTGAATATTGGAATAACTTTAGATACTTTTTGCTAATTAGTGAAGATGCCCATCTCTAATGAGCAGTTACATAATGAATGATGGGGTGGGTAATATTTTGGAGGGAGAGCTGTAAGATTCTGGTGGGTATGCTAGCAACTCCTGCTGGGAACCACATCTTGTTTTTAGATCTGCAACAGCCTTGACTATATCCTCACTGCTTTCATGATCCACAAACACTGATATCTTACAGCTGTTGATCTTGTTTTCTGTTGGCCACTTGATAACCACACAGTATTCATTGGTGACTACCTAAGCACAACTGGAAGACTGACATTTGCAGTTAGCATATTCTGCAAAATGATGATAAATATTGACATAAGCTACTTTAACATTACAGTATGTGGTTGAGTTGCTAGTAAGTAAGGCACAAGACTACAACATATTCATTACAAAGCATGGCACTGCTTGTAAATACCCACACTTCCATTCTGGAATATATAAATACATAAGATGTCATAACATATTCTGCAAAGTGTTCAAAAATGTTAATCCTCTAGGTGAATCATGAGTGACAACATGATATTCCCCAATCATGTAATGTGGATTTAAAAGTAGCAATGTTACATATTATAATTTTAGCATTCATAACCAGAAGTGATGTCATAATCTTGTGATGAACTTGGAATACATATATTGTGGTTTGCAAGGATTGAGAAATAGTTGCTGTCATCTATCTGTAACCTATGCTTATACCACAGTACTCCTTTGCTATGTACAATATTCTCTGCAAGTATGGATGTGAAGTGTTGGAAAGTGGTGGTAGATATTCCATGGTATATTCTGCAAAAATGAACATAACAAATAGACACCTATCATATGTTAAACAAGTAACACACTACAACCAGTTATTACCGGTACCAAGTATACACTATCAGTGTATGTGATGTCATATAAGTTTGCCTCTAGTATTATTGTAGATAAATGATGGAGAAACCTGAGTAAAATCACTATAGATTGTCTGGCTTTTGCAGCTGATATGGCATTAGTTACTGACTCACTGGATAGCAGCAAAGAACAAATCACATAACTACAGAAACAAGCAGGCAAAACAAGGTTAAAAATATCATTTGGAAAAACACACTTCATGAGAAATACCAATGACGCCCCTCCAGATCTTAAAATTAATAACAACACAATATCTAAAAAAAACTGTTTTAAATACCAGTACCAAGGAAAATGGATAACAAGCAATGAAACAGGAAAGATAGCCATAGAAAGCAGAGTACCTTACATAAAATGCATAAAATGGAAAGGGCATTTCAAATGACAAAAAACATTATAGCAATAAAAAAAAAACATTTAAACTAACAAGGCTTGGGGAGATAGAAAAACTGGAAATAGTTGAAAGAGAAATTCTAAGGAAAATATTGGGACCTAGAAGTAATAGTTATGTAGAATACAAATTAAGATAAAACACAGAGTTCTATTAGAAAACGGAAACCCATAATGAGGAAAAGAAGACTAGTTCAATGGGCACATATGCCGAATGGGTAGTGACAGACTAAGCACGCTGGGCTTCAACTTACTGAACAGTTACAAATCTGAACCCACGTGATTCACCAAAAATGACAAAGACATAAAAAAGGCTGAAATAAGAGCATGTTTAATAGATAACAGAATACTTTTTAGAGAAGCAACACAAAAGGCAGACTTTCAGGAAAGAAAGAGGTCTGAAAAAGGAAGAAAGTGGACCGTGGGAGAGAAGGAACGACACTCTTGGAGAATAAAAGAACTCTGAAAGTGACGAAAATTAAACACAAAGAAGTAAATCCAATGCTGATTTATCATACCCAACAAAAGGTTTATTCTCATCAATAAATAAATAAGTAAATAAAGCGGAAAGTCGAAAACATGCTTGACATGTGCAGTATGTCTTGATTTTCGTTTTATCTCAGCATACATTTATTAAGAGATGTGATAAAAATACCAAAATCCAATAAGCACCATGAAAATCATAGATAACAAATGGTCTATGGAAAAAATATAGTTGCACCAAGGAGGTTGGAATAACTACCTTGAGGTGATGTGGCTCTCGGACCCCGAGGAATCATGATGTCATATCATATCATGATGTCGTCTCACGCTAGCCAATATCTCTGGTAGTTTTCAAACCATGGCTATTCTTTGAGCCAAGCATTTCTGTGGTGATGGCTTGTGTGTTGTGGGTGTATGTATAATGGCGGATTTTGTGTTTTATGTGAGATAAAGCATTTCAGTTACAGAAAACTTTGTATCATGCACTTTTCCTGGTGTGTGCATATAGAGCCAAATACGGAAGGTATGATGAAGTGCCTGCAGGATGACTGCAGTTTTTCTTTCAACATCTTGGCTAATTTGAGAGCACTTATGCAGCCTTTTCAGTAGTTGCAGGGGCAACGGTTTGGATGATTGACTGATATGGCCTTGTAATATTAACCAAAGCGGCCTTGCTGTGTTGGTACTGTGATTGGCCAAAGCAAGCCCTAACTTTTCCTGAGGGCATGGAGCTTTACTGTATGGTTAAATGATGATAGCATCCTCTTAGGTAAAATATTCTGGAAGTAAAATAGTCCCCCATTTGGATCTCCTGATGGGGACTATTCAGGAGGACATCATTATCAGGAGAAAGAAAACTGGCACTCTATGGATCGGAGCGTAGAATATCAGATCCCTTAATTGGGCAGGTTGGTTAGAAAATTTAAAAAGGGAATTGGATAGGTTAAAGCCAGATATAATGGGAATTAGTGAAGCTCAGTGGCAGGAGGAACAAGACTTCTGGTCAGGTGAATACAGGGTTATAAATATAAAATCAAATAGGGGTAATGCAGGAGCAGGTTTAATAATGAATTAAAAAATAAGAGTGCTGGTAAGCTACTATGAACAGCATAGTGAACACAATATTGTAGCAAAGATAGACATGAAGTCCACAACTACCACAGTAGTACAAGTTTATATACCAACTAGCTCCACAGATGACGAAGAGATTGAAGAGGTTTATGATGAGATAAAGGAAATTATTCAGATTTAATAGTCATGGGGGACTGGAACTCGATAGTAGGAAAAGGAAGAGAAGGAAAAGTAGTAGGTGAATATGGAATGGTGGTAAGGAATTAAAGAGGAAGACACCTGGTAGAATTTTGCACAGAGCATAACTTAATCATTGCTTGGTTTAAGAGCCATGGAAGATGGTTGTATACATGGAAGAGGCCTGGAGATACTGGAAGGGTTCAGATAGATTATATTATGGTAAGACAGAGATGTAGGAACCAGGTTTTAAATTGTAAGGCATTTCCAGGGGCAGATGTGGACTCTGACCATAATGTATTGGTTATGAACTGTAGATTAAAACTGAAGAAACTGCAAAAAGGTGGAAATATAAGGGGATGGGACCTGGGTAAACTGAAAGAACCAGAGGTTGTAGAGAGTTTCAGAGAGAGCATTAGGGAACGATTGACAAGAATGGGGGAAAGAAATACAATAGAAGAAGAATGGGTAGCTTTGAGAGATGAAATACTGAAGGCAGCAGAGGATCAAGTAGGTAGAAAGACAAGATCCTTGGGTAACAGAAGAGAGATTGAATTTAATGAATGAAAGGAGAAAATATAAAAATGCAATAAATGAAGCAGGCAAAAAGGAATACAAATGTCTCAAAAATGAGAATAACAGGAAGTGCAAAATGACTAAGCAGGAATCGCTACAGGACAAATGTTAGGATGTAGAGGCATATGTCACTAGGGGTAGGATAGATACTGCCAACAGGAAAATTAAAGAGATCTTTGGAGAAGGGAGAACCACTTGTATGAATATCAAGAGCTCAGATGGAAAACCAGTTCTAAGCAAAAAAGGGAAGGCAGAAGGGTGGAAGGAGTATATAGATGGTCTATACAAGGGTGATGTACTCGAGGACAATATTATGGAAATGGAAGAGGAGGTAGATGAAGATGAAATGGGAGATATGATACTACATGAAGAGTTTGACAGAGCACTGAATGACCTAAGTCGAAACAAGGCACTGGGAGTAGATAACATTCCATTGGAGCTACTAATGGTCTTGGGAGAGCCAGCCCTAACAAAACTCTACCATCTGGTGAGCAAGATTTATGAGACAGGCAAAATACCCTCAGACTTCAAGAAGAATACAGGATGTTTGGAAAAGAACTCCCTAGTTTTAATGTGTCATAGAATCTGTACAAAGTGACATACACTAATCTAGTTTGTGGTATTTGATTCAACAACTCTCCAAATTTGGCTCTCCTGCAGTTGGCAGGTCTGCTTGACCATGAGATGGCACCAGTGCTGTTTTTTCCTCTGTTCCCTCAGTTCAGTGCAGGCATGCGGCAACAGAAAGTCCAGTGTGTTATTTGGCTTGTGAAAAGTGAGTCAGTTATAACAGTGCAACGTAATTTTAGACACATGGTGGTGAACTGCCTACTGTAAAAACTATCCATTGTTGGATAAAGTCTTTCAAGGAAACCAATAGTGTTTTAAAACAGGGGCGTTTACTGTGACACATTGACAGAATACGTCTTTCCCCAAATGGACGATACTGAGGTGGAAAAGGGGCTTGTGTTTTTTCAACAAGATGGCAGCCCACCTCATTACAGCAACCATGTGTGTGCAGCTCTTGACACTTGCTTTCCAGGAAGGTGGATAGGCAGGGCTGTCCCAATACCTTGGTCACCACGAAGCCCAGACTTAACCCCACTGGACTTTTCCTTTTGGGGCCACATAAAAAAATGTTATGTACAGTGAAAAGATCAGAGACATCAATCATTTCTGGCAAAGAATCATCTTGGTGGTTGGACAGTTACACCTGAAATGTTGGTGAATATGTGGTGAGAAGTGAAATATTGTCTTGACGTGTGCAGGGCAGCAAATGGATCCCACATTGAAGTCTACTAATATTAAACAAAACTTGAAGGAATTCTCTTCCATGATATGTACTCATTGATGTAATTTCTCATTAATTTCCCCATTAAATTTATACTTAAAACTAGGGATTTCTTTTTCAAAAGCCCTGTATAATAATTCCAATCCCAAAGAAAGCAAGCGTTGACAGGTGTGAAAATTACTGAACTATCAGTTTAATAAGTCACAGCTGCAAAATACTAACATGAATTCCTTACAGACAAATGGAAAAACTGGTAGAAGCTGACCTTGGGGAATATCAGTTTGGATTCCGTAGAAATGCTGTAACATGTGAGGCAATACTGACCCTATGACTTATCTTAGAAGATAGATTAAGTAAAGGCAAACCTATGTTTCTAGCATTTGTAGACTTAGAGAAAGCTTTTGACAATGTTGACTGGATTATTCTCTTTCAAATTCTGAAGGTGGCAGGGGTCAAATACAGGGAGCAAAAGGCCATTTACAATTTGTACAGAAACCAGATGCCAATTATAAGAATCGAGATACATGGAAGGAAAGCACTGGTTGCGAAGGGAGTGAGACAGGGTTGTAGCCTATCTCCGGTGTTATTCAATCTGTATATTGAGCAAGCAGTAAAGGAAACAAAAGAAAAATTTGGCGTAGGAATTAAAAGCCATGGAGAAGAAATAAAAACTTTTGAGGTTTGCTGACAGCATTGTAATTCTGTCAGAGACATCAAAGGACCTGGAAGAGCAGTTGAACGGAATGGACAGTGTCTTGAAAGGATGATACAAGATGAACCTCAACCAAAGCAAAATGAGGATGATGAAATGTAGTCAAATTAACTCAGGTGATGAGGGAATTAGATTAGGAAATGAGGCACTTAAACTAGTAGATGAGTTTTGCTATTTGGGGAGCAAAATAACTGATGATGGTCAAAGTAGAGAGGATATAAAATGTAGACAGGCAATGGCAAGGAAAGCATTTCTGAGGAAGAGAAATTTGTTAACATTGAGTGTAGATTTAAGTTTATTTTTTATTTATTTATTGTTCCATGGGACCACATTAAGCAGAAGTCTCCATGGTCATGGAACGAGTCAATACATGAAATTATAACATGATTGTAGAAACAGATAAAATGAAATATAAGAAACATATTCAGTTGTTGATTGTAGAAACAGATAAAATGAAATATAAGAAACATATTCAGGTGACAAGTCGTTAGTTTAAATAAAGAAAATCAAGAATGTAACACTGGAATTTGCTTAATTTTTTAGCTCTTCCAGGAGCTCCTCGACAGAATAGAAGGAGTGAGCCATGAGGAAACTCTTCAGTTTAGACTTAAAAGTGTTTGGGCTACTGCTAAGATTTTTGAGTTCTTGTGGTAGCTTATTTAAAATGGATGCAGCAGAATACTGCACTCCTTTCTGCACAAGAGTCAAGGAAGTGCATTCCACATGCAGATTTGATTTCTACCTAGTATTAACTGAGTGAAAGCTGCTAACTCTTGAGAATAAGCTAATATTGCTAACAACAAACGACATTAAAGAAAATATATACTGTGAGGGCAATGTCAAAATTCCCAGACTATTGAATAGGGGTCAACAAGAGGTTTTCGAACTTACACCACACATAGCTCAAACAGCCTGTTTTTGAGCCAAAAATACCCTTTTTGAATCAGAAGAATTACCCCAAAAAATAATACCATATGACATAAGCGTATGAAAATATGCGAAGTAAACTACTTTTGTGTTGAAATGTCACTTATTTCAGGTACTGTTCTAATGGTAAATAAAACAGCATTTAGTTTCTGAACAAGTTCCTGAACATGGGCTTTCCACAACAGCTTACTATCTATCCGAACGCCTAGGAACTTGAACTGTTCCATCTCGCTTATAATATGCCCATTCTGTCTGATTAAAATATCAGTTCTTGTTGAATTGTGAGATAGAAACTGTAAAAACTGAGTCTTACTGTGATTTAGCATCAAATTATTTTCCACAAGCCACGAACTTATTTCATGCACTACATTATTTGATAATGTTTCAATATTACACACAAGATCCTTCACTACCAAGCTGGTGTCATCAGCAAACAGAAATATTTTCGAATCACCTGTAATACTAGAAGGCATATCATTTATATAAATAAGAAACAGCAGTGGCCCCAGCACCGACCCTTGGGGAACGCCCCATTTAACAGTGCCCCATTGGGACTGAAAATCACTACCACTCTCAATATTGCGGAGAATTACCTTCTGCTTTCTGTTCTTAAAGTGACAGGCGAACCAATTGTAAACTACTCCCCTTACTCCATAGTGGTCCAACTTCTGCAGTAATATTTTGTGGTCAACACAGTCAAAAGCCTTCGTTAAATCAAAGAAAACACCTAACGTTCGCAATCTTTTATTTAATCCATCCAAAACCTCACAGAGAAAAGAGACTATAGCATTTTCACTTGTTAAGCCATTTCTAATACCAAACTGTACATTTGACAGCAAATTATGTGAATTTAAATGCTCCAGTAACCTTGTATATACAACCGTCTCGATAGTCTTTTCTGAAAGTATTTGTATGGAGTGTAGCCATGTATGGAAGTGAAACATGGATGACAAATAGTTTAGACAAGAAGAGAATAGAAGCTTTTGAAATGCTGAAGATTAGATGGGCAGATCATGTAACTATGAGGAAGTACTGAATAGAATTGGGGAGAAGAGGAATTTGTGGCATAACTTGACTAAAAGAAGGGATCAGTTGCTAGGACATGTTCTGGGGCATCAAGGGATCATCAATTGAGTATTGGAGGGAAGTGCAGAGCGTAAAAATCTTAGAGGGAGACTGAGGCATGAATATACTCAACAGATTCAGAAGGATGTAGGCTGCAGTAGTTACTCAGAAATGAAGAAGCTTGCACAGGGTAGAGTAGTATGGAGAGCTGCACCAAACCAGTCTCTGAACTGAAGACCAAAACAACAAAATGCAGTAAAAGTGCATGGTTGCAATGTAGAAAGGAAAGTTTATATTCCAGACAATCGACAGTAAGTAACTTTGTATAATATTTTTATGATGTGAAAGACAAGTAAAGTGTCTGGTAAATCTGTAGAATTTTGTTCGTTGTGCCTAAAGTATTCTGATGCAATGTTACACTGTAAAGTTCCTTTCACTGCATCTATGTGGATTATTTGTGGTAACAGCATATTCTCATAAGAATTGGCTTCGGTATTTAAGTTGCAATCATCGTAACTTTTTGTTGGTCAGAAATTGTGTAGTAACTGTATTCTATCTTTAGTACAGCTCAAATATTTGCTTTCCGTAATATGCTCCTGCACACATGAAAACTTTTGAATTTTCAAGATTACATCAGTGACCATAGTCACTATTTTTTTACAGTATAATAGCTATGAATTGCAGTGACAGAACCCAGATTTGTGAGTAGTGTAATCTGTTTTTGTAATGGATGTTTCAGAGTTTCTGAAGTGGAAATCCAAAGACGAGAAGACAGCAAGAAGTAGCTTTTTATGTGTTTCATGGTTTATAGGCCTAATGGGGAAACTCACCATGTAAAAAACCGAGTAATGCATCAAGCTTGGTACCTCTATGGTGATGTGGAAATAGGAGCATTGTTAATAAAGAAGTTTATTCGTTGTTTGCCTGTTAATTTTGATTCCTTTGTCATGTTGCCTATAGTTGATGAAATTTAAGTGAAATACCTAGTTGATAATTTCAACATAAATTGGACTATGTGCATAGTTTTTCACAGGTAAAGTGTGAATATTCACCAGTCCTCCCATATGCATGTTTACTAGTCAGTTGTGGCTAAAGAAATCACTGACTCAAAGCATAATTCACTTGGTAGATGTAATTGGAAATTGCCTTTTTAGTCATAACTTTACATTTTTAGATTATAGTATTCCCTGAGAGTTTATCTCACTGGCTTTCTTGGGCATAGTTTTTCTAAGTTTAACAAATTTACTGACATAGTTTGTGACAGATATTTCACCACCAGGTCAGGCATACAGCATTAAGCATGCTGCTCTGCTGTCGCCTGTGGTAGCAGCATGGCAATCAGTGTGTTAAACAGGCTCTCAGGAAGCTTGAGCATTATGTATGTGCATCTACAATAGCCTTGGCTAAAGAGCTAGAATGCTAATTACTGTTTTAGTGATTATCTTTTACACAGTTAAGTATCTTATGTTAAATATGTATCTAAAATGTAATTCATGAACAACTTTCTATTCATTTAATCATTTAGTTTTGTAAGATATTGAAATAAAAATACTGCAAACCCAAATGAAAATACTGCAAACCCCAAAATCGTCTGGAAATGGTAAGGAATATAAGATATTTCATTTCATTTCATTTCATTTTATTATCTTCCTGTATATCATTTACATGATGTAGGAACTGTCACAACAAAGTTATCATACTAGTACAAGTACTACAGACATAATAATGGAAGTTCACTTTCAAGGCATTTTTTAAAAGTACAAATTTAGACATATAAATTAAAATTTTTGGCAATAAATTTACACACAATCAAAGTACTCATCTACATCATAGAAAGCTTTGCTTAAACGGTAATTTTTAAGCTCAGTCTTAAATTTTACTTCATCTATTATTGCCTTCATGTACACTGGCAGAGCATTGTAGAGTTTTATTCCAAAATAACTTACATGCTTTTGGGTTTGTGTTGTCCTTACCCTTTCTACATACAAATTCTTACGAGTTCTAGTATTATAATTATGGCAGTCCTCATTTGTACATAGATTTTTCATATGTGCTCTTGTACACAGAATGCTTTTAAAAATATACAATGATGGTATTGTAAGTATTTGCAGTTCTTTGAAAAGGGGCCTACAATGAGTTCTTGGAGAGTTATGTGTTATGATTCATATAGCTCTTTTCTGAAATTTGAAGATATCTGTTAAGCTTGATTTAGTTTTACCCCAGAACACTATGCCGTAAGACACGATGGACTGAAAGTAAGCAAAATACACTAGTCTAGTACAGCCTGTGCTGCATACTCTAGATAATATCCTCAATGAAAAACATGCTGAATTGAGCCTGTGGGACAAGTACTTGAGATGGTCTTTCCAGTTTAAGTTTTGATCAATGTGCATGCCCAAAAACTTTGTGGATTGTACACTCTCTATCTTCTTATCCATTAGTTTTAACTGGAGGTCCATATCCTGAGTTGCTTTGCCATACTGTATATAATTTGTTTTACTTAGATTAAGTGTTAACTCATTAGCATTAAACCAATGTTGAATATATTTCAGGACTATATAAGTTGTGGTGGTTAATGATTTTTTATCATCACTTATAATTATGCTAGTGTCATCTGCGAACAACATTATTTTGGTAGAAATATTAGGAATTTTTCTGTCATTTATATAAAGCAAGAATAATAAGGGACCAAGAACACTGCCCTGTGGGACACCTATTTCCAATTTCTTTGCATCTGAGACCCACTTGATTTTCTGATTTTTATGTTCTGCAATGATTTCTACCACCTGAGTTCTATCTTGAAGGTAAGATTCAAACCACTGCTTCACAACTCCCCTTACACCTATTGCCTCCATCTTGTTTAACAGAATTTTGTGATTTACTGTATCAAAAGCTTTAGATAAATCTAAGTTAATTCCCACTACACATCTTTTAGTGTCGAGACTCCTGACAATCTCTTTGGTATAGGCATGGATAGCTGATTCTGTGCTGTGGCCCGAGCGAAAGCCATGTTGATTGCAGTTTAGAAGTTTGTGAGCATCTAAGTAATTTATGAGTCTGGTTTTCATTAATTTCTCTAGAATTTTTGAAAATGATTGGAGAAGGGATATTGGTCTATAATTTTCTACGTTGTGTGGATCTCCTTTTTTAAACAGAGGTCTAACCTTAGAGATTTTCAACCTCTCAGGAAACACACCTTCGCTGAAAGACAAATTGGCAATATGTACCAGGGGCTTTATAATTTGTTGAGCAACTTTTTTTATTATTGACACAGACACTTCATCCACACCTGCAGACATTTTTTATTTTAGACTCTTTATCACCTTTAATATTTCATTATCATTTGTGGGAGTTAACAACATACTACTGTCTACTTTTGGGGCTGTTAATTTCTCATGTTTAGTAAAGTTTTTACTTAATGACACTGGTACACTTAAAAAGTAATTATTAATGTAATTTGCCAGAGTTTCATCTTTTAATTCAATATTTTCACTATTTTTGAGTACTATTTCCTGATCCTTGAGACCCTTACCTGTTTCCCTTTTCACAATTTCCCAAATAGTTTTTGATTTATTGCCTGATTTTCTTATTAATTTATCATTACTTAGTAATTTTGCTTTTGTAATTACTTTTCTATTTTTTTTTTTTTTTTTTTTTTTTTTTTTTTTTTTTTTTTTTTTTTTTTTTTTTTTTTTGTTACATATTCTTTAAACTTGGGGTCAGTCCAACTTTTCAGTCTATAGTTAAGCATTTTCATGGTCCTGGAGGAATTTCTAATACCTGTTGTGATCCATGTGTATGCCCATATGTGTTTGTTTTGACAAGTTTCTTAGGAAAGCACATTTCAAAATTCAACATAAACAGGGAAGAAAAAACATTATATGCAGTGTTTGTGCTAGTTTGTAACAGTACTTCTGCCCATGATTGGTTAGTCAGTGTATTTATGAAGTGACTGCAACTATTTGTGGAGAAGGTTCTTTTGTACATTTGGTATGAACTATTTTTGGTCACAGGGGCTATGGGAAATTTAAGGATAAGTGCATTGTGATCAGATATTCCTAGGTCAACATTTATTACATCTATATCTATGGCATCTATATTTGTGAAGATATTATCTATGAGACTTTTTGAAGAGTTTGTTATTCTTGTAGGGTTAGTTATATGTGGATACAAATTGAAGCTATGTAAAACATTCAAGAACTGATCTTTCAATGCACCTTCAGTCAATAAGTTGACATTAAAATCCCCACTTATAATTATTGTTGATTTTTTATGATGTAATATTTTGAGCAATGCCTCTAACTTATTTCTAAAAATTTCAGGATCACCACATGGTGATCTGTACACTGACATTATTATTAATGTACTCTTTTGCATATTCAACTGTATTGCTGCAGCCTCAAAATGTTTTTCTTCATTCAAGGATTCAGTTACACTCATATTTTTAACCTTTACTCTAGGTTTTACATAAATGCAGACACCACCATGTCTTGTTTCCTTCCTGCAAAAATGGCTTACTAATTAGTATGGGGAAATGCAAATATTTTCTAGTTCATAACTCATGCACCAATGTTCTTGAATGCAAATACAATCTATACTAGCTTCACTGGCTGCAATCTCAAGTTCTAATATTTTATTTTTAATGCATTGTATGTTAAGGCTCATTACTTTTAAATTATTGAAATTAGATTGAGAGGAGTTTGTACTCATGTTTCCCAATGTTACCGGCTGTTCTTTGCTGAGGCTGAGTACCAAAAATCCTTAAGAATTACACATTTCCTGCTCCTTGTATTTCTTACCCCTGGATGTGCCACCATACTTGTTGTATCTGTAGTTGTAGCTGCTGTTTCAGTGGATGCTGGAGGTGTTTCTGAAGCTGATGATTCAGTGGATGTTGGAGATGCTGCCAGTTTTGATGCTGAGTCTGGTTTTGTAAGTGATGTTCCAATTGATACTGGAACTTTTGCTGAAACTGTATTTTTGTTTAAATCTTGAACTACAGTTGGCACTGACGTTACTGTGGACGATGAAGCTGCATATGAAGCTGATAAATTAAGCTCCGATGGTGTTGATTTTTCTTCTGTTGATGATATCTGAGTGGCATTTTGTACCACTGTTCTTGCCTCTGTTCTTCTGATTGATGGACTAGTCACAGATTCTGGACTTGATTTTGAACCTGCTGGGGAGGGTGGTACATCTGCTGCTGATGATAATGGTTCAGCTGTTTTTGATGATTTCGACACTACTGACAATTTGGCTGATGTGGTTGCTGTACTGGACGACACTTCAGATTTTTTTACTTCTTCTAACGTCAAAGAATCTTCTGTTGCTACCAATGATTGTGGGACATCAGCTCTTCCTATTTCCGCTAATGTTGATACTTTAATAAGGCCGTTTTCAGACAGTGTAATAGTGTTTCATTCTACTTTAGAGTCTTTAATAGCATTCGATATTTCAGCACTCATGGCTTCTTTCCCTTTCGTGTTTCTGTGAAGTCCATGCTCTGTAAAATGCTCTCTGCAATCACTATTTATCCCAACGTATGTAGCATTAGGATAACCTCGACATATCTTAGCAAAAAGTCTGTTGGCGGTAATAATCTCAGTATTCACGCAAGAGTTTTCCATGAGATCATACCTATGAGGGATACTGATAACAAAAAATTTCACTTCAGGCATTTTACAAATTACTTGCCTTAAAACTGTTGTAGCATGTCTAGTTTCATTGTGGTATACATCGGTGGTGCCTCGAATTATCACACATGTGCTGCCATTCGTCATAGATTGATTACAGCTATTTAAAACTTCACATAGTGGGGCTCCTGGTTTGATTACGCCAGTTACCTTGAATCCTGTTTTCTTAGAACTCTTAATTTCAGCTACACCTCTTCCGTGGCTGTCTGCTAGAATAAAGATTTCATGTCTATTTTCCAACGTGTGTTTTTTGTTTTGTTTACAAATAGCAGGCCTATTTGTTTTGCTTTGTGAGCGCAATTTAGCATTGATCACTGAACTGTCCATGTGGATGATGGTACAATTTGATTGTTCTTTCTCCTCTGTGCTATTTTCAAGCACACTAAACCTATTACTTAGTTTTAAAGTAAGTTCCACTGTTTTTGTTTTTGGTCATGTGCTGCGTATTTGACTGGTATTTGAGAGCTCTTGTAGGCTAGATTTTGAGGAATTTCTCACACTTATTACCAAGTTTTCAAGCGTTTTTGCATATTTTATAATATAATTGATTTCTTTCCTAAGTTTGTTCTCTACATTCACTTGCAAACCTGCCCTGTGCATTTCACTGGCTTTGTCCCGCCCGTTGCATTCTATACTGCACTCCCACTTATTTAGAACTTCCGATCATGAGAAACAATGGGTATGGCACCACTTATGATTGAATGCGCAAATTCTTAATCCATTTAACACAATTTTATGGCATATGGTACACTTAATAAATACTTTTGCTCAGTAACATTAAAGTGTAAAAATGCTGATATCTGGTTGTTATCATGAGACCACTGCTGGCCACTGCAGAGCTATGTGGTATGACCACCAGCACCTTCATTCCAGCCAATGGGTTAATACACAAAAGAGGGCAGTGCAAGACTTGGCCCCTAGTTCTCTTTGGTTGAAGCTACTAAAATTAAATTTCTGGGATATGCTGGAACTGTGTTATCAGTATATTCCCATCCATGATTTAAAATGTTTACACTGAAATTCCACTGACAGTGCATAATATATTTTGCAACTGTGAATAGATACATAAAAATTGATGTGGGAATGTATTTCAAGAAACCCTCCAGAATCAAACCTGACAATTGTTATGACACACAAGTAAACCCATCTGAATGGCATACTGAGTTACATAAGCATTAGCTGTAGGTATAGAGTAGGTAATTTAGTCAGAAAACCTTCCATATTAATTGTATTGTAAAGCACACTAAAGTTAAGGGAAAGATGCAGTGCATATATGAGGAAATTTGGAAATTTGTGGTAAGGACTATGGGACCAAACTGCTGAGGTCATCAGTCCCTAGGCTTATGCACTACTTAATCTCTTAATCTACCTCAAACTAACTTACACTAAGGACAACACACACACCCATGCCTGAGGGAGGACTCAAACCTCTGATGGGGGCAGCTGCACGAACCGTGACAACACGCCCCTGACTGCTTGGCTACACAGTGGGCTATAGTTAAGGTAAACTTGGGCAGGCAAAAACTGGTTTTGTCCAGATATATGGAAAACAAACTGTATTTGGTGCAGTTTCATGTGAGTCCAACACATCTGAGATGCAAATTTGTGGGAGAGGAGATATTACATTGATCCTGTCATGTGTATGGTGCACTTTTTGTTGCAGATTTCAAAATGAACATGCCTGAAAAAGGAAGCTGAATTAGGACTTTCAAATAAATTGCAAAAATTTACTTATTTTGCACATTCACTGTGGCTGACTCTTAAAAGAACAGCTTTAGTGGCTCATGTTGACATGTATAAGTGTCAGCCACAGTGAACATGTTGAAGATTTTAAAGTAACAAAGTAGTTGTTGATATTCTGATATTAATGGATAACAGTAGGAACCACAGCAATGAAATAATGTAAATTACTTAAACCAGGAATTAAACAAATCTATATAGCTTTGAATACAGTCATTGCACACACTTCTTAGTCACTTTATATTTGTGTGCAATAACTAATAATACAGTAACCTTTTGTTTTCTGGTATTTGATCTGGGTCACATCACATTTTACTCATTTTGCTAGATTAACTCTAGGTTTACAAGATCCACATTTCAGAATTCTGGTAATTGGTAGTCCTACCTCCTGTGGAAAGTGTGGGTTGATTGCTGTCTCTTCAGATATGGTCTCATGAACTACCATTGTGCAGACTTGAAGCAAAAACGTGACTCTTCAATTTTCTGTCAGTGTTGAATATATTACTAATGTATTCACCACAGAAATATTCATGATGGTACAGAACAGTGTGAGGCTATCTTCTGGAACACCTGTTGGTAGTGTAAATTGTGCACTTCACATCCAGTGCATCAATTTCTTCTTAGGTTGTATCACAGTACTCTGTTATCTCAGGCTTGGTTGTTGCCATGCACAATGAAGCAGCATTATGCATTAAAGACACTAAACTAACAGACTTCATACGTTTTTGGTTGAAAGAGATAAATAAGTAATATCTCCAAAAACAAATAAGTTTTACATTCAGATGCCAGGAACACACTTGGAATCTGTCCTGTTATTTTATTTTATTTTTTGCATGCATGGCCTTTTTGTGTCCTCTTACTAGTTTGACAAGTACATCTGCTTTACTTAATGAGATGAGGATATTTATGGCTTCAAACAAAAAAAGAAAAAAAAATGTGGTGACAATGCAACCTGCAAACTTAGTTAATACACAGGTTGGAATTAAATCTGTAGATATGATCCACCAATCCAAATACAGTTTTAAGATTATCCACCAAACTTTACAATCCTAGGAAATAAGTACAATGATTTGGACGTCATGGCATGTATTGATAAACCAGATGTTTCAGTTATTACTGAGCACTGGTATACCAAAGAATAAGCTTATTATGCACCCATTAACAAAGAATATCTGCTTATCTTTCAGTAGGGAGATAAAGCCTTATGGTCATGTTTCAATATTTGCAAAGAGTGGTAATAATTAGTGCCCCAAAGATGTAAGTTCTTTAAGTGTTGAAGGTGTCACTGAACTTTATGCAATAAACTATAGATGGGAAAGAAAACATAATTTTGGATATAGACAGACCTCCATCTGTGAGTATAGATATTTTTTAGCTAATCTCTATCAATTGCTCGTAGAGAGATAGTAAATACTCTAGGAAAATGGCTGGGTAAATATGCTGATAATTGTTCATGGTCTAATCTTATCTAACAGGAATCAATTTTTACTGGTAAAATGGTGAGTGGCACACACAGATCTAACATTGCTGATACATAATACAGGGTACCCAGGGCTCTGTTCTGGGATGCCTTCTTTTCTTGATTTATGTAAATGACTAAAAATACTGCATCCCAAATTCAAAAATAGTTCCGTATGCTGGTGCTACATCTACTGTGCACAAGCATAGAGATCGTGAGCAACTACAAATACTAAGAAACTGTATTACAAATGAAATAATGCTGAACTTCAATGAAAGTCATCTCATTATCAGCACTAAGATAACAGCAGTAATGGATCTTAACCCCACAAGACAGATTTTGAAATTCAGTTGCCCACTGGAACTGATATTGCCATAAAAAAAAAAACTACCGGGTGGTTATAAGTTGTTTGGTTGGTTTGGGGGGATTTAAAGGGACCAGACTGCTATGGTCATCGGTCCCTTGTTCCGAACTTTCAAACACACACACAGAATTAAAAAAAACGAACAATGGAAAAGATGACAGATGACACAGGTCAAGGAAGACTTAGACAGAGACCAGACAAAAGAAATTAAAATCACACAGAGTGTGACAGTGGTTGGCTGACAAAAAGGGAAAGGCCAACCACCGAGAGACACATTAAAAACTCAGTCTAAAATTGTAGGTGAAAGGCCAGACTCAACACATAAAAGGACAAACACTTAGATTAAATGATAAAAGCCCCCTGCCTGAATAAAACGCAAAACTAAGCCTGTCATGGCAGTGTCATCTGTTAAAGGGGCAGGGAGCGTATCAGGCAGCGCAAATGTCTGCCAACAAAATGTGGACCAACGTCAAGGCCGCCCCACAGCAACAAAGAGGCGGGTCCTCACGATGCAGTAAATAACTATGTGTCAGCCGGATGTGGCCAATGCGGAGCTGACAAAGGACAATGGCTCACATGGATGACCACCACACAGTCATCGTCTCCTTGATACCATGGAGTTTATTGGGTGTGGGCAGATTGCGCCATTCAGCGTCCCAAAGTTCAAAAACTTTGCGGCGTAAGATCACTCGCAAATCAGTCTCCGGGAGGCCAATGTCCAGAGATGGTTTACTGGTGGCCTGTTTGGCCAGGCTGTCAACATGTTCATTGCCGGGTATCCCAACATTGCCCGGGGTCCACACAAAGACCACAGAGCGACCGCAGTGGGCAAGAATATGGAGGGACTCCTGGACAACCATCACCAGACGAGAGCGAGGGAAGCACTGGTCGATAGCTTGTAAACTGCTCAGGGAGTCGCTACAGATAACGAAGGACTCACCTGAGCAGGAGCGGACATACTCTAGGGCACAAAAGATGGCAACCAGCTCAGCAGTGAAAATGCTGCAGCCAGCCGGCAATGAATATTGTTCGTAATGGTCTCCTAGAGACAGAGAATAACCGACACGACCAGCAACCATTGAACCATCAGTGTCAACAACGCCAGAGCCCTGATACGTGGCAAAGATGGAAAGAAAGCGGCGGCGGAAGGCCTCCGGATTGACTGAGTCCTTCGGGCCCTTGCCAATTCGAGCTGAAGGCAAGGGCGGGGCATACACCATGGGGATGTATGCAGAGGGGCCCGGAAAGGAGGTGGAAGAGGGAAAACCCAAAGCCCAGAGAGAAGCTCTCTGACGCAGACCGCGATCGTACAACCTGACCGGGGCCGACGTTCTGGGAGATGGACGACCAACTGCGGGAACAGGAGATGATAATTAGGATGCTCGGGCAAACTACAGATGTGTAGCATAAGCGGCCAGTAAACATTGGCGCCGTAACCACAATGGAGGGACCCCTGCCTCCACAAGTATGCTGTCCACAGGGCTGGTCTGGAAAGCACCAGTGGTAAGTCAAATTCCGCTGTGGAGGATTGGGTCCAGCACCCGCAATGCAGATGGGGATGCTGAACCATAAGCCAGGCTCCCATAATCCATCAACAAAGGAGGTGGCTTACAAAACACTCGTTCGACCCATACTTGAGTATTGCTCATCAGTGTGGGGTCCGTACCAGATCGGTCTGACGGAGGAGATAGAGAAGATCCAAAGAAGAGCGGCGCGTTTCGTCACAGGGTTATTTGGTAACCGTGATAGCGTTACGGAGATGTTTAATAAGCTCAAGTGGCAGACTCTGCAAGAGAGGCGCTCTGCATCGCGGTGTAGCTTGCTCGCCAGGTTTCGAGAGGGTGCGTTTCTGGATGAGGTATCGAATATATTGCTTCCCCCTACTTATACCTCCCGAGGAGATCACGAATGTAAAATTAGAGAGATTAGAGCGCGCACGGAGGCTTTCAGACAGTCGTTCTTCCCGCGAACCATACGCGACTGGAACAGGAAAGGGAGGTAATGACAGTGGCATGTAAAGTGCCCTCCGCCACACACCGTTGGGTGGCTTGCGGAGTATCAATGTAGATGTAGATGTAGACTGGATTAATGCCTGATAAGAGGGTAGAGTGGTCGGTGCCCAAGCTGGTGTGGCTCAAGCATCGCAGAGCATTAAGATGCCACCAACACATCTGCTTAAGCTGCTGAAAAAGCGATGTGCCTCCACCACAGCAAGAAGTTCGCCGGCAAGATAAAGCTGGGGCTCCGGGTGAACTGTTCGTCGCCGGCAGAAATGCATAACGCAGGTCTTGGCAGCCGAAAACTGGAAGCCATGCAATACAGCTCAAGACTGCAGCTTACGGATAGCGCCCTGCAGCTAACGTTCAGCAGCTGCAATGACAATGGAGCTATAGTAGAGGCAGAAGTCGTCAGCATACAAAGACACTGAGACAGACGTTCCCACTGCCGCAGCAGGCCCGTTAATTGCAATTAAAAACAGGCAGACACTTAAAACAGATCCCTGTGGTACCCCGTTCTCCTGAACTCAGGGGGAACTATGGGAGGCTGTGACTTGCACGTGGAAGGTTTGGTGCGACAGAAAATTTCGGAAGAAAATCGGCAGTGGATCCTGAAGACCCCAACCATGAAGCGTAGAGAGGATGTGATGGCGCCATGTCATATCATACGCCTTCCACATGTCGAAAAAGACAGCGACGAGGTGCTGACAGCGGGTAAAGGCCGTATGGATGGCTGACTCCAAGGTCACCAAATTGTCGGCGGCAGAGCGACCTTTACGGAACCACCCTGAGATGGAGCCAGAAGGCCCTGAGACTCGAGCACCCAACTTAACCGCCGGCTCACCATGCGTTTGAGCAACTTGCACAGAACGTTGGTGAGGCTAATGGGGCGGTAGCTGTCCACCTCCAATGGGTTCTTGCCAGGTTTCAAAATGGGGATAACAATGCTTTCCCGCTATTGCGATGGAAACTCACCCTCAACCCACATTCGGTTGTAAAGATAGAGGAGGCGTCGCTGGCAGTCCACTGAGAGGTGTTTCAGCATCTGACAGTGGATGCGATCTGACCCGGGAGCTGTATCAGGGCAAGCGGCTAGGGCATTGCGGAATTCCCACTCAGTGAATGGGACATTGTAGGATTCAGGATGGTGGGTGTGAAATGAAAGGCTCCAGTGTTCCAACCGCTCTTTAATGGAGCGGAAAGCCAGTGCGTAATTCACAGATGCGGAACTGAGAGCAAACTGGTCTGCTAAACGGTTGGCAAATATGTCGGAGTCAGTACAAATTTCCCCATTCAGTGACAGCGCAGGGACGCTGACAGGGGTCCGATAGCCACAGAGGCGTCTAATCTTTGCCCAGACCTGTGATGGAGAGACATGGAGGCCAATGGTGGAAACATACCAGTCCCAGCACTCCTGCTTGTGTTGGTGAATGATGCGGCTGGCCTGTGCATGGAGCCGTTTAAAGGCGACGAGATTTTCTAAAGATGGATGCCGCTTGTGACGCTGGAGCACCCGCCTGTGATCTTTAATTGCCTCGGCGATCCCTGGCGACCACCAAGGCACAATCCTCCGCTGAGGGGACCCAGAAGAACAGGGAATAGCAGATTCTGCGGCAGTAACGATGACGGTGGTGACCGAGTGAACCACCGCATCAACGGCGTCATTAGAAAGAGGCGCAATAGCGGCCATGGAGGAGAACAAGACCCAGTCAGCCTTATTCATAGCCCATCTGCAAGGGTGCCCAGAAGAGTGACGCTGTGGCAGTGACAGAAAGATCGGAAAGTGGTCACTACCACACAGGTCATCATGTACACTCCATTGGACAGATGGTAAGAGGCTAGGGCTGCAGATCGAAAGGTTGATGGCGGAGTACGTGCCATGTGCCACAATGAAATGTGTGAAGGCACCATTGTTTAAAAGGGAGAGGTCGAGCTGTGCCAATACGTTCTCAATGGTGGCACCTCGACCTGTTGACACTGACCAACCCCACAGAGGGTTATGGGCGTTAAAGTCGCCCAGTAACAGGAAAGGTGGCGGCAATTGGGCTATCAGCGCCGCCAGGACATGCTGCGAGACATCATCATCCGGTGGAAGATAGAGACTGCAGGCGGTAACAGCCTGTGGCGTCCACACCCGAACAGCGACAGCCCCAAAAGGTGCTTGTAGAGGAACAGACTTGCTGTGAAGAGAGTGAAGGTCATAGATGCAGACGCCACCAGAGACCCTTTCATAAGCTGCCCAGTTCTTATAATAACCCTGATAGCCACGGAGGGTGGGGGTTCGCATTGCCAGAAACCAAGTTTCTTGAAGAGCAATGCAGAAGAAAGGGTGAAGGCTGAGAAGTTGTCGGAGCTCAGGAAGATGGTGGAAGAAGCCGCCGCAGTTCCGCTGGAGGATGGTATTGTCCATGGCTGAGAAAGGCGTGAAGGGACTGGGGAGTCAGATTACGCCGCTGGGTCACCTGCTGCCTCTGATGGAGCACCTGTGCAAGTGCTATCCATTGCGTCTGAGAGACCGGGGAGATTGAGGTCCTCAGTGGACGCAAGAATCTCCACCTCATCCTCAGACACAGAGCTTGTAGGTAGCGGTGGAGTAGGTGCCACCACAGGTGCCTTGGTCTTACGGGTCTTCAATGTCATTTTCTCTCGCTGTTCCTTTGGTTGCCATTGCTGGGAGGGCTTATTGGAGTCAGTCTCCGGGACCGAAGATGATCGCGAAGCTCGACGACCAGCGGCCTGTGGCTTCTTCAGCCACTGGTGGGTGTCTGCTGTGCCGCTGGTAGGAACCTGGGAAGGGAGTGACCCAAGGGATCCCTTCCGAGTGAGAGAAACCAAAGAAGACTTACGCTTCTCCAGCTTAGAAGTGGGGACTGGTGTTCCCGGTGGTTGAGGGGGAGCTGCTCCCGAGGTAGGTGGTGTGGGAGCAACAGCAAGAGAAGTGGCCCCCATCATCAAGGAGACAGGTGAGGTCCTCTGACTCTGAGAGCTGAGTGTATGTGGTGCAGCTGATGGAGCTGGAGCAGGAGTGACAGTGGCGGCATAAGATGATATCATGCGCACGGGATGAAGCCGTTCAAATTTCCACTTAGCCTCAGTGTAGGTCAGTCTATCCAGGGTCTTGTATTCCATTATTTTCTGTTCCTTCTGTAGTATCTTACAGTCCAGCAAGCAAGGGGAATGGTGCTCTCCGCAGTTGACACAGATGGGAGGCGGGGCACATGGAGTATCAGGATGGGTGGTCGACCACAATTGTGACATATGAGGCTGGAAGCACAGCGAGAAGACATATGGCCCAACTTCCAACACTTGAAGCACCGCATCGGGGGAGGGATGTATGGCTTGGCATCACAACAGTACACCATCACCTTGACCTTCTCGAGTAATGTATCACCCTTGAAGGCCAAGATGAAGGCACCAGTGGCAACTTGGTGATCCCTCAGACCCCGGTGGACGTGCTGGACGAAATGGACACCTCATCCCTCTCGGACTGTAAAAGGAGATCTCTGTGGAAAATAATGGCCTGGACCATATTTAAGCTATTATGTGGGGTGATAGTAACAGAAACATCCCCCCAGCTTCGAACAAGCGAGCAAGGCTCATGACTGGGCAGAGGATGCTGTTTTTATTAAGACTGACCCTGACTGCATTTTGGACAAGCCCTCCACCTCCCCAAACTTGTCCTCTAAATATTCTACAAAGAACTGAGGCTTCACGGACACAAAGGATTCCCCCTCAGCTCTGGTACAGACGAGATGCCAGGGCGAATACGTTTCACTGTCATTCATAGCCTTTCGTTCCTCCCATGGTGTGGCCAGGGAGGGGAACAATTTGAGGTCATACACATTAGCCTTAAAGTGAGCTTTTGAACGCTTAGAGACTGCTGGTGGCTGGCCATCAGTAAGAGAAGATGTGCCATGCTTCATTGCGTGTCATCCACCCTGATGCCACCTACTCCGACCAAGGGCCCTCCCCACGGGTGCCACCCAGCCATGGCAAAGGCCACCTGGCAGGATGGCCATTGCCGCGAGTCCAGATGCCCCAGGGAGATGGGCATCTACTCCTTGGCATACGTGGGGAGTTAATGGCGCAGGCATCAGTAGAGCGATCCCTGTGTTGTCAGGGGGCTACAACCAACAGGGTACATGGTGGCCCCACCATAATGGACTGGCTACCATGCTGGATTTTGGGTGAGATGTAGGCCATGGTCGCTGTCACTGCAGAAAGTGGCACTGCACAGTGCATAGCGGAAAGTGCACGCAGGACCGTATCCATGCCCAAGAGATGGAGAGCAGGCAGGACTGCAATGCAATGATGAATAAGCTGGTGAAAGTTCTCAATGCAAGATGGACACAATGCACCAAGTAAGGCGCCCTTCCCCAGTCGGCTCGCTCTTTGGAAAAATTTTGAGATATTGGGGTCAAACCCAACAGGGGACCATCACATAAGGTCGAAACGATTGAGACTCCTTTTAGTCACCTCTTATGACGGGCAGGAATACTGCGGGCCTATTCTAACACCTGAACCCACAGGGGAGCCGGGTGGTTATAATTAAACTTTCTATATTTAACACATTATAACATGGCAACTAATTACTGTATGAGAACCAAACATGGTAGTATTAACATCAAGGACATGGGGAAGAGAAGTAATGCAGAATTAATTCAATTGAAAGTATTTATGCTGGCTACCTCTCTTGATATGCTGCTGCACTTCACATCAGCAAATGTGTAGATGTTCCCTGGTAAACCTTGTCCTTCAGGTAGCCCCACAACCAGAAATCACAAAGAGTGAGATCAGATGATCATGCTAGCCAAGCATTTGGAAATGATTGGCTGATAATTTGATCGTTTTGAAGTGTGTTTCGGAGAGGCAGGTGAACTTCATGAGCTGTGTGTGGTGGGACCCTATCTTGAATGAAAACTGTTGAGTTCAATGCGTCTCTCTCCTGTAGGGTGGGTATGACATGTTGGTGAAGCACATCCTAGTAATGTTGGCACGTCTTTGGTCCTTGAGCATCAATCTGTTCAAAAAAGAATGGGCCAGTGGTGAATGTAACCATAATGCCACACCACGTGGTGACACATTCACCATACAGAGGAACTTCCTGCACAGAGGCTGGAGGTGAAGATCCCCACACTTGGCAATTCTGTGTGTTCACCTCACCTGTCAGAGAAAAATGAGCTTCATCTGTCCATATGATGGACAGTTCTTGCGAGAAAGTGGAGAGCAATGTTAACATGTTATTGTGCATCCTGTGGTGCAAGTTGCTATGTGATATGTATCTTGTATGGCTCCCATTTGAGAATGATTCGAAGCACCTTCCATACGGTGGATCATGGGATGTTCACCTGTCATGACACAGCACGTGCACTGCCTGATGATCGAGAATTGTGCACAGCATTGTCTGCCATAGCAACAGTAATTTCATCAACCACCTGTGTTGCAACTGGTCATCAGCCTCTTCCTGGAGTGACACCCATTTCTCCAATTGATTCGAACTTCTTCATCATGCTCCGTGCAGCAGGTGGAGAAAGAGGACCCTTCTGTAATCCTTTCAGCCAGGTATATTCTCAAAGTACAGCTACAGCATTACTGTTGTTTTGATAATAGAGCTTCACCAATAATGCCCTGCTCCTTTTGTCCAAGCTCATGTTGATGCACTGCGATTGGTCACATGTGTGAGACTATGAATCACGATGACTGATCATGGCACCTGGTGGCCATAGTTGAAACCAGACTGTGGCACTGTGACTTATGGAAACCATGTGCTCCATACTTTGGACGTTAATGCTACCAAGTTTGGTACTCATACAGTAATTATTTTCCGTGTTATAACAAGTTAAATAGGGAAAGTTTAATTATAGCCACCTGGTACATAAAAATTCTGGGAATAACAATGCTGGGATACGCATGTTCACTCTTTGGCAAGCAAACTGGCTTAAAATATATTTTCAATCAAATATTTAAACAAATACCCATGTACTACAGGCTGCTTATCATATGTCAATGTGTTCTAGTATAAACTACAGAATAGAAGTATTCAATGCCACAACACAAGCAAATCTTCATAAGCTTTTAAATTTACAGAAAAAGGCTGTAAGAATAATTTGTGGTGCAAAATCAAGAGACTCATATTGTGTCCTTCGCTGAAGTTGGTATATTAACTTTATAAATACACTCCTGGAAATGGAAAAAAGAACACATTGACACCGATGTGTCAGACCCACCATACTTGCTCCGGACACTGCGAGAGGGCTGTACAAGCAATGATCACACTCACGGCACAGCGGACACACCAGGAACCGCGGTGTTGGCCGTCGAATGGCGCTAGCTGCGCAGCATTTGTGCACCGCCGCCGTCAGTGTCAGCCAGTTTGCCGTGGCATACGGAGCTCCATCGCAGTCTTTAACACTGGTAGCATGCCGCGACAGCGTGGACGTGAACCGTATGTGCAGTTGACGGACTTTGAGCGAGGGCGTATAGTGGGCATGCGGGAGGCCGGGTGGACGTACCGCCGAATTGCTCAACACGTGGGGCGTGAGGTCTCCACAGTACATCGATGTTGTCGCCAGTGGTCGGCGGAAGGTGCACGTGCCCGTCGACCTGGGACCGGACCGCAGCGACGCACGGATGCACGCCAAGACCGTAGGATCCTACGCAGTGCCGTAGGGGACCGCACCGCCACTTCCCAGCAAATTAGGGACACTGTTGCTCCTGGGGTATCGGCGAGGACCATTCGCAACCGTCTCCATGAAGCTGGGCTACGGTCCCGCACACCGTTAGGCCATCTTCCGCTCACGCCCCAACATCGTGCAGCCCGCCTCCAGTGGTGTCGCGACAGGCATGAATGGAGGGACGAATGGAGACGTGTCGTCTTCAGCGATGAGAGTCGCTTCTGCCTTGGTGCCAATGATGGTCGTATGCGTGTTTGGCGCCGTGCAGGTGAGCGCCACAATCAGGACTGCATACGACCAAGGCACACAGGGCCAACACCCGGCATCATGGTGTGGGGAGCGATCTCCTACACTGCCCGTACACCACTGGTGATCGTCGAGGAGACACTGAATAGTGCACGGTACATCCAAACCGTCATCGAACCCATCGTTCTACCATTCCTAGACCGGCAAGGGAACTTGCTGTTCCAACAGGACAATGCACGTCCGCATGTATCCCATGCCACCCAACATGCTCTAGAAGGTGTAAGTCAACTACCCTGGCCAGCAAGATCTCCGGATCTGTCCCCCATTGAGCATGTTTGGGACTGGATGAAGCGTCGTCTCACGCGGTCTGCACGTCCAGCACGAACGCTGGTCCAACTGAGGCGCCAGGTGGAAATGGCATGGCAAGCCGTTCCACAGGACTACATCCAGCATCTCTACGATCGTCTCCATGGGAGAATAGCAGCCTGCATTGCTGCGAAAGGTGGATATACACTGTACTAGTGCCGACATTGTGCATGCTCTGTTGCCTGTGTCTATGTGCCTGTGGTTCTGTCAGTGTGATCATGTGATGTATCTGACCCCAGGAATGTGTCAATAAAGTTTCCCCTTCCTGGGACAATGAATTCACGGTGTTCTTATTTCAATTTCCAGGAGTGTATGTACACTGATCAGCCAGAACATTATGACCACCTACCTAACACCCCGTATGCTCGCCTTTGGCACAGGTAACAGGGGCAACGCATCATGAGATGGAAGCAATGAGCCATTGGTGGGTCACTGGAGGGAGTTGCCACCACATATGCACACCCACAAGTCACCCAATTCCCAGGGGGTGGGGGTGGGGAGTGGGGGGGGGGGGGGTTCTATGTGCTCTGATACCTCATTTAACCACATCCCATATATATTCAGTCAGGTTCAGATTTGGCTAGTTAGGGGGGCAGCACAACAATTGGCACTCATCACTGTGTTCCTTGAAACACTCCATCACACTCCCAGTGTTGTGACATGATGCATTATCTTGTTGAAAAGTGCCTCTACCATTGGGAAACATGATTGTCATGAAGGGGTGCATGTGTGCAACCAGTGTACGATACTCCTTGGCCATCAGGGTGCCTTGCACGAGCTCCACTGGACCTATGGATGCCCATGTGGATGTTCTACAGAGCATAATGGAGCTGCTGCCAGCTTGTCTGCATCCCACAGTACAGGTATCAAGGACTGTTCCCCTGGAGGACGACAGATTTGCGCCCTCCCATCAACATGATGAATGTATCAGAATTCATCAGACCATGCAATGTTCTGCCAGTGCACTAATTTTCGGTGCCAATGGTCACATGCCCATTTGAGTTGCAGTTGCTAATGTCATGGTGTCAGCATCGCCACATGCATGGGTGATTAGCTGCGGTGGCCCATCATTAAATGAGTTTGGTGCACTGTGTGTTCAGAGAAACTCACACTCTGCCCAGAATTAAAGTCTGATGTTTGTTCTGCCAGTTTGCCACCTGTCCTGTTTTACCAGTCTACCCAGACTACAATGTTCGACTTCTGTACTACTGGGGGTGGCTGCCCAACCCTATGACGTCTAGACTTGGTTTCGCCACATGTTGAAGACACTCACCACAGCACTCCTCGAACACCCAACAAGTCGTGTAGTTTCTGAAATGCTCAACTCGAGCCTCCGGGCCATCACTATCTGAATTGGTCAAACTCGGACAGATTATGCGCCTTCTCCATCCTACATACGGACAGCTTTCTCACTGATACTACAATGCACCATGAGTGTGTCTGAATAGCAGTCATTTCTCACCAGGTGACGCTTCTATTGCCTGGATGGTTTTATATTGGTAGTAGGTCGGTGATCATAATGTTCTGGTTGATCAATGTATATTTTTAAACTGATTATGTTGCCCAAGCACTTAATCTAAATGTAAACTCTGACCTGAACAAACAGAATAGCAGAAACATAGATCAGTTTCATCTCATAAGCCACTGAACTGCACTTTATCAGAGAAATGTACTATATGCAGGATTGGCACTTGTCAATTCATTAGAGACTTCAGTAAATCACTCCCCACTCCAAAATTTAAAGCCGAACCAAAAATAATATTTATTGCTAGCCCACATTAACCACTAGATGAGTATTTTTGTTTTGCACAGAATAAAGGCAATTTCTTATAGGCTTCATTATGTATGTTTAGCATCATTTAACATAAATGCTTTATCATCCAGTTTTAAATTATTTCTTAACTAACTAATCTAAAATAGATCTTAGTTGAAATCAAACATGAAAACTCCAGGTTGGAATATCAACAATATAAGGAAAAGATAGATTGCTGCTCACCATAAAGGTAATACATTGAGTTGCAGACAGGCACAATAAACGAACATTATCTTCCTGCCAAAGCCTCTACATAACACACACACACACACACACACACACACACACACACACACATTTTCTTTTTTTTTTTTTAAAAAAAAAAAAAAAGAAGGCTTTGGTTTAAAGTGTCCTTTCATTATGCCTGACCTCTCTGTAACAGAACATGACATATACAGTGACTAGTAATCTATCTACTCCTTATATTGTTGATACAGATCTTAGCTGCTAAGGGGAAATGCTCTCTTCCTTCAAATAAAGCCTGATCTATAACTAAATTACTTGTAGACCTGTGCCCTACTGTCTCACAGTTTGTTTTAAAAAATGTACATATGTGTAGCCTTTTATTATGAACTGACAAATTCAGCAGAATGATCCTTGTATCGTATGAAGCTGACTAAAGTTCTTGTCATTATTATAATTATAATTGTTATTGAAGGGAACCTGTTATCCACTGCCACATTTCTAAATGATGAAAGCATTTTGAAATATCACTGTAGGTTGTCTGTTTTATCATGGAAGATGCCTTTATTGCATTACTGGCCAGTTTCAGTCTTTCAGCAATTTCAAATTATAATGTTAGTGATGGGTGTGTCACAACTGTAATCAGTTTCATGCTATGTGGACACATACATGCAATAGCTCATATATGTAAAACATGTTTGTTTTGAGAGTTCTCTGTAAAGTGATCGTAACCACAGTATTAACTCAGTGCATAGAATTTCTGGGAGCGCTGTGACTAAACTCTTTTTAATATTTCAATGGCATGTATGAATCATCTGCTACATATTTTTAAGTACACTAAAGATAGCAAAAAATTATAAAATTATTCTATTTAAAAAAGTAAAAATTGAAACAATTGTTATTGAAACTTTCTTACTAATGCATTTCAGGCAATGCCCATCTTCAGAGTATCTGACAGAAAACATCACAGCTGCCAGACGAGTGCAAATTATGTATGACACATACAGGTTCATCAACAAACAAGTCTACATACCACAGAAAAACCTTACTTCAGAATATCATGTCAAATATTATGTACTGTAACACTGGTGCTCAATTGAAGTGCTATGCCATTACAAAATTAGCTATCATAACATACCACTAGCTAGTATTATTGTAGGGGTGCTGGGATATTATGTCAAATTTTGATGGACAGTTGTTAGCAAAATCAACTATAAAACCATAAAATAACTGTAAACCATGATAAATGTTTTTTTTTCCTTTATGAAAACTACGAATCATAAAAGTGCGAAAGATCACATTCAAACAAACATTCATCAATTAATACATGTAGTATGAGCAAGGGATGATGGGGTGGGAAGGGAAGTGAAGGGAAGGAAAGGAGGACAAGAGAGACACAGTGGGATGAGTATAAAATAATTGCAGGTTATATAAATGACAGCCAGCATTGGCAAACTTAAAATATGGAAGGGAGACCTACTGTAAGTCTTTAGATGTTGCAAAAACACATAATAAGGGAAAAGTGAAATTTCTTTATAGTGCATAAACACGTTATTAAATTATTGCAGCTGTATATATGTGAGCAGGTAATGTATTCGATATAATATTAATTACAGGGAGGAGATTAGTGTTTAATGTCCCATTGACAATGAGGTCATTAGAGACGGAGCACAAGCTCAGATTAGAGAAGGATGGGCCAGGAAATCGGCTGTGCCCTTTCACGGAAACCATCCCGGCATTTGCCTGTAGCGATTTAGGGAAATCAAAGAAAACCTAAATCAGGATGGTCAGACATGAGTTTGAACCATCATCCTCCCAAATGCGAGTCGAGTGTGCTAACCACTGTGCCACCTCGCTCGGTAATATTATTTACAATCGATGAGTAAGTCGGAATTTGAAGAAGCATGGGTGGATACACACTGGAATGGGTAGGAGGATTGTGGAGAAGCATAGGGCACTCAGAAAATTTATCTTTATTGACTTATAATGCCACTGCACTAACAAAATCATAGTACAATAAAATATCTTAAAATTTACAAACACCAAAAATGCAATGAAGAGCACCAATAGTGTTCACCAGGCCTTAGAAGAGATCATGTACAGCACCATAAAATGTAGTAAAATGACATGCGTTTGAATACGCCATGAATAGCAATAAAATTATAGTACTGTTTTTCATATTTACTAAGAAATCATATGTTCTGTCAGTGGTTAAAAAACACCATGTCAGTTTATTTTTACAATGATTACTTGTGGGATGCACAGGGGGGAGGAGGGGGGGGGGGAGGGGAGGAAGGAAAAAAGGTGGAGTTGATTGTGCATGATTAAATGGAAAGTGACCATGCATGATCAAAGGAAGACATAAATTGAAAATAAATTAAACTTAAGCTATGGGAGGAAAGGGGAGAGGGGGAGGCGCATGAAACAAGGGCAGAAGGGAATGGTACCTTCATTTGATCGTGGAACCACAGGCCAGACAGACACCATTTTACTGTTCCTGGTACTGGTGACTGCGAATGCCAACACTAACAAGTAAATGTAGATGCCATCTTATAATGACTGGTGTTGATAGTCATTAGGTGCTGGCTGCAGTAATATGGTCTTTGTGAAACCAGTCTGCCCTGTGGTTTTGCAGTCAGGTGAAGGCTTTCTGTTTTCTCCCTGTATTTGGATATTGTTTACTGTTGTGTATAATTAATGACTTATTTTTTTATCTTCATGGAGTATTAATGAAATGTTGTATGTGTTTGCATATTCAGCCAAGCATGAGATTGTTTGTAATGTTTGAATTCTTTGAGATAATATGTAATATATATATTGACTATCTAACAAATTACCAGATGAAAGCAGGCTTGCTATTAATTCATAAAGTACACTGCTATAAAAATTGCAGTTATGCATTAGGACATGTGGTCCGCAGTGTTATCATAATATTGTGATATTATCTACTATGGCTTTGAACACCTTATCACCCCAAGCCCTCACCCTCACCCCTTTATTTCCTATTTAGCTTAGTTCTTCCCTTGCCCATGCCTGCTCACCTTTTCATTACTCATGCAAAATCCAACCCATCCCCACCCCCACCCTAATGCACTGTGTGATTAGGTCAAATCTGCCAAGGAAACCAAGACCTGATACGATTCAACCAACCCATGTGGTCTAGCACATAGAACAACTTTCATTCTGTGGTGTAACAATGAGTAAGATGAGTAGAGTCTAAACTGGCCAAGGAATCAGACCGCTCTTCTAGCCAACCAGGAAAATTAAAGAAACATGATCTGTCAAAAATACTCTCAGCCTCAGAGTACCGGAGATTTATAACATTCTTTGCAAGTGCAGCATCTGTTATGTAGGGGAGTCTATACAGACTGTTGCTAATTGCTGTGTTGAAGATTCCCACCTTAAATACAGAAACACTAAAAACAGCAGTTCCCAAGAACAGTCTAATGAAGAAACAGAAGACTGGAAACAGAAGACTGTCTGTACAGACAAGGATTCAGGCACATTATTCCAACTGTTGGGTGTCTGCGATTAGGGAAGCAGTAGAAATTAGACTGTATGGCTGCAACTTCAAGAGACACTGGTAAAGCACTTAGCAATTTATTTATTTGTTTACTGTCTTTTTTAGAACAGATCAAATGCCACACATAATTTAATATATATGAATATAAACATGTTTTAAAAAAATTCAAATTAAGTAGTATAACTAAAGCAATTCACTTGAGAAAGAAATATTGCAGAGGAAAACTTTATATATTTCTATATCTACACACATACTCTGCAAGCCACCATGTGGAGTGTGGCAGAGGGTATCTTGGACCACTACTAGTCATTTTGTTTTCTTGGAGTTTTCAAATTGACATGGCTTGAAAACCAAGATTTTATTCATTTCCTTTCCTGTTCCAGTCACACATAGAGAGAGGGGAAAATGACTGTCTAAATGCCTCCATATGAGCCATAATTTCTCTCACCTTATCCATGTGGACCTTACATTAAATGTACATTAGTGGCAGTAAAATCGTTCTGCAGTCAGCTTCAAATGCCAATTCTCTAAATTTTCCCAACAGTGTTCCTCAAAACAAACATTGCTCTCCCTCCAGGGATTCCCATTTGAGTTCCCAAAGCATCTCCATAGCACTTGCACACTGTTCAAAACTACCAGTAACAAATCTAGCAGCCCACCGCTGAATTGTTTCAGCGTTTTCCTTTAATCCTGGTGGGGATCCCAAACACTCTAGCAGTACTCAAGTATGTGTTGCACTAGTGTCCTATGTGCAGAGTCCTTTACTGATGAACTACACTTTTCCAAAACTCTCCCAATAAACCAAAGTCAACCGTTAATACCTTATGTACTACTACCCTTACATCCCCGTTCCATTTCATATTGCTTTGCTACATTATGCCGAGATATTTAAACACTATAACTGTAATGCTATATTTTGAACATAACACAATTGTTTTTCCAACTCACCTGCATTACATATGTTTTTTTCTACATTAGAGCTAGCTGCCATTCATCACACCAACTAGAAACTTTGTCTAATTTGTCTTGTATCCTCCTAAGGTCACTCAACAAAGACACCTTCCCATACACCACAGCATCATCAACAAACAGCTGCAAATTGCTGTTCACCTTGTCTGTCAGATCATTGACATACACAGAGAATAATAGCAGTCCTATCACACTTCCATGGGGCACTCCTGATGATACCCCTGTCTCTGATGAATACTCGCCATCGTTGACAATGTACTGGGTTCTGTTACTTAAGAAGTATTCAAACCACTCATATATCTGCATACCTATTCTGTATGATATTCATCATCTGATATGAGTGATGGTGCTGCAAGCTATGTTGGACAGCAACACAAATATAGCCTACGAATGCAGAGAATGTCACCTTAGCATATGCCATATGGTGATGGAGGCTGTTATGAAAAGCTTTGGATTCTATACAAATTTGATGTGACAAGTTAACAGAACTTTTTGGCCATGTGAGTAAAGTTATTGTGTAAAACTAATAGCTCAGCATCTTACAAAAACTCTTCAGGGTCCTTGGAAGTCTTAGACTTATATGTCAATATATTTACTCCCTAATAATACTTGTTGTTAACAATAGGGGTAAATTTACTATGTTCAGTGAAATGAACTTGCAAAATACTGGAAGTAAAAATAATGTCCATGTAGACTGTGCATCTCTGCCTATGATTCATAATGGAATTTCACATTCTGATACAAAAGTCTGTAACAGGTTGCTGCTAGACATCAGGCAGAAAACTGGAAATCCTAAGATATTAAAGAAATACAATGTAAAAAATTATCTTATTAGCTTCTCCTTCTATAATTAATTATAACAAGCATAATGTTTTGACTCAAGGATGCATATGCTGTTTAACACTAAGGTTTGATTTAAATAGAATTTTAATGTTATTGTTATATGTAAGGCTGACAGTACTCTTTGTACAATTATGAAATGCTTTGTATAAAGTATATGATAAAAACAGAATGTGAACAAAAAACTATTTTTAGCTTTCAAGACCATTCATTCCATCCTCTGGGAAGATGGATATGGTTTGCAAGATTGGGAGTGAGGGAGACATCACTTAGACCACTCGTGTAGAACACTTGGGTGACTCATTCATGAGTACTGCTTCAGTGTTTGAGATCCCCACCAGGTCAGATTAAGCCAATACGTTCAAGTGACTCAGAGGTGGACTGCTAGATAGGTTACCAGTAGGTTCAAACAATGTGCAAGTATTATGAATAAGTTTGGCAAACTCATATGAGAATACCTGGAGGGAAGATGATGTTCTTTTTGTAGTACACTAATGAGAAAATTTATAAGATATAAGAAATCAGGGCTCTTATGGGGACATATAGATAGTCTTTCTTATCTCACTCTATTTGCGAGGGGGACAGCAAAGGAAATGATTTATATACAAGGTACTCTCCACCATGCACCATACATATGCATATTACGGACAGATACCGTACACAAACTGGAAAAATGCAAGGGGCATTCCACTACGCATTTGTTACTACTGGTATGGGTGCAAAAACAAATTCGTACTGCCAACATCTGAGTGGTAGTACATTAATAAGCTGCACTTAATATGTTAAAAAGCATTTAGAGACATTGTTCTGAAGGCATAATATATGTTATACTATAAATCACTCTGCCATTCAACTAATAATTCTTAATCAATTGGTGTAAGTCCATCACGTAAGACCCTTATCTGTGTAACTACGACAACGATATGGATTAGTATGTCACCATAATCGAGATTATTCACATTCGAGCCTTGTTTGTACATTTAATTCTCATAATGGAGGCTTCATTCAAGCAATCTGTATTGACTTGACGGTCTAAATAACAGCTGAGAGCAGGTCTGTATAAATGCTGTGGCCAACTGGTAATGACATCACTTATGTCAATTGAGCTGCTTACAGGTATACCTCCATGGCACTTAACCTTGAGGTTGCCACTCACTCACTCACTCACTCACTCACACACTCACTATATTGATGGGCCTGCCTTGGCCAGAGGTAAGGAGTTTAAGCTGGTTGAGCTGTTCCTCCTGAAGTCCTCTCTGTTGGGAATGTTTTTTCTTCATGTGTTGGATTGGCCTCTGGTTTCTGTGGATGCAGGAATTTATCTGCCAGCTGATTCCGGCAGCTTCTTGTTCTTCTTCTTCTTACTGCTTCCTGGCTGCCCGAATTCTATTTTCTTCAGGCGGGAAAAGTCCACTGGCGGCGTCTGTTGCTGGATGTACATGACTGCTTGCTTAGTCATGTACAGCCAGTCCTCGTCAGTGAAGATCGGGTGTTTGTTTATTAGCTCCAGATCTCCACGCCTGACGAGTTCCCTCCCGTTCAGCTTCTGGTTGAAGGGTTTGCACCCCCAGTGGAACGGATAAGGTTTATGAGGAAGGGGAGGGATGTTATCTACCGTGAAAGGGTAAGGATGATCATGATGGGGGTAGCTACCATCGCGCAGGGAATCTGTGATCTTGGTGAGCACCTCCCTCACACAGTTCTTGTTGGTGAGGGGGAGGCACTCAAACAGCTCGTTTTCTTCTTTTCCCTTGGTCTCCATCGGCACTCGTTTCTGCAGAGACAGGAGTGATGACTGCTTCCGTGGGGGCCGTCTCCTTGTTGTTGGTGGTTTTCCCCGACTGCATGACCACCTCCCTAGCAACCTGCATTGCCGCGTCGACCAGGGAGGTGGTCGTTTGTGTTGCTGTGTCTAGCCCTGTACTGGTGGGGGTCGGTGCCGCGTCCGGCGTCATGCGGGACACAAGGTACAAGGTGACCCTTAGTTGAGTCACCTCCTGACGCATCTCTTGTAGTTCTGCTCTCAGGGCCGCTCTCTCCTCTGCCATGGCAGATTTGAGCACAGTGATTGTGTCCTCGTTGGCTTCCCGCAGCGCTTGGGGGAAGGCGTCCACGTCATCTTGGTGGCGCAGCCCGCTTCCCCTACTAAGGTCGGAGGGCGGGGTGTCCACCTTTTCTTCATGTTGGGCCACCTGTACGTGTGTGGTGGCCAAATTCCGCTGCTTCCACATCTTCAGATAGCTGCAGCTGCTCGCGTTTGCGGTGTGCGAGCCCCCGCAATTTATGCACGCCACTGCAGTACCTCTTGGTTTGGTGCAGTTCCGTGTGTCATGCGGTTGCCTGCACTTAACACACGCAGCCATGCCGTCGCATTCCCTGGCTATATGTCCCAGCTTTTGGCACTTATAGCACTGTAATTGTGCCACAGGCTTCCACTTCTTCTTCTTGTTGCCGCAACCATTGCTCCTGACTGCATTTAGCAGGAGCTCAACAGCAGCAGCAATCTTGCCTCTTCCTCCATTCCTACTTCTCGGCATGGCGTTGGCTAGTGGCGTTGGCGTGCATGAGCGACGGTAATGAAGTGAGCCACAGAGAGTTGAGCCACATGTGTCACGTGCATGCCATCGTTTACATCAGATATATAGAATAGATGTGGTGCCATCTCGTTTAGAAGTTAAGAAACACTACGTATCGGCTGATTGGTAAGCTGTTGTAGGTGCCTGTACTTGTACTAGTTTATTAAACCATTGATGTGCCACATTATTTATCTACAAAACTGAGACATAAAATAAAAAATCTGATTCAAGATATGCTATTGGTGCACTCACAGAAACAAAAGACTGATATATTTCACTGCAGTGGTTCCACGCTCGTACGTACTGACATTCTCTCAACGTATAAATTACATTCTGGTTTGAGTCCGAAGTGATGATTGCAACATGAATGAAAACTTTCTCTCTGATTTTGTTCTTAGTACACCATAAATTAAAGTGTGAATTAATCGTTTCTGGGTGGTAACACCTTTAACTGCACTTGCAGCTTCAGTAGAGTGAATTGAGTACCTCTGCAGATGCTGTTGGCGGTCCCAAGCTCAGATAAAGGAGGAGGGTTGGCCACTTAAGGAGGCCATAAAATGGTGGATACAAATTACTTCGAGACTGTTTTTGTTAGGGAAAGTTAGAAGGAGCTATTGCAGGAAGCTTGGCTGCAGTACAGTTATAAAATTTAGAATTTAAAACAGCGACTAGCTGGAAGTATGGTTCAAAAAAGTTTATTTAAATCAAACCATCACCGGCTTCAGATTTATTACAAATCCATCTTAGATGGCACCTACAGATTTTGTTATTTTCCCGCTAAGGCCCCGTTTCGTAGCCATAGATTTTGTGAACTAAGATTACAAGTTTTCTGTTTAAAATTCGGTTAACTGGGAAGAGATTTTTTTTTCAATCTTCATATAAACAAATGCAGTGATATTAAGTTAAGTGAAGCATCAAATGTGCCAAAAACTTGTGTAAACCAGGTAAGATTTCGACAAATTTCATGTCTTATTTACTTTACAGTAGTCTTGTATGTTTCTATTACGGTTAAAAAAAAAGCATCTCTCGTAAGTTTACTAATTTAAAACAAAAAAGTAACGACTATAAAACGATATGTAGCAGGAAAGGAATAAAATCCTTTAGAGACATCAGAATGTGGATTTTAAAAAAACTGAAAACAGTAATGATTTGCTTTAAATTATCTTTTTCAAACAATACGTATGGCTGGTAGCTGTTTTAAATTATAGACCCTATAATTAGAGAAGATGCAACCTCTAAAGTTTGGTACCATAGTTGTAATAAAAAGATCGTTTACATTCTAGTATCTTACACATCTTTAACTTAGCAGCATGTTGGTAGCATTTGCAAATAAAGCAACTACTCCACCCTACAGCAGTGAAAGCTATATGGAAATCATGAATTAAGCTGTGTGGTTTCCGTTTGTTTATTTGAATAAGATTGATGAGTTATTAACAGTTGTTTCTTGTGAATGCAGTAAATAATTTTGTGTTTTTCAGAATATTCCATACAAAAAAATTGACCTTGAAATACTCCTATAAATTCCCAAGCTGTTCATTTCGATATTACGTAGGTTCAACACATGTGTTCCCAAAACACCTGCCAAGTGTTCATTATGTAGTTGCAAATATCAGAAGTGGATCATGTGAAACAGGTGTTAAGTGAGTTACCAAGCATTAGCTATGCTGTGGCAAGTGTTTATTCTACAGCTGTTAATACAAGAAGTGAAAATATTATTAGTGAATTACCAAGCACTAGTTGCGCTGATCTGTGTAATTCTTTGAGTGATACACTTCATAAATTTTGTTTTCTCTCAAAATTAATCCACAGATAATGGGTATACATGCTTAGCTGACACATCTTTTGATGAGGAAAGTGGAGTTGTGTGTAGTGGAGTTTCAAAAGCAGACTTAAGTCCCAGAAGATCTAAAATGTCTAAGATTCTTAGGAATGCCTTAACAAGGCTACCAGAAGCAAAGCCACATCTTGGGAAAAATGAACTAAAACACTCAAAGATTTGTATGATAGCAATGTTTCTTCTTTCACAGAAAACAATTTAAATTCTGTTGCCAGAGATTTCATTAACAGCCAATTAAGGAACTGCCATCAACCAGCAAATACTAGGCAATGGACATCTGAAGACAAGGCATTTGCTCTGTCCTAATATAAGCAACCCCTTGCCTATACAAGTATCTGTCAGTTCATTTTTCCCTTCCTTCTGTGAGGCATCTGAAATCTCTCTGTCTGCCACACCTTTTTGAGCCAGGAGTGAATCCTGCAGTGATGAATGTAATAAAAGCAGAAGGTGAGGCAATGTGCAGCAGTGATAAATATTTTGCTTTTTTGTTTCATGAAATGTCTGTGGAGAGAAATATGAATTGTGATGTAAACAAGTGACAAATCACAGTGTTTCTGGCTTTAGGAAGGTCAAATGTATATGCAGACCATGATGCATCGATATTCTGGTCAGAGGCATACATAAAATTTGGAAGCTGGTTGTTGCATATTACTTCACTCAGAACTCAGTTTCAAATACTGCTTTAAAGTTCTTATTACATATTTACATATATTATAAGGCAATTGCAAAAAATAGGGCTGAAGATAGCAGAATGAGATTTTCACTCTGGAGCTGAGTGTGCACTGATATGAAACTTCCTGGCAGATTAAACCTGTGTGCCGGACCGAGACTCAAACTTGGGACCTTTGCCTTTCGTAGGCAAGTGCTCTACCATCTGAGCTACCCAAGCACAACTCACGCCCCATCCTCACAGCTTTACTTCTGCCAGTACCTCGTCTCTTACCTTCCTAACTTTACAGAAGCTCTCCTGCGAACTTTGCAGAACTAGCTGTACTGATAGAAAGGATAGTGTGGGGACATGGCTTAGCCACAGCCTGGGGGATGTTTCCAGAATGAGAGTTCGAGTCTCAGTCTGGCACACAGTTTTAATCTGCCAGGAAGTTTCATATCAGCATACACTCCGCTGCAGAGTGAAAATCTCATTCTGGAAACATCCCCCAGGCTGTGGCTAAGCCATGTCTCTGCAATATCCTTTCTTTCAGGAGTGCTAGTTCTGCAAGGTTCGCAGGAGAACTTCTGTAAAGTTGGGAAGGTAGGAGACGAGGTACTGACAGAAGTGAAGCTGTGAGGATGGGGCATGAGTCGTGCTTGGGTAACTCAGAAGGTAGAGTGCTTGCCAGCGAAAGGCTTGAGTTCAGGTTTCGGTCCAGCACACAGTTTTAATCTGCCAGGAATTTTCAGAGCTGAAGATAGGTTTTACAGCTTGTTAGCAGGGTACAACCAATCAGAGAGCACTGAAGGGACTACCTAGTTAGAAATCCAGTGAATCCAGTCCAATTTAATTTTTTATGTATTGCTGTGATTTGTGACCTCCCACACCTATTAAAGAATGCTATAAATAATTGACTAGAAACAAAATGCAGTTTGGGCTTAAAAAAAGGCCAGTCTTGAATTTGAATGAGGACTTTTCTTCTGCATCAGCAGAAGATGTTTATGACTCGAAAAATTACAGAGGAGTCGTTTTGACTTTAAGGATTCTTTTATTAAAATGGAAGTTATGGTAGATGCAGCCCAGCTTAGTCATACAGTTGATTTTACCTGCAGAGTCAATATACTTTGCAGAATTTGTTGAGAAGACAGATTACCTCTTAGATTCACAAAACAGCACTCGTCATCATCCACAAAATGGTAAATCTTGTAAGTGTGCCCTCTCTCCAGGGTCACCACATACTGAAATGTGGTACAGTACGTTAAAGGAAATTGAAAACTGGAAAGAGTTGCAACTAGGAACAAGGGGAGATAAGACAAAAATGTCTAATTTCATAAGTGGGTGGCAAACTACAATAATATCATTGATGTGAATTGAACAGATTAAAAAAAAAATTACTTCAATTTTTTAAGCATGAGGGCCTTCAATGAAGGCCTACTGGAGAATGTTTTTTACCATGTGAAGCAACATGGTGTTTCCAACACCAACCCAGCCTGCTTTCAGTCTGTAGCAGCACTGAAAAAATTATAATCAATAACATATCCCTATCTATAAGTACATTAGGTAATTATGAGGATGATAGTTGTATGCCATTAAGAAATTTAAGGCAATTACACAGATCTCATAATGACAGCTTTCTTGACTCCAGAAAAGATAATTACATAATTGACAACAATGATTTATCAGTGTCCTTGCTGGTAATGCAGCTGACAATGATGACAGTGATGGTGGGGAAGCTGATGTATGTAATGACAGACAAGCATTGACATTTGTAGCTGGTTACAGCCTGTGAAACATTGGTGGAAGACCTGAGATCAACTGTGATGACTGTAAAACATTTGTTTTCTCCAACACCCACAGAGGATCATTTACTTACAAGTTTAAGGGAATCTGATACCTTAAACACACAATTATTGTATGGAAGTGACAGCCTGATGTTCTTTTTAACTAAAGTCCAGTCAGTCATATGCATTTTTAGTGGGCAGCTGAAAAAATTGGACTATAAATTCTGTTCACTGTTTAGATTTCAAGAAGGGATAACATTTTGTAAAGTCTATTTTTCTAAACTGTATATATTAAGAAAATGAGTGCCAATTTTGATTTACAAATACGTCAGAGATTGGAAACACACCATCTGTAATAAAAGAATGAATGTGGTTTAGGAGAAATTGAAGATAAAGTTTAAAGCTGTTTGACAGTTCAGAGAGAAATTCTGCTGTTTGCTTAAATAATAATAGTAATTAGTTTTTGTTTTCAGTTAACTGATTTTATCCCCATTTCCTACCCGTGGTCCTTCCCTTTTAATGTTGATGTATGTGCTTTTGTGTTGAAGCATTTACTCTTCATTTAAGATGTAGGACCATTTTAAAGAAAGTCAATGGTTAATAATGCAAATTTCATGAAATATGCCTACAGTTTTGACAAATTTTAGATAACAAGTAGGCCTACAGGCTTCGCCCACTTCTCCTGATGGCATAGTAGCTAGGCATGGAATAGATGGTACCATTTTGTTGGTGGTAGTATAGAAATTCTAATCATCAAAGTGAAAGTCATTTGGAGGGTAATACTGCTGTTGGTATATCCTGAGTTTTTTTTGTAATTACTACTGTGATGTCAGTTAGTTGGGAAAATCATGCACCTGCAGGCTGTCAGTCATAAAAAAAATCAGTTATTTATACCACAGTTACTATTGTATTGTATGGTAGATAACATTTTTTGCACTTGGTGACAAATGCATACTAAGATAGTTTCACAAACTGTTACCAATAGGCATGTGGGAGAGAAAATGTGTCAAGTAAAAGAACTTAGTTGTTTGTTAATATGATCGGTTCCAAATTGAGAAAATATTGACATGTTTGGTTCACAGAAAAATTTTCATCTCAATGAAACAGTCCATTGACACTGTTAATTAGAATTCTTCTCTTGTGCTTTAAATTTATAGTAGGTCTAATGGGAAAAGTGTAAAACTGATATTTTAGGTGGTGATGAGAATCATAAACTACCACAAAGTTCATTATGACTGTGTGAGTTTGTCTTTGGAATATGATTTCCAGTCTCTTTTTTATGTTTACAGGTGCCTCAACTACATTTTAAGTAACATGGCACAGAAAGAATTCAGTGAGTCACTGATATCAAAACTGTAGTAAATTAGTCTCTTATACCATACATGTCTGAAGAAAAGTTTGTTTTCTAGTTTACGAGTGAGCTTACTGAGGATTGCAAGTGTTATGGAATAACTGCCCTCTCAACTCCTTTTATTGGTGGAAAAAATCACGGCTTTAAACTAAAATTAACATTGATATTAACAATAACAGAGGAAAGCTATAATAATCATTGTGATTTTCAAGATGCAGTTCCCACTCAGGTGCCTGGCTGCCCTCCGCATCTATGTATCTACATCATCTGGAAGAGAACATCCTGTAGATGTAGATTGTAGGCAGTGCCTGGAGTAGGCCTACTCTGTTTAAAATTGCTATAGCTTGAAGCATAAGTATTCAATGTGATTGTGAGTATTTGAACTCCAGTTGTCATTTGATCTGAGAGAGGTGATAAATAATTATGTAACATGTTGTGGGTCATTTGTTCTGGATAATGAAAATTCTGTTTGTCTTGTGCAACACATACCATCCCGCAAAATCTTATGCCTTGTAGTTATTGGTAATGACTTCTTCATGTGTGGTTGCATATGTAGATGCAATAAGACTGATTACATCCAAGTAGATGTATATGTAGATGTGTTGAGGTTGATTATATGGAAGTGAAGAGAGTGGGAATTACAGATCTTCCAGTTAAAAAGTTGAAAATTTGTGTATTATGTATGGTGAAGTGCAGGCATAGTAATTAAGAAAACATATAAAAAGTTTAGATGAACAATTGGTTTTAATATTGAAGAAAATATCTTTCTTGGAAATACTTTATTGCAATAAATTTAACTGCAACTGCCAGGTAAATAAGCTTGAGCAAAACTCCTTGCAGGAAAGATTAGCTCACTAAACTGCTGCAGTAATAGAGCAATGTATACATTTGAGATGATAATCTTGTGTTTGTTGCTTCACTCCATTTCACCATCAAAGTGAAAGTAGTCCCATACTCAGGAACTGAGCACAGGGGAGCAGATGTAGGATTCCTGTGTTGCTGTTCTTGGTGAGGTTGTAATGGAGATGGTCTGCTTTTGTCTTCCTCTGACCTGTAACAAAGTGTCAAGTATGTATCAGTGTTGTGTGAATGACTTTGACTATAACATGTACAGTGTAGTGCTGGGTTTATGTTTTTAAGGACGAAGAAAAGCGAGAGGGTGAAACCTGGTGTGGGCACCACACAGCCTACTCCTCCCAGATATCACCGAGGGAGCCACTGAGCTTCACTCCCCATCCAACAAACAGACAGTGTCATGTGCCCTCAGATCATGAGACACAGTGAGAAGCTATGGAATCTAATCCAGGAGATTGGCATAAAGACTGATGGTCAGGAACTTTGCACAATCACCTTTCCCCACAGGGGGCTCACGGTCCTTTCGTGAGTACATGCATGGCGAGCACTGGGCCCCGAGCTATTGCAGCCTTCCTTCTTTCCAGGGCTGTATTTCCTTGCCCTTCCTCTCGTTTCCTCTCCTCTCCTTGCTTCTTCCCCTTCACCCTCTCCTCTCCCTCTCTTGGTGTCCTTGTTTGATTTGGCCCTGCTATCCTCCTGGTTATGTTGGCTGTGCAATTTGGTTTTGTTGCATAATCACCTCATGCTTTTGGCATTCCCTAGTCCACCTCTGGGGTTTGACCTTCATTACTAAATTTATATTCTATAGTGTGAGCCATTTGCGAAAGAGCACCTTACCTAATGTCTCCGACGTGTGCCCTCCTAGTTCATTCCACCTTTTCCTTCACGTTGTTGTCTGATGCTAGAGTTCATAGCCAGCCCGTGTGGTGGGGTCGCTATGTCCCCTTTTGGTTGAGCACCCTGAAAACACAGGGATAACACTTCTGATACCTGAGCTGTGTCCTCCTCATGTAAGCCTAGGAGTGGTTGCTTGTTATCCTGAAGCATCAGAACTCCCGGCAATAGCTGCCATGCCAGACGGCTCTTGCTGTGGCTGGGCGGCGCACTTGGGGAGAGCCCCTGATTAGAGTGGGTGGTATCAGGGCAGACGCTATGCAAATGAAATGCATGTGGGTCCAGAACTCTGGCCGTTCTTCTGCGGCCATCTCTCTGCATGGAACAGATTTTTTTAGGGCTGCTTCTTCTGCCCCTTTTGCCTTCCCATCTATGGCTACCCCTGGGAGGAGGGTCAGGCTCATCGGCTAGGGGCAAAACCTTTACCCCGCTATCTGGTTTGCACCAGAACTGAAGGGGATACTTTCACCAATATCAAACCTTTATTTTTTGTGGAACACATCGAAGACAAGTTTGGCAAAGTGGACTCTCTGAGCAAGATGCGGTCAGATTCATTGTTGATTAAAACTGCTTCAGCTGCCCAGTCTGCAGCCCTTTGTGCCTGTAACCATCTTGGCACAATTCCTGTGTCCATAACCCCCCACCACTCTCTGAATATGGTTCAAAGTGTGATTCTTCACAGGGACCTCATCCTTCAAACTGATGATGAACTGCGAGACAATTTCGGACGCCAGGGCGTTCACTTTGTTCAGCGTGTTCAGAAGGGTCCGAAAGACAATCACATTGATACTGGTGCCTTTATCCTGGCCTTTGAAGGGGATACCCTTCCTGAGAAAGTAAAGGTTATGGTTTATCAATGTGATGTGAAGCCATACATCCCACCACCTATGAGATGTTTCAAGTGTTTGCGTTTTGGACACATGTCTTCCCGCTGTTCGCAGGCCCCTCCTGTGGTGACTGTGGACGTTCACTCCATGAGGGGATTTCCTGTGTTCCCCCTCCTGTGTGTGTTAATTGTCATGGCAATCATTCCCCATGTTCACCAGACTGCCCAGTTTATAAAAAGGAAAAGGAGATACAGGGGTATAAGTCCCTTGATCGTGTAACCTACACTGAGGCTAGTAAGAAGTATGCACGTCTTCACTCTGTGTCCATGACATCTAGCTATGCTTTAGTTACATCTTCACCCCTTCCTCCCCTCTTACCCTAGTCCCAAACCCCTCTCCTCCCCCCCTCCCCTGCGGCTCCCACACCCTCCACTCCGGGCACTGTTCCCCCTTCCTAGCCGGAGAAGTGTCCCACTTCTTCAGCATCTGCCGGTCAAGGGCACCCCTCCCAGGATACTCCTTCCTGGCACCTTCCATGCCAAAGGTCTGCTACCATGTGACGACTGTGAGAACCACGGTCTGTGGGCCCCCAGGTCACCCTATCTTTCTGTTCCTGATCTTGCTGCAGCATCTCCCTTATGCCGCATAGCTCTCCTCGATCTGAAATGGAAAAGAAGAAGAAACATAAGTCCCGGGACAAGGAGCCTCTGGTGTCCCCAGAGGTCCCATCCCCACCTTTGTAACCTGATTCTGACCTGTTGTTCACCGATGTCGCCCCCTCCTTGCCGGTGGCGGGTAGTGATCCGGCGGCATGACTGGTTATCCAATGGAATTGTAATGGATATTACCGTCACCTTCCGGAGTTGAAATCCCTTATTTTGTCTTACTCTGCAGCTTGTGTGGTTCTGCAGGAATCTCATTTTACTGATGATCACTCAACAATCCTCTGTGGGTTCCGTGTTTTCTTTCAAAATCGGGTCAGCCCCCTGCAGGCCTCTGGTGGCATTTGTACGTTGGTCCGCATGGACGTTGCTAGCACGTGGATTCCTCTTCAAACTACATTGGGAGCGGTTGCTGTTAGGGTCCACCCGGACTCTGAGGTCATGGTTTGCAATCTTTATCTCCCTCCTGACAGGACTCTTACACCTACTTCCTTAACTGCCCTTCTTCAGCAACTTCCTCCCCTCTTCCTCCTTCTCGGGGATTTTAATGCTCATCATCCCTTGTGGGGCAGTGGATTTCCATCTAATTGGGGTCTTCTCATAGACCAGTTTCTTGCAGACCACGACTTGTGCCTTCTTAATGATGGCTCCCCTACTCATTTCAGTGCCAGTCATGGTACCTTTTCTGCCATTGATCTTTCTCTTTCTTCTCCCTCCCTCCCTCCTCCTTTCATTACACTGGTCGCCACAAGCTGTCCTGTGACCACTTCCCATTGATTCTCTCACTCCCTTCCCGCTCCACGATGGACAGGTTACGTCATTGGTCTTTCCAATATGCCGATTGGCCTCTATATACTGCACAGGTCGTTTTTTCTCTCTCTTTGTGGGGTTGTATTAATGATGTCCTATGTGACGTGTCTGACACGATTGTTCATGCTGCTAGCCTTGGTGTACCATGCTCATCTGGACCATTTCGCCACCGACAAGTCCCATGGTGGAGTACGGCCATTGCCATTGCCATCCATTATTGCCGTTGAGCTTTGCAACACCTTAAGAGGCACCCATCTGTTGCCAACCTTATTGCCTTTAAACGCCTTCATGCTAAAGCCTGTTATCAAACAGAGCAAACGGATGTGTTGGGAAAGCTTTGTTTCTTCCCTCGGTTCTATTGTCCCTATGTCACAGGTATGGGCTACACTTCGCTCTCTCCAAGGTTGCCATCAACAGTCTACCCTCCCGGGCCTTCACCTCCCGGATGGCCTTTGCACGGATCCTTTGATTCTCGCAGAACATCTTGCGACCCATTTTGCAACAGCATCAACATCAGCCTCCTATCCGGCTACTTTCCTTCACCAGAAACAGTGGGCCGAAGCTTCCGCCATATGTTTTACCCCTTGTCAGTCAGAATCTTTACTGAATGGGAACTTCTTTCTGCACTTTCTTCTACTCATGATATGGCCCCTGGCCCAGACTCCATTCATAACCAACTACTTCAACATCTCAGTGCTCCACAACGACAACATCTTCTCGGGGTGTTTAGCCATATTTGGCTCCAGGGTGACTTCCTTTCTCAGTGGAGGGATTGCATCGTGGTTCCTGTCCTTAAGCCTGGTAAGAACCCCCTGTTTGTCAAAAGCTATCAGCCAATTAGTCTGACAAATGTTGTTTGCAAGTTACTTGAACGGATGGTAGCTCTTCGGCTCAATTGGGTTCTCGAATCTCGAGGTATATTGTCCCCTTACCAGTGTGGCTTCCAAGAGGGATGGTCTCCGATCAATCATTTACTTCACCTGGAATCCGCAGTTTGGCAGGCTTTTTCCCAGCACCGCCATTTGGTTGCAGTATTTTTTGACCTTCGCAAGGCCTATGACACGGCTTGGTGCTATCACATCTTACACTTCATCAATGGGGTCTTCGGGGCCCACTCCAAATTTTTATCCATCAGTTCCTGTTCCATCAGTCGTTCAGGGTTCGGGTTGGTACTGTTTTTAGTTCTCCATGGACCCAGGAGAATGGCATCCCACAGGGTTCTGTATTGAGTGTACTTCTTTTCCTAGCCTATGTCGGTCCTTTGGTCACCCCTGCTCTGTATGTGGATGATTTCTGCATTTGGGTTAGTTCCTCTTCTATGGCCTCTGCAGAGCAGCAGCTCCAGGGAGCTGTTGGTGTGCCTCTGCATGGACCCTCTCACATGGGTTTCAATTATCTTCTTTAAAATCGTAGGTGGTCCACTTCTGTCGCCGTACTATGATCCACCCCGATCCGGAGCTCTATCTCGATGCACAACTATTACCTGTGGTCCCATAGTTTCGTTTTCTGGGTCTTCTTTTCGACAACAAGCTCGCCTGGCTGCCTCATATCAGACTTCTGAAGGTAGGACGTTTCTGTAAACTCAATGTCCTTCGCTTCCTTGCCCACACCTCTTGGGGTGCGGACCGCTCCATCCTTCTCCGCCATTATCGGGCTTTAGTGCTGTGTCTCTTGGACTGTGGTTGTCAAGTTTATGGTTTGGCTGCTCCTTCCACACTGCATCTCCTGGATCCGGTCCACCATCATGGTATCCGTTTGGCCACCGGTGCCTTCCCTACTAGTCCTGTTGATAGTCTCCTGGTTGAAGCTGGGATCCCCCGCCCCCCCCCTTTTCTGTTCGGCAGTCCCAGCTTCTGGTTTCTTATGCAATTGCTGTTCGTTCCTCTTCCACTCATTCTTCCATTCTTCCTATTCTATCCTGTTTCCGTACCATGGACGCCACCCACCTAATTCCCGCCCTTGTGCGGGTTTACCAGTTGGGCTCCGCCTTGTGTCTCTTTGCCGTGATTTTCAGCTTCCTTCTTTGTCCTGTCTCCCACCTTCCCTCCCCAACACCCCTCCCCCTCTCTTGATTAGTTCTTTGGCCCCAAATTCGGATGGATCTCTGCCGAGGTCCAAAAGATCCCATTTCCACCATGGTGTTCCGTTGTTTTTTCCGCCGAATTTTGTGGGAGCTTCGGGATGCTGTTGTTTTTTACACCGATGGCTCTAAATCTGCTGATCATGTGGGATTGCCTTCACATTCTCTGCTGGCATGGAAAATCATCTCCTGCCACCTACATGTGGGGTGTATACTGCAGAACTGATGAAAATTTCCCTGGCCCTTACCTTTATTAAAGAGTCCCAACTCAACAGCGTTTTGTTATGTACGGACTCAATGAGTGGCCTTCTGGCTATTGACTGGTGTTTTTCCTGCCATCCCTTGGTCTCGGCCATCCATGACCATCTCGCTGATCTCCACCGTGATGCTTGTTCCGTTGACATCCTTTGGGTCCCTGGCCATGCGGGTATCCCAGGTAATGAGCTTGCTGGGGCAGCAGTCACTTACCCCCCCCCCCCCCCCCCCACGCCCGTGCTGTAACCCCTCCTGCAGCGGATTTACGGCTTCACATCAAATCTCACTTTGCACAATCATGGGCCAACTTTTGGGAGGCTACCTCCCTGTCTAATAAACTTCTTGCGATTAAGGTGACACCTGTCCCGTGGTGTTCTTCCTTCCGCCTCTCCCGAAAGGCCTCAACCACCCTTTGTCATCTCCGCATTGGCCATACCAGGCTGACTCATGGTTTTCTTTTGCGTAATGAGCCACCCTCACTTTGTGGTTGTGGAGCCTTCCAGTCAGTAGCCCACATTTTGGTGGAATGCCCACTTCTTTCGGCTCTGCGTACTAAGTACAGACTTCCCCTCACTTTACCTTTAATGTTGGCTGACGTATCCCGGATGGTCAAACTGGTTCTCAGTTTCCTCCATGAAAGTGGTTTTTATTTTCAGTTTTAAGGTTTTTAGTATCACTCTGGTGTTGGGGCAGGGCAGTGGAGATTGGGTTGTCTCCCGCTGTAAGCTGTGTTTAGAGATTCCCGACTCCCCTCCCTGGCCAAGATCCTCATTTCTCTCCCTTTTACTCTGTTTTTATCACTTTTTAGAATTGGTTAGTCTCCTTTTACAATACGCACTTCTACATTCTAGCGGTTGAACGCTTTTAAATAGCAGGTGGTCTTCCCTCTACTGCATCAGAGGTGGGATATTTCCTTCCTCTAGCATAGCCTTGGGGTTGCTCTCTTGCTAACTCCCCTCATTTTCTTTTTACCATTGACAACATGAATGTACTTTTATGCTTTTTAGTCTTTTACCTTTTATTGTTCTGATTTTTCTGAGATGTCAAACTGTCTGAATGGACCACATTTGGAACAAGGGACTGATGATCTTGCTGTTTGTCCCTTCAACCCCATTCAACCAGCCAACCATCACCTTTCTTCACATTGCCAGCCAAATACTGGCAGTGAAAAGGTCTAATTCACCACAGTCATAGAAGTTTTTGAGTAGTAGCCCTACTGCTGTGTTAACATTGCCAAGTACTGTAAACATTCTTCTGTCTGTATAGTAATTTTACTCCAAGTCTCATGCAAGACTGGAACCAACACACTTCCTCCATCATTTGTCCACAAAATTCAAATGCTCAGTGGAGACAAGGTGTTTATTTATTTTGATCCACTGATAAACATTTACTTGCTGTCAATTTCATCATGAGTAAAGCTGATAACTGAATATGTGACTGAAGCCTCTTCAGAGATGTTGGGATTCTTACACTTAATGCCAATACATATATTCCCAAATGGTATTTGTGGATAATAATAAGTGTAGGGTGAACCCAGCAGTTCACAGCTACAGTACTACAAGTAGAAATAATTTCTCCCTCCCGGTTCAAAATGGAGTTTTGTATTCAGGTGCAAAAGATTATAACAGGGTTCCAGTAGACTGCAGGAAGAAAACTGAACATTTACAACTATCCATATAAATGGCAAGTTGACATATCCAGACCTTGTGGATCTGTTAAAAGCAAGTGACCAGACAGTGTAAAAACAGTCAAGCTAAGACACTAAAAGTAAGTGGTCAGTCGTTGTGTGTAAATAATCGAGCTGTGAAAGTGAGGAAAAAAAAAAAAATTTACAAGTACCCAGTACGTGAGTCAAAGCAAATAAGCTACTGTACATTTGTATTTTAGGACAAGTAAAGTTCCAAAGAGCAGCAGTGGTTTTTAATGGTGGGCTCTGGGGAAATTGCTTTGTCACCACCATATAAGTCCAGTGTGATCAAGAAACTAGCCACAGATGTAAGCATACAATCTGCTAGTGAAAGAAGAATGTACAAAGTTAGTATACTGATGTGCTGCTATAGAACAAACCAGAGCTACTCTCTGTGGGGACGACTCATTATTTGTACAGATAAATCTCAGTCATTCAAAAATAAAACTGATGTTCTCAGAGTTTTGTTAGAAATAAATTAAATTATTATATTATGTACCAGTGAACCTGGCAATGCTTCATAATTGCTAAATATGTGTGGGAATTGGGAATGGATCCTAATCTCCTTCCCCGCCCCCTCCTCTCTGTGCACCTCCTCTCTGCTCCCTCCCCCCCCCCCCCCCCCCATCACCTTGTCTATATCCTCTCCACCTTTCTCTCTGACCTCGAGTCTTGTTTGTTACTACAAATTCAGATTTCATAGTAGTGTTCTAACCATAAGTGATAAATAAACACATCATTCTTGTTTACTGTAAGACCAACTGCGAGGCATAAAACAAAACAGCACACTACTGTGTTCAGAAATTTATGTAATGAGAAAGAACATGTAATGAAGAAACAATTTGTCTAACAGTTCAAGTGCCCTCTATTATAGTTGAAACGGACTGGGAAAAAGAAAACAAAATTGTACCTTTTCACAGGAGAACATGGCAAACATTTTCTTTCTCACAGTCCATTTTAACAGAAAACCGGTATGTTGATCTTTAAAAAAATATATGGCCTATGACTGACTGAATGTTTATTAGGGTAATGAGTAAGAATTTGAAATAAATTGGTCAAGAACTTTATGAGATTTTTGGTAACCATGTTTCCAATGGTTGCTTCGTCAGGAAAGAGGGAAGGAGAGGGAAAGACGAAAGGATGTGGGTTTTAAGGGAGAGGGTAAGAAGTCATTCCAATCCCGGGAGCGGAAAGACTTCCCTTAGGGGGAAAAAAGGACAGGTATACATTCGCACACACACACATATCCATCCGCACATACACAGACACAAGCAGACCTTGGTAAAGGCAAAGAGTTTGGGCAGAGATGTCAGTCGAGGCAGAAGTACAGAGGCAAAGATGTTGTTGAATGACAGGTGAGGTATGAGTGGCAGCAACTTGAAATTAGCGGAGGTTGAGGCCTGGTGGGTAACGAGAAGAGAGGATATACTGAAGGGCAAGTTCCCATCTCCGGAGTTCTGACAGGTTGGTGTTAGTGGGAAGTATCCAGATAACCCGGACGGTGTAACACTGTGCCAAGATGTGCTGGCCGTGCACCAAGGCATGTTTAGCAACAGGGTGATCCTCATTACCAACAAACACTGTCTGCCTGTGTCCATTCATGTGAATGGACAGTTTGCTGCTGGTCATTCCCACATAGAAAGCTTCACAGTGTAGGCAGGTCAGTTGGTAAATCACATGGGTGCTTTCACACGTGGCTCTGCCTTTGATCGTGTACACTTTCCGGGTTACAGGACTGGAGTAGGTGGTGGTGGGAGAGTGCATGGGACAGGTTTTACACCGGGGGCAGTTGCAAGGGTAGGAGCCAGAGGGTAGGGAAGGTGGTTTGGGGATTTCATAGGATGAACGTTCGTAACCTCTTGGTTCATCCCGGAGATGGGAACTTGCCCTTCAGTATATCCTCTCTTCTCGTTACCCACCAGGCCTTAACCTCCGCTAATTTCAAGTTGCCGCCGCTCATACCTCACCTGTCATTCAACAACATCTTTGCGTCTGTACTTCCGCCTCGACTGACATCTCTGCCCAAACTCTTTGCCTTTACAAATGTCTGCTTGTGTCTGTGTATGTGCTGATGGATATGTTTGTGTGTGCGAGTGTATACCTGTCCTTTTTCCCCCTAAGGTAAGTCTTTCCGCTCCCGGGATTGGAATGACTTCTTACCCTCTTCCTTAAAACCCACATCCTTTTGTCTTTCCCTCTCCTTCCCTCTTTCCTGACGAAGCAACCGTTGGTTGTGAAAGCTTGAATTTTGTGTGTATGTTTGTGTTTGTCTGTGTGTCTATCAACATGCCAGCGCTTTTGTTTGGTAAGTCACATCATCTTTGTTTTTAGATATATTTTTCCCTCGTGGAATGTTTTCCTTATTAGAGTATTGTGTAAAAATATCAAGAAAATCAGCGAAGAACTTTTTGAGTTTTTTGCTAACATTGTTTCCCCTTTCCATATATAGGGGGTTTGGGGAGGAAAGATCAATATTTTAAACAGTGATAGTATAAGTAATTCTGAATAAAAAATGTTATATGAACATAGGTCTGCAAATGCTTCATTAGGGAGGTATGGGTATTGAAAGGAACTTTAATTCTGCAAAATTGATGTGCACATCGAGATTTTCTTGCAAACAACGCATGGGTACCTTCCATGTTTACACTACGCAACATACCATGTATTATGGTCATGTGACGTATGTAGCATGTAGTACAATCACCCATTGTTTGCACAGTTGTGCCATGTAAGCTGCAGTGTGTAGAGTACCAATGAAGGATCGGTTAGCTGTGTAGCGTCCGGTGTTAACTGTGTTTGTACAAGCGCTGCTAACAATGCCACATGTCTACAATAATGAGGAATATGCAGATATGGTGTATGTTAATGGATTCTGCGATGGTAGTGCTACCACTGCAAGAGAAGAATACTACAGGCGCTTTCTGACTTGACAATTACTTGATCGCAGGGTGTTTACCAAAGTGTTTATCACTTTGCGTGCAACACATTCTCTTCCAAGTAGACATTTTTTGTCTGAGCATGCACGTCAACAAACTTTGCAAAAATAGGAAGCCATTATTGCAACTGTTTAGAAAAGTCCTGGTATGAGCATACAAGAATGTCCCTGCGTATGAATGTCCCACAGATACGTGTATGGGAAACCTTACATGCGGGAAACCTGTATGCAATTCACATACAGTGTGTCCAAAATCTCCACTTTGACGACAATGCCCAATGACTTCAGTTCTGTCACTGGGTAATTGAGAATAGTCATTTGCTTCCATACGTACTATTGACTGATGAAGCCCAGTTTTCATGACATGGAATAAACAACACACACAATAATCATTGATAGTCACGGGAAAATACACACGCTTCAGTGGATAGCAATTTCCAAGTTCGTTTTGTCATAAATGTTTGGTGCGGCATGATTGGTAGCATTTTGATAGGTCCATTTATTATCAATTAGCGATTGATGGGAGAGAGGTACCTGCATTTTTTGGAAAATTCATTTGTGGCAGTATTGGAAGACGTTCCTTTAGCCAAGTGAACTGGAATGTACTTTCAATGTAATGGTGCTCCTCGACATGTTACCTTACGTGTGAGGGACCATCTCAACTGCACCTACCTTAATCGCTGGATTGGCCATGGCAGTGCTATTAACTGGCCTCCAAGATCACCTGACCTTACACCTTTAGATTTCTGTTTATGGAGTTGGATGAAATCAGAGGTGCACAAAGTGAGGGTAAATACCTGAGATGAACTGCTTCGTCGCATCATGGACACTGCTGAATTGATTAGGAACCAACCACAGGCAACTGAACAAGCAACACAACATGTTATCACTAGAGTGCAAAAGTGTATTGAAGTTCATGGTGGAATATTTGAACCTGTTCTGTGAACTGTAAAACATCTGTACGATAAGTGTTCAAGCCGTTTGTAAAAGATGTGGTATGTCCTTTTCAATTGAATACCTGTAACATGCATGTTGTAATGAATTATGTACTACATGCAAAGTAAATAAACATTATGTAAAAATGTGTAACATAACTGTACTTCTCTGTAACATTGTTTTCAAGAGCATCAAGCTGTTGACATTTCCTCCCCAAACACTCTGTATATTAAAAAAAAAAAACATGTAGCCTCTGTTCATCTGAGCCTTTGTTTGAGAGTTGTGAAAAGATTTAAAGTAAATCAGTCAAGTACAGTTCCAGTTTGTTTTGTAACATTGTTAAATGATGACTTATCTTTATACAGGGTGTTTCTGTAAGGGTGCGCAAAAATTTAACAGGACATAGAGGATGCACCACTTTTAGTGAAGCAGCCTACTCACGCCATATAAAATTCATATACTTTCCATTGTGTGCCAGCCCAGTCCGCTGTAACTAGATATGACGTCACAAATGTTGTGCATTACCTTAAAAATGAAGTAAATAATCTGAAAAGTTAATAGCATGTCAGGAATGATGCTAAGATGATAATGTGTTAAGTTTTACTTTAGTAACTTTAACAGTTTTCGAAATTTGGATGTTTTATGTAAAAATTATCGGCGCAACATGAAGGAGCTAGAAACTTCAAAATTTATATTCAGAAACCTTTTTCATTGTAATTTAATGGAAACAGCATGCTGGATCTCACAAAGTAATATTTTAGTTGAAATTCATGGTTTTCTTATTTTGTGTCCTAAATGTTCGGAAACAAGATAGGTTATGTAAGTAATTAGATAAAGCTAGGATGTTTAGATTTAGGTAGAATGGAGATACGCTATAATAACAAAGATGTGAGGAGTTTCAAAAAGGTAGCTATAAAACTATAGCTGTAGCGTCGCATTTGTGCAGTTGCCAGGAACAGCCTTGGATGCCATATTATGTAACTCGATATGCACTTAACAGTGAGTTCACATTGGGGTAAAGTGTTAATTATGGAATGACTCCAGTGATTTAGTCTCAGTTTGCGTATGTCCTATTTTCACGTGTTGCCGCAGGACAGACTTTCTACCATTACTAGCGTGGCGTTTGATGAGTATTAACATCAAATTTTGGTGAGAATTCACTTTGAACATTTACATCGATGTCAATTATTGAACAGTTTCATTATCTAGGAATAATAGGATCCACGCAATAGACTCTGAACAGCTCTGATAGTACAATAGCTGATATGGATAATGATTTGTCTGGAATTTTACGCTTTATCGTTTTCAGAATATAGTGAAAATTGTTATAGTAAATTGCATATTCTATGAATCCCAGATATCATCCTAAGTCCTCAGGGCAATGAACTTCAATAATCAATAACTTTTCTCCATCAGAGTGGGCACAGTGAACTTTAATTGAAGGCATCACATTTGTGCTAATCACTTTCTGGTTACCAACATTGTAGTTAGAGAGCCTGTGTTGAGAACGGCAAACAAATAATATACATAATACAATATTTACCACCCGCCACCCCACATATGGTGCTAAATGGCCGGGAAAAACACTGCTAAGCGGAGTGAAAGTGATTTTAATTATTCGAACTCGGAAGTGAAATGCGACGCACAACTGAACAATAGAACAGTGATAAACAGTGTTACATGTGCACATTGATGACGCAATAGGATTAACGATGCCTTGGATTACAATGCATCTGAATCTAGCTGTGCCGCTGGCATCGCAAGAAGCCAGCAGTCTCGCCTCACTGCAGTCGTCCATCGCGGCCGGAGCCACACCTGCTGTTGCGGCCCCCCCCCCCCCCCCCCACGCACACACACACACACACACACACACACACACACACACACACACACACACACACACACAGAGCAGCTGTTGAGGTGCCATCTGCAGTTCAACATGCTGCACCGCATCAGTAATCCTGGTACGCCACCCGGCATCGCCATACGTCGTGCAGAAGGAACTAAGTTAAGTGAAAAGCTGTTCAATTTTTTAATAACCTTCGCTAAAAGACTGTCAGTGATGGAACCACTAAAAGAATCTGAGGTTAAAATTAAATCAGAACCAATGTCTGATGAAGAAAGTGCAAATCCAGACAACAGTTCAAATGTAAATCTGCTTGAAAATAGTGATGTTAAAGTGAAATCTGAACCATTGTCCCCTGAAAATAATGTGAAATGAGGCAATGATTCAATGACAGAAACCCCTGTAGTAAAGCAGAAATCAGAGATTGTTAATTTACTGGATGATAGTTTCTCTGATGATTTAAAAATGAAACAGTCATCAGAGGTGGTAATGTTTAAAAAGGACAAGTTGAATATAACAAATCAATCAGTTGTTTCAGTATATTTTGATGATTCTGGTATTGGGTCTAGTTTTACATCACCTGAGTGTGATGATAAACCAGCTAATGAGCAACCCAAAGACACTGGGGCAATTGATTTAAATGTAATATTGCAGGCAATATCAGCCAGCCAAACTAATCTGAATAAACGGTTTGAGATAATGGACCTTACCTTCAAGGCTGACTGCAATAAGTTGAAAGAGTATTTAAATAACAGAATTTTGGCCAGCCAAACTAATTTTTATAAAAGGTTTGAGGTAATGGACAATACCTTCATGGCTGGTTGCAATAAATTGAAAGAGGATTTAAAAGCTGAGCTCAAAGCAGAACTGGACAGTTTAAATTATAAGATTGATTCCAACCATGCTGACATTAAGGAAAAGGTTGCTCAGCAATTATCTGAGTTGCACAAAATGGTAAAGTATGAAGTTGCTGAAATTCGCAAAGACTTCCAAAAGGAAGATGCAAAACTGGAGCAAAAGTTAACAGAAAAGATAGAGGAGAAATCTGAACTGTGCTCGCATAGATTTAAAGATGTTAATGTAAAAGTGAACATATGTCAAGCAGAGGTAGAAGCACTTAAGATTGATACTACTCATGTTGTGCAAAGAGTAGGTAATGTTGAAATGAAAGTAGAAACTGTTAGCGCTAACATTGCTAAAATTGAGAGTAAAGTAGCTCGAGTAGCTTCTGGTAATGGTAGTGTACAACAAGTTGTAGCTGCAAACGCCGCTTTTATCGGGTGTTGGCAGTTCTTACGGTTCGATCCAGACAAAAATATCCATCCGCTAGATCTCTGGAATGATTTTGAAGATGTGTTTCCATCAGTTTGGTCGGAACGCGAGAAAATTTCATTTATTAGAAGTCATATGGCAGGTGATGCAATGCGTTGGTCAGCTGATGTCATGTTGAAGTGTAGCACATTAGCGGAATTTAAGACTGTTTTCATTAATGAATACTGGTCTAGTCATAAGTAGAATCAGGTATTGAGAGAATTTTGGATTGGGAAATGCTTCAATGCAGGCAGGGAATCAATCAAAGAGTTTGTCAGATCTTGGATTTCACGTCTGTCACATTTGATGAAAAGCTGAAACCTGAAATCATAATAATAGGTCTTGAAGCTAAATTGCCATGGTATTGGCAAACTAGAATCATACCCGCCCCTAGAGACAATCTTGACCATTTCATTGAATATTTGGAACGTATAGAGCGTGTTGCTGTCAATGAGGTGCAGGCATGTAATAATAGAAACAGTAACAGCACTAATAGTAATTTTATGAATGAGCAGAATGGCAATGTAAACATCCATACAGTAGGTGTTCACCATCCTAATAAAGATAGGTAATGGAGAAATAATAACCATAACGAACAATGGCAACCTGATGATAGTAATTTTGTTCATAGTGGAAATGTGCAGGTAAACAACAATGTTGAAAGCAATGCTGTTCCCATTAACAATAATGGCAAGAGAGGAAAGAATAGTTGGCAGAGGCAGGAAAACTAGTTCCCGTCTATGAGGACACTGGTGCTCACCAGGCGGTTACTTATCCTAAGCCAGTAATTACAGCGATTGGTAAGACAGATCAAAATACTCAAACCAAGCATTCGGATGATGAGGCGGTGGCATCCAATGATATAAAACCACTCATAGTATTTAGTTGATACCATGTTAGAGATGCTTTCTAAGTGCTAAGAGGAAGAGAAGGCGCAGCAACGTAATGTTAGGGAAGAGCTACAAAGTACTGAATTGTCAGGTGAAGAAGCAGAAGAAGTTCATGCTTATATTTACGATGAGAATGATGTGCTCTTATCTAAAGTGCCTGTGTAGGATGTTGATACTGTGCTGATAGATTTAGGGCAGGAGGTAAGTGAAAATGTAGAGGGTAGCCTGTTGTGGGCCAATGAACCCAGTGGCTGTGACCAGTTGTCACTTGAGAAGAAAACTGATGATAATAATGAAAGGGTTTTAGCTGTAACTAGTGTTACGCCCACTTTGGAGGTGCAGAGTCGCTCCGACCACAATAATTTGGGTCATGTTCAGCAAACTAAATATAATGAAGTCGTGCGGTGTTTTGATCTGAAATTAGTAGACTGACTGGAAAAGGCAGCTGAAAATGTGGTTCAGGAAACCCCTACACACCTTGACCTAAATGTAATGAAAACAGATGTCGATCTCTTTAGTTGGAGACAAATCCAAAAGGAACCACTGGACGAATTTGAGGAACCACCTGTACAACCTAGAATAAGCCACCCTATAATACTAGTAAATATATTAGGTATCAATGTACGTTCCCTCTTAGACAGTGTCAGTGAGATGAGTGGGTTGTCTCAGTCTTTCTTTGATGCATTACTTAGTAAAGGTAAGCTTACAGTAATGAGGGTATCAGGACTGAGAATAATTGGTGCTACTGGCAAGGCGTCAAAAATGGTAAAGCAAGAAGCTTTGCGGCCCTTTAATATTAACGGTAATGTAATTGATCATCCATGCCTAATAGTAAACAATCTCAGTATTGAGGTTCTAATTGGCAAATATTTCTTGTCAAAGTATCAAGATGTTGTTGACTTTAAAAGAAGCCAGTTAAAAATGGTCTTGCCAATAACTGGAGTAATTACAGTACCATTTATTGACAAACATATAGTAACTGATGATTAGACTTGGGAGCTGCCTATACAAGTTTTGAAAAATCTTAGTAAAGGTAGTTTGAACACAGGAGAAGCAGAAACAAAGAAATTCATGTTCGTATACCAAGGACCTTTCAGGATTATAGGAAAACCGCATGGAAATGCATATAGGCTGGAGTACCCAAAGAGTAAAAAAGAATTAGGCTTCAGAAACGTGATCGACCTAAAGAAATTCATAGGTAGTAAATGAATTCTGTAGGGAGGAGGTTGTTCTGTAGCCTCCACACAGTGTGGCAGCTGTGCAGTCCCAGCTGTGTGAGATCTTCTTTCCCCATTTCAGGTCTCACTCATTATTCATCTTTCCTATCCACCAAAGTTTCAACCCCTTCTTTCCAATACTAAAATTTTCCGATATGGCTATCAAGCCAGCAATAAGCCAATGAATTCTGTAGGGAGGAGGTTGTTCTGTAACCTCTATGCAGTGTGGCAGCTGTGCAGTCCCAGCTGTGTGAGATCTTCTTTCCCCATTTCAGGTCTCACTCATTCTTCATCTTTCCTATTCCCAAGATTTTGATTTGTTCTTCCCATAAGTTCTTTAACCATTCTATCCACCGATTAGTGAAGAAACTACTGGATGTGACAAACCTAATAGTGTCAAGTAAACAATAATTAGGTATGAAGAAATGAAGACGTAAATGTATGTGAGTAACAAGTGTATATATAGGAAGAACCTCAGTAATATTATAAGTACAAAGGGTTGTTTTGTTGGAAATGGTTCCACAGTAAATTAAAAAGATATGCAAATTCGTTTGTAAGCAGAAGCTGAAGTTGCAGTGAGACCTATTGCCTGTATTAGAGCTAACTGTAAATAGCAGAAGAGATTGCTTAGTGTTATGGAATATATGCAGGTAAGTTGTAATGATGAACTCACCTTGTATAGCTAGGAATGGCAATAATAATGGAATTGAAAAGTGTTTGTGGTTGAGACGTGAAGGACACGTCCTTGAAGTATTTATGAGGTTGGAGTTGACCATTATTTTAGTGTAGTGTGTGCTAGGACACACCTACACGTATTAAGGTCATGAGTTGGAGGCGTGAATGTGACCGTAGGTACCCTAATGTTAGATGAGACAAAGCAGCTCATGGTGTCCAATAGATTTAAGGGATTTAGCATAACACATATCCACGATTACTTAATAAACTTTAGTGGTAGTCGAGAGAGACTACCTGTGGTTTCAGCATCCGATCGAGTGGAAATGGACTGCCACGTGAGCAAACTGATCAGCTGCAATACACCATAGAAATGAAATAAATGTGCTATCCTGTGCTGAACTGACACAGCAGCGAAAGACCAATAAGCTAATTTAGTAATCGACTAATCATAGTGTGTTTTGAACACTTGGCAATTGTGCTCCTATTACCACAAGTTACTCAAATGTACAGAGAAGCTAAAAATGAGAACTAATAATTAAGTATACTCATACCGTCTCTGAGAATGAGATAGTTGATGATGAGTCAGCCTGTAAATAAATACAGATGTCAGGAATGTACTGAGCATTGGTTCAGTTTTCCAGCCCAGAAATAATAATTTGAGATTTAAAGGTTTCATGACTGTATGCCTCGGACATAAATTGTTCTTTAGTATGTGATTAATGACATATTGAGCCATTAGTTTACTGATTTACTTACAGTAAAGTAACCATGAGACTGAAATAGAAAACCGTTCTGTTAACTTTGTTTCAGTAACGAGTTGAGAGGTAAAATGTATATATCCCCATTTGTATTGTGACCCTCCTTTAGTTATTAAGTCAACGGAATCTGAGGCACTCTTTTTGTTTTTTCTACAGGACAAACCAGATAATGGCAGCCTGGTAGCTGCGTGAAAGTGTGAAGTGGCTTGGAGACAACTCACAGTGATCCCTCCCCTTTCCCCATTGCAGTATAGAGTGGATGTGAAGTACGCTCACCATAGCAACTTCCTCCCTGTACCCCTGTGAATTAAAATGTAGAATGCCAGCCAAAGTGGCTACAACAACGTATGTAAAAATGAAAATGTTATGTTTTGTGAAATTCTCTTTCAGGTGTAGAAAAGACTGCCAACATTTCGTTGTTTATTTATGTACACTAGAATAATCATGTAATTTTCTTCGTACTCATGTATGTAAAAATATATACAGACAATTGAATAGGTTTAAGATTTTCACCTAATTAAGTGAAACTTGAGCCAGACATTTTCATAATTTTACATGTTTATGTATTTGAGGCAATATGTATGCCAAATTGTTTTATTGTTTTTCAAAACTACTTAAAATTTTGAGTGAATTTCTAGGCAGTATCATGCCGTCCGTTTAATACATGTTCCACGAATAATTAATATGCAAGGCATTAGTGCCATGAATTTTGAAGACTTGCAATTTATGTATTTTATTAATGTTCTTATCAGTTTTAAAATTTTGCTTAAGAGGCAGTGAACATGCCAGCAATCTAGATATTTGACGTACATAATAAGTTTTCTTTTAATATTTCCAAATGTTTAAATTTCAATTTTTCCATTTTCATAGGGAGTTAAGCTGTACTCTTGCTTCCCTTTTTTGTAATTAATTTTCTTCATTTAAATTCAAAAAAATTAAGTAGAGGGTGATGTAGGGAAGCAGCCTACTCACACTTTATAAAATTCATATGCTTTCCACTGTGTGCCAGCACAGTCCACTGTAACTAGCTATGACGTCACGAATGTTGTGCAATACCTTAAAAATAAAGTAATTAATCTGAAAAGTTAATAGCATGTCAGGAGTGATGTTAAAATGATAATGTGTTAAGTTTTAGTTTAGTATCTTTAACAGTTTTCGAAATTTGGACGTTTTACATAAAAATCATCGGCGCAACAGGAAGGAGCTAGAAACTTCAAAATTTATATTCAGATTCCTTTTTTATTGTAATTTAATGGAAATAGCATGCTGGATCTCACAAAGTAATATTTTGGTTGAAATTCATGATTTTCTTTTTTGTGTCCGAAAAGTTCGGAAGCAAGATAGGTTAAGTAAGTGATTAGATAAAGCTAGGATGTTTAGATTTAGGTAGAATGGAGATACGCTATAATAAGGAAAGATGTGAGAAGTTTCAAAAAGGTAGCTATAAAACTATAGCTGTAGCATCTCTCCAAAGGGCAAGTTCAGAGCTCATCTATTGCTTGCAGTGCAATTAAAGTAATTCTCTCGCCAAATGTATTTAACCTAGCCACATTAGAATTTTATTATAGATACTTACCTGTGTCCTGAGTGCACAATTAAATTGAGTGCTTCATTGGCCTTCAGCGAATGAAGCAATTAATTATTTAGTAACTTGAAGTGGTGTTCTGCTAGCCCCAGTGGCTAGTCAGTAAGGCAAATGTTGTCGGCTGCTCCTTTGGCGGTCCGCACCACGGCTATAAAAATAAGAGCATGCGAGCTAGAGTAAGGCCCCATTTCCCTCCTCAATCCTACTGCTGCCAGCGCTGTCTTCTGTACAACGACCACCTCACCCAAAACTGAAAGAACCCACCCACCTGCCCCCATTTTAAAGCCTCCCACTTCCTTAAACAGTGTCCCAACCTCGCCTCCCCCCTGTCCTGCAACACCTGCAATGAACCTCACCCCACCTATTCCTCCAAATGAAAAGCCAAGCCCCCTCCCACCAACCCAGAACTCACTGTCCCTGTTCGCCCCATCAACCCACCCATCCACCCTAACAATTCCCTCCGCCCTCCCCCTACAGCAGAAGACATCATCCGGTTCCTCACCATCCTCCTGCAGAACATCCACCCCTTCCAGCGCCCCCACACACTCCAGCAGATTTCCCTTGCCGCCCGCTCTGTTTTCCACTTAAACACCTACGCCACCTACTCCCACAACCAGGCTCACTTTACCTTCACCCACCTCGACACCCTCGTTTAACCCTGCGGCAGGTGCGCTTAAGATTGTTGCGTCAGCAGGCGCGTGCGGCACTCAGTGCCGCCTACATTTAAATACATAAGAAAGCAGTTTTTTTAATTTTTTGGTGGAATTAATTATTTAGTGTATATAACATCATTCTTAACAGCAACTTTTAATATGATCCAAGGTGCATGGGAAAATTAAAATTGTTACAGAATATCTGACATATTTCTAGAATGAAATTTTCACTCTACAGCAGAGTGTGCGCTGATATGAAACTTCCTGGCAGATTAAAACTGTGTGCCGGACCGAGACTCGAACTCGGGACCTTTGCCTTTCGCGGGTAAGTGCTCTACCAACTGAGCTATGCAAGCACGACTCACGCCCCGTCCCCACAGCTTTACTTCTGCCATTACCTCGTCTCCTACCTTCCAAACTTTACAGAAGCTCTCCTGCGAACCTTGCAGAACTAGCACTCCTGAAAGAAAGGATATTGCAGAGACATAGCTTAGCCACAGCCTGGGGGATGTTTCTAGAATGAAATTTTCACTCTACAGCGGAGTGTGCGCTGATATGAAACTTCCTGGCAGATTAAAACTGTGTGCCAGACCGAGACTCGAACTCAGGACCTTTGTCTTTCGCGGGCAAGTGCTCTACCAACTGAGCTATCCAAGCACGACTCACGCCCTGTCCTCACAGCATATCACAGTTCCCTTGATTGGCTCAACCAATCTCTTCACAATATCCATTGGCTGGTTAGGTGCAAAATATGGTCCAGGATTGTGTCTGCCGCAGTATACTTCAAAATTAAAAGTATAAAATGTCTTGCTATCGCACAATGCATACAACTTCAATCCATACATAGCGGGCTTATTGGGCATGTACTGAACAAAACCACAACGTCCGTGAAATGGGTCAAGCATTTCGTCTATGGTTGTGAACTCCCCGGGACTATAGTTATTTATGCAGTTGATCAGAAATGCTGAGTGGAGATTGCCAATGGCAGTTACTAGTCGTTCTTTTCTTGTAGAAGTATCGTCAAACTTGAGTGACTGGAGCAAGAACAGAAAGTGCTTGTAGCTAAATGCTGCCCTTAGAATAATCAATCCTGTTCCACTTGATGCCCACAGTTCTAATATATTTGTGCATCCCCCTTTTTGTACAGCAATGAGAAACAGTGCTCCTAAAAGAGCCGTTATTTCAGAAGCAGAAGTAGTTTCGCAAACTCTAGCCCTTGAGTAATTCACAGATGATCTCTTGTTATTTATGTACTTGTTTGTGTTTGCAATGACATAATCAATTATCTCAGAATCAAACAATTTGAGAAAACTTTCAGTTTCAGTTTTAGCTTCTCTACCATTGCGTTTTGGGCCACGTTGATTATATTCTCATTTTGGTTTCCCTGTTAGTGCTAACGCATTATTTATCCACAAAGTTTCTTGGTCTTTACCAACATAAAAATGGCAGTCATCATGTGGCATTCCTTTCACTTCATCCCAGTCAACACATGACTGCTCAGATTCGCTGGAATGATCTGCAATTTCAATTATTTCTGCTTCCTCATCGCTGCCAGAGAAATCTGCATAATTTTCTTCATCAGATGACTGCATAAGAAGACGCTCAATGTCTTCTGGTGTTAGTCCTTTCCTTTGTACGGACCTGGGAGACAATACAATAATTCTAATACAAAAGCAATGTTAATAACTAAATCATCATTCACCCACAGAGTTGTAAAACATTGCTTCTAATCATCAAAACATTCGACAATGGTACGGCTACATGTACTTACATTACCGGGCGCATGCGCTATGCAGTGCCGTCTTGGCGCAGTCGTCCACTTCACAGGTGAGTCACAGCTGTTATGGTGGGTATAATGGCGGTGCAGTAATGCAGTTTGGCGCATGACTAAACAATCGAAGCATATCTAGCACCACTGTTGTGTGCTCGGCGCGATGACGTAATTAATGAATGAAAACAAAATTGGCAGCACTGTACGCCACCACGCGCCCACCTCAGGGTTAAGCCCCTCTCTCCCCTTCCCGCATCCTTCCCACCTCCAACCTCCTGACGCGTCAACAGTATTGTCTCCTCTACCTCAAAATTCACTCCCTCCGTGCAAACAAATACCTCTTCATGCATACCCTCTCCCAGCACCAGGTTGACTCCTTCATCCTTAATGAAACCTTCCTCCAACCCCACCACGTTGTCCGCACCTCCCCCTATCTCCTTCACTGCACTGACAATCCCCTTACTCTAGCTCGAGGCCACCTCAGGCATCTCCCTGTCCAGCCACAACCGCTCCTCAATGACCCGACCGAACACCTTCTCCCCAGCCTATTTTTTCCCTCCCTCACCATCACCTGTGCCACTATCTATATCCACCCCGCAGCTCCTCTCCCCTTTTACTTCATTTCCCATGTACCTTCTCCACCTATGTGATCGCCGCTCACCTCAACATCCACAGCCGTGACCTTGCCAGCCTTCGGCAGTGGCATCAGTTCCTTGCCACCCTCCATGGTGACCTTGTTCCTCTCCCACAGCACACCCGTCCTGCAGGTAACTCCACCCCCGATGTTATCCTCACTTCCCCCAACCTCCTTGGTCGCATCGCCATTGATGTCCTTGATCCTGTTGGTAGTAACCATCTCCCTGTCCTTCTCACCATCTCCTCTACCCGTCCCGCCCCTGCAGCCACCTGCCCAGCTGCCCCTCCAAAGTCTGTCCATGACTACCACCATGCCAATTGGGATGCCTACCGGGAATCCATTGCCTTACAGGTCGAAAGCCACCCCCTCAAATTTCACCACCCTGATGACATCACCCATGCCTCTTCCTTCCTTCAGAAGACCATAACTGACGCTATGGAGGCTCATGTCCCTACCAAACTCATCCACCCTCACCACCCTACGCTTTCTCCACAGGCCGTCCTTCTTCTGCGTGAATCCCGCAGGCTCTACCACTCCTTCCTCCGCACCCGTGACCGGGATACTCTCACAGGCCATCGGGAATTACAGCAACACATCTGGAACCTCCTTACAGCAAAGAAACGCCGGGACTGGCACCAGACACGCATATGCCTCAACTCCACCCTCCCTGTCAACTCCTCCAAGTACTGGTCAGCCTTCCACCGCCTTACTGGCAGCCATCCCTTCCCGCATTACCCCATCCTCCATGATGATCGGCCCTTTCCTGACAATATCAGTAAGGCTAACCATTTTGCTTCCCACCTATCCGAGGTCTTCTCCATTCCTGATGATCCCCATTTTGATTACTCCCTCTTCCCCACTGTACTTGACCACACTGACACCTCTGTCCCCCCGCCGCTTGGATCAGTTACCCCCCTCAGACATCAACACTCCCATCACTGCACAAGACATCACACTCGTCCTCTGCTCCAAATGCAACACCACCCCTGGTCATGATGGCGTCACCTACCGCCACCTCAAGGAATCCCCCCCATCCTTCCTGTCTGTCCTTGCTACCCTGTACAATGTCCTCCTCTCCACTGGATTTTACCTCAACCTGTGGAAGACTTCCCGTGTCCTGCTGTTCCCTAAACCTAACAAACCCCCCTCTGCTACGTCTTCCTATCGTCCCATCTGCCTCACCTCTGTGTTCAGTAAGGTCTTCGAGGCCATCCTCTCTCACCTTATTCACCGCCACCTTAACCAGCACCACCTCCTTCCCCTTACCCGATGTGGCTTCTGGCCTTCCTTCTCCACCGACGACCAGCTCCTTAACCATACCAATCTTCTTTGCGCCCAACTTAACTCCCGTCTCTCTGCTATCTTGTTTCCCTTGATCTCCAGAACGCCTATGAACGTGTCTAGCATCCTGGGCTCCTCTTCAAACTCCAGACCTACGCTCTACCCATCAACTTCGCCCGTCTCATTGCTTCCTTCCTCTCCCATTGTCCCTCCTATGTGACTATCCACAATTCCAACTCCCGTACCTTCTATCCCTCTGCCGGCGTGCCCCAAGGTTCTGTCCTTTCCTCTCTCCTCTATCTCCTGTACACTGCTGATATGCCCAAACCTCCCCCACCTGTTCATCTTCTCCAGTTTCCTGATGACACCGCCTTCCTAGCCCTTTATCCTACCCTTCAACGGTCCCAACGTACCCTCCAAACCCACCTTGACCAATTCACCACTTAGTGCAACCAGTGGTTCCTCCGTATCAATCCCTCCAAGACCCAGGCGATCATCATAGGCCACACCACCTGCTCCTTCTGCCTCCATGATTTCTACCTCACCATTTATGGCCGTCCTATCCACCTCACTCCTACCCTCAAATACCTTGGCCTCACACTTGACCGCCACCTCACCTGGACTCCCCATCTCCTTACCATCCAAAACAAAACTCACAACGCCCTCCGCCTCCTGAAACTCCTCTCCGGCCAGACCTGGGGTCTGCATCCTTCCACCATCCTTCACACCTACAAATCCTTGGTCCGCCATATCCTCTGTTATGACAGCATAGCTTGGATTTCTGTCCTCCCCTGGTTCTATAAAGCCCTCCAAATCCTCGAACGCCATGCGCTCCACCTCGTCTTCTGCATCCGCCTTCCGTCCCCCATGCGCATCCTCTACGACCTCATCCCCTTCCCCCACTTTCTCCTTTTCCTTGAACACATCCGCACACTATATATTGTCCGCCGCCTTGATCCCCCTCACCCCCTGGTGTCTCCCTTCCTCTCCACCCCCAACCAGTTGCCGCGCCTTTACCGTTGTGTCCCACCCTCTCTCCATCTCCACACCCTCCATCTCCTTTCCCAATGCAACTTCCACCGTGTACCCCTCCCAGATGATGAGCTTTGCCCTGACATCTCCCCTTCCTACCAACTACCTGCCTCCTCCTCAGGGCTCCCTCTCCTCCCCCTCTCTCATCCTGAGTGGCTTCCCTCTCCTACTCCCCCTCCCTCTCTTGTGCCCCCTTTCAGTGTCTCTGCACTCCCTCCTGCCCTGTCTTCCCTCTTCATCTCCCACCCACCCCATGTGTCTCCTGCCTCTTCGTGTACCCGTTGACGCCCCTACTCTCTTCATCCTGCCGCTTCCCCTGCTGCCCCTTGTTCTCCCCTTCTTTCCCATCCTCTCAGACCTTTCCCTTGGCAGGTCCCACATGGCAGTTTTATTCTTCACCGTGTGTGCTACAAGTGGGTTTTAAGTATGTTGTTCTGGAGTGTTTTTACTACTGTGGCCGACTTTTAACCTGTGCATGTCCATTCAGTGTCTTCTCTGTGTTTTAAGAATCGCCAACTGTTTTTTTAAACTTTCTGGTGACTTTTTTAACTGTCCCCCATGATTGTCTCCATGTCAGTCTATTTTTACCTCCATTTTCTCCCTTTACTCTGTTTCATGTTCCCCCTTTTTTTTCACCTTATGCATGTAACATTTTATTCTTATTTTAGTTGTCATGTCACTCGGCTGAAGAGTGGCGGATTGTGCTGCTGACAGCCCTCCCCTGCCCATATGGGGCAGGGGGAGGGGGGGGGGGAAATTTGCATGCACTCCATGTCAGAAGCCACGTCGCTTTTGTGCAGTTGCCAGGAACAGCCTTGGATGCCGTATTATGTAACTCGATATGCACTTAACAATAAGTTTGCATTGGGGTTAAGTGTTAATTATGGAATAACTCCAGTGATTTAGTCTCAATTTGCGTATGTCGTATTTTCACGTGTTGTCGCAGGACAGACTTTCTACCATTACTAGCGTGGCATTTGATGAGTATTAACATCAAATTTTGGTGAGAATTCACTTTGAACATTTACATCGATGTCAATTATTGAACAGTTTCGTTATCTAGGAATAATAGGATCCACACAATAGACTGAACAACTCTGATAGTACAATAGCTGATATCGGTAACCATTAGAGAGCCTGTGTTGAGAACGGCAAACAAATAATATATATAATACAATATTTTCCACCTGCCGCCCCACACTCTGAACAGTTTGAGGTAGGGAACCTGGGGCCAGAGAAGCCAACTTAAGGAGATAATAGGAATAAAATCAGGAGATAAGAGGAATAAAATCACTTTATTGTGTTCTTTTTTGTTTACATTTGTTCACAACAAATACCATCATTGAAATAATGAACATAGCATTTGTACTGTATTGTACAAAATGTCCTGAAACTGATGACCATCAATCTCAATGCAAGCATGACATCGGCGAACAAGATTGTGATGCATGCTGCAAATATCCCTGGCATGTTTCAAATCACATTACAGGCAGCTACAATTCTGGCAATTAACTCCATCTCTGTATCCACTGGGGTCTCATATACCTGCCGCCCCACACTCTGAACAGTTTGAGGTAGGGAACCTGGGGCCAGAGAAGCCAACTTAAGGAGATAATAGGAATAAAATCAGGAGATAAGAGGAATAAAATCGCTTTATTGTGTTTTTTTTATTTACATTTGTTCACAGCAAATACCATCATTGATATAATGAACATAGCATTTGTACTGTATTGTACAAAATGTTCTGAAACTGATGACCATCAGCCGCAATGCAAGCATGACATCGGTGAACAAGATTGTGATGCACGCTGCAAATATCCCTGGCGTGTTTCAAATCACCTTGGGGGAAAAAGGGACGGGTATACACTCACACACACACACATATCCATCCACACATATACAGACACAAGCCGTGTCTGCTTCTGTCTGTATATGTGTGGATGGATATGTGTGTGTGTGCGAGTGTATACCCGTCCCTTTTTCCCCCAAGGTAAGTCTTTCCGCTCCCGGGATTGGAATGACTCCTTACCCTCTCCCTTAAAACCCACATCCTTTCGTCTTTCCCTCTCCTTCCCTCTTTCCTGATGAGACAACAATTTGTTGCGAAAGCTTGAATTTTGTGTGTATGTTTGTGTTTGTTTGTGTGTCTGTCGACCTGCCAGCACTTTCATTTGGTAAGTCACATCATCTTTGTTTTTATGAATTTATTATATATAGCTTGTATTTCATTATCTTATGTGACAAAATAATGTACATATGTATGTATAATGATGACATCCATACAAAGAAATTTGTTTACAGATGAATAAATAAATAAATAAATAAACCTTAGGAAGCCAAGGAATGCCTCAACTCTAACTGTGATGATCATAATTGTAACAGTTTGATATCGCTCACACAATTTCACGTGTTCAGTGATACTACATCTCCCAGGTATGCGCTGTTTATGTACTTAGTTGTTGATACACCTTTCAGTTCTCTGGAAGTCTCAGTGTTTTACATCAACATGTAAGCAGCATGCTGCACTAACTTCATGAACACACAGAAAAAGATAGCTGTCAAGCAAATGGTTAGAGATACATATGCATAGAGCTGATGGAACCTCACCAAAACCATAAATGTTTCATGTTGGACATAGGACATCCTACAAATGCAACAGATTTCTTATTGTGCAGTTTTCTAGTCATGAACATCCTGATGATGATTTAACATCATCCAACAGTCCTTAGGTTCATATGTTGAAGTAAAATAAATAGAGCAGAACTGCATCGGTGTATGCACTGCCTACTGCATCTCATGAACAAACAGAATGAGCGAAGTTCCACATAATCAGTGTTTATGAAATACACATTGTTATTCAGTCTCAAGAAAGAGCATAAGACATTTGCCAAAACTCATCATCTGATTATCACCAGTGATTTTAACTGTTGGTTGTGTGCATCAATTCAGTGGTACTTCACACTATACATTTTATATTCCTCCTATAACTTGGAACTCACAGAACAGGTGTAGTTCTGATGTGTGATAGTACTATCCATTGAATTATCATTTTAAGGTGTCCCCACTTCTACCACAGTCTCTAACCCACTAAATCTTGGAATCTGAACATTCCATACAAATATATGGTAAGCAGTATAATTTTTGAACTGGTAGACAATTTTTTCCTCTTTCCGGAGTGAAATATATTCAGATGTAAAACCTTCCTACTGAATCAGATGTATGCATGCAAGGTGAGAGTGGAGGACATACCCAGTGTGAATGTGCTGATGATGTTTTAATGCCACCCAAAACTCCTTAAACATACATTCAGCCAGAATGTTCCACACACTATGGTTACAAACTTTTTAAAGGATGAAATTACTGTTGTACACCAAATACAACAGCAATTCTGTCTGACACACAAGCTATTTATAGGTTTCTGGAGGTGTGTAAAGTCAACTGTTTGTGAAATTCACGTCCAGTTGTGGTTTGGAAATCATGGTGTTCATATCATTCCTATAAAATGATAATCAGCAATTGTAAATGTTTGTGATGACACAGCGACATCATACATGAGTAATACATTGCAACACAACATTTCAACATGAAAAACAGCCACCAGTGTGAGACGCCAGATCACAGCACACTCTGTATTTAACACTGATCAGAAGTCATGGACACTAATCTTATGTTCCAACACATACTTGACAATATAATTGCAAAGCAGTTTAAGAAACGTCCCCCTTACATTGAGTATCTCCATAGGGATCCATATCTCAGAGTCCAAGTCACACAGGTTCACCACACTTGAATGCTGAAAGTTATTTGAAAGTGGTCCATATTTGTTCTACCATTGTGTTGTATTGTATTATATATTTATTGGTCCTGTGAATAATACACTGTACAGGGGTACATAATGATATAGGAGAAGTCAAATAATTTGCAATAAAGTTTAACAGAAAAAAGCTGTTGTATGGTTTTCAGTATATAGCAATATAACTCTAACATATGGGAATAACATTTCACAAATAAATTTTACATGCACACATTTCATACTTTTGGCCTAGATTATACACACACACACATATATGTAATAGACCACATATAATACACAGATAAATCTAATGTACACATTTCTTATTTTGGCCTTAATTGTATAAACTATTTAAATTTTTCACATATTTACATTGTAGATAAAAATTCATCAACACTATAGTAACAACTCTGTAGCAAGTAGTCACTCACTGCAGTTTTGAATTTATGCATGTCAGTTATTGCCTTAATTTCTTTAGGTAATTTGTTATACAGTTTTTTTCCTGCTTGCAAGGGTCCTTTTTGTTTTAGTGTTGTATGTGAAAACTGCATATGCAAATCTTGATTATTTCTTGTGTTGTATGAATGGATATTTTGGTTTTTTTGAGCAATCTCGTTATTTTCATCTACGATTTTCCTTATAAACATTATTGTTTCTAGGATATATAGGCATGGTAATGGAAGAATATGAAGCTTTTTAAATGAGGGTTTGCATGAAGATCGAGGTGTTAAGCCTTCCATGGCTCTTATAATTCTTTTTTGTGCAATAAAACAGCTTTTGCTGGGTGGTGAATTTCCCCAGCAAATTAAACCATATCTTAGTAATGATTCTGCTTGGGCATAGTACACATTTTTTATGGCTTGCATAGATGTGCATCCAGCAAGAATTTTTATACTATAACAAATGGTATTTAATTTACTACATAGGTGTTGTGTGTGTTTCTGCCATCTTAGGTCATCTTGGATCTCAACTCCCAAAAATTCGGAGCTATTTACAATTTCAAGTCTTTTGCCTAACAGTTCTATGGTTGCAGTTAAAGCCTGTTTATTCTGCACTGTGTGTAGATGCATAGTGTTTGTTTTATGTGTGTTTATTATCAAGTTTTTCATTGCGAACCATTTTGATACATGTGTAGTGCTCTTTTTTTATTTCATTTTGGAGCTCTTCTTGGGTCTTTCCTTTGATAAGTATATTTGTATCATTGGCATATTTAATGTACTTATACTTAGAGCTGGATTATTCCAGGTCATTTAAAAAAAGCAACAACAAGATTGGTCCCAGTACGGAACCCTGCGGCACTCCGTATTTAACACACTGTTTTTCTGATTGATAGGAAGTTAAGTTTTTTCCTTCTTTGTACAAGACTTCAACTATTTGGTGTCTGTTTTGTAGATATGACTTTACCCATTCATAGGCTGGGCCTCTGACACCAACATTTTCTAGCTTTCTAAGCAAAAGACCATGGTTAATGATGTCAAATGCTTTTGAAAGATCTAGGAATATTGCTGCTATGTGTTCTTTTTTATCTAATGCATTTAAAGCTTCATTTAAGAAATTGATAATAGCTGTCTCAGTGGATTTACATTTTCGGAAACCATGCTGTGTAGCTGAGAAAAGTTTATTCTTTTCAATGAAATCTACGAGTCTTTTATAAAATATTTTTTCAATTATTTTAGAAAAAAACAGATTGTAGAGAGACTGGCCTATAATTTGTTATATCTGTTATTTCACCCTTTTTTAACAATGGCTTCACTTTAGCTATTTTTAAATTCCCTGAGAAAGTGAACTATTGCATATGTCTACCATGGGCTTAACTACTAAGGGTGCACATTTTTTAATGATATGGTCTAATATGTTGTCAGTACCAGAGGAAAATTTTGATTTTAGCTCCCCTATTGTTTTTAGCATTTCCTGTTCATCTGTTGGGTGTAGGACGAGAGACTTGTTACTAGGGATAGTTTTAATCTGATTTGCAGTGACAGCATTTTGAAAGTTTTGCTTCACCAGAATCTCAGCTGCCTCAGAGAAATATGAGTTAAAATTATTTGCTATCTGCTGGGGATCAGATATTACAGAAGTGTTTTCATTCAGTTTGATGTTATGGTATTCTCTCCGTTTTACTCCTGTTTCATGCCTTACAATCTCCCATATGGCTTTCATTTTATTTTGTGCATTTGCTACAAAGGAACTATTTGCCATTATTTTTGCTTCTTTTATGACTTTAGTTAAAATCTTTTTGTAATTCTTAAAATAGGAATCAAACTCTGGCGATGTGGTGTGCTGTCTAGATATTTCATGAAGTAGTCTCTTTTTCTTCACAGATATTTGTATCCTTGTTGTAACCCATTTTATTTTCAGATCCTTTTTTTGTGACTGTCTGTTTATGGAGTGGAAAGCAAAGTTCAAAATAATAGGTAAAACTATTTAGGAATTTATTGAACTTATCATTTGTACTTTCATATTCATAGATGTCTTCCCAAGTTTCTTTACGCAGATAGTTAAGGAAATGTTGTATATTCTGGTCATTATACTTCCTAGATGTAGTAGTTAGACGTTCAGTTGAACTAAGCGGTTTTCCTAATCTTATACTAATTTCTTGGGCTGTGTGGTCCCCAAAGCCTGTATTGTGGGTTTGTGTTGTATGTTTCAAGGGCACATTTGTAAATATTTGATCAAGGATTGTGGCTGAGGTTTTTGTGATGTGTGTTGGCGTTTCTATACTAGCCTTTAAATTGAAAGTTGCTAAGAGGTTCAGTAAAGCAGTTTTTTGATTAGACTCACTTGCAAAGTCAATGTTGAAATCCCCACATATAATTAGTTTTCTATTTTTTTGTGTAGTCTTGTGTAAGATATTTTCAAGGTTCTTTAACATAATGTTAATATTGCCAGTTGGTGCCCTGTATAGACAAACTATAGCAATATTTTTGTCTGTGATTTCAATTCCATTTACCTCAATATCTTTCTCCATGGATAATTTTTCTACATACGGCATACATTTAAAATTTATGCTATTTTTAACATAAATGCAACTACCACCATGTTTATACAATTTACGACAAAAATAACTACCCAATACAAAATTTGGAATGCATAGCATATGAAGTTTCTCTTTGTCAAGCCAATGTTCAGTAAAACATAATACAGAGGTGTTTTTCATGTCACTTTCCAACTGCTCCATATGCAAGTGGAATTACAAAAGGACCAACTTAGCAGTGATATAAGATGTTCTCCACAATGTGTTGTATGCATGCATGCAGAGTATTCATTGTAGATACTTTAAGGTTTAGGGCTTAGCAGAAACAACTTCAAATTGTTTAAGACCACACACCAGAAACTGCACATCACACCTCTCCTTTGTGATGAATTGTAATGGTACTTGAAGAGGAAAATGTGCTACAATAGTTCATACCAACATATGTGTCACTTTAGCTCGGTTGATATAGTACCATACTAGTGGTTGTAGCTGATTCAACAGATTCGAGCAGTAGCCCCCATGGCAAATTCAGTATGGTAGATTCATATTATGCATTGCAACAGGTTCACAACTAACTGTAGTAGTAAACTCATAATCAAGGATTCTCAGCCAGCTGCACTCACACACTCTTGATTGGTGATGATATTATTTTTAACTAACACTGATTTTCACCATAGGATGGTGATGTAAATTTGATATTGGTGGAAACGAAATGTTAAACTCCAATCATCATTTTTAAGTGGTTCCTCACATGAATCATTAGTGTTTTACAATGTAAATAGTAAAATTAACATTTCTGGCAGATTTCTATCCATTACTCAACCAGAGTGTCCATGCTTACTAGCTGTCAAATATATATTGGCCAACTTGACCACCTTGATATAAAACTCCACTGCACTTGTGGAACTCACAGACTGCTAACTAGTACTGTACACTATGGAATGCTCATGTGGTGCTGAGAGTGCTGACAATGATGGAAGCTGTAGTTTGGGAAGCAGTTTTCTACAATTGGTATGTATTTTTTGGACATTTTGACATCCTGTATTTTGCTGTAACATGTATGAGGTAAGTGTTGCGCAGTCTCCCCAGATCAATTTCCTGCTTCAAATAAATTTTGAATTTCTAGCTTGTTATTCACATGCGATAAAGTTTTTAGACTTATGGTTTCAAAATAACTTCCAATGGCACACACATACAAACAAAATTAATGGAACACTAAATAAAATATATTACAGTGTGCGTTTACTCTCTGTCAAAGTAAAGTTATAGCACTGTCCGAACTGCCTAGTTTGCTCAATTCCACAGCATCCTACTGTATGGAATTATATTCTGGGGTAATACACCACCTAGTTCAGTCATCTTCTTAACTCATAAAAGAACTGTAAGTGCAATGCAACATGCTCGGAAAACAGATTCTTGCGAATGCCTCTTTCAAAAGTCATCAATTCTCCCTCTTCCCTGTATGTATGTACTAGAAATCTGTGAATATATTAGAAAGAATTTAAAAGATGCAAATGAAAATTTTAATATCCATGAACATGATACAAGACAAAAGGAAAAGTTTCATGTCCAGTCAATAAGGACATCAGCCTATAAAACCTCCACAGTAAATGACAATATACAAATTTAAAATAGTCTTCCGTATAAAGTAAAAGACATATCATCATTCTTACTCTTTTGTAAAACCCTAAGGGCATTCTTATTGGTTCATTGCTTCTATTGAGTAGCAGAATTTCTAGATCATTTTAGATACAAAAGACTTGAAACAAGACAGTGCAGCTACTGCAAGAAACTTTGTGGTTAAAGCTAAAATTCATGTATCTGCTGAAATAATTTTACATATTATTGACAAAGGTTCTTGCAGTAGCTGCACTGTCTTGTTTCAAGTCTTTTGTATCTTAAATGATCTAGAAATTCTGCTACTGAATAGAAGCAATGATCCAATAAGAATGCCCTTAGGGTTTTACAAAAGAGCAACAATGATGATATGTCTTTTTCTTTATATGGAAGACTATTCTAAATGTGAGGAAACGCTGATCAGCAAATTGTAAGTAATTACATTTTTACAAAAAATTGTGAAGTGAACTGTTTGATAATCTATAACTAACAAAACTGTATCATTATACACTCCTGGAAATGGAAAAAAGAACACATTGACACCGGTGTGTCAGACCCACCATACTTGCTCCGGACACTGCGAGAGGGCTGTACAAGCAATGATCACACTCACGACACAGCGGACACACCAGGAACCGCGGTGTTGGCCGTCGAATGGTGCTAGCTGCGCAGCATTTGTGCACCGCCGCCGTCAGTGTCAGCCAGTTTGCCATGGCATATGGAGCTCCATCGCAGTCTTTAACACTGGTAGCATGCCACGACAGCGTGGACGTGAACCGTATGTGCAGTTGACGGACTTTGAGCGAGGGCGTATAGTGGGCATGCGGGAGGCCGGGTGGACGTACCGCCGAATTGCTCAACACGTGGGGCGTGAGGTCTCCACAGTACATCGATGTTGTCGCCAGTGGTCGGCGGAAGGTGCACGTGCCCGTCGACCTGGGACCGAACCACAGCGACGCACGGATGCACGCCAAGACCGTAGGATCCTACGCAGTGCCGTAGGGGACCGCACCGCCACTTCCCAGCAAATTAGGGACACTGTTGCTCCTGGGGTATCGGCGAGGACCATTCGCAACCGTCTCCATGAAGCTGGGCTATGGTCCCGCACACCGTTAGGCCGTCTTCCGCTCACGCCCCAACATCGTGCAGCCCGCCTCCAGTGGTGTCGCGACAGGCGTGAATGGAGGGACGAATGGAGATGTGTCGTCTTCAGCGATGAGAGTCACTTCTGCCTTGGTGCCAATGATGGTCGTATGCGTGTTTGGCGCCGTGCAGGTGAGCGCCACAATCAGGACTGCATATGACCGAGGCACACAGGGCCAACACCCGGCATCATGGTGTGGGGAGCGATCTCCTACACTGGCCGTACACCACTGGTGATCGTCGAGGGGACACTGAATAGTGCACGGTACATCCAAACCGTCATCGAACCCATCGTTCTACCATTCCTAGACTGGCAAGGGAACTTGCTGTTCCAACAGGACAATGCACGTCCGCATGTATCCCGTGCCACCCAACGTGCTCTAGAAGGTGTAAGTCAACTACCCTGGCCAGCAAGATCTCCGGATCTGTCCCCCATTGAGCATATTTGGGACTGGATGAAGCGTCGTCTCACGCGGTCTGCACGTCCAGCACGAACGCTGGTCCAACTGAGGCGCCAGGTGGAAATGGCATGGCAAGCCGTTCCACAGGACTACATCCAGCGTCTCTACGATCGTCTCCATGGGAGAATAGCAGCCTGCATTGCTGCGAAAGGTGGATATACACTGTACTAGTGCCGACATTGTGCATGCTCTGTTGCCTGTGTCTATGTGCCTGTGGTTCTGTCAGTGTGATCATGTGATGTATCTGACCCCAGGAATGTGTCAATAAAGTTTCCCCTTCCTGGGACAATGAATTCACGGTGTTCTTATTTCAATTTCCAGGAGTGTAGATCCCACTGATGATGCCTTAGAAAAGGAGAAGGCAAAACGTGTATGGGATTAATAAAACAGCAGGAAAACTCAGTTTGATTTGCAAAACAATTATTGTAAATTTGTATTTACTGTGTTTACTGTGGAGGTTTTATAGGCTGATGTCCTTATTGACTGGACATGAAACTTTTCCTTTTGTCTTGTATCATGTTCATGGATATATCTTTTCTTCCTCACCACCATAGTTTCTTCTCTAAAACTGGTCACAGATGTTAAATATTTTCATGTTGCAATACATTGCAGAAGCAGGATATTTATTATCTTACAGTGTTTTCCAAACAATTACCTAAATTGAAGTATTCTGTTGTGAAAAGTTTTGTAATTAAATCATATACATCCATGTACACAGAAAGTAAAATGCATAAATAGCTATTGGTAAGAGATTATACTGATAGCATAAAATATTATTAACTAATTAATTTCCAAGAATTCTTCAAATGAGTAGAATTTATTGCGTTTTGGGCAAGATTCTAATACTAACTTGCATTTATTTAATTGTGGTGACTGAGATGATGATTGAAATCAATGTCAGAACTTGCAAAATTTTGTATTTGTAGGTATTATGAATGAGGAGAAACCTTGAAAAAGGTAAATTCAGCAAGTGACTCTTTCTTGTGTTATGTATGTGCAAAGCCCAACTCATGTTAAATTCCTGGTGTTTAGTATTATAGAGAGAAGCCTACTGAACAGGAAACCTGCTAAATGGTGCACATGTTTCTGTCCATTGCTTGAGGAAGTGTTACCCAAGTGCATATCATTTTTCTGTCTAGCATTCACTGAATGAATGTTGCAATGTTTTCTGACTGAGTCACTATTAGCAACAGCAAATCCCATGATGGGATATATGTACATGGATGCCGGAGTTAGAGTTCTGAGACACCAGAAAAATAGCCTTTTACATTCACATAGTTATACCCTTTTTCGTTACACCCAATTTACAAATTGACACCTCAGATAAGACAGTCTTTTTCTGAGCTAGGAATATTCTTGGTGAGGGCACAGAATCTCCTCAAAACATAACACTGTGCAAGATAATAGAATGAAAGTAGGCAAAATATTCAAGAATGTCTTGAAGAAGTGTGTTCTGGGGTTTGTGAATATTGGAAGTGTGTATATATGGAGAGTATATGAACTTGAGCTAGTCAGAGTTTCAGTTCCTTTCCTCTTTTCTTTTATTTCAGAAACCTTTTAATTATTTCACTGTTTTCCCCTTCTTTTCTCTGTCCCTTTTTTTCTTGTTGTTTATCTCCATGATTTTTGTTCAATTTCTGTGTTTCTGATTTTATATCTGAATTGTTTTCTGTCCTTAATTTCTTCTTCTGAGAGCTTCAATAACTCCAGGTCATCTTGTGTTTCTTTCATTTAACTACTCTTTGATTTATTTCTGTTAATGATGTTAAATTTTTCCTAGTAAGTCTTTTTCTTAATCCATCATACATAGGTGCATGTGCAGCTGTGGGCATCTTTTCCTTAACTTTTATCTGATGTCTTATTTTTAGTGTTCATTTGCAGGTTAACTTACTCAAATTCTGTCTCTGAGAACAGTGCCATGGACTTTTCTAAGAGTTTTCCTTTCTTGTGTCTCAATGTCATGAATTTATATCATCCCTCAAATTACTGTGATTTCTGCCACATACAAGAGTTCTGGTGAAACAATCACGTTGCAGTGTCATGGTTTTACATTTATGAAATACTGGTCATTTGTTGCAGAGATGCCACATCAGTTCGTGTATCTTTTGTAGTTTGAATACCCTTTCTGTATTGGAAATCGTATTCAGTTCTGTGGTTTGGACTGTTTCTCCTTAGCACTTGCAGTAAGTGATCTTTGGGATTTCCCATCTGTGTTTTCAGTTACTCATACCAGTATAAGGCACTTATCCATAAATAGTACACAACTGGCCATTAAAATTTCTACACCAAGAAGAAATGCAGATGATAAACAGGTATTCATTGGACAAATATATTACACTAGAACTGACATGTGATTACATTTTCACGCAATTTGGATGCATAGATCCTGAGAAATCAGTACCCAGAACAACCACCTCTGGCCGTAATAACGGCCTAGATACGCTTGGGCATTCAGTCAAACAGAGCTTCGATGGCCTGTGCATGTACAGCTGCCCATGCAGCTTCAACACGATACTACAGTTCATCAAGAGTACTGACTGGTGTATTGTGACGAGCCAGTTCTCGGCCATCATTGACCAGACGTTTTCAATTGGTGAGAGATCTGGAGAATGTGTTGGCCAGTGCAGCAGTCGAACATTTTGTGTATCCAGAAAGGCCCGTACAGGACCTGCAACATGCGGTTGTGCATTATACTGCTGAAATGTAGGGTTTCGCAGGGATCGAATGAAGGGTAGAGCCACGGGTCGTAACACATCTGAAATGTAACGTCCACTGTTCAAAGTGCTTTCAATGCGAACAAGAGGTGACCGAGATGTGTAACCAATGGCCCCGCATACCATCACGCCAGGTGATACGCCAGTATGACGATGACGAATACACACTTCCAATGTGCGTTCACCGCGATGTCACCAAACCCTGATGCGACCATCATGATGCTGTAAACAGAACCTGGGTTCATCTGAAAAAATGAAGTTTTGCCATTCATGCACGCAGGTTCATCATTGAGTACACCATCGCAGGCGTTCCTGTCTGTGATGCAGCGTCAAGGGTAACCGCAGCTGTGGTCTCCGAGCTGATAGTCAATGCTGCTGCAAACGTCGTCGAACTGTTCGTGCAGGTGGTTGTCGACTTGCTAACGTCCCCATCTGTTGACTCAGGGATCGAGACATGGCTGCACGATCCGTTACAGTCATGCGGATAAGATGCCTGTCATCTCGACTGCTAGTGATACCAGGCCGTTGGGATCCAGCATGGCAATCTGTATTACCCCCCTGGACCCACTGATTCCATATTCTGCTGACAGTCATTGGATCTCGACCAATGCGAGCAGCAATGTCATAATACAATAAACCGCAATCATGATAGGCTACAATCCGACCTCTATCAAAGTCAGAAACGTGATGGTACGCATTTCTCCACCTTACACGAGGCATCATAACAACATTTCACCAGGCAACGTCGGTCAACTGCTGTTTGTGTATGAGAAATCGCTTGGAAACTTTCCTCATGTCGGCACGTTGTAGGTGTCGCCACCAGCGCCAAACTTGCGTGAATGCTCTGAAAAGCTAATCATTTGCATATCACAGCATCTTTTTCCTGTCAGTTAAATTTCGCATCTGTAGCACATCATCTTCATGGTGCAGCAATTTTAATGGCCAGTAGTGTAGTATCTGCATTACAGAAAACAAAATGTCTTTCAAAATACGTTTTAGTACCTATAGCATACCGTATTTTGTATTACTTACTATTTCTACTACTGAAATGCATATCCTGCTTAATATTTTGGAAGAAACAGAAATTTTCGCATATCTGATGAAACATCTGGACATAATTTTGACCCCTCAAGATATTGAAGTAGGCCTGTTCCTTTGCTGCCCTCCAATGCACATTAGTAAACTGATAGTTTTATTGGCCTACACTACTTACTGCATAGGATGTGCTGTGTCCTATATTGGTATTGACATATAGTAAACATCCCACTAATGGCACTTAAACCTTATCACCCTGAACACCCCAAAGCTTTAATACAGCCTATATTGATGTTTCCATGGGAATGCCATCAAAGATATGGAAGCATTTGCGATATAACGCTCTTTGTCAAGTTTTAAATTAGCACACTTACTTCCCAGTTTCTAGTTATACACATGCCTGGACAGGGCTTTGCTCCTCCTACATCATTAACTTCAAAATGCTCAGTGAAGTCTCGATAACAGTTTGGTTTTCAACACAGTATTATCACAAAATACATTAAAATCATCAAGGTACAAAGCAATAATTGTAAGACTTTTACCTGACCTTTAAATGTATGCACAGCTTTCATGAGTATTTAGGTCTAACAGTACACTTTTTGCCTTTTCATTCCACTGTCTAGCTGACTATTTTAAACCATAGATGATCTCAGCTATTTTATTACCTTTTCATACAAAAACCTTCTGGTTGCTTTGTGAGAAGAGTTTTATGATACAAAATTATTAATCTTAAAATCAGGACTTACAGCTAAACTACCGAGAGATCTAAGAGTATTTCAGCTCACAAATGATGAAAATGTTTCATCATAATCTATACCAAACATTTGAATAAATCCCTTTAGCAGCAAGTCTAATACTATAGCATACTGTGCAATCTGTACCCCTTTTCAACTAAAATACTCATTTGTTATCTATGATACTTTTACTCTTTGTTGGGTCCACAAGTCCCCAACCACCATTGTTCTGGATGCACTTTATTTCCTCTTCCATGGCCTTTATCTAATCTTCACTGTCACTCCTTGACATGGCATCTTCCAGATTTAAAGTATCTCTTCCTGAGCGAGAAACACCACTTGCACTTACACAGGTGAAATAATCTGGGTACTCTTTGAGTTTGACTACATGGGCTGACCTTCTGATTTGTCAGTCATCTTCTGGAACATTGAGGTCCATCAGCACTATCTGAATCTTCTCGATGTCTACCCTTGACTTAGCATCTGGGATATAGTCCAGGTCGTGATCAGTGTCTGCAGTATCACTCCCACTATTGATGACTTCCACTACTTCCCCTGCCTCACCCCATTCAGCACCTCATTCACTTGGCCGCAACACACAATAATCTTCACTTAAAGGTGGTGCCCTGATATTGTCAGCTGAACATTCATTCTCCAGAAAAATGACATTTCCGCCTTTGACTATTTTCTTGGGTCTCTGTGGATCAGTTAGTTTGTAACCTTCAGTCCTTTCATCATAACATAAAAAGATAAGTTTGTTAGTCTTGGTCTCCCACTCCCTTTTATTTTGATGTAGTATAATAGGAAAGGCTCGACAACCAAATACTTTTAGACTGTTAAAAAAGATATTTTTACTATTCCACAACTCCTGTGGATTTATGGAAGGAGTAGTTTAAGTGCTCTATGAGGACCATGGTTCTCTATGTATGCAACTGTATTGCATGCCTCCGCCCTTTAGTTGTTAGGTAGACCAGAGTCAAATAACATGCAATATGCCATCTCATAAATTGATTTGTTGGTTCCTTTCATAGCACCATACTGTTCTGGACTGTGGGCACACTAATGTGATGCTCAGTCTCATTCTCACTGAGAAATGAATCAAACCTAGGAGTTCACAAAGCCAGTGCTATTGTCTGTTCAAACAGTTTTGTTGTTTGCGCCATCCTATTTTCTGCCCACGTCTTAAACTCACAGCAAAAATTATATGTTTGATCTTTACTCTTGAGAAAATAACAGAATTCTGGAATGGTCATCCACTAGTAAACACATGTACATAACCAAACCATGTGATATTTGCCCCACTAAGCCAAACACTTCAGGTGCACTCTGTGCTCCAGTCATAAGAAATGAAAATTTAGACACATTATCAAGCACACATGAGTTACACTTATCAAAAAGACAGAATCACAACACTCCAACTTTATGCCTCCACTCTGTAAACATGATTTAAGTCCTGTGTCAACTCTGACATGACCAAGTGTACTCTATCCTAAGTGTTCCAAGTTACTAATTTTACTAACAGCTAGAGCATGCTCAACTGACACAAGCTGAACAATTTTAGTTAATAGGTGCCATTTGACTCCAATCAGCTACAAAGTAGTTCACCCCTTTTGAGCATTTTACATGTATCTTTGTCAAAAACAATATTTATGCCTCTCTTAACCAAAGGAGACACCGAAAAAAATTTATTGGAAAAGCCAGGGACAAGAATAACATAACTGACAATAGCATTTTATTCCCCTTCACTTTCTAGTTAAACATTATCAGCACACTACAATTTTTTGTTTGCAATTTTCTGGCACAAAACCTCGAAACCACACCTTTCTTGAAGTCAAGTCAGTGATCCACTTATTCTTGTTGAAATCTGACACACAGTGCACAAAACAATGACTTGTCAGCTCCCTTTGAATCTTTCTTTGATGATCTGAGTTGACCATAATTCAAGCAATTGAAACATTTTATTTTCTTAGTTTCTTGTTTATATTTGGAAAACTGCTGCTCTGATTTCTTACAATCCTTTGTGAATGAAGCACTCTCACCACCATCTTTGTCCAAGTTGAACTATCCTTTCACACTTCCATTTAACAACTTTTCTTTCATGTTTTCCACTGCGAAATTTTCATCTGGTGTGCTGGATTATATGCTCATTCAGTAAATCAGACAAACTTTTGGTAAATTTCTCAGCATAATGAGTGGAATTAGTCCATCATCCACTGGATTGCTCATGCTCTGTAGTTTTTTTGGCTGAATCCAGAATATGGGAAACGTAATTTTAAGTATTTCCTTCAAATGTGGATAATGTGGTGTCCAACAGACCATCCTAGTGATCCATTAACCTAGTTTTATTCTTACCAGCAACCAATTTTTCCAGGGCGTCCTGAGCTAATTTTGCCTTTGTTATGTTTTCCATATGTGCATATAGAGATTTGTCCTCATGCAAAAGAATAATTGTCCATGTATCTACATCCTCCTCCGCACCCATGGCGTAGCCCCATAATTTTTCACACATTAGAATTAGTTGCATCACTGACTTCCATGTGTTGCAGTCATTTTTGCTCTTCAGTCTGTGTGGTTTTCATCAAACTTAAAATTTAAGACTTTTGGAAATGTGAATTTATGGACATTAAATCAAATTACTAGTTTCTTAAAAAAAATCCACAAGAAGTATACATATGACATATTTCCAAAGCCTCTGTGTTTCAGTGTTAGACACATGGATCACATTATAGTGGAGATAACAGTGTTCAGTTTTTGCACAAGGCCTGAATGTGATACTATCAAGAAAGTCTTCCATCTATTCTCAGTCCTAAGAGATTAAAACAGATGATTTCACTGTTCGATGGACTTGGGAAAATAAAATGTTGGTTTTACAGGAGCTCCATGTCAGAAACTGAATACATTGTGTTTTGTTGCAGGTAAGTGTTACTAAATTCTTTGAAATTTTAGAGGATGTTCAGAAAAGTCACTTATATCCTCCTCATGGGGTTTACAGTATCAATGAAATGGGACTTTTGGTTGTACAATCTAAATTTTCTAAGGTTTTTGTACTAAAAGTTAGAGGGCAAGTTGACTCCCTTACATCTAAGAAAAGAGTCATTCTCTCTTTGTTTGTAATTTGTATATATGCAGAAGTGACTTTTATGCCTCCTTTCTTCACATTTCCCAGACAGTGGATGAAAGTAGAGCTCTTTAAGATGGTTCTCCACCTGGGACAGCTTTTGTTTCTCACCTGTCAGAGTAGATGCAAAGTGAGATATTTACACAATGGTTTGACAATTTTTTTGAAGTATGCTAAACCAGCAAAGGACGACCCCATAGTATTAATACTTGGTGGACATGTTATGCACATGAAGACCCTCAAATTCATTGAAAAGGCTAGGAAAAACCAAACAACTGTAGTTTGCATCTTGTAACAGTGCAGCCACAAGCTGCAGCCATTGGGCATATCTTTTATGGGGCCTTTCAATACCTTTTGCATTCAGACTGTTGAGAGATTCTTGTGAAAAGGACTTGGTAGGCAAGTAACTCAATATCATGTGTCTCGCCTACTTGGGGAGGATTTTTTAAGAGCAGCTACTCCTGCTGTTGATGTAAGTGGATTTGGAAGGTGTAGCATCCTACCACTCAATAGGGACATATTTACCAATTAGGATTTTGCAGCAGCTATAACCACAGAAGTTCACATTCCATCTAAATCTGCTACATGCCTACCAGTTGAATACAGTCAGGTCTCACAGGTCTATTAGAAACTCGTTCTGCTGAGACTGATAATGTATCTGCAGACCCTCAACCCACCACTGCACTTCCCACACTTTCTGGAGATGGCAGCAAGGCATTTACTATAGATTAGGGAGACCTCAACAATGGGTTTGTTCTTATCTCTCAAGATTCATCAAATCCTTGCACCTCATGTGCAGTTAATTCACCCATAAAGCCCAACACATCTGTTGTAGGCCCACTCTCCACGTGCAGCAGGCCAACCTCATTTGTTGTAAGCCATCATGATAATTGTCCCAATCCCAATAGTAAACATTAACAAATGACAAAATAAGCAAAAGAAAGGTTCAGTAGCAGTTTTAATTTCAACTCCTTACAAAATTGTTCTTTTAACAGCAAAAGCTGGAAGCAATGAGAGATTGTCTGAAGAAAACCAAAATACGAATAAAAAAGGAAGAAGTACAAAAACAAGAAGTTAATAAAGAAGAAAGAAGGTCAAGAAAAAGAAATCAAAAGCGTCAGAATGAATTTTGTTTCAAGGCTCTGACATCAATGACTGATTGCCTGTATTGTGGGGACTTATTTTCAAAGTCCGGGGAAAATGAAGGCTGAATAAGGTGCTCAGACTGTCTAAATTGGACACACAAGGCTTGTGCCGGCTGTGAGGAAGAACACAATGAATTCATCTTTGATCTCTGTAAATAAACTGTAAAAAACAATAGCCAAAGAAGTGTTGTGGAGAAATGTTAAAATGCATTTTATAAACAGTATAATTCAACTTAGGACATAATTTTGCATGTAAACTGTTATGTTTTATATTGCGCACAGTGGTCACCCAGTGGCCATTTTACCATACTCAATAGGGAAAACTGGCCATTTTCCAGAGTAAGTTCAAACTATTTTTTCACAAAAAGAAACTGAAATACAGTAAAAGTGAAAATTTTCACATAAACATTAATAATTAGGCTAACTAATGCCTAACTTTTATTTGTTTATATAAATTTTTACTTATTGGCAAAAAAAAAAAAAAAAAAGAAACATCATGTTCCCTTAGTGTGGCAAAATAGCCACCCTTCCCCTACCTGTAGCTGCAAGGGGTGTAGTTATCTCAGAAAACTTATTTTCAAGTGTTCTACATATTTACATGCACCAACAAATGTTTGATTTAACTTGCTAACCATTGGCAAGAAGTTATTCATGACATGGGCAAACTGTTCATACAATGACGAGAAAACATGACAACACCAAAAAATAATTAACATGGAGTAACAAAATCTCAGGGATACATTTGTCTAGGCAACAGATTGAAGTGATTAACTCTGCAAGATCACAGGCTAAAGTAAGCATTAGATAAGCCACTGAAAATGTAAAATGTTTGTACACTAATAACTGGTGTAACAGTCCAAATTGTTGAATGCCAGCATGCATACATACATGCATTGTGTCACACAAGTGTTGGATATCAATTTGTGGAATGGTGTTCCAAGCCTGTTACACTTGGTCGGTCAATGCAGGGACAGTTAATAATGGTTGTGAATTACATTAGAGTTGTAATTCTTCACGCTTTCCCGGCGATCTGTTGACATCTCGGATATTCGGGAATCCAGCCGGATATTTGCGTCGTTCTCGCACGATATTTCAACAGGTAGCACCTGAAGAAGACAGCGAGGTGCGCTGTTGAAATATCATGTGAGAATGACGCGAATATCCAGCTGGATTCTCGAATATCCAAAATACATTAGAGTTGTTGTCCTATTATCTCGATTGGAGACAGATCTGCTAATCAAGCAGGCGAAAGGCAAGATGATGACACTCTGTAGAACATGTTGGGTTACAAAAGCAGTATGTTGGCAAGCGTTACCCTGTTGGGAAATACCTCACGGAGTGCTGTTCACGAACAGCAGCACAACAGGTTGAATCACCAGACTGACATACAAATTTACAGTCTGGACGTATGGGATAACCATGCAAGGGCTCCTGCTGTCATATGAAATTGCACCCCAGACCATAATCCCAGGTGCATGTCCAGTGTGTCTAGCACACAAGACAGATTGGTTGCAGGCCCTCAACTGGCCGCCTCCTAACTGACACATGCCGATCACTGTCACTGTGGCAGAATCAGCTTTCATCAGAAAACACAAAAGACCTCCAACCTGTCTTCCCATGAGCTTTCACTTGGTACCACTGAAGTCACATGTGGAGGTGGTTTGAGGTCAGTGGAATGCACACGACAGAGCATCTGGTTCAGAGCTGTCCTTGAAGTAACCAATTTGCAACAGATCATTGTTTCACTGTGGTGCCAACAGCTGCTCAAATTACTACTGCAGATGGAGTACAGTGCACCAGAGCCATATGCTGAACACGTTGGTCTTCTTTCCTCTTGGTAGTGCCACATGGCCAACCAGAGTCTGGTCTTCTTGCAACCGTACATTCCCGTGAGCACCGTTGCCAGCAGTGATGTACAGTGGCTACATTCCTGCCAAGTTTTTCTGCAGTATCACAGAAGGAACATCCAGCTTCTTGTAGCCTTATCACATGATATTGTTCAAACTCAGCGAGGTGTTGAAAATGGGATCTTGTCACCTTAAAGGCATTCCTAACTAACATCAACTCACCATGTCCAATCTCAAAGGTAACTTACACTCACAACTGTTACAACATGTATTTAAAGCAAATCTGATTTGCATCCTCATAGTGGCACAGCTAGCACCACTTTTATGAGACTGGCACAAAATCTGAGTAAACATAATCTTTTAGATGTAGAAAAATGCCTACCAACTTTTGTTTATGATGCCCAACTCATTTTTGGTTTTTCAATTATTTTCCCGTCAGTGTAGTTTCGTTCTCAATTGGTAACAGTTCCTAGTCTATGCTTGAAAAGCTGTGTATATTCAGTATTGCCCCTATTTGGTTAATTTTAGTATTAATTTTTTTGATAATGCACGTCCTCTTTTAATGAAACTATAGTTAAGGTAACAGTTTTATTGATGTATGAAAATATTTTTTTAATGACAGACATTTATAAATGGGTTAGTATCACTTTTATACACTAAGACATACAGACATGATCATGAGTAAAGTGAAAATGATGATCACACAAAAAACATGCTGTAAATAAAGACAACAATTTTTGTTTTCATGTTTCTTGTTGTAACTGATATAAAACAGGTATTACCAACATCTGCAACCAGAGTTTTGGAGTATTACAAAACTTGTTTGAAATGAACAAGTTAACTTAAAGTATTTCAAAAATTAATTACATCCATTCCAGGAAAACATCATCACATAATGATCTAGACTTCAGAATACAAAATAAAGAAGCTGTGAGGGTAGTTGTTACAAAATTTGAGGTGTCCATACAGATGAAAATATAGACTGGAAAGCCCACATCCTCTGTCTCACTAACAAGTTAATTTCTGCTTGCTTCACACAATGTGTAACAAATATTGTGTGTAGTAGACAGTGTAGCAGAATCGTCTATTATGCTTACATCCATTCTGCTTTTACATATGGCCTCACTTTCTGGGGCCATGATACGACAAACCTAATCACCACTTTCACACCACAAAAACAAGCTGTTAGAATAATTACCAACAGTTCAAGGCTAACACCTTCAAGCACTTATTTCAACTGCTATATATTCTAGTCTTATCATGCCTCTAAATATAAAAAGTGTAACTGATACAAAAAGGTACATAGACAATTTCAAAACAAACTCAGATCTGCATTTGTATTATACAAGAATGTGCAATGACATCCATATAAAAAGAGTAAACAAGCATTAGCACAAAAACAAACAAACACTCAAGGTACTACATGGTATAACAAACTTCTGGCACAGATGAAATAAATAAAAAAAAAGTCTTCATTTAAGGAAGCAGTGTTCAAATTTTTAATGAGCAAGTGCTATTATAATGCAAACAAGTACTTGTGAAAACCTATTAGCAAATAATTAGATTATGTACTATATGTCATAGTCAAAATCAGTTGTATTTTCAACCAAGTGTTTGCTATAATCTGAATGAAAATTTTGAACAGAAATGTTACAACTACTATGTGTTTGTATGTGAATGTCAACTAAGTATTCCATGTAAAAATATTTTTCATTTCTTTATGTAATTAATCAAAGTTGTATGTGCAATTCTGTATGTGATATTGTGTAAGATACTATGCACCATAGTATTATGTGGGGTACTGTACTTATTTGTGATTGTTTATTATCATACATATACAGTTAGAAGCTGAAAACACTTTTTTACATAAATTTTATAGGTACTTCTTGTCATGGAAGTCAGTCTCTTAGTTCAAAGTTTATATGAGAATGATATGAGTAAACGAAACATGTTCCAAGTTATGAAATTTAAAATAAGTGTATGAATTTCACAGGTAAATTAGTGTTCATCTTTACATTCATAGTCTTTTGGGAATATGTTTGAGGAAATGAAGTAGAGAAATATAATAAAAACACCACAATTAGAATGAAGGATCATGGAAAATGATCTTGTGCAGACAAGTTTTGGGAAGTAAATTTTGAATACGTCTTATAGCTGTAAATATCTGAATATGAAAAGTATTGCTCTAATATAGACAAACTCGACTGATTTCTCTTTATTTTGAAGGTCCCACAAAGAATGGATCTTCCTGTATTGGTATCACCACATTCTGCAATTAAAATTAGTTTAATAGAACATCAGTGAGTTACAAATATGATGTTGTCTGCACACTAATTTTATTCACCATCTTTCACAGCAACCTTCTTTACAGATGGCATCTGCTTTGATTTGCAGAGTCTTGGTTGTAATTCCTGGATCCTCTGTGAAGTACTGTCAATGTGTTTTCTGGAACATGTCTTATATTCTTCTCAAAGAACCATCTGTTGTTGTCTTAAAGTTAATTTTTATGCAGGTGCATAAAACTGGACCGGCTAAAGCAGATTACAGATTTTCATTCTCTTGGAGCTTTGTATCTGCAATGTCAGGTCGTGCTGAAAGAGGTAAATACAGGAAAATTGAATATAATATAACACTAATATAACATACTACATTCTGCTTTTTTAGTTGTTTAGAAATATGAAGCATGATTTATGGGCAAAACTGTCTTTGGCATGTCGTTTTTGTGGTTTATTGGTTCTGAAATCCACAGAAAATGATGATTTTTTGCTACAATTACTGTTTGGCACATTTTGATTTTTATTGTGTCCAGCACTAGATGATAAAATTCTCAGTAGGATGTACTGGGTGATCAAAAAGTCAGTATAAATTTGAAAACTGAAGAAATCACGGAATAATGTAGATAGAGAGGTACAAATTGACACACATGCCTGGAATGACATGTATTTTTATTAGAACCAAAAAAATACAAACATTCAAAAAACATCCAACAGGTGGTGCTTCATCTGATCAGAATAGCAATAATTAGCATAACAAAGTAAGACAAAGCAAAGATGATGTTCTTTACAGGAAATTCTCAATATGTCTACCAACATTCCTCAAAAGTAGCTGTAGTTGAGGAATAATGTTGTGAACAGCACTGTAAAGCATGTCCGGAGTTTTGGTGAGGCATTGGGGTCGGATGTTGTCTTTCAGCACCCCTAGAGATGTCACTCGATCACAATACACTTGCGACTTCAGATAACCCCAAAGCCAATAATCGCACAGACTGAGGTCTGGGGACCTGGGAGGCCAAGCATGACAAAAGTGGTGGCTGAGCACACGATCATCAGCAAACGACGTGCGCAAGTGATCTTTCACGCGTCTAGCAATACTTTTTTTGTTGTTGTTGTAATAAAACCCCATGTCATTCCAAGCACGTGTGTCAATTTTTACCTCTCTATCTACATTATTCCGTGGTTTATTAAGTTTTCAAAATTATACTGACTTTTTGATCACCCAGTACAATGGCCTCAAGTTTCTATATTTGACCCTCAGTTCATATATGGGGAAGTGCACAAGCTGGCCACTTAAAGAGAAAATTTGGAAAAAGAGCAATGAGCTGTATAACAAATATGTGACCCAGAAAGTCCTGTATACAAGCTCTTATACGCCATAATATTATGAAAGTGCACTTACTATTTCATTTTAACTGAAAAAATTGAAATATCTCAAAAACTACACATTGGACCAACAAAAGATATAATTTAAATTTGTTTGTCTAGGAGGGGGACATCCAATGATACCACACTCCACTCTCCCCCCACTCCATGTGTGGGTGGCAGAGGGAAACTTTGAAATCTTCAGTGGGAACCCACATTTTTATTGCACATTATGAATCTATGGCAGAATCTACATATGTTTTGTCTAAAGCATTTTTTTCGTTTCGTAACAGATGGCACTATAATCAGAGGAATAGAAATGGGTACACAATCATAATCTATGACGTGCTCCTCAATGGCCCTTGAGTATCCAATGGCACATGGGATCCCACCTCTACGCTGCGAGAGTAGGATAGGCCAGTATTTCACAACTTCTAATTGGAAACCCCACTCACAACATTGTATTCCTCTGATGTATTGAACAGGGGACTACTTGGCGTGTCACTGTAGCCATGGTTCGAGATGAACATTGCTCTACATTTCCCTTTGTTAAAATGTCATACAACTGCAAACTTCAATACACTTAGTGATTCACTTTTCAAATGACCATGCACAGGACAGAAGTATATCTGTGGGAATGTCAGTACAGGCATTTCTGATGCGGTCCACCATGTCCTCATGGCCTGTTGGCACTTGCTGGCACAACTTATCTTTTAAATATCCCCACAGAAAGAAATACGGCAACCTAGCAGGCCAATTAATAGGGACACTTTTGCCGACCTATTGACAAATGTAAGCATGATCTAATACCTCCTGTGCTTCAATTGCGTAATACGCTGGACAATCGTCATGCTGAAACCAAATATGTTATCCAATGTCCAGGGCAGTGTTCTGCAGTAGTACTGGCAGTTCCTCTTCCAAAAATATTTGATATCTGCGCCCATTCAATGTGCCATCAATAAAATGTGACAATGCAGTACTGTAACAATATTACCTACCAATATACAGGGATCATGGTGTAATTGCCGGGTGCTTATCTGCAAACTGTTGTGCACTGCCACTACTACAGCTGTTTCATTAGCTTCTTCTGTAACACATTTGCTTCATTTCCTTTTGTTGGTCTGCATGCTGCCATCAGACATAAAGGCATCCTAAACCTTGTAAAAGAATGAATGAGAGTGAGCTTTCTCTGGAAAACACTTGACACACAAGGCAACAGCAGCCTCAACATTTCCCCTACAATTCTCTGTCAATCAGGATCATTTCCAATTTTTTCTTCTGTAGTTGCAAAATTCATCATCCACTTACATGTCTGTTCTCTAAATGATAGGTAGGTGTGCAGGCAATAAACACAGTCCAAGTATAATGTTTATAGCTGTTGTCTACATTATACTTGACCTCTGGTCACAGTGTACTGCCTGTTATGATACATCATAGTTCACTACATGAGCGCAGTGGCACATCAAGTGGTCCCCTGTTTGATATATCAGAGGAATACAATTCTGTAAATGGGGTTTCCAGTCAGAAGTTATGAAATACTGGCCTGTCTAAACTCACAGCATGGAGGTGGGGGTCCTACGTGCCATTAGATATTCAAGAGCCATTGAGTAGCATGTCGTAAATTACGATTGTGTACCTGTTTCTATTCCCCCGATTAAAGCACAATCTGTGGCCAAATGAAGAAAATGTTTCTGAAAAAACGTATGTAGATTTTGCTGTGGAATCAATCTCCACTAGAAAAAGGAGATTCCCACTTAAGATTTCAAAGTTGTATCCCGGCCCTCATGCATGGGGTGGGGTGGCAGGTAGAGTCTAGTATCGTTAGAAAGCCCCTCCAAGACAAACAAATTGGAGTTATAACTTTTTTCAATCTGATGTGTACTTTTAGAGATATTTCAATGTCTTCATTTAAAACGAACATTCTGTATATACAGTGAGTACTCTCTCATAACATTATGGTGCACAAGAGCTCATATATAAAGAATATTATGGCAGTGACAGCCAGTGATAAACACCTTCTAAATACAGACATAGATTAACATGCAACATGAGGAAAGGAAAATTATTACAGAACACAGCAAAATATCAAACTGACAGTATGTGCTCCAGATGGAGCAGGCAAAAGGGTTCTTAACCCGTCAGTACACGCAGGTGGTCTGTCAGACCAAGGAGAATATTTTCACATTAATGCAATGTCTGAAAGTTGTTTCCAAGATGCTATCTTCTCAGTACCTTTAAGTGAGTGTAATAGGAGTCGTTTGGTATGGTGTATCTGCTATTTCAACAATAGCACTTCCGATTAGCTCACAACAAAGAGTTCTAGGGTCTCACAGGCTAGCCATGTGTACTTGTGTCAGTTTATTGTTAGCTCCACCAAGGTTATTCCCGTGCGCGCATATTTGTGGTATCTACTTAGTTTAGTGGTAGAACAGATTTTTTCGTGCTTTGTACCTTATTTTAGTGTGTTGTAAGTGTTGTAACTGCATCATGGCTTATTCTTACGAGGCACAGGAGGAGAGAATTAGGAACTTGATTGAAGAAGTAATGGCTGAAAGTGACGCTGGTGATTCTGAAGATGGAGAAATCGACTTTGAAAAAATCCAAGACACAGAGTGGAAAAGTGATTCTGGCACCGAACAGAAAACGTCGAGTGATGAATCAGAAGACAGTGATTGTGGTGCCGACAGTGATGTGTTTGTCGGTAAAGACAGAACAGCATAGAACTCACATGCTCTGCCAAAGAACTCCCACACACATTGTCATAACATCATAACTCATTTACCAGGTGTGAAAGGTGCAGCAAAAAGTGCAAATCTCTACAGTGCTGGGAACAGTTTTTTGATGAAAACATTATACACATACTCGTTGACTGCACTAATAGGTACGTTCAAAGTATCCAGGGAAACTTTTCAAGGGAAAGAGATGCACAACAAACTAATAAAGCTGAAATAAAGGCCTTATTGGGATTATTGTACTACACTGGTGTAATGTGTGCCCATCGACTAAGTCTACAAGATTTGTGGCGAACATAGAACAGGAGTTGAAATATTTCATCTCACAATGGGCATAACAGGTTTTTTTTTCTCCTTCGATGCCTCAGATTTGATGATAAACAAACGAGAATGGAAAGGGAGAAAACAGATCACATAGCGGCGATAAGACAGGGGTTCAGTCTAATAGCTGAAAATTTTCAGAAGGCTTATACAGTTTCTGAATACGTGACAGTTGATGAAAAACTAGAAGCATTCCATGGAAGATGCAGATTCAGACAGTACATGCCAAATAAGCCAAACAAGTACGGAGTAAAGATTTTTGCAGCAGTGGATGCCAGAATGTTTTACACATTCAACATGGAGGTCTACGTTGGGCAACAGCCTGAAGGCCCTTACAGACAGGACAACAGACGAGTTGAACCTGTTCAGAGACTTTGCCAGCCTATCCTGAATACAGGCCACAACATAACTTGCGACAATTATTTTACAAGTTACGAGCTTGCAAACACATTGATTACGAAGAAGACGACCATCGTTGGTACCCTGAGGAAGAACAAGAGACAAGTCCCATGGGGATTTATTAACACTAAAAACCAAAAAGAAAAGTCATCTATGTTTGGGTTTCATAAAAATTGCACCTTAGTCTCTTATGTGCCGAAACGAAATAGAGTGGTATTACTACTGTCAACAATGCACCAAAATGGAAATATTGACGAAAATACAGAGAATGATAAAAAAGCAGAAATTATCACTTGCTATAACCTTACTAAGGGTGGAGTTGACGTTGTAGATGGAATGAGTGCAGCATATAATGTAGCTAGAAACACAAGAAGATGGCCAATGGTTGTTTTTTATAGCATCATGAACACAGCTGTGATAAATGCTGCTATTATTTTCAACTCAAATCAGATGAACAACTGAGAAGAAGAGAGTTTTTTAGGTAGCTTTCTTTTGCACTTCTGCATGATCATCTTCAGCAAAGAGTAATGTCAAAAATATTGCCAAGGAAGATAACTGAGAGAATTGGAGAGCTTTGCAGTGTGAAAATTTCTGAAGTGGAACCAACTGCAACTTCATGAGGATGGTGTGTGGACTGCAGAAGCAAAAACAGAAAAATGAGATATATCTACATCTACATCTACATCCATACTTCGCAAGCCACCTGACGGTGTGTGGCGGAGGGTACCCTGAGTACCTCTATCGGTTCTCCCTTCTATTCCAGTCTCGTATTGTTCGTGGAAAGAAGGATTGTCGGTATGCTTCTGCGTGGGCTCTAATCTCTCTGATTTTATCCTCATGGTCTCTTCACGAGATATACGTAGGAGGGAGCAATATACTGCTTGACTCTTCGGTGAAAGTATGTTCTCAAAACTTTAACAAAAGCCCGTACCGAGCTACTGAGCGTCTCTCCTGCAGAGTCTTCCACTGGAGTTTATCTATCATCTCCGTAACGCTTTCGCGATTACTAAATATATTTGTAAGAACTGCAAGAAATACATTTGCCTTGAACATTCTGTTACTGTGTGCCAAGGCTGTATCGACAAAATATCTGATTGAATACATACATTACTTTGGTAACAGCTGAATTTTATGTATCTCCATTTGTGTAAATATTTTTGACCAAAATATTAAATTTATCCTTTCAATATATTTACTAAACTAATTTTTAATGATATTATTTCATTTAATAACGCTTCCCTCCATAATATACATCGAAACGCAAATTCAGAAAGATAGAAACTGCAAGGGTCTGTGAGACCAGCTGCGTGTACTGCCATCCTGTTTCCAGGTGCGTGCACCGCCAGGTTAAGAAGTTACCGTACCCAGTTAAGGAAGGAAACGAATTAAAAACTTTTGAAAATTGTTTAAAACTGTATCAAACACAGAAATTCAAATGCAGGATGAGCGAGTATTAAAAATGAAACTAAGTATTGACGTTGTATTGTAACAGAATATATTTAATAATTCTTTATGTGCCTGTAAGGTTTAATCTAGTTTTCTTTACTGTACATTTATTGAATATACACTGAGGTGATGAAAGTTATGAAATATCTTCCAATATCATGTCGCACCTCCTTTTGCCCTGTGTAGTACAGCAGCTCGACATGGCATGGACTCAACAAGTCGTTGGAAATCCCCAGCAGAAATACTGAGCCGTGCTGCCTCCACAGTGGTGCAGGATTTTGTGTATGTACTGACCACTCAATTATGCTCCATAAATTTTCAATGAAATGGCCAAATCGTTCACTCAAATTGTACAGAATTTTCTTCAAATCAATCGTGAACAATTGTGAGCTGGTGACGTGGCACATTATCATACATAAAAGTTGTTAACATGAAGTCCACAAATGGCTGCAGATACTCTCCAAGTAGATGAACATAACCATTTTCACTCAATGACGAGTTCAGTTGGACCGAGGATCCAGCCCCATTCCATGTAAACACAGCCCACACCATTATGGAGCCACCACCAGCTTGCACAGTGCCTTGTTGACAACCTGGGTCCTTGGCTTCATAGGATCTGCACCACACTCGAGTCTTACCATCAACTATTGCCAACTGAAATCAGGAATCATTTGACCATGTCATGGTTTTCCAGTCATCTGTGGTCCAAGTGGTATGGTCACAAGACAAGGTTAGATGCTGCAGGTGATGATGTGCTGTTAGCAAAGGTACTTCCGTCGGTTGTCTGTGCCATAGCCCATTAATGCCAAATTTTGGCACGCTGGCCTAGTGGATACATTTAATGTATGCCCAACATTGATTTCTGTGATTATTTCAAACAGTGTTGCTTGTCTGTTAGCACTGACAACTGCTCTCAGTCATTAAGTGTACACTGTCAACAACTGCGTTGTTCATAGTGAGAGGTAATTTCTGAAATTTGGTATTCTCAACACACTCCTGACACTGCAGATCTCAGAATACTGAATTCCCAAACAATTTCTGAAATGGAATGTCCCATGTGTCTAACTCCAACTACTGTTCCATGTTCAGACTGTTAATTCCCATTGTGCAGCCATAATGAAGTCAGAAGCCTTTTCACATGAATCACTTGAGTACAAATGACAGTTCCATCAATGAACTGCCCCTTTATACCTTGTGTAGGTGATACTACTGCCATCTGTATGTGTGCACATCGCTATACCATGACTTTTGTCATCTCAATGTGTATTAGACCTAAGCCTCGATTTAATATAACATGCTAAATGCAATTTGAACACAGATGTTACATCTGTCTTAGCTGTCTGCCTATAAAATTGTACAATACTCCCAGCTGAAAATGATCAGCTAGAGTCCATGATCAAAGAATAAATAAGTAAATCTTTATATACAAGGGTTGCACAAAAGTATGGAAACACTATGAGAAATGTGTTTGAACATAAATGAAGATGCTAGTCAAGTCTGCAACTTACACTGTTGTATTTGACCATAAATGGCATCTGTGCAATGTCATCAGTATTTGCAAGTGTCAGTCATGGTCAGAACAGTGTTCTGTGTAGTTTTCAGTGTATTATGTCAGAGATAAGTCAATTTGAATGCGGACAAATTGTTGGTGCTCATATGGTGGGTGCTCCTGTAACCAAGATGGCTGAGGTGTTTGGCATTTCAATGCCTATACTGAAGATATAGGATACAGGGAAAATGATAATGTGGTAAGTCACAATGTGGATGAAAGTGTGTGATGTACGATTATGACAGACGGTCATTGAAGAGGGCAGTGACAAAAACTAAGTGGGCGACAGCTGCAAAAGTCACTGCAGAACTGAATGTCACAGTCATGAACCATGTCAACACCTAACAACATGAAAGGACCTCCAGAAGTAGCGAATTATAGGATGAGCTGGAATTTCAACCTACTCATCAGTGATACGAATGTCCGCCCCTGGTAGCTGAGTGGTCAATGCGACAGAATGTCAGTCCTAAGGGCCTGCGTTCAATTCCCGGCTGGATCAGAGATTTTCTGCACTCAGGGACTAGGTGTTGTGCTGTCCTAATCATCATCGTTTAATCCCCATTGACGCACAAGTCGCCAAAGTGGCGTCAAATCGAAAGACTTGCACCCGGCGAATGGCCTACCCGATGGGTGACCCTAGTCACACGACATTTATTTTTAGTGATGTGAATGCCCTTAACAATAAAACATGGTGCCAGAGACATAAAATCAGGACTACTGAGCAATGGAAAAAATTCATTTAGTAAGATGAGTCTTGTTTCACACCGTTTCCAATTTCTGGCTGAGTTTATGTCCCAGGCGTGAAAAAAGGTGGGGATTTGGTAACAATTTGGGCAGCCATATCCTGGTATCCCATGAGCCTGACAGCTACATCTACTCTGCAAGATTGCATTACTGCCAGGGATTACGTGGCAGACAGAGAGGAGGGAGGAGGAGATGGACAGAGTGGAGGGAGGAGGGGATGGTCAGAGGAAGGAGTGGAGGACATGGTCAGAGAGAGGCCAGGCAGGAGGAGATGTGTAATGTATGTACTGTGTGCATCTACTGATAAAGCTGCAAGTAAAAGGGTAGTAAATAAATATATATAATGTGTTACAGTTTTGTTGCATTTATAGAAAGTAAACAGTGAGAAGATGTGGAAACAGAAGTTACATAAATGAACAAAATTAGGAAGTGCAAATATTAAGCACAAACTTGAAGAAAGCATTCCCCTTAATTTTGATGTCCTCTACACTAGTGGTTGCCTATATTCTCTTCAAAATTAATTAGGTGAATTATTTTAAATTCCAAAGTTGTTCACAGCACAGCAGTTAGTAAAGACCTGGCAAAATATGGGAAATATGGGCAGCTATTCATGAGCCAGAAATCACCAGCTTCTTCCTGAAGTCTGTGAAGAACATAATTAATTTTGGGAGCAGAGTTGTCCACTGTTCACAGAGGAGAACAAATGCAGCAGCTTACGGTGGAAAAACTTACAATGTACTCTGGAGCCAAGAAGGCATATAAAGCCTTCAAAAATTATATCTTTTTGGAGTTGATGAAAATATTAAAATGAATCAATTAAAATAGCTTTTAGACTACTTTTTTCTGAACTGAGGATAGGAAATATAACTGCAATGAGTATTAAATGTCAAAAGAGAAGTCTGTGTCAAGGCATTTGATGATACGATTACAAAGGAAGGATTCTTCAGAATTCACTAGATTGCTTATTATACAAGCAGGTTTTTTCTGCATGACTTACTGCTGCACGAGCCATCTGAAAATGTAAGCTCATCTACAGCAAAGCCGCCATTTGTTGCTTGCCCTTCCAGCACAATTCGAAAATCTGATGCAGCCTCCACAGTGACCTGTGCTGGTGTCCATACAGCTCTAGTAGTGTCCAATGCTCCTGCTGATAGTGTCCACAACTGTGACAAAAACAAATATTATTTGAAATATAAGATGAAAACTTTCACCTCATTTGTACAATAATTCATACACATGACAAGATAAACAGTAGGAATGGAACATTAATTATTGCTGTATTTGTATTTATCACTTACTAATGGGAAGTTTAAATCTCTTTGAGATCACAGAAATTACTACTATGCACGCAATAGAATGGGTTTTCATTACCTTCTCAGGAGGATAATCTCCAGAAGTATTGTTATCCTGTCTGACCACTCTTAGTTCTGCCATATCACCCTGGCCAAATGCAGCAAACCAAAAGCTGAAACACAGCTGCCGATCATCAGTTGCCTCAATCACTGGAGATATTAGACGTACTGTACTTGCAGCAGCATTTTGGTTGAATAAATCAAAATAAACATATCCACCTGAAAAATGAAATTTGTAAAGAAAGTATTACACAAAATATTTATTGTAGTAATCAATTGCTTTCATGAAATGTATAATTTCTTCATCATAATTGTGTTTTAAACAATGTGAACTTGATGCTGCCTCAGATTTGCTTTGTATGTTGTTATTAATCCTGTCACTTGTATTCCATTACTTTGGAGCTCCGTAGCAAATGCAGAAAATGTGTTATTTAACTTTAAGACTGCGTAAATGAAACTGAGTACAACACATGTTTGCAGTGATTTGTTCCGAAATAAAATTATGGTGCTCATTTGTAATATTTTAAAGTATCATTTTAGAGTATATAAATATGATTCAGATGAAAGTTTACTTCAAATGTACAAGATACCTTAATTTTGATCTGTGCTTGGTGAAATAAAATTAGAACTTCTTGTCCTCTTTCCTAACTCTCATAATGAAGTCTGAGAGCTTTCAGGGTTGAGTTTGACACAAAGTTGAGTTTGACACCAAAAAGTTCACTATAGAAAACACTTTTACGTTATTGTATAGCTACAATGGAATGGTATTAGGTCATATTTACTGCTGCTACCACACATTCAGCACATGTCTCACTATCAGTGGCTATGGTAGTTCCCTTAACAAGCATCACACAATGCAAAATAAATACTGGTAATGATGGTAGAGAGCTAATTCAGAGTTTTCAGGAGATGGGTGCCATGATACATATCATCTTCACTGCTTTCTGTTGTCATTTAATACCATTGATGTTATTCTTCTAGTACCCCAAAAGTACAGTAACAAATGGTATATGACTGTGTATCAAGGATTAGTTAATGACTGATAAGGAAATGTTGGCAAAGTGGTATATTTTTGCCAGAAAAAGTACACTGTTGTTAATTTTAGATGCAGTTATCTCTATGTGATTATGCCAACTCTTTCTTTCTTTCTTCTTTTGCTACTGCCTTTATCCCGCATTGTGCACAGGGTCGGCAGGGTTAAGTACGGAATTAGCATGGTTAATTTTAACAGGTGGCCGGATGTCCTTCCTGCCGCCATCCCATACCCCCCGGGACGGAAGTAGTGTACCCCAGCTATCTGCGTCTAGTGCAAATCGTGAAATAGTGTGAATGTGTTTCAAATGTCTGCAAGCCATGTAACTGAGGTGGGACAGGGGACTGGGGGACCAGCCAGGTATTCACCTAGTAGGATGTGGAAAACCACCTAAAAACCAAATCAGGCTGGCCGGCACACCAGCCGTCATTGTTAATCTGCCGGGTGGATTCAATCCGGGGCTGGCGCGCCTACCCGAGTCTAGGAAGCAGCTCGTTGGCACTCTCGGCTACCCTGGTGGGTGTGATTATGCAAACACTCTTTGAAATTAATTATTATCCCAAGAAGTTCTGTTCAGTCATTATGTTATCATTCAATATAACATATAAGCCCATCAGTATCTATATTTACATGATTATTTGTCAAATCAGTCTTGAGTGTTTAGTGGAGGGTGCAAGGCATCATTTTCAAATACATCTACCATTCCACTCTGTAATAGCACATGGGAAAATGAACATCTAAGTATTTTGGTGCAAGCTCTCATTTCAGTGACAGTGTTGCAATTATTGTTTCCCCAATGAAGGTGAGAGGTCACAGAATATTTTAGAAGCCTCAGAAGTGAATTATCCATTGACATGTCACAAAAAGAATTTGCTACAATGAAAACAACCTTTCTTTAATGATTGGCATACTAACTCATTCATCACATGTGTGACACACTTTCCCCTATTCTGTGATGATACAGTTGAGCCAGTTGTCCTTAAACTTCTCGTACGTCTTTTGTTGGACCTACTCGATAAAGATCATGTGCTATGCTGAAGAGGATGAACAAGAATAATAAAAGCTCTTTCTTTTGTGGATTTGTTCCAGCTTTTATGCATTCTGCCAATAAAATGCAGTCCTTCTTTCACCATTCTTGCAACACTGTTCATAAAATCAGTCCAGTTTATATTGTTCCTAAGTGCAGTTGAATCAGCAACCTTTAAATCTGCATAATTTATTGTGTAACAAATTCAAGAGCTTTCTCTTAGCCATGTGGTGGACCTCGTACATTTTATTTTTCAAGGATAGTTGGCACTTTTAGAATTGTGCAGATATCTTGTATAAATGATTTTAGGATGGATTTTGATCTTTTGTTGACTTAAATAGATGGTAAATGATGCCAACATCTGCAAACTGTCAAGAGGACTGCTATAGCAAGAACAAACATGATTTATGGAACACAGTGAGCAACACCTAAGATACAATGTAGTACAGGTTGTGTATAGCATTGAACACATTGACTAGAAAACAGTAATACAGGGTGCAGAATAGACTGAGCACTTGTTTGCAATTGCTTAAATAATATTTCTTTGGTGGCTCACAAGAATGTGCCAGGGGGCTGATACAGGTGGCATCTATAAGTGGGCCTGTGAACTATGTGGACATGCGATCTCTGAAATTGCACATGTCATGAGTGAAGGTACACCAAGAACTGTTCAAACTGTCCCCTAAATCATTTACATTGATCAAGAACAGCAACAGAATCAGTCACACTTTCTACAGGACTGCCAGATATAACTTTCAAATCATTAACTGAATTTCTGTCAATTAATATATAGGGCATATTGTTATCTTTCTCACTGGAAGTATGAATCTGGTCAAATAACTAGCCGCAGTCATTAGTAACAGTGTTAAAACCTATCTGGTAATCTAAGAATATGAAATCAGTTTCAGAACCCCACCATTACATTTCATTCCTACTTACAAAGAGAGAGCCAGCTGGTGTATCAAATGAATAATATTTTATAAATTTGTGCTTGTTGAGTGACAATATATCATTTTCTTTAGATATTTCACAATATTTCAACTCAATATAAGTTCTGAAGTGTGCCTATGAATCTGTGTTAATGAGATGGGGCTATAGGCTTGTGAATTGATTCTATTGTTGGGTGTATTGATGTGATCTGTGTAACCTTCTACTCTCCAGATACAGATATTTCATCAAGCCAGTAGCTGTATAGGATAACTAAAAATTGAGTTATTTCAGCAGCATTTTCTAAAAGGAACTTCATTAGAATCCAATGTGTGCAAAATGAATTTCCTATCTAAGTTGCAAGGTTGTACCAACGGGACCTGTTTTTAAATTACTGAAGTTTGAATGTTTCCTCAACTCAAATTCTGTACTTTTTTACTTCATCTTCTTTGGTAAATGTGTTTCAGGAAACCATGCTCAGTCACTCTGATTTAGTGGTAATTTTGTCTGTCACACTACGTTTGGTATCATGCAGTGAAGATACAGACTTTATCTTGCCACTCTTACTTTACATGAAACCAGAGTCTTAGGATTTTTTGCCATTTTTCAAGACAGAGTTTCATTGTGGAAGTTGTCAAAAGCTTCTTCCGTTGCAGCCCCCATTTAATTTTTAGGTTTTGTAACCCATTACCAACCTTTTGTTTGTTTGTCTTTTTGACTTGGAGGGAGCTTTCATTACAACAAACTTCAGCTTTATCAGTGGTTTGATCTACTTCATATTTTAAGATATCTACTGTTTCTGATGTTATTTGTAAGTAGCCGATTTCAATATGTCACACGGCAAGTCAGTAATATATGCACGGACTCTACACTAAATCAACATTCTGCATTCTATTGCTTAAAGTCTACAGGAATTTTTGTAAATCCATAGAATTTCAGTTTATTTCATACTATTTTTGTGGATCACTGGGTCAAAAGCTTTTGCTAATACAAAAGTTCGCTTGGAACCAATGGTATATTTTTCAGTTGGTTGATGAACTATAACAGAAATAAAAAATTGACTTTAAGTGTGCCCCAAACTGATCTGAAACCTAAGTCTGTATCACTGAAAACATTGTTTCCTTCGAATTTTTTTGTCATCAGTCTTCTGACTGGCTTGATGTGGCCCACCACAAATTCCTCTCCTCTGCCAACCTCTTCATCTCAGAGTAGCGTTTGCAACCGACGCCCTTAATTATTTGCTGGAAGTATTCCACTCACTGTCTTCCTCTACGGTTTTTGCCCTCTACAGCTCCCTCTAGTACCATGGAAGTCATCCCCTGATGTCTTAACAGATGTCCTATCATACTCTCCCTTCTCCTTGTCAATGTTTACCACATATTCCTTTCCTCTCCGATTCTGTGCAGAACTTTCTCAGTCACCAAGTTGTCAACATTCATCTGTAGCACCACATCTCAAATGCTTCGATTCTCTTCTGTTCCAGTTTTCCCACAGTCCATGTTTCACTACCATACAATGCTGTGCTCCAAATGTACATTCTCAGAAATTTCTCCATTTGGTTATTTTGCTGCCTAGGTAGTACAATTCTTTAACTTTGTCTACTTCGTGGCCATCAATCCTGATGTTATGTCCCTCGCTGTTCTCATTTCTGCTACTTCTTATTTTCGTCTTTCCTTGATTTACTCTCAATCCATATTCAGTACTCGTTAGGTTGTTCATTCCATTCAGCACACCATATTATATGCGCCCTCCCCCCCCCCAAAAAAAAAACATGTTTTAAATAATAACTATTATCCCATCACTTCACAATTGCCGTGTTGAGTGGGAGGGCTGTGAGCTGTTTCCGTGCTCTGCTATTCGTTGTTCTGAAGGACGCGTCAGCGGTGTAGTCGCGCTCAATCAAAATGTGATATGGCTCCTGAACTGTACTTGGTGTACGGCAGCGGATAAAACAAACTGAAAACTGCATTGTGTTAACACATTCTTCTTTCTAAAGACAACAGAAACGAACACAAGGAAAATAACTTTTATTTTATGGCCTAAAAATTCAGCAGAGCGTGTAGGAGACAACGGTTTTTTTTATACATTCACTTTTAATACGTTCTTTTCACGAAACCGTTGAAAATGAAATAAAAAAAATTGTGCTACGATCTAAAAATTGAAGCGAACGTGTCATACATTAGAAAATACGTACTTTTACAGGGATACGTTCAAAATTTAAATTAAACTGTCGTTTTACGATCTAATAACTTGAATGTGTAGCAGATAAAAGAAACACGTTCGGTATTAATACGTGAATCTATAGGAAAGCGTAAGAAATGAAAACGAAATAGAGATTTTGGTGCACGAAATAATAAATACAGACGAACAAACACAGAACTGGATTTGTTATTACATAATTTTACGGACTAGTGTGGAAAAATCAAATTTGTTATATAATCTAATAGTTAAAGTGTAAAGCATTAGGGTCTGTTTAGGTAGATGTTGCATAATAAGTGTACACAATACCTTTAACCCATGTAATGGCTGAACAGTTTTGTACTGCAGCTGCTGCTCTCACCATAGCTCTTTCTAACGGTATTAGCAAAGCTTTTACGTAGCCCATGTATTGACAGAACTGAACTACGTTCCTTATTAACATTTTTTCATCTGAGCTTACTCTCCGATAAAGTATATTTCCGCGATAACTGTACAGTTCAGCAGACGCCAAGAATACGAATCAGATGTAATAACTACGGTATCGGTATGACTTGACCGTACAGTGCCGAGCGGCCTGCGCCATTCGGGTATTGTTTAGTATTGCCGGGCGCCTTCGGTCACGTCTGCACGTAAACGAGGTTCCGCGTTCTGCCATCGGCAATAAATAAACAATCTCACCAGTCAGCAAAGTTTGCGTCTGGCTTTGACGGCAGAAAACTCGTTGATTATACGTTCATAGTTCAGACGGTTATCAGTTAGGAGGTCGGCTTCCATGTGAAGAATGGACAAGGCGTTCAATCTCTCCTCAACGTAGAACGTAGGTACGATTTCAGTCTTTTAAAAGCCGAAAACAAGCGTTCTGCTGAACAATTTGTAAGTGCCATACATAGAAATATTCTAAGAGCAATGTCAACATTTGGAAACACGGACTGTAACCTCTCTTTTCGTAAAAATTTACTCACTTAGACTGGTGTATCACTAATCTCAGAAGATTTCAAAAGTTCCGCGAAATGTACACATTCAGTAGGGAAGAAAGGCCCCAAATCTGTGTCCTATGACAGTTGGAATTTTGCTGCACGTTCAGCAATATCGTCAGGTGAACTGTTCTTAAGGTTACTGAAACCTGTGAAGGAGTCCAACAGTGTTCTACAGCTTTCCTTTCTCCTCACTAATTCGGCGTACAAGTTGTCGAGTACTGGGAGAAATGTTTCGACTCTAAATTTTTCCCTTCCAGTCAGAAAAAACTTCTTGAGAGTCTGCTTCTTCGTCACCATCTATCAGTCACAATATCCATGGATTTATTTTCATAAAGTAGACGCAACAAATCCTACTAGTGATTCATATAATTCATGCAGTATTTTAGTATCAATATTTACACTTTGCAATTTCGGATTTACGCTATTAAATCTCTGGAGTATGTCCTTCCAAACTGTTATCATGAATACTGTTTCTAGTCTGCTGAGTTGATTCAATAAAGCCGAAGCCTCAATTTGCACAAGCGGTTTTTCAAACGTGTTGCTGACAATATGTGTGAGGGCATTGATAACGTCCTCCCAGTTTTCATATAGACTTACACACGCTTCCTCTCTTGCTGACCAACGTGTTTTTGATAAACTTTTTACCGTTTTGTATCCTGGTCCCAGCGCTGTGTAGAAGCAGAGAAAAAAATTATATAAAGGTTTTGCACTACATTGAGAAATGAACATGCTTCCCGACAGCTTGCAGCACTAGTTTCGATAAAGAATGTGCTGGACAAGGCACATAATGCGCTTTCGGATTTCGTTCTTTAATGCGTGTCTGCAAACCAATGTAGGATCCTGACATATTGCTTGCGTTGTCATATGGCTGGCCTCTACAGTCAGTAATATCAGTGGAATTTGTAGACAGGACTTTCAGTACGGCCTCAGCTAAGTTTTCGGACTTGTGTCCCGAGTTTGGTAAAAACAGAAGGAAACATTCAACAGGTTCACCATTCTCATTCACATATCTTAATACGAAAGATAATTGATCAATATGCGAAATGTCCGCTGTAGAATCTAGTATTATAGAGAAATATTTGGCCTGTCTTATTACACTTATGATAATTCTTTTTATTAGTTCAGAAAGAAGCTCTATTATTTCATCACAGATTGTTGAAGAAAGACAAATTGCATGTCCCTGCCCTGGGTTTCCATATCGTTCAATGTGCTCTGGGAGAAAAGAATAAAACTCTTCTGTAAGTTCAAGAGACATCATAAATTGACCATTATGTAACGAATTGAATCTTTCAGTGTGTCGACGCAGGGGAAGTCCTTAGCTTCTTCACTACATTAAACACCCTTTTCAACACACTGCACCAGTACATTTTTTCTGTCTGAACATATGACTCGAAATGATTATCTATTGTTCCAAGTGACTTTTTTCTTGTTAAGAGTGATAACTCTTCTCAAGAAGAGATAAAATATTAGAAATATTTTTCCAGTCTGTATTACCATTAGTAGCAATCGCAGCCTTACCTCCGAACAATTTACACGATGCACAAAAAACAGCACCAGTGCTACAGGTGTATACTAGAAATTCACGCAAAGTTGATCCACCATTTAAAAGTTTACGGTAAAATACATTTTTGTTCAAATATCTGTTTTTATCACCTACTGATCTTCTTGAATTAGAAAAGTCACCGTTACATTTTTGATTAATGCCACGTTGTAAGAGAATGTCGATTGTTGATTCACTGACACACCACTTTGCAGGATCGTCACTAACGAGGTTATTTCTTTTTGTAACGTCAGACTCGACACTTAGCTTTTCGTGAAACTCGAAATCAGGAACAATTTGCTTTTCTTCATTTTTAACTTTTGTTTCGTCTGTATTTACTTCTAAAACAGCTGCAGTGCCAGAAATATCATCTGTACTACTTGAACTCGAGAAGTCGAACCAGCAGCATTTTTTGCGAAAAATTTACCTACTCTGCCAAGCGTTTTTAGAACATTGGCTTCTCGTCCACGCCTTTCCTTCGATAATTTACGAAATGCCGCACTTAATATTGCACGTTTTCTCTTTCATTGTTATTCATGTTAAGGCACTTACAAAATTGTCACCCAATAATCAAAACAAAAGAAAAAATCTATAAAAGGAAAGAAAGAAAGACTGTATCCAGTTCCAACCGTACTACACCGCACATGAGCACAAAGCTCCTGAAGAGGGGCAGCAGCCTTTTCAGTACTTGCAGGGGCAACAGTCTGGATGATTGACTGATCTGGCCTTGTAACACTAACCAAAACGGCCTTGCTGTTGTGGAACTGCGAACGGCTGAAAGCAAGGGGAAACTACAGCCGTAATTTTTCCCGAGGGCATGCAGCTTTACTGTATGATTAAATGATGATGGCGTCCTCTTGGCTAATATATTCCGGAGGTAAAATAGTCCCCCATTCAGATCTCCGGGCGGGGACTACTCAGGGGGACGTCGTTATCAGGAGAAAGAAAACTGGCGTTCTACGGATCGGAGCGTGTAATGTCAGATCCCTTAATCGAGCAGGTAGGTTAGAAAATTTAAAAAGGAAAATGGATAGGTTAAAGTTAGATATAGTAGGAATTAGTGAAGTTCGCTGGCAGCAGGAACAAGACTTTTGATCAGGCGAATACAGGGTTATAAATTCAAAATCAAATAGGGGTAATGCAGGAGTCGGTTTAATAATGAACAAAAAAATAGGCGTGCGGGTAAGCTACTACACACAGCATAGTGAACGCATTATTGTGGCCAAGATAGACACGAAGCACACGCCTACTACAGTAGTACAAGTTTATATGCCAACTAGCTCTGCAGATGACGAAGAAATTGATGAAATGAATGATGAGATAAAAGAAATTATTCAGATAGTGAAGGGAGATGAAAATTTAATAGCCATGGGTGACTGGAATTCGGTAGTAGGAAAAGGGAGAGAAGGAAACGTAGTAGGTGAATATGGATTGGGGCTAAGAAATGAAAGAGGAAGCCACCTGGTAGAATTTTGAACAGAGCACAACTTAATCATAGCTAACACTTGGTTCAAGAATCATAAAAGAAGGTTGTATACATGGAAGAAGCCTGGAGATACTGACAGGTTTCAGATAGATTATATAATGGTAGGACAGAGATTTAAGAACCAGGTTTTAAATTGTAAGACATTGCCAGGGGCAGATGTGGACTCTGACCACAATCTATTGGTTATGAACTATAGATTAAAACCGAAGAAACTGCAAAAAGGTGGGAATTTAAGGAGATGGGACCTGGATAAACTGAAAGAACCAGAAGTTGTACAGAGTTTCAGGGAGAGCATAAGGGAACAATTGACAGGAATGGGGGAAAGAAATACAGTAGAAGAAGAATGGGTAGCTTTGAGAGATAAAATAGTGAAGGCAGCAGAGGATCTAGTAGGTAAAAAGACGAGGGCTAGTAGAAATCCTTGGGTAACAGAAGTAATATTGAATTTAACTGATGAAAGGAGAAAATATAAAAATGCAGAAAATGAAGCAAGCAAAAAGGAATACAAACGTCTCAAAAATGAAATCGACAGGAAGTGCAAAATGGCTAAGCAGGGATGGCTAGAGGACAAATGTAAGGATGTAGAGGCTAATCTCACTACGGGTAAGATAGATACTGCCTACAGGAAAATTAAAGAGACCTTTGGAGAAAAGAGAACCACTTGTATGAATATTAAGAGCTCAGATGGAAACCCAGTTCTAAGCAAAGAAGGGAAAGCAGAAAGGTGGAAGGATTATATAGAGGGTCTATACAAGGGCGATGTTCTTGAGGACAATATTATGGAAATGGAAGCGGATGTAGATGAAGATGAAATGGGAGATACGATACTGCGTGAAGAGTTTGACAGAGCACTGAAAGACCTGAGTCGAAACAAGGCCCCAAGAGTAGACAACATTCCATTAGAACTCGTGACGGCCTTGGGAGAGCCAATCCTGACAAATCTCTACCATCTGGTGAGCAAGATGTAGGACACAGGCGAAGTACCCCCAGACTTCAAGAAGAATATAATAATTCCTATCCCAAAGAAAGCAGGTGTTGACAGATGTGAAAATTACCGAACTATCAGTTTAATAAGCCACAGCTGCAAAATACTAACACGAATTCTATACAGAATAATGGAAAAACTGGTAGAAGCCGACCTCGGGGAAGATCAGTTTGGATTCCGTAGAAATGTTGGAACACGTGAGGCAATATTGACCCTACGATTTATCTTAGAAGCTAGATTAAGGAAAGGAAAACCTACGTTTCTAGCATTTGTAGACTTTGATAAAGCTTTTGACAATGTTGACTGGAATACTCTCTTTCAAATTCTGAAGGTAGCACGGGTAAAATACAGGGAGCGAAAGGCTATTTACAATTTGTACCGAAACCAGATGGCAGTTATAAGAGTCGAGGGGCATGAAAGGGAAGCAGTGGTTGGGAAGGGAGTAAGACAGGGTTGTAGCCTATCCCCGAAATTGTTCAATCTGTATATTGAGCAAGCAGTGAAGGAAACAAAAGAAAAATTCGGAGTAGGTATTAAAATCCATGGAGAAGCAATAAAAACTTTGAGGTTCGCCGATGACATTGTAATTCTGTCAGAGACAGCAAACGACTTGGAAGAGCAGTTGAACGGAATGGACAGTGTCATGAAAGGAGGGTATAAGATGAACATTAACAAAAGCAAAACGAGGATAATGGAATGTAGTCGAATTAAGTCGGGTGATGCTGAGGGAATTAGATTAGGAAATGAGATACTTAAACTAGTAGATGAGTTTTGCTATTTGGGGAGCAAAATAACTGATGATGATCGAAGTAGAGAGGATATCAAATGTAGACTGGCAATGGCAAGCAAAGAGTTTCTGAAGAAGAGAAATTTGTTAACATCGAGTATAGATTTAACTGTCAGGAAGTCGTTTCTGAAAGTATTTGTATGGAGTGTAGCCATGTATGGAAGTGAAACATGGACGATAACTAGTTTGGACAAGAAGAGAATAGAAGCTTTCGAAATGTGGTGCTACAGAAGAATGCTGAAGATTAGATGGGTAGATCACATAACTAATGAGGAGGTGTTGAATAGCATTGGAGAGAAGAAAAGTTTGTGGCACAACTTGACTAGAAGAAGGGATCGGTTGGTAGGACATGTTCTGAGGCATGAAGGGATCACCAATTTAGTATTGGAGGGCAGCGTGGAGGGTAAAAATCGTAGAGGGAGACCAAGAGATGAATACACTAAACAGATTCAGAAGGATGTAGGTTGCAGTAGGTACTGGGGTATGAAGAAGCTTGCACAGGATAGAGTAGCATGGACGGCTGCATCAAACCAGTCTCCGGACTGAAGACCACAACAACAACAACATAGATATTCTGCGTATGTTCTTTCCGTATAAACTTGTGTTTAAAAATGTAAAACATTCCCAGTATCAACATGTTTTGTTAAACGGGTGCCATTAAATCAAAGCTCAGATACTGATGACCACAGAGCTTTCACATTAATTACAGTAATGGAGGGTTGACTTGATACTTTCCCGCAATTTCTACAAGAAATTTAAGTAGAGTCGGGTTTTACACACTGAGCCCACACATGTTACAGTATTTAAGAAACTGCTGATTAGTTTATCACAGCTTTTCAGAGGTCACGGTATTTTCACAGGGAAAATAGAGTGGGGTTAAGTAGAAGCTGACAACATCCTCGGAGTAATAACGTCTCAAACATTGTATTGTAGATTGCCGTCCTGATAGCTTACTTCAGAATATTTTGAACAATCATGAAGATGATACCAGACAGAAACTCAATGCTAAATTTCCTTTCAGTCACCAAGTAAACTTTGTACATTTCCAAACTTGTATTGCCGAATTTCGTTCTTAAGGCTTTTTTAAACTAGCAAGTTGTTTAACGATATTAAAATTTTTTGTCGTTTGTAAGCACAGTTTTTTAGAACGTAAAAGGTTAAAATGAGTACAGAGCAAAAAATGCCACCCCCCCCCCCCCTCAAGGTGCCGCCCCTAGGATCGTGCCTAGTGGGCCTATATGTAAATCTGCCACTGAATTTATGTACATATTGAACAGTAGGGGCAAAAGACTACATCCCTGTCTTACACCCTTTTTAAGCCGAGCACTTCGTTCTTGGTCGTACACTCTTATTATTCCCTCTTGGCTCTTCTATATATTGTATATCACCCATCTCTCCCTATAGCTTACCCCTATTTTTCTCAGAATTTCGAACATCTTGCACCATTTTACATCGTTGAACACTTTTTCCAGTTTGACAAATCCTATGAACATGTCTTGCTTTTTCTTTAGTCTTGCTTCCATTATCAAACGCAACATCAGAATTGCCTCTCTGGTGCCTTTACCTTTCCTAAAGCCAAACTGATCGTCATGTAACACATCATCAATTTTCATTTCCCTTCTTCTGTATATTATTCTTGTCAGCAACTTGGATGCACGAGCTGTTAAGCTAATTGTGCACTTGTCAGTTCAGGCGGCCTTTGGAATTGTGTGGATGATATTTTTCTGAAAGTCAGATGGTATGTTGCCAGACTCATACATTCTACAAATCAAGGCGAATAGTCGTTTTGTTGCCACTAAGGTACTTTACAATTTGGTTATTCAGTACAGCTTGTGTAGCCTTCACTTATGTTAGAACAGCTGACACTATAATCACCAGAACTTGAGGTGCTATAGTCATTAATAACTGAAGTAATGGTCATATACTTCAGTGGAATAGAGAACTAGGTGGGCAATATGTTTGTATTCACTACATGTGTCAGCAGGTTTGTTGAAGAACTGAGTGTCATTGGATTCATAAATGTCGCAACTGAAGCTGTCACTCAGTTTTTCCACACTAAAAACATCTTTCACATCAGCCAATAGAAAGATAAGTGTGCTTGGTGCCTATGCTTTTGTAACAAGTACTTATGACCAATGTTGACATTGTGAGGACTTTGTTATTAAAGAAAACAGCTAAGTAATAAATGATAGCTGTCAGGTTGTCAAAGCATTTAATAATGACACCCTTAACTAGCTCAGAAGAATGGCATGGATAGTTGAAGGGCAAAAGCACTAGAATACACGCAAGAAGCAACGTCATTTATATGCTGGCTAATCACTATTAGTTCTTCCCCTGAAAAGGAAATTAAGAATGAATCCCACTACAACTCTCACACAGTTGATAATATCTCAAGTATTAAAAGCCTGTTCTTCATATATATGCATTGTATTCACTAATATACACAATATGTCACTATAATAGAGGACATTTCCAGACACATGGAAATATGCTGTTGTCAGACCCTCTCCTGAATAGAAAGACATATTAAGAATTACTGCCTAGTCTCACTGTTTACCCCCTTCTTGAAGGTACTGTAAAAGATTATGTACATAATAATAATAATAGCTCAAATATCCAAAAACAAGATACTTAGTCTTTCTTAATTTGGTTTTTACAAGGGTTCCTCCACTGAAAATGCCATTTTTCAATTCATGATTTAGACTATACAAAGTTCAGCTGGGAAGATGAGAAAATACTGCCAACTGGTATTTTCTGTGACTTATAGCCAATCCATGGGCAGAGGGATGACTATGATGTCAGAATAGCGGAAAGACGAGACGTGGTAGCAGGCCAGTGAAGGCCCAGTGAGAAGAGGCAGTCAGAATTAATGTTTTATCTTGCGCTTTTACATTAGCATTGCATTGAAGCAGAGTGGCAACCATGTCCCCACAACCACAGGAGGGGGGCAGATGGCTGGCTCATCTCCTCATCTGGCATAGTCCTTGCACCAGAGTGGAACTGCTGAGCCATGAATGACACTGATACAAAGTTGACAGCTATTTATACAAGATAGCACTGCATGTGTTATGCTGATATTCTACATCTAGTCATGTACTCGGCAATACCACTGAAACCTGCTGGTGGAGTAATCCTTTTGGCTGCACTGCAAGACCCGTGCATTACTGCTGGCCTGTGTCACAATAATTGACCACTGCTGCCTTAGCAGCAATAACAACACCCCTCATTGACCAGGTACTAGTGGCTGCTGCAATACTCCACCACATCCCTCCACAGAAAAGCCCGCGTCACTTAAGGTCAGTCAACCATAGCATATTAAGTGTATTGAACAAGCTTCTACTATAAGAATGTCCAGCGACACTATCCACAAAGTTCAGAGACTGCATTTAACTTACAAACCTTACATTCCAGATTTCTTCTCACGCTATTAAGTTGCTTATTACTACCCCACTTTACAGTACATAGTTCCTCTGGAGCCGGCCGGTGTGGCCGTGCGGTTCTAGGCACTTCAGTCTGGAACCGCGTGACGGCTACGGTCGCAGGTTCGAATCCTGCCTCGGGCATGGATGTGTGTGATGTCCTTAGGTTAGTTAGGTTTAATTAGTTCTAAGTTCTAGGCGACTGATGACCTCAGAAGTTAAGTCGCATAGTGCTCAGAGCCATTTGAACCAAGTTCCTCTGGAACACACATTGCATTGATTGTGCTGTGCCTGCACACTTCTCACATCCTGTCTGTCATGTGCCCTTGGCTATTCTCTTTGCAAATATTCATAGCTCGTTTCGCGGCCTCGTAACCTCTTAAACCATAGGAAATACATTGCTCTTCAATATTCACACTACAACATTCCACATTCACTCACTTTTATGCTCTGGGGTTCCAGTCTACCGGAATCTGTGCTACTAGCAAATTGGTTTGTAGGGTGGCTTTCTGCCCCCTATAGATGAAGACTACACACAGCAGAGTTAGAGTTACTATGGCAATAGGTATTGCGACATTCAAAATCTTGGTTACTCATTGTTGCCCTTCCTGATATTGCTTAACATACACTAAGAGAATAGCAGCTTTCGAAATGTGGTGCTACAGAAGAATGCTGAAGATTAGATGGGTAGATCACATAACTAATGAGGAGGTATTGAATAGGATTGGGGAGAAGAGGAGTTTGTGGCACAACTTGACCAGAAGAAGGAATCAGTTGGTAGGACATGTTCTGAGTCATCAAGGGATCACCAATTTAGTATTGGAGGGCAGCGTGGAGGGTAAAAATCGGAGGAGGAGACGAAGAGATGAATACACTAAGCAGATTCAGAAGGATGTAGGCTGCAGTACGTACTGGGAGATGAAGAAGCTTGCACAGGATAGAGTAGCATGGAGAGCTGCATCAAACCAGTCTCAGGACTGAAGACCACCACCACAACAACAACAACACTATAAACTGCTCTGCTTGTGAGTGAAGCTATTAACTAGTTCAGGGAATGGATCAGGCCCAGTTTCACCATGTTACACAGGATGGTTGATTCTGATTTGGGAGTACCTCTAGTGGTAGTACTTCTGTGGCTGTGTTATGTTAAATCAAGTAATGCCTGTAACTGTAGCTGGTAGATGGAAGGTTAGCTCTGGTATTTCATGTGCTGTCTCATTAATCAACAGTCGACTCCCTCTCAACTCTTAACCATCCTACTTCCATGAGCCTCCCTGTTCATAGCAACTCACCACCACTACCACACAGTTGTATACAGAATAAATCCTGTGTAATTCTACTTGCCGGAAATAAGGTCTAGGTCCCACAACATACCTTGGACAATCCTGTCCCCCTGTTCTGAGAACAAACAGCTGCACCGTGCATATGTTTGTGCCTGGACACACTGTAGTCTCCTGCCTCTGACAATGCTGCAGTTCCCTCTCAGTCATTACCACATGTCTGTCCTCCTCATCAGAGATCAACAACACGCTGTCCTCACCTGCACAGGTTTTCCCTCAGCTCCCCATTTCAATGGATATGGGTGAATGTTGTAACATTTAAATTGTGTATGCTTGCTTGCTGCTAGGATTATAACCAGTACGTACAGCTATACCCGGTCAGTCCCCACATCTACCTATGGCATGTGATAGTAAAAACGTAAACTCTGCCAACTGGGCTCTGCTATCAACTGCAGCTCTCACAGTAGTTCCCGCTGTACTTTCTGCAACTCTGACAAGTAATGCTCTGGTGATAGAAGGATAGAAATCAACTTCGCATGCAGTGCATGATGAATAGCCTACTGCAAGTTCACCATTACCACTCTCACATCCCATATGCTGTCGACTAGCGATTGCAACAGCCTCGGCATAATGATTCTTGAATCTAGTACATCTACTCGTGTTCACATGATCCCCAAATCTCGATCCACAGTGTCCTCTGATACCTTTGCATGCTCCATCTACTTGCTTGTCAGCTCTCGAAGCATATGCGTATTGTTCAGTACTCCACTCTCTTAAGTTTGCTACCTGCATGGTATGCCACTTCATCACCGACTTACTATTCTCTGCTAATTCGTTCTCCACTTCCACTGTCTCGTTCAGTTTTCCAATGTGACTGGCATTTGCTGTTCCAAACACAGTCTTCAAAAGTCTCCCCGCAGCATCTATAAGGACCCTCTTCCATTGATGTAGTGTATGCAGCATTACATCCACTGCTTGCTGCATCTGTTCTCCCAGAAACTTCCTTGAATACACCACTGCTCTTGACTCCCTGTTGAAGCTGTGGAAACACCAAACCCTCCAGTCTACTCACTTCATTCCGGAATTCTCATGCATAAAAAACTATACTCAGCGTGTATTGATGGATGGTAACAACCACATTCTCTTTTTTGGCAAAAAAGAACGCCTTCTTGGTGCTGATTCTGCAGTGGTCCCACCCCACGCCAGTCAAAAAGGCGCACCACTGCCACAATTAGCATCCTTTCCACCCTCGCCCTCAGTGAACAGCAATCTGAGGACAAGGACTACCACCATCCTCCTCCAGAAAGTTTCTGCCACCGGTCAGCCCTCGTGAATGAAGGAAACTAAAGAAAACCCTTACTCTAACAGAAGATTTATTCTTTTACCCTCCATACAACGCAACTCGGTACTTCACACATAATACCCTAATTCCATGCTTTTCAAGCTTTCTGAGTTTATGCCTCCTCTATACTGCTATGTTGTTTTCTTGGCTCCCCCGTAAGATACCTTCTAAAAACTGAAATACGCTGACAAAAAATTGCAACACCACAAAATAATTGATGCAGAGTAATGAAATTTCAGGAAGACGTTTGTCTAGGTAAAATATTTAAGTGACTAACACTGCAAGATCACAGGTTAACGCAAGTGCGAGATAAGCCACTGCAAACGTGAAATGCTGGTAAATTAAGCAGGGCAAGGCAGTATGTGAACACAGTGTAGAGCGTGATGGGTTACAACAGCAGTATGTGAGTGAGTGTTATCCTGTTGTAAAACACCCCATTGCACGCTGTTCACGAATGGCAGCACAACAGGTCTGATCACCAGACTGGCATACAAATTTGCAATCAGAGTGCGTAGGATCACCACGAGAGTGCCACTGCTGTCATACGAAATCGCATTCCAGACCATAACTCCAGGTTTAGGTCCAGTGTGTCTAGCATGTAGATAGGGTGGTTGTAGGCCCTCAACTGGTCTCCTGCTAACCAACATACCGCCATCACTGTCACCGAGGCTGAACCAGACCTCGTCAGAAAACACAACAGACCTCTACTTTGTCCTTGAATGAGCTCTTGCTTGACACCACTGAAGTCGCGTATTCCAATGGTTTGGGGTCAGTGGAGTGCATGCTACATAGCGTCTGACTCATAGTCATAGTTGAAGTAACTGCACTACTGGTCATTACAATTGCTACACCAAGAAGAAATGCAGATGATAAACGGGTATTCATTGGACAAACATATTATACTAGAACTGACATGTGATTACATTTTCACGCAATTTGGGTGCATAGATCCTGAGAAATCAGTACCTAGAACAACCACCTCTGGCCGTAATAACGGCCTTGATACGCCTGGGCATTGAGTCAAAGAGAGCTTGGATGGCGTGTACAGGTACAGCTGCCCATGCAGCTTCAACACAATACCTCAGTTCATCTAGAGTAGTGACTGGCGTATTATGACGAGCCAGTTGCTCGGCCACCATTGACCAGACGTTTTTAATTGGTGAGAGATCTGGAGAATGTGCTGGCCAGGGCAGCAGTCGAACATTTCTTGTATCCAGAAAGGCCCTACGGTACCTGCAACATGCGGTCGTGCATTATCCTGCTGAAATGTAGGGTTTCACAGGGATCGAATGAAGGGTAGAGCCACGGGTCGTAACACATCTGTAACGTCCACTGTTCAAAGTGCCGTCAATGCGAACAAGAGGTGACCGAGACGTGTAACCAATGGCCCTGCATACAATCACGCCAGGTGATACGCCAGTATGACGATGACGAATACACACTTCCAATGTGCGTTCACCGCGATGTCGCCAAACACGGATGTGACCATCATGATGCTGTAAACAGAACCTGGATTCATCCGAAAAAATGACGTTTTGCCATTCGTGCACCCAGGTTCGTCGTTGAGTACACCATCGCAGGCGCTCCTGTCTGTGATGCAGCGTCGAGGGTAACCGCAGCCACGGTCTCCGAGCTGATAGTCCGTGCTGCTGCAAAGGTCGTCGAACTGTTCGTGCAGATGGTTGTTGTTTTGCAAACGTCCCCATCTGTTGACTCAGGGATCGAGACGTGGCTGCACGATCCGTTACAGCCATGCGGATAAGATGCCTGTCATCTCGACTGCTAGTGATACGAGGCCGTTGGGATCCAGCACGGCGTTCCGTATTACCCTCCTGAACCCACCGATTCCATATTCTGCTAACAGTCATTGGATCTCGACCAACGCGAGCAACAATGTCGCGATACGATAAACCGCAATCGCGATAGGCTACAATCCGACCTTTATCAAAGTCGTAAACGTGATGGTACGCATTTCTCCTTCTTACACGAGGCATCACAACTACGTTTCACCAGGAAACGCCGATCAACTGCTGTTTGTGTATGAGAAATCGGTGGGAAACTTTCCACATGTCAGCCCGTTGTAGGTGTCGCCACCGGCGCCAACCTTGTGTTAATGCTCTGAAAAGCTAATCATTTGCATATCACAGCATATTCTTCCTGTCGGTTAAAATTCGCGTCTGTAACACGTCATCTTCGTGGTGTAGCAAATTTAATGTCCAGTAGTGTAATTTGTAACAGTTAATTATGTCACTGTGGTGCCAACAGCTGCTCAAATTACTGCTGCAGATGGAGTATGATGCGCCAGAGCCATGCTGAACACGATGGTCTTCCCTTTCAGTAGTGCAATGTGGCCGTCCAGAGCCCAGTCTTCTTGGGAAAATACATTCTCGTGACCACCACTGACATCAGTCATGTACAGTGGCTACATTCCTGCCAAGTCTTTCTGCAGTATTTCAGAAAAAGCATCCAGCTTCTTGGAGGCCTGTTACACAACCTTGTTCAAGCTCAGTGAGGTGCTGTTATTGGCGTCTTTGTCGCATTAAAGGCATTCTTGACTAACATCAACTCACCATGTCTAATCTCAAAGGTAACTAACACTCTCGACTGTTACAACAAGTATTTAAACCAATCTTGTTATGTATCCCCATAGTGGCGCTACTAGCACCATTCTTATGCGACGAGCTCAAATTATGAATAGATATCATCAAAAAAATGGTTCAAATGGCTCTGAGCACTATGGCACTTAACATCTGTGGTCATCAGTCCCCTAGAACTTAGAACTACTTAAACCTAACTAACCTAAGGACATCACACACATCCATGCCCGAGGCAGGATTCGGACCTGCGACTGTAGCGGTCACGCGGTTCCAGACTGAAGCGCCTAGAACCGCACGGCCACACCGGCCGCCAATAGATATCATCTTTCAGGTGTAGAAACATGCCTATCAACTTTTGTTTATGTTGCAAAACTCCTTGAGCTCGCTTCTTGTTACACAGCTTCTTACATTTTGGCAAGAATTAGATACAGCTACCCTGATTTTCCGTCTCTACACAAAGTCTTGATCTGTACTTGGTTTTAATGACAGTCACAGCTGAAAACCCCTCCCGCAAATATAGGAGGTTGCAAAGGGAATTAGGACCTTCAGTGCTTCCTTGCTCAAGCCAGGGTACTCCTTTTTACTGAATATCAAAATGTTGGCAATGTCATTACTGAAAATTTCACTTTGTGTGAAGAATCTGATGAAAGTTCTATCAACTTTTCCTCTTCTGCAGTGATGAACTCAGCAGGAGAATAATTACCGAAGGGCTTTGGACCCACTGAAAAAACTGTCACAGTTTCTAGCAAAGTGACATCTCCAGGTCAAGTGGGTCAGTTAAAAGGAAGTTATCAGTCAGTGAATAAGAACATTCAAAGAGCAGATGATTTAAATGTAAGTGTTCAGCCAGTGAGTGTAAGCAATCAAGCTGTAAAAGTGAGAAAAGCAAGTCCGCAAGACATGAGTGAAAACAAACAAGCTACTGTACGTGCATCTTCTAGAGTGAGAAAAGTTCCACAGAGGAGCAGTGATTTTTTTATGGTTGGCACTAAGGAAATCATCTCGTCATCATCTGGATCCAACCCGATCAAGAAACTAGCCAGAGATGTAAGTACACAATCAACAAGTGACAGAAGAATGTACAAGACCTACCCCTTTGTGAGGATGACTCATTATTATTTGTACATATAAATATCAGGACATTAAGAAACAAAACTGATGACCTGAGTTTTTTGTTAGGAGTGAACAAGAATATTATATTATGTATCAATGAACACTGGTTAAGTGAAGACCAACTCCAGTTATATGTACCCCCAGGCTTTGATTTAGTAACAGGTTATTGTAGATCAACACACAACTATGGGGGAGCCTCTATATATGTTATTAGTGGTATAGATTTGGATTACAGCGCCCTTAGTGTTATTGATTACTGTATAGAAAATGTACTCGAAATAGCAGCAATGTTACTGCCCATGTTAAAACTCATAATTGTGTCTGTATACTGCACACCTGATAATGATGTTGAAGTATTTGCACAGGCCTTACTGAAACTGATACTACACCTCGATAAGTGGCCTAAATATAGGATTTTAATTTTTGGTGACATAAATATTGATATAAGGCAGAACACACCTAAACAACTTAACCTTCTGAATATGCTAAGATCACATGACCTGCACTGCATTAATGAAAACCCAACAAGACAGTCTGCCTGCCTTGATAATGTAATCACAAATGTTGAGACAGATCGGTATGAACTAGGGCTATTCAATACTCATTTTTTATCAGACCATAAAGGTATTTGGTTAAAATTGATAACAAAAGAGCCAGCATCTGTCTCGAATAAAATTAAGTACATTAGGCTTTTGAATGAAGAGAACATTGATAACTACAGAACACAAATTAAGATGACAAATTGGAATTACATTCTGCTGGAAAGTAATCATATTGAAAAAGCGTTTACATTATTCATTAGTGCATTGTTAGATACATTTAAAACTTGCTACCCTAAAGTAATGAGAAAAAAATAAGGGAACTATGAGGAAACATGGTCTCACATCAGTGCATAACTGGTTCACACCTGACCTGCAAAGGCTCAGAACTCTGTTAATGATTTCCTATGACAACTCAAAAAATAGTGAAGCCGAAAAAGAAAACTACATAAGTTTGAGGAACAAATACAAGGCAGAAATTAGGTTAAGCAAGTGCAAGGCAAATGATGATTATATTAATAAGTCCCAAAATAAGTGCAAAGCAGCATGGATTCTTATCAAGACTCATCTGGGTAGAAATAAAGATGTTAACAAAAAAATTCATGTGATGCTTGTATCACACTGGATGATTTCAACACCTTCTGCATTAATGCTGCAAATGAACATATCCATAAATGTGACGACAACCACATCTCAAATAATAGAAATTCATCTCTACAAAATTTTGAGGATATGGTTCCTATGTTTAAATGGAAAGAAGTAAAAGTAACAGATATTAAAACTGCAATATCAAAATTAAGTTACTCAAAATCAGAAGACATTTACGGTCTCTCCAGTTCTGTAGTAAAAAAATAGCAGATGTAATAGCACATCCACTCTGTTCTCTTATGAACCGGACGTTTGTCAGTGGCTGTTTCCCTTCATCCTTAAAAATGGCAGTCGTCACTCCACTGGACAAGAAAGGTGACAAGTCTTGTCCTAATAATTACCGTCCAATCTCCCTTGTACCCATCATATCAAAAGTAGTGGAATATTGCATACAGCTCCAAACCAGTCAACATCTATCTGTGAATAATATTCTTAGTGACTCTCTGTATGGTTTCAGGTCCGGCCTGTCAACGGCAAAAGCAGTTGAATATGTTATTTCATATATATTTTCATCATTCCAATCAGGATTATCAGTTAATGCCACTCTTGTGGACCTCAGCAAGGCATTTGACTCTGTCAGTCACGGGATACTACTAGTGAAACTGCACTGCTATGGTAGTAGAGGCTCAGAACTATCTCTGATCAGATCCTATCTGAGCGACAGAAAACAAATTGCGCATTTTAACAATATGAGGTCAAATGCCTTGGATATCATGCAGGGTGTACCACAAGGCTCTGTGTTTGGACCTTTACTTTTTATAATATATGTGAATGACTTGCACAGCACCATGTTATGTAAATCCACAATCTATGCAGATGATACAACTATTGCTACAGCAGTGAAAGACTTAGGAAAATTAAACGAGGAAAGTGAAGCTCATCTCAGAGCAGCCATTAAGTGGTTCCAACTCAATGGCTTGCATATAAATCATGATAAAACTGTAAATATTCTCATTAGCTTGTGTGTTAAGAGTGATAAGATTGATTGTGTCTCAGCTAAACTACTTGGGATCCATCTTGACTCAAAATTAACGTGGAAGAGTCATACCGATTATATTTGTACTAAGTTAGCACCTGTGGTAAACTAAGGTCATGTGTTAGTGGTAAGTTATTACTCAATGCATACTATGCCTTTTTCCACACCCATTTAACATATGCCACTTTGCTGTGAGGAAACTCACCCGGAGCAAAACAAGTTTTCATTTGGCAAAAGAAGGCAGTCAAATGCATCCATGGAGTCAGAAATAACGAATCTTGTAGACCATATTTCAAAAATCTAAAAATACTAACAGTTGCAGCCCTCTTTATACTAAGTTGTCTGACACACACAAAAGAAAACCAACACAGTCACAAACTAAGACAATCTATCCATCACCATGAGACACATATAAAACAGCAAATTGACATCCCAGTTGCTAGACTAAAGAAAACTCAAGATAGTTACAGGTACATGGGAGTAAAACTATTTAACATGTTGCCAATAGAGGCACATAATGTGTCACTGAATGAGTTTAAAAGTGTCACAAAGAAATGGCTTAGAGAAAAAGCTTTCTATACAATAGAAGAGTTTATAATGTGCACTAAAGATGATCTTAAGTACCGATACTAATATAGTTTCACTTAGATTAAACTTGTAGATGTAAATATAATGAAAATACCTTGTGCAGCATCAAGGACAAATTTTTGTATTTTATTAGACAATAATGATCTACAATATATTACACCATTTCTTTTAGTAATGTAAACTGTATATGTACACAAATGACGACATCAATTGCATTTTTAATGCCTAAACATAGATAATAAAAATAGAGGCTTTCTCAGTGAATTTAACTTCTCAAATATAGCACATATACCTTTAATAGAAAGTCAGTGTCTAGAAAGCGCTTAACACTGATATGCTTTTCGTCTACCAGATAAGAACAGAGTTCTCGCCTAAGTTAAAAAGTGCATGATAAAACGTTTCCTCTGGAAGGCTAAAAAGTGCTGCTATAGAATAAGAGAAATGCACGTTCAGACTCCATTTCGTGACACATTTGTCTTAAAATTTGGGTTTCTGAGGACTAGTTTTAGTAAAGTTCACCATTTAGGACAGTTTGCAGTATTTAATTCAGATCAACACTCAAATGTTGCGAAGCAAATGCTTCTGTATGGGTACACATAATATTAGGAGCTTCGCCGCAGATAAATGCTTGTAAACCACTGTAACGCCCCAACATGGATTGTTTATCGTCAGGAGGCCTACACACCAACACAATGAGCACAGTTAATTTGATTTTCAGTCATCAAGCTGTACACTATTTCGAACAGGTCTTAGCCTGTCGAAAGTACATTTATTTTCTGACAAAAAAGAACATCCTTCATCATTTCATTACTGTTTTCATTAACAAATTGCAGATAACAAATTAAATAAACGTCACTCTTGCTATCCATGGCCTCAAGCTGTAGACCAAAATCCCTTCCTCTGATTTTTTCTATAATTAGTTCATGAAGGCCCTCTCCTAAATATCGAATTCGACGACTAATTGTAGCGGCAGACAAAGAAATGGGCAAAAGCTGTTTTGCCATAGGCTCTCCAAGCATAATGGGCACGATGTTATTAGCACATGATAGAATTAGTGCTTCTGCAGTCGTATGGGCTTCCTTACATTTTCCTACTCGTTAAGCTACATTGTAGGATGCTAGAAGTGCTTTATTCGAGATTTTCGCCTATTTATAAAATAATTTTTTTTCTCTCATATGACCCAGTTTTTTAGAAAGATATTCTTTTGGTTTGACCACGTCATCAATATAAACACTTTCTAAATGTTTTAATTTGATAGGTAGCATACATTTGATTCAAAGTAATTTCAAACGGAAAACACACTGAGGACGCTCAGTGCCGTGGAGATTAGCCGAGAGGTCTGCGGCGCTGGAGTCACGGACTTTGCGGCTGATCCCGGCGGAGGTTTGAGTCTGCCCTCGGGCATGGGTGTGTGTGTGTTTGTGGTGTGTGTGTGTTTGTGGTTAGTGTGTAACCTTAGGGACCGATGACCTTAGCAGTTAAGTCCCATAAGATTTCACACACATTTGAACATTTTGAACGCTCAGCATTGTTCACAACAGTGCACGTGAAACCAAAATCAAAGTGGCTATCGCCGTATTTTCTATACTCGTGTTCTATCTTCATTTCTACTTACGTTGTTATCCTCAGCAAATTCTCGCTTTTTGCTTACACTTGACAAATTTAAAAACTTTTCTATAGTTTCTCGCCTTCATCAACTTTATAAGAGAGTCACAATACAACAAAAACTTGGTGAAACCACAGCAGTCATTGCTTGTGCTAAACATAATCTGTGATAGTTTTGCTTCGATATCATAACTGCTTATGTAGGCTGGCCACCATCTAAAGTGTAATTCCTCCCAGGTCACACAGGTTGACACCAGAAATGAAATTTCCCACAACTTTCATGTTTGGCACTAAGTACGAAACAAATCCACAGCGCCCCAGGTGGTCCGTCAGCGCACACCAGGGTGCCGCACTCACAGATTGAATATCACTGCCGTAAATAATCATCAATAAAACAACAAAAATACTGGTATCAATTCCTGGATCTTAATGCATATGATACGCCTCGATCAGGTGTTTCCACAATCTTACGTCTACTCCTCCACTTCTTCCTTTTTGCTTCTTTCTCATGTCCCACTCTTACTATTTGCGGGATCAACTCTGGAACGCCTGTGACTCGGCGCATGTTTCCAATATGCACTATTGTTGAGTTCATCGAAAACTGTGGCCGAACGTTGACTGGTGAAGCATTTTAAATCACTTGATAGGATCCTTTGTAGATCATGACAAATATCTTAGTCTTGCCCTTTAGTGTGTACAGGCTGGTTAACATCAACCAGTTCCCTACTCTAAAATGCGGTAAGGTTCCCAGACATTACACACCTTCCCCCTGTCTCTTCAGTGCCTTTCGGTTCACTTTCTGCACTCACTTCAATACTTCTCTCACTGTTCTCATGAAATCGCGAGCCAACTCTCTGTTTCTGCCTCTATTTTCCTTAATCGTATCAAATAGCGATATCATTCCTGTTCCATATACCACCTCATATGGACACTGTATTAGTGTCAAACTTTCAACTGTACATAGCCCCCATAAATGAGAGATATGTGTCACAGCCATTATGATGTGAGTTAAACCAGTAGCTTAACATTCTTCTGATCATACAATGCACTCATTTGACTGTGGATGGGGTATATTAGTTCTCAGTTTCTTCACGTGTAACAAGTGACATAATTCATTTCGCCCCTTGATGTGCAATCACCGCATCCAGCACCACAAACTTAAGTATCTAACTTTTGACCATTTCTTGTGTGACAGTAACTGCTCGCTGGTTAGGCATAGCAGTCATCTTTACATACTGAGAAAAGTAATCTATTATTGTCAACAAAAAAAATAGTTCGTTGCTGGAGTCTGGTTAAGCAGTGCAAACACATTCATTTGAACACAGTTGCATGAAACAGTTTCAATACTTTTGGCAATCTCTGTAAAAGTGATCTATTATTGTCAACCAAAAACGATTCACTGCTGGAGTCTTGTTATGTGGTCCTAACACATCTACCCCAAACATTTAAAATGGGATCGATGCTTCCGGCGTCCCTGTAATGGTATTCGATTATGACTGAAGTCTGCGCATTCCTCACACTGCGCGCAATTTCTCACATACTGATCCACATCTTCCTCCCCTCCCTTCCACTAATATTTCCCAGCCACCCTTCAGTTTGTAGCAACGCATCCTCTCTGGTATCCCAGCATGGAGAGTTTGAAAGCCTACCAGAAGGCCGGCCGATGTGGCCGAGCGGTTCTAGGCGCTTCAGTCTCGAACCGCGCGACCACTACGGTCGCAGGTTCGAATCCTGCCTCGGGCATGGATGTGTGTGATGTCCTTAGGTTAGTTAGGTTTAAGTAGTTCTAAGTTCTAGGAGACTGGTGACCTCAGATGTTAAGTCCCATAGTGCTCAGAGCCATTTTTGAACCTACCAGAAGATATGTACCTCAATGACAGCTGCTGTACGGCACTGCTGTAATCTGCAAGTGCTGGTGCCGCTGTTAGAACGCTGAATATGGTGACATGCCCATCCTACCAGCCTATTAGCAGTCACAGCTGCCCTTTAAAGTCAGAAGTGCAGCCGCACAGTCATTCAAACATGATTTCATTGCGTTATTGTATTGATCTCACTACATATCGTTATTTCTGTATTCGCTACATCGTAGCTTTTTGTTCTCGCTTTACTCACTGACCTTGTTATTTTACTGCGCGGTCTCTGTTGCTTGTCTTTCTCTAGTTGTTGACACCTGTTTACTCTCTAGCGGCTTCCTGTTTGGTGCCCTCCGCCAATCCGTCAGTCTCCACAGATTACCGAGTTGTTCTTGGTCTTGTCAGCTTCCAGTCACTATAACTAGCAATGAAGCAAAAGGTTAATTAGCAGTGTCCCATTGGTGCAAAGCTCGTGCAACTTGTGGAATAGTAACAACAACACCTGCTCCTGCAGCAGAAATTGTAACAGCAGTTTCAACAACAAAATTGAATTTATTCATTAGGAAACTCAACCCTTGTGAGATCACCTAGAGGTTCAGGGTTCCCAACACACCGAGGCTGTAGTCGCTTCCCAGGCGGAGAGCCTCTCCATCCGCTTTTCCACCATTTAAAAACTCCAAAGAGGATGGGGACAGGTATTTGTGGTGGCTGAAATAGCACTTGGCCACTTTTTCTGTATCTGATAACGCTCTTCAATAGTCACTTTTCCTTTCTTTAGCTTCCCGTGAGATGTTTTTCTTATTAAAGTTGTTGGATCCACTCTGGAACATGTAAACGTGTTTGTTAATGTCAAATTATTGTTCACTGCTATACCATATTGTTTCACTGCACCTTGAGTTCCATCAATACCACACGCAGCCTGGTCAGTCATACCACTCATGGGTGATGGATTTGCAAGGATTGAGTCAACGTTGCGGCTCCAATTATACAAATCTGGCTTGCGAAACCTCTTCTGCAGATCCTTTGATCCATGACGTCATGGTCCAAGTGTCTCCCGATCTGGAAGCGTGCATTATGGCCCTCATCGTCTACACCCCTTCTTTGGACAATATTTTGAATATTGTGGTCTCTTTCAAGAAAGTACAGCCAGCAAATGAACTTCTCATGGCTTGACTTCAAGTGGTAGCGGTCCAGCCACCACCTCGTGGGCAGAATTCTCGGAAGTCTTTTCTCCGGCGGCGTTGTGATTCGTCGATTTTGGCAATGTTCATGGCCTCTGGTACAGCCAGTCATGCCCCATTGTCGTAAGCAGTGAGGCCTCCTCACTGCTTCACAACACGCCTACGTGCAAAGTGTCCAAATTGCTGAGCGCCCTGCATCCGGTGTGGGAAAGATGGGCATCCCCAAACTGTCTGTCGTAAACTGCTGGCACAGTTCGATCCACTCCCTACATGTGTCACAGGACGGCATATGAACTTCCGGCAGTTGTTCCGCAGGGCGATCGTTCTACCACAATTGCAAACCAGGCTGTTTGCTTCCAGGTGTACACAGGAGCTACCGTTTCTTTGATTAACCTCCAAATGTATACTCGTTTGTGTTCCTCTGTTTTGGCCCCACCATCTCATACGTTAGTTGCATATGGTGACAGTTCGATTCCCTTTTGGGGTCACTAGGCTAATTTCCTGCGTTAAAAATATGGTTCGGTTGGTTGTTATTCTGATTGACTATAGCATTTAAATAGCATTTACGGTACATAGTCTCACAAAATATCTTTTACTTTTATGTAATTAAAGCTTGTTGTTGTTGTTGTTGTGGTCTTCAGTCCTGAGACTGGTTTGATGCAGCTCTCCATGCTACTCTATCCTGTGCAAGCCTCTTCATCTCCCAGTACCTACTGAAACCTACATCCTTCTGAATCTGCTTAGTGTATTCATCTCTTGGTCTCCCTCTACGATTTTTACCCTCCACGCTGCCCTCCAATACTAAATTGGTGATCCCTTCATGCCTCAGAACATGTCCTACCAACCGACCCTTCTTCTGGTCAAGTTGTGCCACAAACTTCTCTTCTCCCCAATCCTATTCAATACTTCCTCATTAGTTATGTGATCTACCCATCTAATCTTCAGCATTCTTCTGTAGCACCACATTTCGAAAACTTCTATTCTCTTCTTGTCCAAACTATTTATCGTCCATGTTTCACTTCCATACATGGCTACACTCCATACAAATACTTTCAAAAATGACTTCCTGACACTTAAATCTATACTCGATGTTAACAAATTTCTCTTCTTCAGAAACGCTTTCCTTGCCATTGTCAGTCTACTTTTTATATCCTCTCTACTTCGACCATCATCAGTTATTGTGCTCCCCAAATAGCAAAACTCCTTTACTACTTTAAGTGTCTCACTTCCTAATCTAATTCCCTCAGCATCACCCGACTTAATTCGACTACATTCCATTATCCTCGTTTTGCTTTTGCTGATGTTCATCTTATATCCTCCTTTCAAGACACTGTCCATTCCATTCAACTGCTCTTCCAAGTCCTTTGCTGTCTCTGACAGAATTACAATGTCATCGGCGAACCTCAAAGTTTTTATTTCTTCTCCATGGATTTTAATACCTACTCCGAATTTTTCTTTTGTTTCCTTTACTGCTTGCTCAATATACAGATTGAATAACATCGGGGAGAGGCTACAACCCTGTCTTACTCCCTTCCCAACCACTGCTTCCCTTTCATGTCCCTCGACTCTTATAACTGCCATCTGGTTTCGGTACAAATTGTAAATAGCCTTTCGCTCCCTGTATTTTACCCCTGCCACCTTTAGAATTTGAAAGAGAGTATTCCAGTCAACATTGTCAAACGCTTTCTCTAAGTCTACAAATGCTAGAAACGTAGGTTTGCCTTTCCTTAATCTTTCTTCTAAGATAAGTCGTAAGGTCAGTATTGCCTCACGTGTTCCAGTGTTTCTACGGAATCCAAACTGATCTTCCCCGAGGTCGGCTTCTACTAGTTTTTCCATTCGTATGTAAAGAATTCGTGTTAGTATTTTGCAGCTGTGGCTTATTAAACTGATAGTTCGGTAATTTTCACATCTGTCAACACCTGCTTTCTTTGGGATTGGAATTATTATATTCTTCTTGAAGTCTGGGGGTATTTCGCCTGTTTCATACATCTTGCTCACCAGATGGTAGAGTTTTGTCAGGACTGGCTCTCCCAAGGCCGTCAGTAGTTCCAATGGAATGTTGTCTACTCCCGGGGCCTTGTTTCGACTCAGGTCTTTCAGTGCTCTGTCAAACTCTTCACGCAGTATCGTATCTCCCATTTCATCTTCATCTACATCCTCTTCCATTTCCATAATATTGTCCTCAAGTACATCGCCCTTGTATAGACCCTCTATATACTCCTTCCAGCTTTCTGCTTTCCCTTCTTTGCTTAGAACTGGGTTTCCATCCGAGCTCTTGATATTCATACAAGTGGTTCTCTTATCTCCAAAGGTCTCTTTAATTTTCCTGTAGGCAGTTTCTATCTTACCCCTAGTGAGATAAGCCTCCACATCCTTACATTTGTCCTCTAGCCATCCCTGCTTAGCCATTTTGCACTTCCTGTCGATATCATTTTTGAGACGTTTGTATTCCTTTTTGCCTGCTTCATTTACTGCATTTTTATATTTTCTCCTTTCATCAATTAAATTCAATATTTCTTCTGTTACCCAAGGATTTCTACTAGCCCTCGTCCTTTTACCTACTTGATCCTCTGCTGCCTTCACTACTTCATCTCTCAAAGCTACCCATTCTTCTTCTACTGTATTTCTTTCCCCCATTCCTGTCAATTGTTCCCTTATGCTCTCCCTGAAACTCTGTACAACCTCTGGTTCTTTCAGTTTATCCAGGTCCCATCTCCTTAAATTCCCACCTTTTTGCAGTTTCTTCAGTTTTAATCTACAGGTCATAACCAATAGATTGTGGTCAGAGTCCACATCTGCCCCTGGAAATGTCTTACAATTTAAAACCTGGTTCCTAAATCTCTGTCTTACCATTATATAATCTATCTGATACCTTTTAGTATCTCCAGGGTTCTTCCATGCATACAACCTTCTTTCATGATTCTTAAACCAAGTGTTAGCTATGATTATGTTGTGCTCTGTGCAAAATTCTACCAGGCGGCTTCCTGTTTCATTTCTTAGCCCCAATCCATATTCACCTACTACGTTTCCTTCTCTCCCTTTTCCTACTACCGAATTCCAGTCAGCCATGGCTATTAAATTTTCATCTCCCTTCACTATCTGAATAATTTCTTTTATCTCATCATTCATTTCATCAATTTCTTCGTCATCTGCAGAGCTAGTTGGCATATAAACTTGTACTACTGTAGTAGGTGTGGGCTTCGTATCTATCTTGGCCACAATAATGCGTTCACTATGCTGTTTGTAGTAGCTTACCCGCATTCCTATTTTCCTATTCATTATTAAACCTACTCCTGCATTACCCCTATTTGATTTTGTGTTTATAACCCTGTAGTCACCTGACCAGAAGTCTTGTTCCTCCTGCCACCGAACTTCACTAATTCCCACTATATCTAACTTTAACCTCTCCATTTCCCTTTTTAAATTTTCTAACCTACCTGCCCGATTAAGGGATCTGACATTCCACGCTCCGATCCGTAGAACGCTAGTTTTCTTTCTCCTGATAACGACATCCTCTTGAGTAGTCCCCGCCCGGAGAACCGAATGGGGGACTATTTTACCTCCGGAATATTTTACCCAAGAGGACGCCATCATCATTTAATCATACAGTAAAGCTGCATGCCCTCGGGAAAAATTACGGCTGTAGTTTCCCCTTGCTTTCAGCCGTTCGCAGTAACAGCACAGCAAGGCCGTTTTGGCTATTGTTACAAGGCCAGATCAGTCAATCATCCAGACTGTTGCCCTTGCAACTACTGAAAAGGCTGCTGCCCCTCTTCAGGAACCACACGTTTGTCTGGCCTCTCTACAGATACCCCTCCGTTGTGGTTGCACCTACGGTACGGCTATCTGTATCGCTGAGGCACGCAAGCCTCCCCACCAACGGCAAGGTCCATGGTTCATGCTTAAAAATCGTTAAATATCAAGATCTGGTCACGTGATCGAAAAGCTCTGTTATTGGCTGATGCTGTGGTGACGTCACAGACTAGGAGTAAGACGAAGCTATACGTTTGTTATAGGAACGTTAGCCGAAGCTACGAGGCTTTTATGTACTCTTTTGCAAACAGTTTACTATTTAGTGATGGAAAACGCAATTACAACTTTTAAGTAACAATAGAAAGGAATTTTGTGAGTGCCGATAGTGCAAGCCTTGCGAAAGTTGATGCGTTTATGCTCTACCTATTTATGGCGGCGATATGTGCAACGACGGACATTCTTTTCCCTGCTCCTTGCAACGTCATTAAACTCACTCGAAACTTAAGGATCTGTAGAACTTTTGCAAATGGGTCCGTATATTATAACTAGATTGTCGACTATCAGTCATGAGCTATGAGCCAAAGTAAAATAAAATTATTCTTGAGGGAACTTACTGCTGATTTTCTCTGAAGAAGACATTCAGCAGAGATACTGTTTCCGGCAGGTGTTAAATGGCGCAACGGATACCGCATTCGACAGCAAATAAAAAGGTCACATGTTCGAATCCTGGAAGGATCATATACTTTTAAAAGTTTTACACGAAATACGAAAATAGCGTTAGAAAAAACTGATTGTAGCAGTTGTTGGAATTGTGTGATGTATTACATATAGCTTCCCATTAGTCTTAGTCTGAGAAATAGACAACAACTTTGCGAACAAACAATACATTTTTTTGGAAAGCATTGCTAGTAGTGAAGATTTCACCATATGCCCACAGTACAATGAGGTGAAAGACGACGAGGTTATACAGAGATATATAAAGCGTGTACAACATGCAGGTGACGCAAACGTAATGGCTGTGATGTTTGAGAGTATAAACTAACGTTAGCGTCTTTATGTAGGATGATGAAACTGCAAAAGTTTAAACAACAGGAATCCTAGCTGAACAGTACGAAGATAAAAACATTGTTTCTAATAAAGTAAAAAGCGTGTGGTCCTATTAACTAGAAAATTCCTTTTTGAACGTGACATGTGTGAACAGCGATTGCAAATGCAAGCGCGTGTAAACAGCAAGGGGCCGGCCGTAGTGGCCGAGCGGTTCTAGGCGCTACAGTCTGGAACCGCGCGACCGCTACGGTCGCAGGTTCGAATCCTGCCTCGGGCATGGATGTGTGTGATGTCCTTAGGTTAGTTAGGTTTAAGTAGTTCTAAGTTCTAGGGGACTGATGACCCCAGAACTTAAGTCCCATAGTGCTCAGAGCCATTTGAACCAAACAGCAAGGAAAACACAATAATATTCTGTTTCTGATCGGTGTGGTGAAGTTTTGTAACGGTAATTCGGTTTTCATATGAAAGGACTGGCGAGTCGTTTTACAAATAAGTTAAAATGTTCTTTCGGGTTAGATTCGCATCAGCGATATGTCGACATCATCATACAAAATTCGATAGCTTACCGCTCCAACAACTGATCTACCGATTAACTGACTTGTAGTTGAAGAAACGACAATTTTCACTAGGAGTTTAATTTCGTTGATGACGTTATCCTTTGTTGTAGCATTGGGAGCGCATATCTCGGAGGTAATTTAATGTTAACTTCACAGTGCAACAAATTTTTAATTAAGTCAGTGAATTTGTGCGTCGACGTGGTGGCAATTTGCCAGTACAGTGCAACCACATTTTACGCATCTTCTCATTCTCTGAAACTATCAAAAAGAACTTTTCAGGAGTTTTCATAGATGTATGTGTATAATATGGTACTACACACCATTTGTAACCCGTTTTCCAAAGCTTAAATTGCAAAACAAGACATCACTGTGAATTTGCATCATGACAGTAGGAGCAGCAAGCGAGCCAGTGATGTCACAGGCATCACATGACTCGAATGGAGCGTTTTAGCGGATTTTCAAATTATTAGAATTTCATTTCCTTTTTTGTAAAAGAGTACTGAAATTCAAGAGGAAAATAGCATCTTACGAACATAAAATGACACAATTAATCATTTAAGAAAATTTTCAGAAAACAGTCAAATACCCTATTCACAATCCATGCTGCATACACATAGGTCACATGGCTGTTAACTCTGTTTGTTGTCAATAGTCACTTGGTTGGCACATTTTCATTTTGGATACTACTCCCAACTGATGACATCCACTTCTCAAATCTGTGGTACAGAAATGCCGGCACTGCCCCAAGTTATCAATGGCCTTCATGATGTTGAGTATGGGGTATGTATCTGTTACTGCCTTACTATTATGATGACAGCCCGCCCAGATAGCTGAGTGGTCAGCGTGACGGATTGCCGTCCTACGGGCCCGAGTTCGATTCCCGGCTGCGTCGGGGATTTTTCTCTGCTCAGGGACTGGATGTTGCGCTGTCTTCATCATCATTTCATCCCCATCCGGCGCGCAGGTAGCCCAATGTAATAAGACCTGCACCAAGGCGGCCGGACCTGCCCCGCAAGGGGCCACCCGGCCAATGACGCCAAACGCTCATTTCCATTTCCATTAAGATGACAGTAATCGCAGAAGTACTTATACTTCTTAGAAACGTCTGTAGATTTCTTGGCATAATCACAATTCTAGCACCCCATGGACTATTGTTCTCTTATACTCGTATCATTCCATCTCCCTTCCGCCCCCGGTAGTGGAGTGGTCAGTGCGGCAGTATGTCAGTCCTAAGTCCTAAGGGCCCGGGTTCGATTCCCGGATGGGTCGGAGATTTTCTCCCCTCAGGGACTGGGTGTTGTATTGTCCTAATCATCATCATTTCATCTCCATAGGCGCGCAAGTCGCCGAAGTGGTATCACATCGAAGGACTTGCACCCGGCGAACGGTCTACCCGCTACCCGACGGGAGGCCCTAGTCACACGACATATATATATATACACACACACACACACACACACACACACATATATATATATATATATATATATATATATATATATATATATATATATATATATCCCACCTGTCAACTGCTGATTGACAAACTCCAGAATCGGTTGTAAATTTCGGGATACCAGATACAATTTCCTGTCGAATTTGGTGCTGTGTAATGGGCGTTGTTGGCAGTGGACCCAGAGGAAAAAGAAAATCTACACTGGCGAAGGCTTCCCTTACCTGGAATGTCTTCCCACTAAGCTCCAATACACATCGCTGAAGGTAAATTTTGTCGTGATGTTGATGCAAATAGTTCAACCCCAGGATCATGTTGCAATCCTCACTTACATGAGGCACTGCATGCAATCACTGCTTAAACTTAACTGCCTTCACTTGAATATCTATCTCTGCTGACTCCAATGGCCTTACATCATTATCTCCCACCCCACACCACCTCTAATGTGATGGATTTCATTGCCTCGAACCCAGTAGGTCTCTGCTCGGCCGGCCGGTGTGACCGAGCGGTTCTAGGCGCTACAGACTGGAACCGGGCGACCGCTACGGTCGCAGGCTCGAATCCTGTCTCGGGCATGGCTGTTTGTGATGTCCTTAGGTTAGTTATGTTTAAGTAGTTCTAAGTTCTAGGGGACTAATGACCTCAGGAGTTAAGTCCCATAGTGCTCAGAGCCATTTGAACCATTTTTTTCTCTGCTCACAACTGACATATGTGCCCCTGTGTCCAACAGAAACACACTTCTTGCTGCTCAGAACACCTGCTACTGCACATTTCACCTTCAGATATGTACTCATCGCATCGAAGTTTAACAGGAAAGCGTTTCGACAGACTTAGGGTTCCTTCTTGCATTTGTCAACTGGTTATTCTCTCCGTGTCCATCCCTATTACCTTTATCATATATCTGTAACTGATATATATGCTTCCTCTATATCACACAGGTTGGAGGCACTGCCTCTGCAGATGCCCTTAACACCCGCATCAGTAACACTTCACATTTGTGGAGAATACTCAATGCTTATCATGCACACTTGTCGACACATCAGTGTCTTCACATTCCATTTCCAACGTAACTGAAGAATGGAGATCCTTAGGAGCACTTGTCTGAACCCTTCTTGACATATCCGTGGTAAGTCTCTTAGTTGCAGAAACAACGAAACAAACATGCCAAATTTAAACAGACGCAAAATCCTCAAGATTAGCGATCTTTAACAGAACCTCGAAATTTAGTGCAGACTTCAATGCGAGATGCTTATAACAGATTCCACAACGAAACTTTATCTCTAAACTTGGCAGAAAATCCAAAGCGATTCTGGCCGTATGTGAAATATGGTAGCGGCAAGAAACAATCAATGCCTTCTCTGCACGATAGCAATGGAGATACCATCGAAGACAGTGCTGCCAACGCAGTTACTAAACACAGCCTTCACAAAAGAAGACGGAGTAAATATTCCAGAATTCGAATCGAGAACAGCTGCCAACATGAGTAACGTAGAAGTAAATATCCTCGGAGTAGTGAAGCAACTTAAATTACTTAATAAAAGCAAGTCTTCTGGTCCAGACTGTATATCAATTAGATTCCTTTCAGAGTTTGCTGATGCATTAGCTCCATACTTAACAATCATATACAACCGTTCGCTCGACGGAAAATCCGTACCCAAAGACTGGAAAATTGCACAGATCACACCAATATTCAAGAAAGGTAGTAGGAGTAATCCATTTAATTACAAGCCCATATCATTAACGTCGATATGCAGCAGTATTCTGGAACCTATATTGTGTTCGAACGTTATGAATTACCTCGAAGAAAACGGTCTATTAACATGCAGTCAACATGGGTTTAGAAAACATCGTTCTTGTGAAACACAACTAGCTCTTTATTCGCATGAAGTGTTGAGTGCTACTGACAAAGGGTTTCAGATCGATTCCGTATTTCTGGATTTCCCATAGGCTTTTGACACCGTACCACACAAGCGGCTTGTAGTGAAATTGCGTGCTTATGGAATATCGTCTCAGTTATGTGGCTGGATTTGTGACTTTCTGTCAGAGAGGTCAGTTCTTAGTAATTGACTGAGAGTCATCGAGTAAAACAGGAGTGATTTCTGGCGTTCCCCAAGGTAGTGTTATAGACCCTTTGCTGTTTCTTATCTATATAAACGATTTGGGAGACAATCTGAGCAGCCGTCTTAGGTTGTCCTGATGACGAAGACGGAGGTAGTGGATTGTTTTATTCGATATATCGTTAATAGTGGTAATTTTACTCCTGATGAAGATGGTGGCAACAGCTGTCGAATGCTCGAAATTTTTGTTTTAAATAACATTGATCATGGTTCTTTGCTCCAGACGACGATGGCGAATATACACGTCAAAAGCTCGAGTGTTTTGTCAAAAGATATTGACAGTGGTTTTGTAACTGTGACAAAAATGGCAGAAACAGCCATGAAAGCTCGTGTATTTCAGTCAAGACAACATTGACAGTGGTTTCTTGCTCCTGATGACGACAGAGAAATAGCTGTCGAAGAATCGAATATTCACTCCTGACGATGGTAGAGATGACCGCAGAAAGCACAAGTGTTATATTCGAAATGACATTGAGAGTGGATTTTTTTAAATTCCTGATGCTGCTGTGTAGGTAGCGATCGACTGCTCGTGTACTTTATTCAAAATGAATTTGACTGTGGCTTTTGGTAATGATATCGATGCCGGAGATAGTCATCAAAATCTCGAGCGTTTTATCTGAAATGAAGAGTTTATCCATCGAAAGCTCCAGTTTTTTATTCGAAATGTCGTGGATTGTAAAGCAAGAAGAGTCTATCTGACACTGGTCCTTACGATTGACAACGATGGCGGAGAGGGCTGTCGAAATCTCGAGTGTTTTATTCGACACAACAATGACAGTTTGTGGAAATGATATTGGTTTCTTAGTCCTGACGCAAGTGATAGGGATAGCTGTCCATAGCTGAAGTGTTTTATTTGAAACGACACTGAGAATGGTCTTTTACACTCGATGACGAAAGGTTGAGCTTTTTATTCGAAAATACGTGGTTTGCAAATGAAGAGTTTATCCGGGAGAAGAGACACATGGTATTTACTGTGCTGTCGATGATAGCAGACCGAGAAGTCGAAGGCTCGAGTGATTTATTTGAGATGAAATAGGCAGTAGGTTTTTACTCATGGCGACTGTGGTGGAGATTGCCATCGGAAGCTGGAATATTTTTTCGAAATGACACTGACAGTGGTTTTCTACTCTTGAAAACGATGTCGGAGATAGCTGTCGAAAGCTTGAGTGTTTTGTTCAATATGACATTGACAGTAGTTTTGCACCGCTAGCGGTAAAGGCAGAGATAGCCGATGACTGCTTGAGTGTCTTGTTCGAAATGCCATTGACAGTGGTTCTGTACTCGTGACAATAATGTCGGAGATAGCCATTGAAGTTTCCAGTGGTTTATCCGAACTGAGAATTGCTGTCGTTTTTTTATTCCTGACGATGATGTTACAGACAAACGTCGGAATCACGCGTGCTTTATTCTACACTATAGTAACAGTGTTTTTCTACAGCCTACGAAAATTTCGGAGATAGCCATAAAAGCTCGAGTTTTTTATTCGAAAAAACATTGACAGTGTTTCTTCCTCCTGGTGGCGATGGCGGAGATATCCATCTAAATCTCGAGTGTTTTATTCGAAATAACGCGGTTTGTAAACCAAGAAGAGTTTATCCAGGACACAATTGGCAGTAGTATTTACTCCTGACGATGGCGTCAGAAATAACCATCGAAAGCTCGAGTGTTTCATTTGAAATGACACGGCTTGTGAAACGAGAAGAGTTGATCAAGGACCCGTCAGACAGTGGTACTATTCGAAACGACACTGACAGCGGTTTTCTACTCCTGGCGAAGATCACAGATATACAGTTGAAAACTCGTGAGTTGTGCTTGAAACAACATTGACTGTGGTTTTATACACTATGATGGGTTAGATAGCCGTCAAAAGGTCGTTGGTTTTATTCTACACTAAATCGATAGCGGTTTTTTTTATACCTGACGACATTGACGGACATAGGTGTCGACAAATCGAGTGCCTTATTTGAAAAGACGTGGCTTGTGGCTTATAAACCAAAAACAGTGTCTGCAGATCACGGCTGTCAATGGTATTCACTCCTGACGATGATTGCAGATATAGCCATCTAAAGGTCGAGTGATTCATTTGAATCGACATTGAGAGTGGTGATGGCAAAGATGACTGCCGAATGTTTTATTTGAAATAACTTTGATAGTGGTTTTTTTTATATCAGATGACAATGGAATAGATAGTCGTCTAAAGCACTATTGTTTTATCTGTAATGACATTGACAGTGGTTTTTTACGACTGATATCGATGGCGGAGGTAGCTTCTGAAAACAAAAGCTTTTCATTAGAAACTTCATTGACAGTGCTATTTACTTCTGACGATGATGACAGAAATAGCAGTTGAAAGCTCAAGTGTTTCATTTTAAATGACACTGCATGTGAACTGTGAAGCTTTTGTCCGGGACCTGACAGACAGTGGGATATACTTCCGATGACGATGGCAGAGACAACCTTCGAAGGTTCCCGTGTTTTATTCAAAATGACATGGCTTGTAAGCTGAGAAGAGTTTATTCAGGACAAGACTGTTAGTGGTATTTACTCCTTACAATGTTCTTGGAAGTAGTCGTCAAAATCTCGAGAGTTTTACTCGAAATAATTTGACTGTGGTTCTTTGGCCCTGATGACGATTGTGATGATAGCTGTTGAAAGCTTGTGTGTTTTATTCGAAAAACATTGAAGTGATGTTTTACTCTTGACAGTGATGCCAGAGTTAGCTCTCGAAAGCTTGAATATTTTATTCAAAGCGACATTGACAGTGGTTTTTTACTCTTGATGTCAATGGTGGAGATAGCAGTCGAAGGTTCGAGTGTATTATTCGAAATGACGTTCACAGCGGTTATTTACTCCTGACGACGATGGCAGGGATAACCGTCAAAAGATCGAGGTTTTTCTTCAAAATGACTTTGACACTGGTTTTATTTATTTCTAATGACAATGGCTGTAATAACCGTCGAAAGCTCAAATGTTTTATTGCAAATGACATTCAGAGAGGTTTTTTACTGCCTGATACTGGTGACAGAGTAGCCATCCAAAACGGTAATGTTTTACTCTAAACGACAAAACAGTGATATTTACTCCTGACTATGATCGCAGAAATAGCCGTCGATGGCTCGTGTTTATTTTAAGTGATACAGCTTGAGAGCTGAGAAGATTTTATCGATAATCCGACTGACAGTGGTATATATGTCTGATGACGATGTTGGAGATAGTCTTCGAATATTTGGTTTTTTTTAAATGAATTGACAGTCGTTTTTTATTCCAAAGGTCACTGGCAGAGATGGCAGTTATTCCAAACGACATTGACAGAGGTTTTATTACTTCTGTCGACATAGGTGAAGGCAGATTTTGACTTATGGGGAGGGAGGGATTCAACAAAAGGACATTCTAAAAAAGTGGACTTGTAACAGAACACAAAACGGCGCTACACACAAACACACACACACACACACACACACACACACACACACATACACACATACACACACACACACACACACACAATTGTGGATCATTTAGCAAATAAATTACAACATTCGTCATCAAGCAGAAATCAGTTAGTAGACATCTTTTCTCGATGGGAGCTCCGTGGAGAAGTGTTTTTACGTAATAGTAAACGATTTTTATGGATGACGGTGAACATTTCCTCATACTTGTCGGCAAACCACGTCTTTCTAGCATGTGCTTTAGTTTCAAACAATAACGAGTTAGTGAGCGGAGGGAAGAGCACAATGACCGTCACGACGGTAGGAGAAGTACGTGGAAAAGAATTTCCATCTTGCTCAGTACTGACAACACGCACGTGGTTTCCACTTCGGAGATCCATCGATCGGCTGCTATGGTAGAAGTAAGGAAGTAAGTTTAGTGTTTTACGTCTCGTCCACAGATAAGGTCATTAGAGATGGACCATTGTTCGGATTATTTAATATTGGAGGTGAAGGAAGCGGTGTGCCATTTTCAAGGAACCATCCCGGCATTCGTCTACAGTGAACATGGAAACCCCAAATCTGGACGGCTGGCTCTGGGGTTGAACCTGTGTGTCTTGAATGCGAGTCTAATTCGTTAGGCACTACGTGCCACACTCTGTGCTATGGTGGAAATAGCAGACGAAAATTATTTGGTTTCATGAAAGCACAGTATAGGAACATTTATGCTCAAATGTGATGCTTATTAACAGTAATTAATAGAAATTAAGGCATATTGTAAGAGTGTTGCCGACACATAAGCCTCCTGATTTCAACTACAGCCTGTAAAAGATTACTCGGCAGTTTCGCTCCCTTTTTCCGATCGGTACTTGTCGGCAGAAGTCGGAAATCATCATGATGTTTGTTGAGATCCCTGCCAGCCTTAGTAATCAACTGAATAATTGGTAGTGTTAAAAGTAGTAGGGCACTAGTTTGGTTTCGGAATAGTTAAACAAATTATGGTCAATTAAGTTAATTAAGATTGATGAGATTTTAACTGATTTGTTCTTGACCTTGGCTTTGACGTCGAGTTTAAATTAGATTTACGACCCTAGGGGAGAGAGGGGAGGTACCCATCCCCTCACACACCCTTGGAGGCCCCATCCCCTTGGAGACCCCACCCCCATGATGATGTCGACAGTCAAATGGTTCAAATGGCTCTGAGCAGTATGGGACTTAACATCTGAGGTCATTAGTCCCCTAAAACTTAGAACTAGTTAATCCTAACTAACCTAAGGACATCACACACATCCATGCCCGAGGCATGGCATTCGCGCGGTTAGGGACTGAAGTGCATAGAACCGCTCGGCCACTGCGGCCAGCATGTCGACAGTCATTTTAATATTAGCGTAGAGCGCATGTTGTACTCTAAGAGCAGCAGCAGCAGCAGCAGCAGCCATTTTGTACTATACCATTACTCCAGGTATTGCAGCTCTGATTATACATGCGTGATATCTTTTGTATTAGAATAGAGCACTTGTGCTACTTTAAGAGCTGGCGTTATTTTATACTGATATTAATAGAGAGAGCAGCTCTAATTGTATAACAGTATGCATAAAATCATACTTCCTCTCTCTCTCTCTCTCTCTCTCTCTCTCTCTCTCTCTATAGTGTAAATGATCAGAGTTTCTGTTTTTCTAAATACTAACAAGGATATATAAAAAATAACTTTCGGTTTATTGACAACATATACAGGGTGTTTCAGTAAAAGTGTTTGCCTCTGTAACTTGCAAAGTAATGGGTGACAGGAAAACTTACTGTGGTAGATCAACATTAGAAACGTTACACTTTCTGTGGAGCTATGAAGATAGTTTACTGTGTTATCTTCCAAAGTGTTACAGCAAAGAGATACAATTTTTAAATGGAATAATAATTGTTTCTATCATGCACTGGAATCATTGAAACCAGCTGTGTACAGATCATCACATTTAATTTGAGAATACAACACTTCAAAGTTTCAGGGGCGGATACCACACGCTGTACATAACGTAATGCGCCTTCTAAAGATGATAACGGAGGTGTCACGGGGCGACAAGCTTCCTCAATGCGGTGTTAGACTGCCGATTGTTGCTGCACACGGGTGTATACGCGACAGGTCGAATCACAGAAGCAAACGGAGTTCAGTGTGTCGTGGTTACCGACGTCGGCTGAAAATGGCGTATAGGTGCAATGGGTACGTTGACATGTTGCTGATGCTTGGCGAACGCCGAAATGATGCTGCTGAAGCAGCCAAGGCGTATTCCGTGAGATATCCTAGAAGAAGAGCTCTGGCAGCCATTACATTCTTACGTGCTGAACAGTGCCTGGGACACAGGCAGCTTGGGAAGACACAGCAGTAACAGACGAAGACATGCAAGACGTGAGTATCGTTCTAAACTACTTCACAAGTACACTGTCAGGTGAGGTTTATCGGGGTTTTATAGTCGACAGTCTGGATGCTCTCCTTGAACATGTGTGTCTAGACATCACAGTCCATGTGTGCATGCAGTATAATGATCACCCAGCCCGTTCTGCGCATGCTGCTGTGGAGGACCTGAACAACAGATTACTTGGAAGATGGTTGGGGCGCCGTGGTCCTCATGAATGGACTGCCCCAGTAGACTTCTTTTTTTGGAGATATTTAAAGAATCGTGTTTATGCCACTGAGCTCACAGCCCCAGAATATCTAAAACGGCATATTGGGGAATCATGTCGCACCGTGCGACCGGCGATGTTACATCTTGTCTGCATGTCCTTTGGAAGGCCCATAGCGTTGTGCATTCGGGAACATGGACACACATTTGAATACCTCATTCTGCCGCCAGAACATCCATCGCCACACAGTCACATATTATGTACAGCGCGTGGTATCGACCACTGAACCTTTGAAGGGTTTTTATGTGCCAAACTAAAAGTGATAACAATGTGACTTAAATTGTTTTGTACAGAGTTGATTTCAATGACTCCAGTGTATAATGAAAGCTACTATTGTTCCAGTTAAAAAACTATATCTGTTTGCTGTAAGTCTTTGGAAAATAACACAATAAACTACGTTCGTAGGACCGCACAGAGTGAAACGTTGACTTACACAATAAATTTTCAAGTCACCTATTACTTTGTAAGTTTAACTGAAACACCTTGTATATAATTTACTGACTTTTTATGATAAATGTTTTAACATTTTTTAAACAGTAACATTTTAAATTTTTTTTAACATCTTTAACATTTTTGAAAGTTTTTTGAATTTAAAAAAAACTATTTTTTCAAAATGTGTACAGCAGAGATAAAAATTGTTTTCAAACTATGTACAACAGATGAATCTGTTTTAAAAAATTGTTTTTGAAATTGTATATAGCAGAAATACTAGCACAGATACATTTTTAAACACTAGGTAAATATATTTGCTGACTCCCTCAGCAGTAGCAGCAGCAGCAGCAGGTGAAACAGTTGACGGAAGAAGAAAAAGAGACCTCAGTCTTGTGTACACAGTACACATAATAATAAACAGGTTTATTGTTTTAGATGTGCATGTACATACACAGAGAGATTGTAATATAGAGATAGCGAGTGAAATCTATGACAAACGCTTCATTTCACTATTCCCCCATACACGGAGCGTCTCACCTAACTCTGCCATCTCAAATACCTCTGGAACAACAATAGATATTCAAAAAGGGTTTAATCAGCATGAACGTACGGCAGGGACTTAGGAAACCAAGTACTACGTGAAATTTTAAAACGTAAAAAAATACTATTTTCAACACAAACTTGTGTATTTTTAAATGGAAATCCCTGTTATTTCGTATGCAATCAATAACATGAAAAATCACAAAAATAATGGCATTGGTTGCATCGCAATACGTCAATTATATCCCGAGAAATTGCGAAGCGAAATTGACGCTTGCAATAAATGAAGCACACAGCTAGCGCACGTCCTGAGACTCAAGCGTGCATCTCACGCTGCCTTTGTCAGGGGCTCACAATGGGAAGGTATGCACAATCCACAAAAATAAACAAGTAACACGTCCAACGCAAAGTTACGTTTTTGAAATTGTAAATGTATGTTTATTCTAGCCAAATGACAACTAGAGCTACAATTAGAGATAACACACTTGAACTCACTTTGTTAAACATATTTAGTAGTGCCCTGTCGCCCTCAGAAACTGTATTATTGTGCATTACATCCAGCGTAGAAAATACATCCACATCTTGACGAATGAAACTGTGTCAAGGCATCATATGTTCGAAGTGCCCTCCGTTTGCATCAATACACGTTTGAAGACGGGTAACGAGAAAGTGTTGCACAGATTGTAGAGTTTCTACAGATATTGCCACGCACGGTGCAGTAATTACGATGTTGCATATCCTCTACTGCCGTTGGGGGGTTCTTGATACACTCTGTCTTTCACTGCGCCCCAGAGAAAAAAGTCTAATGGCGTCAAGTCGGGGGGACCGTGCTGGCCATGGCACAGTACCCCCCGCCCCATCCACCTATTTGATTTGGAAATGTCACATCTAGAACGTCTCTGGCAACTTTTGCATTGCGTGCGGGACATCCATCATGTTGAAATCACATTGATAGACGAGTTTCCAATTATAGAGCCTCCATGAGGACCGCTATTGTGTGTTGAAGAAATGATGCATATCGCTGTCCATTCAATGTTCTGCGGTAAAAATGGGGACCTACAATACAGTTAGCAATGATACCGTACCAAACACTGACACTCCACTGTCGTTGATGAGCAACTTGGCGAATCCAGTGGGGATTTTGCACGGACCAGTAGTGCATGTTACGCAGATTCACATTACCATGATTTGTAAATCAAGCCTCGTCCGTAAACAACGTATTGCTTAGGAATACTGGATTACCTTGCAACTGCTGATGTGCAAAATGACAGAATGCAATGCGGCGTTCAAAGTCATTCCCGTACAGTTCTTGGAGCAGTGAGATATGGAACGGATGAAGCCGATGACGATGCAAGATTCCGCACACACTACTGTGGCTCATTCCTACACCTCGTGCAATTTCTCGTACAGCCACCCGTGGATTGTGCGCTACAGCAGCCAGAACAGCAGTTTCGTTTCCATTGCCAGTCGCTGGCGTTGTACGTCAACGTTTTGTGGCAGCCCAGCTTCCTGTTTCCGTGAATGTCTTGAAGATGTTGCCAATGGTTCGACGTGACGGACACCGCCGATCTGGGTAGCGTTCAGCATACAGTGTCACAGCTGCGGTTGCATTTCTGTGACATTCGCCATAAATTAAAATAATATCTAGTTTTTCTTCGTTACTGAAGGTCGGCGTATCGACTAGATGATGGCAAATGTAACAAGCCACAAGAAAACAGGTTTTGATGTGGCAACATATGTGAATTACGTTACACATGCGATGCATTACGTCAGAAACTGTGACGCCGTTGCTATCCTTTATGAGTCACATATTTCAGAACTTATGAGGTTTAGAAACGTGAAACCAAGCGTGTTACCACTAATTGTACCTTTAGTTGTCATTTCGCAACAATAAACATTATGCGCAGGACATCCATCATTCTGATACCGCATTATTTGACACATTATAAGAGGTGGACCGGTTCAAGTAAGGCACAGCTCATGAAGGGGCTAAACTATCCTCCCTTTAGGAGTGTCATCAATGATATGTGGGCCAATGATGTTACATTAACACTCCACTGACGTAGTACGTCAATCACATCACGATTGACGGCAGCCTGAAGTGCACCCTTGATTCTCAGGACATGTGCTAGCTGTGTGCTTCATTCATTTCAAGCGTCAACTTCGCTTCGCAATTTCTCGGGATGTAATCGACATATTGCGATGCAACCAACGCCCTTATTTTTGTGATTTTTCATGCTAATGATCGTATACGAAATAATAGGGGGTGTCTATTTAGAAACACACAAGTTTGTGTTGAAAACAGTATTTGTTTACGTTTTAAAATTTCGCATAGTATTTGGTTTCCTAAGCCCCTGCCGTACGTTCATGCTGGTGAAAGCCGTTTTTTAATATCTATTGTTGTTCTAGAGATTTTTGAGGTAGCAGAGTTAGGTGAGGCACACTGTATATTTACACGTAATCACTAGAAAGGGAGAGAATAGCGCCCATACAGCAGAGTCCCTAAACAGTTCATACAGATGAAAAGCTTGTTGCATATATCTTTTCCCGCAATCTCATAGACTCCACAATCAATGACCCACCCGCCTCGTTCTTCATTAAGCCGATAACATTCTTGTTCAGGGATATTATTCAATAAGAATTATCGACAGCATATCAGGATGTGTCAGATGCGTTGGGATTGCACCTAATTACCTCATGTGGGTCACAGACTTTCACCCAGTAGATGAAACTCACTGTATCCCAAACTCATAGTGGAAGTGGTACATATTGTAGTTTTTTGAGGTCCAGGATACACATACTGATATATGCAGGCTTCGCGAACTTCACTACAACCTTAGCAATCTCCACAGCCACTAGGCCTTTCTTGAAAATTGTGACCCGTCAAAAGTTTGGTCTGAAAATATAATCTACTGCACCACAAGGCCGATCTCAACAGCAAAATAAAGTATCATAGTGTTATTGTCTAATATTCTCCATGGTCTTCCAAAAACTGAGTCGTTCATTAGCTTTAAAAAATCTTTCTCAAAATCGCATGTCGAGAGAGCCCTCTTTCGGGTGTTTAAATCACTGTACTTCCTCAGCCAGCAAGACTACTTGAAGGATACAGCGTGGATGACTCTAACAAGCCTTATAGCCAAACTGAGACGTTGCTGGAGGTTTTATAGCGAATTACAAATCGCTGCTTATCCACCAGCGTTGTCATCGACTTAGGTATGGACCCATTATGCGGGACTAGCTGCTCAGGGCATAATGGCAAATCACTGTGCACGTCATGCAAAGTGGAGGAATTCGCCTGATCGTTCGTGGGTTATTTGCCATGGCATACCTGTGCACGCGCTGACAAAGTACCCCGCAAATCCCACGTTCGAAAAAGAGCAGCATGTCAGGGTCCGTCAGAAGTTCGATCCTGACATGTGTCTTTTTAAGCATGGCGTCCTACGACAGCCTCAAGGTGGTTCAATAGAAGGCAGGGTCCAGAGAGTACAACCATGCATACACTCCTGAACTTTTCGAAGATGTCCGCAAGCAGATAAACGTCAGTCTTCATGTAGAGTCGGGCATTTTCACCTGAGTTTGGATCTGCCAAACATTCATCGTCTGCACATAATCTGTATCCGTAATGGAGAACTGGTGAGTCGACTGGCGAATATGGGACACCGTCGTTTTATTGAGTCTTTCCATACTACCCAGATATTCGTAAAGAGAGACTCTTTTCTTCGTCACTAGCTGAAACTGTACATCAGGGTATGCTGCACAGGTAATGTGCAAATCCGTCTGATGCACTGTATCAGACAGATTCTGAAGGGAAACAGGCATGAATCGAGCAGAATGCAGGAATCTGAGCTTAATTCTTGGGGTGACCCGCTTGGAGAACTAGATGTACATCTCGATCGACTCATGAATGATACTAACATTGTCGTTCTCCATGCCAATCGCACCCAAGTATGAATGCTCAACAAGAAAATGAGCATCATATCCAATCAAATTATGAAAAAATACACGTTGTGCCATAGCAATTTGTGCTTCAGATTGCATTTGTTGTGAGCAACTCTGAGGAACTTCCCTGCCAGATGACAGTGGTCCCTACGGAGAGTTTCCAGTTTTCTGTCTAATGGATGATCACAAATATGGCATTTAACCACCTGTTTTTATAGTGCATCATTGTTTGACGATCTGATCATTTATATGGTGTATGATTCTAGCAATTCCACAAATTCGTTGAATGTCATATCACCTCTCATATAAGATTGGTAAATATGCTGTAAATTCATGTTGTCCTGCTGAAAGCTATAATAAGGTTCACATTATCCCTAACCAACAGCTTCTGAATCCGTGTATATATCTGACTCAGGCAAAAGATATCACATTTTATATGATGTCTAAAACAGAAACATGCCCATATTGGGTTCTGGTTTTCAACGCCTACACCGCAAATATGGACACACTGTTTGACTTAATCTTCTCAAAAGCTGGAGTGTCGCTACTGTCACTAAATGTCTGTAGGATACACCATCAATCCATGCAAAATTTCCTGCAGCAACTGGTACTTGGGCTGAAATCGCGTTTTTCGAAAATACGTATATGTGCTCGAAGCGAACGCCTTCAAGGTGGGTTAGCAGTGATAAAACAACGTTAGTCTTACCACAGTCTTACAGTCCAATTACCATCCCCATTATATTTTCAGGGAATAGTGAACCATTCTTCTTCTTCCTGTTCCAGCTGGCAGTCTCGCTGCAGGACCAGTCGGTTACTGGAAACCGTTTTTCTTATGAGGTTACTTCATTTACACAGGCATGTCGTCAACTAACGTGATACTAGCCTGTCGTGCGTCGAAATTTTCCTGAAAGTTTAGCATTTTTCGACTTTGCGCCTCTCTGGAGGAATCTGCGGTTGTGTAGAATCGCTTTGCCAGAGAGGCTTGTGGTGCGAATGTGGTCCGCGAGGCGGTGTGTGACGCGCAGCGACGGACAGGAGTCTTGAGTTAGCAGCAGCACGAGGAAGGTGGCGAGCGGGGCCCTGTGCGGGAAGAAGTCCACGTATGTTCTGGAGAACGATTTGGCCGCACCTGGAGTGATAGCGCGGTCTAGTTGTAGTTGAGAGTCGTTGTTTGGGAAGCTGTAATTCGGAAAGAAGCTCCCTTTTTGCGTGCAAGAGCGCTTCATTTGCACAATACTGGTGTTGCCCGAAGGAGATAGGCAGTTAAAGCAACGGTCAGAGGTCTGTACAGTCGTTACTATTCTGTCACTGCACCGTGGATGCATTGGCGCGAGAAAACTGGATAACTCCACGCGAAACTGAGTAACTTTGTTACTGAGTACTTGCCCATCTGTGTGTTTTAGGTTGTTCTTGTTGCAAAATTGTAATTGACTTTGCCGTTGTGGGGTGCCATTAATTCCACTATTTCGTGACTATTTGTTAGTTTTAACTGTTCATATTACAAGGTTGTCACTGAGTTTTCCCTGGTGCGGCTACCTATTTGCAAGTATGTATGGGACCAGTGGTAACTGATTTATGTTTCAGGTCTGATCACGACAATTTAATGATGTGTGTAATGTATTGCCAGGAAGCGTGAGCAGGTCTGACGTGTGAAATACAATAAGATTGCACTATTACGGCTCTATAAACCCACTGAAGTAGCAGCGGATGAATTTTAATGCTGCAGATTTGTTCTTGAGTTAAGTAATTACCTTTTGTAACTCAACAGTTCACATCTTTAAATTTGGTGTTCATCTGAAGGAGTTTTGCAACAAACCGTGTTTTGAAATTGTTCAGTACTCCTGTACAGTAAATAAGCAAATTTTAAACCGTGGAATGAGAAAAACTGGTGTGTACAAAACTTGTGATATGATGGTCCGGCTGTAATTTGTTGTGTATTTCAAGTGCCTCTGTTAAATTGGATTTATCTGAATTCTGTTTTTAGATTTGAATTGCTGTCAGTTTGTTAATGCAAATTTTTTTGAAGGCTACTACATGCATTTTAAAAATAGTTTTGAGTGTATTTTTCACTAGTGTATCACCGATATTGTACTCTTGATGTTGGATCAGTGTCAATATTATTAATTAAGAGTAAGCCTTGTAAAGGGTACCCTTAAAAAATATAAAGGGGTCGAACATTATGTTTTCTAATAACTCATGAGTAGGAACTGTCAGTTAATGAATTTATTTTGAAGGATGTCTAAATTCATATTAGCCCAGCACCTAACCACTCCTTTATAACTCCTGCCACACCAAACAGCATGCAGTGGTTTTTATAGGGAGTGAAAATAAGTGGATTTCATATGTCTGAGAGACAGGCAAAAAGGAATACAAACGTCTCAAAAATGGGATCGAAAGGAAGCGCAAAATGGCTAAGCAGGGATGGGTAGAGGACAAATGTAAGGATGTAGAGGCATATCTCAATAGCGGTAAGATATATACTGCCTACAGGAAAATTAAAGATACCTTTGGAGAAAAGAGAACCACTTGTATGAATATCAAGAGCTCAGATGGAAACCCGGTTCTAAGCAAAGAAGGGAAAGCAGAAAGCTGGAAGGAGTATATAGAGGGTATATACAAGGGCGATGTACTTGAGGACAATATTATGGAAATGGTAGAGGATGTAGGTGAAGATAAAATGAGAGATATGACACTGCGTGAAGAGTTTGACAGAGCACTGAAAGACTTGTCGAAACAAGGCCCTGGGCGTAGGCCTAGACAACATTTCATTAGAACTACTGATAGCCTTGCGAGAGCTAGCTCTGACAAAACTCTATCATCTGATGAGCGAGATGTATGAGACAGGCGAAATACCCTCAGACTTCAAGAAGAATATAGTAATTCCTATCCCAAAGAAGGTGTTGACAGATGTGAAAATTACCGAACTATCAGTTTAATAAGGCACTGCTGCAAAATACTAACGCGAATTCTTCACAGACGAATGGAAAAACTGTTAGAAGCCGACCTTGGGGAAGATCAGTTTGGATTCTGTAGAAATGCTGGAACACGTGAGGCAATACTGACCCTACGACTTATCTTAGAAGATAGATTAAGGAAATGGAAACGTACGTTTCTAGCATTTGTAGATTTAGAGAAACCTTTTGACAATGTTGACTGGAATACTCTCTCTCAAATTCTGAAGGTAGCAGGGGTAAAATACAGGGAGCGAAAGGCTATTTACAATTTGTACAGAAACCAGATGGCAGTTATAAGAGTCGAGGGGCATGAAAGGCAAGCAGTGGTTGGGAAGGGAGTGAGACAGGGTTGTAGCCTATCCCCGATGTTATTCAATCTGTATATTATGCAAGCAGTAAAGGAAACAAAAGAAAAATTCGGAGTAGGAATTGAAAACCATGGAAAAGAAATAAAAACTTTGAGGTTTGCCGACGACATTGTAATTCTGTCAGATACAGCAAAGGAACTGGAAGGGCAGTCGAACTAAATGGACAGTGTCTTGAAAGGAGGATGCAAGATGAACATCAACAAAAGCAAAACGAGGATAATGGAATGTAGCGGAATTAAATCGGGTGACATTGCGGGAATTAGATTAGGAAATGAGAGGCTTAAAGTAGTAAATGAGTTTTGCTATTTGGGGAGCAAAATAACTGATGATGGTCGAAGTAGACAGGATATAAAATGTGTGGCAATGGCAAGGAAAGCGTTTCTGAAGAAGAGAAATTTGTTAACATCGAGTATAGAATCAAGTGTCAGGAAGTCGTTTCTGAAAGTATTTGTATGGAGTGTAGCCATGTATGGAAGTGAAACATGGACGATAAATAGTTTGGACATGAAGAGAATAAAAGCTTTCGAAATGTGGTGCTACAGAAGAAGGCTGAAGATTAAATAGGTAGATCACATAACTAGTGAGGAGGTATTGAATAGAATTGGGGAGAAGAGAAATTTGTGGCAGAATTTGACTAGAAGTAGGGATCGGTTGGTAGGACATGTTCTGAGGCATCATGGAATCACCAATTTAGCATTGGAAGGCAGCGTGGAGGGTAAAAATCATAGAGGGAGGCCAAGAGATGAATACACTAAGCTGATTCAGAAGGATGTAGGTTGCAGTAGGTATTGGGAGATGAAGAAGCTTGCACAGGATAGAGTAGCATGGAGAGCTGCATCAAACCAGTCTCATGACTGAAGACCACCACCACCACAACAACAACAACAACGATAGACGTTATTTTATCTAACTGCAAGCACACCCACATATAGACTGAAATATAAGCAGGTAAACATTCATATGTTGCTCCGTAGCACTGTATGGTGTGATTGGTTCAAGCATTTCATCCTCCTCCTGTTCTGAATAACGGGTAGAGTCAGAGTTGGACGATGCTTCCTGGAAGAGGCGATGATTTTCTTTTTTTCTTTTTGCCAATGCCAACAGCTTGCTCCATAACCGCTCATAGAACCAGTAGACAACGAGTTGCCACTTCTGTCTGCGCATAAGTTCTTCATCCATCGCGTAACTAGCACACATTTGATTTCTTAAAGTATCCACCTGTTGGTAAATACTTTCTGTCCCATTAAATATCCTTATCTCCCCCTTGAAGTCAGCTGCTGATACCTGTACGAGCTGACATTATTTTGTGCTGCTATTAATAGGGGGGGGGGGGGCAGTTCTTCTTGTACATGTTGTATATGAATGAAATCATACTTGCTCTCTCTCTCTCTCTCTCTCTGCAGTATAAATGATCAAGGAGTCCTTTTTTGTGAATAATAACAAGAATAAATAAAAAATAACTTTTGGTTATCGAAAAAATATAGAGAATTTAATAATGTCTTTTAAAGACTGTGTAAAGTTTAAAAAAACAATGTTAAAATTTTTTTCAAAAAATAACAATAAATTGTATATATATTGTCAAACCATAAGCCATTTTTATATATCGTTGTTATTAGTAAAAGAAACCTTACATTTACACTATACACAGAGAGAGAGCAAGTATGGATTCCTTTTTTTGTGAATAATAACAAGAATAAATAAAAAATAACTTTTGGTTATCGAAAAAATATAGAGAATTTAATAATGTCTTTTAAAAACTGTGTAAAGTTTAAAAAAAACAATGTTAAATTTTTTTAAAAAAAAACAATAAATTGTATATATATTGTCAAACTATAAGCCATTTTTATATATCGTTGTTATTAGTAAAAGAAACCTTACATTTACACTATACACAGAGAGAGAGAGCAAGTATGATTTCATGCACGTACAGTTAGAGCTGCTCCCTCTATTAATACCAGTACAAGCTAATGTCAGATCTTAGTATAACGCAAGTGTTCTGTGCTAACATACAATGATTTCACGCATGTATAATCAGAGCTGCAATACCTGGAGTAATGGTACAGTATAAAATGGCTGCCACTGCTGCTCTTAGAGTAGCACAAGTGCTCTATGCTAGTATAGAATGGCTGTTGACATCAATGGGGCGGTGCCCCCAACGGGGTGGGGACTCCAAGTGGGGTGGCGTCTTCCCCTCCCCTCCCATAGGGTCATAAACCTCAATTAAACGCGACATCAATGCCAAAGTAAAAGTCAAGGACAAATCAATCAAAACCACATCAATCTTAATCAACTTAATTGACCTTAATTGGTTTAAATGTTTCAGAAACTGTACTGGACCCTCCTCAGGATTAACTTAATTTCATCCTCATACTGCAAACAAACACCACATAACATGCTTTCACGAAACAATGTTACTTCCATGTCTTCTCCGCTACATCATAAAATGCTTTTATTCACCTTTCGATGAACACTGTTTCAAGTAAGTATCATCATTAATCAGTTTCATGGGAATCGTGTGATAAATGACAGTCAATTTTTCCCTTTCTATTCAGTGGTTTTTTCGAATGTTCATGCTTGTTGTTTCATTCATTTATCAGTATTATGGAAATCGCGTGATTGATGACTGTCAATTTTTTTCTTTCCATTCAGTGGTTTTTTTCCAATGTTCATACTTGTGTTTTCGTTAATTTATGAATACAATCACTCTTTCTGTTTTGTTGCTCCACTATCGTAAATGCGTGCTTTTTGCCGGGCCTTTTATTGACCACTGTTAAATATCGTAGACAGCAAGTGCACATTGTTCAGTTACCTTCGTCAGTGGAAGTCAGCATGACGTCTGAATGTTTTCTTTATGGTGAAAGTATTATAGAAGGAGTAGATCTGACACAGTGAAGGGAAAAGGCATACATAAGTTCATCAAGAGGATTAAGACGAGAAAGGATGGTAAACATGTTATTTTCACGAACTGTACTGCTGCTGTTGTTCCCGTGAAGTGCAGGAAATCCTTCTAGAAGGATCATTATGTTATAACGGGTGCGTCGGAAAATGAAGTTGCACATCTGCAGATCGTCATTTCAAAAATTTTACCTTAAAAGAAACTGTTTATTTTGTAGGTAAGACGCAACACAGAATTACACGAAAAATTTTGTGAAGAAACATATTAAGGAAAAAAGTCGGTATTGCCGTTATAAAGGTATTTTATAAATCATTAATAGAAATGGTGACATAACGGAATAACGACTGGGGCGCCCAATCAAAATTTAGAGTGCGGCACATCGAAAATATTCTTGTTGTTGTTGGTAGATACCATGTTAATTAGCTGAAATTTTTTTCAAATCTGATGTTGCAGCACACGACCAAACGATGATGAGGTATCTGTCTAGGTGAATTTCATTGGTGAGCAATTAGAAACAAATGAAGATGAATGACAATTCGCACTCTAAGACATTCTGAAGAATTATAATGGATACTTCCCGAAGAACGAGACGATACAGATACGGCTGTTCTAGAAGTTCTATGAAAATTTGTAATTCGTTGGAAAAATAAATCAGCACAATCAAATCATGATAAGCTTTCGGAACAAAAGCTATTCCATCTTTTCCGAAACCTTGTATGAGGCCAGAAGCAAATTACCAACAAGAGGAATGCATCTGAACTAGCGATTCTACTGCTGTAATTCTGGAGTGCATTAGACCAGGAAGTGCAAACGCATCTTCCTTCAGAAATGTTCCGAGATAAAGTTGAAAGTGCCATCCAGAATCAACGAAATTGCTTCTTAGAATGAGCATTTGCCCGAAAAAGAAAGGAGACCGTTGAAATCTAAAGACGACAATCGACTGCCTTTCACATACTGTTATTTCAGACCGGTATTGTCTGGTGAAACGTTGTTGTGATGCCTCGTGTAAGGAGGAGAAATGCGTACCATCACGTTTCCGACTTTGATAAAGGTCAGATTGTAACATATCGCGATTGCGGTTTATCGTATCGCGGATTGCGGCTTATCGTATCGCGACGTTGCTACTCGCGTTGGTCGAGATCCAATGACTGTTAGCATAATATGGAATCGGTGGGTTCAGGAGGGTAATACGGAACGCCGTGCTGGATCCCAACGGCCTCGTATCACTAGCAATCGAGATGACACGCATCTTATCCGCATGGCTGTAACGGATCGTGCACCACGTCTCGATCCCAGGGTCAACAGATGGGGACGTTTGCAAGACAGCAACCATCTGCACGAACAGTTCGACAACGTTTGCAGCAGCATGGACTATCAGCTCGGAGACCATGGCTGTGGTTACCCTTGACGCTGCATCACAGACAGGAGTGCCTGCGATGGTGTACTCAACGACGAGCCTGGGAGCACGAATGGCAAAACGTCATTTTTTTGGATGAATCTAGGTTCTGTTTACAGCATCATGATGGTCGCATCCGTGTTTGGCGACATCGCGGTGAACGCACATTGGAAGCGTGTATTCGTCATCGCCATACTGGCGTATCACCCGGCGTGATGGTATGGGGTGCCATTGGTTACACGTCTCGGTCACCTCTTGTTCGCGTTGTCGGCACTTTGAACAGTGGACGTTACATTTCAGATGTTTTACGACCCGCGGCTCTACCCTTCATTCGATCCCTGCGAAACCCTACATTTCGGCAGGATAATGCACGACCGCATGTTGCAGGTCCTGTACGGGCCTTTCTGGATACAGAAAATGTTCGACTGCTGCCCTGGCCAGCACATTCTCCAGATCTCTCACCAATTGAAAACGTCTGGTCAATGGTGGCCGAGCAACTGGCTCGTCGCAAATGAACTGAGGTATCGTGTTGAAGCTGCATGGGCAGCTGTACCTGTGCACGCCATCCAAGCTCTGTTTGACTCAATGCCCAGGCGTATCAAGGCCGTTATTACGGCCAGAGGTGGTTGTTCTGGGTACTGATTTCTCAGGATCTATGCACTTAAATTGCGTGAAAATATAATCACATGTCAGTTCTATTTGTCTAATGAATACAGCAATTTTAATGTCCAGTAGAAGACAATTGTTTTATCCAACTTGTGTCCAACAACGTGGACGTTTATATTGATAAAATTAATAATTAATTTATTCAGCACCCATGTAAACAAACGTCTTGTCCTTTATATAATGTCATTCTGTTAATTTTATTGTTTCCAAAACTACATTTGTGTGCAAAACGTAAGGACGAAAGTAATTTTTGCATGATCTGTCACTGCCAAGTAACATAACTCGATGAAACCTGGACTATACACAGAAGGAACTGCTACAGTATAGTACAGAAGGTAATTGAAAGAAATGCACATTGAGACGAACAGAAATGACAGTTTTATTCAAAGATAATAATTACACTGAAGTCACTGCGATGCATAATGTTCCTGAACATTACAAAAGGCGGGACATGGTTCTTAATGGGGGGTGTGATCACCATGGACGGCAACGCACGCCTTGCAACGTGCTCCCATGCTATCCTTGAGGTTGGTAAGGAGTTCTTGCGCGTTCCATACCTCGATCAGCGTTATTGACGTCTGGTGAATGGTCGCTGCTGCGTGTGAACGTGTTGCAGTACGTCTCCCTCACGCATCCCAAACGTGCTCGATGTTTTTAAATCGAGGGAAGACGCAGGCTGTCCCTTTCGCCGAACACCGTCTCGTTCTTGCCGAATATCCTCTCGTTTCAAGACGTTCGCTGTTCGATGAGATAGCACAGTGTCATCCATAAAAATGAAGTCAGTGCTGAATGCACCCCTGAAAAGATGCACATGAAGAAGTAGTATATTGTCACAGTAACTTCGACTGGATAAGTACACCGTGTTCAAAGATTTGGAGGTCAGTACGCCCGGGAAATACTATCCCCCCACAACATAACACCTGGACCACCAAAACAATCATGTTCGAGGCTGATGCTGCAGCCAAGGCCATAGTCCATCTCAGTCGGCCCGCCTCTTACTCTCTTCCCTCGCAAGATATTCGTAATTTTCTCTATCGGCGTATCACGCCACTTTGGCATGACCATTGGTGTTCGATTCATGGGAACAAACTCAGAGAAGCCAGATCTCTCCCAATAGCCCGGTCGACTTCCTCCCGGCCGTCTCGCCGTGAGGAAGTAATGTTTGCTCGGTTGCGAATGGGGCACTGCCGCTTTAGTCACTGCCACTTGTTGAGTTGTGACCCTGTACCCAGTTGTCCTTTCTGTAGCCAGCCATTAACAATCAAACATTTCCTGATCCTCTGCCCCTATTTTAGCCACTTACGTCTCAAGGTCGGGCTGCCACCCGCTTTGCCGGACATTTTTGCGGATGACCTGCGAGCTGTGGCTGGCGTTTTAAGTTTTTTTAAAAGCAGAAATATGACAAAAGAGATTTGATTTCTACCTGGTGACCCCGGTGCCTTGTCACCGTCGTTTAGATATTCTTCCGTAACGTCTTGACGTTTTAGATTTGTTTTTTTTCCTTTCTGTATTGGACCTCGAACAGTCTTTTACCCTCGCTGTCCCAGCATTCTATGGTTCTATACTGGGCACTTATGACCTTAGATGTTTTGCGCCCTAAAACCCCACACAAAAAAAATCATGTTCGACAATGGTTCTGGGTACATTATGTGTTCCCACATCTCGCTATATGAGCGTACATCCTGCACTGTTGAACATGGTCGTTTTGATGGTCCACATGTTATTGTACGGGGTGTCATAACGCTGTATGGGTGTGCTAACCCAAATCTCTCAACACGGCACACTCATCGATCCACGCTATTGTGACAGTAGCCTTCCCATTATTTATCTCTTCAGGGGTGCATTTGGCCGTGATTTCATTTTTATGGATGACTATGCATGACTGCATCTAAGTGCAGTGGAGCAGCTCTTGAAACGAGGGGACATTTGGCGAATGGACTGGCCTGCCTGGTTCCTTGACTTAAATCCGATCGAGCACGTGTGGGGAGCATTGGAGAAGCGTATGGCAACATGTTCACCAACGACTATCCAGCAGTTGTCAGGTGCGCTGGTCGAGGTGTGGAACGCCCTACCACAAGACCTCCGAACCAACCTCGTGGCCCGCATGGTAGCACGTTGCAGAGTAGGCACTGCTGTTCATGACGATCACACACGCTATGAAGAATCATGCCTCGTCTTTTGTAATGTACAGGGCACCATCATTAATCGCAGTGACGTAAGTGTTTGTATTGTCTTTAAATAAAAGTGTCATTTCTGTTCGTTTTATTGCTCATTTCTTTCAGTTACACTGTAGCAGTTGTTTCTATGCTTGGTCAAAGTTTCAGTGAGCTATGTTTTTGTGGCAGTGGCACATCATGCGGAAGTTTTTAGACTTCATGAAAACCCACTTTAATGTTCTACAACTTTTATCTCGTGAGTTTTGCAGCAGACCGTTCAATTCTCAGATATTGGACTATCAAGTAAATGTAGGAAAGTATACGTTAAAAAAGGAACAGAGAGATTATCAAACGGCGCACACTAGCCGTTCCTCTCTCCTACATAACATTACCTATGATAAACATTTAAAAAAATACTCACCACGATAATGGAAACAATTTGCGCATTTCCAGGAAGAGCGACGACGACGGTAGTTTTAGGTTGCTGCCGTCTGAACGGGTGTCTTCTCACTGCGCCCAGCCTCAGCAAGTAAGACAGTTAGGGTCGCCCTCACGTGTGGAGAGCTCTACTTGAACTATCTAGGACTCCAGACAAACCACGTTCCATTGAGGCTCGGTCCCCACATTGGCGCTAATATCGTCGCCAGCCGCGCGGGATTAGCCGGGCGGTCTGAGACGCTGCAGTCATGGACTGTGCGGCTGGTCCCGGCGGAGGTTCAAGTCCTCACTCGGGCATGGGCGTGTGTGTTTGTCCTTAGGATAATTTAGGTTAAGTAGTGTGTAAACTTAGGGACTGATGACCTTAGCAGTTAAGTCCCATAAGATTTCACATACACACAATATTGTCGCCATTGCTGGCTCATCGCTGCCGCATTATTCTCGCGCACTAAGTTACGCTGGCAACAGCCGCAGTTTGAAAACACCCTAATTTTGAAATAAGGATTACATTGCAGTCGATTTTAAGATCACTTCTCCCTTCTTTTTTTAGCTTTGTGAACACTTCGGGAGGGGTTTGACCGCTCAAACCCTCCCTGTGGCTACGTCTGCGCCTATTGATGACGGCACAGATAGCCGTCCAAAGCTACAGTGCTTTGTTCGAAATACGGTGGCCTCTAACCGAGAAGAGTTTAATCAAGGCACCATTGACACCGGTATTCACTCCTTACAACGCGTTGAAGCTAGACGTTGAAAGCTCCAGTGTTTTACTCGAAATGACGTTGACTGTCGTTCTTTGGCCCTGATGACAATGGTAGAGATACCTGTCGAAAGATAGAGAGTTTTATTCGAAACGATATTGACAGTGGTACCTTACTCTTGACGCCATATAAAACTCGATCTTTTCGTTTGGAGCGACATTCACAGTACCACTTTACTCCCAACGACGATGACGGAGATAGCTGTCAAAACCTCAAGTGTTTTATTCTCAACAACACTCCAGTGGCTTTACTACTCCTGATGATGATGACGGAGACAGCTGTCGAGCACTCGAGTGTTTTATTCAAATTGACGTGGCTTGTAAATCAAGAAGACACGCCCAACTGTGGTATTTGCTCCTTATAATAGTGTTGGAGACAGCTGTCGAAAGCTCGAGTGTTTCACTCGAAATGACAGACTGTAGCTTTTTGATTCTGACGACGATGGCAGAGATAGCCGTCAATGGTAGAGTGTTTAATTCAAAACGATGTTGACAGTGGTTTTTTAATCCTTTTGGCTATGACACATAGCTGTTTGGTCTCTGTAATAAAAAAACTGAGTAGAAGGATCAACAAACGAATTTAAACTGATGTCCTGTGACGATCAAGAACGAAAAAAAAGGTTTTATCCGAAATAACATTGACAATTTTTTTTCTTCTGATGACGATGATGTGAAAAGCAGTCGAAAGTTCGATCGTTTCATTCAAAATAATAATGACTGTGGATTGTTCCTCTCGATGCCGATGGTGGAGATAGCCGCCAAAATCTCGAGTGTTTTATTCGAAATCACGGCGCTTGGAACACGAGAAGAGTTTGTCCCGTATGCAGCTGACGGTGATATTTACTCCTGATGGCAATGGTGGCGTTAAAAGCTCAAGTGTTTTATTCTATATGATGTTGGCAATGGATTTTTTACTCCTGTCGATGATAGTGGAGACAGCCGCCGAGAGCTCGAGTGTTTTATTCGAAGAGATATTCACAGTGGTTTCTTACTCTTGACAGCGATAGTGAAGATAGCAGCTGAAAGCTAAGTGATTTATTCAAAACGACATTGACAGCGCTTTTGTAGTTCTGACGGCGATGGCAAGTATAGCGATCAAAAATTCGATCGTTTTATTTGAAACGACATTGACAGTTGATTTTTACTCCTGGCATGATGGTGAAGATAGCCACCGAAAGTTCGAGAGTTTTATTCGAAACAACATTGACAGTGTTTTTTTACTCCTCACGACGATAGCAGGGAACTCGGGTTATCCGGCCGTGTCTCCAACAATCTGTCTGCGCTCCGCGCCGAGCAGCGTACCAGTATTATTGCTTGATTTTACACCTGTCACAACAGGTCTGTGTCACGCTCCTCATGCATGCTTAGTTGTATTTAAGAAGTGTAAGATATTCTAAAGACTAAAAGTGACAAGAAATCAGAAAAGGAAACCTGTTGTGCGCACAATCGAACAGAAACTAAATTTTCTGTAAAGTCTTGACAAAGGTGAACCAATTGTTAAATTAGCCGTTGAAATGCGTATCGTTGTGACAACCATTAAAGACTGGGAAAAGAACCGAAAAGATCTGAAGCTTTTTCGTTAACTGTAGATGGTGAAAATGTTTTAGAAACTAGAAAAGCATTGAAAAAATCAAACTTTGGGCCCTTGGATGACGCATACGTAGCTTTGATTTTGTGAGGAAAGACGTAAGGGAACCCTACTATCAGGCATTATCATAAGAGAAAAAGCTATTCAGTTGCAGCAAAAACTTGGAGGTAAAGAAGACGTATTCCAAGCATCTACATCTACCTACATCTACCTCCATACTCCGCAAGCCACCTGACGGTGTGTGGCGGAGGGTACCTTGAGTACCTCTATAGGTTTTCCCTTCTATTCCAGTCTCGTATTGTTCGTGGAAAGAAGGATTGTCGGTATGCCTCTGTGCGGGCTCTTATCACTCTGATTTTATCCTCATGGTCTCTTCGCGAGATATACGTAGGAGGGAGCAATATACTGCTTGACTCTTCGGTGAAGGTATGTTCTCGAAACTTTGACAAAAGCCCGTACCGAGCTACTGAGCGTCTCTCCTGCAGAGTCTTCCACTGGAGTTTATCTATCATCTCCGTAACGCTTTCGCGATTACTAAATGATCCTGTAACGAAGCGCGCTGCTCTCCGTTGGATCTTCTCTATATCTTCTATCAACCCTATCTGGTACGGATCCCACACTGCTGAGCAGTATTCAAGCAGTGGGCGAACAAGCGTACTGTAACCTACTTCCTTTGTTTTCGGATTGCATTTCCTTAGGATTCTTCCAATGAATCTCAGTCTGGCATCTGCTTTACCGACGATCAACATTATATGATCATTCCATTTTAAATCACTCCTAATGCGTACTCCCAGATAATTTACGGTACTAACTGCTTCCAGTTGCTGACCTGCTATTTTGTAGCTAAATGATAAAGGATCTATCTTTCTGTGTATTCGCAGCACATTACACTTGTCTACATTGAGATTCAATTGCCATTCCCTGCACCATGCGTCAATTCGCTGCAGATCCTCCTGCATTTTAGTACAATTTTCCATTGTTACAACCTCTCGATACACCACAGCATCATCCGCAAAAAGCCTCAGTGAACTTCCGATGTCATCCACAAGGTCATTTATGTATATTGTGAATAGCAACGGTCCTATGACACTCCCCTGCGGCACACCTGAAATCACTCTTACTTCGGAAGACTTCTCTCCATTGAGAATGACATGCTGCGTCCTGTTATCTAGGAACTCCTCAATCCAATCACACAATTGGTCTGATAGTCCATATGCTCTTACTTTGTTCATTAAACGACTGTGGGGAACTGTATCGAACGCCTTGCGGAAGTCAAGAAACACGGCATCTACCTGTGAACCCGTATCTATGGCCCTCTGAGTCTCGTGGACGAATAGCGCGAGCTGGGTTTCACATGACCGTCTTTTTCGAAACCCATGCTGATTCCTACAGAGTAGATTTCTAGTCTCCAGAAAAGTCATTATACTCGAACACAATACGTGTTCCAAAATTCTACAACTGATCGACGTTAGAGATATAGGTCTATAGTTCTGCACATCTGCTCGACGTCCCTTCTTGAAAACGGGGATGACCTGTGCCCTTTTCCAATCCTTTGGAACGCTACGCTCATCTAGAGACCTACGGTACACCGCTGCAAGAAGGGGGGCAAGTTCCTTCGCGTACTCTGTGTAAAATTGAACTGGCATCCCATCAGGTCCAGAGGCCTTTCCTCTTTTGAGCGATTTTAATTGTTTCTCTATCCCTCTGTCGTCTATTTCGATATCTACCATTTTGTCATCTGTGCGACAATCTAGAGAAGGAACTACAGTGCAATCTTCCTCTGTGAAACAACTTTGGAAAAAGACATTTAGTATTTCGGCCTTTAGTCTGTCATCCTCTGTTTCAGTACCATTTTGGTCACAGAGTGTCTGGACATTTTGTTTTGATCCACCTACCGCTTTGACATAAGACCAAAATTTCTTAGGATTTTCTGCCAAGTCAGTACATAGAACTTCTGACACCAATTGTACAGGATGGCGGGTATGGGCAGGCGGTGGGCGTTGTGGAATAATAGGGTAATTTTTAGAGAAAGGCCATTTATTGGCTAAAGCATGATGAAAAGGGCTACATAGGCCTAGGGAGGTGAGGGTGAGCCAGAGCTTACAATTTGGCGAACATTGTTCGCGAAGCTACCGAAAGTGGTTGTCTGCAAAAACTAAGTCCACAGTGCCGTAGCACCGGGAGAAGCGGGAGATGTTCAGTGCTACAGGACACGCATCCGACTCGCGGGTGAGCAAGAATACAAGAGCGGGGGCCCGGCGACGGGCGGCCGGGTATAGTCGACGCACCACGCGGCTTCCTTCACCCTGATTGGTCAGGACCGAGCAAACCGTGCGGGCGGCATGGAACTTTCCAGAGCGTTGCCTGCTAAGCGACGCCTGGGGCGGCGTTACCTCGTCAGCACATGAGAGAGGCGCGTGAACAAGGTGGTGGAGAAACCGTCACTGCTTTAGGCAAGTTGCTATTTCAGGTGAAAAACTTTCTGATGATGATGCAAGTAGGGAGTTTGTTGAAATAATTTGAAACAAGTAGTCTCTGGAAATAAACTGGTAGCTAATCAGTTATACGGTATTGACGAGACTGGACTAAACTATAAAACGCTCCCTCAAAAACCCTTGCCTCAAAGAACGAAACACTCACAGGAACGAGTCTAGCAAAGGACAGGCTGACAATCGCAGCATGCAGCATCGCAAGTGGTGAGCATAAATTGCCATTGTTCATAATCGGAAAATTTAAGAAACACGTCGGCATTTTCTGTTCATTACAACGCTAAAAATGGTGCTGGTAAGAATGATGTTTTGTTTAAAGAATAATTTTTTGATGTACACAAATCAGAAATGCTTTGCATCACCTCCATTCACAGAATTCCGGAAGCTGTACAGAAAACTGGAATAGAGATCAGCATAAACATCGTTTTCGCTCTTTTTATTGCTCATGAAAACCACACATTGCGTGTTGTACCACCATACAGCGAGACATTCAGAGGTGGTGGTCCAGATTGCTCCACACGCCGGTATCTCTAATACCCAGTAGCACGTCCTCTTGCATTGATGCATGCTTGTATTCGTTATGGCATACTATCCACAAGTTCATCAAGGCACTGTTGGTCCAGATTGTCGCACACCTCAACAGCGATTCGGCGTGGATTCCTGAGAGTAGTTGGTGGGTCACGTCCTCCATAAACAGCCCTTTTCAATCAATCCCAGGCATGTACGATAGGGTTCACGTCTGGAGAACATGGCCACTCTAGTCGAGCGATGTCGTTATCCTGAAGAAAGTCATTCACAAGATGTGCTCGATGGCGGCGCGAATTGTCGTCCATGAAGACGAATGCCTCTCCATTATGCTGCCGATCTGGTTGCACTATCGGTCGCAGGATGGCATTCACGTATCGTACAGACGTTACAGTGCCTTCCATGACCACCAGCGGCATACGTCGGCCCCACATAATGGCACCCCAAAGCAGAGGGAACCTCCACTTTGCTGCACTCTCTGGACAGTGTGTCTAAGGCGTTCAGTCTGACCGGGTTGCCTCCAAACACGTCTCCGACGATTGTCTGGTTGAAGGCATATGCGACACTCATCGGTGAAGAGAAAGTGATGCCAATCCTGAGCGGTCCATTCGGCATGTTGTTGGGTCCATCTGTTGTACCGCGCTGGATGGTGTCGTGGTTGCAAAGTTGGACCTCGCCATGGACGTCGGGAGTGAAGTTGCGCATCATGCAGCCAATTGGGCACAGTTTGAGTCGCAACACGACATTATTCAACATGGTGGCGTTGCTGTCATGGTTCCTCCGAGGCATAACCCGTAGGTAGCGGTCATCCACTGCAGTAGTAGCCTTTGGGCGGCCTGAGCGGGGCATGTCATCGACTGTTCCTGTCTCTTTTTATCTTCTCCATGTCAGAACAACATTTCTTTGGTTCATTCCGAAACTCCTGGACACTTCCCTTGTTAAGAGCCCTTCCTGGCACAAAGTAACAATGCGGACGCGATCGAACCGCGGTATTGACCGTCTAGGTATGGCTGAACTACAGACAACACGAGCCGTGTACCTCCTTCCTGATGGAATGACTGGAACTGATAGGCTGTCGCACCCCCTCCGTCTAATAGGCGCTGCTTATGCATGGTTATTTACATCTTTGCGCGGGTTTAGTGACATGTCTGAACAGTCAAAGGGACTGTGTCTGTGATACGATACCCACAGTCAACGTCTATCTTCAGGAGTTCTGGGAACCAGGGTGATGCAAAACTTTTTTTGACGTATGTATTTGTGACGTCTGTTGAAAAATACTTGAAATCAATAAACCTTCACCCCGTGAACATTTATTGCTAGACAACGCCCCAGGCCACCCCTCGGTGTGTGCACTTCAACAAGGTGACATGAAAGCTACATTTTTGCTCCCCAAATGACTTCAATAATCCAACCAATGGGCAACGGTGTTACTGAGCAGTTAAAACGACGTTAGAGGAGGGAATACGATAGCGCTTTGTTACAGAGAACACAATAGGGTTGTGATCTTTTTGAAGCAATGAAAGGCCTCAAGGTAAGAGATGCAATTTATACAGTCGCTCAAGCTTGGCTAGAACTCAAGAAAAGAACTCAAAAATCGTGGAATAAAGTTTGTCGTAGCCTAAACCATGAGCAAGAACCTCCATAATCTAATGAGTCAGACTCTGAAGCTTTAGTCGCTGTTTTGCAAACCCTTCGGAATGATATCCAGCATACCTCTGTAGAGGAATGGGTAGCAGAAGGTTGCCGCTGTTACCAATGAAGAACGTGAAGATGATAAGATCATCGATCTTGCTTTGCAACAGTATAGTGTTGAGCAGGAGGAGTCAGATGATGAAGAAAAGGAAGAAGACGGAGAATCAGACACGCTGCAGCAAAGGCTGCGCTGGAGACTGCTCTCAAATATTTGGAACAGCAAACGGGTGCAGCTACGGACATATTGTGGGCAAAGAAGTGGCGTGATGCAGTCGCAAAGTAAAGGTTTAAGAAACTGAAAAAAAAACATTTTACTCTTTTGAAAACTCCGTTTTCCTTTCTTTTTGCTAGGAATGCAATTTTTAATTTAATTTTGGTTTATTACCTCTCTTTGAGCTTTGTAAACGACTTGTTTTATTCTTAACAACAGAAGATGGAGTGAAGACGGATGAAATCGGATAATGATGAGGAAATTAGATTCGAATATTAGACCCTTAAGGTAGTTTATGAGTTCTGCTATTTGGTCAGCAAAATAACTGACGATACCAGTAGTAAAGAGGATGTAAAATGCTGACTGGCAATAGCAAGAACAGCTGTTCTCAGAAAGAGAAGTTTGCTTACATCAACATGGATAGAAAACATTAAAGATAAGAAGAGTGTAGAAGCTTTTGAAATGAAGTGTTAGAGAAGAATGCTGGATATTAGGTGGGTAGATAGGATAATCAACGAAGAGGTGGCAAATAGACGTCAGGAAGGAAAGGTCTTTATAGCAAAACCTGACTAAAAGCAAGGAAGAGTTTTATATCAAGAAGAGTTGATCTGTAAATGGTGTGAAATTTGAGGGATGGAAAGAGGGTGGTCGGGCAAGAAAAATTGTAGAGGGAAGCCAAGGGCCAACTATAGTGATCAGGTTCAAGTGGACGTATGATGCAGCAGTTATGCATAAATAGAGAGGCTTCTTCAAAACAAACTAGCATTTACCTTTGGGAAGAGACTGGTTGTGGAGTCTGGACTACAGAGGACGCCGACTGGTGTCTTTGAAGTCGGGGTATTGGGATACTACACTGCGGTAGGAGTCTAGCAGGTGAAGTAAAGTAGCATCCCGTTATATATTCAAGTGCCACTTTCTGTGGAACTTTGGAAGCTATTGCTGTATCTTCTTACTTCGTAACTAAAAGCCAGCCAGCTCCATTCCCGCTATTTTTGAAGAAAGAATAAGTTCCCATCCAGTAAACGAATGTAGGTCTATTTTTAACTGGTAAAGCTATGTAGTTCAGTAACTAGGTCAGTAAATGTGGTACTAGGCTGATAATCTAACAGTAAGTGCGTGGGATTCAATACTTCATTGTTACTATGGTTTTTGTTTTCGTTTTATCTCTTCTTTTATGTCTGACAATGGTTCAAATGGCTCTGAGGACTATGGGACTTAACTTCTGAGGTCGTCAGTCCCATAGAACTTAGAACTACTTAAACCTAACTAACCTAAAGACATCACACACATCCATGCCCGAGGCAGGACAGGATTCGAACCTGCGACCGTAGCGGTCATGCGATTCCAGACTGTAGCGCCTAGAACCGCTCGGCCACTCCGGCCGGCCGTCTGACAATGTTTCGTTAACACGATAACTGACAAGTTGGGCTATGGCACAGGTTCCACGCTAAACTGCATAAACCACTTCTAAAGTAATGTTATTATCACCTGTTAGTCTTATTTGGTATGGGTCCCACATTTTTGAGAAATACTCGAAGGTGAGACTTCTCTTTTGTGGATGCCCCTTTAATTGTTCTTGGGGAATGCTGATTTATAACCCTGGAAGTAGTTTCCCGTTCAATTTGGCTGTTCTATTTTTTCGAAAGCTGTACTGTCTAACCTCAAGATCTCTGTCTTCACAGTAGCCCTGTATCACTGTCAATGTTTTAGAATATTCTTATTTGGTTTGCATCCACAAATTGAGCGCATCAGTTATTTCATAGGCGTTGTCTTTCTCATGCACCGAAAAACATGACCTTTCAAATCAAATACATCACAGAAACTTTTAGGAAGAACGATTTTCTGCTGGCAATGAGATGTTCGTGGATCAATTTAACATGCGACACACGTGTTTGAAAACTTGCAAAACTCTTTAAACACTTTGGTATGAAATCTATTTTGAAAATTATCGCTACGATGGTGATTAAATTGCAAAGGTAGCAGAGGTACCGACCGGTTCATGCTTAACGGGAAAGCTGCTTTTCTTATGACGTCATTTATGTTAGCTAATCGACACCACATATACAAAACACTGCCAGTATTTCTCAAAGCCAATATCTCAGACTATCACTCGGCGTTAAATCCTGAGCTTTCTGGGGTCGCCGATTATGATATGCCGTATACTTTCTTCATAATTTTGCTAAATAATTTATATTTAACTGACGTTATATTAATTCAATGCATTACGGATACCTGGTGCGCCAAACGTTTTGTCTGGTAAATTGGCTGGTCGCCGAGCTACAGTAGCTAGTCGCCAAGTTGTAGTACCACGTTCAGTTGTGTCATTCATCCAATCACATGTATCTCTGTCAAATCTGCATTCTCCTTTCCTAACTGTAGCACGTACTGGAGTTGCTGAAAAATGTGGAAGTAAAAACATACTTTCAAATGGAAATACCTTAATGTGAAATGCATAGCAGTGTTCTAAATGACTAATTATAGAAGAAACTTTTGAAACATTTCATGTTTAAAAGGTATTCGAAAAGAACTGCTTACTTGAACAAGCACCATCAAATAATGTGATGTCATCAAAGCCTATAAAACCATTTGCTCTACTTGATCCCCAAGTACCTTCTATAATAATCTGTGAACAAAAGAGTCATTCATTAAGATATATATATATATATATACATAACACGTATCAATATGTCTGCTGTAATACTTATGTATTAGATAAAAATGCTAGGAGAAGGAGATTTTCAGATAGTTTTACTATTGGTGTTTGTAATAGATATGACCAACTGTCAGAGTCTAGTGGAGAGGAATCTCTAGTAGCTGTAGATGTAGGAAGTATGCAGCAGACCTCAGCAGTTACGGTGGCTAGGACAGTTGCAAAGTCTAAGAGAAAGAAGAAGGTTGTGCTGTTAGGTAGTTCTCATGGTAGAGGTGTAGGCCAGCAGTTGCAGGAAGTTTTGGGGAGTGAGTACCAGGTCACCAGCATTGTGAAGCCTAATGCAGGATTGGCTCAGGTGACTTTTAACATAGGGGGGTTATGTAGGGATTTTAATAAAGAGGATCAGGTAGCGATTGTGGGTGGGGCTGGTAATAGTATTGATAGGGATGGGCAGTATGACATAGATGATGACCTGGAAAAGATAGCCACTCAGACTGGCAACACGAATGTGCATTTCGTGGGACTGTTTCAGCGTCACGATCGGCCTCATCTTAATACAGCCGTCAGGCGTAATAACATGAGACTTGGGGTGCGCTGATGACAGAAGGCATGAGTCACATTTCAGTGGTGTCGGTGGAGTCTATCAGTAGGACGGGTTTCACTAGACATGGCCTGCACCTCAACAGGTATGGGAAGGGGAGGTTGGCAAAACTTATAGGTGACAGCATAGGTGGGGGTGGTGGGATCACTCATGGGAAAATTCCGGTAGTTGTGGGTGTTAGAGCTGTACCTCTTTTTTGATTGAAGTCAGCTGATAGGTATTCCTGCTTAAGGGAAGTCTCTCTAACAAAGAAACCACTTTCTACAAAGCTTGGGTATCCGATTAATGAGAGAATTAGTATATTTCATCAAAATATACAAGGTATTAGAGATAAAGTTAGTGAACTGCTTATAGACGTTGACTCTGAAATTATTGGTATATCTGAACACTTCTTAAATAAGGAGATAATTCAGAGGCTTCCTTTACCAGGATACAGGTTGGCTGGCAGCTTTTCTAGGAGCTCTTTGCGGTGTGGGGGAGTAGCCATGTATGTGAAAAACGGTATCCCATTTGAGTCAATTGATGTTTCAAAGTACTGCACTGAAAAGGTGTTTGAATGTTGTGCAGGTGTGGTTAAATTTAGTGGAGCTAAACTTCTTACTGTTGTTATTTATAGATCCCCAGACTCCGATTTCACAACATTTTTGCTAAAGCTAGAGGAGGTTCTTGGTTCACTTTATAGGAAATACAAAAAGTTAGTTATATGTGGTGACTTCAGTATTAATTGTATAAGTGATTGTGCAAGGAAAAGGATGCTGGTAGACCTCCTTAATTCATATAATCTTATGCAAACCGTATTCTTTCCAACGAGAGTGCAAGGGAACAGTAGAACAACCATAGACAATATTTTTGTTCATTCGTCATTATTAGAAGGGCATTCTGTTAGCAAAAAGGTGAATGGCCTTTCAGATCATGATGCACAAATTTTAAGTCTAAAAGATTTTTGTGCTGCAACACATGTTAAATATAGTTACCAACTTTTTAGGAAAGCTGATCCAGTTGCTGTAGAGGCTTTTGTAAACCTTATCAAGGAACAAGAGTGGCAAGATGTTTATAGTGCTGATACAGTAGACGATAAATATAATGCTTTCCTCAAGACTTTTCTCGTGCTCTTTGAAAGTTGCTTTCCGTTAGAACGTTCAAAACAGGGTACTAGCACAAACAAGCAGCCTGGGTGGCTGACTAAAAGGATAAGAATATCTTGTAGAACAAAGTGGCAATTATATCAAAACGTTAGAAACAGTCAAAATCTAAATGCAGCAGCCCATTACAAACAGTATTGTAAGGTGCTTAAAAATGTTATTAGGAAGGCAAAAAGTATGTGGTATACAGATAGAATAGCTAAGTCTCAGGATAAAATTAAAACCATATGGTCAGTCGTAAAGGAAGTGGCTGGTCTGCAGAGACAGGTCGAGGATATAGAATCAGTGCGTAGTGGGAATGTCCGTGTTACTGATACGTCGCACATATGTACAGTATTTAATAATCACTTTCTGAATATAGCTGGAAAACTGAATAGAAACCTAGTCCCAACAGGAAATCATATAGCGCTCTTAGAAAAAAGTGTTCCGAGACTGTTACCTGAAATGCTCCTCCATGATACTGACAAGAGGGAGATTGAGTTAGTAATTAAATCACTAAAGACCAAGAACTCTCTTGGATATGACGGGGTATCTAGCAGAATACTGAAGTATTGTTCCACGTATGTTAGCTCAGTACTTAGCCATATCTGTAACTTTTCCTTTAGGAGTGGTCGGTTTCCTGACCGATTAAAGTACTCGGTAGTGAAGCCACTTTATAAAAAGGGAGACAGGGATAATGTTGACAATTATAGACCTATTTCTATGCCATCGGTGTTTGCTAAAGTTATCGAGAGGGTTGTATATACAAGGTTACTGCAGCATTTAAATTCACATAATTTGCTGTCAGATGTACAGTTTGGTTTTAGAAATGGCTTAACAACTGAAAATGCTATAGTCTCTTTTCTCTGTGAGGTTTTGGACGGATTAAATAAAAGGTTGCGAACGTTAGGTGTTTTCTTTGATTTAACGAAGGCTTTTGACTGTGTTGACCACAAAATATTACTGCAGAAGTTGGAACATTATGGAGTAAGGGGAGTAGCTTACAATTGGTTCGCCTCCTACTTTAAGAACAGAAAGCAGAAGGTAATCCTCCGCAATATTGAGAGTGGTAATGATGTTCAGTCCCAATGGGGCACTGTTAAATGGGGCGTTCCCCAAGGGCCGGTGCTGGGGCCACTGCTGTTTCTTATTTATGTAAATGATATGCCTTCTAGTATTACAGGTGATTCAAAAATATTTCTGTTTGCTGATGACACCACCTTGGTAGTGAAGGATCTTGTGTGTAATATTGAAACACTATCAAATAATGTAGTTCATGATATAAGTTCGTGGCTTGCGGAAAATAATTTGATGCTAAATCACAGTAAGACTCAGTTTTTACAGTTTCTAACCCACAATTCAACAAGAACTGACATTTTAATCAGACAGAATGGGCATGTTATAAGCGAGACGGAACAGTTCAAGTTCCTAGGCGTACAGATAGATAGTAAGCTGTTGTGGAAAGCCCATGTTCATGATCTTGTTCAGAAACTAAATGCCGCTTTATTTACCATTAGAACAGTATCTGAAATAAGTGACATTTCAACACGAAAAGTAGTATACTTCGCATATTTTCATACGCTTATGTCATATGGTATTATTTTTTGGGGTAATTCTTCTGATTCAAAAAGGGTGTTTTTGGCTCAAAAACGGGCTGTTCGAGCTGTGTATGGTGTAAGTTCGAAAACCTCTTGTCGATCCCTATTCAATAGTCTGGGAATTTTGACATTGCCCTCACAGTATGTATTTTCTTTAATGTCGTTTGTTGTTAGCAATATTAGCTTATTCCCAAGAGTTAGCAGCATTCACTCAGTTAATACTAGGCAGAAATCAAATCTGCATGTGGAATGCACTTCCTTGACTCTTGTGCAGAAAGGAGTGCAGTATTCTGCTGCATCCATTTTCAATAAGCTACCACAAGAACTCAAAAATCTTAGCAGTAGCCCAAACACTTTTAAGTCTAAACTGAAGAGTTTCCTCATGGCTCACTCCTTCTATTCTGTCGAGGAGGTCCTGGAAGAGCTAAAAAATTAAGCAAATTCCAGTGTTACATTCTTGATTTTCTTTATTTAAACTAACGACTTGTCGCCTGAATATGTTTCTTATATTTCATTTTATCTGTTTCTACAATCGTGTTATAATTTCGTGTATTGACTCGTTCCATGACCATGGAGACTTCTCCTAAATGTGGTCCCACGGAACAATAAATAAATAAATAAATAAATAAATCAAATGTCCTAACAGTAGAGCATATATTCTGTTTGATTAGTCAATATTTTACTGGAGAAATTCAAGTAATTTGAACATTACAAATTTCAGCACTTACTTCTAACATGCGGTTCCAGTAAGAAGGTAATCAACTATCTGGTGTATATTTAATCTGCAAATTTACTAATTTAAGGGCCGTGTCTGAAAATAATGAAACTGTCTACAATGAATGAAGTAGTTTAATTATGAAATATATTATTGGACTACTTTTTCTGTCCTGCCTACAGTGTACTAGAAAAAAAAAAGACATCAGAGATTTCATCCCAGTATCGTAGGTTACCAAGAAACATACACTCCTGGACAGTAAAATTTCAACTTCGTGAAAGTGGCATGCAACAAACTTTAAATTGCCATAGCACACTCTGCTTGCCCTACATATAATTTTTCTAATTGAATTTCCATAAATACCACTTTATGCATAATAGTTAGTTGTACTTTAATGTACATTGCTATCGTAGCTGTGTTATTAAATTATAATCTGTACATAGAAATTGTTTTATACAAGCAAAAAAATATAAAATTGCAAAACACAAAATGAGTTGTTGGATACTTTCGACAAATTTCCCTTTACACAGGTAAATCAAGGAATGTTTACACCATACAGTTTCCCAAGGATCAATCAGTGCTTGTTGTTTGTTAAAGTCTTCCGCCTGAAGACCAGCTGGATGCACCTCTACACACTGGATTGTTCTGTGCAATCATCTTCATCTTTGAATAGCTACTGCAGCCAACATCCATTTGAACCTGCTTACTGTATCTATGCCTAGGTATTCTTCTACAATTTTTACCACCAGAATTTCAAAAAGTGTAGTCCAGTAACATTGACAAAAGTGCCCTGTAAATCTAGAAATGCTATAAACGTTGATTGCCATTCTTTAACCTTTCTTGTAAGACACATCGTAGGGTTAGCAGTGCCTCGCGTGTTCCCAGATTCCTCCAGAACACAAACCGATGTTCCAACAAGGTCAGCTTCTACCAGTTTTTCCAGTCTTCTGTAAATAAATTGTGTAACTGTTTTCCAACCATGGCTTACTAAACTCGTGAAATTTCCAGTAGAAAAATTATATGTATGTCTGTTGCATGTCACCTTCATGAAATTGGAATTTGGATGTCCAGCAGCGTATATTGCTTGATAACCTACAATGTTGGGAATAGCTCTTTGATGTTTTACAGTACATTGTAAGCAGGACAGAAAAGTAGTCCAGCAATATGTTTGATAATTAAACAACGTCGTAAACTGTAGATAATTTTATTATTTTCAGACACGGCGCTTGCAGTAGTGAGTTCACACTTGTGAACATCAGCTTCTCTGGGATTGGAATTAGTATGTTGTTCTTAAGTCTGAAAGTATTTCACCTGCCTCATGTTCAGGGTGTCCCACTAGAAACAGGCCCCACAAACATGTGTAGTAATTCCGCTGAAATTGCATAGTGTTATTTATGACGTTTGACGTGGCAACACTCCACTCTGCAGCATCGTTTGACGCAACAGTGTGTTTCCCTGCATCGCTATGGCTGGAGTTCAGTGTTAAATGTTTAGTGAAAATATATCGCTATTCTGTCGAAGAGCGCGTGCTTCTTGTGAAGCAATAGTGGGTTACTGGTTCCATTAAGACAGTGATGTCTGTTGAACGCTTTTGGTGACCAGTGTATACCGCCTAAGTGCTGCATAAAAAAGTTAGTGAACAAGATGGAGAGCCGTGAAACGGCGGGGGATGGCCGCTATTACCGGAAGAAAAAGTGACTGGCGTGAAACGATAGTTGACCTCTCCCACAAAGTCTGTTCGACGCTTATCTCAGGAATGTGGCACATCATTACGAAATATCGTATTCATGATCCATGGAACTAGTATTAATCTAATCTAATCTAATCTAAACATGCTACAGAGCTGCGAAGAAAGCCGGCATGTATCTGTACAGGTGGTTCAGGAACTGAATTTCAATGACAAACACAAATGGAGCACATTTTGCCGTTGGTTTCAGCAATTTATTGCTCAGGGGCCAGGAATATTGCAGTATGCATGATTCAGTGATAAGGCGTAGTTCTACTTCTGCGGCTACGTAAACTTTCAGAATACACGTTTGTGGTTCAATGAAAATCCACATGCACTTGTCGAGTAGCTCCTGCATTCACAAAAGATTGGTGTGTTCTGTGCAGTATCACAGTGTCGCATCATCGGATCAATTTTTTCTCGTCTACTGTGACAAATGCAGTTTGCATCGAAATGTTTTGGGAATGTGTGACCGAGTTGGACGATGAAAAACTTGCCCTCAGCTGGTACCAACAAGATGGCGCCACGTGCCACACATCTCGAGTCACCTCGAATAATTTTTCCCTGGCAGAATGATTTCGCAAGGACTGTGGCCCCCAAGGTCACCTAATTTAACACCACCTGACTAACAGGCAAGGTATACAGAAACAAACCACACAATTTGGAAGATTTACGAGAGAACATCATCTGTGAAATCCAGGCAGTGACAGCAGAGATTCTGGCAGCTACATTCGAGGTATCGTGTTAAACTGGGTTTACTACAAGTCGAGGACAGTCACTTCCAGCACCTTTTGTGATTCGCCTTTTTTTCCCCATGAACAAGGTATGACATGCTCATTCCATTTTAGTTCCTGATTTTTATGCAAAATCTGTAAGTATAATTTAAGGAAATGTTTGTTTGTGGGACCTCTTTCGAGTGGGACACCCTGTATCTTTCACACCAGGTGAAATAGTTTGGTCATGACTGGCTCTCCCAAAAATCTCAATAATTCTCGTCTACCCCGTGGGCCTTTTTTCTACACCTACATCTACATACATACTCTACAAGCCACCATAAGCTGCGTGACGGAGGGTACCATGTACCACTTCTAGTCGTTTCCTTTCCTGTTTCACTCGCAGACGAAGGAGGGAAAAACGATTGTCTTTATATCTTGGCATAAACCCTAATTTCTCATGTCTTATCTTCGTCATCCTTACGCGAAATGTGTGTTGGCAGTAGTAGGATCATTTTGCAGTCAGCTTCAAATGCTGGTTCTCTAAATTTTCTCAATAGTGTTTCTCGAAAAGAACGTCGCCCTCCCTCCAGGGGTTTCCATTTTGGTTCCCGAAACAGCTCCATAACACTTATGTGTTGTTTGAACATACCGCTAATAGGTTTTACCAGCCTGCCTCTGAATTGCTTCGATGTCTTCCTTCAATCCGACCTGGTACGAATCCCAGACGCTCGAGCAGTACTCAAGAACAGGTCGTACAAGCGTCCTATATGTGGTCTTCTTTACAGGTGAACCACTCTTTCCTAAAATTCTCCCAATAAACCGAATTTGACCGCTCACCTTTCCTACCACAGTTATCACATGCTTGTTTCAACTCATATCACTTTGCAACGTTACGCCCAGATATTTAAACGACTTGTCTGTGTTAATCAGGACATTACTAATGCTTTACCTGAACATTACGGGTTTGTTTTTCTTGCTCACCCGAATTATCTTACATTTTTCTTCATTTAAAACCAGTTGCCAATCATCACACCAACTAGAAATTTTGTCTAAGTCATCTTGTATCATCCTACAGTCACCCATATTCGACATCTTCCTACGTACCACAGCATCATCACCAAAAACCGCAGACTGCTGCCGCCAGATCATTTACGTATACAGAAAATAATAGAGATCCTATCACACTTCGCTGGGGCACCCCTGATAAAACCCTTTTCTCTGATGAACACTCTCCGTCGAGGGCAACATACTAGATTCTATTACTTACGAAATCTTGGAGACACTCACATACCTGCGAACCTATTCCACATGCTTGTGCCTTCCTTAATAGTCTGCAGTGGGGCATCGTTTCAAATGCTCTTCGGAAATTTACAAATATGGAATGTACCTGTTGCCCTTCACTCATCCAGACTTGAGGTATACCATGTGAGAAAAGGGCAACCTGAATTTTACACGGACGATGCTTTCTAAAACCGTAATAATTCGTGGACATGAGCTTCTCAGTCTCTAGAAAATGTGTGGAACTCAGATTATGTTATAGAATTTTGCAGCAAGTCGACGTTAAGTATGTAGGCCAGTAATTTTGAGCGTCTCCTCCTTTAGTCTTCTTACATACAGGAGTCACCTGCGCTTTTCTCTAGTCGCTGGGGCTTTGCGCTGGGCGAGAGATTTGCGAGAAATTCAAGCCAGGTAAGGGGCCAATACCGCATGGTACTCTTCGTAAAACTAAAATGGGATTCCTTCCGGACCTGACGACTTATTTATTTTCAACTCTTTCAGTTGTTTCTCTACGCTGGGGTTGCTTATTACTATGTCGTCCATACGGGACTCTGTGCGATGGTCAAACGACGCTATGTTTGTATGATTCTCCTGGTTGAAAAATTCCTTAAACGCGAAGTTTAAAACTTCAGCTTTCGTTTTGCTATTTCAACTACCACACCAAACTGATCAACGAATTAATGGATAGAAGCCTTAGAACCGCTTAGCGATTCTTCATAGGACCACAATTTTCTTGGGTTCTTGGCCAGATCTTTTGCTAAGGTAGTTGTATGCTTCGTTCACCGATCTTATCACAGACGCACGAATCTCTACTGACTTTTGCCTGTCGTCATTTGCGCGTTCTATTTTGAACCGAGAGTGCAACAGTGTTTGCTTCCTCAGCATTTTCTGAATTTCGTTGCTAAACTACTGTACGTTTTTTGGACGGAATCAACCTACTTCGTACATACTTGTCTAGAGCACGATTTACAGCCTGGTTAAACTTTGTCCATAATTCCTCTATGTCCATCAGGCTGGAACTAAATGAGCGCAAATCATTGTCTAAAAGAGAAGTTAACAACTGCTCATCTGTTTTCTCTATCAGTAACACTCACTTAGTTTTCTTGACTGATTTATTAACTTTCGTAAACGTAGTCGCTATGAGGACATCTTAATCACTAAACATAAACTCTATATTGACGCCATCGATAAGATCCGTCTATTTGTAGCTACAAGGTACAAAATATTTCCACAGCGTGTGGCTTGCCGAACTAGCTGCTCAAGACAGTTTTCAGGGAAAGTGTTCAAAGCTGCTTCGCAAGACTGACTGCCTGTACCCCTGCAATGAATCCATAGATGTCCCAATGCATACTCAATAGGTGAAAGTTGCCTCCAACTAGTGGTGTATGATTTAGATATTTACGCGCTACTTACCGTAGAATTTCTTTGAGTGACCCTGAAACTGCCGGTAAAAAGATTCAATAATTAACTTGGTTTCACCTGAACCTGTTATCCGCGACCAGGTAACTTCACTCTCACATTCAATTTGAACCTCAATAGAGACAAACAATACTTTTGTCGGCTGTCCTTCCGATAAACTTCCATGATTTGTTAAATATCTCAGAGCTTTCTACTTCTAGTTTTAGCCAGTTCTCGGTCCCAAGAATAATTTGAGCTTGAGAACTTTCCTGGAGAGCAATAAGTTCAGGAACTTTGTTACGCATACTTCTCCAGTTTAGGGATAAAGTTTTGACAGTCGAAGTGTTTACTCTGAACACAACCTGATTTCACTGGAGAGTATTCATCAGAGTACCTCGAACTATCTCCTAGCCTAAAAAACCTCCATGTGCACACATACTCTGCTACCCGAGTAGCTGCCTCCTTTGTCTACTGCATTCCTGACCCGTCAAGGGGAGTCCTACAGTTCCCTATCCGATAGTGCAGGTCTAACAATCTGCAGCTAAGGGTGTCAAAGAGCCTACAAAGCCTTTGAGACCCTTCACTTAGCCCCAAAGGAAAGGACCGCGATCAGTTTTGCGAACATTGCTGGAAATTGCAAGTTCTGCTTGCACCCTGCGTGTGAGGCCAGCTGTCTTGATCACCTTAGCTAGTCGCCTGTGTGAACTGAGGATGTCCTCAGAACTCATGCAACAGACGTCGTTGGTAGCGACGTGAGCCACAATTTGCAGACAACAGCACCCTACATACTCAATAGCTACAGGCAAGACTGCTTCCACATATCAGATGAGGCTGTCGGCAAACATACTGAGTGCACATTGGCTTTCTTTCCAGCCTTGAATGCTACCTTCCTAAGGTGCTCCATGAAACACCTAACGTTAGAGCTCCTGATAACTAGCAGGCCCCTGTCCCTGTGTGCCTGCTTGGATGCTTCTGAAGGAATGGTCACCTGCTCTCTCACAGGGTGTAGGTGAGCTCAGATGTCCAACCTCAGTAGTAGGGTAAGGAGAGAACGAGTGCACTGTGTGTCACTGAAGACGTCATTGATGAGTCGTGGGAATCCCTCACCCCCAGCTCCCTCCATCCCAACACTCCTCCTCTAATGGAAGTCAATTGCCCTATGTATAAAATGGTGGGAAGTTCAAATTTTGCTGGGAAATTCAAAACTGGCGGGATTTTCAGAAGACGGGTGAAGTGGCCACGCGGTTTGAGGTGCCATGAGCTGGCCGGTGTGGCCGAGCGGTTGTAGGCACTTCAGTCTGGAACCATGCGACCGCTACGGTCGCAGGTTCGAATCCTGCCTCGGGCATAGATGTGTGTGATGTCCTTAGGTTAGTTAAGTTTAAGTAGTTCTAAGCTCTAGGGGACTGTTGACCTCAGATGTTAAGTCCCAGAGTGCTCGTAGCCATTTGAACCATTTTTGTTGCGCCATGTCATGGATTGGGCGGTTCGAGTCCTTCCTCAGGCATGGGTGTGTGTGTTGTTCTTAGCATAAGTTGCTTAAGTTAGTTTAAGTAGTGTTTAAGTCTACAGACCAAAGACCTCGGTCGGCCGAAGTGGCCGTGCGGTTAAAGGTGCTGCAGTCTGGAACCACAAGACCGCTACGGTCGCAGGTTCGAATCCTGCCTCGGGCATGGATGTTTGTGATGTCCTTAGGTTAGTTAGGTTTAACTAGTTCTAAGTTCTAGGGGACTAATGACCTCAGCAGTTGAGTCCCATAGTGCTCAGAGCCATTTTTGAACCAAAGACCTCAGCAGTTTGGTCCATTAGGAATTGATGTACATTTTTGATTTTCAGAAAATAGCCAAACTGTGCTAGTGTGGAAGTAGGGCTATTGTTGTCCTAAGTACAAATGGACAGGAAATTCAAAATGGTGCATGCTCATTGACTTGGAATACTGGGACAGGGAATCTGAGACTTGTAATATTGGCACAGTCAGAATACAAGATGAGGAGGCAAGATGGCTGACCTCGGTAAAATACGGCTGACACAAGATGACTGAACTGGAATTCTCGTGCAGTGCTAGTATGACATCACAACCTAAGACTTGGAACATTGGTGCAGTCTTGCTATGATGTCAGAATATACGATGGCGATGGAAGATTGCCGACCTGAGATACTGACCCTGGTTGTATGACATCACAATTCTGCTCAGACCTGTTGTACCACATATAACAGTGTGGAATTCTGGGATACTGGCACAGACTTGAGATACTGGTATAGGTTCTATGACATCAGAATCGAAGTTCTAGGATACCGGCATGACAACTTCTGAGATAAAGGATGTTTTTACAGGTCCAACACTGTCTGCAAACCTACTTGACATGTTTCCCTCAGCCGGCCGGTGTGGCTGAGCAGTTCTAGGCGCTTGTAAATAGCCTTTCGCTCCCTGTATTTTACCCTGCCACCTTTAGAATTTGAAAGAGAGTATTCCAGTCAACATTGTCAAAAGCTTTCTCTAAGTCTACAAATGCTAGAAACGTAGGTTTGCCTTTCCTTAATCTTTCTTCTAAGATAAGTCGTAAGGTCAGTATTGCCTCACGTGTTCCAGTGTTTCTACGGAATCCAAACTGATCTTCCCTGAGGTTGGCTTCTACTAGTTTTTCATTCGTCTGTAAAGAATTCGTGTTAGTATTTTGCAGCTGTGACTTATTAAACTGATAGTTCGGTAATTTTCACATCTGTCAACACCTGCTTTCTTTGGGATTGGAATTATTATATTCTTCTTGAAGTCTGAGCGTATTTCACTTGTTTCATACATCTTGCTCACCAGATGGTAGAGTTTTGTCAGGACTGGCTCTCCCAAGGCTGTCAGTAGTTCCAATGGAATGTTGTCTACTCCGGGGGCCTTGTTTCGACTCAGGTCTTTCAGTGCTCTGTAAAAGTCTTCACGCAGTATCATATCTCCCATTCCATCTTCATCACCAATAACCTATAACCCACAAAACACTTTCCCACTCCCACTCCCACTCCCACTCCCGCTCCCACTCCCGCTCCCGCTCCCACTCTGGATGGAATTTGAAAATTAAGAGATGCACATTTATCCTCCTGACAGTGGACACCTGGGCATGGGGGGGGGGGGGAAGGAGGAGGAGGAGGAGGAGGAGGAGGAGGGGGAGGAGGGGGAGGAGGAGGGGGGGGGGGAAAGGAAAAGAAGAGAAAAGGCAGGAGCATTAGGGTATTATGCTTGGAGAATTCTCCACAAAAATAAATTTTGGGTGGAATGGACTGTAGCTATTTGCTGACAATAACATAACCAACATCACAGAGCCATCAAACATGTGAACTTTTATGTATCAGGCGTGTGCCGACAGCATTTGAGAATCAAACAGGCTTATACTTATTTACAGCCCAAATCGTAGCCATCAAAAACATGGTAAATATAGACAATGAAAAACAGTGACATCTTACAAGAGTAAGAGCATGTATGCTTCGTATTTGAAGCATTTAAACACAAAAAAATTTCAGCCATATCAGATGCTAGACCTCAGCGCACCCTGTCGACATGGTTCAGAGACTAGAGGTGAATAGAACCTGATTCTTCCATCTAATGGGGAGTATGACGTTCCCAGCATACTGGGGGTGTGAATTACGTGATACAATGCAAAGCCTTACTGACGGGACTCTGTGTGCTGGCTGTCCAAGCAGGCAGCTGGTGGTTGAGAGCTCTCACTCCATGAGCTGCAGTGGGCTTCACTAACATCTTCTAAATAATTCTCTTTATAATACTAAACAGTGTTCCACTTCACATCAGGCTCTGTCCTCTCCCCTCTCCTCTACCTCCTGTACATGTCAGATATGACCAAACCCCTCCCTCCAGTCCACCTCCTGCAGTATGCCAATGACACCATTTTTCTTGCCCCCACTCCTACCCTTCAACGGTTCCAACGCCTTCTCCAGAATCATCTAGACCTTTTTGCCGCACTGTGTAACCAGTGGCTCCTTAAAATCAATCCTTCCAAGACCCAGGCAATTATCATAGGTCATACCACTCGCTCTTTCCGGCTCCTGGATTGTTCTCTTACCATCTGCGCACGTCCGGTCTGCCTCTTCCCCACCTTCACCTACCTTGGACTCACTATTGACCATCACCTCACCCGGATCTGTCTCCTTAAACTCCTCTCTGGCCAGACGTGGAGGTTGAAATCCATGTGGATCCTCTATGACCTGATTCCTTTCCACCATCTGCTCCTTTTCCTTGAACATATCCACGTCATCTACACCTCCCGCCAACTTGATCCCCCTCATCCCCTGGTCGCTCCTCTCCTCTCCTCTCCAACCCCTGCCCTCTGCCACGCCTTCACCATTGTGTCCCCCCCAACCCTCCGACTCTACACCCTTCATCTCCTTTCCCAAGGTGGCTTCCATCACCTCCTCCTTCCAAATGATGCCCTCTCTCCTCCCATTTATCCCTCCTATCAACTCTGATCCTCACTTCCCCCTCCCTCCCTCTGTCCTTTTCCTGGGCTCCCTCTCCCACCTTCTGTCCTGTTTTTTCCCTGCCTACCCTCCCTCTGACTGCCTTCTCTCCCCCGAGTCCTTTTGCTTTCCCCTCCACTACCTTCCCCAATCCTTCTGCTTCCACTCTGTCCCCTTTTTTCTATGTCCTCTCCCTCTATCAGTCCCCCCCCCCCCATTTTCCTTGCCACCCCCCTTTTTTCCGGATCCTCCTCCGCCCCATCTGCCGCCGTGTCGCCTCTGTAGTGCTGTGTAAAGTGAATGTTCAGTGCTGTGTGTCCATTATCAGTGTTGCGAACAGCCACCATACTGTCACTAGTTGTGTTTTTATCTCGTGCGAACAGAAACCAGACTGTCGCCATGTTTTTCTAATTGTGCCTGTCTACTTACTGCATGTCTTCATCCGTATTGTCAACGCCGTGTTTTTATATTTTAAATTCCGCAACTTTCCGCCATTTTACAGTTTTTTTTACAATGTCACTGTTTTATCACCTGTTTTTATTTTTTGTTTATATTCTCATTACGTTTTTCAACTTTTCTCTTGGCTGTAGAACGTCCTATTACGTTGCCACCTCCGCCCCCCCCCCCCCTTTACCTACACCAGAAGACATGGTCTGGGGTGCGATTTCGTGTGACAGCGGGAGCACCTTCGTGGTTATTCCACGCACCCTGACTGTAAACTTGAACTTCAGTGAGGTGATTCGTCCTTTTGTGCTGCCACTCATGAAGGAATTCCATGGTGTGTTTTCCAACAGGGTAACGCTCGCCCACATACCGCTCGATCACTAGATCTGTCTCCAACCGAGCACATAGGAGACGTTATCGGACGTCCACTCCATCGTTATCCGCAACCAGCATTAACCGCCGCTGGATTGACAGACCAAGTGCAACAGGCGTGGAACTCCATCCCACAAACTTGACATCAGACACTCGTGCAACACAATGCATGCACGATTGTGTGCTTCCATCCAACATTCTGTTGGTTATACCGGTTGATGTACCAGCATTTCACATTTGCAGTGACTTACCTCACGCTGTGATCTTGTAATGTTAATCACTTACATATGTCACCTAGACAAATGTATTCCCCCAAGTTCATTACGCTACATTAATTACTTTTTGGTGTTGCGATTTTTTACCGTCAGTGTATTTCTCAGACGAGTTTAAGGAGGCAATTAAAGACTTGGTAATGGAGGGGATCTTCATCAGCTGCAAGGCGACGATGAGAACTGTGATGACTGGAGAACATTTTTATTGTATGGAAGAGGTTTTTGTTAAATTGACCAGAAATTTTATGTAAGAATTAGTCACTTTTTCTATACGTGACAAATTATGTGGATGGTTCGAACATTATGCATTTCAGTTAGATTACTAAATAACCAAAATCAGATAGCCAAACCATTAATTGAATGTGGTACTTAATATATTTTCTCAGCGTAAAGTTATATTTTTTTCAATATATCCAGGGATACTAAATAGCATTTCAGTTTAGTCTGCATTAACCGAAAATTATTTCACAAAAACTATTTGTATGTAATATAGTCAAACTACCCTTTGATTGGTGACATTTCCCATGCATTCGTGAAATAGGTCTTGCAAATGGTGCTGGGACGACGAAAATCAAAAACAGTCTTGACCGAAAAATAAATAAGCAGTTTATTAGCACCTAGTCCAAAGATTCGTTTACTCTTTTCGAACTTGAACTCAAATGTTTCAGCTGAAATGAAACGATCGTGTGGCGTTATTGGCCAAGGTTGTTCGGCCGCCTGGTACAATTAACAATGTTGTACGAATATTACACACTCCTTGTATCTACGGGTATTTTAGTGACTATTACTTTATTTTTATTATATCGTTTTTCAGAAGTAAAATTTTAAGATAAAATAGGGCTACATACATTGTAGTTGTTAGGTTGCAGAATACGAGCTTGTGCATAATGCCATTCTGGCCCTTGGTGGTTATATAGACGCCATATTGGAAGTGTAGTAGTGCCAGACTTGTCCATGCTTCTCGTATAAACAGTTAATGCTCCCAAGCTTGGACCAGTGTTATCTATAAAAGGCTCGTTCAAAACATACCTGTAAAAACGAAAGTACAGTAGTTGATGAAGTTGTCTTAAACATTGTCTTAGTGCTTAATGGTGGAAATGATGTTCATTAAATGTAAACACATAACCCAAAACTGAAAACTAATGTAGTCAGAGAAACAAGAAAGTTGCTAACTGTGAAAGCTAAAATATTTTACATCTCCAGCAATATATGACAGTAAGCACTGCACCTTCAGTGGAAATCTGGAGTGACATTGCAGAGATAATAGCAAGTTACTGAGTTCGTTGGATTGAGAGCTGGAGGAAATACGAAGCAACAATCAAAAGAATCCACTATGGCTTCAATTAAAGAGCAATTAGCAGAATGTCTCTTACTTCACAATGAGATAGAAAATGCATGCTCCTGACTCTCGCATTACAATGTGACGTAAATGCGCCTGACTGCAGCAAATAATTCCTTTCAACATCTAAATATAACATGTACAGTATCTGATCAGTAGCATCCAGAAAAACCGGTATAAAGAGGAATTGATAACTAAATGACAGAAGAGGCAAACCAGCCTGTATAAAAGGAGGCGAGGAGTATTCTGTTGGCCGTAGAGAAGCAGTAACAGAACATGGGTCGGTCATGAGACCTCAGTGACTTTCAGTGTGGACTAGTCACTGGATGTCACCTGAGCAACAAGCTAACCATGGACATTACAGTCCTTCTAAAGCTGTCCCAGTCGACTGGTAGTGATATGACTGTGAAGTTGAAACGCGAAGGAACAAACGCAGCTAAACCAAGATCACACAGACCTCATGTGCTGAAGGACAGGTATCGACGAAAATTGCATGAAATCAGCGTACGGAATCACACGAAAGTTCCAGTGTACTACCAGCAGTCCAACTAGCACAATGACCCTGTGTAGAGAGTTAAAACAAGTATGGTACAACTGAAGCGCAGCTCCTCATAAGCCAGATATTTTTGTTGTCACTGCTAAGCCACGCTTGAGGTGGTGTGAAGAGCGACTGGAAAGAGTGATTTGGACTTATGAATCATCCTGTGACAATCCGATGCACCGGTTTGGGTTTGCCGACAACATTACCTGACATCATGTGCAGTGCCTTCAGTGAAATACGGAGTTGGCGTTACGGTATGAGGGCGTTTTCCGTGGTTAGGGCGTGAACCATTACTATGCTGAAGAAAACACTAAATACGGAGGGATGTACTGTGTACGGCGCAGAGTGGAAGAACAGTTCGTAGACGATGATTGTTCGTATTAGCATGACAGTATATTCTGCCATAAAGCACCATCTGTTAGGCAGTTGTTTCTGGGCAATAACAAGCCTGAAATGGACTGATCTGTCACGAAATTGGACCTGAATCCTTTGGAACACCTCATGGATAAGTTAGAAATTCGACTTCGCTCCAGACCTCAGCGTCCAACACGATTAAATTCCCTGGTTTCGGCTCTTGAGGAAGAATGGGCTGCCATTCTTCTACAGACAAATCAAGCACCTCATTGGAAGTGTCCCCAGCAGAGTTCAAGGAGTCATAAAAGCGAAGAATGGACACACCACTTTTTATTGTCCACTCACAAGTGTCCATATACTTTTGATCACATGTTGCAGGTAGTACACATAGTTGAGTCTGGTGCATATTTTTAAGAGTTCCAAGAAATGTTAGCTGTCATTTCTGGTGTGAGCTCTATATTTAACAACTGGAAACTAAATAGAGACATCTAAATTGTGAATTTTCTGATCGAAGGAGTGCAACACCCATTTCCAAGCAAAAATATCAGTTCTGGTGGATCGAAATACTAAACAAATTTCGGAAACGCACCGGATCACCTGTTAGTCACCCAGCTACACTCCTGAAAGCTCATCAGACAAGCAAGATGAGTCTCGAACCACGGAAGTTCAGTCGGACTTACCTATAAAATACCAGTAGCTTGATGTCCCCAAGGAAAATATCTTACGTTCTTTTTCATTCCTATTAAAAGGACATCAACTAAAATACGCCGGCCAGGGTGGCCACGCGGTTAAAGGCGCTGCAGTCTCGAACCGCGCGACCGCTACGGTCGCAGGTTCGAATCCTGCCTCGGGCATGGATGTGTGTGATGTCCTTAGGTTAGTTAGGTTTAAGTAGTTCTAAGTTCTAGGGGACTGATGACCTTAGAAGTTAAGTCCCATAGTGCTCAGAGCCATTTGAACCATTTGAACTAAAATACAATTTCTAATTCATAGCTTTTATTGTGGATGGCTTTAGTTTTGGCTATTCACATAGTCTAAAATCAATGTGACACCTGAGAGTCTTGTAAATTCACCTTTTTCTAATTAACCGAAGTGACGTCTGTGGGAGTCTATGGTGATCACTGAACCTTCAGAAGCTAATGACGTTGTTAAATATCGAATTTCACGAAATGTATTTCTGTTAAACATGTAAGATACTAAGATAAGAGCTTGAAAGTTTTGTGTAGACTTAAATGTACGAGCAGAATGATGAGGATACAGCGAGGTCTTTACAATCGTAACCTGACAAAATCTTTATTCTATACTAGCTAGTTTATGACTAAATTGTTTATTATTAGGAATGGCCAGTTCCTTCGTGTGCCTTGCTTGCTCTCCAATATAGAGGCTTTAAGCTGGTAGCAGTAAACTATGGAACCAGCACCATGTGCATCGTAATTGTAAGCAACGGATGATGAGCGGCCACTTTCCTTTAGGTAGCATGTCGCCATTATGTGGAAGCCTACAAGGGTCATTGTATCTCAATTTTGTTAAAATACTTGCAGTCATCAACGAGCGAAATGTCATTTAGACATTGAGTGACGCGACTCTTCGCAGGATCAAACGACACTTACAGTGATCAAAAGTATCCACGTTATTACGAGCGGATGTTAAAATGGTTTGTGTCCACCTGTCGCCTTTATGACGGCTTGAACACTGCTGTATACATTTCAGTGAGCTTTTGATTGTCTATGGAGGAATGCAGTCTATTGTCCCTCGAGAGCCGAAAGCAAAGAAGATAGTGATACTCGTGGCTGGGTTCTGGTCCCAAGTCAACGTCCTAACTTATCCCAGAGGTGTTCCATTGGGTTCACGTCGCGTCTCCTGCCACAACAGTCTATTTCAGGAATGTTATTGTCTAAAAACCATTGTCAAATAGATGATGTTTTGTGACGGGGTGAGCTGTCATGCCCATACAATCATAGTCTCTGAACTGTCATCTACTTCACGCAGTACACAATTATGCAAAATGTGTTCACATCCTTCCGTATTTAGCGTTTTCTTAAGTGTAATAAGGGGGCACACCCCAACCACGAAAAACAGCCACTTACGATAACAACTCCTCCTCTGTACTCACTGTTGACACTACACGTTATGGCAGGTAACATTCTCCAAGCACTCACCAAACCAAAGCTCTTCCATCGGATTGGTACAGGGTATAGCGTGATTCAGCACTTCAAATCACTCGTTTCTAGTCATTCTACTTTTACGCCAACTCAAGCGTCACCTAGCACTGACAACAGATATGTGTGACGTACGAGGAGGACCACTGTACTCCATTATTTTTAACTCCCTGCGCACAATTATAGTACTACATGGACTCGTGGTAGCACTTTGGAACTCAAGAATGTTCCTCCCTCTGATTTTATGTGATTTTTTTTCAGTCACCCATTGCATTGGTCGACCATCCCTATACGTCAGTACATGAGGTTCGCCTGGTCTTGGTTTATCTGTGGATCTTTCTTTGCGTTTCCGCATCACAACCACATCACTAACAGTAGACTTTTTGGCAGCCCTAGAAAGGTTGAAATATCCCCAATGCCCAGCCCCCGTTAGAAGCCGCTGAGCTGTCCTGGCCGACCCATTCTGCTTTTCTCCTTCTCTGCTGACAGCGCAGTAATCCCTGCCTCCGTTTTTGCTGATTGGATCGCCTATAGTGACATCTAGTGGTCAATTCTGCAGTGGAGGAAATTTCCACATTGCGTAATTAGAGATCCTAGGATGATTTTAGAGCAAATAAAGTATTAAAGATTTTGTGACTTCGTAGGTTGCCCCAGCGTAATAATTCTTGATAACCTCCTCGGGTTTGCTGCAGGATCTTAAAATAAACATGATTCGATATTTCGGCGATGCACCTGTCTGCCATCTTCAGGAGAACGCTGCTGCTGCGTCCCGTTGAAGACTGATGCCAAGGCTGCAAGTCGTGCAAGCGCCCCCCGTCACAATTTCTACCCTCCAAGACTGTGCTGGTGGCGCCGCCGTTAGTAGGACACCGATGGCAGCGATATATCGCACTCAGAAGCTATTTTCAAACACTCGGGCTGGCCGCAACGATGAACGTTGTGTTTTGATGCGGGATTGTATAGAGTTCCACGTCCTGCTAAGAGAAAAACCGTTGCCTCTTAATCAAATTGTCTGCCAATCCAATTTCAACTGTCTCTTTATAAACACTGTTCGAAAAACAGAAAGTTTTGGGAACTATCACAGTCTCGTCAGATTTGCCCGTGTCCCTCGTTCAGGCAGAAGTACGTTGGTTGCAAAGCTGAAGTCCTCGGTGCCTTATCCACGAAGTCTCCCATACATAAATTGGTGACTATGGTGTGTAAAGGACTGCTCATAGCCACTCCATGATCCTGTTCAAAAATGTTGCTATTAAATGAAAAACACGAGCATTTCAGCACATGACGATAAAACTTCACTAACTCTTCATCCAATCTGTCACGAATCAAACTCACTAACTGTATCAGAGGGACTCGTGTAAATAGATATACCACATCAAAACTCATCTACATCTACATCTACATCCATACTCCGCAGGCCACCTGACGGTGTGTGGCGGAGGGTACCTTGAGTACCTCTATCGGTTCTCCCTTCTATTCCAGTCTCGTATTGTTCGTGGAAAGAAGGTATGCCTCTGTGTGGGCTCTAATCTCTCTGATTTTATCCTCATCGTCTCTCCGCGAGATATACGTAGGAGGGAGCAATATACTGCTTGACTCCTCGGTGAAGGTATATTCTCGAAACTTTAACAAAAGCCCGTACCGAGCTACTGAGCGTCTTTTTTGCAGAGTCTTTCACTGGAGTTTATCTATCATCTGCGTAACGCTTTCGCGATTGCTAAATGATCCTGTAAAGAAGCGCGCTGCTCTCCTTTGGATCTTCTGTATCTCTTCTCTCAACCCTATCTCCACACTGCTGAGCAGTATTCAAGCAGTGGGCGAACAAGTGTACTGTAACCTACTTCCTTTGTTTTCGGATTGCATTTCCTTAGGATTCTTCCAATGAATCTCAGTCTGGCATCTGCTTTACCGACGATCAACTTTATATGATAATTCAATTTTAAATCACTCCTAATGTGTACTCCCAGATAATTTATGGAATTAACTGCTTCCAGTTGCTGACCTGCTATGTTGTAGCTAAATGATAAGGGATCTTTCTTTCTATGTATTCGCAGCACATTACACTTGTCTACATTGGGATTCAATTGCCATTCCCTGCACCATGCGTCAATTCGCTGCAGATCCTCCTGCATTTCAGTACAATTTTCCATTGTTACAATCTCTCGATATACCACAGCATCATCCGCAAAAAGCCTCAGTGAACTTCCGATGTCATCCACAAGGTCATTTATGTATATTGTGAATAGCAACGGTCCTACGACACTCCCCTGCGGCACACCTGAAATCACTCTTACTTCGGAAGAGAATGACATGCTGCGTTCTGTTATCTAGGAACTCTTCAATCCAATCACACAATTGGTCTGATAGTCCATATGCTCGTACTTTGTTCATTAAACGACTGTGGGGCACTGTATCGAACGCCTTGCGGAAGTCAAGAAAAACGGCATCTACCTGTGAACCCGTGTCTATGGCCCTCTGAGTCTCGTGGACTAACAGCGCGAGCTGGGTTTCACACGATCGTCTTTTTCGAAACCCATGCTGATTCCTACAGAGTAGATTTCTAGTCTCCAGAAAAGTCATTATACTCGAACATAATACGTGTTCCAAAATTCTACAACTGATCGACGTTAGAGATATGGGTCTATAGTTCTGCACATCTGTTCGACGTCCCTTCTTGAAAACGGGGATGACCTGTGCCCTTTTCCAATCCTTTGGAACGCTACGCTCTTCTAGAGACCTACGGTACGCCGCTGCAAGAAGGGGGGCAAGTTCCTTCCCGTACTCTGTGTAAAATCGAACTGGTATCCCATCAGGTCCAGCGGCCTTTCCTCTTTTGAGCGATTTTAATTGTTTCTCTATCCCTCTGTCGTCTATTTCGATGTCTACCATTTTGTCATCTGTGCGACAATCTAGAGAAGGAACTACAGTGCAGTCTTCCTCTGTGAAACAGCTTTGGAAAAAGACATTTAGTATTTCGGCCTTTAGTCTGTCATCCTCTGTTTCAGTACCATTTTGGTGACAGAGTGTCTGGACATTTTGTTTTGATCCACCTACCGCTTTGACATAAGACCAAAATTTCTTTACTTTCGAATTCATTGAACGCCTCTCGCATAGCCCTCCTCATACTACATTTCGCTTCGCGTGATTTTTGTTTGTCTGCAAGGCTTTGGCTATGTTTGTGTTCGCTGTAAAGTTCCCTTTGCTTCCGCAGCAGTTTTCTAACTCGGTTGTTGTACCACGGTGGCTCTTTTCCATCTCTTACGATCTTGCTTGGCACATACTCATCTAGCGCATATTGTACGCTGGTTTTGAACTTTGTCCACTGATCCTCAACACTATCTGTACTTGAGACAAAACCTTTGTGTTGAGCCATCAAGTACTCTGAAATCTGCTTTTTGTCACTTTTGCTAAACAGAAAAATCTTCCTACCTTTTTATGATATTTCTATTTACGACTGAAATCATCGATGCAGTAACCGCTTTATGATCGCTGATTCCCTGTTCTGCGTTAACTGTTTCAAATAGTTCGGGTCTGTTTGTCACCAGGAGGTCTAATATGTTATCGCCACGAGTCGGTTCTCTGTTTAACTGCTCAAGGTAGTTTCCAGATAAAGCACTTTAAAAAATTTCACCGGATTCTTTGTCCCTGCCACCCGTTATGAACGTTTGAGTCTCCCAGTAAATCCGAAAGACCCAGCCTCAATGATTTCAACCGTCGAATAAAACCTACCGTAAAGGAGATATGGTGTTCACTCTTGCCAACATTTGGGCTGAGAACTGATGTTAAGTATTTCGCCAGGTTATAAGTTGGCGCACACAAATTACTAACAACAGGGGGTAGAGGAACTCCTTCCTTCCATAACTTTGGCAGACCATACAAGCTAGACGGAACGCAGCACTAGGGTTAAGTTTCTAGCGTAAGTCTTCCGACGACGCGCACTTTTTCATAAATGGGGGAGTTTTGCGCTTAATCCTTTCTGAAGTATCACAAGACAACTTTTTGTAAACCGGGTCGTTAAGTAATGAATTAATTTTAAGGATGTAATCATTCCGTGTAAATAGAACCGTGGTATTCCCCTTGTAAGTTGATAAAACTACTGCTTCATCATCATTCCTGAGGGTGCGAATAGCTGCTCTCTCTGCGGAACAGATGTTATCCCGAAGTAGCCGAGCTCGACGCAATGTGTGGGACACTTCTTGCCTTAATTCTTCTGCCTGGTCCTAGAAACTGCTTGTTCTACCGAGCAGAAAAATTCTGTAACAGGAAGTCTATTTCGAATGGGAGCAAAATCTAAACCCTTCTCCAACACGTTAATAGAAAGATTAACCACAGTGTTTCGAAGCTTGCTCTCCTGATGCTGTAGGACGAGAAAGAAGCTGTTCAGATTTGGACTGTCTGATAACGACTCATCTATGTGCCCAATCCGACAGTGTCAATGTAGAACAATCAGTTTACTTCCACGCATTTCCCGAAAACTGCGATGATAATTTCAGATGTAATGTAGAATAAATATTTGGAAATAATATTCAGCTGTCTACGGGTAAAGTGAATGCGTTCCCTTGTCAGTGCTCTTTAATCCTATTAGATCTCTTGCTATTAAAAAAATCAACAAATCTGTCAAATTTAGTGATAATACATTCGCCATGGCATCTCAGCAGGAAGGCGAGTGTACTCAACAGCTTTCCTTTTTCCTCCGGATTTATCCAACTTCTGTTCAAGTTTCACCATCTCCTCCCCATAGCGGTACTTGATGTGACATTGTAGGCTTTCCCGGCGTGAAAATTCTTGATAGTCTCCTCAGATTTATAGCGGGATCGCGCATCAAAACCCTACGTTCTTCGATGCGGCCAGCCTGAGTGTCTGAAAATAATCTTTGAGTACGATATATCGTTGCTGCCAGTCTTTTGCTAAGGGCGGTGCCACCAGCCCAGTCTTGGAGAACACCAATTGTGATGGTCGCGTGTGCCGTGTACGATATGGTGGGCTATATAGGACGACGACGATTTGCAGCCTTGGCATCAGTTTTCAGCGGGACTCAACAGCAGCAGCGGCGGCGGCGGCGTTCTCCTGTACATGGCGGACGTGTGGACCGCGGAAATATCGAATAATGTTGACTTTAGGATCCGGTAACAAACCCAAGGAGACTATGTAATGGCTCTGAGCACTATGGGACTCAACATCTGAGGTCATCCGGAACTTTGTCCAAAAAATTTTTCTTCGCTTACCTTTTACTTCTTGTACATGGCCTCCTTTACTCTCCTCCACAATTGATACTCCACTCACAACGCCGTTTCCACTTCCGGAAGCAGTTTTGTTACACGTCTTGCTGGATCGCGCGAAGCGCCGTCTGCAAGTTTTCTTTTATCTCGTCTATCGTTGCAAGTTTTCGTCCTTTCAAGGGGGCTTTCAACTTTGGATATAATAATAATAAAAAAAATCAGTCTGCAGGGGCCACGTCTGGAGAGTATGGAGGCTGAGGCAGCACAGTGATTTCGTTTTTTGTGCAATAGTCACGCACCAATAGGGATGAACGTGTGGTTGCGTTATCGTGATGAAAGAGCCATGAATTGTCTCGCTGCATTTCAGGCCGTTTCCTTCTCATACTTTCTCGAAAGCGTCGCAAAACGTCCTGATAGTACCATTGACTAACGGTTTGTCCTTGTGGCACGAATTCATGATGAACTAATCCTACAAAGTCAAAGAAAACTGTCAGCATGGCTTAGACATTTGACCTAATCTGACGACCTTTTTTTGGTCTTGAAGAAACTTTCCAACCCGTTATCAAGACTGAGTCTTGGTCTCAACATCATAACCGTAGATCCACGTCTCATCACCAGTTATGATCCTCTTAATTAACATCTCGTTGTCATTTGAGCGATCCCACAGCTCTTCACAGACTGCGAGGTAAAGGTCTTTCTGGTCTTGATTCATGAGCCGTGGGACGAACTTGGCGGCAACACAGTGCATTCCAAGATGCTGTCAGGAATTCATGACATCATGCAACTGAAATTTTACATTCTTTTGCAATCTCTCGGCTCTCAGTGTTCGACTGGCACGCGCAATTTCGTTGATGTTCCTGACATGAGCGTCGTCGGTAGACGTCGAAGGGCATCCTGAACGAGGGTCATTTTTAACTTCCGTCCGGCGATCTTTTAAACCGTGTGAACCATTCGTAACACCGGTTACGGCTTAAGCACTCATCACCGGTGGTTTCCTGAATCATTTGGTGTGTCTCTCTAAAGGTTTTCTTGTTTCACGCAAAATTTAAAATAAAGCAGACGTGTTGCTCCTCTAACTCTTCCTTCTCCAGATTCGCAAACTACATGACACAATGTTCTACTCAATACAGTCCTGAACAATAACTAACACACATACAACAATGAAACTCCTACACATTACACACAGACGTGTGCAGGGTTGCCAACAGCATTTCACTCGAACACACCATTGGCGCGAAATTACGAATGTTCAGGAATCTTTTGAACAGATCTCGTATGCTCTAGAATGAAATGATAATTAAATTAATACCTTAAGCTGTCGACAGGCGTTCATATACATTAACAGGGACAGTTGAATATGTGTGCCCCGACTGGGACTCGAACCCGGGATCACATGCTTACATGGCAGACGCTCTATCCATCTGAGCCACCGATGGCACAGAGGATAGTGCGACTGCAGGGATTTATCAATTGCACGCTCCCGTGAGACCCACATTTCCAACTTAATGTCCACACACTACATTCGTAGTGGCCCTGCCCACTACGCTCATTACTCGCGGCAGGCGGTTAGCCTTAACTATATGGAGATGGTATCTGTTCTTTCGGAGATGTCCGGCCATTGACCTTCTCCTTCTGTGCGGATGCACACGCATTGCCCGAACTCTTATGGGACTCGGTAAGATTGTCTGAAGCGAGTAATGAGTGTAGCGGGCAGGGGTACTTCGAATGTAGTGTGTCGACATTAAATTGGGAATGTGGGTCTCACGGGGAGCGTGCAACGGATAAATCCCTGCCGTCGCACTATGCTGTGTGTCGTTGGTGGCTCAGATGGATAGTGTCTGCACTGTAAGCAGGAGATCTCAGGTTCGAATCCCGGTCGGCGCACACATTTTCAACTGTTCCTGTTGATGTATATCAACGCCTGTCGACAGCTTAAGGTATTGATTTATTTATCATTTCATTCTAGAGAGCTGCATGGTCGCCCATGGTATCTGTCCGAAAGAACAGATACCGTCTCCATATCGTATGCTCTAGTCCCTAACCCAGTTACAGAAATGGAAATAGAACTTATTGAGATATAATTTTGGTGTTCTAGCGCTCGGCAGCCGCATGTTTCAGAAAGAAGCAGAGAGTCACTTCTGAATCCTCTCAAGGAACGCATCGGCTGGTGAAACGAGCACTTCCTGCTGGTAGTATAACTGGAACTTGGCAACAATGCTAATATGTGTGGCAACTCTGTGACCACCAAGTTAGTTCCTGGATGGTACAGACATATCCTCCCAAATTCATATGATATTTTCCTGTCGTTTCCATTGAATAATCTGAGTTATTTTCACTTAAATTGTGACAGTGTCTTATCAACTTAAGGTTTTGAGTCTAGCGAGATGGTTCCAAGCACAAACTGCATCATCGTCTTTTAGATTGCCATTTATCTGTCCTAGCAACCACTGGGGTAATAAGGGAGAGACGAATACCACAGGTCTTTGCCAGCTCTGAGGTAATAAAGTCACATTGTAAAGCGAAGTCTGCTTTAGCTCTCGATTCCAGTCTTAATGAAGGGCTGTTTGTTACCTGTTCTGTGACAGAACTACAAGCAGCCAGATCTAAAGTCAGTAGGAAAATCTTAAGAAAACGTTTCCATCACCAATGCTCCTGATACTTCAGGTGCCCCACAGCGCAAAAGCGAAAAACTTGTAGCACTGCACAATTGATTATGCCTTTTTCTGCTTCTGCCGACATAATTTTTTGTGGATATACAATTTTAGTTATGAAACTTTGTGCACTGAATAATTTATTAACTGGTGTTCTTTATTCATCTACTCTAGCTGCCAAATTTCCATGCCACTTGAGTATGACACAGGTCAGTACATAAACACAAACCGTTCACAGTCCAAAGTGCATAACATCTTTCTAAGGAGTCGTTGAGTTGCAGACAGGAAAAACAACAATTCTGCTACACATTTAAGTTTTCGGCCAAACGGCCTTCTTCTGAAGTAGAAAACACACAGACATTTACACAAGGGCAACTCACACGCCCTCATGGGCTCAGCATTCGTTTTTTGAGTACGAGCTTGGCGACCCTGGGGTTCCTGGACTGTGGACTGGAAAGCGCAGTCAGTCCGCTGTCTCCTAACTAACCTCTGGGCATGCTTCAGCGACTACTGTGTGGCGTGGCGTTGCAGCGTTGTGTGCCATAGGCACTGTGGATCTTGGCTTAACCATCCAGATCACGAGGATGGTAAAAACGTCTTCACAACCCCTCAATCTCAAGGTGTGCTGTGCACTGATGAGATGAAAGGCTGCGAGAAGGAACGCTTGCTAGTGGGCAACCTCTGCGGAATCTGCTGCATCTCAGTTGTGTACGTCTTACCCAGACAAGTGGGGCTCTGCGTGGGCGGACTTCCTTTCCTGGCTGTTCGTGGAAACTACATGAAGCCCAGATCTAACGTTTCTACTCCCAGCGGTTCAGGTGGTTCATTTGCAATTTTAACACCCAACTCCTAAGAGGCTTTGTGGGGCTAGTTCACCTGAGTCATCTCTGAATGTCAGGGATAGTATTAAAGGACCACATCTTGTGATAAATGATGTCTTTGTTGTGATGAAATGTGTGGATGGTTCTTTTGAAAAGTTGTCACCCTTCTATAACCATAAAGCTCTGGAGATACTTGCATGGCAACTCAAATCTATCAAGAGGCTGCACAACAGTACTCTCCTGCTCGAAACTATGAAGGATCCCCAAGTAAACAAGCTGTTGATGCCAAGTTACTATGAGAATATCCCATCACCTGTGAGCTGCGCACTGGGTTAAACAGTGTTAAAGGAGTTGTAAAACGCCAGGACGCTATGGACATGGATACAAACAAACTGCAGCAGGAATGGGAAAGTGCACAGGTGACTGAAGTCCTGAAAGTTATGAAAAAGGTTTATGATGAGCTTCAGAAGTCACCGTCCTTTATCCTGACATACAATTTTCTGAAGTTGTCTGAGTATATTGCAGGACGCATTCTCCACCTTAGGGTTAGACTTTATTTCCCAAATCCAATGCGCTCCCTCGAGTGTCAACGCTTTGGTCACACCACTATTGGTTGTGATAGTCGGGCTACATGTGGAAGATGTGGCACTGCAGCCCACGAACTCGGTTTTCAATGCACTGCCACACCATTTTTGTGTTAATTGTTCCCAGACCCATCTGGTTTGGAGCTGCGACTGTCCTGTCTTAGCCAAGAAAATAATATCCAGGAGATAAGAAGTCACCCAATGGGTCTCATACTTTGATGCAAAGAAAGAATTCAACCCCACTCAGCCACCGCATTTTGTGAAGTCTTTTGCCTTGGCGTTGAAACAGGGTGTCCAGAATATCATCGTTAGCACTCAGACTATGATGGTTGAGCAGGGCACATATACCTGCACATGTAAATGCAGCTGCCGTCCTGCAGCGCTGGTCCTACAGCCCAGCGATCCTATAGCTGAAACATTTATAGTTGCTGAACATAATGTCAGTCAAGATAGCAAGCCAGCATGACAGCCATCGGAAGAGGTCCATCCAACACGGTGTTTCTGTTACATCAGCCTTGCTACTGTCCCCAATCCAAGCTGGGGACGAAGACAAACAGGCCAACGCGATCCAGTCCAAAGCCATCGGACCATGTGACCTTAGTCCAGTCTGATATATCTAACGATGACCATACCATTGATGGTATGGATGTCGACGTTCGTGTGAGAGAACAAGCGAGTACCTCAAGTGACCACTTACCCTTCTGCTGCAGCCTCCCTGCCATGTCAGAACGACAGGGGGAAAGACAGTGGCAAACCTCAGTTTTAAGATAGCTCCATACTTCTGTGGAATTTGCAAGGTTCAGGATGCATGTGGAGGAATTACATCTATTTACATAGAGTCGTCCACTTTGTATATGTATTCAGGAGACTCATTTCAAATCTTCTGACACCCTTCATTACGTAGTTATGTTCTCCACAGATAGGACTACCTTAGTGGAGAGAGAGCCAAGGGTGGGAGCGGCTATTTTCCTCAACACCACCTTTCACTCTGTGCCTCTGTCCCTCATGGCCAGCCTACAAGCAGTCACAGTGTCTGTACATGTACATCATCAGTTGACTGTATGTTTCCTCTACCTGCCCCTACACGACGCATTCGATGAAGTGGCCCTTCATTGCCTTCTTACTCAGCTCTCTCACCCCTTCATCCTCTGCGGTGATTTTAATGTCCACAGAGTGCTTTGGATCTCTGCAACTACCTGCACCAGGGGTAGAGCAGTTGAGAGGTTCTCATGTATTCATTTGCATATTTTCTCAGATGGGGCCAAGTACTCACTTCTGTACTCCAACATGGTCATTCTATGCTATGAATCTCTTGCTTTGCTCTCCAGCCCTTTCCAACACAGTTCAATGGGAAGTGGTCAGTGACCTGGACGGCAGTGATAACTTTCTGATCTGCAGTCACCTGCCACAAGGAGTGCCGTCCAACAGAAAACCACTGCGATTGGCGATCAGCAGAGGCTATTTTGCCACTTTTATTGCTACTGCCGGTCAGGATTCAGCTTCACAGCTGGATTTGCTGCTAAGTGGGGCAGTTGGGACTTCCAGTGCACCACTAGTGAAGAGCACAACTGCACCTTTTCCATATGGGAGCTGGTTTCTGTGTTGTCTGCGGCTTGTGGCATGTCTCCTGGTCACCCCAGGATTCTTTGTAATATGCTATGGCACCTCACTTGACGAAGCAACGAAATTCTCCTCATCCTCTTTAGTGTCATTTGAGTAACAGATAACTTTCCTGACTCATGGCGTGAGACAATTTTAATACCTGTTTCAAAGCCTGGAAAAGATCACACATGCCCAAGTAGTTATCATGGTATTGCCTTCACTAGCTCTATGGGAAACATCTTGGAGCAAATGATTAACGACAACGTTGTCTGGATCTTAGAAATCAGGCAGCTTCTTATTCGCTTTCTGCATGGGTTCAGGAGGTATCGCTCCATCTTTGATGACATGGCCTTTCTAGAGGCGGCTGTACAACAGGGTTTCCTGGACCAGCATCACCTTGTGGTCATATTTTTTTCTTCGAGAAGGCCTACAGTATTACTTTGAAGCATCTTATCCTCGGGCAGCTCCATGAATGGCGGTTTCGTCAATGTCCTCCCATTTTCATTCAGTCCTTCCCCTTGCTGGGCTATTCTCGACAACGAGTCAGTGACGTCCTCCCTGATCACTTTGAACAGAAGGGTGTCCCTCAAGACAGTGTCTTAACACCTATTAACAGTATTACGTCAGCAGTTAAATGTCCTGTCTAGTGTTTCTTGTCTGTGGATCACTTCTCTGCCTGTTGTTCCTCTTCAAACCTTACAGCTACCACACGTCAGTTGTGACTAACTCTCCAATGGTTGGGTGAATGCACGGAGAAGAGAGGTTTTAAGTTTTCATCTCAGAAGTCTGCGTAGGTTTTTTTTAAACCATTTCCATTCTGTTTTAAATTGTCCTGTGTTGTAAGTGAGGGATGCTTTTCTTAATTTTTTGTGGGCCTCACATTTGACTCGAAACTTATAAGGTTACCAAACCTTAAGGATCTGAAAAGATGGTTCGTCAAAGCACTGAATGTTTTCAAATCTTAGTCACAATTCATGGGGGGCGAATAGGACTTGTCTGCTCCAGTTTTACAGAACCTTTGTGCGATCTCAGCTTGATTATGGGTCACGGTCTATGAGTCTTCAAGATCCTCTTATTTAAACATGTTGGATATGGTGCACCATGAATGGATTCGGCTGGCCACCAAGGCATTGTGGACGAGTCCCATATCAAGATTCTGCGCTAAGTTTGCTGAGCCACCACTTCACTTCAGGTGATGGCTGCTCATTGTTCATCAGGGATATAAAACAGTGTCCGCATCATACACACCTGCATACCACACTGTTACTCGGTGTCCAAAGGCATGCTTTTCTGTTATCGGCAACAAGCGATGAGGCCCTACAGGATTCACTTGAAGAATTACATTTTAGAGATGGGTGTGGCTGGTTTTAACGTTTTACATCAGGATTGGAGCAGATTTCTACATTGAGTTCTCCAGCGGCCCAGACTTATTTTAGACTTGACGAATTTTGAGAAAGAATGCACCCCAGATGGTTTTACAGTGATGAACCGTTTTTTCAGCCGAGCTCTATGAGATCCTGAAGCCTGTGGAACAGATACGACACATTCATGGCACATGGTTTCTCATCTGCACTGATTCCCTTAATGCACCACAATCGTTGTGGAACCTGTACCCAGCAGAGGAATTGGTACAGCTGATTCATGACCAACTGTACCTCCTCCAGTGGCAAGGGAAGCACGTGTCATTCTGCTGGGTGCCAGGGCATGTGGGGATTCAGGGAAATAAACAAGCCGATAAGGCTGCCGAGGACGCCCGCAGCACACATGATGTGACGCATTGCGCTGTTCCCCTGCAGGCTGCCATTTGTATAATGTGAGAGGTCCATGCACTTGTGGGAGGAGGAATGACTAGCAGTGACGAACAGTAAGCTGTGGTTGGTGAAATCAAGTATCCAGCCACGACATTCCTTCTGGAGGTCGTTCAGGTGGGTACAAGTGACACTTACAAGCCCCTAAATCGGGCCCTGTCGCTTTACACATGGCTTCTTACTCCGCCGAGAGGACACCCATTCTGTGATTCCTGTGGCGTGCAGATCCCTATAGGCCATGTTTTAACCGAGTGCATTCCATTTCGTGATGTGAGGGAGGAAGTGAATCTCGATGGGGATCTGCCCTCTTTTTTAGCTGATGAGGCGACTGTGGTCAAAGTTTTTAGGTTTTGTGGCGAGGATGGACTGTGATTTCAGCTGTTAGGATCGACGTTGTAGTGTGTTGTAGATGGCTAGCTCAACCTATTTCTTCCTGCGATTGGTCAGCCATGACCACTTGCTATGTTGTTTAATTCCTTCTACAACTTTCTCCCATTTTAGTCTAAGATTTAATCTTGACTCTATACCTTCTTTCTTCGTGCTTCAGTAGGGGCGGCACACATGATTTGCCCCAATTTTGTTACTTTTCATTTCCCCTGCTGTTTTCTCCTCCTGTTTAGTGTATTTTGCTGTCACTCGTCTCTTACTACTTTCGTCCAGGCGCTATAAAGACCTTGCTGTCGTGCACCCAAACCACCCTATCCATCCACAACTCACACACACATGACCACTGTCTCTGGCCCCTGTGGCCGGACTCAGTGGCCCGCGAGAATGGTCATGTGTGTGTGAGTTTTGCTTGCGTGAATATTTGTGTGTTTTCTACTTCAGAAGAAGGTCTTTTGGCCGAAAGCTGAAATGTGTAGCAGTCTTGTTAATGTGTCTTCTGCGACTCGTTATCTCCTCTATATGGTGAGCAGCAATCTATGCTTTTCATAATATTGTCGTTATTCCATCCTGGATGTCCCATTGTTTATTATCTTACTAATTCGTCCTGGTTTAGGCACACTCATGTTACAGATACGTTATATTTTATTGAAATAACCTTTCGGCAAATGATTATTGTAGTAAGTTGTAATTCATTTATATATATTAGTAAAATGCAGATTTTAACAGTATTTTTCCATTAGGTGATTGAACACAACAGTAAATATATGAGAGAAGTTAATCATCAGCAATATAATCTCACAACATCATATTAGGTGATTGAACACAACAGTAAATGCATGAGAGAAATTAATCATCGGCAATATAATCTCCGACATTATTTGAAACAGCCTAATAGTTTATCGATTCCATGCCTGTGGCAATCTTTTCATTCGGAGCTAAATATGTCGTTAAGCCAGGTTTCAAGCGCATTTTTGTCCGGAAAGAAATCTTCTTAGCGGTTGTCCGATAAGGAGCGGGATAGGTAAACGTTTGAGGGTGCAAGAGCAGGAGAATAAGTGTGTGACGGATGAGTTCCTCTGGATAGCTTTGCTTATGAAATCAGCAGAGTGCGATATCACGTAGTAGCAACGGTTAATGCAGTTTTGTTGGTCGTTTTCCTTATATTGCGATTGAAAGGTGTTTCAGTTGTGGGCAAGAAATGTCAGCTACGTGGAACACACCGCTTGAGAGGAGTTTGCACTTCACAATACCATATTTGTGTTAACAAATGCGCACTTCACAATACCATATTTGTGTTAACAAATGCAAAATATTATCTGTTCACTCGGCCCTTTTCTCTAGGAAATTTCTTTTTTATGGCTCAGCCATTAATTTCTTCGTAATGTAAGTAGACTGTTTATGTTTTCGTATTGGCAACGTTACGTAGCGCTCTGTATGAAAATCACTGGCTGTGCTGTGTGCAGTCTGTGGCTAGAGTGCATTGTTGTCTGCCATTGTAGTGTTGGGCAGCTGGATGTGAACAGCGCGTAGCGTTGCGCAGTTGGAGGTGAGCCGCCGGCAGTGGTGGATGTGGGGAGAGAAATGGCGGAGGTTTGAAATTTGTAAGACTGGATGTCATGAACTGCTATGTATATTATGATTTTTCAACACTATTAAGGTAAATCCATTGTTTGTTCTCTATTAAAATCTTTCATTTGCTAACTATGCCTATCAGTAGTTAGTGCCTTCCGTAGTTTGAATCTTTTATTTAGCTCGCAGTAGTGGCGCTCGCTGTATTGCAGTAGTTCGAGTAACGAAGATTTTTGTGAGGTAAGTGATTTGTGAAAGGTATAGGTTAATGTTAGTCAGGGCCATTCTTTTGTAGGGATTATTGAAAGTCAGATTGCGTTGCGCTAAAAATATTGTGTGTCAGTTTAAGGACAGTCATGTATAATTGTTCAAAGGGGACGTTTCATATGTCGACCCTTAGCCGACGATACCTCACTGGAATCTTCTGATTTTTTCTTGTAGTTTGTGTAATTAGTGTAGCTTTTGTTTATTGCTTGCGCGTAATTGTAGAGAGAATCTCCTTTGTAGTTGGAGTCTTTCATTGTTGTACAGTAAAACAGTTGTGGCATGCATGTAGATTTGCACCAAGTGTTTCGCAGCTGCGCTTGCAATTAACTAGATATTATTTTCAGTGCTATGTTAATGTGTTTTCTTATTGTGCTCTTCAAATTGTGCTTTTCTGTGTTGTCGTGTGAAATATTGTGACAATAATGGTGTGTGAAAAAACGTAATACTAGGCTCCAAAGTAAACTGAGGAATGACAGTGAAGAGGAAAGCAGTGTGTTAGCGCCACCGTGTAATGAATTAACTAATGTTCAAAACTAGTGATTTGGTAATTGTGCATAGGGAAATGGAGCGGGCGGCAAATAATGGCGTAGACAGTGAAACAATTAGTGAACAGGGAAGCATTATCGATCGATCGGTCGGCAATAGGTCGCCTCAGGAATCCGAAATGACAGGACACAATCTCGCAAATACTGTAGATACAGGTTTTGGGTCCTCACCGTTTTCTCAAATAAGTCAAGACACATTTTCTGCTTGTCAAAATGTGAATGTTGCCGGTGCAAATTCACTGCCGAAAAGCACTGAGGAACATGTTTCAGACACCAGTGCATTGTTATTACAATTAATACAACAAATGGGACAAACACAGCAAAAGCTTCAAAAGTTAGACACAATGGAACAAAATATTCGAAAGTCAGACACAGTGGAACAAAATCAGAGACAAACACAGCAAAAGCTTCAAAAGTTAGACACAATGGAACAAAATCTTCGGAAGTTAGACACCACGCTTGAACAAACACGTGAAGATTTAACTACTGAGTTACATAACATTGAATCGAAATGTCAAAAAGTCTGTAATGACGTAAAAACACAAATTTGTGAGCATTTTCAACCTATTTTTTCGCGGCATGAAAATGCATTACAGAATCACGAAGCAGCCATAAAAGAACTGCAAACTATTGTTCATGAAAATCATGAGACCTTGCAAGCTAAAATTGACTCAGTTGCATCTACCGATTCGATTACGCAACTTGCAAAAACTCAGGAAAACTTAAAGGACACAGTAGATACTCTGAAAATTGGTTCAGAAAGACACATGGAGGAAATTAGTTCATTATCAGAGAAAGTAGTTGAACTTTCGGATCAGCTAAATAATTTATCTACGAAGGTAGATGATAATCTGAATGACACAAAAACGGTAGTCTTTAATGACACAGAAGAGTGCGAACAAATTAGGAAATTCAAACAAAATCAGAATCAAATTAATACGCAACACCAAAGAGAAATCCTGGAAGTACAAGATCAGCTGACACAGGTAATACAAGAATTACGTATTTCAGAGGACACTTGCGCCCCAATACGTGAAGAGGGACGTAGAAATACGGAACAGCCACAAAATAATAACACAGCGCATTTCGGAAATTATGAAAGAAATTGCAAAGTGCACCGAATTTTGAAATGGAACCGCCGAAACGACGTAACAATGACTGATATGCGACTCGCCGACATGATGATTTTGACTATAAGCTGTTCATTACCACACGTAAATTTAAAACATTTAAGAATTCTGGCAACGACATTCATCCACAAGCGTGGCTCCATCAATTCTCTCATTGTTTTCCTCCCAACAGGTCATTAGAGCACAGATTAGAATTCATGTGTGGCTATTTAGAGAATGAACCAGCTGTAAGAATGCGATCAGTCATTCACGATTGTCACAGTGAAGGAGAATTTTACCATGCCTTCCTCTCAGCATATTGGTCTCAAGCTACACAAGACTGAGTAAAACATAGCATCATAATGATGAAACATTCCGAACAATCTGAGTTTTCCAGTCTTGTGAAGTATTTTGAAGACATGTTGCACAAGAATCAGTACCTGTCAAACCCATACAGCCCCTCAGAACTCATCCGCATTTGCTTAATCAAATTACCTGAACATTTACGACATATTATTTTGGCAGGACGTTGCAAAGACGACATTGAAGCTTTTCAGGGACACTTACAAGAATTAGAAATTGACACTGACAATCGCGGAACGCGAAAACAGGAACACAACAATTACAGGTCACATCCGTCGCAGTTCCGCGATGAAAGAAATAATAACTGGACACGACAAGGCTATTCTCACAACACAAATCGTGACCAAAACAGACACCACCGGTATGACAACCGTTGGCAGAGTAGTAATAATTACAGGGAAAGATCATCTCTCCGCGGTAGTGACTATCACAGAGACAATAAGAGAAACAGACAATTTGGGAACCAAAATAATTATTATCAAGGGAGACAGTATAACTTCAGATGCAACGGTCCAGCGCGCAGTTACGATTCAGGGAGAAATTCTCCACCACGTGACCGACAAGAAAGAAACTATGGAATCTACCGACATGACGACAGACGATATGATCGTAACGACAGAGCTGAATTGCATCAGAACTGGCGGGATTCAAACAGAGCAGGGCCCTCTCGACAAGGTGAATTTGTAGAAGTTAGGTCTCCAAATCCCAATAACGACGCGCGCCAACAAGCAATAGGCAATGACTCATACCGCTGGCAGCCACAAAACGTACTTATGAAACTGACGACACAGCTGCCGTAGCTAGTAATTACGTAAAAATGGAAGACATTAGGGACATCTTACTCCAGGAGCATGACATAATACATAACAACATTGCATATCCTGTGATTCACATTACAGTAAATGACGTAAAATTTACGGCAGTACTTGACTCTGGCAGTCCCATTTCAGTAATTAGTGAAACAGCTTTTAGCAAATGCAACAAATCGAACGATTGTCCCACACTTCCTTTACGTAAGATTAAATTACAAGGTGCAATCTTTGGAAAAAGTGTAGATGTACGCCAACAAACTAACTTAGAATTCTTTTGTCAAAGCCACAGCTTCTCTATGAACTTTCTTATTGTTCCATTATTGTCGACGGAAATTATATTGGGAGTAGACTTTTTGAATGAATACAAAGTAATCTTAAACTTTCACAATGCTGAAATAAGTTTAGAGAAAGAAGGTAGGTCAATAGCTTTGAAATTTGAAGATTGGCTCTCAAACCATGACGAAGAAATTAATCGGCTTTACCTCCTGTTAGACAACAGTTCGGAATTTTCGACGGAACTTGACACTAACAATCACTCTGCAAGTACTGACAGGGATGATATCGACGGCGCATTTGATACTAATGAGTTAATTCAGAATAAAATTCAAACAATTGAGAATTGTAATGACCGTGATAGGCAAGACCTTTTTGAGATTTTACAAGCACATTCCACAGTTTTTACTCACAAAACAGGAACAATCAAGGGATTTCAATACCGATTTCGTGTTCGTGAGCATACTAAATTTTGTGTTAGACCATACGTAATTCTAGCACATTATAGGGACCGTGTTAGAACAGAAATACAATCTATGCTTGACGAGGGCATTATTGAGCCTGCAGTAAGCTCATACAACAATCCATTACATGTTGTTGAGAAGAAAAATGGATCGATCAGGCTTGTCTTAGATTCGAGACAAATCAATACTATCATCATTCCTGAAACAGACAGGCCGCAAACGTTAGAAGAACTTCTTCAAAATTTTAATGGTGTAAAAGTGTTGTCTTCTATTGATCTCAGATCCAGCTTTTATCAGATCGAACTTCATCCAGAATGCAGAAAATACACAGCTTTCCTTTGTTTCCGCGTTTGTTATCAGTTTCGGAAACTTCCTTTTGGTTTGAACATTTCTTCGGCAGCATTCATTCGCGGGCTAAATTCCATATTACCTGAGATCTTAAAACGTCACATCACCTTATATGTGAACGATATTCTGATAGCAGAAGCCTCATGGGAACAACACAATCGCATCCTCAACAGCGTGTTACATATTTTTGCAGAATCTGGAATTACAGTTAACTTGGAAAAGTCTGAATTCGGTAGGACAAAGGTGAAGTTTTTGGGACATATTATTTCTTCTGAAGGCATTCAGCCGGATCCTGAAAAGTTAGAAGCAATCAGAGCCATTCCAGTTCCATCCACAAAAAATGAAACCCGCAGTTTTCTAGGTCTCGTAAATTTTTACCGTCGTTTTCTGAATATGCAAATTGTAGTTACACCAAAACTTTATTCTCTCACTGGAAAAAAATACTATTGGAACTGGGACGAACAAGCGCAGTTGGAATTCAATTCTTTGAAAGAATCGCTACTTAACGCGCCAATACTAGCTCATCCAGATCTGTCACAAGATTTCTGCCTTAGCGCGGATTCTTCTGAAGTCGGTCTTGGTGCCCATTTATTTCAAGAAGCCACAGAAAATGACACTACTGTTCAGAAAACCATTGCTTTTGCTAGCCGAGTGCTAACAAAATCTGAAAAAAATTATTCCATTACTGAATTAGAAGCTTTAGCTATCGTTTGGGCATTTAACAAATTCCGTTTCTTTCTTTCTGGTAAGCACATAAAAGTATACAGTGATCATCGTGCATTACAATTTCTGATGTCTTCAAAATTAAATCGTGACAGGTTAAAACGTTGGGCATTGTTTCTGCAAGAATTCCACTTCACAATAGTCTACATTCTCGGCAAGGAGAACATTGTTGCGGACGCACTGTCACGCGCACCGGCTGGGCTTGAGAAAAGTAACACAGAAGGCAACCTCGAGAAAAATTTCAGAATTCTTTACATTCAGAAAGTAGCCTTTGAAAACTTCATCACCACATCTTTAAAGGACATTGCTCATGAACAAGATAAAGATCCGATTTGGAAAGACATCAAAAGTAAATGGCATGAAAAGACACACACTCAGATTCGGCATTATTACCTGGTTAAAAACAACATACTCCTCAAACGCTGCACTATTGATGACAAGCTATGGGTACTTTGCATTCCAGACGATTTTGTTAATAAGCTCATTTGGTATATTCATTTCAGCTACGCACATTTTGGTCCACGAAAATGTTATCATATTCTTCGAACGACTTGTTATTTTAACAATATGGAAAAGAGAATTCGAAGAGTCTTGTCTATTTGTAAACTTTGTCAAAAGGCGAAACCATCTACTATCTCACATCGTGCTCCGTTGTTTCCTATTATTCCTTCTAAATTAAAAGAATTTGCTGCTGTTGATCTCTTGGGACCCCTTGTCAGAACATCGAATGGATTTTCGTACGTTCTAGTCGCTGTTGAACTTAACTTCAAAATTTGTTTCTTTCACTCCGTTACGTAAAGCCACTGGACGGTCTGTATCCAACGCCTTTGTTAAAAATTTCTTACGTGAAGTTGGCCAAGTTGCTAACGTCATTTCATATAACGAACCGCAATTCAGATCTGCTGTTTGGTCACGCATGCTTCGGAATCATAAAATCAAACCTGTTTTTATTTCATTGTACTCACCACATTGTAACCCGTCTGAACGGATTATGAAAGAAATCAATAAGCTTTGCAGACTTTGTCACAGAAAGCATCGGCATTGGGACAGATATTTACACTTATTTCAAAATGTGCTGAATGAAATGCCTCATGATTCCACTGCTTTACCACCTACTCTTGTACTGAAGAATGAAGAACCACCGAACAGAATCAGAGAGATTGTACCTTTCCCGAATACACGTAAACTTCGACACAAAGACATAATTGATTTGGCTCTTAAAAATATAAAATCTGCAGCAGACAAAAGGAGGAAACTACACGGTAAAGCAAATGCAAAGAAATTATATATTGGTCAGAAAGTTCTCATTAAAGCTCATTCATTGTCACATAAGAAGAAACACTTGAGTCACAAATTCTTTCTAGTTTACAATGGACCTTACAGAATCCGACGTATACCACATGATAATTGCGTTGAAGTTGAAACTCTGCGTACTATGAAGAGTAAAAGTTTACACCACATTTCACATGTAAAACCGTTTATTGAAAGATAATCTGCTCTTTAACTTTGTCTTTGCCATAAAACTTTTCACTTCACATTTCTAGTATGCATTGTCAGACTTAGAAACTGTTACCATGCGACAATGTTTGAAGTTAAATAGCCAATCAAGAACCAAGAGAACTTATTTAAACAGAAATTACGAATGCATTGTTATAATGAACAGACGTCACAGTGTTATTGTGTGTGTACATTCTTGCTTGTTAGTTGCACGATTATGTAACGACTATAAGGCTTACATACTTAGAACATATACTGGTACTGCTAATGAGATTTTAATGCAACATTTTGGTTTACTTGAAAATACATTCTGGATTGGAAGTACTTTCAGTGAGATACCAGATGACACAGTGGTTAGTTTATGTGACAGCTACACGATTTTATAACGACGCTACTAATGAGTGACAATTTACAATGTTGCTTTTGCAGTGTTTCTGTTTTATATCTGCACAGTTTTTCAGTATTATTCTGGAAAGTAAAACATGTTTTAGTGGTAACTTTTGTGATATAGCTACAATGAGACAGTCTTTTCCGTAACACAATATGTTACAGCACAGTACTTTCTTTATCACGGCAATAAGCGTAATAACTAAGATATCTATACGCAAAGCATTTCACTTTTGTTTATCATGAGGTAAGTACATTGGTTTCTGCAGAACTTAGCTTTCGGAGGACAATAACTACAACACTTCCACAGAGATTATCTTACAGCAAGACGCACATTTAGCACTACAGGACACGTATTTGAGTGATTAATTTTGTACTTAAATCATTTATTTTTAAAGATATTTGAAGTACAATGATACAAAGGTTTTCCGTGATACAGTTCATTCCTTTGCTGTAATCTGTAACACCTGAAGGTACAATTACATTAATCCTCAGGGGGGTACATGCTTACTTTGTGTACCATGTGTTTGACAAGCACAAGGAGCCCTAGCTAATATGGTATTTGCTTATACAACTTTACACATCGGAACCATATTTCTCTAACACACAAATTACACAGCTATCTGATCATTTCACTGAGAGATAAACATTTTTTTTACTACATCAGTGACATGTTTACGCAGTTACACAGTTGGGTAACTTCACACTTATGAAATTGTATTTTGTCTGTACTTTGTGAACTGTTCATATTTTTTCGGAACCATTGTGATACTATGAGAGCTTTGAATGACGTGTTTGGTAAGGGAGCATGATTTTAAAGTACGTTTGAGGTAGATGACACTATTGAAATGAGCAGAGAATTTTTTTAGGTTTTGACATTATTGCAGAAAGCTACATCGTTTTTGAGATTTGACTGAGGTGTTATGATGTTATTTTTATGACGACGATGTGTATTATGCTGTTGAGGTATGTTTATGATCAATAAGATGATGCTACCGTATATGAGGAATTTGATTATGCTACGTATTTATTATGATGAAATATTGAAGAAGTGTCGACGAATACGTATATGAATAATGAGTAGTGGTTAGGGACTCTGATTTGTGGAAAAGGATGTTGGAAACCAAGAATCGTACTTTAAGAGTTATGAAATGTGTGTAAATACGTGAATGTATCACAATGCCGACGAAAACTTTTTGAACACTGTTATATTCATAGGATTTTGTTTCTACACATTTGCAACGCAAATTCTTGACCTGTGAAATTTTTTATATGAGACTGTCACTGTAATGCAAACTGGTGTCGTAAACATTTCAATAAAGTTAAGTGACCACCTTCACGTAATGAGTTGTGGGCACCCAGCTGCGACACAGTTGCCTGGAAAAAAGCCATTAGTGTGTGCCTTTCAGAGGCACAGGTGGAAAAAAAAGAGGCCATTATCCTCGCTATTGACATTCCTTTGTAGAAAGCATCGCAAATACGACACGTTCAAACTTGAAAACATATGATAACACTGTGGAGCTCTTAATTTATGATATTTACTGAAATGCCTAATGAAATGATGAGAAATATTTTTATGTCTATACACCTGATTATGACTACTGTCTTTTCTAGTTGAGAGATTTTTTTTTACTACCTTATGAAATGCCATATGGCTAATGAATGATGTTTCATGCCTTCCTTTGTAGATATTTGCTCATTTTCTTTAATATCTAGTTTCTAGCTGCACTGCAGCATTGGTTATTATAAAATTTAATAGATGTACTAATATCACTATTTTCTGTCTACAGACCCAGTAAAGAATACGTTTATGATGTACTTTTTTAGAAAAGAGAGCACAAATAGACATTTCCCTTCACAGGAATTGCATAAATAATTTTTTTAATGACTTGGTAACTTTCTTGCAGAGTAAGTTTTTGTGATGCATCACTCTAGTGTTAAGATGTGACATAGGTATTAAAAATGGCCATTTTTACTGTAATATTTTTTCTGCTTGAGCTATGTCATGTTTAGGTATAAGTTATTGCATTTGCTGCTGCTGTTTGCCAGGCGTAGTGCTACTAAATTTCACTTTACATTACTCTGTTAAGCCAGTTTTTCTAATGATTTATTTTTCTTGTTTGCTGCTCATTGCCTTATATTAGTTGTAATATTGCTGCTTGCTTTGCCAATTTGCATTTTTTTGTCATTGCTGTTTGTGTTAATTGTTTTGTGCTGCTGCATTGCCCCGTCCCTTAGTTTAGTATCTGAGCTCAGTAGATTTAAGTTAGCTTAAGGTGGGGTAGGCCATATAAGAGAACAAGTTGTGATGAATTGGAAGAAATGCATTGAGAAGCTATAAGAAAATGGTTTGGCCAAAAATGTATTTTGAAAGTGAATATGAACCAAAAAAGTAGGGTTTAGGGACAACAGGTTTAGGTAGGATTTTCTTGGAAATAAATGATGAGGTAAGATAATGGAAAATAAATAATGAGGTAAGAAATGTGTGACATATAAATACAGAAAGCATGCTTGGATAGAATTTTTTTGGTCGAAACAAATGTTGAAATAAGAGGAAAGATATATGGAATGAAGTTTTGGAGTGGACTGCAGTACCAAATGTCACACTGAAAACAAACCCTGCCCTGTAATTTTGAGTTATTACACTATGTGAATTTGTGTTTTTCCTGTCTTAATGCGTTTAGCTAATAAGAGTTATGTTGTGGAATTTTTCTGATAATATGTTATTTTCTTTGTAAAGATGTTTAGACATTATTTATTCTGTTCTGTTTTAATGCTCATGTGTGAAGTTGATGTTTTGAAAGTTATTCTGATCTTTTATGTATGTACTCATGTCATAATTCCTGTAACACTGATGTATATGTTATTTCGATTCTTTTGAAAAGCTTGTACTACAAATGTTGTCTGTATTGTTATGTTCTTTAATGATGTATTTTGTACCTTTGTAATTGTATTCTTATGTTATAAAATTGTAATTGACACCAGTTCATCATATTATTAACTTGTAAGTTCCATTTCACTGCACACGTTTCTTTTGGTCATAGTATATGGACAGTATGTGAGGAGTAGGGACTGTTAGTGTTTGCATGTGCGTTAATAATTCAGCAAGGGACTGGATAACAGCATTGCTGGTTCTAAGGACAATTCCAAAAACTTTGTGAGTGCACAAGTGGTGGTTATGGACTTGCTATATTGTCCGCAAGACTCTTTGATGGTGATTGTGCACCTGCACAGTCGCAGCAGATGGCTGCTGGCCATCTCTACAAGGACTACAGTGGGTCTACACCTTTGATGATCCACCAATACCATACTCTCTACCAAGACTATAGTGGGTCTGCTCTGTGATGACCTACCTACCAATATTCCACAAAACGTCGAATGACTCTGCTGTGGGTTTGCTCTGCTGTGGCCCATTACCTGTCTGCATGTCGAGAGTCAGCACTGTCTTTCCATTGGAAGGACAACACTACTTCTTCAAGACTGCATGGAAATCCACTACTTCCGTGTGCATTTTCTTTTACTGCTCAGCCTTTGAGAAAAACACTGCAATTTTACTGTGATGAATGATCAGGACTGTCTTTATGGACTGTGAGAAAATTTTAGCTTTTGAGCAACATTGTATGAATAAGTGTGTGCATTTGATATCTTTGTTATTGTTATTATGAAAAATTTTATCAAATCATTATTGGCCACTGCCCAAAACAATTTGTAAAATTTTTTGTGGGAAGCATGGGGCTATGTAAGTAGACTGTTTATGTTTTCTTATTGGCAACGTTACGTAGCACTCTGTATGAAAACCACTGTCTGTACTGTGTGCAGTCTGTGGCTAGTTTGCATTGTTGTCTGCCATTGTAGTGTTGGGCAGCCGGATGTGAACAGCGCGTAGCGTTGCGCAGTTGGAGGTGAGCCGCCAGCAGTGGTGGATGTGGGGAGAGAAATGGCGGAGGTTTGAAATTTGTAAGACTGGATGTCATGAACTGCTATGTATATTATGACTTTTCAACACTATTAAGGTAAATACATTGTTTGTTCTCTATTAAAATCTTTATTTGCTAACTATACCTATCAGTGGTTAGTGCCTTCCGTAGTTTGAATCTTTTATTTAGCTGGCAGTAGTGGCGCTCGCTGTATTGCAGTAGTTCGAGTAACGAAGATTTTTGTGAGGTAAGTGATTTGTGAAAGGTATAGGTTAATGTTAGTCAGGGCCATTCTTTTGTAGGGATTACTGAAAGTCAGATTGCGTTGCGCTAAAAATATTGTGTGTCAGTTTAAGGACAGTCATGTATAATTGTTCAAAGGGGATGTTTCAGTAAGAAGTTAACATAAAGCCATCATAACTCGCCACCAGTAACAGCACTGGATAGGAATGCTCAGTGAGCGAACTGATAACGTTCAAGCAGAAGTGTATTAATAGCCACCCCTTTGATTTTTGTTTCTTTGAGTTAGTTTCTTACAGCCAGCTTCTGAACGATGCCCATAGGATGCAAATATTTCCCAAGTGTTAAATGGTCGCAGTTCATCACATATGCCAATTATCAAGCCTTCATGAATGTAGGAAATCTTTCAGACGAGAACTATCTTTCTTGCAAGAAGAAAATCCTTATCTGACGTGATTTGTCTGATAGCATTCTGCCATACCACGCCACATCGCCATCATCTGATCGGATTGTTGTTGACATCAGGCGACCACTGATCGGTCGCCGCTGTAGGATGAGGGAACTCTCGTGCATAAAGTGTCCTGATCTTGATGCAGACAGAAGCTATTTCGCAGAAGTATTTCTTAAAGGATTTGTTATTGCTAGGCGTTAGAACTAAACTAAACTCTGCCTGAACAGGCCATGAAGGCCCATCGGTACCGACCGGCCGCCGTGTCATCCTCAGACTACAGGCGTCACTGGACTTGGATATGGGGGGGCATGTGATCAGTACACCGCTCTTCCAGATGTACGTCAGTTCACGAGGCCGAAGCCGCTATTTCTCAATCAAGTCGCTCCTCAATTTGCCTCACAAGGGCTGAGTGCACACCGCTTGCCAACAGCGCTCGGCAGACCGGATGGTCACCCATCCAAGTGCTAGCCCAGCTCGACAGCGCTTAACTTCAGTGATCTGCAGCACCATATTCTGCCTGTTTACATATCTCTGTATCTGAATACGCGTGCCTATACCTCTTTTCTTGGCGCTTCAGTGTATGTTCCGAATCCTTATTGCAAGCTGATGTCGGTGATATTAGTCTATAATTCTGCTTTTTGATTTTATTTCCTTTTTTGTGTATTGATGTGATTTGTGCAGCTTTCCAAGAAACAAAAGAAGGAAGATTTCGGTTTAACGATCCGTCGACGGAGCAGAAGCTCGGACTGTTTCAAGGATGGGGCAGGGAATCGGCCGTGTCCTTTCAAAGGAACCTTTGCGGCATTTGACATGAACGATTAAGAGAAATCACGTAAATTCCAGTGGACTAAGGACTACGCAGCCCCCTCCCTGTGTAACATTTCAGTTCTCAGGTACGGATCTTTCGTCGAGATAGCGGTTGGATATGACTGTTAAATATGAAGCTATTAAATCAGCATACTGCGAAAGAAACCTAGTTGTTATACAATCTGGACTTCCCCTTATTAAGTGACTAAAGTTGTTTCGCTCCAGCGAGGGTATCTACTTCCAAGTTATTCATATTGGCAGCTTTTCTTGATTTGAATTCTCGAATAATTACTGCATCTTCTTTGGTGATCTTTTGTTGCGCTAAAATAGCCCGTGATACTGTGTCTTCATTTCTCATACGTGAATATATTTTATTTAATTATCTGTTGTTTACATTTATTTTTTTCAGACAGTAAATGGATAATGCTTCTTCTGTGTTATGTCTGTTCTACTGTCTGCCCGGTCTAGGGTGCCTATGGTTTGAGCTTCATTCACACCGTACTATCGACGTTCCTTCTAAATTACTTATTTGCTGTCACGTTATGACTTAAAGCATAGATTACACTTTAATTTGCAAAGCTGTTTTTCATTATACGACCTATAGATACGTAGCAACCTGTGGATCATTAAAATCGACAAATCAAATCGCCTCGTTTCTTCTGTACTTCCTACTATCTTGCTTGATAATACGTATGGTTCATGGTTGACCTGTATAATTTCTGTTTCAAATTGTTTATGCGCAATTCACATTTCCAAAATGATATTTTTGTTATCGGGATGACCCAACAGTTATTAAAGTGTCAGTATTCCGTTTTTGTTTTTAGCACTCTATACTTTTGTTATTTTGACGATGAGCCTACATTTCAATACAGCTGAAATCTACAATTTAAACTACACTTCCATATTTTATAATATGAAGAAAAATGACGGAAAATTATGATTAAAATGATACTTAGTCCAACTGGTTGTTTATTTGTCTTCGTCTATGTGATTCTTTTAAAAAAGGGGGTTATTGAAGCTAATGACAACTTCTGCGGGACTCGTGTTGCATCTCTTTGTGCTAAAACGAAAAAAATTAATGTTTTATTTACAAAATGTGAATAATTCACAACTGGAGTTAATGAAGTCATAAAATACATAGATTTAATAATTTGTTGGGCTATGAAGTGGAATGATCACATAGGCTCAGTTATAGGTAAAGGGAATGGCAGATTTCCGTTCATTACTAGAATGTTGAGAGGATGCAGTCAGACCACAAAGGAGGTTGCTTAAAACGCTCGTACAGCCCGCCCAAGAATAATGATCAAGCCTGTGGAACCCGTATCAGATAATACTAGCAGGAAATATTGATTGAATTCAAAGAAGGGCAACTCGAAAGGCCACAGGTTTGTTTGGCGCGTGGAAGAGCGCCATGAAGTTACTGTAAAACATGAACCGATAGACACTTGAAGATGGACGTCAGCTATCCCGCAGGAGCCTACCTACTGTCATAATTTGAAGGAACCAGCATTACGCGAAGAATTTAAAAATATAATATAGCCCACTAGATAATGTTCCGTAGGACTCGATTAGACAAACTTTGATTAATTACAGATCACACAGAGACGATTAAAAAGTCATATTTCCCGTATTATATTCACCAATGGAACGGAAAGAAACCCCAATATATGGTGCATTTCACAGCGATTTACGGAATATGGCGGTAGATAAAGATGTAAATATATCTTCACTTCATAATGAAAGCACATTTCACTGCGCTAAATCAAGCTACAGAATTACGCCATTCTCATCAATATAAGCGTTGCAAATTTCCTGTTTTAGTGACGTATTCTTTTATTTATATGAACTTTCACCATGTAAGAAACTGGAATTTTTAAATAGCGCAGCTGCAAATCTGGGTAAGTACAATCGCAGAGAAATTCGTTCTTACAACAGTAGTTTCTCTGACAGAAGGAAGAGAAGAAGAGATGTGGAACGATCGTATTTACAATGATCAATCATTCATGTGGTTGAGATAGATCATACGCCGTCAAAAGTAAAATGATGGAGAAGTGTAGAAGAGAAGAAGAGATGTGGAACGACCGTAGTTACAATGATCAATCTTTCATGTGGTTAAGATGGATCATACGCCGTCAAAAGTAAAATGTTGGAGAAGTGTAGAAATTGTTGGTGACATTATCGCCGAATGCTGTGAAATCAAGAAGAGTGATGGTGTTAGGAAGCAGTATACGCCATGTAAGTGGCTCCTATGATTATCACTGTGTGAACTGAAAACAGATCATGAAAGAACTCGTGAACAGTTTCTCACTGTATGAATATGAATGCTTTATTTAAAAAATTTAAGTTTTTTTAGTTTAATGAACTAGCTCTGTCGAGATAGCCGTGATGCATGTTAGGCAGAGCACTGAGTGTCTATTTGAGAGTTGCCTGGATTTTGAATAGAAAACGATGCATGTTAATGGGTGTTTGAATAACTACAAACACTACACACACCTGTATTTGTAGTGGTAACTTTCTTCAGTTTCAAGCACACTGTAGTAAGCCGCGCGGGGTAGCCGTGCGGTCTTGGGCGCCTTGCCACGGTTCGTGTGGCTGCCCCCCCATCGGAGGCTCGAGTCCTCCCTCGGGCGTGTGTGTGTGTGTTGTCCTTAGCGTAAGTTAGTTTAAGTTAGTTTAATTAGTGTGTAAGCCTATGGACCGATGACCTCAGCAGTTTGGTCCCATAGTCCTTGCCACAAATTTCCACACTGTAGTAAGTCCCCAAGTTACTCATACATTTTTCTTCGTTTCGCCACATTTGTTTCTAACAGTAGCCTTTCCGTGCCGATCTCGGTATCCCTAACGTTTCGTGCCACTGGAGGTACACACGAACACATGGGATGAGATCACAAGCCACCACATTTCAAACAATAGAATGAACACCGTGCGAAACGCCGTTTTTTCATAGGAACCCTAAACTTTGTTGCAGGTTGAGACCTCTTTGGATAGCTGCTTTGTCAGATCAGTCAGCTACTAGGGTAGAAATATCTTTCTAATGTGCACACACAGAGGAAACTCGAAAGTACTGTGTTGAATAGTTAAGCTCTGAAATGGAAAATAAGTGAATTAAGACTGGACATGAAGTGAAAGATGTTGTCATTTCTGAAGACGAGGACTTACCAAAAGGAAAGACACTGTGCGTTTTCACTTCCCTTATACTCGGGCGACAGAAACCACGCCCTACTGCCGGGGCGCAAAACATTGTTTCTTGCAAGTGTCATCAAGAAGCCTGAAATAAATACAAAAAAGTGGTTTAGTACACCAGATAAAATGTCACGTCGTTAATGCTATTTACCAAATAACCATATCATTTGTCTGTAGAATTTGCTGAATAATTTCGGTTTCACAAGACAACCAAGAAAGAAATTGTATGCTCGCTGGTAGCTCCTCTTTGAAATGAGGAAATTTTTGCATTTTCACCTTTTTCTGTTCCAAGCGTGTGGTCCTGCGTGTTGGTTCGCGTCGCTTGTCCGGACACACGCTCCCAGTCGATATCGTCCGTGTTATCTCGAGCCCCTGTGTTGCTCCAGCCACACTCGTCAATTTCGAAAGTACAGTCTCCGGGAATAGCAGCAGCAATTTGTGGAGTCGCTTTATGAAACAAAACACAAGTTTGACATACAAAATCTGCAACAATGAAGTTCTACTGACGTATTCCACGGAGAAAAGGTGGAACTATAAAAAAACTGGAAAATTTCTTACAGAATTGCGAGTGGTGTGCAGTGGTTCTCGGGATAATGTCACTAAAACTTAAAGGCCTGAGTTGTAGGGAACTACAAGAAATATTCGTCGGGCGGAAGGAAGGTTAGAGTTTCAACCGAGGCACCTCGAAGGAATTATCCGAATGGGATGAAAATCGGTAGATGTGATGTACATAAAAGCCAGAAGTGGATCAACGCATTGTTGACTTGCTCAATTTGTTAAGCTCTTTCTCTTGAATAAATAATCCAATTTTTCTGAAATTGTAACCCCTTGTTTGTCTGTACATGTACATCACATATACCGATTTCCTCCCCATTTGGATAATTACTTCGTGGAGCGTCCCTTTTTTTATTCACCGAAGACAGATTGTTCAACACAGTTCTGCTCGACAAGTAGAGTCTTCTGCGAATGATGAAGAGATACCAAGATTATTACCAAACCAGAAATGCAAAACAATGTAGAGGTCTTCCTAGATGAGGTAACGTGTTGAAATTATGAGGATGGGCGTCGGACATTTGTATCACATGAGAGAATGAACCATTCAGGTGAAACATGGTGTCCTGAATATCCTGGCGACATTGCTACCTCCGATCTGTTCCGCGTCTCGCGGCCAGAGGTATAAGAAACTAAAACTATGATGAAACACACTCTAAGACCTTCCTGTGATATTCCGCAATGAATCTGTCGTTTGGTGTTAGAAATTCTCAATACGCAGATGAGCTGCTCATCTGTATCATCTTTTCGTGACTGAAGAACGCTATGGCGTTCATGCCGTCATAGGTTATTCCTATCTCAGCCGCATTCTGTTATTTAGTGAGTTACATGTTCCATAGATTATTTTGACGATTCTTTTATCGAAATGATGTGGAATGAGTCAGTTTAAACGATATGTATGTATTATTAGTGTCAACATTAACGAACATACTGTTATTTTAGCTCTACTCTTGCAACTACAGTTAAATATCATGTTTTTTTCATTTTTCTACTTTTATTTTTACTGGATTCCAGTTTTTAAGTAAAAATTCATCAGTGGAATTGAAGAAGCTGTCTAGAGGAAATGGTTTTAAATTAGATTTAAAACTTTCTTCGCTACCTGTCAGACATTTTATGTTATTTGGCAAATAATCAATTTTTGTTATTGCATGTTTAACTCCTTTCTGAGCCACTGACAGCTTTAATAATGGGTAACAAGGCCCATTTTCCGTCTAGTGTTATAAGTATGGGCATCACTGTTCTTTTCAAGTTGTGAGGGATTATTTATGACTGATTTCATTTGCGATTACATGTATTGTGACGACGTAGTTAAGATGTCTGGCTTCTTGAAGAGGTACCTACATGATGTCCGTGGGTGAACATCACATATTATTCTTACTGCTCGCTTTTATGCAATCAATACTTCCTTTCTGTGTGAAGAGTTACCTCAGAAAATTACTCCGTACGACATTGCTGAGTGAAAACATGCAAAATATGTCAGGAGACTGATACGTTTGTCTCCAAGAGTACCAATTGTAGGAAGAGCAAAAGTGGCTGAACTTAATTGTTTGAGGAGCTCAATAATATGCTTCTTCCAGTTCACGTTTTCATCAACATCCACACCCAAAAATTTGGAGCATGAATTACCTTATTTACTAACTCCTGTTTATGTGCTATATCGGTTGTTGGTATGACTCTATTTTTTGTACAGAACTGAATGTACTGTGTTTTCTCAAAATTTAGGAAAAGTCCATTTTTCAGAGAACCACTTAAAAATTCTTGGAAAATATCCTTTACCAACTCTTCTGTTGCTTTCTCTCTGATGGAATTTATTATAAAACTAGTACCGTCTGCAAAAAGTACCAATTTTGCTTTTGAATGTCAAGTGAAAGGTCATTCACGTCCCACTGTTCCTCTCTCCTTGTGGCATCACACAGAGTATTTTCCAAGGGACGAAATAAGGCTATAATTGTGCGTTCTATCGACGAAACACAAGTTAGCATTGACAATGGCGAGGAAGGAAATCAGTCATGACTTTATTTTCGAAATTGTTCCGACATTTGCCTCTAGAAAGATTTAGCGTAACCACAAAAGATCTAAATCAGGATTGCGTGACACTGATTTGAGCACCGCTCTCCACAAATACAAGTGCACTGCCTTAACTACGGTATCAGATCGCCGAGTCGTTCGACAAGTTGAGCAGTCTGCCTACTCTAAACCGACGCTGCAGCCTCCTGCAGATGTTTATAGTAGACACAGAATGGAATCAGTTCTCACAGAAACGTAATTAGTGAGAACTGCCGTTACAATTATCAACTAAAGTTGACATCTTGTTGGTGTAATCTCTCTTCTCGCAAGTAGTATTATCCGAATGTATTTGCCACATTTAATTCCACTGCACACGATATTCAAAACTGACGTTCTGAGTGCGTCCATACTCTCTCTCTCTGCTCCGCAACCTGCTGTTTTAGTCAAATATACTTTTAAGAAACTATTACGCTAAATTACGAGGAATTTTCGATAAGTAATGCAACATATATTTTTTCTGAAAGCAAATTGATTTTATTCTGGATTACGATACACCACATTATTCCCCACACTCTGAGCTACAAAACCGTAGTTTTCAACATAATCTCCCTTGAATGTGACGGCCTTAAGCCACCTTACTTGGTGGGCCACTATGCCTGTGTGCTACCAGTCTACTGATCGACGTCGGAGCCAACGTCCGGCTGCATCAATAATCTCCCCATTATCCTCGTACTGCTTCCCGCGGAGTGTATCCTTCATTGGGCCAAACACATGGAAGTCGGAATGTGCGAGATCCTGGATGTATGGCGGATGAGGAACAACACTGCACTGAAATCTTCTGAGCTCCTCCCAGGTGCGCAGACCTGTGTCAGGCGTTGCTTTGTCATGAAGGGAAGTTCGTTTGCATTTTTATGGTGATGAACACGCTGAAGTCCAGCATTGCAGGAGTCACAGCTGTGTGCGGCAGCAGGCACACGGGGAACTGGACAGGTTTGCGCGACCTTGTTGCTATTATGACAGATGTCTCGCTCAACGACTCACAGTGCTTTTCTTCACTGCCTGTTCTCCAGACACTCTGCAAGCGCCTATGAACATCTGCGATGCTTTGGTTTACAGCCAAAAGAAACTCAATGACATACCTCAGTTACAGACGCCATTTTGAAGCCGACTTATAGAGTCGCCACCTATTGGAGCTTCGTGAAACTTTAGACGCTGCAGCGGGAATATTCCATGATATCCCACAACAAATGCTGCATTTAGCAACCTAAACTGGCCGACAAAAAAAAGTGTTACATTAGTTACTGAACGCTCCCGTAGATTCAGAGTCAACTTGCTCTTTCCCTTTTTCTACAGTGATAAGCACCACCATCATTTCACGAATCTCTTAATGCCAGCATATTACAATGTATTATTGTGTCGAATGTTTTTGTCTCTTTCTCCTCATGGTCAGTTCTGGTGCTTCTGCATTTCCGGTTTTTAGATCTGTTCATACGTCCAACTCATTTTTCAGCATTAACAAATTTTTTGTTTCAGTATCTTCAATGTATATGTCAATGTTGTAACATTAAATTCATATCTTCTAGTAATATCCTAAGATTGCAAACCAACAGAAAATGTAATTTTTTCCCTTATTATCACAAGTGTTGTTTACATGTTTGTAAGCCTGAAATAATGGACTGAACAACTTGAAGTGATATTGTGACGTAACTGCCAAGTTTCTTTGTCATTGGCCGATTGTTTTTTGTGTGCTATTCGTGTGTAGTTGGATGTAAATCAATAATAAGTCTTGTTGCAAGCCTTGTTCACAGTACGAGCAGCCCTTAGCGGCTCATCTCACAACTACTCATGACGTCGCCTTTCCGGCTTAGATCTTTTTCAATATGTGACTCATAAGTACTGCATCTTTTTCCAGTCAGTACAAACTTTATTTTATTAATGTATTATATACCTAATATGTTTTAGAACAGTTAGTCTAATTCTGAAGACGACACTCATAGTAGCGTCGAAACCTGGTCAATTTTGACTTGATATTTGTGACCAAGGGCTTATTTGTTCTAATATAATTTTGACACGGTCACTGAGCCTTAGCAGCTATTTTCAAAGTTTTTTTTTTTAATAATAAGAATAAATGCTGAAATTTACTTTGTTACACTAGTAGCTAAATGTGGATACTAAAACAAGAAATTAAAACAGAACCACTGAATAATAAAATGGCAATAATAGAGGATAGTGTGAACATCTGTAACAGATGCGAAAAAAATGACATCGGAAGACTGAGGAAGAAACAGGCATTGCAACAGCCTGCACCATAGCTAAATACTTAGAGGACAAGAAGATCCTAAAACATTAGTAGGGGGGCAAGACAGATTCTGAGCCACCTTGTGGGTTGCCTACATAAGGTGCAGGTTTGCCCTGAGTGCATACCTGCCCCTGATGTAGGCAACCCTCAAGATGGCTCAGAATCTGTCTTGCCCCCTTACTAACATTATTATGAGAGGTTTCTTCAAATTACTGCACCCAACGGCCTTTTGTCTTGTTCTTCAATTCTTTTATTATCCCATTACCAGTTTCTAACCACCTAGCAATTCATCATCAGATGGGACATATTTACTGATTGTCTGCAGCAGTGTGGGTGCCATGTAGCTGTGGCAAGATGTATGGTTTGTTTACGTTTTGTAAAGCAAGTGGAACATGTAACCTGTAGCTAAGTGTGTAGAGTGTAGTACATTGAACGTCACTGGGAAACATTCATTACGTTTTCCAGAATACTGTGTACACCAGCATACAACAAACGGATACGTTTGTACATCTTGCCACAGCTACAGGACTCCCACACTGCTGCAGACAGTCAATACATATGTACCATCAGATGATAACTCACTAGGCGGTACGAAACTGGTAATGGAATAATAAAAGAATTCAACAATAAACAAATGGCGACGTGTTGCAATAATTTCAAGATACCTTTATTCATCACTGTGGCAGTGTTGTTCATCCATAATGGATAAAAGCATTATTGTGAGAAATCCAAACCACGGAGTTTCATACAGAAATATTGTACGATCATGTAGGGGAAGTTAATTTTACTCTGCATATAAAGTTGGAACTCAGAATACAAGAATATTTGATCTAAAATTTTACAGTCATGCAAATAATTTAATTTAAGCGTTAGAACGACGAATATTATAACTTTTCCAATAAAAGTTTTTCTTGCTATCATTATCATGTTTTAGTCAGTACTGTAAAAATAATAAAGGCATTGTGTCTGCTATAGTACTACACGTCTATCTTTATCGCCTTGTGGCCTAGGAAAAGTTAATGCATTTAATGTGAGAATAATAGCCCAGTGCCTTACTTGGACAGCTGCCAGGTGTAAGCGAGACGTCATCCAGAGCGATGTCGCCCAGGCTGTTGCGACCAACTTTACCAGCAAATATTATCTGTAGTAAGAAATTTTCAACTTCAGTACAATAAATTTTGTGCCATGCTGAACTTTTTTACACTAATAACAGTACATACACTAATATTTTTTTGCAAAATTCATTCTTTTAACATCAAATCATTTCCTATTCGTGATATAGTGCCATTATACCATTCACAAAGCATGTATTTTATACATAATGGATGCAGGTGAACTCCGTGACTCTTCCTTTACAGGGTGTAGAATAATAACCGCAATTAGTCACTAAAGGAGGTGATTTTATTTTACACACAACCCGTTTTGGACTTGTGCCATCTTCAGGCGTTTTACACTCAAGTATACGTTTCCATATTCAGTGTTGGATATCATGGGCTAAATAAAAAACAAATAATGTGATAATGACTAAATAGACACAAATGAAACATTTGGAAGTGGCTAAGCAACTTGCAAAATACTACAGCTCTTACGCAAAGCTGGTGTATCCATATCATTTTCACACTGCATTTGTCACATTTTTGTGCAAACATATTTCGTTTTTTATTCGGTAACTGCATATTAGTCACCATCCTAATTATCAGTGCTCCCATATTATGTCTTTGACAAAGTAGTATCACTTAAGATATTGGTAACTTCAGACATAATATGGAAGCTCCAATAATTAGCATGGTGACTAATAACGAATGAAAAACGAAATGTTTTTGAACAAAAATACGATAAATGTAATCTGAAAACAATATGGATACACCAGCTGCATGTAAGTACTGCAACATTTTGCAACAAATGTCGCTTAGGCACTTCCAGATGTTTCATTTGTGACTATTTAGTCAACATCACATTACTTGTTTCTGATTTAAACAATAATGTCGAACACTGAGAGTGGAATCACACACCTGAATGTAAACCACCTGAAGATGGGCAGAAACCCGAAACGGATCATGTGTTGAATAAAATCACCTTTTATTGTGACTGGTAACAAGACCCTATTCACAAAGCAGTTTTTCATAATTTCTGCAAAATACGAAATATTCTCTGAAGACTGGTCGTATTATACGCAATACTTAGTACTGTAAGTCTAACTGGTATAAACTTAATTACTATAAAAGTAGAAAGCGTAATAAATTCTCCTAAATGCATGAAATTATTTCTTGACTTATTTGTTTCTCCTTGTTCATATTTTTTCGAGATTTTTGCAAGATTTTTATTACAGTTTTTCTTTATAAACATTTACATCTCACCCGTGATAAACTACTGTATTTCTCTTGAATTTGTCACATTAATTACGTCCAGTGCTCACTTCGATTTTGTATGTATGCGGTATTCTTACCGTTTAGTTCGTCTATCACTTAAACGGATAAAAATTTCTTACAGGGGTTGTAATGTTAAATCTTCATCTTATTACAATTTAACACAAAGTAGTTCTTCCAGCTTTATTTAGTCATCATGCAAAAGTTTTACGTTATGGAGTCAATAAATACTGATTCTCGAATCGAATCTCTAAATTAATTTACATTTCACAGTGCAAAACTGAATTTTACATTATGGAATAGCAAGGAAACATCAAATGTCGAAAAACGAAATGTTTTTCCTAAAGAAGAAACAGATCTATAACTTTACATTTCAGATAAACTGCAGCAGTGAGAAAAACATTTTGCACGTCATTTTGCAAACAGCTCTGTATTGCTCTTGGACGAGGTCGTACCGAATGAAAAAATCATCACAGATTGGTCTGACATATTTCCTGCCATCTACTGAATGAAGGTTACTCATCTAGTTTGATATCTGCATTTACAAAAATCACTGATTGTGGCATAAATTTCTACAAAAGGAAGACATTAAAATTAAGCTGTTTTTAGTTTTAAAAAACTAAAAACTTTAAGTAATGACATCCGTACCACTATAAATCTATGATCTCTTTGGTGATTGGCTGCTTACGATAACTATGAAGAACTTTGTTGCACAAGTACGACTTCTGAAGATTGATGTGACTTTTGAAAAGGGTCGGACAATAGCGGTCACTGATGCTAACGTATTGTTCTGTAATTTATTAATGAAGTATACCTAAAGTTATGGATCAAATTTAAGTCCAAAATTGACTGACAGTCTACGAAAGAGAGATCGCAGAAAACATTTCGATTATCGTCATCTTATATCCTATCTTTCATATACTGAGAATATAAGTCATTCGTGCGTTAACTTGTGCGTGTTGTCGTTCCTTGCCATCTGATCCGATTTGCTAGAAAATCTCCTTCAGTTCCATAATTCTGCTCAGAGCAGCGCCATATAAGGCTTCGTAATAAATGCAAACGAAAAGCAATGAAATGAATCTAATATCTCCCGTAACAGCGGCTAACACCACTTTTCGTAAAAAGAGTTACAGTTACGTGGAGTAAGTATCTAAATCTCACAAAATAAGTCCATTTATGACCATACACTAATCAAATGGTCACTATTATAGGAATGGCGTTCAGAGTCTCATATCTGCTTAAAAAAAAAAAAAAAAAAAACAGTGTTTGGAAGAAAACCTTCACTTCTGTGTATCCCTGCAAATGAAACTCCCAAGATGTATTCATAGAGATCGTCAAATGTTACAGACAATCAACAAAGCCCTTTCGTTAGATATGACCAGCACATTACCCTGGAATCGTGTTCTTCAGAAAACAATGGTCGTTCGAATGCAAGTGAGGTGTCCTATGATCTTACACGAAAATTCGGCTATTTGGATCTTCAGTGAGACTAAAAGGAGACTATTGTTGTTTTGTAACACGTCTTGATAAGAAAATCATAATGACAGGAAAAAAATCCATCAAGTTCTCGTACATATACTACAAAAACCACATTCACTTTCGGCAAGCTTCTCATGTTCGTCAAATATGGAAAGATTTTAACTGTTGTACACCTGACATCTTTCTCTTTCCTGACATATTGCGACGTCATTTTTTTTACTGGTATGCAACCTGTTCGACTCATTCTTATTTTCCATGTCTTTTTGACACAGCTCAACTGAGTAGGCAGAGTCTGCCTTTATGTCTTTTACTCGTAGCGACGGAGAGCATTTTGTTTTTCCTCGCCGCACACAAGACGTCGTAGCATCATTTCAGTCTGCATTGAGTAAACCTTTCTGTAATTATAGTTATTTAAAAATATTGCTTATGCAGCCGCTGGTGATTTTGTCCTCATGGCAGTTCCAGATAAAAAGCGCAACACACACATCCTTCGCTCAAGTATCTTCTTCATCAACCTCATCTCACTGCTATGCATAACTGCTGGTCGACTGACTGCTTTGAATACATTAAGTTTGGTCCTAGTGGTCAATTTACTCTCACAAGGGAGTGTGCGACGTTAATTTGCGTTACGTCAGTGGTTCATGAAAGATTCCTACAGGATTTTCGAAAATCAGGCAATTTATGATTGCGTTGCACAAGAGAGCTACCTTGATGTACGCCAGCGCTGGCATGAATGCTTTCTGATGGTCCCTCTGGGCATACTTAAACACATTTACAAAAACCTCTAGATAATACCCAGAGAAATTTTATGCTCTCGGAGGCCGCCCTATTAATGATCGGTGCACACGATCAATGGCTTTCTGGAAATTATTAAATACTAGCTATATATCATGTTTCTTTACACATACCTGTACCATTACCTTTGTTACAATACACACTCTAAAACAAAAGAAACTGGTTCTGTCCCCAGCTGAACGCGCCGATTGGACAAAATTCTTCCACGATATCCTTCAGGAGGACATATAAAAACTCTATCAATCAATGCCAAGCCGAACAACTCTCTGCATAAGGGTCCGAATGGCCCAATCCTTTATTGACTTGCTCAGTTTGTGAAGATATTTCTCTTGAATAAATCATCCGATTTTTCTAAAACTGTAATCATTTATTTGACTGTACATACCTCAGATCTTCAGATCTACCGATTTCTGTCCCATTCGGATAATTTCTTCACGCTTTTTTCGCTTTTCTTTTTTTTTTGTGTCTTAGAATGTATATTGTGTCTCTGATGCCTTTGCCGAGCTACTGCAAAATTGTTTCCAGCTAGGTTAACAGAGCGAGAAAGACCTCATTTAACGCTATTTCCTAGAGCTTTATGCCAACTGAAATAACTTTTACTACTTCGTAATTTCCTCAGTTACACGTCCAAAAAATTCATATAGTGTACTCTTTCTCCATGAATATAGTCACTTCTTCCTTAATTTGTTTGCCACAACCAAATGTTGCATAAAAGTCGCTATATCGATATTTATCTTTGTATATATAACCAGTGTCATAATAGCTTTCGTGCACTTTCGATATACTTTTTAAATGGGCATAGAAGTCTTCCCCAAACTCCAATTTTTCTGCTTCTGGACAGTCAACATGTGCAACGTTGTATATTGGTATAACCCGCACAGGTTTTAATAATAATGATTGGTGATTGGTGGATACCATAGATTACATCTGCATCGGTTTTAAACTTTTCATATAACTGTAAAGTGTTTTGCAGAGGAAGTTAGGATATTATTAAGTTTCTTCCGCAGCATTAAATGAAGTAATGTTTGAGTGATGTCTGTTTCCAAGCCTCAATACTGCTCGTAGTCAAACATTTCTCACGAATTATGCAAAATGACGTGCACACTAATATTCCATTTGTTTTTTCAAATATGTTCTTAAAACTTAGTAAATAACTTTTTGTGACACAATAACCGCCGTACTTCAGACGTATGTCAGTTCGATTTTTCAATACGTCTGCAAGCGTCTCGCGCGACATTAACAAAAGTATGATTGTTATTGTTGTGCTTCTCAGTACATTTTCGTAAATTCTGTTGGGAAAAACTATACGCGCTATAGTTTTCTAACCGTACGTCGTAGAAGTGTGTTCAAAATAAGTTCTTTCTTGGACAATCTGCAGTTCTTGAATATTATACTACTGAACTAGAACATGCCATTTCCCTTTGAGACTACTGGATTACGTGTCGGTTCTCTTTATCACTGAAATTTATCCATATTGGGTACTAGTACGCTGGCACTGATGTTAGTTGTTAGTCACTAACCCTGTATACCGAAACTACAGAGTTTTTACGTAATTAATTTTAAAATTTTAGATTTTTCTAGACTCTGAGCAAGGTCAGCAAGGCCACAGTCGCTACAGCAGACAGAAATGTATGTATTCAGTGAGCTGTTCCGTGATGCAACTTTTCTACAATGGTCAAAAGTTGATAAACTACCTCCACTTTTATGTCTAGATCTTTTTTCAAACAATCAGGCAAATTCGTAGAAATTCAAGGGTAGTTGGTAACTTTTGTGCGAGGGTGTTTTGAAAAGTTCTCGGAACGGAATAGAAAAGAAGTCCTTACATGAGTAAAACTTTTTTTTTATTTTTCAATATAGTCTCCTTGTAGATTAATGCACTTGATCTAACGATGTTCCAGTGCCTTGACCCCATCTCGAAAATTAGTTTCGTCCAGACCTGCAAAATAGTTGTCAACTCTGGCTATCAAAATAGTTCAAATGACTCTGAGCACTATGGGACTTAACATCTGAGGTCATAAGTCCCCTAGAACTTAGAACTACGTAAACCTGACTAACCTAAGGACATCACACACATCCATGCCCGAGGCAGGATTCGAACCTGCGACCGTAGCGGTCGCGCGGTTCCAGACTGAAGCGCCTAGATCCGCTCGGCCACTCCAGCTATCAATTCATCGTCTGAAGTAAATCTTCGTCCACCAAGAAGAATTTTCAGTTTTGGGAAGAGATGGAAATCCAACGGAGCCATATCAAGTGAATAAGGCGGGTGTGGCAACAATTCATGCCTTAGTTCGTGCAATTTTGCCGTGACGACTTCACATATGTGCGGGCGCGCAAGAGTCGCGGCACCCATCTTGCACATAATTTTATCATTTGTAATTCTTGTCCGCCCCTGGTAGCTGAATGGTCAGCGTGACAGAATGTCAATCCTAAGGGCCTGGGCTCGATTCCTGGCTGGGTCGGCGATTTTCTCCGCTCAGGGACTGGGTGTTGTATTGTCCGAATCATCATCATTTCGTCACCATCGACGCGCAAAGTCGCCGAAGTGGCGTCACATAGAAAGACTTGCACCTGGCGAACTGTTTGCCCGACGGGAGGCCCTAGTGACGCGAAATTTCTAATTCTTCAGTTAAAATGTGATATACCATTTCAGATGACATCTGGCAAGCGTGAGCAATATCACGCACTTTCAATTGGTAATCCTCCATGAACATTTTGTACACTTTTGCAATTATTTCTGGAGTAGTGAGTGACACATGTCGGCCCACCACTGCGCGGGTCATCATCTAAGCTCTTCCGACCAAATTTGAATCCATTTGTCCACTTAGCAACAGTTGAATATGAAGGAGCAGAGTCACCCAGTGTATTCTTGAAATCGGCATGAATGTCCTTTGCTTTCATACCTTTCTTTACGAAATACTTAATCACTGCTGAAATCTCGATTTCTTCCATCTTCGCAAATCACTACTTGGGAACAAAATGGCCCTGAGCATTATGGGACTTAACTTCTAAGGTCATCAGTCCGCTAGAACTACTTAAACCTAACTAACCTAAGGACACCACAGACATCCATGCCCGAGGCAGGATTCGAATCTGCGACCGAAGCGGTCTCGCGGTTCCAGACTGTAGCGCCTAGAACTGCTCGGCCACTCCGGCCGGCTACGCGGGAACAACAACAGAGCCACGTTACCGCCACAGCTCTCTTCCAAGAGCACTGACGTAGCACGTTTTTACAGGCAACAGTCCAATGAATATCACGTGAACAACTCGTTGCGCTAGCGCTGACCTCTCGCGGTGATTCCGAGAACTTTTCAAACCACTCTCGTACATTGATACGAGTCCTATCGGTAACACTAGAACTTTTCGTAAATGATTTAGGTTTCTAAAAACATGTAGATTACTGCTTGCGTAGCGGAGCCTATAATTCTGAACCTTTTTGTTGCAAAAATGTACTGTGAGTTAGAGAACAAACCAATGTAAGCGACACAAATCACCTTCCAGTCAAACATATGAATTTGGAATACTTAAAACCGAAACTAGTGTAACTGTCAAGAATATTACAGAAGTTATGCACTGTCCAGTCACATTAATGTGACCACCTGTTAAAAGCCTGAATAACAACCTTTTGCAGCGCCGACCTTTGCGAGACGTGAAGGAAGAGACTGGTGAGGTTCTGAAAGGTACATCTACATCTACATCCATACTCCGCAAGCCACCTGACGCTGTGTGGCGGAGGGTACCTTGAGTACATCTATCGGTTCTCCCTTCTATTCCAGTCTCGTATTGTTCGTGGAAAGAAAGATTGTCGGTATGCCTCTGTGTGGGCTCTAATCTCTCTGATTTTATCCTCATGGTCTCTTCGCGAGATGTACGTAGGAGGGAGCAATATACTGCTTGACTCCTCGGTGAATGTATGTTCTCGAAACTTCAACAAAAGCCCGGACCGAGCTACTGAGCGTCTCTTTTGCAGAGTCTTCCACTGAAGTTTATCTATCATCTCCGTAACGCTTTCACGATTAATAAATGATCCTGTAACGAAGCGCGCTGCTCTCCGTCGGATCTTGTCTATCTCTTCTATCAACCGTATCTGGTACGGATCCCACACCAGTGAGCAGTATTCAAGCAGTGGGCGAACAAGTGTACTGTAGCCTACTTCCTTTGTTTTCGGATTGCATTTCCTTAGGATTCTTCCAATGAATCTCAGTCTGGCATCTACTTTACTGACGATTAATTTTATATAGCCATTCCATTTTAAATCACTCCTAATGCCTACTCCCAGATAATTTATGGAATTAACTGCTTCCAGTTGCTGACCTGCTATATTGTAGCTAAATGATAAGGGATCTTTCTTTCTGTGTATTTACAGCACATTACACTTGTCTTCATTGAGATTCAATTGCCATACCCTGCACCATGCGTCAATTCGTTGCAGATCCTTCTGCATTTCAGTACAATTTTCCACTGTTACAACCTCTCGATATACCACAGCATCATCCGCAGAAAGCCTCAGTGAACTTCCGATGTTATCCACAGAGAGGGCTGCGGAGCCAAGCCGACTCCAGTGGCATGGCTAGCTGTGCTAGGTTTCTCGGTGGATGACTCATGGCGCGAACAGCTCGATCGAGATGGCCCCACAGATTCTCGATTGAGTTTAAATCTGGGAAGTTTGGTGGCCAGGGGGTACGGTGAACTAATCCTGATGCTCTCTGACTCACACACGTACACTGCGAGCAGTGTGACGTGTTGCATTGTTCTGGAGGTAGATGCCATCGTGCCGAGGAAAAACACTGTGCGTAGGGGTGGACATGGTCTCCAAGGATAGATACATACTTGTGTTGATCCGTTGTGCCTTCCATAATGACGAGATCACCCACGGAAGACCACGGAAATATTCCCAGACCACAAAGCTCCCTCCTTGATTGCTGTCAGACGTTTCACGTCGTACACGCCAACGGCCTTCTGTCCGATGAGGCATAAAACGTAATTCACCTGAAAAGGCCACCTGTCGCCAGTCAGCGGACGTCCAGTTGCGATACTGGCGCGCAAATTCCAACCTTCGTCGTTGATGAACAGCAGTCAACATAGGTGTGAACCAGGCGCCTGCTTCAGAGGTCCATACGCAGCGAAGTTCGCTGCATGGTCGTTGGTGAAATGCTGTTGGTAGTACCTTGGTTCATCTGGACGGTCAGTTGTTCCACAGTTCCACGTCCATTCGCCCATACGCATCTCCGCAGCCGTCGTTCACACCTGCCATCTATGGCCCGTGGTGCGCCACAGTTGCCTCGGAGACAGTTTTGAATAGCGCCATTTTGCTACGCACGGTATACGTTGGCCACGGCGGCACGCGAAAAATTTACAAACTTAGTCGTTTCGGAAATGGTTCCACCCTGGAAGATAATGATTTTATCTTTCTGGACGTCAGATAAATACACTACTGGCCATTAAAATTGCTACAACAAGAGGAAATGTAGATGATAAACGGGTATTCATTGGACAAATATATTATACTAGAACTGATATGTGATTACATTTTCACGCAACTTGGGTGCATAGATCCTGAGAAATCAGTACCCAGAAGAAACACCTCTGGCCGTAATAATGGCCTTGATACGCCTGGGCATTGAGTCAAACAGAGCTTGGATGGCGTGTACAGGTACAGCTGCCCATGCAGCTTCAACACGATTCCACAGTTCATCAAGAATAGTGACTTGTATACTGTGACGACCCAGTTGCTCGGCGACCATTGACCAGACGTTTTCAATTGGTGAGAGATCTGGAGAATGTGCTGGCCAGGGCAGCAGACGAACATTTTCTGTAACCAGAAAGGTCCGCACAGGACCTGCAACATGCGGTCGTGCATTATCCTGCTGAAATGTAGTTCTTCGCAGGTATCGAATGAATGGTAGAGCCACGGAACGTAACACATCTGAAATGTAACGTCCACTGTTCAAAGTGCCGTCAACGCGAACAAGAGGTGACCGAGACGTGTAACCAATGGCAACCCATACCATCACGCCGGGTGATACGCCAGTATGGCGATGACGAATACACGCTTCCAATGTGCGTTCACCGCGATGTCGCCAGACACGGATGCGACCGTCATGATGCTGTAAACAGAACCTGGATTCATCCGAAAAAATGACGTTTTGCCATTTGTGCACCCAGGTTCGTCGTCGAGTACACCATCGCAGGCACTCCTGTCTGTGATGCAGCGTCAAGGGTAACCACAGCCATGGTCTCCGAACTGATAGCCCATGCTGCTGCAAACGTCGTCGAACTGTTCGTGCAGGTGGTTGTTGTCTTGCAAACGTCCCCATCTGTTGACTCAGGTATCGAGACGTGGTGCACGATCCGTTACAGCCATGCGGATAAGATGCCTGTCATCTCGACTGCTAGTGATACGAGGCCATTGGGATCCAGCACGGCGTTCCGTTATTACCCTCCTGAACCCACTGATTCCATATTCTGCTAACAATCATTGGATCCCGACCAACGCGAGCAGCAATGTCACGATACGATAAACCGCAATCGCGATAGGCTACAATCCGACCTTTATCAAAGTCGGAAACGTGATGGTACGCATTTCTCTTCTTTACACGAGGCATCACAACAACATTTCACTAGGCAACGCCGGTCAACTGCTGTTTGTGTATGAGAAATCGGTTGGAAACTTTCCTCATGTCAGCGCGTTGTAGGTATCGCCACCTGCGCCAACCTTCTGTGAATGCTCTGAAAAGCTAATCGTTTGCATATCACAGCATCTTCTTCCTGTCGGTTAAATTTCGCGTCGGTAGCACGTCATCTTCATGGTGTAGCAGTTTCATTGGCCAGTAGTGTAGCTACGTTTCCGCATTTCGTCAACGAGTGCACTGTTTCCCGCATCTCTCCGACGCTCGTGATATGTCCTCCAGTGCTTGTGCTGCCACCTGCCGTCAGTGAATGGTTTATTGAACGTTGACGTCTAGCATATGCGGTGGTCAGATTAATGTGACTGGACCGTGTATTAGCTGCAGTGCTGGTAACATTATAGTGAGAGGTTACAGTACCTTGTAAGGATTGAGTGACGAAATGGGAACTTCCGCCTGATACCAGGCATTGCCCGCCTCACCTGACAGGCTCCACAACAGTTTCTCTTGGCCCTCACGTGCGTCGCTGAGAATCACACTTAGCGTTCCGATACCATTCCCGTACATGTGTGTCCAAAATCGAAGGCATTTTGGAGAGTCAGGCCCTATAAGAATAATAGAAAGAGCAAGACTTTGTTAACAGAGAACAAATACATGTCATCGTAATACAGAAAAAAACACTCAACAACTTCAGTATTTAATTCCCCTCACCCTCCTCCCTAACAGTAGAAGTTCAAAATTAAACTTCGTCCGGACAGGCCTTGAAACCCCAACGGTACCGACCGGCCGCCGTGTCATCCTCAGCCCACAGGCGTCACTGGATGCGGATATGGAGGCGCATATGCTCAGAACACCGTTCTCCTGGCCGTTGTTAGTTTCGTGACCGGAGCCGCTACTTCGCAGTCAAGTAGTTCCTCAACTGGCCTCACAAGGGCTGAGTGCAGCGATCGGCAGACCGGACGGTCACCCATCCAAGTTCTAGCCAAGACCTACAGCGCTTAACTTTGGTGATCTGAGGGGAACAGGTGTTACCACTGCGGCAGGGCCGTTAGCACTAGAAATTTAATGAGTTCCATTTTAATAAACCGAGATACTGAAAGATTGTCTGGAACTTATTCTGAGAGTCCATTAATGTAATATAAGACGAAACTATAAAAAAGTGTATTAATACACTATGATGAATTGTTTGCTATCTACGAGGAGGAACAAGTTCTGTTTACTTTTTGAATAATACCATTTGGATGGGCGTGATGACACTGCTGTTAAGACAATGAACTTGTGTGCTAGAAGAAAGCAGCTGAAATCTATCTGGCTATCCTGACTTGAGCTTCTGTGATTTTTGCAAGTAATTTAAAACATGTAATGGGAAGGTTCCTTTGATAAGGCTTCTTTCCCCTATCTTTTCTCAACTAGGTTAGCTTAAATTTACCCATACCACTGTATGAGGGGGCATTGTTCCATATGGAGCCAAGTGAGAGTGATTTTATCCGATCTCTGCGAACAGAACTAGGAATGTCATGGTTAGATTGTTAATTTCACTATATGGCGCTCGCTGTCTCTTACCCTGGTCAAACAGTGGGATTGTAATCTGCCAGTGAAAGTCACATTCTTCAGTTAGGTCACTCCTAAGGGCACCTTTGGCTGCTTATTCAGCTTGTTTCTCTCCCCTTATCTTCATACGCCTGCCATGTAGCGAAATGCAACCTCTCTCCCCTGCTGTTATGGCAAGAAAATCTTTATCATTTTTGGTCGGACTTGATGGCACTGTTGTTAAGGCAATGAACTGTCATCCTGGAAGAGAGCCATTAAACTGTATCTGGCTATCTTGATTTGAGGAAGAAATTGTGGAAGCGCTCCTAGAAAAGGCATCTCTCCCTTACACGTTTTCAACGAGGTGAGCTTGAAGTTTCCGACAGCGCTATGGGAGAGGGGGGGGGGGGGGGGTGAAGATGAGTGTGACTTCATCCAATCTCTGTGACCAGTAGCCAGAAGTAGGGATGCCATGTTAGACTGTTAATTTTGTTTTATGAAGCTTGTTGTCCATTAGCACCAGTGCTTCTAACTCCCGTTTCTGCACAACCTGATTAAACAGAGTGACAGCAAATCTGGAATGCACATTCTTCAACTGTATCACTCCTCCAGGCAAAACGCCCGGTATATAGCAAAATACAACTCCCCCTCCCCGCTGTTGTAGCAAGACAAGAGTCTTGCATATTCTGGACTATTTTGGCTGCTACAAGAGTGGGGGAGGGATATAAGTAGTGGGATAAGAAAATCGGAGGAGATGTGAAACTGAATCCCTTTGCAACACCTCATCCGCTCATGTGGTTTCCCGATCAGTTATAACTGATATTTCTGTATAAGAGGACAAGAAACCTATTCCAGATAGGGAGAAGAAGCATTTAACTGGGCAATGCTGCCCCAGATCGTACTAGACAGTGCAAGTCTTGTAGTCAAACAGAAAATACTGGCACACAGTACAAGTTTTCGTCTGTAGATCAAGATAGTAGTACAAGTGAAGACAGAGTCGAAGGAACTCAGCAAAATTTACGACTCAACGGTACACAGAGTTTCCAGATACTCTCAAATTAAAAATTACTCAAGATAACGCAGGAACATCTTTAGAAAGGAACTTTCTTAGCGAGAGTGCGGGAAAAGGGGGCGTTGTGCAACAGCAACAAATTATCTGAACTGACAAGTCAGGTGTGTGTATAGGCTACGCCCAGAGAAATGTACTCCGAGCGTAGAACGTTTTGGTGCTGGGCCTGCAGGTCACTCAGAGCTCTGTATATGAGGACAGACGCAGTGGGAACCATTGTCACTAATGCCAGAGGTCCAGTCTTGTCATAGGCACACAGCTGACAGTCATCCAGATATGCTGCCTGCCAAAACACATGCACAACCATTGACCATGTCAGCAAGCACTGACTGATACACTAAAGCAGACAAGTAAAAGTACATCTGACAATGCTCTGTTTGGCTCACAGTAATAACCAACATCCACCAAAGCAACCCTGAGATGATTACTAACACAGTTGCCATTTTATGTTTTCTTTTGTTTTTAATCTTACAGGAGGAGGCCACGACGTTCGGATCATGGATTAATTTCAAAATTTGTACGCCTTTCGTAGGCCATTAAAACAACACAATGTGCAAGTAGTAAGGTGCACTACTCTGGCAATTCCGACAAAATTGCACGAGAAGTTTTACGCGTCGGTTATATAACTGATGTATCTGTGGGTAGGTGATGCATGTTACAGTTCATGGTGATGAAGTGGTTAGCGTTCGAGCTTTGTAAAACGAACGTGTTTATAGCGACGCTTCCACTCCCACTCATTGTTAATTTTCAATGCATATTATTTTCATCACTGGCCATATTATTTAATTTACATGACATTTGAGAAGAAATATAATTAAAAAAACCACGTGTATTTGCACGAAGTTTTAGTGAATTTAGTGTTGTATGACTAATTACTGTTTTTAATTAAATTTAATTATTAGATCAAATATATTTATAATTATCAACAAGTGAGTAAAGAAACGCATAGAGATTTCCGGAAAATGGGTGCTTGTCGTTATTTGCGAAATCCCTTATACATGCAATCTGCTAAGGTATCTGGAATTACTTTGCACCTCGCTTCGAGCTGCAGACACAGAGGCAGTCCCCATTTGGCAGTCAACCTGTGTAGAGATGAGACGTTGCTAATGTAGCAAGAATGAATAGTGTATCTACATTTAATCTACGTGATTACTCTGCTATTCACAATAAAGTGCCTGGCAGAGGGTTCAATGAACCACCTTCTCTCTACCGTTCCATTCTCGAACGGCACGCGGGAAAAACGAGCAGTTAAATTTTTCTGTGCGGGGCCCTGGTTTCTCTTATTTTATCGTGATGATCATTTCTCCATATGCAGGTGGGAGCCAACAGAACTTTTTCGCAATCGGAGGAGAAAACTGGTGATTGTAATTTCATGAGAATATTCCGTCGGAACGAAAAACACCTTTGTTTTAATGATTGCCACTCCAATTCACGTATCATGGCTGTGACACTATCTCCCCTATTTCGCAATAGCACAAAACGAGCTGCTCTTCTTTGTACTTTTTCAATGTCATCCGTCAGTTCCACCTGATGCGGGTCCCACACCGCACAGCAATACTCCAGAATAGGGCGGACAAGCGTGGTGTAAGCAGTCTCTTTAGTAGACCTGTTGCACCTTCTAAGTGTTCTGCCAATGAATCGCAGTCTTTGGTTTGCTCTACCCACAATATTATCTATGTGATCGTTCCAATTTAGGTTATTTGTAATTGTAATCCTTAAGTATTTTGTTGAATTTACTGCTTCAGATTTGTGTGACTTATCGCGTAATCGAAATTTAGCTGATTTCTTTTAGTACTCATGTGAATAACTTCACACTTTTCTTATTCAGGGTCAATTGCCACTTTTCGCACCATACAGATATCTTATCTAAATAATTTTGCAAGTCGTTTTGATCATCTGATGACTTTACAAGACGGTAAATGACAGCATCATCTGCAAACAATCTAAGACGGCTACTCAGATTGTCTCCTATGTCGTTAATATAGACCAGGAACAACAGAAGGCCTATAACACTTCCTTGGGGAACGCCGGATATTACTTCTGTTTTACTCGATGACTTTCCGTCTATTACTACGAACTGTGACCTTTCTGACAGGAAATCACGAATCCAGTCGCACAACTGAGGCGATACTCCGTAGGCACGCAGTTAGGTTAGAAGATGCTTGTGAGGAACGGTGTCGAAAGCCTTCTGGAAATCTAAAAATATGGAACCACTTTGGCATCCCCTGTCGATAGCACTTATTACTTCATGAGTATAAGGAGCTAGTTGTGTTTCACAAGAACGATATTTTCTGAAACCGTGCTGACTGTGTGCCAATAAATCGTTTTCTTCGACGAACTTCATAATGTTCGAATACAGTATGTGTTCCAAAACCCTACTGCAAATCGACGTTAGTGCAAATTTTTTGAATATCACAGAATTTACACTTGTACTACAAACATGAAGGTTTGAGCACGTGTCGAACCATCGCTTCATACATGTTCGTCTTACGTAGCTCGAACGACACCCACTGGACCACCATGCCTCTAATTTACGCCCCCTACGCACAGATACATCAATTACATGGCGTATAAAACGTCTCTTGCGATTTTCTCGGAATTGCCAGGGTAGTGCACCGTACTACTTGCACATTAAGTTGCTTTAATGGCCTACTACAGGTGTGCAAAGCCTGAAGTAAATCCGTGATCCCAACGTCGTGGCGTTCCTTTGTTAGTGTGTGAATGAAAGACGATAAATGATCAGAATAAGTTCTACAAAGGATAACAGCTATCAGTTTGTCTGTGCTCTAGTACGAGATGAAATTACAGTATATCTAATAATATACTTAACTGCATTTCTGCACCTGGCATGCCCAATTCTTTTATTTTATATTGACTTGAGGTGCCACACTCTAGTGCAAATTTTCAGTTGATGCAAGAAATCAATGGAGAACAGTTTCTCGAGTTGGCTAAAGTAAAAATCCATTACCACACAAATTTACTTCAAAGGTGGACTTGGCGAAAAACAAAATTGCCCATTACTTCAAACTGCGCTCACTGTGGAACTCTTAGCAAAATTACTCATTGCAACTTTGTACTCTGTGGAAGTATCCGAACAGATGAATCATGAAGATATGATCAGAAAAAAACATAAAGCAGCCAGTCATACTGTTTTGAGTTATCTGAATACGTGATTTTAAAACTGTAAAGTTCGTGTACAGTACTATGAAAGCAAGATCTATAATTTACATTCCTAAAATTTGTCGAATTTAAAAGAATTCTGCGGCCTCCTAAGAATCCAAAGTAGTAATTTATTCCAACCCTGAGGTAAAATAGTAGTATCCCCTCTTTACACGAATCCCAAAGTGGCTTGATGGTTTCAGGTCGTTACTAAAGAGGGCTGGATGGCCAACAGCTCGTTAAACAGAAGCCTGATGTATGGAATATATTTCATATGCTTGTCGCACTGCGAAGAGCTGCCACTCAATGTGACGTTTGGTTCAGCACCCTTTCACTTAGAGCCTGGGAATGGATGTGGTCGTAAAGGTCCAGTAACCAGCATAATACATTTACGGTGCATTGCATTCAATATGTTCAGGCACGATAGTCTGGCGGACACATACACCATACCCCCACAGCTAAATCAAAAGACGCAAAAGTTCTATAAATCAAGATTGGACGGGTTTTGTTTGCTCTGCACGTAGCAACTGTAATGAATTTTTAAATATTAAGTGCTGTTATCGACATTGTTATCAGGTCCCTGGTGTGTGGTAGTCATGTAATCATCTAATCGCTAATGAAGCCGAGAAACCACATCATCTCCTAAAAAAACAGGTTGGTCAGAAAGAGTCTGAAAAGCTTGTAAGTTTGTTGCAGGGCAGGTTGTGCTGAGAAATAATTGTTAAGAAAAAATCGATATGTTGCACCGTTTCAGAGTTCATTAGCCAATCACGCCATTGTGCACGCAAATTCAAGCTAGCCGCCAGATATGGTTAGTCTCAGTTCTTCTCATAGCGGAGATGGTAATGCAAGAGACTGCTCAGCCTTTGCTCGGGTTTGATCCTTGCTATCGTCCTATCAAATAACCAAAGTAATAATTGAAAAATGTTTTTACACCCCAACAGCAACATTATTTAATAAAGTCTGGCCATAATCACTAGATGCCCCAATCCAAATCAACGATAACCGCTTTGCGCTGGACTTCGTGGGTTGGTTTTACCTCGACACCAGTTACCTTCTACACAGCAAACCAAGAGGGAACAAATTTGGCAACATCACTGCCGCACTTCGTGGATCTCCATAAATAAATAATAAATGGGAGCTGCGACTGCCACGGCTCAATTGGAAAACTGTGGAAAAATCTTGCGTCCGAGGTTCTACCTGAGAGCGAGTGTGTAATATAGTACAAGGTCGTAAATCGCACTATCCCGACAAGCTCTAAACTCTCTTCAGTTCACCTAATCCGATCAAGTGAATGCGACATGTGTGCGCAAGAGAATACAGCTGGACACCGTTTTGTGTGCCATAAGTTTCGAATAATCTGCGACGCAGCAAGAGACATGCTGCGTTCTATGAACAGTCGCTATGCAACACATCACAGTATCAGACGCCATCATACCACAATGGAATCCCCACCTCAAAACAAAGAAAAATGTTACGACCTGAATTATGGGACACACAATTCACGCAATATTCTCTCTAAAAACGTCTGATAAATTAGATTTGTTGGAACGTTTGTGGAATCAACATGGTAAGGAACAAACACGGAAGAAATATAGCGAAAACTTCAAAAACTTCCTGAAAATATCACTGCAAAAACAAATGGTGATATGGGACTATAACTTATTTGTTCCATTTTTTTCTTTTGTGTTTTTTTCCCTTCATCTAATGTGATTTCGTGATCTGTTGTGACGTCTGAAGATCTTATTTGCTCTCCTATGTTCCATGTGCTGACATTCTTTTTTTCGTTACATAACACTTTATTAAAGGCGCACTGATAGAAAAATAGACACAGGAATCTTGCCTCAAGATTGTTGTTGACCTGCTTGGTGTGGTGCACATTCAAATACATGTCTGTTTGTATATTCAGGATAGGAGGCTGGTCTACTGAATGAAACTGCCTAAGACTGGGCCTGTAAAACAGGTAGAAGAAACTTCATTTCCTTTATTTAAGGTACATTTTATTTCAAAGCAGGATGTAAACTTTGGAGGTGAAAATGTACTTCGAATGTCTGCTGCCAGTTTATGTTCCTTCTGGCGACATATTTCCGTCAGGAGTCTATTGATTTAGAAGATGTTTATTTTGTTATCTACAGAAAAACGTTTTCGACGAAGTGCTTTGATGATGATTGTTATTTACGTACAGCGTCCAGTGAATTTTTTATTTTTCCATCTGGCAACCAAGTAACGACCCAGGCTTTAAGCTCTTATAACGGACCGTCGATGCGACCATCTGCTGACAATTGCGTTTTGTCCTTCGTTCTACTATTTTGAATTCAGAAGAACACTATGTTAAGACATTCGTATATAAATTTGCATTATGAAGAAATGAACTTTCTGATCTCGTTACACATCACGCAGGTTTCAGTTTTCAAAAGGAATTCTCGCTTCGTCACATGGACTCTGAGGAACATTTACAGTTTCATTTCATACGCTTCATTTCCTGAATACGTTCTTTATTGCTGTAATGGCGAGAAGATTATGGATCTCCTTTGGTCGTTACATAACATTTTCATCTTACGAGGCTCATGAAAGTAAATATTGTGGGACATCCTAAAACATAAGCTAATGTTATTTTCAACACAAGCTTACATTTTTTAAATAGACCCCACGTATTATTTTCTTTCGGTAACTCGAAAAATCACAAAAAGAATGGCGTTGGTTGCTTCGCAAAATGTCAGCTACATCCCGAGTAATTGTAAAGTGAAGTTGACGCTTGAAATAAACGAAACGCACCGCTATTGCACATCTCGAGATACAAGCGTGAAACACATTACTCGAAATCGCGATGTGATTGACGTACTACGATGCAACACACGCTGTACTTATTGCTATTTACGCTGTTATTAAATGGATACAAACAATACAAATGTCAAGCCACACACCTACGTAGAACTACCTCATGATCTCTATTAGATCCTGGGTCAGTCATTAATTATATTTATCGTGGCCGGTGATATTTGGATCTTCGTTACTGTTATGTACATTCTATTACTGTAGTAAAGATCAATAAAGCACGAACGAGTAAATCATTTTCTTATTTTTCATTGTGTATGACTGGACATCTGTATTGTTTCCAGTCCACTTAATAACAGTGTAAATCGCAATAATTACAGCGTTTGTTGCATCGTAGTACGTCAATCACATCGCGATTACAAGCAACGTACGGTTCGTGCTTGGATCTCAGTACGTGCAATAGCGGCGCATTTCGATTATTTCAAGCATCAAATTAGCTTTACGATTTCTTCGGATGTAATTGACGTATTGCAATGGAACCAACGCCATTCCTTTTGTGATTTTTCACGTTAGTGATTGCGTAAAAAACAATATGAGGTGTCCATTTAAAAAAAAAAACGTAAGTCTGATTTGAAAATAATATTCGCTTACGTTTTAGAATGTCTCATAGTATTTACTTCCGTGAGCCCTCTCAGGGGGATATATCGCTGTCTTGTTCGGTTTTAGGAAACCAAGCAAAGAACACATTTGATGACACCGTCCCTGGAGGGCCACTTAAATGTTAATTAACGCGGAAACGGCGCAACGCATAGAATTTTTTCTTTAGAAATTATTTCTCAGCACAATCTGCCCTGCAACACCCTTACAAGCGTTTCAGACTCTTTCTGACCACCTTGTATTAAGCCGCCAAGGAGACTGAAACATGACAGTTTAAAAATTAAGACTGTTTTTAGTGTCCCTTCTGCTAATTTCCTAATTATGAGTAGAGCTATCAAATGATATGAAGCCCTCAATTAGTCGAAATTCATTTGATGATATCAGCTGTAGGTCGCCTTAATCACTACAACACCGCCTTCATCCTTATTATCTGTGCTCGAGTCCCAGATTTTCATATGTCACTATTGGGTAGTAGATCTATACCTAATATTGCTGATGTCAAGAAATTCATGTTCAGCAAATTAATTTCAAATTATTCCGTTCATCTGTAGATCGTCAATCGTTTCTATTGTGTCATATGTGCATGTGAGTTTTACAAGCCTAAACGGGACACGACGATAACAACATTCATCTCCGTACCTCGTTGTCTCCTTTTCCCTGATACAGGAATCCAAGTAATGTTGCGAGCATTAGGTGATGAATTCAGTAGACTGCGATATAAGAATGTAAACAGTGTGATATATTCGATTGTGGATCAGTTTACATCTTCATCCAGTCTGTCACGAATCAAACTCACTAACTGTATCAGAGGGACTCGTGTAAATAGATATACCACATCAAAACTCATCTACATCTACATCCATACTCCGCAAGCCACCTGACGGTGTGTGGCGGAGGGTACCTGAGTACCTCTATCGGTTCTCACTTGTCTACATTGAGATGCAATGGCCATTCCATGCACCATGCGTCAATTCGCTGCAGATCCTCCTGCATTTCAGTACAATTTTCCATTTTTACAACCTCTCAATACACCACAGCATCATCTGCAAAAAGCCTCAGTGAACTTTCGATGTCATCCACAAGGTCATTTATGTGTATTGTGAATAGCAACGGTCCTACGACACTCCCCTGCGGCACACCTGAAATCACTCTTACTTCGGAAGACTTCTCTCCATTGAGAATTACATGCTGCGTTCTGTTATCTAGGAACTCTTCAATCCAATCACACAATTGGTCTGATAGTCCATATGCTCGTACTTTGTTCATTAAACGACTGTGGGGCACTGTATCGAACGCCTTGCGGAAGTCAAGAAAAACGGCATCTACCTGTGAACCCGTGTCTATGGCCCTCTGAGTCTCGTGGACGAATAGCACGAGCTGGGTTTCACACGGCCGTCTTTTTCGAAACCAATGCTGATTCCTACAGAGTAGATTTCTAGTCTCCAGAAAAGTCATTATACTCGAACATAATACGTGTTCCAAAATTCTACAACTGATCGACGTTAGAGATATAGGTCTATAGTTCTGCACATCTGTTCGACGTCCCTTCTTGAAAACGGGGATGACCTGTGCCCTTTTCCAATCCTTTGGAACACTACGCTCTTCTAGAGACCTACGGTACACCGCTGCAAGAAGGGGGGCAAGTTCCTTCCCGTACTCTGTGTAAAATCGAACTGGTATCCCATCAGGTCCAGCGGCCTTTCCTCTTTTGAGCGATTTTAATTGTTTCTCTATCCCTCTGTCGTCTATTTTGATATCTACCATTTTGTCATCTGTGCGACAATCTAGAGAAGGAACTACAGTGCAGTCTTCCTCTGTGAAACAGCTTTGGAAAAAGACATCTAGTATTTCGGCTTTTAGTCTGTCATCCTCTGTTTCAGTACCATTTTGGTGACAGAGTGTCTGGACATTTTGTTTTGATCCACCTACCGCTTTGACATAAGACCAAAATTTCTTAGGATTTTCTGCCAAGTCAGTACATAGAACTTTACTTTCGAATTCATTGAACGCCTCTCGCATAGCCATCCTCACACTACATTTCGCTTCGCGTAATTTTTGTTTGTCTGCAATGCTTTGGCTATGTTTATGTTTGCTGTGAAGTTCCCTTTGCTTCCGCAGCAGTTTACTAACTCGGTTGTTGTACCACGGTGGCTCTTTTCCATCTCTTACGATCTTGCTTGGCACATACACGTCCAACGCATTTTGTACGATGGTTTTGAACTTTGTCCACTGATCCTCAACACTATCTGTACTTGAGACAAAACTTTTGTGTTGAACCATCAAGTACTCTGAAATCTGCTTTTTGTCACTTTTGCTAAACAGAAAAATCTTCCTACCTTTTTTAATATTTCTATTTACGGCTGAAATCATCGATGCAGTAACCGTTTTATGATCACTGATTCCCTGTTCTGCGTTAACTGTTTCAAATAGTTCGGGTCTGTTTGTCACCAGAAGGTCTAACATGTTATCGCCACGAGTCGGTTCTCTGTTTAACTACTGAAGGTAGTTTTCAGATAAAGCACTTAAAAAAGTTTCACTGGATTATTTGTCCCTGCCACCCGTTATGAACGTTTGAGTCTCCCAGTCTTTATCCGGCAAATTAAAATCTCCACCCAGAACTATAACATGGTGGGGAAATCTACTCGAAATATTTTCCCAATTATCCTTCAGGTGCTCAGCCACAACAGCTGCTGAGCCAGGGGGCCTATAGAGACATCCAATTAGCATGTCTGAGACTGCTTTAACCGTGACCTTCACCCAAATTATTTCACATTTCGGATCTCCGTCAATTTCCTTGGATACTACTGCACTTCTTATCGCTATAAACACGCCTCCCCCTTCACTGTCCAGCCTGTCTCTGTGGCATACATTCCAATCTGAGTTCAGGATTTCATTACTGTTTACGTCTGGTTTCAGTCAACTTTCTGTCCCTAGTACTATGTGGGCGTTGTGACCGTATATTAATGAGAGCAGTTCTGGGACCTTTCTATAGACGCTCCTGCAGTTTACTATTAGTACATTAATATTGTTATTCCATGTTGCATTTTGCCTACACCTACCTTGCCGCGTCTCAGGAGGCGCCTTGTCGGCCTTGGGAGGGAATTCTCTAACCTAAAAAACCCACATGTGCACACCACACGTACTCCGCTACGCTTGTAGCCGCTTCCGGCGTGTAGTGCACGCCTGATCTATTCAGGGGGACCCTACATTTCTCCACCCGATAGCGGAGGTCGAGAAATTTGCACCCCAGATCTCCGCAGAATCGTCTGAGCCTCTGGTTTAAGCCTTCCACTCGGCTCCAAACCAGAGGACCGCGTTCGGTTCTGGGAACGATACTACAAATAGTTAGCTCTGATTCCACCCCGCGAGCGAGGCTTTCCGCCTTCACCAATTCCGCCAACCACCTGTATGAACTGAGGATGACCTCTGAACCCAGACGGCAGGAGTCATTGGTGCCGACATGAGCAACAATTTGCAGTCGGGTGCACCCAGTGCTCTCTATCGCCGCCGGCATGGCCTCCTCCACATCTCGGATGAGACCCCCCGGCAAGCAGACAGAGTGAACACTGGCCTTCTTCCCCGACCTTCCCGCTATTACCCTAATGGGCTCCATCGCCCGCCTAACGTTGGAGATCCCAATAACTAATAAACCCCTCCCCCCGTGTGCCTGCTCGGACCTTGCTGAAGGAGTGGCCCCATGTCCACTCACAGGCAGAGCGGGCGATGCCACACGGCCAGCCTCCACACTGACCTTCCGCCTCGTGCGCCGCGAACGCCGCTGAACCCGCCACTCCCCTTGGGGAGAGGGTGGCCCAACCGCACCCAGTACCCGCGAAGATGTCTCGACAGCAGGGACAGTGGGTGAAGCATGTAACACCTGGGGTGTACCATGCGACGCATCAGACTCCCCACTGCCGCTACACTCCGAGGCAGCAGCCTGAAGATGGCTGACCACGGCCATCAACACGTTCAGCTGTTCGCGAACAGTGGCCAGCTCCTCCTGCGTCCGTACACAGCAGTCACACATCCTATCCATCCTAAGAAATCAATTTACTGTAGAGAGTTAATCAACTTTTAACTAGACTGCTAATTCACTAAAGGCGGCTGATTGTTGACTGAACTGTGCTTGCTAGCCACTTCTTGTAGAAAACAATGAAAATAGCACTACCTGTCTCTGGACTGTATTGAAAACAAACACTAGCACTACTGGCACTATGGTTGACTAAAGGGACTCTCTCTGACTGTATTCAAAACAAACACGAAATCTATGGAACACTATTACTAGCACTCGACAATTAAAGCTTCCTAAAAGCAAAAACACATGGAAGAAGAAGTGACAAGTAGGAAAAATACAGTTAATACTTAAATTAAGGTAGCTCGCTGCACAGCAGACGTGAAGCAGACGGCAGTTACGACGACACTCCAAGCAATGTACACAGATAGCCGGGGTTGTTAAGGCGACCATTCGCAGTAAGTGAGAAATACGAGTTCGATTCCTGGTAAATCACAAATTTTCATATGTCAGTATTGGGTAGTAGATCTATAACTCATACAGCTGATGCCAAGAAATTCGCATTCTGCGGATTACTTTCGATTTGTTTCTGACAGCTGTGGGTCGTCAACAGTGTCTTTCAGACACGCATGTAAGCTTCAGTTAGTGTTGTAGGACTTCTGTGGGTTCAGAGGAACTTCTATTGTGGCACAGAAAAGCCTGTTCAATAGCCGTTTCCAACAGAGATATATTATCAACAATAAACTGGTATCTCCTGAACCAATGCTGAAAGCGAATAAGTAATCATCTGGATTCTAGCATATGCACAAAGCGACGATGGACCAGTCTACCCACTCCCAGGACTTTCCTGTGCAGCTGTAGTCGGGTCCACGAACGATGGCGGTTGGCGCAGGCCGAGACAAGGACGGGTAATGTATTGTTGCCGGTTCCAAGCGACAGTTGCGGTTCGCGCATAAGCGTCCTTTGCGCTTGATGTAAGCGTGTGTTCCGCAAATTATGTCTCTCACTTGCTTGTGTAGAATTTCTCACTTACCGCTACCATCAGCCATGACAACTCGCAACAAATTGAATAAAAATTCAATAAATAACTCTCTGCTATCACGTCAAATAGTCGCACTGCAAACAGTATTCACAGCACAGCGCTCAGAACACTGCTGCACGCTCACTGGCTGTCGTGGAACGCGTGAGGTTGGTGCGCAGAACGACCCTAAACTCGACCGCCATCGTTCGTGACTCCAACTATAGTAAGGTAAAAGCTTCTCAGATACGCCGAGTCTTTTTTTTTTTTTTTTTTTTTTTTTTTTTTTTTTAAGGAAGCGAATCAAAATCGTTTTCTCTGTACGAGCAAAAAACTGTCCTGTCTTCAGTATGAAGTTAGAAAGATCAGAAAACCTTTTGTTAGCCTTTCAATCAAAATACACCATTTTACTTTGCACATATTCTCATATTCCTAATCTAACGCAACATAAAAGCTGGTGTTTGGCTTTCAACCAGTTCTGTTAAAATAACGTAATGTATGGTACGATTCCAAAAAGATAATGGAACGATCTTCTAGTGCGCTGAAAACGTCATAACCATATCCAAAAATGGTTCAAATGGCTCTGAGCACTATGGGTCATCTGAAGTCATCAGTCCCCTAGAACTTAGAACTACTTAAACCTAACTAACCTAAGGACATCACACACATCCATGCCCGAGGCAGGATTCGAACCTGCGACCGTAACGGTCGCGCTTCCAAACTGAAGTGCCTAGAACCGCTCGGTCACAGCGGCCGTCTATAACCATATCAGTTCGGTTATAATAATAACAAATTCAAACGCATTAGGCCTATATAATCGGTGCTCCACGTCCTACGTAGGATGGAAGAATGCCGTTTTCAATAAAGTAATGGCCACGCCGGCTTGCTGTCTGTATCAGTTAGTTTTAGCGACGGACCGGGATTATGCGAACGTCCGTCATCAGCAACCCCCTTTACAGAGGACAGAACATACCGTAGAAACAATTACAGGCATGTGTGACACAGAAGACAAAGAGTCTCGTCTATGGTTATATCTGTTATCAGGTAACCAGCTGAAGACAACGATGCACCAAGTTCCTGTTATCAAAATGGTTCAAACGGCTCTGAGCACTATGGGACTCAACTTCTAAGGTCATTAGTCCCCTAGAACTTAGAACTAGTTAAACCTACCTAACCTAAGGACATCACACACACCCATGCCCGAGGCAGGATTCGAACCTGCGACCGTAGCGGTCTCGTGGTTCCAGACTGCAGCGCCTAGAACCGCACGGCCACTTCGGCCGGCCTCCTGTTATCAAACATGCAGGCTTTATGCCAATAAGGATCTGTACAAGTTTAAACACAAAAGATATGTAATGCTTAATAGTCTACTTCCGTATGTTTAATCGAGTTGTTGTTTCCATTTTATGCAGAATACCCTGAGATGAAGAAAGTCATGAGAGACCTGCAAATATCGTGTCGGACCTCCTATTGCCCGGCGTAGTGCAGGATCTCGACTTGGCGTGGACTCAACCATTCCCTGGAAGTCCTCTGCAGAAACATCGAGCCGGGCTGCCTCTATAGTCGTCCACAACTGCGAACATGCTGCCGGTGCAGGATTTTGTGCACAAACTGACCTCTCGATTGTGTCCGATAAATGTTACATGAGATTCAAGGCGGGTCATCTGGGTAGCCAAATCGTTCGTTCGAACTGTCCAGAATGTTCTTCAAACCAAAAGCGAACAGCTGCGGCCCGGTGACATGGTCCACTGTCATCTGTAAAAATTCCGTCGTCTGGTAACGTGAAGTCCATGAATGGGTGAAAATGGTCTCCAAGTAGCCGAACATAACCATTTCCAGTCAATGATGGGTACGTTCCATGTAAACGCAGGCCACACCACTATGGACCCACCATCAGCTTGCACAGGTCCTTGTTGACGACTTGGGTCTATGGCTTCGGGGCGTCTGTGCCCTACGCTAACTCTATCGTCAGTTCTTACTGACTGAAATCGGGACTCATCTGACCTTGCCAAGGTTTTCCCGTCGTCTAGGGTCCAAACGATATGGTCATGAACACAGGTGAGGCGCTGCAGGCGATGCTGTTCTGTTAGCAAAGGCCCTAGCGTCGGTCATCTGCTGTCATAGCCCATTAACGACAAATTTCGCCGCACTTTCCTAAGGCATACATTCGTCGTACCTCCACATTGGTTTATGCGGTTATTTCAAGCAGTGTTGCTTGTCTGTTAGCACTGACGCATCTACGCAAACGCCGCTGCTCTCGGTCGTTAAGTGAAGGTCGTCGACCAGTACGTTGTCCGTGATGAGAGGTAACGCTTGAAATCTGGTATTATCGGCACACCCTTGACGCTGTGGATCCTGGAATACTGAATTCTCTAATGATTTCCGAAATGGAATGTCCCATGACTCTAGCTCCAGCTAGTATCCCGTATTCAAATTCTTTTAATTCCTATCAGGCGGCTATAAGCAAGTAGGAAACATTTTTACATACGTCACCTGCGTAGAAATGGCAACTCCGCCAATGCGCTTTCCTTTTATACCTTGTGTTCGCTATACTACCGCGAGCTGTATATGTGCATATCGCTATGCCATGACTTTTGTCACCTCACTGCATTTGAGCGACCGACCCAGTCATCCTCTGCACGTGTTAGATGTTGTGCTGTTGCTTTTACTCACAACACCTATAGAAGACGAATGTCAGTCGTCGAAGTGCTGTGCATTAAATGGAAACCACAACTCGACTGAGCCCGCATCTCGTGGTCGTGCGGTAGCGTTCTCGCTTCCCACGCCCGGGTTCCCGGGTTCGATTCCCGGCGGGGTCAGGGATTTTCTCTGCCTCGTGATGGCTGGGTGTTGTGTGCTGTCCTTAGGTTAGTTAGGTTTAAGTAGTTCTAAGTTCTAGGGGACTGATGACCATAGATGTTAACTCCCATGGTGCTCAGAGCCAGCCACAACTCGACTGAACACCCGGAAGCACGCCATTAATCACTCACGCCCAGGAAACGTGAGCATTTTGATGTTTCCTTAACAGCAAAGATCACAGGCAAAGCTAATCCGACCGCTTATACTGCTTTTGGTTTCGTTTAACAATTCATATTGTTCGTGTTTTGAAGATTACTATTTTCACGTCACGTGTGTTGTAGTGGTTACATGGTAATTGTTAAATCTAAATGTCCATGAGAAGGAAGAAAGATTACGTTTAAAGTCACCTCCACGACGAGGTCTTAAGAGATGGATTATATGCTCGGATTGGGGAAAGATGGAGAGGAAAATCAGCCATGCCATTTCAAAGGAACCTTCCCGGAATTCGCCTCAAGAAATTTTGGCAAATCAGAAAAACCAAATGTGGATGGCTAGAGGGTGATTTGAGTCGCGTGCTCCCCATAACGAGTCCAGTAACTAGCCACTGCATCATCTTGCCCGGTCGAAAGGCCCATGGTTTGATCCCACTTCGTGAATATGAAAAGCATCAATTTGCATTGTGGTTAAGATTCAGTATTCAAACAGTGGGTCTCCTTATAATTGTTTACATAGGTCGTCTCTTACGGCAGAGGAAGGCAAGAGTATATCACCTTAATCATGACTATTTGTAGTACTTATTGGCTTGTCCCAAGCAGCGTGTGGTAAACCAGCAATTCAAGTCACAGGTATGCTCAGAATTTTTGACGTACGTAAAGTTTTCACACCACAGTGACGAGTTCAGTTTGTTTCCTCTTGATCTGTCCATGAACAGCACACGCACACACACACACACACACACACACACACACACACACACACACACACATACACATGCAATCCAAGGTATGCTGGCGCTGTCAGGATCTAACACTCTTAATTGTTCCCGGCCGACAAATATATGAACATAACGCAATTTTAAAATTACTAACTTTCGCAGAAAAGAATTTCTACATTGAAACATAGAATGCCTGTAATGTTGTATTTCTGTACATTGCACAACATCAGCTAGAGAAATTTTATTATCATTAACAACGTATTTCAGTCAGATCAAGACAGTAACTAGATGAACGCACAGAATCAGTTTAAAATATGATACTGAAGAGAGGGTTAAGAGCTGCTGAGCATATCACGAAGATGGACGACAACATGTTGATGAAGAATATATGGAACACTACAGGCTTGACAGGGAACAGGTGGATGAAAATACACTCCTGGAAATGGAAAAAAGAACACATTGACACCGGTGTGTCAGACCCACCATACTTGCTCCGGACACTGCGAGAGGGCTGTACAAGCAATGATCACACGCACGGCACAGCGGACACACCAGGAACCGCGGTGTTGGCCGTCGAATGGCGCTAGCTGCGCAGCATTTGTGCACCGCCGCCGTCAGTGTCAGCCAGTTTGCCGTGGCATACGGAGCTCCATCGCAGTCTTTAACACTGGTAGCATGCCGCGACAGCGCGGACGTGAACCGTATGTGCAGTTGACGGACTTTGAGCGAGGGCGTATAGTGGGCATGCGGGAGGCCGAGTGGACGTACCGCCGAATTGCTCAACACGTGGGGCGTGAGGTCTCCACAGTACATCGATGTTGTCGCCAGTGGTCGACGGAAGGTGCACGTGCCCGTCGACCTGGGACCGGACCGCAGCGACGCACGGATGCACGCCAAGACCGTAGGATCCTACGCAGTGCCGTAGGGGACCGCACCGCCACTTCCCAGCAAATTAGGGACACTGTTGCTCCTGGGGTATCGGCGAGGACCATTCGCAACCGTCTCCATGAAGCTGGGCTACGGTCCCGCACACCGTTAGGCCGTCTTCCGCTCACGCCCCAACATCGTGCAGCCCGCCTCCAGTGGTGTCGCGACAGGCGTGAATGGAGGGACGAATGGAGACGTTTCGTCTTCAGCGATGAGAGTCGCTTCTGCCTTGGTGCCAATGATGGTCGTATGCGTGTTTGGCGCCGTGCAGGTGAGCGCCACAATCAGGACTGCATACGACCGAGGCACACAGGGCCAACACCCGGCATCATGGTGTGGGGAGCGATCTCCTACACTGGCCGTACACCACTGGTGATCGTCGAGGGGACACTGAATAGTGCACGGTACATCCAAACCGTCATCGAACCCATCGTTCTACCATTCCTAGACCGGCAAGGGAACTTGCTGTTCCAACAGGACAATGCACGTCCGCATGTATCCCGTGCCACCCAACGTGCTCTAGAAGGTGTAAGTCAACTACCCTGGCCAGCAAGATCTCCGGATCTGTCCCCCATTGAGCATGTTTGGAACTGGATGAAGCGTCGTCTCACGCGGTCTGCACGTCCAGCACGAACGCTGGTCCAACTGAGGCGCCAGGTGGAAATGGCATGGCAAGCCGTTCCACAGGACTACATCCAGCATCTCTACGATCGTTTCCATGGGAGAATAGCAGCCTGCATTGCTGCGAAAGGTGGATATACACTGTACTAGTGCCGACAATGTGCATGCTCTGTTGCCTGTGTCTATGTGCCTGTGGTTCTGTCAGTGTGATCATGTGATGTATCTGACCCCAGGAATGTGTCAATAAAGTTTCCCCTTCCTGGGACCATGAATTCACGGTGTTCTTATTTCAATTTCCAGGAGTGTAGTCAGGAAAGGTTGGAAAACTAATGCAATGAAGGGAAAAAATCCATACACAGCAGTGCAGGGAAACGGTGGAAAATTACAGGTGGAGTGATGCTAGGAGCACGGAAGGAGAGAGGATCAGGAGAAATGAGAGAATGGGGAGATACTGGGAAGAACGAAAACGTACTGAACAAGTCACTCGTCATTCTAAAGGAGTGAAACCAACCAAAATATTATAAATAATAAATATATCTCGGTTAAATTTCTATTGAGGAACATTATTAGATGGATCTGTAAGTACATGGTCAGCTGTAAGTCTGCATCAAACAATGAAGAAAGTCATGCGCTGATCAACGGTGACTGATCGTACCTCCCTGACTACATACTGATAACAAGAGTCGTTGTGGCTACGAAAGTGGATTTGTATAATGGGCTCTCCACGTAAACGTTGCGTGTGTGACCTAACGCAGGTCAAGTGTAAAAAAACTTTGTGTTCTGCCTTACGGCAGGTCTTGTCATGGGGGAAGCCCCGTCAGAGAGGTCCACCGTATGAGCGTCTAGGGAAGTGATTCCAGTGGTGGTTTCCCGTTGCCTTCCACTGGTGACGATGAAATTATAATGAGGACACACAACACCCAGTCCCTGAGCGGAGAAAATCTCCGACTCAGCCGGGAATCGACCCTTGGCGTGACAGATCGCCGTGCTGACCATTCAACTATCAGGGCGGACAGGTCAAGTGTAACCACTCAAGAAAACATTATTTCTTTTGCTTAGTTCTCGATGATGGATATTTCATTTTATGTGGGGTACTGTGTCGAGGTGCCGACGTAGCTGAGAAATTTGTGGCTTCACTTTCAGGGGCAGTAGCTCACCTGTCTCCTGCAATTCCATGCTGGTGAGTCGTGCTACGTCTCCAGGTCTGCGCGGGTACGAAGAATCGATGAAGGTGTAGCCTCCCTCCAGGCCGCCGTGAACGAAGCTCGTTCTGTCCGATGCTGGGCCAGTGGCGGGGTTATGGCTCCCACGTCCCTGCAAATTGTGATTTGTGTCAGGAGCCGTGAATGGTACCACTGCGTGCTTACTAATCGCAATTCTGCAAAACACTACAAAATTAGCAGAATTAACTGCACAGACAGAATGAGATTTTCATATACAGTAAGATTTTTTTTGAAAAAAAAAAAACAAGGTAGCTAGAATTCTGTTATTTCACGCAGTTACGGGCTACATTTCCTTCGAGGTCGTGAGATAGTCCGTATGCTTACAGCATAGTGCAGCATAGTTGCTAGTAAGTGTATTCGGCTTGGGTCGACCGGGCCGCCACGGTTGTTCCTGCCTAGTGAGGTGCCGCCTGCAGTAATAATAAAAACTTAAATTAATGAACCAACGCATTGTCTGACGTGCTCTCCCATGCCACCTGAGCTGGCGAAAAGGCCATCCATTGGCACAGCCTCACTTCTGTACCGGTCGCTTTTGATGAACATTCCTATCTGAAGCAGCTAGGCTGTGCTGACTGTGCCTACGTTTACTGACTGTCGATCACAGACTCCTCTATGTATACAGGGTGTTACAAAAAGGTACGGCCAAACTTTCAGGAAACATTCCTCACACACAAAGAAAGAAAATATGTTGTGGGGACATGTGTCCGGAAACGCTTACTTTCCATGTTAGAGCTCATTTTATTACTTCTCTTCAAATCACATTAATCATGGAATGGAAACACACAGCAACAGAACGTACCAGCGTGACTTCAAACACTTTGTTACAGGAAATGTTCAAAATGTCCTCCGTTAGCGAGGATACATGCATCCACCCTCTGTCGCATGGAATCCCTGATGCGCTAATGCAGCCCTGAAGAATGGTGTATTGTATCACAGCCGTCCACAATACGAGCACGAAGAGTCTCTACATTTGGTACCGGGGTTGCGTAGACAAGAGCTTTCAAATGCCCCCATAAATGAAAGTCAAGAGTGTTGAGGTCAGGAGAGTGTGGAGGCCATGGAATTGGTCCGCCTCTACCAATCCATCGGTCACCGAATCTGTTGTTGAGAAGCGTACGAACACTTCGACTGAAATGTGCAGGAGCTCCATCGTGCATGAACCACATGTTGTGTCGTACTTGTAAAGGCACATGTTCTAGCAATACAGGTAGAGTATCCCGTATAAAATCATGATAACGTACTCCATTAAGCGTAGGTGGAAGAACATGGGGCCCAATCAAGACATCACCAACAATGCTTGCCTAAACGTTCACAGAAAATCTGTGTTGATGACGTGATTGCACAATTGCGTGCGGATTCTCGTCAGCCCACACATGTTGATCGTGAAAATTTACAATTTGATCACGTTGGAATGAAGCCTCGTCCATAAGGAGAGCATTTGCACTGAAATGAGGATTGACACATTGTTGGATGAACCATTCGCAGAAGTGTACCCGTGGAGGCCAATCAGCTGCTGATAGTGCCTGCACACGCTGTACATGGTACGGAAACACCTGGTTCTCCTGTAGCACTCTCCATATAGTGACGTGGTCAACGTTACCTTGTACAGCAGCAACTTCTCTGACGCTGACATTAGGGTTATCGTCAACTGCACAACGAATTGCCTCGTCCATTGCAGGTGTCCTCGTCGTTCTAGGTCTTCCCCAGTCGCAAGTCATAGGCTGGAATGTTCCGTGCTCCCTAAGACGCCGATCAATTGCTTCGAACGTCTTCCTGTCTGGACACCTTCGTTCTGGAAATCTGTCTCGATACAAACGTACCGCGCCACGGCTATTGCCCCGTGCTAATCCATACATCAAATGGGAATCTGCCAACTCCGCATTTGTAAACATTGCACTGACTGCAAAACCACGTTCGTGATGAACACTAACCTGTTGATGCTACGTACTGATGTGCTTGATGCTAGTACTGTAGAGCAATGAGTCGCATGTCAACACAAGCACCGAAGTCAACATTACCTTCCTTCAATTGGGCCAATTGGCGGTGAGTCGAGGAAGTACAGTACATACTGACGAAACTAAAATGAGCTCTAACATGGAAATTAAGCGTTTCCGGACACATCTCCACATAACATCTTTTCTTTATTTGTGTGTGAGGAATGTTTCCTGAAAGTTTGGCAGTACTTTTTTGTAACACCCTGTATACGAATACGATCAGGCAAAGAGGATAGTGGGCACAAGATCCATTCCAATAAGGAAATAAAGGCATGCTTTAATAGAGAATGGTACTAAATCTGGTACAGGACAGAAAGAGCGAGGAAGACATACCAGACGCTCCCTAACACAAAAAGGTCAAGAATATCATATTTCCTCCCGACCATAGGAGCTATACACTAACTGTCGGGACATGGTTCAGATATCAGCTACTGTACTTATCAAAAACTTATGAATGTGGGGCAAGCGGCCCCCGAACCACATCCTCTACGTGTGTGCCATTAGACGAAATTTTACAGACCAGAATATGAAAGAATATGGTAATACACCAGTCTACAACATTATATGAACTGTGGAACTGCGGTACAAGTTGTACTTGCTGACAGTTAAAATATCAAAAAAATGTGTGAAATCTTATGGGACTTAACTGCTAAGTTCATCAGTCCCTAAGCTTACACACTACTTAATCTAAATTATCCTAAGGACAAACACACACACACACCATGCCCGAGGGAGGACTCGCACCTCCGCCGGGACCGCTAAAATATCAGCCACACGGCCGAGAGACGACCAAGAACAGGCTGTGAGATAACGGGCGAGTTGTGGCGCCCTGGAAATATTTTAAGTTCAGAGTTGGCGACCACAGCTCGGGCCGTTCGGCAAGCCGCGGCGTGAAACCTTAATGGCAGACATTTCACAGTTCGTATAGACTAGAAATGAATAGTAACCAGATTAATCATGATTCCTCAAAAAGAAACATGTACGCTACCATTATTTGCACGACGATTCTGATGGTGTAATCAGATTTTCAATATCTTTATTAGTTTAAAGTTTAGTATCTGACGATAAATTATACAATTAACACCCAGCAACGAATTTCCAACATCGAAACGGTTCATCCGATTTTGTCGATCGACATGTCTTTAGAAAGCTGTTAGTGTAAACCTAAATTGGTATAAATTACAGGCATGTAACTTGAATAGTACATGCGTTATTAGAGGTCAAAGTGGCCGATTACTATCGATCGCGTCAGGCCATAAGTACTCCACAGTTACAAGGAAAAACGGTAGCAGCATGCTTATAAATATATTTATTCGTCTATATCTTTGTTTATATCCGATATATACTATTCATGAAGAAATTGGTCAATTATTTACTGTGTCTTAGAAAGCACAGAGACATTAGGCTACTGGCTTACTACTGTTCTATTCCTTTGACATATGTTTATTTAGTTTGTTTATGTATTTTATGATTTGTGTTAGAGTGTGTTTATGGTCTAGCCATAGGAATATTTATTTAATTTGAGGTTATTTAAATGTAAATCCAGTATTTCGAATGTGTTTCATTATTTTTGTGAGTGCGCGTTGGCTTGAAGAAATGGCGGGAGCGCTCTAGCCAATCACAGCACTCGTTAATGGGGAGACTGTATGGAAGTTGGGGAGTACGGGACAGGACACGAGAGGTGCTGAACGGAGAGTCCTGGACAGTATGGCGCAACGGACGCAAAGTCGCGGGAAAGACTTCGAGAGTGGAGCAGTTTGCACGTGGTCGCGAGAGATAGAGATATTTCGTAGTGCCGACTTGTGAACTTGTGAGATTTTCGTGGCTTCTGCAGTGAAGACGTAGTATGCGTTTAGAAGTGAATATCTCGCGAGCTATGTTGTTGCTCATAACTACATGAAGTAGGAATCTACTGTTTCCCTGTTATTCAACTTATATTTTATTTAATTGCTGGACCATCGACACCAATAAGTGTTTTACAGTAATAAAGGGCATTCTTAAAGATGCTATCGTACTCATCATTTAAAGTCGTTAAAATAGTTCCTGCAGAATTTATTTAATTACAATTTTTCATGTATAAATGTTTATGTTACGTTCAAAATTCGCAATTGCCGAGTGATAGGAACCTTCGACCATTCGATTCTTGTGTATATTCATATTGTATACCGTAGACTCAGCTGTATTTGGCTTGTGATGCGGCAACTACGTATCCCAGCCCCTAGACAACGAAACCAGCCAAAACTTTCAATATTTCAACTCTGAATCGGAGGGTATGTAGTTGAGGGCCACCACACCACATCATTTTATTTGAAAGCCCGCGGCCGGCCGGGGTGGCCGAGCGGTTCCAGGCGCTACAGCCTGGAACCGCGCGACCGCTACGGTCGCAGGTTCGAATCCTGCCTCGGGCATGGATGTGTGTGATATCCTTAGGTTAGTTAGGTTTAAGTAGTTCTAGGGGACTGATGACCACAGCAGTTAAGTCCCATAGTGCTCAGAGCCATTTGAACCATTTTTGAAAGCCCGCAAGGCCATACATCGTGACCAGACGCACCACAGCAAAGCATCCACATACAACAACCTTCCGGAAGCAGCATAAAATTGTGACAAATGACACTAGAGTGGCCGTCGCTAAATTAAGACGCCTCAAGGTCACACCCGCTCCCTGCAGTGCGCAGTTGCTAAGCGCTGTTAAGAGTGCAGTTACGTCGTGAGAATCTAGATGTAAGCATGTCTTGATTCTCGTAGAAAGGGATGTAAATGAAAACGGAAATCTACGGAAATTGACGATTTTCACAAAAAATTAGTGTGGAGAACTATACTTAGATACCACGACCGAAGAGAGTATCCGACGACTAGAAAAATACAGGGCGATCCGGACAAAAAATTTTATACTCACTTGGTTTTTGATTCAGGAAGTGTAATAGTGGACAAAAATATTTAATGGAATGCAGAGACATTGCAGCTGCAAGAACGAAGTTTTCTATGCAATGCGCTTATTTTCACTCCGCAGCGGAGTGTGCCCTCATATGAAACTTCCTGGCAGATTAAAACTGTGTGCCGGATCGAGACTCGAACTCGGGACCTTTGCTTTTCGAGGGCAAGTGCTCTACCTACTGAACTACCCAAGCACGACTCACGACCCGTCCTCACAGCTTTAATTTCGCCAGTACCTCGTCTTCTACCTTCTACAAGGTATGCAGGAGAGCTTCTGCGACGTTTGGAAGGTAGGAGACGAGGTACTGGCGGAATCAAAAGTGTGAGGAGGGGTCGTCAGTCGTGCTTGGGTAGCTCAGTTGTTAGAGCAGTTGCACGCGAAAGGCAGAGGTCCCGAGTTCGAGTCTCGGTCCAGCACACAACTTTAATCTCCCAGGAAGTTTCAATGCACTTATTGTTTGCTGAAGACAACAATCTTGTAGTATACTTCTATGAAACTTTGGTTTCACAAAACCATACACAGAAATATATTTGCTCGACCTCAGCGGAATTGGTGGCCCGAAAGTACCTACAGATACATTTGTATAGGGTATATCGGCGATTTGGGTGATGGGTGCAGTGACGAAGCGGCAGTAAGATCTGCAAACGAAACATTTTCTGGAGGTGGGGAATATTCTCGGTCCTATCAAGGCGAGCTGTCGGAACAAAAATCCTGGCTGCGGCATACAAGTACTCGCGCATTGCCGTGCATGGAGCCTCTTGTAAATAAAATGCGTTAATAGGTGACACGACACAATAATAACGTCCAAGATGTTACCAAAATTAATTTTTTTTCTTAACATATTTCTTGCTGGAAGTTTTTACAACGTCCAACAGAAGGCAAATTCATCAGTGACGACATTTTTCGACGGTATTTTACTTTTTATCTCGGAATATTTTTACGTTTTTACGATAAAATATGTGTCACATGCGACTATAAACTTTCAGAATGTTCATATTTTTTTCAGAACAGCTATGTCAGTAGTTATGTTTCATCCACAGGTTGAAGTAAAAAATATTTTTCTTCAAAACTTTTTGCACCGTTGGTTTTATTTATTTATTTTTTTTCGTAGCAGCTGGCAAAAATTTACGTTTGGAAAGTACTGCGTCATATTGCAGACTAAAAATAGAGATCTCTAATAGTTTTCGGAATTTTTACTAACACTTGAAATTGTCGCTAATTGGCAACGCTGTAAGACGGTGAGATGACCTCGAGATGCCTATTTTCCTGACGGCCGCAAAGGCCTTTATATGGCAGAAACAAAACGTTTTTGTTTCTGATACGTAAAGGCTAGTGTCGTTTGTAACAAGTTCATGCTCTGACATGTTCTTTGTTACCCGTGCGACTCTTCAGGTAATGCACTGATGATGACTCTGTTACAGTTGGAATCCAGATCTACAATAAGTTGCGATATTTTGCGACTGACTGCTGTCCTTTAAATATGAATCTTTCCTCTGTCAGAGTCTCTTTTGTCAGTTTTTTTCCCATTTGCTGCTCAGTAGAATGATTCTCCATATATCCCTGCTCCCTTTATGCAGGGTGATCAGGAACATTCTGAAAAGCTTGTTAGGGTGTTGCAGGTGAGGCTGTGCTAGGAAATAATAAAATTCGACACGTTTCGCTGTTCCCGAGTTATTTAGCGTCGACTTTAGTCAGGTAGTTGTGTGCGCAAATTCAAGCAGCCTGTCAGCGGCGGTGTCGCCAAACGTGTTCTTCGTTTGGTTTCCTCAAACCGAACAAACGTAACTTTTCCTCACCTTCCTTAAATTTATCACTTCCGAAAATGACACAATTTGATTGGTAATGAGCATTTCAACAAGTGGTAACCCAGGGCCCCGCAGATGTCTGTGCATTACCGCATTTATCGCGTGCAAGTGCTTGAATTTGCGCGCGCAACGACCTTATTGTCAAACTTCAATGCTAAATAACTAGGAAACAACGCAACTTATCGAATTTTTTCCTTAAAAATTATTTATTAGCACAACCTCTCATGCAACACCCTTACATGCTTCTCAGATGTTCCTGGCCACCCTGTATACTTTCCTTGTGGTGGTCATAATGCTTTGACTCATTAGTGTATTTAAACTACCTTAGTTTTGCCGATAACATTGTACTCTTTGCTTCTAGTGCAGATAAACTCCTTTAAGAGGAGCGTAATAGATCAAGTTTGAATGTTGATGTGAATAGTAATTGCAATAATACTAAAATAGTGTATAATGCACACATGGAAAAGAAAGTAGTCGAATTACCCACTGAAAAAATGGAAATAGTTGAAAAGGACATTTCGAAAGGCCCAAAACTGACCCAGATATTGTTTCTGATTTAAAAAATATATAAAACAGTAAGAAATAATGTTTTACAAGCATGTAATATTTAAACTTCCTAGCAGACTAAAGCTGTCAGTCGGACCGAGATTCGAACTCGGGATCTTTATCTTTTACCAGCAAGTGCTGAGCTACCCGAGCACAACTCACAGAACACCCCCCCCCCCCCCCCCTCACAGCTTTATTTCCGGCAGTATGTCGACTCCTACCTTCCAATCTTCACAGAAGCTCTCTTGCGAACCTGTGAGAGGCAAAGGTTCAGATTTCATGTCTCGGACCGGCACACAGTTTTAATCGGCCAGGAAGTTTTATATCAGCGCACACTCCGCTGCAGAGTGAAAATTTCATTATGTAATATTTAATTTATACTGTTTTGCACCTTTTACATCTTACTCTTACAAAATACAATTAAAAGTTATTACAAAAACCTTATATTCAGAGCTTATATTCACCGCCAACACAGGTCCATACTGAGCAAAAAGTATCAGCGTTTTTGATGAGGAAATTCACGGGAGAAGCTCTAATTCAAATTTTCCAGAAGACACGCTGTTTCGTCTTTAGCACTCGATTGTTTGAAATTTTTCTAGAAACTTAAACGCTTTTTGACGAGCTGCTTTCTTCTTCTAGAAGGCACTACTGCTGATCTACGTCACCGTTGATGGCTACTTTCGTGTTCGCTGTCCAACTTCCCTGGCTTTTGTTACTTTTTTAGCTTCTGCCAGTTCGAATTTATAAGGAGTAAACGTGATGGCCGTGGAAGTCTTTTTGACCTCAATTCGAGGCCGTCTTTTTAATTTTTGGAATGGTGGTGACGTGAAACGCGCTTATCTTAGATATGTTGAACACTGAAGATCCTCAAGTGTAGCTGATGACAGAGGAGCACCCAGACCAGCCAAAGATGTTGATGACTAATTTGAATGAGACTCTGCAATAACTTGTAGTTCCTTCACATCACAGCTTTCGGTGTTGCCTAGAAAGCTACGATTTCTTACTGTTTGTTTCTTTAATGCATCTTGATAGAAAGAGGAATGTAGGTCATTACTTGCTTCTTAAATTTGTTCTGTATTTGAGAACATATTCTTGTACAGGGTGTCTCTGTTTGTTACTTTAAATTCATTGGTTGCTATTTGTGGTGTTTGGCATCTAATACTGGGTCTGCTAAAAAGATCCATTGTATAGAAAGTACTGACAGCACGTTCATTCTGCCTTAACCACTGCCGAAGTTCCTCGCTTTAATAAACTTTGAGACAAAAGTTATGTAGGATATCGGTTGTGCAATATCTGTAATTATTAATTTCTTTATCTTCAAGATGAGTAGACTTACTTTTCTCATTTTTTCTAAATTTGCAATCCAGTAATAATCTGTGAATGTCATTTTCAATCCATTGCCCATTGGTATTGTACAGGATGATTCAAAAGTCGTAATCCACAGGACAAATAGGGTGACCAAAACTCCATCGACAAGCTTTCAGGGGTGGTGGTATAGACCAACACAAGAAAAAAATGTGTAGTAAACATGGGCTCTAAAGTACATACTTTAAGAGCTATGAACACTTCTGTACACTGTGAAACAATTCTCTTGTAGTGCAAGCACTTTGGTTTCCATGTTTTGAGAGGTGGTAGCACGGACGAAAAAAAGTCCAATAAACAAAGGCTGTAAAGTACATACTTTAATAGTTATAAGAACTTTTCCTCTTCACTACTGTGAAACACATCTCCTCTACTAAACAAGTGCTCATAGCTCGTAAGGAATGCATTTCAGAACCCATGTTTGTTGGTCATTCTTTTCTTGTTTAATACCTGTAGAAAAACAGAATGCAGTCAAGAAGACACCAGAGAAGAGCCTAATGACGTGTTAAAAGTATGGTTGAAAGAATAGGAAAAAAGATATTCGGTAAATTATGTAATAATAGAACTGTTTCGGAATAGGCATTGGGAAAAAAGAAAGTTCTGTAAACAATGCAATATCACAGTTGTTTCGGAACAAGAAATGGAGGCTTTTTGCATTGAGTTACATGTATAGTGTGTTTCCGTGGTAATGACATAAACGCCCAGTAATGATGAAGAGGCTTAAATATATCATTTTTATATGGAGAACAGTGGGCAGAATGTGAGTCTAATGCTCAAAGTGAAAATGAGGAAACTCAAATTCAAATTTCTTTTAATTATATTATTAAAAATCTAAACAGACATACTATTCTAATATTTTTATTTATCTTCCAGCTTTCACAAGGTGTTACGTTATATTCCAAAAATATGGGGAACTGGTTCCTCAGAAACAGTGTAGACTTGATCAGATAGGTATCTGTTAGCCATTCACTGATTATTCCCGTCCAGATGTTCATTGCAAGGAAAAAGAATATTAAAATTTAACGTGCCGTCGACGACAGGGTCATTAGAGACAGAGCACAAGCTCGGTCTGTGGGAGGACAGGGAAGAAAATCGGCTCTGGCCTTTCATTGCAACCATCTCTGGATTCACCATAAGCGATTTTAGGTAATCTCCGAGAACCTAAATGTAGGTGACTAGACGGTGATTTGAAAAGCCGTCCCCTTCAGTCCACTGTTTTACCACAACGCCACCTCACCCGGTATGTTCACTACAGATCGGTGTTCATTATTCTTCTCCACTGTAGCCTGGGGATTGTCATCGGTCAACGCGTGACTACTGAGCCTAGTAAACATTTCGTTTCTGGTGAGACATATTTTCATCGGAAAAAAGTGCATACACAGGAAAATGGAGGTCGAGCGGTTCAGTACTTAGAGGCTCAACACGATCCTAGGTTCCAAGGCGGCATCAGAGATCACACTTTCTACACCTACATTTGCGTTGATACTCCGCAACCAACAACTAACTAGTGGAGTGTGGTGGCAGGCACCTTGTGAACCACTGTCACTTCCCCCCTCTCTTGTACTAGCTGAGAACAGTGCGCAAAAAGAATGATTGTTGGCCATACTTTGTATGACCTCGATTCTTTCTACAGGTTCAATCACATTAATGTGACCAACGTTTGTGTTCGACGTCAACGTGCGATAAGCACTTATAGACGGTCGATGGTAGCACTAGCGGTGGAGGGTACATGAAGCATGTCGGGGGAATGCGGAAAACAGTGTAGTCGTTGTCGTAATGCGGAAACGGAGTGATTTATCTAACATCCTAAAGAACAAGATCATTGGCTTTCGGGGCAAGGTTGGAAGCATTTTCGGACGGCTAAGTTCGTAAACTGTTCGCATGCTGCCGTGGTAAATATACCATGCATGGCAAAATAGAGCTATCCAAAACAGGCGCCGAGGCAAAAGTGGTACACCACGGCCCGTAGCTGATAAGGGTGAATGACGGCTGCAGAGATGTGTACGGGCGAATAGAAGTGCAGCTATTGAGCAACTGACCGCCAGATGAACCAAGAGGCTACCAACACTGCATCCTCAATGACCGATCAGCGACGTTGCTGTGTCCGGAGGCCTCTGCAGCAGGCGTCTGGTTCATTCAGCCTTGCTAACTTGTTCAACAGCGACGAAGGGTGGAATTTGGACGCCACTACCGCAGCTGGACGTCCACTGAGTCCTTTTCAGATGAATCACGTTTTATGTTCCAACAGACATATGCCCGTTGGTACATATGGTCGTACAGTAATTGTCGCAAGGGTTCAGGCCGGAGGAGGCAGCGTTATGTTCTGGGGAATGTTTTCGTATCATTCTCTGGCGTATGTTGTCATTCTGAAAGGCACAATGGATCAACAAAAGCATAGTTTTATACGTGGGGACCATATCCACCTCTACAGGCAGTTTGTTTTTCCTCGGCAGGATGGCATCTGTTAGCAGGACACTGCAATGTGTCACATACCTCGCTGTGTACATGTGTGGTCCGAAGAGCTCCAGGGTGAGTTTACCGTACTCCCCGGATTGAAACACTGTTCAAAAAGGTTCAAATGGCTCTGAGCACTATGAGACTTAACTTCTGAGGTCATCAGTCCCATAGAACTTAGAACTACTTAAACCTAACTAACCTAAGGACATCACACGCATCCATGCCCGAGGCAGGATTCGAACCTGCGACCGTAGCGATCGCGCGTTTCCAGACTGAAGCACCTAGAACCGCTCGGCCACTCCGGCCGGCCATGAATCCTCAGCCGAGAAACCTAGCACATCTGGCCACACCACTAGAGTCAGCGTGGCTCCATATCCCTGTCGGTACTTCCCGGAATCTCAGTGACTCTCATCCTGCGCATTCCTGCTGCAAAAGGTTGTTAGTCAGGCTTTTGACAGGTGGTAACATTAATGTGAGTGGACCATGTAATTTTACGTCAGTGTCTATTTTTGGAAGATGCACGTAAGAGGTAGCAATTTATTGGCTGAGTCTTCTAGGAATGTATCCTCTCGGAATTTTGACAGTAAACCACATCGTGAGGCACAACGCCTTCCGTGCAGCGTATGCCTCGGGTGCTAGATGAGCATCTCTGTTGCACTTTCGCGCTTACTAAACGAAACTGTGACGAAACGCGCTTTTCTTCTTTATATCTTCTTTGTCGCCACTATCAAACCTATTTGGTAAGAATCCGAGACAGATGAGCAATACTAAGTTATCAGTCGAACGAGAGTTTTGTGAGCTACTTCCTTCGCGGGTGGATACTTTATGAGGATTCTTCCAATGACTCCAGGCGTTGGCTCTGCTTACCTACTGTTAGTTTTATGTGACCGTTCCACTTTAAGTCGCTCTTTACGAATATTCTGAGATATTTAGTGAATGTGACTGCCCCCCAGTCGTTTTTAGCAGCCGAAGAACCAGTGGTCTGTTAAGTAGATAGAAATCTGATCTCTTGTTCGTATCAGGCGTTATCTGAATTCTTGCAGATAGGAACGACATTCAGTTTCGGTGGCGCAGGAACAGTGAGAAATTACCTGTCTCGCGAGTCAAAGCGACATTGAAGACCCTTATAACAACACATTTACGCCTAGTTAAGCTCCATAAGCGATTATGAGATACGTAATTTACACAAGAACCTCTACAAATATGTTCACCTAATCGTATGTCTTCATAAATTCTCGAAAAATTAACGGAATTAGTTGAAAATAAGATCCACATTATTCGAAATTTCTTGGAATTGTAAAGATATGAAGCACGCATAGTGACACTATGGCTAAGCCATGCAATTTTCAATGAACGGAGATCGACTCTTACAAAGGAACGGTCCGTTCCGACATGTCGAAACTTGCCCTGAAATTATACAGGAAGAATACACCGAAAAAAAAACACAATGTCAAAATTTTAACTGCTAAGACACGCTACAGGTATTTAAAAAATGTTGAAAACTGTCATACTCGTAACTCAACAGGCGGCTGGAGAAATGTACACCCTTACCGCAGTTGATGCAGACAGCGCACGCGCAACACGGCAGTCGCCTAGCATTGATCGGTAAACAGATAACACGGTGCAACGCGATCGTAATTTTTCAAGTGAATTTCAGGTGATAGTTTCTCTGACGCAATTGTTCATGCAATAGACACTTCACATTTTTGTGACGGCTAGGGAATAAAATAAAGCATTAAAAACCTATCATAAAAACCATGCTGTAGGAATCGTTGTAAAGTATCGCAAGTCAACAAATTCAAGTCCCGATTGACGGAAGTCGTCTGTAATGTAACATCACACACTGCCTTGATTTTCTTTCCTCTGCTAGTCACTTGTGTAACAATTACATTTGCAACAGTTTAGCTGTCTATATGACCTGCAATCTTTCAAAAAATCAATGTATTGAAACACTTTTGTACGGTTTAAATGCTATAATTTCGTCTGTATACGCGTGTATATACGAGTCTCTTGTCACGATTGCGTCTGCTTATTCGCCGATTCCGCGCTAGTCAAGAAAGACTACAAACTGCTGTTATAAGTGGTTCTTCGTGCGGAAAAAATGAGTATCTTAAACATTTCTTAAAAAATACTTGCAGTGCACCTTAGTGAGTAAAATTTTGAGAGTGCATTTATTTTGCTGTATTCTTGCTGTGTGAAAAATTTCAGGGTATGTTTCGACTGTCAGGCTGGACCATTCCCTTGTTAGATCCCCCGTTCTGTGTAAGTTTCTCGTTGATTCCGTTAGTCATTCGAGGCGAATACCAGGATGGTTTCTTAAAGAAGGCAATTCATTCTCCTTGCCTTCTCCTCACCTACACAGCCGAGAGCCAATCTTGGGATGATTGCTCTGCAAAAGACACGACCAATTTCCTTCCCAGTCCGAGTTTGTGCTCTGTTTTGAATGATATCCTCGTCGACGCTGCGTTAAACCGTGATCTTCCTTCCTTGCTTTTCCATGGTATATCTAAATCACTTCCGACGAATGCCGCGATAGTTTTTCAACCAAATTACTGTGATTTCTTCCTTAAATTCAGCTTAACCGATTTTTGCACTACCTTAACGCTAATGGGACATTAAATTCTAAGTTGTTGTCATCTCTACAAAATTTTGAGCTTTCATACTTAAATTGATGCTAGTATATGGAAAAGTGATCAGTCCTTATGGCAATTTTCTTTATACAGTAATTAATGTTGGGTATTTATGCAGCTTCTTACTTTAACCATCAGTATACAGAAGATAATTAATTGAAAGAAATGGAGTGAATATTATAAAGCGAAAAATGTGATTCAGGAGAGAACAGCAATTCCGGAGCCAAAACTGAACATGGAAAACAGTGACTTTGAAAGTATATTCTCTAAATCTGCAAGACATGGCAAATATGTGATTCGTTTGTGGGCACAATAGATGAAGATGTAGCAGCGAAAAACTTACTAAGCTAACTGGATCGCCTGGTCGTGCATTATAGTAGGCGGTAGAACGAACAAGCCATAGAGGAAAACGACAGAAGGTACGAACCAGATTATGAAATATGTGTATTGCAAGTACGCTGAATGTTACGAAGTGACATGTAGGCATCTTAGCAATAGCTAGCGAACCGGGACTATGAAGAAACGTGGGTAGAAAGTAGACCCATCCATCATATTAAGTCACTGAAAACATGATTCTCTTACTTGATGTCTTTCATATTCAGTGGTGGTGCGATTTAAATCTATACAATTAGTGGAAACCTACTGTTTCGTTGAAACTCACGGACAGATTAAAACTGTGTGCTGGACAGAGACTCGAACTTGGGACCTTTGCCTTTCGTTGGCTACCGACACTGAGGCACGACTCACGATCCCTACTCACACACCCGCTCTTACAGGAGTGCTAGTCCTTCAAGCTTCGCAGGAGAACTTATGTGAAGTTTGGAAGGTCGGAGATGAGGTACTGGCGGAAGTAGAGCGGTGAAGGTTTCAAATGGTTCAAATGGCTCTGAGCACTATGGGACTTAACATATCAGGTCATCAGTCCCCTAGAACTTAGAACTACTTAAACCTACCTAACCTAAGGACAGCACACATATCCATGCCCGAGGCAGGATTCGAACCTGCGACCGGAGCGGTCGCGCGGTGCCAGACTGAAGCGCCTAGCGCAGGTTCGAATCCTGCCTCGGGCATGGATGTCTGTGATGTCCTTAGGTTAGTTAAGTTTAAGTAGTTCTAAGTTCTAGGGGACTGATGACCTCAGAGGTTAAGTCCTATAGTGCTCAGAGACATTTGAACCATTTGAAGCACCTAGAACCGCTCGGCCACACCGGCCGGCATGTGAGGGTTTGTTGTGAGTCGTGCTTGGGTAGCTCAGACGGTAGAGCACTTGCATACGAAAGGCAAACGTTCCAAGTTCGAGTCTTAGTTCTAATCTGCCAGGAAGTTTCATACCAGCGCACACTCCACTGCAGAGTGAAAATTTAATTCTTCTGTTTCGTTGCCAACAGCAGGATATGTACACACTCTCCATGTCCTTCAACAGCGAGAAGCTTCGGTTGTCCGATAACTTTTGGGGTTCGAGATCTGGGATTCCTATTAACCAAGCATGAATATAGTTCTCAGTCATCTATGTCTGAAGATTTTTGAAAAGATATTTCACGAACTAACCATTCTCCGCCAGATAGAAATACTATAAGGAAAAAATGTGGAGGCACAAGGAAAAACATTAAGTAGAACCTTCAGGTCAGAAGTTCCTAAACATGAAATGAGAACTTACATTCGAAGTAGCAAGCGCTTGAAAGTAGTGGATTACTATAGTTACCAGCGTCCAGTCAAAGTCATCTTCTTCATCGTTTGTCCAGCCACAGAACCCTGCTTCGAATGAGCAGTGCCCTCTGCATTCCGTGCCTGGCTTCAGAGCGACGTTGTCGAGAGCGACGTAGCCCCGGAAATGGCGGTACGTGTCTGTCGGCTCCCTTGCTAGCGCCTCGAATACAACCTGCAAAATTACACGTTTGTTTAGTAACATAACTTTGAACGAATTTCTTGTGAGATACGCCTGAGATACATTTAGCTCGAGCTCATTTTCAAATGGTTCATTAGTCAATCTGTAAGAAACATGTTAAAACAGCAAGCTACATTATTACATCTGGATATTAAGTAGTCACGTCTAAATACAAGTTAACTGTTGTGTTTCGAAGTGAAATGGAAAATCTACACTCCTGGAAATTGAAATAAGAACACCGTGAATTCATTGTCCCAGGAAGGGGAAACTTTATTGACACATTCCTGGGGTCAGATACATCACATGATCACACTGACAGAACCACAGGCACATAGACACAGGCAACAGAGCATGCACAATGTCGGCACTAGTACAGTGTATATCCACCTTTCGCAGCAATGCAGGCTGCTATTCTCCCATGGAGACGATCGTAGAGATGCTGGATGTAGTCCTGTGGAACGGCTTGCCATGCCATTTCCACCTCGCGCCTCACTTGGACCAGCGTTCGTGCTGGACGTGCAGACCGCGTGAGACGACGCTTCATCCAGTCCCAAACATGCTCAATGGGGGACAGATCCGGAGATCTTGCTGGCCAGGGTAGTTGACTTACACCTTCTAGAGCACGTTGGGTGGCACGGGATACATGCGGACGTGCATTGTCCTGTTGGAACAGCAAGTTCCCTTGCCGGTCTAGGAATGGTAGAACGATGGGTTCGATGACGGTTTGGATGTACCGTGCACTATTCAGTGTCCCCTCGACGATCACCAGTGGTGTACGGCCAGTGTAGGAGATCGCTCCCCACACCATGATGCCGGGTGTTGGCCCTGTGTGCCTCGGTCGTATGCAGTCCTGATTGTGGCGCTCACCTGCACGGCGCCAAACACGCATACGACCATCATTGGCACCAAGGGAGAAGCGACTCTCATCGCTGAAGACGACACGTCTCCATTCGTCCCTCCATTCACGCCTGTCGCGACACCACTGGAGGCGGGCTTCACGATGTTGGGGCGTGAGCGGAAGACGGCCTAACGGTGTGCGGGACCGTAGCCCAGCTTCATGGAGACGGTTGCGAATGGTCCTCGCCGATACCCCAGGAGCAACAGTGTCCCTAATTTGCTGGGAAGTGGCGGTGCGGTCCCCTACGGCACTGCGTAGGATCCTACGGTCTTGGCGTGCATCCGTGCGTCGCTGCGGTCCGGTCCCAGGTCGACGGGCACGTGCACCTTCCGTCGACCACTGGCGACAACATCGATGTACTGTGGAGACCTCACGCCCCACGTGTTGAGCAATTCGGCGGTACGTCCACTCGGCCTCCCGCATGCCCACTATACGCCCTCGCTCAAAGTCCGTCAACTGCACATACGGTTCACGTCCGAGCTGTCGCGGCATGCTACCAGTGTTAAAGACTGCGATGGAGCTCCGTATGCCACGGCAAACTGGCTGACACTGACGGCGGCGGTGCACAAATGCTGCGCAGCTAGCGCCATTCGACGGCCAACACCGCGGTTCCTGGTGTGTCCGCTGTGCCGTGCGTGTGATCATTGCTTGTACAGCCCTCTCGCAGTGTCCGGAGCAAGTATGGTGGGTCTGACACACCGGTGTCAATGTGTTCTTTTTTCCATTTCCAGGTGTGTAATAACCAGCGCATCATGAATCGTTACTGCTGTCTCTTCTGCTGGACTTTTTGATTAGAAAACAAAGACAAACGTTAACCATTAATAATACATTGAAGTACACTATCTGATCACAAGTATCCGGACAGCTGTTACTGAACATTAATAAGGGGTGAGTCAACCATGACGACTTGAACTCTGCTGGAAACACTTTCAATGAGGTGTTTGAATGTCTTTGGAGGAATGGCAGCCCATTCTTTCTCAAGAGCTGAAACCACAGAAGATAATGATGTTGGACGCTGCGGTCTACCGAAACGAGTAAACAAGACGAAAATGTAACACAGGATACACAGAGGTAGTATGCTATAAAAAGCTGTACTGGTAGCACAATGAAAAATGATAAAACTCCATTGTTAGGCACTTGCAATGCTCCCAGTTCAATCCGTATACCTAAATTAACAATAATTTTTTGTATGTCGTGTAGCAATTGTTTCAAAAGGTACGGATAGATAATTGAATATTTGTGCAAGTTTAGGCAGGAGATGAGAACAGTGTATAATAACCAGATCTGGGTATTACAGCCATACATAGAGGTACACCAGTATTCAGACACTTACACATAGGAGGAAAATAGTGACATAGTTTTATACGCTGAGCGTTCACATCCTTCTGAGTGGCACCTGGCGATACTGTCAGTTAACTGTTCTATGGTCTTCTCCTGGCACTCTACTTACCAAGAAGAATAAATTAGCAGCGCACGGAGCTATATCTGGATATTGGCACTGTTAACGAACTCGTACAATATTTTATACGTTGGCTGCTAACAAGATTTGGAGGCTGCTTGGGAACTGATGGCCAACCGCCCGAAGATTACTTGTAAACGCGTTGATGTGGTACGCGTTCCGAGTACATTGCAGGAACATATGGTTTGGATCGTCTTCCTCTCCGCAAACACAAAGAGGGGTGGCGCTTAGGTCGAGCAGATAGTGGTGTGTGTTGAACTTCAGTGATTAAATTTCAGCTATAACCGTCGTGAAGCTCTTCTGTGTTTGTGTCTTATTAATCCATGGTACTCTTTCAATCGAGGGATGAATTAGTAAGTAGAGACTGTCTTTGATTTTAGATATCCTCGACCATTCCTCTTCTCAGTCCGATAACAACTGTTTTCTGAACATGGGTATCATATCTGTGAGAGTAAGGTGATCATATTTAATAGCTCCATGTAAAGATGCTTGCTTTTCTGGGACATCTGCTTGTAAATTTGCAGTTATCCCAGAGTGGCGTTTCATCTATACCATCACGATGTTGTGATAGTTCCACTGCATCCGAAACACAACGTCGACAATTGCTGCAACTATGGGGTTGGTACAACTATTATGATGATTTATAATCAGTTGTACAGCTGACATATTGTCAGAGATTATGATTATTCTGTCTGCTGTGGTCGTGGATGCGAATAGCAGGGCTTCCAAAACGGCAATCAGCTCGGTTGTCAAAATAGTGGAGTGTGTATCCAGCTTGCAGAGGCTTTGTCATTTGCTCCGGGATACCCAATAGGTACTACCAGCTCCGTCACTAGAGCTGGACACATCTGTGCCAGTATGAACCACCCGCGCATCTTGATAGTGAGACAGGAATTCCATTGCTGTGCTATTGTTGGGTCCTGGTTTTGAAATGTTAAAATAGTCCTGGCATCGATCTGCAGAGTCGACGTTTCGTATGGCCTGTTGTAAAGCGGTGTAAGAGGACTTTTCCACACCTTGTGCGTTAATGCCTGCATCTGCATATATTCAGTCACGATGGGTAAAGTTGCTCATTCAAGAGCTGCGAGGGGTGGCCGCCGGGTCTTGGCACATTGCCACGGTTCGCGTGGCTCTCCCCCTCGGGGCCTCGAGAGTCCTCCCTCGGGCATGGGTGTGTGTGTTGTCCTTAGAGTAAGTTAGTTCAAGTTAGATTAAGTATGGTGTAAGCCTGGGGACCGATGACCTCAGCAGTTTGGTCCCATAGGAACTTATCACCACCACTTGTTCATCCAATATCGTCCGCTCACACAGTAGTATGTTAATTCCTGGATATTTTCGAAAAGGGGCCCATATTCGTCAAGAAAGGGCTGCAGAAGAAATTTCTTGCTAACTAATATTCGTCATAGCTTTAACGGTGGTTCATTCGCTTCAAGCAGTAATACGTTAGTCGGTGTTGACATGAACGGCCCAGTAACTATACGTAAGGCTTTGTACTTCATAGTGTTGTGTCTTTGAGGCGTGGTGCCTGACGCTGCTTCGTAGCACATCTGTCCATAGTCAAAGCGTGTGCTTAGTAGGCCGGCCGCGGTGGCCGAGCGCTGCAGTCCGGAACCGCGCGACTGCTACGGTCGCCGGTTCGAATCCTGCCTCGGGCATGGATGTGTGTGATGTCCGTAGGTTAGTTAGGTTTAAGTAGTTCTAAGTTCTAGGGGACTGATGACCTCAGATGTTAAGTCCCATAGTTCTCACAGCCATTTGAACCATTTTTTGTACTTAGTAGAGACCGGTACAAAGTTTCGCTGTCCGCCGATCAGAGTCCAACCATACTCCAGTCGTAGCTCTGATAAGGCTGCATACATTTTCACATATAGTAATGATATGTCGGATATTATGATCCCATCTTAGTTTATCGTCGGTAATCATCCCAAGTTGTTGTGTTGTTTTCGCAACTGGAAAATTATGTTGTTCCATTTGCATTGTTTGGGAACGTGGATCGCTGTGGCGAGTAAAGATAATTAGAGTAGATTTACTATCACATATTTCGAGGCCATGTTCTGTACACCACTCACGCAGACGCATGAGAGCAGTGTCATATTCAGTAGGCGGGACTAAAGAGTACAGTCTTCGAAACAGGTGCATACGTCGTCTGCTATTATAATGTTTGGATGTCACTGCCAAAGATGTCATGAAGGTCTGCAGTACAGAGATTGAATAATAAGGGAGCCAAAGGCCTCTGGGAGTCCTTTGATAGTTTCTCTAGGTCCTAGTGTAGTTCCGTATTGCAAAATATTGGCTTCCTATTGCTCAGGAAGCTTAAGATGTTACGGACGTGTGGCTATGGAATCTGAAGTTTCTCCAGTTTTTTCTCTAAGACTGTCAAGATGACGTTCTCGTGTGCTTTCGTCAAGTCTATGAACGTAACTATCATATAAGTAATCAGAGAGAAATTTAGCTGTATATCAGTATCTAAACGTAAAAGTATTTCAGTTGTCCCTTTTTCTTTGCGAAACCCAAGTTGGTTTTCCAATAATATTTTTTTGTTTTCACGTCACCAATCTAAGCGATGCTTAATAATCCTTTCAATTACCTTCACCTAACACGGTTGTAAGGTAATAGGCCGACACGGCTCGTGTTTATCACATCTATTTCCAGGTTTGTGGATGGGGACGGCACGACGTGTTTTCAGCTAGTCGATTTGAGTCTTTTGAGTCCATACGCTATTATAAATATTGAGCAGTATCGGTTTACCTTTGTGTGGGGTCTGTCAGAGCACTGGGTTCAAAAATGTTCAAATGTGTGTGAAATCTTATGGGACTTTACTGCTAAGGTCATCAGTCCCTAAGCTTACACACTACTTAACCTAAATTATCCTAAGAACAAACACACACACCCATGCCCGAAGGAGGACTCGAACCTCCGCCGGGACCAGCCGCACAGGCCATGAGTGCAGCGCCCGAGACCGCTGGGCTAATCCCGCGTGGTTTCACTGGGTAATCAAGACTATCCGCACCAGGTGCAGTACCCTAGCCTTGGGAGAGCGCAACCTGGAGTTTTACAGGCGAAAAGAGCTGTGTAGTTATACTGTTGTTCTCTCCATTTTTCGCCTCGTCTTCCTTGTCCGTTACGTCAGGTGGGGCTATTACACACTACAACGATTCTAACAGTTCGTCGGATGGTGGAGTTGAGTGTATACCCTTTGTCAGAGAGTTTTTTAATGCCCCTTATGACATTCCAGACCCTTGTTAATTGTGTTTCTTTGTAGATCGCAGTGCAGAAATTTTTCGACGACTTTCTTTTCTTGCAGTTGCAAATTTTCTTGGCTGAGAGCAATAAAGTTCGTGTCATTAGAGAGATTTTTGTATTTTATAATGCCTCCCTGCGTTCCTCGAGGACTGTGTCACATTCTGAATCCACCAACAGGGTGAAGGCCTGTCAGGAGTCCGCTCAAGTCCTTTTGGAGGTATCAAGACTTCCGCTGCTTCATTGATAGGGGATAACAGGACACCATAGTCTCTTTCTGGATCGCCAGTTTCAATGATCTATTTCAGTTTTTCTTCCAGTAGTGTTTCGTATAGGTTCCAATTGGCTTTGTTTGTGTTCCATTTTCGGCTGATTACGAGTTTGACAGTCCCCCTATTTTGATCATTTATTATAATTTGAATTGGCAAGCGATCCGAACTTAAAGTACCCGGTAGCACTTCGCATGTTGTTCCGGTAGACAGTGCAGGGGATGCTATGCTCAAGTCTATAGCCGATGGTATTTCATTTGGTCGGGCTGTTCGTGTTGGTGAGCTATCATTTAGTTCTAAAAGAGTTTCCGAATCTAAAATATATACTACGAATTTTTCCCACTGCGTTGGTACTTCTGCAGCAACATAGTATACGGTGGCCGTTAAAGTCACCTAGTAGCAGAAGAGGTTTCCCGATGGAGTCAGGTATTGTTGTTAGCTGCTGTTTGGAAAGTTTGATGTTAGGTGCTTGCAGATCAAATTCAGATGAAGCAGGCGGATATCTACCATTCACAATGTGGTGCCAGTTTTGACAACGGAAAAGTAGATATGTTGTTTTACCAACAACGCTGCACTGCCGTAGCTATCATTCCTATCTTCTCTAATGACAGATTAGTCTGAGAGTGCGGTCGGGTCTTTCCGTTTTAAGCAGAAAATATCGAAGGCTGTCTTTATTTGCCCTGAGTGATTTTGCATTCAATTGGATGGTTTTATAGTAGTTTTTGGGTACAACGAGCGGGTTCAACATGTTCTGGATTGACTTCCGGATCGAATCTGTTTGTAGTACTGTACTGAGCCCATTAATAGCCTGTTGGTACGCTATATCATTCATCACAGCCATAATTATACTTAAAATGACGTTAAAGAGTTAGTTCCCAACATCACTCTGTTAGTTGAGTCTGCGAAACTGTGGTGGGTAATGCTTGGAACCCACTGGAACAATAGGAAGTCAGAGTTCTGGTAGGTACAGTTGGTCTCGGAGGACAGCTCTTTCGTGGGGTCGTCTATGTTCTACACAATTTACGCATTTCTGGTGGTGTAGTTGGGCATGCTGTGTTAAAGGAAGGGCCGGTGGTATCGGCGGTGAATCCACTGAAGCCACGTCTGCGGCAGTGTCGTCAGGGAATGGGTTGGTTGCTGCAGACCGCAGGTGACGGTGCTGGTATTCACATTGAGCCGCTGTGGAGTCGGAAGGAGCTGTTGTATCGGCGGTGAATCCGCTGGAGCGCCACCGTTCATGACGTCTGCGGTATTATCGTTATGGCATGGGTTGGTTGTTGCAGATCGTAGGTGGCGGTGCTGATATTTGCATTGAGCGGCTGTTCAGTCGGAAGGGATGGTATATCTGTATCCTGTCTCGAAATGTTTGGGAAAGAAGTAACTATATTCTCATAAGACCTGTTTTTAAACACAGCTGCTGCTTCTCGGAAGATAATGTTCTGGCGTAACCACAAGCGCCGGAACGAAGATGAAGAAAGCAAGAGAAGAGAAGGCGGTGAAACGACGTCGGCCATTGGTGCGCTGATTAGGACCGCACCACGACAGGAGCGGCATCTACAGGAGGAGAATATAAGCGCCGCTCCTGCCAGCATTGGACGCTCAGCATCGGCTCAGTATTCGCTCAGTATATGGACAGGCCTAGCAGAGAACGTTACGAAAGCAGTTATTAGTGATCCACAAACTGTGTGACAACCTTGTACGAACATTGTATATAGCAAAGGACACTTATTTGCATGTCGCTCATCGCTTGCGATCACTTGTTGTTAATACAAGTTAAGTATTGTCATTCTTCTTATTTTTAATAAAAACTATTAGTGTGATTTTGATTGAATTGTTGTATAGCATTCCGAGAACGCAGCATCCTTTATGTACCCTATAAGTGACGAGTGCGCGGGACCCCACAGCTAATATTATTGAGAGACATAATTTTGTTAATTTCCTTGTGTTTTAGATACAATGGACATGTTATATATAGGGCACTGTGACCACCAGTACAATGAATACAGGTTGGTTGATTGGCCTTCCCGCAGGCATCACTTCTGTGTGGGCCTGCGCAGTACGCACGTCTTGGGTAACTTCTGCACTGTTTGCTGCCATGTCCAAATCGCGAACAATTATAACATTGTAAGACGAATGGTACATACACGTCCACTGGACAGTGAACCTCATGAATATAAACAAAATGTGGGAGCCACTGTATTCTAAATTTCACAACACAAACTACTGACGGCTTTGTTACATTGTGACGATTCAGGTTTATGGTTTTACTATGTCACCTGATCGCAATAACTTCGCAGCAACATGCTGATGCCTTGTTCTAAAGTGAAGGACTATAGGCCTCCAAACTTATTCTATCTAGAAAATAATGTTGAACCAAGCTTTGGCAGTTAACCCTAACATAGTCTCAGTTTCCACGTCGTTTTTCCCTGCCGCCGAAATATTGAAAGGAAATGAAATGATGGTATGGCATTGGAGTCTCCACCTGGGGGAAGTTCGGCCGCCGTGTTGCAAGTCTTTTAATTCAACGCCACAATGGGCGACTTGCGTGTCGATGATGATGAAATGATAATGAGGACACCACAACACCCAGTCCCCGAGCAGAGAAAAATTTTCGACCTGACTGGGAATCGAACTCAGGCTCACTGCATGGTAGTTAGACTCGCTGACCAATATTTTAAATTTTTATCTCATTCTGTTCGTTTTCGTTCGTTGTATCTGCTCGGGGCGGACGTCGCAAGACACCCGTTTCAGTTCGTCGTTGATCCACTAATTCAGTTTTTTTATTACAGAGGGCAGTTAACCCTCTGACCGAACACACAGAGTTACCGCGCCGGCTCCATTTAACTAAGGAGGGCCGCGCGGGTTAGCCGAGCGATCTAAGGCGCCTTGTCACGGTCCGCGCGGCTTCCCTCGTCGGAGATTCGAGTCCTCCCTCGAGCGTGGGCGTGTGTGTTGTCCTTAGAGTACGTTAGATTAAGTAGTGTGTAAACTTAGGGACGGATGACCTTAGCAGTTTGGTCCCATAATACCTTACCACAAATTTCCAAACTAAGGAGGCAGACTGACGTAATACTGATTATGTACTTGAATAATAACTCACATCCTCATCTAGTAAGTTTGCGTAGCGCCATAGGTTGGTGCCTGCCTGTGTTTCCGTCTCTACTTTCACAGAAAAAGATGAAAAGTCCGTCTCAGTAGTTGAGTAAAGTTAACAGTGCAACTTAAATGTTGGTGGCTGATGGTTCCATCTTGAGTGGCGTCTACACGTAACACTTTCTCCATTTTGTCCCGTTGGTCGTCTTGTTCTCCCTTCTCTGTGCAGTCATGTTGACGTTTCAGCGTGGGCGGCAGGTCAAAAAATGGCTCTGAGCACTATGGGACTTAACATCTATGGTCATCAGTCCCCTAGAACTTAGAACTACTTAAACCTAACTAACCTAAGGACATCACACAACACCCAGCCATCACGAGGCAGAGAAAATCCCTGACCCGGCCGGGAATCGAACCCGGGAACCCGGGCGTGGCTGCAGGTCTCTTGTAGGTGCATCGACAGGTGGAACAGGTTGGTGTGTGTCTGTGTTGTGGGGCGTCATGATTGCATCCCTGATCACTTCACTGATTGATACATGATGTGCACTAGTATCCACTGCGACACTATGCGGCTGATTTGGTGCGTTTGTGTAGCAGGGGACTGCAATCACTACCGCCCATGGTGGTGATCGCAGCGTAGCCCAAGTTTTAACGATGTGGCAGAGCCTGTAGAAGCATAAAAAATACCGGTGCGAATTAGCGCTATTTATACTAAACGAGCATTACCCGAGTAGGGAGTGTTTATACCGTATTAGCGCGCTGATGTTATCCCTTCCGCTTCGCGGAACGAACTGCGGTATTTCACTGTTGACATAACACATGATGACAGTTAACGTTCTCAGATCGTTTCATCGGATTTCCGCAGGGTGTATCGGGATTCATGACTCCAAATCACTCGTTTCCAGTCGCCCACTGTCCAAAGAAATCGCTCTTTACACCACCGCAAGTGTCGTCTCGCAATGACTAAGGAAGTATGGCAGATGAGGAGGTGCTCTGCCATGGCACCCCATTGTTTTTATCTCCTTATGCACAGTCATTGTGCTAGCTGGACTACTGGTAGCACTTTGGAACTCGCCTGTAATTCCTTCCGCCGATTTCGTGAGAGTTATTACAACAACCCTCCGTAATGCTAGACGGCCCCTGTCCATCAGTAGATTGTGGCTGATCAGTCTTTGTTTACTGTTGTTGTTCCTTCGCTTTATCACTTCACAGTCAAAACCCCACAGGCACATCACCAACAGTCGGCTTGGGCAGCCTTAGAAGGGTTGAAATGTTCCTGATGAATTTACTATTCAGATGACATCCAGTTACTAGTCCACGTTCGAAGTGACTAAGCTCTCCTGACCAGAACATTCTTCCGTTACTGTTATTCTGCTGATGGCAGAATACTCCCTTCCTCCATTTGTACTGGCAGGTCCGCCTCCCCTGACATCTAGTGGTCAATTCCGTATAACATAGGAGTGTCTCGATACTTTTGATCACATAGTGTACGTATAGCTTCCACCAGTTTTATTACGGTTCACTGGTCAGTATGTAATAAACATGTTAGAACAGCTTGTTACATATTTACTTCTGGTTATCAAGTAGTCAGGTCTAAATACACTCCTGGTAATTGAAATAAGAACACCGTGAATTCATTGTCCCAGGAAGGGGAAACTTTATTGACACATTCCTGGGGTCAGATACATCACATGATCACACTGACAGAACCACAGGCACATAGACACAGGCAACAGAGCATGCACAATGTCGGCACTAGTACAGTGTATATCCACCTTTCGCAGCAATGCAGGCTGCTATTCTCCCATGGAGACGATCGTAGAGATGCTGGATGTAGTCCTGTGGAACGGCTTGCCATGCCATTTCCACCTCGCGCCTCACTTGGACCAGCGTTCGTGCTGGACGTGCAGACCGCGTGAGACGACGCTTCATCCAGTCCCAAACATGCTCAATGGGGGACAGATCCGGAGATCTTGCTGGCCAGGGTAGTTGACTTACACCTTCTAGAGCACGTTGGGTGGCACGGGATACATGCGGACGTGCATTGTCCTGTTGGAACAGCAAGTTCCCTTGCCGGTCTAGGAATGGTAGAACGATGGGTTCGATGACGGTTTGGATGTACCGTGCACTATTCAGTGTCCCCTCGACGATCACCAGTGGTGTACGGCCAGTGTAGGAGATCGCTCCCCACACCATGATGCCGGGTGTTGGCCCTGTGTGCCTCGGTCGTATGCAGTCCTGATTGTGGCGCTCACCTGCACGGCGCCAAACACGCATACGACCATCATTGGCACCAAGGGAGAAGCGACTCTCATCGCTGAAGACGACACGTCTCCATTCGTCCCTCCATTCACGCCTGTCGCGACACCACTGGAGGCGGGCTTCACGATGTTGGGGCGTGAGCGGAAGACGGCCTAACGGTGTGCGGGACCGTAGCCCAGCTTCATGGAGACGGTTGCGAATGGTCCTCGCCGATACCCCAGGAGCAACAGTGTCCCTAATTTGCTGGGAAGTGGCGGTGCGGTCCCCTACGGCACTGCGTAGGATCCTACGGTCTTGGCGTGCATCCGTGCGTCGCTGCGGTCCGGTCCCAGGTCGACGGGCACGTGCACCTTCCGTCGACCACTGGCGACAACATCGATGTACTGTGGAGACCTCACGCCCCACGTGTTGAGCAATTCGGCGGTACGTCCACTCGGCCTCCCGCATGCCCACTATACGCCCTCGCTCAAAGTCCGTCAACTGCACATACGGTTCACGTCCGAGCTGTCGCGGCATGCTACCAGTGTTAAAGACTGCGATGGAGCTCCGTATGCCACGGCAAACTGGCTGACACTGACGGCGGCGGTGCACAAATGCTGCGCAGCTAGCGCCATTCGACGGCCAACACCGCGGTTCCTGGTGTGTCCGCTGTGCCGTGCGTGTGATCATTGCTTGTACAGCCCTCTCGCAGTGTCCGGAGCAAGTATGGTGGGTCTGACACACCGGTGTCAATGTGTTCTTTTTTCCATTTCCAGGTGTGTAATAACCAGCGCATCATGAATCGTTACTGCTGTCTCTTCTGCTGGACTTTTTGATTAGAAAACAAAGACAAACGTTAACCATTAATAATACATTGAAGTACACTATCTGATCACAAGTATCCGGACAGCTGTTACTGAACATTAATAAGGGGTGAGTCAACCATGACGACTTGAACTCTGCTGGAAACACTTTCAATGAGGTGTTTGAATGTCTTTGGAGGAATGGCAGCCCATTCTTTCTCAAGAGCTGAAACCACAGAAGATAATGATGTTGGACGCTGCGGTCTACCGAAACGAGTAAACAAGACGAAAATGTAACACAGGATACACAGAGGTAGTATGCTATAAAAAGCTGTACTGGTAGCACAATGAAAAATGATAAAACTCCATTGTTAGGCACTTGCAATGCTCCCAGTTCAATCCGTATACCTAAATTAACAATAATTTTTTGTATGTCGTGTAGCAATTGTTTCAAAAGGTACGGATAGATAATTGAATATTTGTGCAAGTTTAGGCAGGAGATGAGAACAGTGTATAATAACCAGATCTGGGTATTACAGCCATACATAGAGGTACACCAGTATTCAGACACTTACACATAGGAGGAAAATAGTGACATAGTTTTATACGCTGAGCGTTCACATCCTTCTGAGTGGCACCTGGCGATACTGTCAGTTAACTGTTCTATGGTCTTCTCCTGGCACTCTACTTACCAAGAAGAATAAATTAGCAGCGCACGGAGCTATATCTGGATATTGGCACTGTTAACGAACTCGTACAATATTTTATACGTTGGCTGCTAACAAGATTTGGAGGCTGCTTGGGAACTGATGGCCAACCGCCCGAAGATTACTTGTAAACGCGTTGATGTGGTACGCGTTCCGAGTACATTGCAGGAACATATGGTTTGGATCGTCTTCCTCTCCGCAAACACAAAGAGGGGTGGCGCTTAGGTCGAGCAGATAGTGGTGTGTGTTGAACTTCAGTGATTAAATTTCAGCTATAACCGTCGTGAAGCTCTTCTGTGTTTGTGTCTTATTAATCCATGGTACTCTTTCAATCGAGGGATGAATTAGTAAGTAGAGACTGTCTTTGATTTTAGATATCCTCGACCATTCCTCTTCTCAGTCCGATAACAACTGTTTTCTGAACATGGGTATCATATCTGTGAGAGTAAGGTGATCATATTTAATAGCTCCATGTAAAGATGCTTGCTTTTCTGGGACATCTGCTTGTAAATTTGCAGTTATCCCAGAGTGGCGTTTCATCTATACCATCACGATGTTGTGATAGTTCCACTGCATCCGAAACACAACGTCGACAATTGCTGCAACTATGGGGTTGGTACAACTATTATGATGATTTATAATCAGTTGTACAGCTGACATATTGTCAGAGATTATGATTATTCTGTCTGCTGTGGTCGTGGATGCGAATAGCAGGGCTTCCAAAACGGCAATCAGCTCGGTTGTCAAAATAGTGGAGTGTGTATCCAGCTTGCAGAGGCTTTGTCATTTGCTCCGGGATACCCAATAGGTACTACCAGCTCCGTCACTAGAGCTGGACACATCTGTGCCAGTATGAACCACCCGCGCATCTTGATAGTGAGACAGGAATTCCATTGCTGTGCTATTGTTGGGTCCTGGTTTTGAAATGTTAAAATAGTCCTGGCATCGATCTGCAGAGTCGACGTTTCGTATGGCCTGTTGTAAAGCGGTGTAAGAGGACTTTTCCACACCTTGTGCGTTAATGCCTGCATCTGCATATATTCAGTCACGATGGGTAAAGTTGCTCATTCAAGAGCTGCGAGGGGTGGCCGCCGGGTCTTGGCACATTGCCACGGTTCGCGTGGCTCTCCCCCTCGGGGCCTCGAGAGTCCTCCCTCGGGCATGGGTGTGTGTGTTGTCCTTAGAGTAAGTTAGTTCAAGTTAGATTAAGTATGGTGTAAGCCTGGGGACCGATGACCTCAGCAGTTTGGTCCCATAGGAACTTATCACCACCACTTGTTCATCCAATATCGTCCGCTCACACAGTAGTATGTTAATTCCTGGATATTTTCGAAAAGGGGCCCATATTCGTCAAGAAAGGGCTGCAGAAGAAATTTCTTGCTAACTAATATTCGTCATAGCTTTAACGGTGGTTCATTCGCTTCAAGCAGTAATACGTTAGTCGGTGTTGACATGAACGGCCCAGTAACTATACGTAAGGCTTTGTACTTCATAGTGTTGTGTCTTTGAGGCGTGGTGCCTGACGCTGCTTCGTAGCACATCTGTCCATAGTCAAAGCGTGTGCTTAGTAGGCCGGCCGCGGTGGCCGAGCGCTGCAGTCCGGAACCGCGCGACTGCTACGGTCGCCGGTTCGAATCCTGCCTCGGGCATGGATGTGTGTGATGTCCGTAGGTTAGTTAGGTTTAAGTAGTTCTAAGTTCTAGGGGACTGATGACCTCAGATGTTAAGTCCCATAGTTCTCACAGCCATTTGAACCATTTTTTGTACTTAGTAGAGACCGGTACAAAGTTTCGCTGTCCGCCGATCAGAGTCCAACCATACTCCAGTCGTAGCTCTGATAAGGCTGCATACATTTTCACATATAGTAATGATATGTCGGATATTATGATCCCATCTTAGTTTATCGTCGGTAATCATCCCAAGTTGTTGTGTTGTTTTCGCAACTGGAAAATTATGTTGTTCCATTTGCATTGTTTGGGAACGTGGATCGCTGTGGCGAGTAAAGATAATTAGAGTAGATTTACTATCACATATTTCGAGGCCATGTTCTGTACACCACTCACGCAGACGCATGAGAGCAGTGTCATATTCAGTAGGCGGGACTAAAGAGTACAGTCTTCGAAACAGGTGCATACGTCGTCTGCTATTATAATGTTTGGATGTCACTGCCAAAGATGTCATGAAGGTCTGCAGTACAGAGATTGAATAATAAGGGAGCCAAAGGCCTCTGGGAGTCCTTTGATAGTTTCTCTAGGTCCTAGTGTAGTTCCGTATTGCAAAATATTGGCTTCCTATTGCTCAGGAAGCTTAAGATGTTACGGACGTGTGGCTATGGAATCTGAAGTTTCTCCAGTTTTTTCTCTAAGACTGTCAAGATGACGTTCTCGTGTGCTTTCGTCAAGTCTATGAACGTAACTATCATATAAGTAATCAGAGAGAAATTTAGCTGTATATCAGTATCTAAACGTAAAAGTATTTCAGTTGTCCCTTTTTCTTTGCGAAACCCAAGTTGGTTTTCCAATAATATTTTTTTGTTTTCACGTCACCAATCTAAGCGATGCTTAATAATCCTTTCAATTACCTTCACCTAACACGGTTGTAAGGTAATAGGCCGACACGGCTCGTGTTTATCACATCTATTTCCAGGTTTGTGGATGGGGACGGCACGACGTGTTTTCAGCTAGTCGATTTGAGTCTTTTGAGTCCATACGCTATTATAAATATTGAGCAGTATCGGTTTACCTTTGTGTGGGGTCTGTCAGAGCACTGGGTTCAAAAATGTTCAAATGTGTGTGAAATCTTATGGGACTTTACTGCTAAGGTCATCAGTCCCTAAGCTTACACACTACTTAACCTAAATTATCCTAAGAACAAACACACACACCCATGCCCGAAGGAGGACTCGAACCTCCGCCGGGACCAGCCGCACAGGCCATGAGTGCAGCGCCCGAGACCGCTGGGCTAATCCCGCGTGGTTTCACTGGGTAATCAAGACTATCCGCACCAGGTGCAGTACCCTAGCCTTGGGAGAGCGCAACCTGGAGTTTTACAGGCGAAAAGAGCTGTGTAGTTATACTGTTGTTCTCTCCATTTTTCGCCTCGTCTTCCTTGTCCGTTACGTCAGGTGGGGCTATTACACACTACAACGATTCTAACAGTTCGTCGGATGGTGGAGTTGAGTGTATACCCTTTGTCAGAGAGTTTTTTAATGCCCCTTATGACATTCCAGACCCTTGTTAATTGTGTTTCTTTGTAGATCGCAGTGCAGAAATTTTTCGACGACTTTCTTTTCTTGCAGTTGCAAATTTTCTTGGCTGAGAGCAATAAAGTTCGTGTCATTAGAGAGATTTTTGTATTTTATAATGCCTCCCTGCGTTCCTCGAGGACTGTGTCACATTCTGAATCCACCAACAGGGTGAAGGCCTGTCAGGAGTCCGCTCAAGTCCTTTTGGAGGTATCAAGACTTCCGCTGCTTCATTGATAGGGGATAACAGGACACCATAGTCTCTTTCTGGATCGCCAGTTTCAATGATCTATTTCAGTTTTTCTTCCAGTAGTGTTTCGTATAGGTTCCAATTGGCTTTGTTTGTGTTCCATTTTCGGCTGATTACGAGTTTGACAGTCCCCCTATTTTGATCATTTATTATAATTTGAATTGGCAAGCGATCCGAACTTAAAGTACCCGGTAGCACTTCGCATGTTGTTCCGGTAGACAGTGCAGGGGATGCTATGCTCAAGTCTATAGCCGATGGTATTTCATTTGGTCGGGCTGTTCGTGTTGGTGAGCTATCATTTAGTTCTAAAAGAGTTTCCGAATCTAAAATATATACTACGAATTTTTCCCACTGCGTTGGTACTTCTGCAGCAACATAGTATACGGTGGCCGTTAAAGTCACCTAGTAGCAGAAGAGGTTTCCCGATGGAGTCAGGTATTGTTGTTAGCTGCTGTTTGGAAAGTTTGATGTTAGGTGCTTGCAGATCAAATTCAGATGAAGCAGGCGGATATCTACCATTCACAATGTGGTGCCAGTTTTGACAACGGAAAAGTAGATATGTTGTTTTACCAACAACGCTGCACTGCCGTAGCTATCATTCCTATCTTCTCTAATGACAGATTAGTCTGAGAGTGCGGTCGGGTCTTTCCGTTTTAAGCAGAAAATATCGAAGGCTGTCTTTATTTGCCCTGAGTGATTTTGCATTCAATTGGATGGTTTTATAGTAGTTTTTGGGTACAACGAGCGGGTTCAACATGTTCTGGATTGACTTCCGGATCGAATCTGTTTGTAGTACTGTACTGAGCCCATTAATAGCCTGTTGGTACGCTATATCATTCATCACAGCCATAATTATACTTAAAATGACGTTAAAGAGTTAGTTCCCAACATCACTCTGTTAGTTGAGTCTGCGAAACTGTGGTGGGTAATGCTTGGAACCCACTGGAACAATAGGAAGTCAGAGTTCTGGTAGGTACAGTTGGTCTCGGAGGACAGCTCTTTCGTGGGGTCGTCTATGTTCTACACAATTTACGCATTTCTGGTGGTGTAGTTGGGCATGCTGTGTTAAAGGAAGGGCCGGTGGTATCGGCGGTGAATCCACTGAAGCCACGTCTGCGGCAGTGTCGTCAGGGAATGGGTTGGTTGCTGCAGACCGCAGGTGACGGTGCTGGTATTCACATTGAGCCGCTGTGGAGTCGGAAGGAGCTGTTGTATCGGCGGTGAATCCGCTGGAGCGCCACCGTTCATGACGTCTGCGGTATTATCGTTATGGCATGGGTTGGTTGTTGCAGATCGTAGGTGGCGGTGCTGATATTTGCATTGAGCGGCTGTTCAGTCGGAAGGGATGGTATATCTGTATCCTGTCTCGAAATGTTTGGGAAAGAAGTAACTATATTCTCATAAGACCTGTTTTTAAACACAGCTGCTGCTTCTCGGAAGATAATGTTCTGGCGTAACCACAAGCGCCGGAACGAAGATGAAGAAAGCAAGAGAAGAGAAGGCGGTGAAACGACGTCGGCCATTGGTGCGCTGATTAGGACCGCACCACGACAGGAGCGGCATCTACAGGAGGAGAATATAAGCGCCGCTCCTGCCAGCATTGGACGCTCAGCATCGGCTCAGTATTCGCTCAGTATATGGACAGGCCTAGCAGAGAACGTTACGAAAGCAGTTATTAGTGATCCACAAACTGTGTGACAACCTTGTACGAACATTGTATATAGCAAAGGACACTTATTTGCATGTCGCTCATCGCTTGCGATCACTTGTTGTTAATACAAGTTAAGTATTGTCATTCTTCTTATTTTTAATAAAAACTATTAGTGTGATTTTGATTGAATTGTTGTATAGCATTCCGAGAACGCAGCATCCTTTATGTACCCTATAAGTGACGAGTGCGCGGGACCCCACAGCTAATATTATTGAGAGACATAATTTTGTTAATTTCCTTGTGTTTTAGATACAATGGACATGTTATATATAGGGCACTGTGACCACCAGTACAATGAATACAGGTTGGTTGATTGGCCTTCCCGCAGGCATCACTTCTGTGTGGGCCTGCGCAGTACGCACGTCTTGGGTAACTTCTGCACTGTTTGCTGCCATGTCCAAATCGCGAACAATTATAACATTGTAAGACGAATGGTACATACACGTCCACTGGACAGTGAACCTCATGAATATAAACAAAATGTGGGAGCCACTGTATTCTAAATTTCACAACACAAACTACTGACGGCTTTGTTACATTGTGACGATTCAGGTTTATGGTTTTACTATGTCACCTGATCGCAATAACTTCGCAGCAACATGCTGATGCCTTGTTCTAAAGTGAAGGACTATAGGCCTCCAAACTTATTCTATCTAGAAAATAATGTTGAACCAAGCTTTGGCAGTTAACCCTAACATAGTCTCAGTTTCCACGTCGTTTTTCCCTGCCGCCGAAATATTGAAAGGAAATGAAATGATGGTATGGCATTGGAGTCTCCACCTGGGGGAAGTTCGGCCGCCGTGTTGCAAGTCTTTTAATTCAACGCCACAATGGGCGACTTGCGTGTCGATGATGATGAAATGATAATGAGGACACCACAACACCCAGTCCCCGAGCAGAGAAAAATTTTCGACCTGACTGGGAATCGAACTCAGGCTCACTGCATGGTAGTTAGACTCGCTGACCAATATTTTAAATTTTTATCTCATTCTGTTCGTTTTCGTTCGTTGTATCTGCTCGGGGCGGACGTCGCAAGACACCCGTTTCAGTTCGTCGTTGATCCACTAATTCAGTTTTTTTATTACAGAGGGCAGTTAACCCTCTGACCGAACACACAGAGTTACCGCGCCGGCTCCATTTAACTAAGGAGGGCCGCGCGGGTTAGCCGAGCGATCTAAGGCGCCTTGTCACGGTCCGCGCGGCTTCCCTCGTCGGAGATTCGAGTCCTCCCTCGAGCGTGGGCGTGTGTGTTGTCCTTAGAGTACGTTAGATTAAGTAGTGTGTAAACTTAGGGACGGATGACCTTAGCAGTTTGGTCCCATAATACCTTACCACAAATTTCCAAACTAAGGAGGCAGACTGACGTAATACTGATTATGTACTTGAATAATAACTCACATCCTCATCTAGTAAGTTTGCGTAGCGCCATAGGTTGGTGCCTGCCTGTGTTTCCGTCTCTACTTTCACAGAAAAAGATGAAAAGTCCGTCTCAGTAGTTGAGTAAAGTTAACAGTGCAACTTAAATGTTGGTGGCTGATGGTTCCATCTTGAGTGGCGTCTACACGTAACACTTTCTCCATTTTGTCCCGTTGGTCGTCTTGTTCTCCCTTCTCTGTGCAGTCATGTTGACGTTTCAGCGTGGGCGGCAGGTCAAAAAATGGCTCTGAGCACTATGGGACTTAACATCTATGGTCATCAGTCCCCTAGAACTTAGAACTACTTAAACCTAACTAACCTAAGGACATCACACAACACCCAGCCATCACGAGGCAGAGAAAATCCCTGACCCGGCCGGGAATCGAACCCGGGAACCCGGGCGTGGCTGCAGGTCTCTTGTAGGTGCATCGACAGGTGGAACAGGTTGGTGTGTGTCTGTGTTGTGGGGCGTCATGATTGCATCCCTGATCACTTCACTGATTGATACATGATGTGCACTAGTATCCACTGCGACACTATGCGGCTGATTTGGTGCGTTTGTGTAGCAGGGGACTGCAATCACTACCGCCCATGGTGGTGATCGCAGCGTAGCCCAAGTTTTAACGATGTGGCAGAGCCTGTAGAAGCATAAAAAATACCGGTGCGAATTAGCGCTATTTATACTAAACGAGCATTACCCGAGTAGGGAGTGTTTATACCGTATTAGCGCGCTGATGTTATCCCTTCCGCTTCGCGGAACGAACTGCGGTATTTCACTGTTGACATAACACATGATGACAGTTAACGTTCTCAGATCGTTTCATCGGATTTCCGCAGGGTGTATCGGGATTCATGACTCCAAATCACTCGTTTCCAGTCGCCCACTGTCCAAAGAAATCGCTCTTTACACCACCGCAAGTGTCGTCTCGCAATGACTAAGGAAGTATGGCAGATGAGGAGGTGCTCTGCCATGGCACCCCATTGTTTTTATCTCCTTATGCACAGTCATTGTGCTAGCTGGACTACTGGTAGCACTTTGGAACTCGCCTGTAATTCCTTCCGCCGATTTCGTGAGAGTTATTACAACAACCCTCCGTAATGCTAGACGGCCCCTGTCCATCAGTAGATTGTGGCTGATCAGTCTTTGTTTACTGTTGTTGTTCCTTCGCTTTATCACTTCACAGTCAAAACCCCACAGGCACATCACCAACAGTCGGCTTGGGCAGCCTTAGAAGGGTTGAAATGTTCCTGATGAATTTACTATTCAGATGACATCCAGTTACTAGTCCACGTTCGAAGTGACTAAGCTCTCCTGACCAGAACATTCTTCCGTTACTGTTATTCTGCTGATGGCAGAATACTCCCTTCCTCCATTTGTACTGGCAGGTCCGCCTCCCCTGACATCTAGTGGTCAATTCCGTATAACATAGGAGTGTCTCGATACTTTTGATCACATAGTGTACGTATAGCTTCCACCAGTTTTATTACGGTTCACTGGTCAGTATGTAATAAACATGTTAGAACAGCTTGTTACATATTTACTTCTGGTTATCAAGTAGTCAGGTCTAAATACACTCCTGGTAATTGAAATAAGAACACCGTGAATTCATTGTCCCAGGAAGGGGAAACTTTATTGACACATTCCTGGGGTCAGATACATCACATGATCACACTGACAGAACCACAGGCACATAGACACAGGCAACAGAGCATGCACAATGTCGGCACTAGTACAGTGTATATCCACCTTTCGCAGCAATGCAGGCTGCTATTCTCCCATGGAAACGATCGTAGAGATGCTGGATGTAGTCCTGTGGAACGGCTTGCCATGCCATTTCCACCTGGCGCCTCAGTTGGACCAGCGTTCGTGCTGGACGTGCAGACCGCGTGAGACGACGCTTCATCCAGTCCCAAACATGCTCAATGGGGGACAGATCCGGAGATCTTGCTGGCCAGGGTAGTTGACTTACACCTTCTAGAGCACGTTGAGTGGCACGGGATACATGCGGACGTGCATTGTCCTGTTGGGACAGCAAGTTCCCTTGCCGGTCTAGGAATGGTAGAACGATGGGTTCGATGACGGTTTGGATGTACCGTGCACTATTCAGTGTCCCCTCGACGATCACCAGTGGTGTACGGCCAGTGTAGGAGATCGCTCCCCACACCATGATGCCGGGTGTTGGCCCTGTGTGCCTCGGTCGTATGCAGTCCTGATTGTGGCGCTCACCTGCACGGCGCCAAACACGCATACGACCATCATTGGCACCAAGGCAGAAGCGACTCTCATCGCTGAAGACGACACGTCTCCATTCGTCCCTCCATTCACGCCTGTCGCGACACCACTGGAGGCGGGCTGCACGATGTTGGGGCGTGAGCGGAAGACGGCCTAACGGTGTGCGGGACCGTAGCCCAGCTTCATGGAGACGGTTGTGAATGGTCCTCGCCGATACCCCAGGAGCAACAGTGTCCCTAATTTGCTGGGAAGTGGCGGTGCGGTCCCCTACGGCACTGCGTAGGATCCTACGGTCTTGGCGTGCATCCGTGCGTCGCTGCGGTCCGGTCCCAGGTCGACGGGCACGTGCACCTTCCGCCGACCACTGGCGACAACATCGATGTATTGTGGAGACCTCACGCCCCACGTGTTGAGCAATTCGGCGGTACGTCCACCCGGCCTCCCGCAGGCCCACTATACGCCCTCGCTCAAAGTCCGTCAACTGCACATACGGTTCACGTCCACGCTCTCGCGGCATGCTACCAGTGTTAAAGACTGCGATGGAGCTCCGTATGCCACGGCAAACTGGCTGACACTGACGGCGGCGGTGCACAAATGCTGCGCAGCTAGCGCCATTCGACGGCCAACACCGCGGTTCCTGGTGTGTCCGCTGTGCCGTGCGTGTGATCATTGCTTGTACAGCCCTCTCGCAGTGTCCGGAGCAAGTATGGTGGGTCTGACACACCGGTGTCAATGTGTTCTTTTTTCCATTTCCAGGAGTGTATAAATAAAGTGGAGCGTGTCATATTTAAATGAAAAATGAATACTCAGCGCGTCATGAAGAGTTATTACTCTCTTTTCTGTCGAAGTTTTTCTGAGGCAAACAGAGAACAACCTTAACCATTTAACGGTGCACTGAAGTGCTTCAGGAGTTAGATACATATTACTACTGCAGATCCCATATACCAGATGCTTAATGTACAACCCTTCAGGAATTAGATTCTTAGCACTATTACACATTCCATGTACCCGATGTTTGATGTACAACGCAAGTATTGTCTCTGGCGTTGCGCGGGATCTGATACCTCCCTAGGCAAGCTGTGATCGCCTCATGTCATGCTGGCCCTTTGCTCGGATTCAATGGCAAGTGGCGTCTCGGTTTTAACCGAGAACAAGATAGACAAGTTGGGAGAAAACATGTAAAGAAGTCCTTCAGATTAATATATAAGTAGCATCTGGTTACAGACCTGTCCACAGAGGGATACTGAAACCTTCCAACGCAACGGAAATGCAAAAATCGAGCAATTCAGTACTGTTGGTCGTCATCAGTACTGTGTTCGCCTACTGCAGTCCGGACATTATGGAGATGTGTATTTGGAAACGCTCTTTTTTCTTATGCAACATGACTGCATTTATCGATGCATTTGAACCTGCAACACAATAGACTTTGGAGTTCTGACGATATTAAGAGCTACCGCATGGGGTCAAAACAGATGTGTGATGTGCCATTAGTGCAACTTGAATTATTAGATCGATATTTTTCCACCAGATCATAACTTTTGGTCGATATGGTATCAATATACGGCAGATTTTTTCAGGGAGCTAGAAATTAACGACAAGACTTACGGTTACTTCGTGCAAGAACATACATCCCTAGTGTGTCTCTGACAGTATTACGATGTATTTTTTTGTGGTAGGATAATTCGTCCCATAGGATGGGGCAGAACAGCACTGCTTTGACGTAAAATTGTGTGTCCAGATACTGTCATACCTCACCAGTAGTGGTTATTGTCTGAATTTGTCGTAAATTAACTATATTTTCGAGTTTGTCATGCAAGTCTTTTAATGAGCATTGCACTGACAAAAAAAAATTCTAGACAGAATGTTCCATAGATTCATGAACTCAGGAAAATTTGTCACGGTTTTTTCTCTGGTTAAATTACGAATCAAATTCGTGAGCGTTGTAACTTCAGTTCTGCAAGGTAACTTTTAATCCTTGAACCCCCATGGGGATCACATCCCTTCTGTGAGTACGTGCTTGGCCACCAACGGGCCCCAGCCCTTGCAGTGCTACTTCGCTTTCTGTGTTGCAAGGCTGTCCTTCTACTATTCTTTTTTCCTCTCTGCGTGTCCATTGGACGGTCTTCTTGGTGGCGATTGTGCTTGGGTCTAGTTTGTAATTTTGAACACTGGCTTTCATCCCTTCTGGTATTCTACAACTTCTCGTTCTTAACAATATGGTCCCCTTGCTGGATGTGACTTACTATTCCTTTTCCAAGTTTTGCCGGGATGCGGATCATGCAGGTACTATGCTCAAAACCACATCGTCAAGTACCTGCATAGTGGCCGCCCCTGACCATGCAGGAATCACACTGTTCATGCCTGAAATGGAAACTCCCCAAGCAAGCCGAGGAGTATGTGCCCATCATGGCTGAGGTACGGGTACTCCAGGCAACAGTTTACTGGGCAGGTAACTATTGCTGTGGCTGGGTGTCGCCTGCAGGGAAAGCCTCCATTCTTAGTGGGAGGTACCATGGCAGAAGATTCGCTTATGAAGTGAATTAAACTTCCTTCCGCTGGCGGAGGCAGGGCCCCAGCAATTTCTTCAGATAGAAAAGATTATTACAATGCAAAGCGATACGATTCCGTGACGTTTCTTTCCCTGGCTAGGCTGTGGGAAGAGGGAGAAGCCAGATATTTGGGAACGAATACTCCACCCAGTACTTGGAATGTACCCTGATTGACTGACATACTTTTACTGCAAAGAAACGATTATTATTTGAAGAAATCATTGAAGAAAAATTAGGAGAAGTTGATTCTGTGAAATGGTTCGTTGTTAAGTAAGCCTTCCTCAGCTGCCCAATCGATATCTCTTCAGGCATGTGTATGTCTAAGTGATATACCTATGACCATTCTACCATAAAAACTTTGAACAAGCTCTAAGGAATCATTTTCCACAGAGATGTTACGCTCCAAACAGATTAGGAGCCCTAGACTAACCTCCACCAGCGAGGCATACATTTTCTCAGACGTGTACAAAAAGGCCCCAATGATTATTGTGTGGATACAGGTGCCTTTGAGAGGAATGTCCTCCTGGAGAAGATTAAGGTCATGGGATACAGGTGTGATGAGAACTATATGTCACACCGTCTACAAGGTGATTCAGATGTTCGTGCTTTGGGCATATGTCATCCCACTGCACGGCAGAACCAAAATGCAGCAACTGTGGACGATCAGAACACGTAAGTAATACTTGTGAACGTCGCCTTTATGTGGCATCTTTACTCAGTATCCCCTCCACATTTGCCAGAATGCCCAGTTTTCGAGAAAGAATAGAAGTTGCAGGAGAACAAACCTATCATATAATGAGGCACAAAGGAAATATGAATGCCTGCATCTTGTGGACATCACGATCAATTATGCTAAAATCACGACTGTCGCGTCACCCTTCCTACCTCTACCTTCCCCAAACCAGATCTCCCACCACCCTCCTTCCCCATGTTCTTTTGGAAGCACTTCCAGCATCTGACCAGAGATTTCTTCTTCTTCTTTTTCTTCAGCGTCCAGCAGTGACAGGGCTTCCTCTCAGGGTACCTCTCCCTGACAGGGGACAAGAGGCGAGCTGCCAAACAATGGCTGAAAGACCCATGGCCTGTGTGTCCCAGGGCTGCCCATTCTTCATATGCCCCTTGAACCAATCTTGCCCACCAAAGGTTAAGAAGGGAAAGAAGAGGAAGAAGAATAATCGGGAGAAGGCTCCCTGGAGGGTCCAGGTCCCCCCAAGCAGTCGGATTGTGAGCTGATGTTAGTGGATGTGGCTCAATCCCTGCTGGTGATAGGCAATGATCCCACAGTGTGATCAGTTCTACTGACCCATACATGACTAACCTGGCCGCCAGTTATGTGATCATTCTGTGGGATCGCAGTGGGTGCTACAGTCACCTGCCTGAACTCAACATCTTATCTTCTCTTCTGCTGTTTGCTGCACTCTCCTCAAAATGCATTTCACTGATGATCATTCTCCAACATTCCATGGTCATTGCGCATTCTGTTGGAGACATGCTGGTCCTTAGAGGCCATCTGGAGAGGTCTGTACTTTAGTTTGTACAGATGTTGTCAGTGAATGGATTCCACTTTGTACCTCTTTGGAGGCAATAGTGGTCCGGGTGCAAATGACCTCAGCAATTACCATTTGCGACATTTACCTACTACCAGGGAGGGTACTGACTTATGTTGAATTGACCATATTAATTCAACGACTTTGCACCCTTTTCTCCTGCTTGGGTAATTCAATGCTGTGGAGGAGTACCACTTCATCTTGGAGGAGCCTTCTAATTGACCAGCTTCTCACAGACCGTGATCTGTGCCTCCTCAGTGATGGTTCTCCTACCCACTTCAGTGCTGTCCATGGCAATTTTTCAGCTATCGATCAAATAAACATTTCCCCTAAGCTTGTGGCACCACTACATAGGTCACTACACGACGACCTTGTTGACAGTGAACACTTTTTGATCACCCTGGCGTTTCCTTGCCACCTCCGGACAGATCAGCTTGTTGGGTACTTCACAGAGCCTTCTGGCCTTTGTATGCCTCTGCAATGGCATTCGCCGCCTCTCTGTCGGATTATGTTGATGAGGTCGTGCAAGGCGTCTCAGACGCGATCATCCATCCACTGAAACTGCTGTTCCCCTTTCTAGAGATCCCCATGGCCAGTGCCATGGAGTACAAAAGACATTTCAACAGCTATTTAATATCGCCCACAAGGCCTGCAACGAATCAAACGACTTCCTCCGCAGACCAGCCTTATCACTTTTCAACCACTTGATGTCAGGGCCCACTACATAATCAACACATTAAGAAGGAATACTAGGAGCACTACGTCTCCTCCCTGGAGTTGTATCCCTCTTCATCTCTGGTGTGAGTCAAGCTCCATGGTCTTAATGAGCCAACAACGATCAACATCTGTCCTGTGTCTTGTCATACATGGTGGTCTCTGTACCAGTTCGGTGGTTCTTGCAGAACATCTTGCGACCCACTGTGCGAGAACATCGATGTCCTCTTCCTCTCCGGGTACCTTTGTACTGCAGAAGCAACAAATTGAAGACGTTCCCTTACGTATCACACCTCCCCAAGCTGAATACTGTGATGAAGCCTTCATTGACTGAGACCTAATTCAGGCTCTTTCTTCGTCTCATAACACAGCCCCAGGCCCTGATCCTATTCCCAATCGTATGATCCAACACCTGAATGTTCGCCAATGGCAGCATCTACTCAGTGTCTTCAACCGTATCATGTTCCAAGATTCCTTCCTTTTGCAATGGCGGATATAGGGATTAGTGAACACAAGGTCATTGTAGCGAGGCTCAATATCATATCAATCAAAACCACTAAAAATAAACGCAAAATATATGTATTTAAAATAGCAGATAAAAATTCGCTTAAAGCCTTCATAAGAGAGCGTCTCCATTCCTTCCAAGCTAATCATGTAAGTGTAGACCAGATAAAGCTTAAATTCAATGATACAGTATCGACAGCAACAGATAGATCTACACTCCATAAGTTAATAAGAGACGGGACTGATCCACCGTGGTACACAAAACACGTCAGAACACTATTGTGGAAGCAACGAAAAGAGCATGCCAAATTCAGAACAACGCAAAATCCCCAAGACTGTTTAAGTTTCACGGAAGCTCGATATTTAGTGCAGACGTCAATGCGAGATGATTTTAATAGTTTCCACTATGAAACGTTGTCTAAAAATATGGTAGAAAACCCAAAGAGAGTCTGGTCATATTTAAAGTACACCAGTGGCAAAAAACAGTCAATACCGTCACTGCGCGATAGCGATGGAAATGTTACCGATGATGGTGCCACTAAAGCGGAGTTACTAAATACAGTTTTCCGTAATTCCTTCACGAAAGAAGACGAAGTAAATATTCCACAATTCGAAACTAGAACACCTGTTAGCATGAGTGACATAAAAGTAGATATCTTAAATGTTGCGAAACAAATCACTTCAGAAAGGCAAGTCTTCCGCCGGCCGCGGTGGTCTCGCGGTTCTAGGCGCGCAGTCCGGAACCGCGCGACTGCTCCGGTCGCAGGTTCGAATCCTGCCTCGGGCATGGATGTGAGTGATGTCCTTAGGTTAGTTAGGCTTAAGTAGTTCTAAGTTCTAGGGGACTGATGACCACAGCTGTTAAGTCCCATAGTGCTCAGAGCCATTTGAACCATTTTTGAGCAAGTCTTCCGGTCCAAATGGTATAGCAATCAGGTTCATTTGAGAGTAGGTAGACACAATAGCGCCTTTCTTAGCAATCATATACAAGCGCTCACTTGACGAAAGGTCTGTTCCTAAAGACTGGAAAGTAGCACAGGTCACACCAATATTCAAGAAAGGAAATAGGAGTATCCCATTGAATTACAGACCAGTATCACTGACCTCAATTTGCAGTAGGATTTTGGAGCATACACTGTACTCGAACATTGTGAATCACCTTGAAGAAAATGACTTATTGATACATAACTAAAACGGACTCAGAAAATATCCATGAATTAATGAGTGCTGTCGACAAGAGATCTCAGATCGATTCCATATTCCTAGATTTCCAGAAGGCTTTTGATACCGTTCCTCACAAGCGACTATTAATCAAATTGCGTGCATATGGCGTATCGTCTCAGCTGTGTGACTGGATTCGTGATTTCCTCTCAGAGAGGTCACATTTCGTAGTGATAGACGGTAAACCATCGAGTAGAACAGAAGTGATATCTGGCGTTCCGCAAGATAGTGTCATAGGCCCTCTGTTCTTCCTGATTTACATAAATGGTCTAGGTGATATTCTGAGCAGCCCCCTTAGATTGTTTGCAGATGACGCTGTAATTTACCGTCCAGTAAAATCATCAGACGATAAATTCCAATTACAAAATGATCTAGAGAGAATTTCTGTATGGTGCGAAAAATGGCAATTGGCACTAAACAAAGAAAAGTGCGAGGTCATCCACATGGGTACTAAAAGAAATTCAATGAATTTTGGGTATACGATAAATCGCACAAATCTAAGGGCTGTCAATTCGACTAAATACCCAGGAATTAAAATTACGAGCAACTTAAACTGGAAAGACCACATAGATAATATTGTGGGGAAGGCGAAACAAAGACTGCACTTTGTTGGCAGAACACTTAGAAGATGAGACAAACCCACTAAAGAGACAGCCTACATTACACTTGTCCACCCTCTGCTGGAATATTGCTGTGCGATGTGGGATCCTTATCAGGTAGGATTGACGCAGGACATCGAAAAAGTGCAAAGAAGGGCAGCTCGTTTCGTGTTATCGCGCAATAGGGGTGAGAGTGTCACTGATATGATACGCGAGTTGGGGTGGCAGTCACTGAAACAAGGGTGGTTTTCTTTGCGGCGAGATCTATTTAAGAAATTTCAATCACCACCTTTCTCTTCCGAATGCGTAAATATTTTGTTGACACCCACCTATGTAGGGAGAAATGATCCTCATAATAAAATAAGAAAAATCAGAGCTCAAAAGGAAAGATTTAGGTGTTCCTTTTTCCCATGCGCCATTCGAGAGTGGAATGGTAGAGAAGTAGTACGAAAATGGTTCGATGAACCCTCTGCCAGGCAGTCAAGTGTGAATTGCAGAGAAACTATGTAGATGTAGATGGAGAGATAACGTAGTCGTCCCAGATCTTAAGCCACGCAAGAAACCAATCTACAGACAGTCATTGGCCGATTAGCCTGACCAGTGTACTATGCCAGTTGCTTGTAAGGATGGTTGTCTGCAAATTATGCCAGGTTCTCTAATCTTGGAGCCTTTTTTTCCATCTATCAGTCTGATTTCCGGGAGGGACAATTCACAACTAACCGTCTGCTTAGGTTGGAATCTGCAATCTGAAGGGCATTTTCTAAATCCGAACACCTTATCGCAGTCGTTTTTGACCTGCATAAGGTATATGACACAACTTGGCGACATCACGTTTTACTTACCCTCCGCGACAGGTGCTTTTGAGTCCCATACCGATCTTTATTCGTCAGAAAATCCGACCGGTTGTTCTGGGTTAGAGTCGGCACTTCACTCGGCTCCCCATGGATCCAAGAGAACGGCATCCCACACAGCTCTGTGTTGAGTGTCACTCTCGTGCTCACTGCCATCAATGGACTAGTCACCTGCGATGGGCTGCTGGTCGCCCCTGCATCGCATATCGAAGATTTTAACATTTGGTACAGCTCCCACTCGGTAGCCTCTACTGAACGCCAGCTCCAAGGTACCATCAGACAGACTTCTGCATGGGCTGTTTACCATGGTTTCCACTTCTCTCCAACGAAAACGTAGGTCATACATTTCTGCCATCGTACCATGGTCCATCCTGAACCAGAACTTTACTTACATACCCAGCACCGTTTCTTGGGCCTCCTTTTTAGTAAAAAGTTGAGATAGCTGCCATGTATTCGCCATCTGAAGACTAGCTGCATGCAGAAGTTTAACACTGTCTGCTTCCTTGCCCACACATCTTGGGGTGCAGACTGTACTACTCTTATCCGTATTTACCGGACTCTGTTTTCGTCCTGACTAGACTCTGGTTGCCAGGTTTATGGTTCGGCAGTTCCTTTAGCTTTGAAACTGTTAGGCCCATTCCATCATAGTGGCGTGTGTCTGACCAGTGGTGCGTTTCAGATTAGTCCCGTCGAAGTGAGGGGGAGGGGACGGTCTTCCCTCTTCAGATTCGACAGTATCAGCTCTTGTTCTCCCATGCAGTCACCATTTGACAGTTCCCTGATCATCCCACATACCCTACCATCAGGTACAATTAGCAGTTGGAATTGCCTCGCTTCCCTCTTCCAAGGTCTCCATTTCACATCCTTGGACTGTACTCCATATTTCTTTCTCAGGTACTCACCCTTGGATGACGCCTAGGTCATAGATTAGGACAGATCTCTTCTAAGATCCTAAAGTCTCTGTTAAACGTCTGACCTTTTGGCATCTGTCACATCCTGTTCTTTAAGAGTTCCAGTGTGCTACCATCTTTTAGGCCAACAGCTATAAAGCTGGGTAGTAGATGGGATATGCTTTTATATCTACTGCAAGTATGGAACGCCATTCGCTAATGGGGACATTTAGTGTGTTTACAGCGGAACTGACAGCCATTAGCAGAGCCTTCCACTTTATTAAATGGGCCTGCCTTGATCATGTTTTAATATGTACTCACTCAACGACCAGTCTCCATGTTTTTGATCAATGTTATTCTTGACAACCATTGGTCTGCTATTCATGACCGACTCTCTGACCTTCGTCGTGCTACCTGCTCTGCTGTCTTCCTCTGGGTCCCAAGTCATTTGCATATCCCTGGGAATTAGCTGGCTGACCGTTAGACTAGAGGAGCACATACTCGCTCACCCTTCGTTTTGCCAATCCCTGATGTGGATTTGCGGGTTCACATAAGATCTCTGTTCACTCTGAAATGGAACGACATCTAGTGAGCCACTGCCCGATCTAACAAACCCCACACACTCAAGGAGACTACTACAGCATGGTGCTCTTCCTTCCGCTTATTCCAAAAGGGATCCACAGTCCTATGTCGTCTCCACGCCGGTCATATCAGGTTAACCTACAGTTTTATTTTTCGTAACTAGCTACCCTAACATTGTGGTTGTAGAAACTTGCAGACAATAGCTCTCGTCTTGGGGGAATGCTCCCTCTTTTGGTCCTCTGTGCTAAATATGATCTTCCAGACTCATTGCCTTTGATGTTGGCGGAAGATTCGCGGATGGCTGACCTTGTTCTCAGCTTTCCTGGTGAAAATGGTTTTTAGTCTCAGTTATAAGGTTATAGTCTACATCCAGATCAGGAGCAGGGTGGTTGGGAAAGAGGTGTCTCGCACTGTTCACTAGGTCTGGGGGCTCCTTGACCCTACCTTCTACTGTTTAGCCATCTTTTGCTGTGTTTTAATTGGTTTTAGATTCTGTTTACCTCCTTTCTGGAGCACCAAATTTTATATTCTAGATGTTGCACTCTGTTCAGTATTGGGCGCTCTTGATTGCAATAGATTAGGAGTGGGACAGCTGTGGGTAGGATATTTTCTGTCCATGCTGAGTCCCGTAGACGTCCACCTGCTGACTTCTATATTTTCGTCATCTTCCTTTTATTACTGACTGTACAACAGATGTCCATTATGTTTTTAGCATTCTCACTTTTCTGTATGAACCTCCCGACTAGATCACAAAACATTCTCAGTGGAAGTCTCTACTTCTAGATGCACCACCCGTGGATTGAGGGACTCATGACCTTGTTGGCTGGTCCCTTATCCCCACCTCCCCAACCAACCAACCAACCAGGCAGTCTGGGATCTGTACCAGATAAGGTGCTAGAGGAAATAGAGAAGATTCAAAGAAAAGCATCATGAAGATGCTCAGCCAACTCCAGCGTACCATTTCTTCCTGGAGGTGGCAACAGCCCCCCCCCCCCCCCCCGCCCTGCCGCACATGCACACACCATCAGGCGACCTGCTGTATATAGATGTTGATGTAGATCAGAAGCATTCTTTTCCTCCGAATTTGTCTTTTAAGAATGTGGTGTCACAGCCAGACACCACACTTGCTAGGTGGTAGCCTTTAAATCGGCCGCGGTCCGTTAGTATACGTTGGACCCACGTGTCGCCACTATCAGTGATTGCAGACCGAGCGCCGCCACACGGCAGGTCTAGACAGACTTCCTAGCACTCGCCCAGTTGCACAACCGACTTTGCTAGCGATGGTTCACTGACAAAATACGCTCTCATTTGCCGAGACGATAGTTAGCATAGTCTTCAGCTACGTTATTTGCTACGACCTAGCAAGGCGCCATGTTCAGTTACTATTGATATTATGAATCATGTACAGTCAAGAGCGACTCTCATCATTAATGGATTAAAGTTAAGTATTCTACCAGCTATGTCCGTTTTTCTAAAGTCTAAATTCCTTGTCCTGTTCCAGACCTCACGCCATCCTGCGTGAGCTAAAACGCGTGCCTTTCGGCTTCCTCTATTACCCCGGTGTTGGCTCTCCTGCCAACCCACAACATTGGCGACGAGGCAACACCGCGTTCGTAACTATACTGCCCCGATTTACTTGTGTATTGGCTTCGCCACCATCTCCAGATGTACTGTCCGAATTTTATCGCTTACAGAATCAGCAGACGCAGGCCTCACTGGATGCCCTTGGACAGCTCGTCCAGGGTCAACGTGCAATGCAAAACGACGCGGCAGCCGGCGCTCCACCGCTCACGCAGCCACAACAAGCGGTTGCACCAACTTTGCATCCTTTTGATGCTGCACTGGAAAGTTGGACAGAGTGGTCACGCCAATTTGGATTCCATCTCGCCGCCTACGGAATTCAAGGTAACGAGCGGCAGCCTTTTTTGTTATCCTCCATAGGGGTGCACACGTACCATGTGATGGTCAAATTATTTCCCCGACGCGACGTAGCAACTCTGTCCTACGACGAAATTTTGTCTGCATTAGATGCATATTTCAAAGAATCAGTCAATGTAGTTGCCAAACGGTATACCTTCTTTCGTACAAAACATGCGGCAGGTCAGACTAATCAGGAGAGGGTTGCAACCTTGCAAGGCCTTACTAGGGATTGTGCTTTTGAGTGTGAATGTGGACTCTCTTACTCAGATACTATGGTACATGATGCAATTGCACAGAACGTTTCTGATGTTCGTATAAGGGAACAGATTTTGAAACTAGTCAATCCCTCCCTTCAACAAGTGATGGACATATTGGATCGGCAGGACACACTTGACTTTGCTCAGGAATCATTTGAAACTTCGCCACCCGTGTGTCAGGTTAACAGTCCTCGCGCCCGGCCGCGCCGCTGCCACCAGGCCCTCAGCCACGTGTACTGTGCCGGCAAGCAAATGCAGTGCTAAAATCATGCCCGCGGTGTGCTACTAGACATTCGCGTGAGAATTGCCAGTCACGCCAGGCTATTTGCTTTTACTGTAATAAAAAAGGACATGTTCAAAGTGTTTGCCAGAAAAAGCTCAGATAGGAAGCTCAAAACCATTCCAAGCCCTTTGCTTCGTGCCGGAATCGGAATCGAACCAAGGATACTCAGGTTCGCGACACTTCGCCCATGGCAATTCATATAGTTCATGCCACTCTGCCCAGTGCCACTCTCTCTAACAGTGACTGTGTTCATCCCACAAATAATGTGCGTCGACGTTGCCGGCACTCCCGTCAAGTCGCAAGTGATTTTGTACCAGTGTCAGTTCACGTTGCACGAGACAGTCGCTCTTGTTGTCAGCAGGACAATAAACTTTTTGTGGACTTGGACATTAGCAGCAAAGTTATACCATTCCACCTCGATACCGGGGCTGCAGTTTCACTGATCAATCAAGGCACTTACAAACTGCTGGGCACACCTCCGTTGCGTGCCGCAACTGTTAACTAGCTATGCAGGTCCAGAGATCCCTGTGTTAGGACAGTGCAGCCTGCTTGCAACATACAAGGGACAAACAAAATTTGTGTCATTTTACGTCCTTCGTTCTTCTTCTGCAGTGGAATTGTTTGATTGCTATTTATTTCAGTTGTTTAACTTGTCTATAGTAAATCAGGTCCTATCAGTGAACCAGACTTTGCCTTCAGACAGTGTTTCTCGTCTCTCTGAAGAATTTGCAGACATTTTTGCACCAGGCCTCGGTTGCGCTAAGAACTATAAAGCACATTTGGAACTGAAAGTAAACGCGCAACCGAAATTTTTCAGAGCGCGCAATGTTCCCCCCACATGGTGTGATGAGGTCGCAAAAACATTACACAATTTGGAATCACAAGGTGTAATTGAACGTTTGCAGGCTTCTCTCTGGGCATCACCCTTAGTAATTTTGCCAAAACCTTCGGAAAAATTGAGACTTTGTGTGGACTTCAAGGCAACAGTGAATCCACAACTAGTGACTGCAACTTTTCCTTTACCCCGCCCGGAAGATCTTTTTGACAAACTGTGCCCGGGTAAATATTTTTCGAAGTTGGACCTAGCAGATGCGTACTTGCAAATACCGGTGGACGGAGAATCCCAGCGCGTTTTGGTGGTTAACACGCATCTTGGTTTGTATCGATTCAAATGACTGCCATTCGGGTGTGCATCCGCCCGTGCATTGTTTCAGCAATATCTACAAACTGTTTGTGCGTCGGTCCCTACTGCAGCAAACTATCTGGACGATATTGTGATCTCCGGAAAGACGGAAGAAGAACATTTAGCCAATCTCAGAACATTATTTCAGGTCTTGCGACAAAATGGTCTTCGCTTGCGGAAGGACAAATGTGTGTTTTTGGCTCGTGACTTACCCTATCTATGACATGTACTCAATGCCCAAGGCATACATCCCAGTCCAGAGCACCTCCGTGCCATACAAAACTTGCCTTCGCCACAGAATTTGAAGCAGCTACAGAGTGTGCTGGGCAAAATTCACTATTACCATCGCTATGTTCCCCACGCCTCTTTCATTTCAGCTCCGCTTCATCGCTTTCGCCATAAAGGTGTTCCGTTAGTCTGGACGACGGAATGCGAACGCGCCTTTCGCCAGTTGAAATCGGCGTTGCTTTCCAATACTTGCCTTACGCCATTCGATCCCCAGAAGCCCCTTTTGTTGATGGTAGATACATCGGATTTCGGGATCGGTGCTGTGCTTGCGCACAAAGATGGTTCGCACGATCGCCCTATTGCCTTTGCGTCCAAATTGCTCTCGTCTGCGCAACGAAATTATTCACAGATCGAGAAAGAAGCATTGGCTCTCGTATTTGGTGTTACAAAGTTTCATGATTTCTTGTATGGTCGTCACTTTACCATCATCACAGACGACAAACCTTTGACATCGCTTTTTCATCCGACCAAGCCTGTACCTCCACGTACAGCGCAGAAATTCATTTGCTGGTCTATTTTCCTCTCACAGTACCACTACGATATCTTGTATCGGTCCACTGCTAAGCATGGAAGCGCCGATGCGTTGTCCCGTTTGCCTGTTGCTGAGGATAGAGCATTCGATTCCTCCGAAATTGCTTGCATGTTCATTGATTCGGAAACCGATGACGTGGTCGAATCGTTTCCGATTGATTTTCGTCGTGTCGCTACAGCCACAGCTACCGACCCTGTCCTTGCTACCGTTCTGCGTTTTGTTGCTACGCAAAGGCCCTTGTCAAAGTCACGGATCAGGGATCCGTTGGTTCGCCGATTTTTTGCTCACAAGGAGAGTCTTTTTGTATGACGTGGTGTTTTGCTGTTGCGCTCTGATAATAATCAGTCCAGGGTCGTGGTCCCACGTTCGTTACAGCCCTCTGTCTTACAGCTTCTCCACCAAGGACATTGGGGTATAGTGAGAACGAAACAACTTGCTCGTCAGCACTGTACTTGGTTCGGAATCGATGCCGCGATTATGAATATGTGCTCTTCTTGCATGGTGTGTGCCGAACAACAACCAGCACCACCGCAGAAATTCTTTGCATGGCCAAAAGCCACTTCCCCCTGGTAACGCTTACACATCGATTTTGCTGGTCCGTTCTGGAATGCTCGATGGTTGGTTGTGGTAGATTCATTCAGTAATTTTCCTTTTATTGTCCGGATGTCTTCCACGAGGTCATCTGCCACCATCCAAGCGTTATCTGCTATCTTTTGCATTGAAGGTCTTCCACAGACTATTGTTTCCGACAATGGTCCACAATTCATGTCCGCAGAATTTCAGTCATTCTGCAAGGCCAATGGTATTCAACATCTGACGTCCGCGCCGTTTTCGCCACAGTCAAAGGGTGGCGCTGAACGATTGGTCAGGACTTTCAAGTCACAGATGTTGAAGTTGAAAGAGTCGCATTCTCGGGAGGACGCGTTATTGCTCTTTTTGTCCTCGAATCGCTGTCAGCCCCGAGATGGTCGCTCGCCGGCTGAGTTGCTTCACGGTCACCCTCATCGAACCTTGATGTCTTTGCTACATCCGCCGCATCAGGTTTCTGTGCAGCGGCAGACACCTGCTTTTGCCCCAGGCGACGTTGTCTACTACCGCCACTATTGAGGTTCACGGCGTTGGCTCGAAGGGCGCATTATTCGCTGCCTCGGACGCGCTATGTATCTGGTTTTGGGGGCCTCTGGTGAGGTGCGCCGGCATCTCAACCAGCTGCGCCTCCGTCGTCGCACGGGATCTGCCGCTCCCCGTCTGCTTTCAGCGACAGTGCCGTCCGGTCAGCGCCCTGGGAACCCATCTACTGGCTCGCCTCAGCCCCAGGTGTTACCGACGCTGCCTTCCATTTTGCCCCATGGCGACGCGCCGCCGCCGCCACCGCCGCCGCCTTTTCTCCCGCCGGCGACGCCCGCAGTGGACGCGTCGCTGCAACCGCCGGGCGCCTCCCTGGGTCACGCGCCGCCCATCGCTTCCCGTGACCAGTTGTCCTCCGACATGGAACTCTTGCCCGCTCCGGACTATATGTCGTCTTCGCCCGTCGGGTGTCCCAGCCCGATGGAGGTCGACCCTTCGGCCCCTCCTGTCTCTCTACGGGCACATACACCGCATGTTGGCGTGCACCCTGGAGCAGGTTTTCAGGCGTTTCCTAGCTCCCTGCGGTCCGAATGGCAGGGTGCGGGTGGCACAGCCTCGCCTGTTGTTAGGCTCCCCATCTCGTCGCATACGTCAACATGGGGTCCTCCCCACGGCGGGCGGAAGCCTTTTGCCACAACCGTCCGCCGATTTGCGGGGGAGGAATGCGGTGTCACAGCCAGACACCACACTTGCTAGGTGGTAGCCTTTAAATCGGCCGCGGTCCGTTAGTATACGTCGGACCCGCGTGTCGCCACTATCAGTGATTGCACACCGAGCGCCGCTACACGGCAAGTCTAGAGAGACTTCCCAGCACTAGGCCAGTTGTACAACCGACTTTGCTAGCGATGGCTCACTGACAAAATACGCTCTCATTTGCCGAGACGATAGTTAGCATAGCCTTCAGCTACGTCATTTTCTACGACCTAGCAAGGCGCCATGTTCAGTTACTATTGATATTATGAATCATGTACAGTCAAGAGCGACGCTCATCATAAATGGATTAAAGTTAAGTATTCTACCAGCTACGTCCGTTTTTCTAAAGTCTAAATACCTTGTCCTGTTCCAGACCTCACGTCAGCCTGCGTTAGCTAAAACGCGTGCCTTTCGGCTTCCTCTATTACCCCCGTGTTGGCTCTCCTGCCAACCCACAACAAAGGACATGTAAATCCAATGCACAATGGATCTTAGTTATAGAGTGCAATGTCACCCCTTAGCATTGTTATCACCGTTCGCCTATATCTCCACGATTAATCCCGATTAATTGGTGTACCAGTTGACTGCTTGTTTCACAGCTGTAATCAGGATCTAGTATGATGCTTCCAGGGCTACATGGAATGAGATCTACTTCTCTGTACTCCAAATTTCAAAGAAATTGGTGGACACGATATGTGTATAGCTACACTCTTTCTTTGTTCTAATTCTTAGCAGATGTGTAGTAAAATTCGTATCGAATAGTTAACAGCTGCGTTGTCTGAATTCTAGAATCCAGGGAGCTATGCACTCGTGAGTGGCATCATTTCAGAAAAGGCATCACCTGCGTCTTCTTCAGAAGAACTAGCATACTATGGACGTATCCACATCGTTATGTTAGCTTCTCTCTCTCTCTCTCTCTCTCTCTCTCTGTCTCTCTCTCTAAAAGTTTTAGGTACCTACAATTTGGTGACATTCTGTTAGATGAATCCGGCAAAGCGATTAATTTATTTCAAGACGTCGTTTTAACTTCTGCTGTCCTTGCTGTTTCGCTTAAAAATACGGATTCCACAGCAGTTAGGGCGCCGTTAGGACTCGTTTCTCGTTGGCAGTCATTTTCTTCCTAGTTTTTCAGACATGGCAATAACGACTGACGAACAGATCAATTTCTGCATGTCCTTATTAACCAAACAAGTTTTTCTTTTTGTTTAGAGGATTAACTATTGTGATTCCCCAACTCAACACACCTGTACGGGAAGCGTGTCTTTAATTCCTTGTTCAATATTTACTAGCTGAAGTTTGATAAGTCTTATAGGCGATGTGATTCTCGGAAGCGATATAATAATATATTTGGTGGTGCCGTAGACCGCGAAGCGCGAGTGTGAATGTTATTCCTGCATCTATAAGCTGGAGAAAGTATCTTTATACCGAGATTGTGAAAAATATTGTTTCAGCAATATTTTGTTGTGTTCGCTGGCATATAAGTACATTGTATAGTTACAGGATACTTGTTTAGAAACTCTATTGTCGATCTCGAAGAGTGAAAGGAGTCTGGCGTTGATGACGAGGACGCGAATTTATTCTCCTTGGCTTCTCCCCAGTGGCCTGGACTCCTTGCAGCGGACAGGTCGCTGCGTACTGGGGCACGTATTGATTTCTGTTTCGACGTCGTCTATGACCGCTCCTCATATAAGTAACGTCGTGCATGCCGCTTTCCTATCACTCTGAACCTCTCTGTACCTACACCTTTTAACAGTTGCATTACAACACTTGCTATATTCTGGCAGTCTTCTATTGTATATACGGTACACTTGAGAGCACAAAGGGTTACTGTGACCGAAATTTGAATTACTCGTTCTGTCATCCTGGAGCCTTTACGGAGTTTACTCGTAAAAACACACTTATGATTGTGAGTGTAATGCAGGGAGTTACGCGGTATTCACCCTTAGAACGAAGCATACACACACTAAAACGATACGACGAAATATGCTCCGTGTTATTCCCGGCATTTCGGATATAGGAAGGACACTTGGAGTCGTGAGGTGGAGTTAGGGGCGGAACAACAGTAAGAAAAATCTGAATATTGTAGCTCTTACTACAGTAACTTCGTACTTAGGTGACGTAGTCGACACGCACACTAAACTGCATGACACAGAGGAGGGTACAATAACCCTTTCAGCAGTTGTTTTTTGTTTAACAGTGTCAACTTGTTTCACCTATAGAACTCACGGTTCCCAATAAATTGGTAAAACGCGTCCTCGTAGAAGGCCAGTTTGAATTCTAATGAAGTGCAGTAACACTCGAAGCAATACTGACCCCACGATTTATCTTATAAGGCTAGTTGAAGAAAGGCAAATCTCCGTTTTGAAACGTCCCCTTAGAACAATTATACATGACTGTGCTTAAACTGACACACAATATTTTTAGCGCAACGCAATCTGACTTTCAAAAATCCCTACAAAAGAATGGCCCTGACTAACATTAACTTATACGTTTCACAAATCACTTTCCTCACAGAAATCTTGGTTACTCGAACTACTGCAATACAGCGAGCGCCACTACTGCCAGCTAAATAAAAGATTCAAATTACGGAAGGCACTAACTACTGATAGGCATAGTTAGCAAATGAAAGATTTTTATAGAGAACAAACAATGTATTTACCTTAATAGTGTTGAAAAGTCATAATATACATAGCAGTTCATGACATCCAGTCTTACAAATTTCAAAATTCCGCCATTTCTCTCCCCACATCCACCACTGCTGGCGGCTCACCTCCAACTGCGCAACCCTACGCGCTGTTCACATCCAGCTGCCCAACACTACAATAGCAGACAACAATGCAAACTAGCCACAGACCGCACACAGCACAGCCAGTGATTTTCATACAGAGCGCTACGTAACGTTGCCAATAAGAAAACATAAGCAGCCTACTTACATGGCCCCCATGCTCCCCACAAAAAATTTTACAAATTGTTTTGGGCACTGGCCAATACATATTTGTTAAAAAATTTTTCACAATTACAGCAACAAAGAAATCAAATGCACACACTTATTGATACAATGTTGGTCAAATGCTAAAATTTTCTCACAGTCCATAAAGACAGTCCTGATCGTTCGTCACAGTAAAATTGCAGTGTTTTTCTCAAAGTCTGAGCAGTAAAAGAAAATGCACACGGAAGTAGTGGATTTCCATGCAGTCTTGAAGACGTAGTGTTGTCCTTCCAATGGAAAGACAGTGCTGACTCTTGACATGCAGACAGGTAATGGACCACAACAGATCAAACCCACAGCAGAGTCATTCGACGTTTTGAAGAATATTGGTAGGTAGGTCATCACAGAGCAGACCCACTGTAGTCCTGGTAGAGATTACGGTATTAGTGGGCCACCAGAGGTACAGACCCACTGCAGTCCTTGTAGAAATAAGATTATTGGTGGGTCATCAAAGATGCAGACCCACTGTAGTCCTTGTAGAAATAATGGTATTGGTGGGTCATCAAAGATGCAGACCCACTGTAGTCCTTGTAGAGATGGCCAGCAGCCATCTGTTGGGACTGTGCAGGTGCACAATCACCATTGAAGAGTCTTGCGGATAATATAGCAAGTCCACGACCACCACTTGTGCACTCACAAAGTTTTTGGAATTGTCCTTAGAACCAGCAATGCTGTTATCCAGTCCCTTGCTGAATTATTAACACACATGCAAACACTATCAGTCCCTACTTCTCACATATTGTCCATATACTACGACCAACAGAAACGTGTGCAGTGAAATGTAACTTACAAGTTACTTAATTTGATGAACTGGTGTCAATTACAATTATAAATTTACAACATAAGAATACAATTACAAAGGTACAAAATACATCATTCAAGAACACAACAATACAGATAACATTTGTAGTAAAACAGGTTTTACAAAAGAATAGAAATAAACATGTACATCAGTGTTACAAGAATTATGACATGAGTACATACATAAAAGATCAGAATAACTTTTGAAACATCAACTTCACACATGAGCATTAAAACAAAACAGAATAAATAATGTCTAAACATCTTTACGAAGAAAATAACATAGTATTTGAAAAATTCTACAACATAAATCTTATTAGCTAAACACTTAAAGACAGGAAAAAGACAAATACACAAGGGTACATAAAAACATAGTGGAATAATACAAAAGGAAAGACAGGGTTCGTGTTCAGTGTAACATTTGGTACTGCAGTCCAACCCAAAACTTCATTCCATAGATCGTCCCTCTTATTTCGACATTTGCTCCAGCCAAAAAAAAAAAAAAAAAAAAAAAAACCTATCCAAGCATGATTTCTGTATTCTGTTCACATCCTCTTTCAAAAATAGTTTTTCTCCACCGTACACTACTTTTTTTTGGCCAAACCATTTTCTTATAGCTTCTCAATGCATTTCTTCCAATTCATCATAGTTAGTTTCTTATATAGTCTACCCCCCCTTAAGCTAACTTAAATCTACTGAGCTCAGATGCATAAACTAAGGGACGAGGCAATGCAGCAGCACAAAACAATGAACACAAACAGCAATGACAAAAAATGCAAATTGCCAAACCAAGCTACAGTAAATCTAAATTACCAAGCACTGCAACATTACAACTAATATGAGCCAATGTGCAGCAACAAGAAAAATAAATAAGTAGTAAAACTAGCTTAACAGAGTAATACAAAGTGAAATTTAGTAGCACTATGCCTGGCAAACAGCAGCAGCAAATGCAATAACTTATATCTAAACGCTGGCCAGTGTGGCCGTGCGGTTCTAAGCGCATCAGTTTGGAACCGCGTGACTGCTACGGTCGCAGGTTCGAATCCTGGGCATGGATGTCTGTGATGTCCTTAGGTTAGTTAGGTTTAAGTAGTTCTAAGGTCTAGGGGACTGATGACCTCAGTAGTTAAGTCCCATAGTGCTCAGAGCCATTTGAACCATTTTATATCTAAACATGACAAATCTCAAGCAGAAAAATATTACAGTAAAGACAACACTGCAGATAAGGGAAATGTCTATTCACATCTTAATGTCTATGTCATTAAAGTGGTGGACCACAAAATCTTATTCTATGAAATAAATTACCAAATACTTGAAAAGATAATTATGTATGCAGTTCCTGTGAAGGGAAATGTCTTTTTGTGCTCCCTCATTTTGTTTGAAAGTATCACAAAATTATTATTTACTGGATCTGTAGACAGAAAATATGTATATTAGTACATCTATAAAATTTTATTTTAACCAATGCTGCAGTGCAGCTAGAAACTAGATATTAAACAAAATAGGCAAAGCACGGCGTGAAACGTCATTCACTAGCCATATGGCATTTCATAATGCAGTAAACCATCTTTAAACTAGCAAGACAATAGACATGAAATGTTTATCATCATTTCATTTCAGTAAATATCATAAATTAAGAACTCTACAGTGTAATCATGTTTTCAAGTTTGAGGGTGTCGTATTTATGATGCTTTCTACAAAGGAATGTCAATAGCGAGGATAATGGCCTCTTTTTTTTTTCTTCTCCACCTGTGCCTCTGAAAGGCACACAGTAATGGCTTTTTTCCAGGCGTTTGTCACGCAGCTGGGTGCCCACGACGCATTACATGAAGGTGGTCACTTAACTTTCTTACCGAAGTATTTACGACAGCAGTTTCCGCTACAGTGACAGACTCATATAAAAATATTTCACAGGTCAAGAATTGCGTTACAAATCTGTAGAAACAAAATCCTATTGATATAACAGTGTCCAAAAAATTTTCGTCGGCATTGTAATACATTCATGCATTTACATACATTTCATAACTCTTAAAGTACGATTCTTGGTTTCCAACAACCTTTTTCACAAACCAGAGTCCCTAACCACTACTCATTATTCCTTACCTTATTCGTCGACACTTCTTCAATATTTCATCATAACAGATACGTAGCATAATCAAATAACTCATATAGCATCGTCTTATTGATCATAAGCATACCTCAACAGCATAATACACATCGTCATCATAAAAGTAACATCATAACACCTGAGTCAAATCTCAAAAACGTCGTAGCTTTCTGCAATAATGTCAAAACCTAAAAAAAATTCTCTGCTCATTTCAATAGTGTCATCTACCTCAAACGTACTTTAAAATCATGATCCCATACCAAATACATCATTCAAAGCTCTCATAGTATCACAATGGTTCCGAAAAATATATGAACGGTTCACAAAGTACAGACAAAATACAATTTCATAAGTGTGAAGTTATCCAACTGTGTAATTGCGTAAACATCTGTCACTGACGTAGTAAAAAAATGTTTATCTCTCAGTTAAATGATCAGATAGCTGTGTAATTTATGTGTTAGAGAAATATGGTACCGATGTGTAAAGTTGTATAAGCAAATACCATATTAGCTAGGGCTCCTTGTGCTTGCCAAACACATGGTACACAAAGTAAGCGTGTACTCCCCTGAGGATTAATGTAATTATACCCTCAGGTGTTACAGATTGCAGCAATGGAATGAAATGTATCACGGAAAACTTTCTTTGTTATTCAAAAATCTTTAAAAATAAATGTTTTAAGTACAAAATTAATCACTCAAATGCGTGTCCAGCAGCCACTAAACTGTGCGTCTTGTTGTAAGATAAGCTCTGTGGAAGTGTCGTAGTTATCGTCCTCCGTAAGCAAAGTTCTGCTGAAGTCAATGTACTCACCTCATCATAAACAAAAGTGAAATGCTTTCCGTATAGATATCTTAGTTATTACGCTTATTGCCGTGATGAAGAAAGTACTGTGCTGTAATGTATTGTTGTGCTACGAAAAACGCTGTCTCATTGTAGCTATACCACAAAAGATACTACTAAAACATGTTTTACTTGCCAGAAGAATTCAGAAAAACTGTGCAGATATAAAGCAGATACTGCACAAAAGCAACAATGTGAATTGTGTCACACATTAGTAGCATCGTGATACAATTGTGTAGCTGTCAAAGAAACCAAATACTAAGTCATCTTTAATCTCACAGACAGTACTTCAAATAAAGAATGTCTTTTCAAGTAAACCAAAATTGCATTAAAATCTCATTAGCAGTACTGGTATATTCTAAGTATGTGAGTCTTATGGTCGTTACGTAATCATAAACTAACAAGCAAGAATGTACAAATATCAACACTGTCGTCTGTTCACTATAACAATGCATTCATAATTTATGTTTAAATAAGTTCTCTTGGTTCTTGACTGGACATTTAACTTCAAACATTGTTGCTTGTTAACAGTTTCTAAGTCTGACAAAGCATACATGTAGCGTGAAGTGAAAAATTTTATGGCAAAGACAAAGTTAAAAAGCAGATTATCATTCAAGAAACGGTTTTACATGTGAAATGTGGTGTAAACCTTTACCCTTCCTAGTATGCAGAATTTCAACTTCAACACAATTATCATGTTGTATACGTCGGTAAGGAATGCTAAAATTTTTCTCAAGGTTAGCGACCATGTTACTTTTCGCTGACCCAGTCGGCGCACGTGGCTGCCTGCAGTGCGAGTCATTGTCTGTCTCTCTGTTGGCGCGTGTCGTTATTGGGATTAGGAGACCTAACTTCTACAAATTCACCTTGACGAGAAGGCCCCGCCCTGTTTGAAGCTCGCCAGTTCTGATGGAATTCAGTTCTGTCGTTTTGTTGGTAGTTTACGTAGTTTCTTGTTTGTCAGTCATGTAGTGGAGAATTTCTCCCGGAATCGTATCTGCGCGCTGAACTGTTGCATCTGAAGTTATTCTGTCTCCCTTGATAATAATTGTTTTGGTTCCCATATTGTCTGTTTCTATGGTTATCTCTGTCATATTCATTACTATGGAAGTGCGATCTTTCTCTGTACCTATTAATCTGCCAACGGTTGTCATAAGGGTGGTGTCTTTTTTGGTCACGATTTGTGTTGTGAGAATAGCCTTGTCGTGTCCAGTTGTTATTACTTTCATCGCGGAATTGCGACGGATGTGACCCGTAATTGTTGTGTTCCTGTTTTCGCGTTCTGTGATTGTCAGTGTCAATTTCTAATTCTTGTAAGAGTCCCTGAAAAGCTTCAATGTCGTCCTTGCAACGTCCTGCCAAAATAATATGTCGTAAATGTTCAGGTAATTTGATTAAGCAAATGTGGATGAGTTCTGAGGGGGTGTATGGGTTTGACAGGTACTGATTCTTGTGCAACGTGTCTTCAAAATATTTCACAAGACTGGAAAACTCAGATTGTTCGAAATGTTTCATCATTATGATGCTATGTTTTACTCAGTCTTGTGTAGCTTGAGACCAATATGCTGAGAGGAAGGCATGGTAAAATTCTCGTTCACTGTGACAATCGTGAATGACCGATCGCATTCTTACAGCTGGTTCATTCTCTAAATAGCCACACATAAATTCTAATCTGTGCTCTAATGACCAGTTGGGAGGAAAACAATGAGAGCATTGATGGAGCTTGTGGATGACTGTCATTGCCAGAATTCTTAAATGTTTTAAATTTACGTGTAGTAATGAACAGCTTATAGTCAAAATCATCATGTCGGCGAGTCGCATATTGGTCATTGTTACGTCGTTTCGGCGGTTCCATTTCAAAATTCGGTGCACCTTGCCAATTTCTTTCATAATTTCCGAAATGCGCTGTGTTATTATTTTGTGGCTGTTCCGTATTTCTGTGTCCCTCTTCCCGTATTGGGGCGCGAGTGTCCTCTGAAATACGTAATTCTTGTATTACCTGTGTCAGCTGATCTTGTACATCCTGGACTTCTCTTTGGTGTTGCGTATTAATTTGATTCTGATTTTGTTTGAATTTCCTAATTTGTTCGCACTCTTCTGTGTCATTAAAGACTACCGGTTTTGTGTCATTCAGATTATCATCTACCTTCATAGATAAATTACGTAGCTGATCCGAAAGTTCAACTACTTTCTCTGATAATGAACTAATTTCCTCCATGTGTCTTTCTGAACCAATTTTCAGAGTATCTACTGTCTCCTTTAAGTTTTCCTGAGATTTTGCAAGTTGCGTAACCGAATCGGTAGATGCAACTGAGTCAATTTTAGCTTGCAAGGTCTCATGATTTTCATGAACAATAATTTGCAGTTCTTTTATGGCTGCTTCGTGATTCTGTAATGCATTTTAATGACGCGAAAAAATAGGTTGGAAATGCTCACAAATTTGTGTTTTTACGTCATTACAGACTTTTTGACATTTCGATTCGATTTTATGTAACTCAGTAGTTAAATCTTCACGTGTTTGTTCAAGTGTGGTGTGAAGATTTTGTTCCATTGCGTCTAACTGTTGCTGTGTTTGTCTCTGGTGTTGTTCCATTGTGTCTAACTTTTGAAGATTTTGTCCCATTTGTTTCTGATTTTGTTCAAGCATTGTTTCTAACTTTTGTAGCCTTTGTCCCATTTGTTGCATTAACTGTAATAACAATGCACTGGTGTCTGAAACATGTTCCTCAGTGCTTTTAGGCAGTGAAGTTGCACCGGCAACATTCGCATTTTGACAAGCAGAAAATGTGTCTTGACTTATTTGAGAAAACGGTGAGGACCCAAAACCTGTATCTACAGTATTTACAAGATTGTGTCCTGTCATTTCGGATTCCTGTGGCGAACTGTTGCTGACCGATCGATCGATAATGCTTCCCTGTTCACTAATTGTTTCACTGTCTACACCATTATTTGCCGCCCGCTCCATTTCCCTATGCACAGTTACCAAATTACTACTTCGAACATTAGTTAATTCATTACTTGGTGCCGCTAACACACTGCTTTCATCTTCACTGTCATTTCTCAGTTTACTTTGGAGCCTAGTATTACGTTTTTCACACGCCATTATTGTCACAATAACACAGAAAAACACAATTGGAAGAGTAAAATAAGAAAACACATTAACATAGCACTGAAAATAGTATCTAGTTAATTGCAAGCGCAGCTGCAAAATACTTGGTCCAAATCTACATGCATGCCACAACAACAATGAAAGACTGCAACTACAAAGGAGAGTCTCTCTACAATTACGCACTAGCAATAAACAATAGCTGCACTAATTACACAAACTACAAGAAAAAAAAAATCAGAAGATTCCAGTGAGGTATCCTGGCATGGTTGCCATATGAAACGTCGCCTTAGAACAATTATACATGACTGTGCTTAAACTGACATACAATATTTTTAGCACAACGCAATCTGACTTTCAAAAATCCCTACAAAAGAACGGCCCTGACTAACATTAACCTATATGTTTCACAAATCACTTTCCTCACAAAAATCTTGGTTACTCGAACTACTGCAATACAGCGAGCGCCACTACTGCCAGCTAAATAAAAGATTCAAACTACGGAAGGCACTAACTACTGATAGGCATAGTTAGCAAATGAAAGATTTTTATAGAGAACAAACAATGTATTTACCTTAATAGTGTTGAAAAGTCATAATATACATAGCAGTTCATGACATCCAGTCTTACAAATTTCAAAATTCCGCCATTTCTCTCCCCACATCCACCACTGCTGGCAGCTCACCTCCAACTGCGCAACCCTACGCACTGTTAACATCCGGCTGCCCAACACTACAATAGCAGACAACAATGCAAACTAGCCACAGACCGCACACAGCACAGCCAGTGATTTTCATACAGAGCGCTACGTAACATTGCCAATAAAAAAACATAAACAGCCTACTTACAGTTTATAGCATTTGTAGATGTAGAGTAAGCTTTTGAAAACGATGGCTGATATTCACTCTTTGAATTCTGAAGATAGTAGGGGTAAAGTACAGCGACCGAAAGGTTGTCTGCAACCTATACGGAAACCAGACTGCTGTGGCATGAGCCGAAGGACATGAAAGGGAAGCCGTAGTTGATAAGTGATCAAGACAGCGTTGTAGCCTATCCCCGACGTTAGTTCATCTGTAAGTTGAGCGAGCACTAAAAGAAACCGAGAATAAATATGTAAAGTGGAAGTAAAGTTCATGGAGGAGAAATAAAAAGTAAATAGTAATGGGAATTAGTGATTAACTTTGCATCGAAAATGAGGTCATTAGAGACAGAGCACAAGCTCGAAATATGGAAGGATAAGGAAGGACATCGGTCGTGCTCCTTCAGACGAACCGTGCCAATTTACTCCTTAGGCAATTTAGGTTCAAATGGCTCCAAGCACAATGGGACTTAACATCTGAGGTCATCAGTCCCCTAGGCTTAGAACTATGTAAACCTAACTAACCTAAGGACATCACACACATCCATGCCCGAGGGAGGATTCGAATCTGCGACCGTAGCAAAAAATGATTCAAATGGCTCTGAGCACTATGGGACTTAACATTTGAGGTCATCAGTCCCCTAGAACTTAGAACTACTTAAACCTAACTAACCTATGGACATCACACTCATCCATGCCCGAGGCAGGGTTCGAACCTGCGATCGTAGCGGTCGCGCGGTCCCAGACTGAAGCGCCAAGAACCGGTAGGCAACTCCGGCCGGCTGTGACTATAGCAGGCGCGTGGTTCCGGACTGAAGCGCCTAGAACCGCTCGACCACAGAGGTCGGCGACGATTTATGGAAACCGTGGCAAACCTAGATTTGGATGGTCGGACAGGGAGCTGAACCGCCGTCCTCCCGAACGCGTGTCCAGTGTGCTGACCACTGCGGCACCTCGCTCTTTAGAAACCAGCGGAAAATGCTCCTATCGGAGCACAAGTATTGCGAGTATATTCCTGTTTATTTTAGAAGACTGACTGAAAAGTGTGGTACCAGCTGCCTCCTTATATCTTCTTCAGCACCTTTAAAACGTTTTCCAAAAATTTTGGCATGTGAACATATTCGTACTTTTTTTGCATGCAACCAACCTCAAACCCCCACAAGCTCCCCAAGCTCCCTTACTGTAACTAACACCCACCTGTCCACCCATTCCTAGTTTCCCTTTATCACTCAATCGTTCAGACCAAGTCGTTATCAATATCTCTTCGTGGCTCTCTGTCATTGTCTCCTGTGTCACGACCACAGTTGCCTTCGTTCTGTTCAAATGTTCAAATGTGTGTGAAATCTTATGCGACTTAACTGCTAAGGTCATGAGTCCCTAGGCTTACACACTACTTAACCTAAATTATCCTAAGGGCAAACACACACAGCCATGACCGAGGGAGGACTAGAACCTCCACCGGGACCAGCCGCACAATACATGACTGCAGCGCATTAGACCGCTCTGCTAATCCCACGCGGCTGCCTTCGTTCTGTCCTATTACTACAGTCTCCTCTCACTTTCACTATCTCCATCTTGCTCTTTCTTACTGCCAATGTCTCATTCCCTCCTCCCTACTACTGCTGTCTCTTCACACTGTCACTATCTCTCTTCCTCTTTGTCATTATCGTATACTCTGACTCTCATTATCACTGCCTCTCACCCACTTCCACTCCCTCTTTCTCTCTATTCCTCCCCCCCCCTCCCCCCCTCCCTCCCTCCCCCCCCTCCCAGGCTCTGTCTCTTTCACTCTTTAGCACTGTTTGTCATTTTGAACTACATCCCACTGTCACTTGTCCCTCTCTTTAATTCGCACTGCCATGTCTCCTTTGCTCCTCCCATAACACAACCACTCTCTACTAACTTCCAGTACGTATTACCTTTCCGTCTTATTTCCACTGCCACTGTCTTCTTCTCTCTCAGCATAAAAAAGCGTGAATATGTTCGCATGTCAAAACTTTTAGAAAAAATTTAAAAGGTGTTGAGGAAGGCAGAATGAGGCAGATGGTACTTCGCTTTTCAGTCAGGGTCTTTTAAATAAACAAGAAGATATTCGCATTTTTGTGCTCCGATTGGAGCATTTTTCTGCTGGTTCCCTTCTTTTCCCTTCTGTGCCAGCGCATGTAATTCAAATCAAAAGAAACGTATTGGTCAGTATAATTTTGATAGTTCATTTACGTGAAACTGAAATAACGCAAAATTAAGTTTACACCTCATACCGGGTTTTAAGTATAAAAAAAAATTTGCATGTGCTTCAGTACTACAACATGGGGTTTGCAGATGATAACGGAGACACTTTACAGTACGTTTCTCCGTGCTACGTCACTTTATAACCTATGTTTTTGCTTCACGCCAGATTTTACGTGTCTATTTTACAAGTAGTTTAACTTTGAACCTCTGTATCTCGGAAACGGATAAAGGTATGAAGAACATTTTCACGGCTGTTCGAGATCGTGATCTTAGGAACACATCGTAAAAATTACAGCTGTTTGGTGTGCATAGCCGTCTCGGAATCCGCGGCTGGGTTTTGGTACCCAAAAAACAAGTTTTTGAGGTGTTTCTCGATAACGGATAACGATTTCTGAAAACGGGGAATTGTTCTTCTAGATAAAGGTCTAGAAAATATACCTTTAAATTTGAGCAATTTGCTGCAGTTATTTATTATTTAGATTTCGCCTCATACCAGATGTTACGTGTAGAAGTAGGGTAACTTTGAACCTCTGCGTCTTGGAAACGGATAAAGATCTCAAGAAAATTTTCAAGGTTGTTAGAGCGGGCTGGGTGTTGGTCCGCTGGTGACAGCGAAAATGTAGTGAAAAACCTTTTTGTGGAGTTTTCCGAGAAACCGGTCATGAACTAAAGGTGCCTCCATAAGTCCCATCAAGCCCACCGTAGATCACATCCCCTCCGTAGATCACATCAAACGCAAATAGAACCAACCGATTTGCTTCATTTGTCTAAGCAGGAGGAAGCGTGCAATATTCATACTTTGACCTAGTACTGTAGGACAATGACACTAAGACGATCCTTCTGTTGGGTATAAAAATGATCCGTAGCGCAAGGGCTATCGAAAACACTTGAGCCTTTCTTTTTATCGCCAAAAGAAACCAAGGTACGGGCACCAGAAAATTCCGCTTTTATGCGCTGTGTTTTGGAACCAGTTAGGTACGCATGCTGTCAAATGCGTACCGTTGAAAAATTTTAGACTTGTCTGCTTTGGAGAACAGTTCAATGAATTGAATATTGTCATAAAGGAGGTTGTAAGATGAACATCAGCAGAAACAGAACAACAGTAATGGAATGTAGTTGAATTAAATCATGAGCTGCCGATAGAATTAGATTAGGAAACGAGATACTAAAAGTAATAGATGAGTTTTGTTATTACGATTTAGTGGGTAACGTTGGAGGCTTCATAGCGCTATCCGCGGACGATGCTGTTCTCTGTATTTCTGGTGAAATAATTTCAGAAGATATTTGTGGGAACTGTTTTCAGTTTCGTTACTGTGTCATTAGACGTTTGATTTTCTTTCTGTGTTAGTCTTTTGTTATATTCTCATTTGCTGTTGATCAATACTGTTAATAATAAAATGGTTCAAATGGCTCTGAGCACTATGCGACTTAACTTCTGAGGTCATCAGTCGCCTAGAACTTAGAACTAATTAAACCTAACTAACCTAACGACATCACACACATCCATGCCCGAGGCAGGATTCGAACCTGCGACCGTAGGAGTCGCGCGGTTCCGGACTGAGCGCCTAGATGTAAGTCAATCAATAAGTCGGAGGAGGACAAGGGTATATCGTCCCCAACATGAAGGAAGACAAAGCTTTAACGTCCTGAGGACGACAATGTCGTCAGAGACGGAAAACAAGCTCGGATGGGGGAATAAAAATCGACCGCAATTTCAAAGGAACCATCCCCGTAAGCGGTTTAGGGACATCACGGAAAACCTGTATCTAGGTGGCCTGAAGGGAAGCTGAACCGCCATCCTCCTGAAAATGAGTCCAGTGTCTCACTATCTTCCAATAGGATGGTGCCTAAATAAAGCACTGTCGCATTTAAATCAACCACCGGGTTTACCTACTGCATATAAAACATGTAATCACGTAAACCAACATATGTGGTGTTACTGTGTTATGGAGCATGTTAATCAAACACACACATTATAATTTGATATTTTTCCCTCACTTTTATTTCCTTTATAGCGCTGCGCATCGGCTTGTGGCTACATTTAGGCGACGATTCACGAACCATCCCTCATTAATGTGGGTATATTAAAGCATTTTTTATCGTGTGGACACGTAAAGACCGCCAAACCGGGATATTGGCGCTGAAGGAATCAAAGTCTTTCTCAAAGGACGCATCCCAGCGTTTGTGTCATTAGATTTACAAAGAATCTGATGTGAACATCCGCATCAGAGTAACATATTCGCAAAGTAAGAATCCGTTTCAGTTGTAATTTACGTAAGCCACGGAGAAGCTAAGTCATGGATTTGAAACTCGCTGCGTACGAGACTCTCTCACTGCGCTCCGTGATATTGATTCTGTTATGACAGTCCACACATATGGGTAACACGCTGCACACTCTTTCTTCTCGATTAGCTGAAAGGATCAGCCTCACTTGTTCTTTCAATCATCGTTTTCTGAACTGGAAAAAATGTGCAGTTAATTATTTCATTTGTATAGCATCTAACCTATTCTGAATACAGTACATTCTTATAATAATCATGGACATTTTGTTCACCACAGCTGAATAATGAAATGTTAGTAAAAACAATCACAGCCGTATTTCAGTAACTTTTACTATGCCATAGCCGATTTCGTTCCGAATGAAAACCTTAGGCGACGGAAAAAAAACTGACGTTTTTCTGCCACTGTATGAGAAACACTTGATGAACTTCCGGTTACCTGAAGATGTTCATTCAGAACGAAATCAGTTGGGGCGTAATAAACGTATTTAAAATAAAGATGTGGTGGTTTTTATTAAAATTTATATTTTTACAAACTGCATTTGGTATTTTGCTAGCGGGTAGAAAGACAAATAAGTTTTGTGGTTGTCCAACACGGGAACACGCTACCCAAAGTTGTTTGTGTGAGAAACTCTATTTTTTTAAATTCACTCCACAACAACGGAATGTTTGCCCTTGTGCTTTACAGATGATCTTAGAGGAAATTGGAGACTTTAAAGGTGAAAGGTAAGGCAGTTCGAGGGGAATTCATTATATAAATACTGACTTGCCTTTCACTTTTACTGTTAATATTTCCGCTTGTGTGATGTTGTTTAGAACCTTTTTTGCCAGGGCATACCAGGAACTTTGAGTGCATTTAGGAATTGTGTCGGGAAATTCATGCAGTCGTCTTGGTTTACCAGTGTATCAATGGATTTAAATACTTTTCTTCCCCTCATATCATTTTATGCATTCGCAAAAGTGTTCGTTGAATTACTTCATATTTGCAGCTCTCACTCTCACCAGCGTTCTCTTTTGTACATAGCAAACTCAGTTAACTAAAGACGAGGCTCAGGTAGGTGTAAGCGTAGTCAGTACTCAACAGACTTTCACCAGGAAACCAACTCTTTCAAAAACAAGTTGGAAGTAGAAAGAAAATTCTGTTGTTAGATAGTAGCCATGGAAGAGCTGTGGGCCAGATCTTGAAGGAAAAATTAGGTGACAGGTATCAGGTCAGAAATTTTTTCAAGCCCAGTGCATGTCTTAGCCAAGTAACATAGTATGTAGGATCATTGTGTAAGGGTTTTACAAAGCAGGATCATGTTGTGATATTGGGTGAAATGGGAAACGGTATTGATAGGGATCAGGGCTACAATATTGAATGTGACCTGGTAAAAATAGCATCTGCAACAAACCTTACAATGTTGGCTTGGTTCCTGTTTTCATGAAGTATGATCGGACCCAATCAGAAGGGTCAATGTGGAGCTAGATCAGCTGCTTCTGGCGGCTGCTATGTCAGCCATAGATTTGGCAGCTGTTGATGGTATTGGTATTGGTAGGTGGAACTTTACAAGACATGGCCTGCATCTCATTAGGAAAGGGAGGGGTAAGTAGGCTGGGTCGACTGCAATATCTTAAGGGAAAGTCATGGGAGTACCTCTTTTTTAGGGTAAGATCAGTGTCCAATGATTCAACATTGAATGAAATTAAGCTTAATGAGAAGCTCAGACAGGCATGTACTAGAGATGTTAAAATATTACACAATTCTTATAAAATTATAATGAAAAATAATGTTAGTATGTCACAAGACTCTCATAAAAGCATATTGAAAAATAATGTTAGTATATTTCATCAGAATATCAGGGGATTAAGAAACGAAGTAGATGAGCTTCTTGTTTGCTTAGAAGATTTAGGAACTGAGGATGGAATAGATGTACTATGCCTGTCTGAACATCATATAGTCACAGATATGGAGAAGGTAAATGTAGGTGGATATAAGCTTTCAGCACATGTAAGTAGAGACACTATTTATCATAGTGTGAAAAATTTAGAAACCAAAAATTTTTGAGTAGAGCACAATGCAGAAGCATGTGTGTGTGTGTGTGAACTTAAACTAAATAACGGCACTTTTATAATTGTGGCAGTGTATAGCTTCCCATAGGGAAATTTTCAGCTATTTTAAGAAAAAAAAACTTGGATTCTTTGTTGTGCTGTTGTTCAGACAGAGAGAAGCAAATTATTGTTTGTGGGGATTACTACATAAATTTCCTAAAAGAATCCGATAGACATCTCGACCTTGAAGTATTAATTGGTTCTTTCAATTTGATGTCAGTTATTGATTTTCCTACTGGAGTGGTACAGGAAAGCAGCACACTGATAGATAATGTTTTTATAGATAAAGATAAATTTCAATTAAGAATGGTCTGTCTGATCATGATGCACAGCTAGTTACGGTATATGACGTAGCTCCATACAGTAATGCTAAACAGTCCTCTAAAATAGTGCATTCAATTAACGATTTAACAACTGCAGATTTTAGGGAAAGCTTGCAACACTTATGTGATATGACGTGTACAGGCAACCTGATGCCAATTTAAAATTTAACCTATTTCATGATACCTTTGTGAGTATATTTGAAAACAGTTTCTTTAAAAAAAAAAACAGCGAAATATAATTCTAAGAAACCACCTAAAAAGCCATAGCTTACTAAATGGATAAAAATATCTTGTAAACAGAAAAGGGAAGTGTATCTTATATCTAGAAGGAGCAATGATCCAGAAACGGTGAAACATTATAAAAACTATTGCACTGTATTAAGAAAAGTTTTTAAAAAGTCCAGAAGTATGTGCATTATGTCTGCAGTTAGTACCTATGATAATAAAATTAAAACAATTTGGAATCTCGTTAAAAGGGAAACAGGGCAAATGAGAGTACAGAAAGACTGTATTTCTATCAAACTCAATGAAAAGTTTGTTAACAAAAAGTCAGAAGTAGAAAACATTTTTAATAACCATTTTTTAAGTATTGTTGAGAAAATAGGATCCACCTATTCGTTAGAAAAAGCGAGGCAGTATATGGAAGAGGCAATACCTATGCAATTTGATAAAAATGAAATTCAACACAACTCTCCTACTGAAATTAGAAAAATAATAAATTCACTCAAAAGTAAAAGCTCACATGGAATTGATGGCATTTCCAAGAGAGTACTAAAAGCCTGTATCCATCAGATAAGTAAAATTCTCAGCAACATATGTAATAGCACACTGAAACAGGGCATTTTTCAGATAGACTCAAATATTCTATTGTTAAACCATTGCATAAAAAAGGGGATAGGTCTGATGCTAACAACTCTGGGTGGTTTTCGAGGTATCGCCAACTTCCCCAACAAACACTGCACATATCGCAAAAAAACTGTTTATGAGCGTTTTCACTTACACTTCCATATCCGACCATTACGGTAATGGATATAACTGGAGTGTGCGGTGGGTGAGAGATAGCAAAAAAAAATGTGTGTTAAATCTTATGGGACTTAACTGCTAAGGTAATCATTCCCTAAGCTTACAATCTACTTAACCTCAATTATCCTAAGGACAAACACACACACCCATGCCCGAGGGAGGACTCGAACCTCCGCCGGGACCAGCCGCACAGTCCATGACTGCAGCGCCTCAGACCGCTCAGCTAATCTTACGCGGCTGAGAGCAGGCACAGTAGTATTTATGCCTGGTATAGCAAGAGCAAAACTCACAAGCGTCTCTATATTTTCACACGAAATACCTGTGTATGGAATACAGGGTTGTTCACGCATCCTATCTCATCAAATAATACGTCTTCATCTATCTGAAATGTTGCACCTGAATCTACTGTCTTAAGAATTTTCAGACAATTTAAAAATTCAGGCCAGGAAACAGAATTTTTCAGTGTTATTCAATGAAATGATTTCAGAGGCTGACATGGAAAAGTTCACTTTTCTAAATAAGTCACAAAAGTGTTATAGAATAAACTGGTAATCATCTCGTTTTTTGACTGAGTGAAAATACCTTCATTTACCAAGTTTATTAAAATTGAAGAAATAACTGAAGTTCGAAATTTACTAAACTTCCTATTACTGATTTTTTTTTGTATAAGCAACCTTAACGCCTCCGCTGATTCTGTAGCAGAAACCGTGGTTCTTTCCAATTTTTGGATTGAATTTGAAAACATCTTCAACCAACTGTGTGAAATGAAGCCAAAGAAGTGACTGTGGGTTCTCAAAAATCTGTTTCAGCATTGTAGGACACCTATCCTGAGACAGATAATAAAACTTCAAAGGTTCATACATCAGCAACTCTTGTAACTCCTGGCAACAATGACACCCATCAAATTTTAATTGTACCTGGAACTTGCTTGTATTCAGTATCAAGGAAATCACAGAATGATCTCAGTTCCTCCACACACACAGTGTAAATGTGAAAATATTGAAAAATTTGAATCACTTTTGTTTCTTTGTCAATGGTAAGAACGTCTGCACTAGTTTGAACTCCTTTGAGTACCACATGGGCACCACAACCGATGCCTTGAATGTTCATCTCGAGCACACAATACAGTTTGGAATTGACACTGTTTGTTCCTGCCCTCTTGTACTTACCAAAGTTGGTATTACAGTTATCTGCAAAACATGCGACGATCTTGTCAACTATACTTTGCTTTTTTAAAATATTTAGAATATAGCTAGTTTCTTCACCAGTGTTACGGAGACAGATTACTACGCATTGAACACGTTTGCTAGCAATGAAATACCTAGCTAAAATCTGCGCTAGTTTTAATCCTTTGTGATCTGCTGCATCAACCATCACAGACACATACTTAGCATCTTTAAATTATGGCTGAACATTATGCGTTGCGTACGTTGATAAAACGTTTACTAAAGCAGACTCGCGCTTTGTCCTATAACATGTAAATTTCTTCACATATTGCTCTCTGCTGAGAGCTGCTAGAATTTCTCGCAAAAACTGCCAACAGGTGCATCTTTTTCTTATATCTGAATGTCGTCCATGTTCAGTAGAAAAAACTGAACGACACAACGTACATTCTACCTTCGTACTAGTAGTTCTCTTCAAGAAAGGAACTCTTCTTTCACGGATTTCGAGAAGAACACTTCCTTTTCCGCATATTAACGGGCACGAGATAGCTTCACACACAGCAAACGACACACAATGGAGCGCAGTAAAGCAAGCTTGCTGAACCCAGTGGCCGGCCGCGGTGACCGAGCCGTTCTAGGCGCTTCAGTCCGGAGCCACGCGGCTGCTACGGTCGCAGGTTCGAATCCTGCCTCGGGCATGGGTGTGTGTGATGTCTCTAGGTTAGTTAGGTTTACGTAGTTCTAAGTCTATGGGACTAATGACCTCAGATGTTAAGTCCCATATATATATAAAAGAAAGAAAGAAAGAAAGAACCCAGTGCTGAAACTGCCCTACTGTTCATTGTTCTGTGTAACAGTCCGAAGATATCGTGTCTGTCGCATTTGCTGCAAATTTATGTCATCGACAGCGAATAGCTAATTCGTAACTAGAAATACAATTGAATATTGACAGCTCTATAACGTTATTTAACGAAAACGGATTAAATCCGTCCGTCATTTCTAGAGTAGAAAATAATCGATAGGAATCGCGAAGCTCACGCATAATACACTGGCAGTAAGAGTGATGACGGAAAATCTTCTGTTCACACATCTCCTCATTCCCTGATCAAAATAATGCTTCTTTATTCCATCTTGGCGTTCAAGGCAAAGCAAGACTCAAGAAAATGCTAAACAAACCATGTCTATGGCACTAAATTGACGTATAAATAAATGAAAACACAAAATGAAGCAAAGAAAGATGAAGTTACTGTTGATTACGGTAAAGCGGGACATTTAGCGTCCCTTTGAATATTTTGTGGGACAACGGCACACAGAATGAAGAAAACAAGGGCAGTCCCATTAAAAACGGGACGTCTGGTAACCCTATACTTTGAACATCAGTTATTTTGCTGCCCAGATAACCACTTTGAGTTTTATTTCCCAGTCCAGTCCATGCAGCTTCGACCGATTTCATTCGACTACGTTTCTTTTTGTTTCTCTTATGTGATAATTTACCGCCAGTACAGAATGCTCTGATTACATTCCATATTCTATGAAGCAGCTATATAGCCAACTGAAGATGAACTTCAACAAGAAATGGAAGAAGTTTGAAAGTAGGCTTTTAAACCTTTTGTATATAATGAACACATCAAAAAGAAAATTAGACAGATCAATGAAGAAGTTCTAGAAGCAGTGAATGAGTTTTTGTATCTATGTTATCTAATTAATCTTTCACCGTATGGACTGTATTGTTTAAAAGTATATTTCAACTGCGTTTTTAAACCAGTTCACTTTAGTAATTTCTTTAATCTCCTTGGACAATTTGTTGTACAATTTTATTCCATGGTGGAAAAATACTGTTTAGAGTTTACTCTTTCTTCTTAACTGAAAGTCAAGTGTAAATGTTGGTACATGGGCAGGGATAGAGGTGTATGTACAGTAATTACCAAAATTAATTTTGATGTGGATAACTGAGTAGTATAAAATAAAATCATTGTAATAATATACACTACTGGCCATTAAAATTGCTACACCACGAGGAGGATGTGCTACAGACGCGAAATTTAACCGATAGGAAGAAGATGCTGTGATATGCAAATGATTAGCTTTTCAGAGCATTCACACAAGGTTGCCGCCGGTGGCGACACCTACAACGTGCTGACATGAGGAAAGTTTCCAACCGATTTCTCATACACAAACAGCAGCTGACCGGCGTTGTCTGGTGAAACACTGTTGTGATGCCTCGTGTAAAGAGGAGAAATGCGTACCATCACGTTTCCGACTTTGATAAAGGTCGGATTATAGCCTATCGCGATTGCGGTTTCTCGTATCGCGACATTGCTGCTCGCGTTGGTCGAGATCCGATGACTGTTAGCAGAATATGGAATCAGTGGGTTCAGGAGGGTAATACGGAACGCCGTGCTGGATCCCAACGGCCTCGTATCACTAGCAGTCGAGATGACAGGCATCTTATCCGCATGGCTGTAAAGGATCGTGCAGCCACGTCTCGATCCCTGAGTCAACAGATGGGGACGTTTGCAAGACAACAACCATCTGCACGAACAGTTCGACGACGTTTGCAGCAGTATGGACTATCAGCTCGGAGAGCATGGCTGCGGTTACCCTTGATTCTGCATCACAGACAGGAGCGCCTGCGATGGTGTACTCAACGACGAACCTGGGTGCACAAATGGCAAAACGTCATTTTTTCGGATGAATGCAGGTTCTGTTTACAGCATCATGATGGTCGCATCCGTGTTTGGCGACATCGCGGTGAACGCACATTGGAAGCGTGTATTCGTCATCGCCATGCTGGCGTATCACCCGGCGTGATGGTATGGGGTGTCATTGGTTACACGTCTCGGTCACCTCTTGTTCGCATTGACGGCACTTTGAACAGTGTACGTTACATTTCAGATGTGTTACGTCCCGTGGCTCTACCCTTCATTCGATTCCTGCGAAACCCTACATTTCAGCAGGATAATGCACGACCGCATGTTGCAGGTCCTGTACGGGCTTTTCTGGATACTGAAAATGTTCGACTGCTGCCCTGGCCAGCACATTCTCCAGATCTCTCACCAATTGAAAACGTCTGGTCAATGGTGGCCGAGCAACTGGCTCGTCACAATACGCCAGTCACTACTCTTGATGAACTGTGGTAGCGTGTTGAAGCTGCATAGGCAGCTGTACATGTACAGGCCATCGAAGCTCTGTTTGACTCAATGCCCAGGCTTATCAAAGCCGTTATTACGGCCAGAGGTGGTTGTTCTGGGTGCTGATTTCTCAGGATCTATGCACCCAAATTGCGTGAAAATGTAATCACATGTCAATTCTAGTATAATACATTTGTCCAATGAATACCCGTTTATCATCTGCATTTCTTCTTGGTGTAGCAATTTTAATGGCAGTAGTGTAATTGTTGAAAAAGTTGTTCGCAGTTGAACACAGAATTCACAAATTTTCTTATTTGTTCACTAACTGAATTTCTGCTTCTTTATTTTCCAGTTTTTACCCAATTATAACAGACTGGTACACATGTGCGGATCTAGAAATTCTATTCTGGCTAGTGGAGTGCCGCAGTTTGTTTCTCTCTCTTTCTCTCCTCTCTCTCTCTCTCTCTCTCTCTCTCTCTCTCTCTCTCTCCTGGCAATAACAAATTATCTACATCAGCGCTTAGTACATTGCTGTAGCATAACTTCGAAGGTTGTGATTCAGATAGATAAAGCATCTGAAAAGCTTTCGACGGTAGTCAACAACTGCAACAGCAACAGCAACAAGTTCAGACAACTTAACAGTGTGTACTCATCGCCATTAGTATTTCACTTAGCACTACGACTGTGAACGCAAGTGTGTATTATAGCTATAGGACCATGTCAATGAAGGTATTGCTGTTTCTTTCAGTCGTTTCCGTGTACGTTTGGGACGTCAGCCTTTCTGTTAAATCTTATTTGTGGTTTCTTCAGTCACTTATTGGTAGAACGATTCCATATTTAAAGTTGAAAAACAAGCACTTTTTTGTTCTACTGTTTTTTGGTTATTTTGGTTATTTCTAACCAGAGTTCAGGCATTGGGCCAATTCGGGAAACAACTGACTAGCGTCTGCAAGGGACAGTGGTTCCTAGATAGACAAACATTACCACGAACGATACAATCCATTTGCACAGAATTCTGTGCACCAAACTTATTTTTTTAACGTTATAAATTACACTTTACGCAATGGACAATATTATACGGAACAAATAATTAAACTTCACAATATTGCAGTATTAACGGTTATACAGCGAGGTCCGGACATTGGTTGAGAAACTGTCAAACTGAGCACTCTTCGTTTATATTGTGCACTAAACATGTTTTTAAACATAGTAAATTACACTTTGCGCACTAGACAATAATAAACACAATAAATAATTAATATTTTCACTGCGTAAAGTGTAATCTACAATGTTAAAAAACATCTTTGGTTCAAGCTATAAGTGAAAAGCGCTCAATATGGCAGTTTCTTAACCAATGTCACGACCTCAAAATCTTTAGGATTATAGCAGTATAACCTGTAGTATCATAATATTGTGTACATTAATTATTTGATGCGTTTAATATTGTCCATTGTGTAAAGTGTAATTTACAACGTTAAAAAAGTCTGGTGCACAACTTTCTGTGTAAGTGGATTGTACCTTCGTTAATATTTTGTTACCTAAGGAATAGTGTCCATTGCAGACGCTAGTCAGTTATTTCCTAAAGTGGCCCAGTATGCCGAAAACTAGTTAAAAATAAACAAAAACAGTTTACTTTCTATTAAATTTTTCTTAGTGGACTGTCTTCCCCTTTCTGTCTTGCTTTAGTCAATTTCCTGTGGATTGTTGGGTCTACGAACCTTTTCGGATTTGTTGTTGACATCAGGAAAGCTGCGCCTTTGAACGCACGACTTTACCCAGCTGAAATGTTACGTGGCCTGACGAAGCCCCCGCCGACATGTGGCAACCCTAGTCACACCACAAGTCCACTCGTGAGGCCATACCTTGACACAAGCAGCTGAAAATTATCGTGTGTTAAACTTAACTTGTAATATCTAGAATTTATGGCCATTTTAGAGGCACTTAGTTTTCACAGCAACGCGTCTACGAAAGTTAGAAATGAAATATGATAACTACTATACGTAAACACAGAGACACTTGTACTAATGTGTCTTCTCCTTGTGGGCGAGGATGGAGTCAACAACCCCTGATGAATCCGCGCTTGTGTGGACAGATGTGTGACTGGCTCGATGAATTTTTGACATATACCAACAATACTATATACTGAACGTCGATTATACAAACAGAAACAAAAATAACAGCGGGCGGACAGGAAGGTAGGACCTTCAGTGTTCTCAGTATACATCAGCAGTATGTAAGATAGGCTCATGAGCACTATCACATTTCTTGATACCTATGCTGTTGTCTATAGGAAGTAACATCGTTGGATGACCATACGAAAATGCAGAAAGGCTTATACATAATTTACACTTGGTATAATGATTAGCAGCTTGCATTAACTGTCGATAAATGTAACAGTGTCATAACGAAGAGTAAGAACCCGACAGTGTCCGATTACAACATCTGGAGCAGGTGCAGTTGCTAAATAAACAGTAAGTAGCGATACTAACGTTAAAGTAAGGTAAGCGAATGGAACACTTAGATTTGTGGGAAGGAACTGGGGTAATGCAGCTTGTCTGTAAAGGAACTCACATTCAAGACACAAGGGTATTGCTCCAGAGTTTGGAGTTCTAATAAAGCAATCCTTATTCTTCGAAAATAAGCAGATGAATTAGGAAATTTAATTGTATAAAAATACAAATGCTTTTACTAAACTTTTTTTTTTTTGTTGAAAGGGCGGGGGGAGAAATGGATCGAGTCTAATGTTGCTCCCCCTGCCCCCACTCCTGGATCCGTACCTGTTGGGCCATGACATGAAAGAATACAGAAGTAATAAATTCGAACAGGACTGCTGGGTTAAAGTTGTGGCAGTAAGCTACTCTCAGCTGAAGAGTATTAAGTCTGCTTGACACACGCAACAAAAGTGTGAAGTTGCATGTGTGAACTCCCAGTTTTGAGTGGCGCAACGTAAGATAAGCAACTTTTGTCACGCCACAAAAGTTTATCTTGGTTTTACTTTGCTGCACCACTTTCCTTTTCTCACTGCCCTTAGTGGCTGTATTTTGAAACACGAGCATTCTGTCGCAGTTACTGTGGAGTAATTGCTGCAGTACTCTATTAGATTTCAGTGTGTATTGCATTTTATTACTGAAAAAAGTCAAAAGAGTGGTCAGTGGTCAGCAGGTACAGTTTCGCAGCTTCTGGAGCTACAAGAACAACAACAAATGTTTAAGTTTCTGTAGCATATATATATATATATATATATATATATATATATATATATATATATATATATATATATATACGTGTGTGTGTGTGTACAATATTTGCAAACCAATGATGTTTCCGACAGTCTTGAAAGATTTTTGGATGGATAAATAAATAATATGTAACCAAAAAAGCGATTCATTCGACCTTCGTGATTTATGAGACCAAGCACTGTATAAATTGTGGATTATATGAGGGAAATAGCCTCCGAGTGTGATGTGGCAGCTGTTAAACTAAAAATTATTTATTCGAAATAACTACATCAACGAATACGATAAGATTCTAAAATCTTGGATGACTGACGTATCTGCAAGATGATATTTACGTGCTAGCTGTTGGTTAGTTTGCATATTGCAGACAGGATTTTCGTCTTCGAGTGTTGTTTCTTTTGTAACTGTATATGAGGCTCCTGATTTACCCCTGAGCGAAATCTATTTTGGGATCCAACATTTGGGTTCGTCTTCCTTGTATATAACTCTTGTCAAGCTCTAATGCCATTAACATTGATATCAGCCAATATGATTTCAATTGACGCCATTCTGAAAGCTGTGCATTTGCGTAGAATTTGTGGCGTCCTTTGCCACAACTAAAAGCCACTAGTTGTGGTGTGGCGGTAGTTATGTGTGCAACCCGGCTTTAGTGGCGGAGAAATACGGAATATGCAGGCGAGGGGTGTTTTCTGGGCCCGTGGAAATATGCGCCGGGCGTTTCCCCGGCGCGGCGCCAGGTCGGGGGTGATGCGCGGGAGCTCCGATTACAGATGAAAGGGAGGGGGTGCGTGGATGGGAAACACCGGTTGGTAATTCGCAGCTGCGCGGCCCCGGACAGGTATTGATGAGTGGCCTGGTTGGCGCTGCGTTGCCGCTGCAGGTGTCTGGGCTGCCCGCACAGAGTTGCCAAGTCGCGCGCGTCTGCTCAGCCGCTGCCTCTGATCGATCGGCCACCCGACCACTTACTGCCTGCCGCCTGCTTCCGCATTTTTTGGTAATCCCCCGTCGCCGAAATTTATTTTTACGTCGAATATGGTTTTTTTTCCTCCTCGCAATTCTACACTGCGTCCCGCAACTCTTCATGACCCTAGGTCAAAAATAGTATGATGCTATTTGCCAAATAAAGACATTATTAGACAACCACGGCTGTATACAAGATCGAGCGATTGTCTATGGGTATTGCAGAGGGAGTGTCTGTAGACATGTAGTTAGATAATGTATATACACAGTCTAGATACTTTGTGTTGTGTACACACCTGAATGTCCTCGATATTTGCTGATTATGACTGACCTTGTTGATCACAGCTTGCACAATGATAATAATGGATACTGAAAGAAATCGAAAGAGAAGGCATCGATGGAAATGTGAACTATTAGTGGAAGGGCCTCGTTTTAGGCTGTAATTTACTTTCAACCTTGAAAGAAGAAGACAGCATGTATTTTTTCTGCATAGGTCAGAGACAATATATAGTTGTTGCTAGCTCTTCGATGACCAGTTTCTTGTTGTTGCGGTTTTATATTCGGAGTTACTAACTTCCCACGAACATGAAGCTACATGTAAACCTTCAGTCAGATGCAACACTTTGAGAAGTTAGCCACATCTTGATAAGTGGTGTTCAACAATAAGAGAAACGTCGCAAAGAGAGTAACTAGAGGCCATCTCTACCAATACGTCCACACCAAGAAATGTTACGCAATATTGTCTAAGAATTGTCTCATGTCTCCCATTTCAAACTGTAGTCAAAAGTTCTGCAGTTTTGTTGCACAAGTGTGTCTGTCAGCAAAAAATGTCTCTCAGTTGTCTCTATACTAAATTGCTCGGTTGTCTATAGACACTGCCTACATACAAAAATCGCTCGTCATTTTATAGCGCGTTTCAGCATGAGAAACAATGGAGCCATGCACACTATGGCAGTGAGGCTGTGGGGAAACAGCAGCCGTTGTAGGTGAATGGTGCAGGACACAAGCGTTAGCAACCCCACCAACAGCTGCTGTCAGCCTGCCATAGATGCACATGATATGAACATGGAATCGTTCATTGAAAGAGTGAAAAAATACCATGAAACATTAGGATATTTCTTGCAAGGAATGTCATGATAAGACTGAGAACCGTTTGGTTTGAAATGTGTGTAAAGTATTGAGAGGGTTTTGCTGAGAAACCAAATGAGGAGGAAAATTATATTTGTGACATCACAGACACTATTTTCTGTTTGTGTTCTAAAGGTATCATTTTTGCTCGAATGTAGCCACTGAAAACTTGGAACACCACTAAGCACCAAATGCTTTGCTCCCTGGCTCTGATGAACAAACTTCTATTTACATAACAGTTTAAAATAAATTGTTACCTCATCCACTTCAGTGTAACCAATGTTTTATTGTATTGTTTTTTCTTTATTGTATTTCGATTCCGCCCCCCCTCCCAGCAGCAGCGTAATACGCAGTTCTGCAGTCTACAGATAAAATTAAAAACATAATGAGGATACATAACATAAAAAGAGGCGATAAAACGGTGACTGTTTAAAACTGGTACATGGCGAAAAAGTTGTGAACAAAACATAAATAACAAAGAGGTCAGTCATGCTGATTAAAAACACTTAGGCCATGTCCTATGTGAGCGACAGAAGCGAGCGACAGTGCGCGACACCTTCAGGCGACAAAACACAACCGCAGGTGTAGTTATGGAAGTGTTGTAAGTGGGCGACATCTGTGTCGCTGCCCATCTCCCGATGCAACTGGCGACGTGTGAATTCAAACTGTGAATTCAAACGTGTTTGAATCTTGTCGCTGCAGCACGCACGACACAGAGCGACAGCCACGTCTCTTCTTGGCAAAGCAGTGGATCGGACGCGACGGCAGCTATAAATTACTTAACATCCGATTTTAAGAAAACTATTCAATGAAAAAAATTGATTCTCCCGCAACATATAGCTTGATATCCTTAAATGATAAAGGTCAAAATTTATTTTCGTTATTCCTCATAGTTCCTGTGCTGCACGAAATTGAGTACATGGCTGCACGAAATTTTTAAGAATTTGCAGAGGTAAAATAACATTGTGTAGACTTTCCGTATAGTTCATTTAAGGTCATACATTATTGCGTATGAAATGTAACCGATATAGCTAAATTGTATTTAAAGTTGAGGCCGGAATGATATCTCTTTTCATTCTTCCGAGATATTGGTTGTTACATCTGCGGACAGGTCGCTCGTCGCGTCCGAACCTTTCCTGTGCTTTGGGAATCAAGCGGTCGTCAGAATCGTCGTATCTCATAAAAGGTTCAAGATATCGAAATGACGATTTCTGGAAATGACAGCACGCAGAAAGGACTATTTTATCATTTGATTAACACTCGATACGTTTTTGTAAACGCGTGAGCAGAGCGAAAACATGACTCCCTATAGCTTACACCATGAGGTTTTGTCCAAATTTTCATAGGCAAACAAAGGGAGAGAAACAGGTAAACGGGGTATCAAAGTGACCAGCATGAGGTCTAGTTTGGCATGAAAATATTTAGCTGCTTGAAAGTAATCAGGGTAATGGACGAAAACTTAATTAATAAGCGGAGGAAAAATTGAAATATTTCACAAAAAGCTGCTTTAAATGAAGTGTCAAAAATGTCATCTGTTCAAGACCTAGCTATTTTGCACATAAAAAGATACATTGGTGCGGTATTTAAATGTCAAAAAGACTTCCTTTGAATCAAATACGTTAGGAAGGCAAACGTGGAGTCAGTAAGATCATGCTTTCTGAATGAAACTTGAAATTAAAAAATGGAAGAAATCACAAATATTTTATGAAATTATTTGTATAAAAGAAATAAGTAGATCAGAGAAACGTTCTACGTGCCTTTGAATGAGGCACGAAATCATGAAATGAGGTGCACCAAATGAAAATGAGGTGAAAATGAGGTGCACCAAACGTTTCCCTAACATTTTTTATTTCATAATTTTAGACAAATCATTACACTAAACTTTTGACTTTCTTTTCAAAAATTTTGTAAGCTTTACTTTTACAGACTATTTATAGTAATTGAAATGCTTGGCCTTAACAGTGATTGGTGATGAATTACATTCGCAATATCTGTAAAATTTTATGGTTAATTGTAACTTATTAGGAATTAAATGTGTGTGATATACTGGAATAGTTGTGAAGATCAAGTTCTTTGGCAAGACCTTAAAAAATACTTAGCGATGTAGTGTAAATAGTATACATAAAACTTAGTATACAGAATCGTAATTGAGTCAGTAAAAATATAGGAATTGCCGGGACTTGAAGTAAGGACCTTCTCTTTTCTTTTTTTTTTGACGTCCGTTCAAGTTGATCGTTGTTTCTTTGAATCAGTTATTTTTATTACAGAGAGCACGCAGCCCTCTGACCGAACACGCTGAGCTACCATGCCGGCTCCGAAGTAATGACGAACTGTATACCCTACCCCTACAGCACAGCTACCTGTTGTCCATGGATATCATTCTTTGTGCTTATGATTGTATGTAGCGTAGTTAGTCATGTAATAGTTATTCCTCCACATTTATTGGCTGCTAAAAGTTCTTGATCATGTGAAAAAATATTCGTATTTAATTTATTCATGAGATAGTTGAATGCTCCTCTGCTCATTCAGGTGTATTTGAAGAACTTGTCTGGTGATCTTCGTAGCTGACGATACTTACGTAATTCTTTATGGAGATTCCTCCCTTGGTAAATTTCATGCACAGCATTCCTTTTCGCTTTATTTTCTTAAGTAAACCTAATTCTGTAGCCTTACTCTCCAGCTACAGAATTCTACAATTTAAGGACGCCGATTTATAGAAACAGCTGGTTGGCTCTAAGCAGCCATCTTGTAGCGTGACATGGTCGCTCGCACGCAGGACACCCAAGGTTTTCGCTCGATGTTGCTGCTTGTCACTGGACTGTCGCGTATCCAGAAGTCGCTCGCTGTCGCTCGCTTCTGTCGCTCACGTAGGAAATGGCCTTAGGAAATAGACAGGCTCAAATAAAAAACACAGCGACAGTCTGGTTTCTGTTCGCAGCATTTTAAAAAGGGGATGCACAGCACTGAACACTCATGGAAAACACTGCACTATAGAGTACGAAGGCATATGGGTATGGGGGGTTGGGGTGGAGACAGATGAGGGGGGGACAGATGAGGGAGGGGGAAGGGGTGGAAGCCAATGGAGGGAGAGGGCACAGAAAAAGGGGGGGATTTATTGTACAGCAGCCACAAAATACATATTTGTACACATTGGAATAGTGATATAAATTGAATATTGTTTCAGTGTTCTCTACAACTGAATACATGCGCGGGAAAAACGTACTAACCCTCAAATTTAAAAGCTTACAGATAAGTGTTGCCATTTGTTGCTCAGTTCAGGAACTATCAAAAGTGACATACGTCTCCCACCTAAATATCCTGATGTGATATTTAGGGGTGAGACCAATGTCAATTTTGATAGTTCCAATACCCAGCAACAGATGGTAACACTTATCTCTAAGTTTTTAGATTTGAGGGTTAGACAGTTTTTCCGCACATGTCTTCAATTGTTAGCGACCACATTTATATGCATTTGTCTTGCCACGGTGCTTTGCCAACATTATCTATAAAGTAATAAGCAAAAAAATTTCTACTGTTAAGTGACCTTTCTCCATATGTTGAGGGAATTTCATTGTCCAGATCACATAGCTTGATTTTCAGATCTGTGGCATTTCTCAGCCACCTTTCTTCTGTGCATTATGGTATGCTCTCTTTGTGCAAGTCTTCCCGCACAGCTTTACAAACTATTTTACACAGTTCTGTGTGGCAAATTCTGTACTTATAATGCATACCAATTAGAGTGCAACCAATATCCAGAATTCTGCAAAATAGTATTACTTGACATTATACCTGTTGTTTTACAGTTAATTCATCAAACGACTGTATCTTCATTCGAAAATAAAGAATTAGCTTCCATCTTCTCTTAAATCTATAAACAGTGTCACGAACTGTCCTTTCAGCAACCATGAACTAACCACTGGATGAGTCCAAAATCTCCTGTTGCGTTTCTTAATGCATTCATGAACGAAATAAGCCAACACTGCTTTGTTCTGCCTACTTGCGTACTGGCTGGCTTCCAGTCAAGTAGTGATGCGGCGACTGCGATGCCGTGCTCTTGCTGGGAGAACGCACGGATGTTACTCGCTCTTGTGGGTCGAGTCTTATGAGACACACAGCAGTAACTAGCCACAATTTCGTTTGGATTTATTTTATTAAAATAAAATCACCGTTTAATTTGTAAGGAACAAATAATACATCCAAGTACGTAGTTAGCCTAGCTTTAGTAAACGTTTTCAAAAATATAGCAAACCTACTTAAGTCACATAAAATGAAAGTAGTTTTCTCCAAAAAATAACAAACATCAACGGAGCGCTCGCGGTGAAATTGGATGGTCAGACGTCATTACGTTACGTAAGGAAGTGCAAATATGCGCTCTCTTCAAACCAATGGCCGTGTGTTAGGTTCGCCGTACCCCTGGACGTGAGGGCATATAGTTCATGGTGCAGTGCTTAGAGTGGATAGTAGCTCTTTATAAATCGATGAGAAGCAGCATTATCACTGAATTATGAGCTTCAAAGAGGAGGTCAGACACACCAACATCAATTTAAAAGACGTCAGTGTAGGATGACTAGTTAGAGCTTCTAGACCTACAGTGTCACCAGCAGTTGCGTGATAAGTTTCGCAATAAAATAAGTCTTGTAGAGTCGCATAAAAGCTTTCCTCGCCATAAATTTTCACGACTTTACAAATTTACATCTACGGTTATGTCTATGTTAGGAACTATATACTTGTGCGAGCAAGTCTTTCCCACAATGAAGAGAACATAAACTCCCAAACAGGGTCATTCACATAGTGCAACTTTCAAGCTTACCATCGAATTGAAAGTAGTATCAGACATTGAGCTTTAGTGAAATGCGATAGTAATACAATTTATTGAAATTCAGTGTATTATTTTTAACGTGTAAATAAAGTAGTCAAGAAAAACAAGTTCATGTAAGTTTAAAAATCTTCGACCGAAAACGACATTCTTAAGGCTGCACCATTCTTAAGGATTATCAGGTTTCGTACTTAGTTGTCCAGTGTTCTTCACCTCAGCAATTAAAGGAAATGTAATTTTCTTTTCATTCACATACCTTATCAATGTAACAACCTTAGGAAATAAATTTGCCACGAAAGGCTGTATTAGCCACCGCGAAGCGATACATCTCTGAAAAACTATCATTAGTGGCCTTGGAATAGATTCGTTGACGGTAGTTTCTTCTCCCTTCCCATCCCACCCCATCTCACAGTGTTACTCGCCGTAGCTGGCAGTTGTCCACTGCTGAGGCATGAGTGTGAGTCATCTTGCACTAGCAGATCGGTGAACGGGACTGATCTAGGTTGCTTACCTGCGTCCATTGCACCACACAAAACTTTGAATATGGTCCAAAGATGCATCATCCACAGAATTCTTATGCTCCTCACAGAGGAGGAGCTTTGAAGGGAATGTCCTCCTGGAGAAGATTAAGATCATGGTGTACAGGTGTAATGTGAAACCGTATGTCCCACCGCCTACAAGGTGCTTCGTATGTTTGCGCTTGGGGCATATTTCATCCCACTGCATACAGTGGGGCATACATTTGCCGTATTGCCACCCGCGCCGCCGCAGCCAGTCAGCCTGCACGCTATTCGTTCGTTTCTTTCGTTAGTGGACTCGACTGACTCGAGTTACCGAGTAGTTGTACTTTCCTATAAAGAACGCGCGTCCGCGTCATCGTATTTTATGCGTTTGTGTCAGGCACATAGATAGCTAACACATACCTATAAGAAAAGTCGCGGCCATTCTAGTGATCTCGTTACGTTATTCTGTTATATCTTTAGCGCCCCCTCCTTGAGGTTTTTCTGAATCCGCCATTGACTACATAGCGAACCCAAAATGCGCCAACTGTGGGCAATCACTTCACTAAGGCAGTCCTTGTGAACATCCATCTTTGTGTGTCAAGTATATGAAAGAACAGACACCATGTATTCATATAATACACGCAATATCATTCTCCACGTTCGGCGGTATGCTCAATTTTCAAGAAAGAAGATCCAGGAATACAAATTATTGACCACATTCTGTATACTGAGGCACAGAAGAAATATGAATGCCTACATCTTGTGCATATGACGAACAACTACGCTAACATCATTAACATCGCCTTCCCCCTACCTCAATCTTCCCCAAACCAGATCTCCCACCACCCTACCCTCCTATGCTTCCCACAATTCCTTCTTCAGGAAGCACTTCCCACACCAACCTGGACAGGCATTCTCCTTCTTCAGGTCTACTGGTAACAGGGCACTCTCTTAGGATCCTTTTGCCTGGAAACTCCTGAACCGGAGGCCTCACGTCAAACAATGGCTGAAGGAGACATGGTCTGTCCCCAAACTTAATGCAGATAGTCCCTTGACTGAACCTTGCCCACCAAAGGATATGATGGATAAAGAGAGGAATAAGAATCGGAGCATGGCTCCTCCAATGCCCCCAGAGGAGGCAGACCCCCCATGCAGTCAGATTCCGAGTCAATATTTGTGGATGTGGTTCCATCACTACAGGTCACAGGCAGTAATCCTGCTTCACGACCAGTCCTCATGGCCCCTTCTCGCCCAACCTGGCGATGATCATTCAGTGGAATTTGAAGACAATTGTCACCTCCTGAAATTACACCTTATACCCTCTCCTTCTGTGGTTTGCATTGCTCTCCAAGAAACACACTTCATTGGTTCAAATGGTTCAAATGGCTCTGAGCACTATGAGGCTTAACATCTGAGGTCATCAATCCCATAGAACTTAGAACTACTTAAACCTAACTAACCTAAGGACATCGCACACATCCATGCCCGAGGCAGGATTCGAACCCGCGACCGTAGCAGCAGCATGGTTCTGGACTGAAGCGCTTAGAATTGCTCGGTCACAACGGCCGGCCACTTCATTGGTGACCATTCTCCAGTGTTCCGTGGTTATCATGCAATCTGCCAGAATCATGCTGGTCCTGAGAGGCCATCTGGTGGGAGGGGAGAAATTGTGCTTTGGCGCATACAGATGCTGTCAGTGAATGGATTCCACTTTGTACCTCGTTGGAAGCAACAGTGATGCAGGTGCAAACGACCTCAGCAATTACCATTTGCAACATTTACCTACCTCCAGGCAGGCCTGTGACTTATGTTGAACTGACCATATTAATCCACAAACTTTGCCCCCTTTTTCTGCGTGCACACCACGCCCTGTGGGGTAGTACGACTTTGTCCGGTAGGGACCTTCTAATTGACCAGCTTCTCACAGACCATCACCTGTGCCATCTTCATGGCGGTTCTCCTACCCACTTCAGTGCCATCCATGGCATCTTTTCAGCTATTGAACGATCTCTTCCACTTGTATGCCTCTGCTGTTACATTTGCTGCTTCTCTCTCAGATTGTCTTGATGAAGTTGTGCAAGGCATCTTAGACGTGATCATCCATGCCAATGGAGCTGCTGTTCCCCTTTCTACAGGTCTCCCGCCCCCACTGTCAGCCATTGCCATGGCACCAAGTGAGGTGGCACAGTGGTTAGTACACTGGATTCGCATTTGGGAGGACTTTGGTTCAAACTCGTCTCCGGCCATCCTGATTTAGATTTTCAACGATTTCCCCAATTCGCTTCAGGCAAATGCTGGGATGGTTTCTTTGAAAAGGCACGGCCGATTTCCTTCCCCATCCTTCCCTAATCCGAGCTTGTGCTCTGTCTCTAATGACCTCGTTGTCGACGGGACGTTTAACACTAATCTCCTCCTCCTCCCAATGCCATGGTACACCAAAGGCGCTAAAATAGCTATTCAGGATCGCCGACGAGCCCTACAATGATTCAAACGACTTCCTATGCAGACCAACCTCATCACTTTTAAGCCAATTTGTGCTTGAGCTCACTATCTAATCAAACAAACTAAAAATGAATACTGGGAGCACTATGTTTCCTCCCTGGGAACGTATGTCTCTTCATTGTAAATGTACATCAAGCTCCATGGTCTTATGGACTGCCAACAGCCAACAGCTGTTATGGGTCTAGTCATACACAGTGGTCTTTGTACCAATTCATTGCTTCTTGCAGAACATCTTACAACCCACTTTGCAACTGCATCAGCGAAACCTTACCTGGCTACCTTTCTACTGCAGAAGCGACAAGGTGAAGACATCCCTTTATGTTCACTCTCCAGCAAACTGAATCCTATCATGACTCTTCACTGACTGGGACCTTCTTCACACTCTAACCTCATCCCATAAGACAGCCCTGGACCTGATTCAGGTCACAGCCAGATGATGCAACACCTGAATGTTCCTCAAAGGGAAATCTCCTCAGGGGCTTCAAGCATATTTGAATACAATGTGCCTCCCCCTTACACCGTCAGTAGTGGGGCAGAGCTGAATCTGGTGCAGACTCCATTATTGCCAAATTTATTCAAGATGATGTCAGTAGATGTGGGAACATAGCAAAGATTACATCACCAGATGGCATCATGTGTTTTCCCCATCAGCTCCTCTCCACACCCATCTCTCCCACCACTTCGCTCCCCTACCACTCCCCTCCTCCTCCCATCTCCCACTAGGGAATTGGTGGGCAAAGCTCAGTCTTTGCTGAGTTGTTGGTGTGGAAGGATACCTTTAGTTCATCATCTGTTTGGAACGTATGGGTGTTATCCTCTTGTATGAATTTTGCAGTAGCGCCACAAATTGGTGGGAAAAGCTTAGGAAAGTGCAAGTATTCACTGTTGGGTCAAACAACAACAACAACATGCCTTAATTACACTGCTACAGATCATCAATCTAGATCAGTCAAAAATGATAAACATCTATATGCATAGCTATGGAGATCCAATACATATTTCAAAACAGTACAACGAAAAACCTTACCTACAGATCATATAATGATATGTGAAATACTGCAGAAAATGATACCAAAACATAGCTAAAAGCTTGGCCTAAACTATACCTAGAAGTCATATAAAGATCTAAACATATTGCAAATATCGAAAAATATATTATGCCAACACTTCTAAACTTCACCTACAGATCGTAAACACACACCCTGCATACCAAAAATGGAGTCTAAAGATTGCACATAATATATGCACCTTCTGTGAACTGTCAGCGTCCTTGCTACATCAGCGCTTCCTGTCTTTGCATGAGCAGGTTCTTTGAGGGTGGTTCAGAGACATTCCCCAGCTTATCCAGCCTCCTATTCTTGTCAGAAAGACAGAGAACTTAAATGTCCCTGGGATAAATACCAGTATGTTGAACAATACACTTCCTGCAAGGGTGCGTGCACATTTGAGTGCTGCCCACCACCTATACATTGACAAAGAATGAAGTGCTTCCTTTCATCCCACCTGAAAACTGAAATGTTATGAGATGTGATTCCGAGATATGCAAGAAATGCTGAGTCTGCGAACAATAGTAAAATACCCGTCTGCTGAACATCTCATCCCAAATGTTTACAAGCCTGCCGACCTAGCTTTCCCTCAGGATACCCTCCTGTAGAATGAGGATGGTTCAAATACATTCATCCACAGCTCATGATCTCACAGTCGCATTCTCGCTTCCTGAGCGTGGGGTCCAGGGGTTCGATTCGTGGCGGGGTCAGAGATTTTCACCTGCCTCGAGATGACTGGGTGTTTGTGTTGTCCTCATCATTTCATCATCATTCATGAAAGTGGCGAGTTTGGACTGTGCAAAGGTTGTGAATTTGTACGGGTGCTGATAACTGCACAGTTGAGCATCCCACAAACCACATTGTCATCATCATCAAATACATTCCTCAGTTTGTTCAGCAACCTATTCTTCTGAGAACACCTGGGTGCTTAAATATCACCAGCGGAATACCAGGACATTCAACAATATGCTAGTAGTGGGACAAAGAGAGCACCACCCCATATTGCATTGTTTCCAAATTTATTGAAGATGGTGGATCCAAGATGGCGACGATAGATATGGCAATGTTGCAATGATGTCATGGTGGGAAGTTCAAATTTTGTCGGGAAGGTAGGTCAATTGGGAGGTTCAAATCCCAGCAGGACAATGCAACACACCATTGCTACCTCCACTAACCTAAGAAAATTGCGGGAAAATAGGTCTCTTGGGCTACCTCCACTAACCTAAGTCATCTGACCGCCACCTCTTCCTAGGAATTGGTGGGAAAAGGACTCAGCCTGTGCTAGGCTGCTGGATATGATGGATGTAAGTATTTATTTTGCATGCAGTGTTTATTTAAACAATTTGAGCCAGTTGCTCCGTCCAATGTGTTCACCATGAGGTCTGGAGTCCAACTGACCTGGTATACACTACTGCCAACAGAGGGTGCTGCGTCCCTCCCATGATATAATCCAAGATGGCGGTATGCAGGGGAAAATGGTGAGAAAAGGACTCCGTCTGTGTTGGGCAGCTGGATAGGATGGAAATAAGTCTCTATTTTGCAGGCAGTCTTTATTTAAACAATTTTAGGCAATACAATAGTTTGTGGAGTATGTATGTAGAAGTGGATGTAGACGTAGATACAATATTGTGTAAATATCAAATAACATGGTACACCTTGTAAAATTTCTGGTTCTTGAAGCCATAGTTTTATTCACACATATTACATCTCAGTTGTGCAAAGATGCAGTAGCTGATGCATGGCATCATAAGGTGGAGTCAGGCAAGAATGACAGATGCTGCTACCCAGTTACAGCATTTGTGGAAAATTATGCCAAATGACTCAACTTGTGTTCCGAATGACTGCTGTAATAAAAGATGGAGGGATTATTCTCTGGCATGTGACTATAGTTCAATTCTTTTATCTTGGCGGCTCGCGCATGCCCGCCCAGACGTGGGAGATTGCTGCGTTGCCAGTTGCACACGACGCATGCGCCAATACAAGCAGCGCCATAGTATAGCATTATTTAGCATAGTTCTCAAGCTTACATGTAGGGGGGAGCGCGCAGTTCATGAAGTAAAGCCACCACGGCCGCATTAACCCTTTCGCTGCTACAAAGACGTGCTCCCTGCATTCCGCACTGTGCGCGATTTTGACACTGCACTGGTCGCCTGTGCAGACACATCGTGTTCCGACTGCTTTGACACACTTATCAATCGATTCCACAAAAACTATTTGGCCCAAAAATTAGATTTCTACACATCGTCTTGACTGATACCTTCCCCCCATAAATGACTTAATTTTGTTTCGATGTTCAATGCAGTTATTATGCAGCATTAAATATAGTAAACCATTGCACGAAATTTTGAAGAGTTTGCAGAGGTAAAAGTCCATGGAGTATACTTTCTGTATGGTCGATTTTAGTTGCCACAATGTTGAGAATGAAATGTGGACAAGATACCTAAATTTCATATAAAATTTACTGTATAACAATAGCTCATTTAAGTACCACATAGGTGTCGTATATAATATTGAGAAATATTCCGTCTTTCGCGACTGTAACAAAAGTTGCATTTACACTGAGCACGTTTGGCTTTATTTTAAAGCACTTCAATCAATCAAAAGGAAGTAAACAAAATACATTAAACAAAACTGTGGACTTACAAAAACATTAGGACTTAAATATACCGTCTATCAGTGAAGTGCTCTGAGATATGTCAAATATAATTTTTGTATGTGGCACACACAAACATCATTTATTTGCTAAAACACTGATCTGCCAACACAAACGTTGAATATTGTGTTACCGCAGCACAAAACTACGAAAGGTGACTTGGCAATGGAGGAGACAAAATACTGTGCACTGAAGATGCTTCAAAAGAGAGAAACGCGTCTGGTCTAAATAAGCCCCTTATTACAGTTGCAGAAGAGGAATATATTTCAGTACCATTGGTAAAACTGCGACTGTGGAACAAAAACGAGAAAGAGAACATGAGTACCATTGTGTATGTGCCATACCTTTCCTTGATTGAAGTGCTTTAAAATAAAGCCAAACGCGCCCGGTGTAAATAATACTTTTATTACAGTCGCGAAAGACGGAATATTTCTCAATATTACATACGACACCTATGTCGTACTTAAATTAAATGAGATATTGTTATACAGTAAATTTTATATGAAATTTAGGTATCTTGTCTACATTTCATTCTCAACATTTGTGGCAACTAAAATCGACCATACGGAAAGTATGCGCTATGGACTTCTACCCCTGCAAACTCTTCAAAATTTCGTGCAATGGTTTACTACATTTGATGCTGCATAATAACTGCGTTGAACATCGAAACAAAATTAAGTCATTTATGGGGGCAAGGTATCAGTCAAGAAGACGTGTAAAAATCTAATTTTTGGGCCAAATAGTTTTTGTGAAACTGAATGATAAGTGTGTCAAAGCAGTGGGAACACCATGTCTCTGCACAGGCGAGCAGTGCAGTGATGACAAAATCGCGCACATTGCGGAATGTGGCGAGCACGTGTCTGCAGCAGCGAAAGGGTTAATGAAGAGACAAAGCACTAGAAATTTCAAAAAATTGCATTAAAACGAATATAATTCGTGAAATAAGACACTTCGATATTGTTTCTAAATAATGAAAATATTAAGCACCGCACAAGGTTTGAACTCATAACCTTTCGCGTAGCAGCCCAACACCTTAACCGTTCCGCTAACGCACCTCGTCAGACTACATAACGCTATGAGGAGTATAACATATCACGCAAAATACTGATAAACACTGTTGGTATGACTATGAATTACTCACGCTTCGTCGAAGTACAATAGGAAATAAACAATTACCGCTGTTCTTTATTGCGAAAAAGCGGTTCGTGAGAGTGATACAAACACCTTTCCTTGCTATCGCCTGTATTAGGAGTCTTATTGCTTGTTTGGTTTAATTAATTAATAGAATATGAAGCAACTGGTATAAAGAATGCTTTTTCCAAACTTTCTATAAGAGAATGTCTGCTGTCAAGACATTGCTTTTGTTCTATTACTTTATTTATGACTGAACGTTTCTAAACTGCTCTGCAGTCGAGATCTGGCAACGTCGTTCTCTGTTCATTGGCTGACTGTGTTTTGTGACGTCAGATGCGCAGAACGAACCTAAACTCGGCCGCCAACATAAATGACACGCACTTTAGTAGGGTAAAGGAGATACAAGTGCATTTTGTGAGTGTGACGTGCATAGATCAGTGACAAGTATGCATTCAGCAGCTAACCTGTCATTCTGTTAATTGATTTATGATCCCCTGGGGACTGATTTATCACCCCCTGGGGATAATCCATCCTTCTGGGGAAAACCTCATCTGTCCCTATCCCCCTCATCCCCCACCACTCTGATACCAAATTAATTGACTAATTAGTTAAACTGCTCAATTAATTAACCCTTTCCCCTGTGAGAAATCAATCCAGCCCTCCCCTCTCCTTCCCCATTCCCCTACCCCCTCCCCATCTGGGGATTGGTGGGAAAAAGACTTATTTGTCCTGGAGTGGATGGATCTCAGGATAGCAGAAGATGTACTGTTTGTTTATAAAATTCAATTTCAAAGAGTTGGAGCTCTTTATTCTGAGGGAAAAACTCATGTCCAGCAACTACATGTCCAAATTATGTAATTACACTGCTGCAGATTAGAGGTGTTGTCTTGCTGGAAAATTTCTGACTTGCAGAGTGTGACTGAGCTTGTGCACCTTGCCACCACCACAGGACATCCGACCCCCACCTCTCACCCTCTCTCTCCCTACGCCTCTCAGGAAGTACTGGTGGGGAAAATCGTTCAGTCTGTACTGGCTGGTGGACTGTAAGGACGCCATTCAGGAAATTCAGCTACACTGCAGAGGGTATAATAACGTATTGTTTATTTATAAACTTATGTGTGCATACCAATTCACAGGGTTGGAACTCTTTATTTTGCAGGAAAATCTTATCATTCTATGCTGTTTTTTTTTTTTTTTTTAATTTGGTTTTCAACTGTCCGCATTGATATTTATCAACGCCTGTAAGCGGCTAATGATTTGGATTTCATTGTAATTTCATTCTTCGAGAGCTGAAAGATCGCAGACGGTATCTGTTATTCCAGACATGTCCGAAAGAACAGATGTTATCTTCATATAGAAATCCATTATGTTGGAGGTTAATGAAAATGGTAGTGAGAATTTGAAATTTCAGCTCAGTTGCGCTACATCCTTAAACAATTTGCGGAAGATAAGGCAGGAATTTGACAGGAGTGTGCTCGCAGTACCTCTATAGGAAACAATAAACTGTTCAATTGGGAATTTGATGTCGCGATTGTAAGTCGTGCTGTATAAAAAGATAGTTTTCATCTCAAGTTTCGATAGGAATTTATATTGTCACAGTTGTGTAAACCTGACCACCTACAGGTCTACTAAGTGTATTTTTTAAAGCACAATAGATTTCCCAAGTTAGTTCTCTCTGCTGCACCAGGAAGAATGAGGGAGAAGGGTCTACTGTGTGATAGGATAGTAACAACAACAAATTCACCATTATTTAAAGAAATACTACTTCACGATTCCTCTGTAAGACAGAGTCCACTGCGAAGAACTGACAAGCACTCAGCGCCACACATAGCAGCCGTCACCACGTATGCAGGGCACCTAGTAAACACATGCACTTGAACCACAATCCATTCCGTAGTAGCTGTCATGGCTAGATGTCGGAGATAGTGGTGTGACCTCCCAGCCGCCAACCGATCAATTTATATGCAGGGAGAGGGGGGAGGGGGCAAGGAATAATTGTCCAGCACAAACACTCGCCATATTGAGCCCAATGGCGGCCAGTGAGCTTTAGATTAACAGGGGTGACATATCGGGCCAAATAATCACATGAAACATTTTGTCTCTTCAGAACATTTCTTGAACAGTGAAAATATAGCATTTAGTGTATTAACAAGTGACGTGATTTAAACCTTTACCTAACACAACTTACTCTGATACCAAAATATAAAAATGTATGCACAAATATTTAGTTTTTAATATTTTCTGCAGGCAAGGCACCATTCTCCTCTCCTTCCCTTCAGCAAGGTAGTAAATTAAAAGGTCATGAAAATTATGCAAATTTAAAAGTGTTTTTTTTTTCTATAGAGGACATAGGTTTCGCACTTTGTCTCTCTTCTTTGATTGTATTTTAGTGAAGGTCTTTATTCTCTTCAGTGTGGAGAAACATCTCCCGCCCTCCACTGTTGCCTATGATATTGTACAAATTATTCGTAATAGTTTTATTGATTCCAGTAAAACAGCTTCTAAATTATTCTCAAAGATACAATGCAAAAGTGTTAAAAGCCCGTTTGGAATTTGGAAATCACTTCTACTGTTTATGACCGTCAATTTCTGTCTCTGTTCATTTTCATACATGCCAAATAATTTACCTGTTGTCTAAAATTCTTTGACAGCTTGTGTTTTGGAAATAAACATGGCTCGAATAATATAGCTGCCAACGAGTGCTTGCTAAATGAGAAACGATCATCAGTGTTAGCCGTAACAAGGTCACAGACTTCCTTCACAACCGTTCTACATGAACCTACAAAACGGAAACGTTTTTGGCTGACGATCTCTTCATTTCCATTCTCGTTACCCCATTGATGATCGAGATCGAGAGAATTTCTCATCACTTATATCGATGACATGAAATCAGAGACGTTCTTAAGAGCTTTCACACTATCGACATCTCTACTTTGCAGCTGATTAAACAAAATGTCGGAATGAGGCAGGACCGTATGGAAAAACTCAAGCCGAAAGAGAAATTCTTGGTCGTTTCTGAGAAGTTTCTGAAGTCCAGCTGTTTTTCTCGTTGTTGAGTAAACATTGCTATCATCACCCTGAATGACCCCAAAGCACTCACAAAACAAGTAACTCAGCTGTTTCTTTCTTATACTTGAGTACGGCGTTCACACACCGCATTTCTTGAAATATATGTCTTCACAACATTTTCCAATATGATAGTTTTTTTTTCACTGATTTTGAGTAGAAAGTAGTGTGTCCATGAAAATTACTAAAAATATTCGAAGTTCGTTGTGTTGCACAGTGCTCTACAGTGAGGTTGAGTTGGTGGGCATAACGGTGTACAAAATTTTCTCTTTCATACACTGCTTTTACTCTTGCCTGCACCCCATTGTGCCTGCCACTCATAACTGAAGCTCCGTCATAGCTCTGAACTATCAGTTTTTCTGGTGAGATGTCAATCTTTAATCTGTTAAGTTTGTTGAACCCTTCACTACTTCTCACACAGCGGTATGACGTTTGGGTGTTATGAAATTTATAAATATTTCATATACTTCCCCTTTTAATTCATATTGAATAATAAATAAACCATGTGAGCTAAGTGTTTAATTTCTGTTACCCCATCTGTGGTCCAAGCACGTTCTGCAATATTTATTACCAGTCACACGTAACAGAAGAAAGCATTTCTTATTTCACATCCACACACATAGTCCACATGTTTATATAAAGAAGGAGTAAATTCTCTGGTAAAACGACGTTTGCTTTTGGACGTATTTTGAGATTGTAGAATGTTTAAATCAGGTCTTGGTGGTCCTAATCTTTCAGATCCAACTTTCTGTCAAAAGTAAGTTTTGACTACCAATGAATAAAATACTGTTTACGCTATTTACACCATTCACTTTAAACAGTGTAATAAACATCGCAGATCGCAGTCGATAGTGCGAAAAGAACATGCGAGGAACTGGTAAGGAGAGCGGATGAGAGGACGTTCTGTGTACACATTATGTTACAACCGTATTGCCTGCCCCTTACGGTCGGATGTACCCGGCAATGCGTTGAAATCACAATTCCTCACGTCAAATCTACCCTCACGGCTACACATACGTAATATTTTACAGGAATGTTATCTGATCACTTCCCACACGAGTCTGGTGATGTGTCAGAACGCTAATCACAGTAACGTTACGTACCAACACCATAACATTCCCGACAAGTAGCGCGATTATCACTTATAGATGCACAGTGCCCGAACCATTATGGTATGTCCACACTTACACCAGCTGGATACCGTTTCGTACAGTCCACCAAGGCTTTCCAGTAGCAAAACCCTGGCGCTACATCGTTATTACAAGATATTCGTTAAGGAATAAACGGCGTAATTACAATTAAAAATCGCCTATAGTTGGGAACGAGTATGTGACAGCGAGAGGAATGCGAGAAATTGACGTGGAAACACCGGGAGCCAGGGAAGTAGGCATTTTTCGTGGACAACTATAAGACGGCTGGAATAGACTGTTTAACGTGTATGACCACCAAATGTAAAGTAATAAATGTATATTTGTCGGATCACAAGCCCAAGTGTGACATCAAAGTTATCGGCAAAAACTTTACAGATTTTTATAAGGAACCCCTAGCTAGAGAGCACTGTATTACCAGCTTGGAGATTACAACATCCAATGGATCACGTGATTGACCCCGTGTAAGGCTGTTTCCTTTTTTAAAACTCTAACAAACTGTATTTACAATGTGCTTCTCTGTACTCTCTACCAATCACAACGATGCGGTGTTGGCTAATGAATACCCGAGAGAAGAGTTGCTGGATGTTTTTTTAACAACATTCTGCTGTATGTTTATTGAGGTAATAGGGATACATACAAGTTGACTGCTGTCTTTGACACTGAAAAAGAGAACCATCTGCCTCTAAATTGACATAGGTCTGGGTCAAAGGATGATAGAAAGTAGATGGAATAACCTGTTGACAGGGGTTGTAACAAGGTATAATTTAATGGTTGACTGATGATGTATTCTAGAAAGACGGAGTTATTGCGGAAGGTTATTTGTAACACAGTTAATTTTTTTCTGTTGTTCTCACAGGCTGTATCAATTTTGTGATATGATGTGCGTTCGACTCGTATACAATAGCATGTTCTGTGTGTGACTTAGAGCGCTATCTATGTGCAATCGTTAATACTGAACCTCTCCGTACCACAGTCAGGCAAGGACTTCCAACGGATGTGTGATGACTCATAGCCATCAAACCGATGGAAAACCTGTTTCCGCACTCTCCTCTACGCGAACATAGATGAATGCAAAGTACTCCATTCCATTGCCACATCTCGGACATAAGCGAGTCTTCAACTTCATAACTACAGTGATTCCAAGTTAGTGACAGGAATTTGTGAGGTATTTCAGTCCCTCTGTTTACATTTGCTTGACAGGTGTTGTGTGTAGAAGAGATTATGTTCTGTTCACGGAGTTAATGCAGCATGGCGTGTTATTTCATATGTCAAACACCGCTGCTACGAGTTTGTCTAATTCTTGTCTCTTGGATTTTCCGTTGCTGAAGATCACTTTATAGGACTAATGCGAACACAGCATAATTGTCAAACCATAATCGGATGTGAACAGTAGCCGCTATACACTTCTGGAAAGTATTATAGCGCATGTATCACAAAGAATCTATGTTTCTTTTCCTTTGGTGTAGAAGTTAGTGTAGAAGATACCATTAAAGTTTCTCACCATACTGAGCGGGATAGAAAATTTGAAGGCTGAATGTATGGCAGGTTTTGAAAACATATTTCCCGCATTGGAGCATTAACATCATTTCATTCGATGTGACTAACACATCGGAAATCACACTGCTTTAACACTATAGCATGCTTAAGTGCAGAAACCGTGTAGCATTTGGAGTTTGTGTTCATGTTCTGTGATCATTTTTATATTCCCACTTCTTTCTTTGTGTGGAATCGAAACACTGCAGCAATACAACAGAATTGGTAACACAAGTGATATACGTAACATGTTTCAAATTCCTTCCGTCTGGAGCTCCATCATGCATGAACCATACGTTTCTTCTTCTTAATCTTCTGTTATGTAACCACAATACTCTCAAATTTATCAGGCTCGTACCTACTATACACCATCTTAATCGTCTGTTATGTAACCACAATACTCTCAAATTTATCAGGCTCGTACCTACTATACACCAATAAGGAGTGCTTACCTCCTCAGCAAGCATGCATCTAGAGAGATCATGTGTGATGTAGCACTTATGATGAAATCTGGATACTACAGTGACAGCTCGTTTCGAAATAGAGCACGGAGTTCTGCTACGGATATGATTCGTTTGTTGGGGTGGTAATCATCAAAGGTGACGGTGAAATCTTTCAATCCCCGACTTTATCCTAAGAACGTGAGAATACTTCGTGACTCGCATTATCACAGAGGCAGAGGGCAAATCGTAATAAAATCTTACCGAATTTATAAGGTGTTTAAGCAGAGGAACGTAGTTTTTGCGCCTCCTCTCTGCTCATAGCTATTTTCTAGGCTAAGAAACAGTATTTGTGTCATGTGATGTAGGCAATGTAACAGGGTTCATGATGTATCCACCTGTGTATGACCCTCGCAAAGTAATGGAGGGAGTGATTTGGCAATGATACAGAAATTGAGACCCATGCTGCAATGTCAATGGCAGATAGCATCACGAGATCAACGAGATGAGATGTTTTGTTGACGTGACAACTCGTCGAGACTGGTGATTTGACCCTTGAATAATAGGTTGAAACGTGTTGAAATTACAGAAAACCAGATAAAATTTCGAACATTGATGGGAAATACGTAAAACTGATGAAAATACGACAAAATGTGGAAGGATGAGGTTACTTACATGCTCGTATGGGTGTACGAAAATCTTTCCATTCCTCCAAAGTGGGATTGACAATTTATAGTACATACTATCAACGCTCTGTGGGTTTAAGTACTGCAGAATACCCCTTTGGTCCACATATGGTTTTGCGCTGTAAGTCATAAAAATGAAAGACGCAGTGTCCAAAGATTTGGAGGTCAGGATGACTACCACCTAGGACACCAAAACAGCGATCTTACACCTGGGTGCAACATGCGCCACCAATATGGGGAATCAATGCTCTGGTTCTCTTCGAAAACGGAACAGCAGACATCTGCTATCCTGTCGCTGTGGAAGATGAGATTAAATGTAGAGGTCATTGCCTTCGGACAGCTGTTTGGAAACGCTCCACAACGCAGCAAACTATTCCAGTTTCCATATATTGCGATGTCTTCCACATTTTTGTCAATAAGAAACACCGCCTCTGTCATTTATTTCAACTACACTGTGTGTTGTGGGAGTAGCTTAGTTTACACCATGCGATGTCCAGCTTTCTGTGAGAGCCAATGGATCGAAACGTGTTAATGTCGGTTTAACGCCTGTCACAGACCTCAAAGTCATGGTAAAGAAACAAAATGTATGGCTGTGTACACAGCTATAGTCATACATTGCTTTGATATGTTACAGCAAAAAACTGTATTAAACTGCTCATGAAACAAGAACCCTCGATGACTGATAGTCGGTGGGACATGGTCTTCCTCCAATACAGGCGACAAACCTTTCGCGGGATCGTGGAAGCGACTTCGTTCACTAGCCACCTACTCCAGTGGACCAATGGGATCACCACATGTGGTCGATGTCAGCATACAGACAGTATTTATTTCTGCTGTAGTGGAAGAGAGAGATGCAGTAAAATCTTATTGCGCTATCTACCAGGTGCCGTTGGCGAAGTCCTTATAGTTCGTAGTTTTATTTCGTTGGATGTTACAAAAATGGCGAAGGGAGAGAGAGAGAGAGAGAGAGAGAGAGAGAGACTATGCTGTCCACGATGTATTGAAAGTCGTATTTCTAACATGGTAATCATAGGAATATGATAAAGGAGCTCAGGATAAGTACAGGGGGATATTTATAAACTGTCATTTGACATCGATAAATTGTGGGTTTTATGCTTATGAATTTCCTTAAGGAGTCCACGATTCTGCATGGTTGTGAATTTCCTCCTGTAACTTTATGTCCTGTTTTTATCTTTGTCATAGCTCTCTACCTAGTCAGTGACGGGTGGAGGCCTAGACAGCCTTCTAACTATGGAACAGTGCTGTCAGAATGCGATGAGATTTCGTGAGAATTATCAAGGGTCCCTGACTTCTCTGTGGATGTCAGTAGTTCTTGATCTGGCAAATTTGCCTATCGTGCAAGAACGTATGTATAATTAACATAAGACTCAAGGGATTTTTAATTGTAAATAGGCCGTTTATTCCTCTACGAATATCTCGTAACAACGATGTAGCGGCAGGGTTTTGCTAGTGGAAAGACGTGGTAGGCCATACGAAACGGTATCCATGGGTTGTAAGTGTGGACGTACCATAATGGTTCGGGCAATATCCACCTATAAGCGAGAATCGCGCTACTTGTCGGGAATGTTTTGGTGTTGGTACGTAACGTTACTGTGATTAGTGTTCTGACACATCACCAGACTCGTGTGGGAAGTGATCAGATAACATTCCTGTAAAAAGTTACGTATGTCTAGCCGTAAGGGGAGGGTAGATTTGACGTGAGGAACTGTGATTTCAACGCATTGACGGGTGTATCTGACCGTAAGGGGCAAGCAATACAGTTGTAACATAAAGGATACACAGAACGTCCTCTCGTCGGCTCCCCTTACCATTTCCTCGCATGTTCTTTTCGCACTATCGACTGCGATGTTTATTACGTTACACCAGCCCATATCGGTGATGTCTTCCAATCCTTTCATCCGCGGTATCCCTGTTGGTTATCACATAGTGCCGGACGCCTGTACTTTACATCACTTGTTTGAGAGTGTCTTGGCGGGATGCAGCACCTTCCGGAAGGGCTGACTGGAAAATACCTGCAGTCTGTTCTCGAATCTGATTGGCTGGAAGAACCTAAATGTTAAATAATTTCGTAGAACTTAGGTGAATCGATACACCTAGGCGGTGTGCGTCTGTGGGCATACCATAATTTTTTCGGACGCTATAGGCATATAAACGATAATCGCACTGCTTGTCTGAAATGCGTACGAGTTTTGGTGTTAAGTTACTGTGGTCAGTATTTCGACACGTGCAAAGAAAATGATGTGGGTGGGACTATGTCTGGTCGTAAGGGGTGTATAGATTTGACGTGGAAATTGCTGTTTCGATGCGTCGATAGCCGTAAAGAGTATGACGGATTTTACGTGGAAAATTATGTCCAGTCATAAGGAGGATATAGAAATATGTGGGCAATTGATGTTTCCAGAGCCACAGTCGTCAAAAGGAGCTATTTCCGATAGTCAGCTCATTGTTGAATATCACTAGATTGGTGCTGCAATTGTAGTATTTAGTTGTAATTATATGGGTGGTTTCCTAGCATGACACTGCTTCGTGTCCGGGTGCATGACGGAGGTAGCTGTCTCCCAAACTGACCGGGCATGTACGAGGATGCAGTCGACCTAACCGTGTCGCCCTTTCGACGTGTGGATAGCGAACTAATATTCAGTATGTGTTGGGCAACCTTCGTGACCGCGTGTGCTGCGAGCATTCTTCGATTTTCACGTAGGAATTTGAGAGTGTTGAATATGGCGAGTGTCTGCACTGGACGATAATCCCCCCCCCCCCCCCCCCTCACCGCTTATGTCATGAAAATTGACTAGCTGACGGCTGAGAGGTGACAGCGGCTGTCTCTGCGACCTCTGAACGTCCGGGCAATGAGCGTGCAGTTGCCGGAGTGACCAGTGTGCGGCAGGGCGCATGGTGGCGTGCGGAAGTTTCCACGATCTCCGACATCTAGCCGTGACAGCTACTATGGAATCGATCGTGGTTTAAGTTTATGTATTTACAAAGCGCCCTTTTCATGTTGTGACTGCTGCTGTGAGTGGAACTGAGTGTTACTCAGTACATTCCAGTGGACTCTTTCGAACAGGGGAAAGGTGGAGTAGTATTTATTAAAATAACGGTAGATTTGTTTTTGTTACAATCCTATCACGCAATAGACTCTTTGCACTCCATCTTCTTACTGCTGTAGCAGAGAGAACCAACTTTGAAATTCTATAGCGCTTTAAAAAACACACTTACTAGACCTGAAGGTGGTCGGAAGTTACACAACCGGGACGGTATAAATTTTCGTCGAAATTTGAAATTACAACTATCACTTTACAAAGCGCCACTTCGAATCACGTCGTCAAATTCCCGATTAAACAATTTATTATTTCCGATAGTGGTACTACGAGCATACTCTAGTCATACCCCTGCCCCATCTTCTGCAAATTGTTTAAGGATATATCACAACTGAGCTGAAATCTGAAATTCTCACTACTATCTTCGTCTGCCTCTAACGTAATGAATTTCCCCTCCAAACGACGTAACTATGCCAATATCCAGCAATAGGAGACAAGGAAAATCCAGAAGGGGGAAGAGTAGAGCTTAGAAACTGGGCAATTGCGTAATCGAATCCTGAATGGCTCCAGGATTTCATGCCAAATACACCAGTCCTAGTATCCACCAGTAGGAAGCAAGGGAAAACTGGCCAACACAGAGCACTCACTCCGTCTTCAGGCCACAAGTGGCCCATCGGGACCATCCGACCGCCGTGTCATCCTCAGTTGAGGATGCGGATAGGAGGGGCGTGTGATCAGCACACCGCTCTCCCGGTCGTTATGATGGTATTCTGTGACCGGAGCCGCTACTATTCGGTCGAGTAGCTCCTCAATTGGCATCACGAGGCTGAGTGCACCCCAAAAAATGGCAACAGCGCACGGCGGCTGGATGGTCACCCATCCAAGTACCGGCCACGCCCAACAGCGCTTAACTTCGGTGATCTCACGGGAACCGGTGTATCCACTGCGGCAAGGCCGTTGCCGGCCAACACAGAAGGCATCGATTTAATTAATTAGTCAATTAATTTGACGGAGTGCAGGTAATTATATGGGGAGGGCTGGGGGTTTACCCAGTAAATGCCACTTTGTTCAGGACAAAAGTGGGTTTAGTGTTGTTACTGGTCAGGAAGTAACCTTTTGAGAGAGAGAGAGAGAGAGAGAGAGAGAGAGAGAGAGCATTTGTTTCGACAGGAATTTCCCAGACATCAATATCAAAGAGTTGCTGCCACCTGATGCTTTGTGCATCAGGAAATAACCGGACAGGCGAGAGGGTGTTGGAGGAGGGGATTGGTGGGAGGAGTAACCCTGGGTGCAACCAGTCACATGCTCCTCCCTTGGTTAGAGATACGATTTTGGTATATACCCTGGATGATAGTGTTAGAACTTGTCCCTTCAAACTCAAGGACTTATGTCTACAAATTTGTCTCCCCATTATCAAGCCATTAAAACAGTCTCTTTGATCCTTGACTACTGTATAAAATCTCTCATAAGTGTTTGCAACTCAGACGACATGTCCACAAACTCAGTTGTAGACACTTGTCCATTCAGACTTACAAAAGACACAGCACCCATGCACTGTCTCCAACACTTTCCTTCCTGCAGCCATTGTTTTATCAGTCATCAGCAACACCAATACCATTACTAGAGAGTAAATTGCACCTCATGTGGGAAATCCGGACAGAGGGCCAAAGTGTGTCAATCAATTTTGAAGGTGTCAGTGGAGAGCACTTGAGTGGATCCGTCAGACATGGGGGCAGCAACATATCCATATGTATCCATACATGTCATATATTCAATCAGAGCTCCCACACTCTACAGAAAGTCTCATGTTAACTGTCAAAATCAATAACATACCCATCTCCTTGCAAATAGGTACAGGGACTGCTGTAACCATTATCGATAGAGGCTCATAGGATAGTGTCAGGTCACCTCCCCTCCATCCCTTGGGTGCCCCAATGTGGAGTCATAGCCATGACATAAAGATTGATTTATAATTTCACAGCCAAGTACCGTATCAGTCACACATCAAGGCCAGGATTTTGGTGAAGGATGCCCTGAGACCTAGCAGTTTCTTAGGCATGGATCTTTTTCATGCACTTGAGTTAGAAACTGATGACTCTGCCACCAATGTCAACTCCTTGGGAACAAAGCTGTAACTCAAAGATTTTTTTTTTTCTAAATTCAACTCTGTGTTTTCACAATCCTCTTTTGGTTCAAATTGTTCAAATGACTGAGCGCTATGGCACTTAACTTCTTCTTTCATGGCAATGCCGAAATTTTTTAGGGATAGAAATGTTCCATTTGCGCTCAGGGATGAATTTCAGAAAGAATTACAGCGCCTGCAAGATGAGGCACAGGCACTCCAGTCTCCAACAGCCAATGGGCCACACTAGCTGTTAGTGTTGAAAAACCAAAGGGTACCTTACGCATCTGTGAAGATTTTAAGACAACCAGCAACGCCCAATGAATCATTGATGCGTACCTGATACCTAAGGTAAAAGACATCATGATCTGTCTATTGGGTGGAAAAGTGTTAGCAGAAATTGATCTGAGGGATGCATAACTTCAATTGGTATTGGATGGAGAATCCCGACGCAACGTAGTAATCAAACCTCTATTTGCGTTTTTCAGTACAACAAACTTGCCTTTGGTATAGCCAGCGCCCCGGGGATATTTCAACGATATATGGAGCACCTCACTCGTGATGTCCCAGGGACAGCGAATTAAGACATTCTCATTGCAGGCAAAGATGCCCTGTACCCCGCCAACAATTGGGACGCTCTATTGATACTACTCCAACAGACCAATCCAAAATGTAACAAGGAAAAGTTTTGTTTCTTTGTTCCCCAAGTTCAATATCTCAGACACATTTTCAGTGCTTTCGACATCTTATCCACGTCTCAGTACATTGAAGCAGTACATAAACTTCCAGCTCCTACGAATACCAGCCAGCTGAAATCAGTGTTGGGCAATTAAATTACAACTGAAAGAGTATTCTCTATGTCGATACCACTGCCAAACCACTTCATCGCCTATTGTGGAAAAACGTCCACTGGCAATGGATTCCAGTGTGTGACAAAGCTTTGAGACAGTTAAAACAGGTTCTTCTTTGCTCCTTATGCCTCACAGCATGTGACCCTACAAAACTTCTTATCCTCACAGAAGAGGTATGAGACTATGCGATGGGGGTAGTCCTGGCCCACGTGGTTTATGAGGTGGAATACTCAGTTGCTTTTGTGTCCAAAACCCTCACCATTTGTCAGAATGCCAATTTTGTTTGTTCTGATGACGATATCCTACACAGTAGTCCCCACCTAGAGATCCGAATGGGGAATATCTTACTCAAAAAGATGATATGATCATTAAACCATACAGTAGAGCTTCATTCTCTCATGAAAAAAAAAATAACGGTTGTAGTTTCCGTTTGCTTTCAGCCGTTTGCAGTACCAACAAGCAAGGCCATTTTGCTAATGTTAGAAGGCCACATTAGTTAACCATTCAGTATGCTGCCCCTAAAACTACTGAAACGGTCTGTTCAGGAACCATGCGTTAGTACGGCCGCTCCACGAATACTTCTCCATTGTGGCTGCACTTATGGTACAGCTACCTGCATCACTGAGATATGCAAGTCATCCCATCTCTGCAAGGTGCATGGTTCATGGGGATGCCTTCTTAAGAAGAGTAAGAAAGATATCATCAGCAAAAAAAAAAACATTTATTTCATGTGTGCTATTGATAACGTAAACGATATATTAAATTGGGTGCTGAACAACAATGACAAACTAACTTTAATCAACGGAAATTTGTGTGTTGCTTCCTTCCTTTTATCCCACGTCCCCTCCCGCTACATAAAGTGACGCATACTGAAGTCAATCGACGATTCACCACGAAGCACAACGCTTGATAACTAGTTGGGACTTAAAGTTAGGAGACATGAATTTTCTGTGGCTGTGCATTCCGATGATGTATAAAATTTCTGAAACTTAAACGCAAATTTGTTTTTTGACACAAATACATGGATCCTAAGAAGAAACTCTTGAAACTGTGCTATTCGATATTTCTGCGTTCCGTAGTAAACTAAAAGGCGATGTCATAACTGACCTCAAAATCGAAGGCTATATATAGAGACAGATGTGTACGTTGTTGCAGATGTATCTGAGCAATTCTGGACTGTGTACTGGCCAACACACAATATGGTCCAAGGTCATATCGTTGTGCGATCTTTTTTCTATTTTTTTTAAAGCGTGGAACTCGATTTTAGTTATGTTACCTGCACGTGGATGTTAACAGTTTATACGAGTTTTTCATACAGCATTTTCTCTGCTTACTGGAGAGTCCAATGGCTGACCTCTTAGGAAATCGACTGTGTAGACTTCTTAAGTGTTCCACATGTCTCTGATGTAGAGAATATCTTGCATGAAGGCTTGGGTATTCTGTGGGGTCACCGCCAGACACCACACTTGCTAGGTGGTAGCTTAAATCGGCCGCGGTCCATTTAGTACATGTCGGACCCGCGAGTCGCCACTGTGTGATCGCAGACCGAGCGCCACCACAAGGCAGGTCTCGAGATACGGAATAGGACTCGCCCCAGTTGTACGACGACTTTGCTAGCGACTACACTGACGAAGCCTTTCTCTCATTTGCCGAGAGACAGTTAGAATAGCCTTCAGCTAAGTCCATGGCTACGACCTAGCAAGGCGCCATTAGCCTTACATAGTTTGATAGTTATCGTATGAAATGTCTCATCAAGATATTCTGCGTGAGCTTATAGCGTGCCTATCGGCCCCCTCAAAATAACACTGTGTCGGCACTTCTGTCGACACATCATAATCAATAGTTACCACGACGACCACAAAGATTTGTCCTTATGCCAAGGGCACCCATGCTGTTCACGACGCTGAGGGAGAAAATAAAGTATGTACTTCACTATCAAAATTTTCAATGGTGTCTTGATATGGGAATATAACCGGTTAGACATCACCACGTAGTTAAATTCAACGAGCGCCTATGGTTGAGCAGTTACATTGACTTGAATACCGCAAAGAAGTTCATTCGCAACATGTAACTTTGACAAAAAAATGGAAACCAATGAATCTGGCCATTTTTAGCGCAAAGATAGTAAACGAAATATGGCGATGTTAGTTTGGTCACCTGTTGGGGAGGGAATGAAGGAGAGAAAAATCTGATCGGCAAATTCAAGCGGTCTGCCAGATACAATTAGCACTTTTTCTCATAGCGTAGATGATAGCGCATGAGACTTGCGCTCGGATTCGATTCCTAGCATCGCCTTGTGTCCAATTTCTGTATCTCATTCTTGTTCGGTTTTAGCGAGCCAAACCAAGAAAACCTTTGGCGACGGCGTCTCTGGCGCGCCACTTGAAATAGTGCGCTCAGCGATATGATAGGCTAACTTCAATGCTACTTACCTCGGAAATTGCGCAGATTATCGAATTTTTTTCTTAACTATTAATTATCAGCACAACCTGTCCTGAAACACCCTTATAAGCTTTTCAGAATGTTTCTGACCACCCTGTATATGCGTTACCCTTCTTTAGTGGCTAAAGAAGAGATACTCTGGACGAGAGTGAAGACATGAGTTAACAAAGAAAAGAGGCTATATGCCGTACATGACTACAGAAGGGGTGGTTAAATTCCTTTTGTAGTGTCTACACTTGCAATGGTACAAGTACGTTTTAAGATTAGACGTAAATCAAACTGAACAATTACTGCTGATTGGATACAGAAATGATTTTTATTCTATTTCTTTGTTTTTAGCTACATAAAAATGTTACCTTGAATCCGAAGCCAAGATAACACTCTTTAGACTAATTGGAAAAAAAAGTGGGAACTGTAGTACATATGGTGAGATGTTATTGAAGAAAGTTTATGAAGTGGAGGGACGATGGCACTAATGTACCTATAGTACTGCAAAATCTGTGCAATATTGTACCTACAGAACTAAAAGTCCTGCATCATGTAATTGCTTGCACATTCAGTGCTTGAAGACGTACCTAACTCGCGATCTGGGGCACATGTGATACGAAAATTTTACAGTGTCCCAAATTGGAATTAAACTCATGACCTGGGAAGTAATGAGAGAGTTGTAGAAGACTTTAAAAAGCGGAAAACACAGAAAAGTGAAAAGTGAAAAAATAGCAACGTCAGCCGGCCGGTAGGGCCGAGCGGTTCTAGGCGCTTCAGTCTGGAACCGCGCGACCGCTACGGTCGCAGGTTCGAATCCTGCCTCGGGCATGGATGTGTTGATGTCCTTAGGCTAGTTAGGTTTAAGTAGTTCTAAGTTCTAGGGGACTGATGACCTCAGATGTTAAGTGCCATAGTGCTCAGAGCCATTTTTTTTAGCAACGTCAGGGCTGGAAACTGCACAGATTCATCCAGGTGCAAATCTCTATTTAAGGGCTGTCAGGAAATAATGATATTTTGGAATTCTCACCGAAATGGTTATAATCTAATCAGTCATGTGGTGTCACAAGTGAAACTTGGTCATGGAATTATTATTTCTTGTATCCCTGCCACACAATGATGTCGATATGGGTTCTATTGCCGGCATAAATACAGTACTAAACGACTCGTGGCGATGGTGGTCGTTCTGCACGACGGTACGATCGCACATGTGTGAAAGAGTCGGAACCAGTTCCACAAAATATCCAGGCACCGTGATGATCGAACCAGATTTTTGCTGTTTATGACGCTTAGTAGTTCGCGCCATAACTGTCTCCTGACAACCGGCCTGTCAGTGTACTTGGAATTCGCATTGGATATCAGTGGACTGTTTACGCAAGCTCACGACAACTATGGTATTCCCGCACTTCATTTGCACGTTAGAGATCCGGAGTTGGATGCATGTCGACTGCTATCTCATGTGTCGTTCGCTACGTACAGTGTTTGGATTATCTGCAGAGATACACAATTTGGAGCTCAAAAATTAGTATCTTAATATCGTACACAAAATTAAGCTAGTATAGATCAATGATCGTGTCAACATTTAATTTGTGACATACTATATATAGTTGATACGCGGGTCAGCTGTGAATAGATGAAAGTGGTTATATGGAGCAATGAAAAGTGCCATAAACTCACGTATCGAAGCAAACGAATAAAAGATAATCAAAAAACATAGTCAATGTTGCAAATAGACATATCGATATCCTTGGCATACCAAGGAAGTTAACTTGGTGAAGGTGCGTACAGCAGAAACAAAAGCCCAGGTGGCATACCAGAGGGAGCTATCCAAGGAATCATAAGAACAGGAGTGAACAAGGTGATGCCATTTCACGAAGGGGATACCCCGGCCAATAAATGCCATACGATCATTTCATTTCACCATTGATTTTCAATTTGGTACTGGAGAAAGTAATTCGGGAGATGCGAAGAGAATATAAAGTGGTGAAGCTAAATGGAAGAACACAGCTATTGGGATATGCAGACGACACAGAAGACATAGCGGTGTAAGAGGAAGAGTTGGAAGAAACCGTAGAGGACTCCGGGTAGAATGTCAGTAAGACTGGAATGAGGATTAATATGGAGAAGACTGAAGTGATAGAAGTATCCAGAGAAGCTCCTAATAATGCCCCATTACAGGCAGGAATATGGAATATAACCAGAGTGGAAAAATTTAAGTACTTGGACATCTTGTTCAACAGCTAAAACAAGAAATTAATCAACGTATTGTCAATTTCAGTCTGAAGCAGGTATCGTCATAAAAAATCTGTCAGTTAGGACCAAATTTAAAGCCTATATTCAGTTATTGTACTGTTGTTGTTATATGGGACGTAAACGTTAATCACCACAAAAGAAGGAGAAGAGTACCTCCTGATCTTCGAAAGGAAAAACATGAGAAAGATCTTTGAACCAATCCACGAAGAGAACACATGGAGAAGGAGCAAGAACCTCAAACTGTGCGACCTGATGAAACAACAGAATATCGTGCAGAAAATGAGAGCGGAGAATAATTCTGGTAGGGCACATAGCCAGGGGGCCAGAAACGTGCGGGCTAAAGCTGTCCTTGTGGGAAAGCCTGATGGAACTCGTTCAATTGGAAGACCAAGGAAGCAGTGGGAGGATGAATTGCAGAAGGACCTTCAGCAGTTCGGTATCCATGAGAACTGGATCCAAAAGTGCACAAGATCCCCATCTATGGAGGAACATCGTAAGATTGGCACATGAACTTCAGGCTCCGTGATCGCCGATATACGAGTATATGTATACATGTTTGCAAACAGAGTGTATCATCAATCAGTATTAGCGCGTTTTGTGGGGTACGGTACGAGCGCGTGGACCCTTAGATGAAATCTTTTAAAGATTGCTATGACAGTCAAAAGAACGTAACGGGGTGTGCTACTGAAGTTAACAGGCACCCTCTTCGTGACGCCAACGGATGAATTTGCTAGCCATAATAAGAGTATGCCCGTTGGAGCAGGGAATCAGGAAAATAGATGTCTTATATCAATTAAAGAAACGCAACGAAATGCAACTGCATAGAATAGAGGAAACTGAGACCCAAACAAAGATAGAAGGAAAATATTGCATTTCATATCCATGATAAAATGGACTAAATAATTCTGACACAGAAAGAGGAACTCACAAATTTCTCCGTAACATCAAGCACAGATCACAACAGATTCACTGTCTTGATGCATTGTCTATAAACAATATGTCTGCAAAAAATCAAAAATCCTCACAGATGGAGTGTCTAATGCGTCTCACTCGAACATTGTGACGACAATTAAATGAACTGATACTGCGCGTCTTGCGCACCCTTTTCTCTTCCGTTCGACAGTCAGGGCGGTGTCTGACAACAACCTCATCACGTGACACTAACCATTAAGCTCCGCCATTCTAGCCTCAGAGGGACCAAGCGGGACCGACAGACCGCAGTCATTCTCAGCTAATGGCGTCATTTGGATCCGATATGGAGTCGCATGGGGTCAGCACCAGCTGTCCGCGCCGTTGTCGGTTTTGCAGGCCTGTGAGTCGCTACTCCAGATCCATGTAACTTCTCCATTGACATCACGAAGCTGAGCAGATCTCGATCAAGTCCTACCACCGAGAAAAAATATCTAGTAGTACCGGAAAATGATGCCTGGCTCTCCGCATGGCAGAGTCAACTAAGCTGACCACTCAGCCACAGAGACGGCAGTCACGTGACACACAGAACTATTATTTTAGCCAGAGTAACAACAGCACTCTCATACCAACGCAGCAGGTTACTCCAATTCTATTCCTCGTGAATGGAATCGTCTATTGTTATCCATTTAGTCTAAAGTGATCCAATGTCACGACATTAAACTCAGTTTTGTCAGCAAGACACCTGAAAGTCATCATCAGAACTTTTAGGTAGTGTTTCAAACTGTCAAGCTTACGGTCAGCCGTTTGTTTCTTAAAGCTGGAAGCAGGTTTTCGAATGGACGCAATTCCAGATGACCTTCCCTCACCAACACCTAAGGCTGTCGATAGAAATCTAATGCACGATCTACTGGTCAGTATGCTGCAATGGTAATGACTATAACGGGAAGGGATTACTTACATATTATTGTGTTGGTTTGACATGTCTCACTGATGTGAAACTTCTTGCGAAAGCGAATGTTAAATTAAAAGTACCGTTTGTGCTAAACATACCCGCTGCTCCTTGCTGTACGTGAAGAGGACTTCTGCCTCCTGCCACGTGTTGTTGCCAGTGGGATCTTTGGTACTCCACAGAATACGGTCGAAGCCATCTGGGCTGCCATCCTCGCTGACCGGATGCAAGAGCACTCGCAGCCCGGCTGCGCTCAGACCGTCGATGATGAAGCTGAAATGTTTAATCACTCGTCTTTAGTCGACGTAAAGAGAGTAAAAAGGCTGATGTTTTCCCTACCTCGGGCAAGCGCCAACACCGGTACGCTTGTCGTTAGCTCCTGAGTATGCAGATGATGAATTACAATGGTGTGTCTGCAAGTGCATGAAGAATGTACATCTGAATTCGATAAACAGTATTACAAACAGGGAACTGTCTAGCACGAAGAGGCATATTCTGTGACAATACACTCTTGTAAAACACGGCCGATTCGCTTGCTGGTTGATAATTTGGGCAAGCACAGGTTTATTTGCATGATTTTCAGACATGAAAACGAGTAGTGAAACTCACCTAAACGAGACACACTTTCCGTCAGCGCCAGTAGATCCCATTATAGGACTCTCGAGAAAAGCGCTTTGTCCTCTCATGTCAGCCATAAGTCCAAGGGCCGACGTCTCGAAGAAAACATATCCACCTGAGTCAACAAAAAGTTACAACTTTAATGGTTTTGTATTTACTGATTGTTTATTATGATATAAAACGCCCCGTTGTTGAGCTAAACAGCCAATAAAATTTTAAGGAGCGAGATGACGTAGTGGATAAAGCAATGTACTCATGTTTCGGAGAAGTGAACTGAAAATCTTCGTCCATCCACTCACACACATTTCCCCTGTGGTTTTCCTCAAGCACTTCCGGAAAAAGTTGGACGATTTCTTGACTACAGAAAATCCCTTCTCCAATTCCCTCTCCAGTTGAGCTCCAAATGTAATGACTCAGTTGTCGATAAGACGTTGAAAGAAAAACCTGCGTAGTTAAAACTAAAACTCTGTTTTCGGAAATTAACAACAAAATTATTGATTTTTATATTCACTAAATTCGCGTTAAGATCACCGAAGGATTATATATCAAAGATCTGTTTGTTTCGCGCCGATTACTAAAGGATTCCGACAAAATTATTCTTCAAGCCATTGGTTGCTGGACTTTTTCTCCAGAAATAAAATGCTTGGCTTATGCATTTTAAAAGTCTTTGACTGTGGAGCCTGGCTCAGTAAACTTTTGAATTGTTCAGTTGGTTACATTGCGATGAACAGCGTAATCTGGCGTGATCCAAAGAAGAGCGGCGCGTTTCGTCACAGGATTATTTGGTAAGCGTGGTAGCGTTATGAAGATGTTTAGCAAACTCAAGTGGCAGACTCTGCAAGAGAGGCGCTCTGCATCGCGGTGTAGCTTGCTGTCCAGGTTTCGAGAGGGTGCGTTTCTGGGTGAGGTATCAAATATATTGCTTCCCCCTACTTATACCTCCCATGGAGATCACGAATGTAAAATTAGAGAGATTCGAGCGCTCACGGAGGCTTTCCGGCAGTCGTTCTTCGCGCGAACCATACGCGATTGGAACAGGAAAGGGAGGTAATGACAATGGCACGTGAAGTGCCCTCCGCCACACACCGTTGGGCGTCTTGCGGAGTATAAATGTAGATGTAGATTAAATATGCAGTACAAATTTAGAGTCCAATGAGAAATGTTTTATCGTTGAAAGGTAAATCGAAATACGATCATAAAAACAATTAGCGAATAGTATTTTCGATGGGATTAAATAACTCGTCGTTTTGTAACCAAAATAAAAATTAAAAATGGGTGGCGAAAAATAAATTGTTTATTTTTCTATTTAAATGAGACCACGGATCCCCAGTTTTCAGAACTATTCTGGCTCGAATTATGTGGGAATCACTACGTTCTTCTGAGAACGAAAAACTTCAAAGAATAATTACAGAATGACAGAAGTTAAAGTAAAAGATGTTTCTTATTCTTGGATGTACCCACCAATTATCGCGTGCCAGTGTCAGTTTCTTGTTCGTTGTTCTTTCTTTTTCTTCCAATACTCCCTCATCATTTTTCTTCCTGTCTTCTGATCACTTCATACTAATTTTCTCCACACTCCTACCTTGGAATTCTTCCATATTCAATACTTTTTCGCCTAAACACTTCTCTGTCAGTGGTTTCTTCAGTTTTTATTTTTATTTGTTTTACAAATCCTGTTGCTACTTTGTGGATAGAATTTTTTGTTGACTTCTTATCCTACAAATATTTGAAGATCTTTTTGGTTAATCTACTGTCTTGCATTCGATACAAATGTCCAAATGCCTTCTTTTTCTAGTTACGTCTGATATTTTTTGTGCGTTTCGATAAATTTCGTCATTTCTTCGTAATTTTCAAACTTCCATAGTTTGTCGTAGGCCTAATGTTTACCTAATGATTAGGCTTGCTAATATTTAGAATTTATCTAAATTATAGCTTAATGCTAAACATTCGCTTGCATATGAAAATTCTGGCGTCACACTACTGTATTGTAACGCCTTATTTTTTATTTTTAAACAGACTTTTTTCTTGTAAGGGTCTGTAACTATAACATATTTTCTTCCCGTTTTGCATATTTTTTTCTCTATAGCAGCTTCTTCCAAACACTTTCCTTTGATTGTCTTCCCGAAATATTTTAGTTTTTAGCCGTCTCGATTTGGCCAGTATCTGTATTCGGAAATTTCGTTGCAGCTGTAATATTCGTTAAGAATTGCCTTTCTTCTGCAGAAATTCTTAAGCTGGTGGTACTGCCTATTTATTCTAATACATTAATTTGCATCACAGCACATGTCACATTGTATGGCAAGTCATCTGCCAATGTGAGACAGTTTCCTTTTTGTTACCTCTTCGCAGTAGTATTGGTGAAATCACATATTCATTCAGTTTTTGAATTCTAAATCCCACTATTTTCTCTAGAACACCATGAAATAGATGTGGGGATAGGTCATCGCCTTGCCGTACACATGTGTTTATTTCGACTTTCTGAGAAATTTCTTACATAAATTTCATTTTAGGTACTGTGTCTTAACGTTTTTCACTAATTACAATTGGTAATACAAATTTTCATCAAGTTCTCGGATTAGTTTATCTATGGTTTCTCTGCCGCGAGAACCAAAGGGCTTTCTGAAATCATCAGACAGTGTTTTTATGCCTTTTGAATTCCGTAACATGTAGCGATTGACTGACTTCAGATTAAATATTTGTGCAGGACATTATCTGCTCTTCCTGAAATCATTTTGATATTCACCTAAATGATTATCCAGTGTTGTTTTTACTCTGTTTAGGAAAATCTTGCAAAATTTTTTATATTCAACTGCAAAGCAAAGAAACTCCCTCATTGCCAAACACTTTGTCCAGTCTTCGAGAGACAGAGCACACGAATGAGCTATAAACATGCTGAAGTCGCCTAATGATTTACCACACGACAAAACCAGCATTCCAAACATTGTCTCGACCACATTCCTAATAGTTTGCATCCTCGAAACACAAACACGCCAACATGTTCGCATATATTTACCTCTACAGATTTTTGGGGCCATTGCAATACTCTTGGGTGCCTTTCAGACAGTATTTGCGCGCTGCTTTTATTGTGTACGGTTTGGCAGTAACAGCAGTGCTGCGCCACGAATGAGCTTCCTTCAGTTTTCTTTCTGCCTCTGCATCATACAGCGTCGTTCTTATAATAATAAATGACAATATTTAGACATCACCATATCCTCTAACATTTTTCCATTTGTTGGAACTTATCACAGGCTTCGCAGGAATGTGTGTCTTCGTTTCATCCAAGTGACATCCACAAACACCCTAATATCTGTAGTGATTTCATGTTCATTTTCTTTCACAAATTTTTTGTTAGTAACAACATTTTTGACAGTCCTTATAATGCTCCCTGTAGTTGCTTTAGTGGCAGTTTTTAAAATGTGATTGTTCAAACCTTGCGCTTGTAGTACAGTTAAATTCCACGCTAAACTTATTCCTGCCAGTTATTTTTAATATAGCTATTCCCGTTAAATTTTGCGCTTTTACATAGCATTATTACTCAGCTCACAAGTAAAAAACTTCAATTTCAGTTAGCATAAGTGCTTCAGTAACAACAATCCAAGTAACATTGGTGGATCCCATATACAAAGGAACGTGTAACAATGACTATCAAACTCCCCATCGGCGAGTATGTACACTGCTGTCCACTGAAGTCTGTGCAAGAAGCTAAAATCGAAGATACAATGAACTGTTGCTGTTATTATACAGACTTCGAACAGTATTATCAATTTCTGGCAAAAGTGAGAGAGGCGCACGACACGCAGTTTCTCAAATTTCATTTCTTTTCGATACTGTTTGCACATAATTACAATGTCTGGCACAAATGCTATTCTTAGATTTTATTGCTGCTAATAATTTTACACTGGAAACTGTCAGACAATTTTCTACAGATACCGGCGTTAATATTGGAGCAGTTTTCTATAAAATCCATTTTTTTGCTTATTTCCACTTACACTCTCCCACCATCATTTTTCACGGACTGCCTAGATATGACGGATGTCCAATAAAAAATATGCTCTATAAAGTAGGCATCTATTTGATTATGAATCATTTGATGTTCACCATATTTTGAGATATATTCTCCTACTGTACTATTTCTACATAAATCATAATCATATGTTGTGCTAATAGCTATTTGTAAACAACGTTTAAATTACAAAAATTAGTAACGTCAACCTTTTTCACTAGCTGTGCTGGCGTCTGTTGGCGGCCCACCGAGCCAGTTGGAAAGCGTTCCTGCTCCTGTGAACCACTGGGTGGCACTGCCGTTGCGGTTTGCCCAGTCACAGAACAACAAATCGTTGTCCATTCCAAAATCGCAGATTTCTGAAATCAAAAGTCAAACACGTCGCTTTGAGTCACCAAGGAATATAAAAAACACAAGTGTGAGAAGTTATAAAATACATACAACTAAGTGGCAATAACTGAAAAAAATCCTTATACAAAATAATAGAAAAAATAATAATCTCTTCCCGAATAACGCTTCCAAATTTACCGACATTTAGTACTGATAGTGAAGATAAAGATGACGTATGGCATTCTGGCCTCCTCTTCTAGCTCCAAACCTTCGCACTTCCTATTAACTACGTTCGTCTGATCGCCTCTTTTCTTTTCCACTGTCCTTCCTATATCACCATCCATAACACGGATTCCTACACCTTCTATCCCTCCGCTGGTGTGCCCTGAGGTTCCGTCCTCTCCCCTCTTCTCTACCTTCTATATACGGCGGACGTGCCGCCGCCTTCATCCTCCATCCACCTTCTCCAGTACGCCGATGACACTGCCTTCCTTGCCCTCACTCCACCCTGCAACACTCCCAGCACCTTCTCCAATCCCATCTTGACCTGTTAACCACTTGGTGTAACCAGTGGCTGCTCAAGGTCAATCCTTCCAAAACCCAGGCAATCATTGTAGGCAAAACCACCCCTTCCTTCCACCTCCTTGATTTTTATGTCACCATCTATGGCCGTCCTATTCACCTTATCCCCACCCTCAAGTACCTTGGTGTCACCCTTGACCATCGCCTTTCCTGGACCCCCCACTTCTGGACAATCCAAGCCAAGGCACATTCCCAACTCTGCCTCCTCAAACTCCTTTCTGGCCGCACATGGGATCTGGACCCTTCCACTATCCTCCACACTTATAAATCCCTTATCCACCCCATCCTCTGCTATGCCCATCCCGCCTGGATCTCCACCCCTCCCGCCTACTATAAGTCCCTCCAAATCCTTGAACGCCACGCACTCTGCCTTGCCTATCGCATCCGTCTCCCATCCCCCACGCGGATCCTATGTGACTTGATTCCCTTCCCGCACCTTTTTTTTTTTCCTCAAATGGATGTGGATCCTTTACACCTCCTGCAAGCTCGATCCCCCTCACCCGCTTGTCTCTCCCATCCTCGGCCATCCCAGTCTGCTGCCATGTCTGTATTCTTGCATCTCACCTGCTCTCCATCTTCACACCCTCCATACCCTTTCCCAAGATGGCTTCCGCCAACTCCCCCTCCCTGATGATGCCCTTGTCCCATCCATCTACCCCTCCTACCAGCTCTGACTCTCCCCTCCCATTCCCCCCTTTTCCCCCAGGGCTTCCTCTCTCCCTCCTCGCCTTCCTTTTTCCCCCTTCCTCTCTCTCACATCTCCCGCTTCCACCCCTCTCCCCGGGCTTCCAAACCTTCCCCTCTCTCCTCCCTCCTGCTCTCCCTTCTTTCTCCCACTGACTCCAGCCCCCTCCTTCCCGCCCTCCTACCTCTCCCTTTGACCTGGAGGCAGTCCCCCCCCCTCCTTCGTCAGTGTGAGTGCTTCGCTGATGATCGTCACCAGTGTTTCCGTGCGTGAGTGTCTCTCCGTTTGTGTACAGTACTTTCATCAGTGTTTTCTACTACACTCCTGGAAATTGAAATAAGAACACCGTGAATTCATTGTCCCAGGAAGGGGAAACTTTATTGACACATTCCTGGGGTCAGATACATCACATGATCACACTGACAGAACCACAGGCACATAGACACAGGCAACAGAGCATGCACAATGTCGGCACTAGTACAGTGTATATCCACCTTTCGCAGCAATGCAGGCTGCTATTCTCCCATGGAGACGATCGTAGAGATGCTGGATGTAGTCCTGTGGAACGGCTTGCCATGCCATTTCCACCTCGCGCCTCAGTTGGACCAGCGTTCGTGCTGGACGTGCAGACCGCGTGAGACGACGCTTCATCCAGTCCCAAACATGCTCAATGGGGGACAGATCCGGAGATCTTGCTGGCCAGGGTAGTTGACTTACACCTTCTAGAGCACGTTGGGTGGCACGGGATACATGCGGACGTGCATTGTCCTGTTGGAACAGCAAGTTCCCTTGCCGGTCTAGGAATGGTAGAACGATGGGTTCGATGACGGTTTGGATGTACCGTGCACTATTCAGTGTCCCCTCGACGATCACCAGTGGTGTACGGCCAGTGTAGGAGATCGCTCCCCACACCATGATGCCGGGTGTTGGCCCTGTGTGCCTCGGTCGTATGCAGTCCTGATTGTGGCGCTCACCTGCACGGCGCCAAACACGCATACGACCATCATTGGCACCAAGGCAGAAGCGACTCTCATCGCTGAAGACGACACGTCTCCATTCGTCCCTCCATTCACGCCTGTCGCGACACCACTGGAGGCGGGCTGCACGATGTTGGGGCGTGAGCGGAAGACGGTCTAACGGTGTGCGGGACCGTAGCCCAGCTTCATGGAGACGGTTGCGAATGGTCCTCGCCGATACCCCAGGAGCAACAGTGTCCCTAATTTGCTGGGAAGTGTCGGTGCGGTCCCCTACGGCACTGCGTAGGATCCTACGGTCTTGGCGTGCATCCGTGCGTCGCTGCGGTCCGGTCCCAGGTCGACGGGCACGTGCACCTTCCGCCGACCACTGGCGACAACATCGATGTACTGTGGAGACCTCACGCCCCACGTGTTGAGCAATTCGGCGGTACGTCCACCCGGCCTCCCGCATGCCCACTATACGCCCTCGCTCAAAGTCCGTCAACTGCACATACGGTTCACGTCCACGCTGTCGCGGCATGCTACCAGTGTTAAAGACTGCGATGGAGCTCCGTATGCCACGGCAAACTGGCTGACACTGACGGCGGCGGTGCACAAATGCTGCGCAGCTAGCGCCATTCGACGGCCAACACCGCGGTTCCTGGTGTGTCCGCTGTGCCGTGCGTGTGATCATTGCTTGTACAGCCCTCTCGCAGTGTCCGGAGCAAGTATGGTGGGTCTGACACACCGGTGTCAATGTGTTCTTTTTTCCATTTCCAGGAGTGTACGTTCGCGAGTCCACCTGGATGTCTTCGTCTGTTCAACTAGTGCCATCCTTCTTGTACAGTGCCCTCCGTCAAACGACTTATAATTTATTGTGCAGTGTTCCTCATATGTTTACCATGCTTTTTATGTTTTCTCTGTCTTCCGTGTCCATATGTTGTATCCCTTGGCCGAAGAGCGGCGTATGTAGGCCGCTGCCGGCCCGCCTCAGCTGAGGCATGAAATAACAATAAAGGGAAAAAAAGATAAAGATGACGAAACATAATTGCAGTTTTAACGGACAATCCCTACTGTTGTTAACGAATAATGTTTCTCTCTTTATTTCGTAAATGTACCTTCCAGATAGAAGCTACTCTCATATTTCGGTAATTTTACGCGTGTTATGAAGTTCATACATGTGTATAAGTGTTCATACGCGTGCAACTTCATCGCGAGTGGAGTAGGACTGAGTGATTGAGTGAGTGATTGTGACAACGTTTTCAGGCCTTTTACGCACATTCGTTTCTTTTAATATTTGTAAGGGAGTTGATAACGTCGCCGTTGAGCGCCCGTTCACCTCAAAAACAACAACAGCAATTTCATGCCACATATTGTACTTTGAGGGAAAGATCAAGTGGAAGAAATGGTTAAATAATGACGTCTGTGGTTTGTAGTTAGTCCCTCGATATTGCACAAGCTTGCAGAGAGTCATGGTCTTTCTTGAACTTTGTTCCTAGGAGCGAGGCCAAGAAAGGTGGGGTAAATGAAAAGCACTACGCCCTCGGCACTGCGGCATGGTGTTAAGAAAGTCAAAGTGTTGTCATGTTCCGAAGGCCAAGCTGTCTCCGCACATAGATTAACTGGTCATCCACCCCTAGACTGAGACTTTCATTACTGAATACCACATAGTAAGTAACTGCCTTTGTCCATCTAGTCCTGGTTTGACACCATTACATCGATTAGACGTATTGAGGAAGACTTATCGAGAGTCGACATTATGGTTGACGTAATGTAATTCCTTGCCATGAAGGCGTCTGGTATGTAGTGTTGCAGGACGAGGGACACTTCATTAGGGGTCCTACGGCTCTCTGGACGCCTGGCAGCGAGAGCACTGCCTGTTAATGGCTAATTCGTATTAGCAAATCCTGTATGTCTGTCTTCGACCCATTGTTTCCAACAACGTACTATAATAACATCTGTATGATGTATATGTTGTACAATGTGTTAAACTTCCAGAAAATAAAAACTTAAGTAAATACTGGAGTACATTTGAGAAAATAACAAAAATTTGTTTCACCTAACCATTGTTTTCTTTAAGAATGACCATCAATAAACTGTAAGGTAGATCTGAGAGAAGCCTGGCACAGTTTAAGTGATATTAGACGCATTGTGTCCAGATAATGGTACTGAAAACTGAACGTAGTTTCAAAATTCATTTCATAGACAGAGTGTTGCAGTAATTAAACTTTCATTGAGAAATAAATACAACTTCTAATGCTGTTTAACCTAATGCAAATCAGTGTTGATGTAATACCACAACGTTTTAAGTTTCATAGATCAAGAATTATGTACTCTGAAAGTACGGGATACAAATGCTACATTATTACGTCCAGGTCACCTTGAAGTCATTAGATAAGGAAAAAATCATGAAGCGTCTGGTTATTTTTTTTTTTTTATTTATTTATTTTTTTTTTTTTTTTGCATCAACCTTCTGTACCATATCTTCAATGATGACAAGTAATCGCCCACTTTACGCTTCATTGTGAACATTATAGTTTGGACATCTTCCAACGCTCTGAGGGATTTTCTTGCCATTGCATCGCTCATAGTGTTTATCTTCATTAACTCCTCTAATCTGCCGATGAAGTTGATCAGTTTCACATCTTTTGCACACAGAAAATCCTTGGCGAGGGTTTTATTTAACGGAGGCATTTTAAAAAAGTAGTAGATGGGAACATGGGCAGCTACTCTACACAGGTGAGTGGCGTACTCCAGGTGGCATCGGCAGCGAATAACATGACGAACAGACATGCCATAGTGGTCAATTTCAGCTCCTTCCGGGAGCCTCGATACTTAACAGTGTAGCTCACTGTAATAGAAGAGAAACTGCAACATGCTGACGGCTTAGATGCAGATAAAATCATTATCCTGAATAACTCGCAGACTGCTCATACAGAATCATGGTTTTAATATTACCAAGAATAACTTCGTGTAGCAGATTATAGACCATATCGTAGAAGTACAGCACCGTAACGAGAAAATCGCTATTCAGTGGGTAAAGGGGCATCATGGTATCAGGGGCAATGACACTGTCGACACCCTCACTACGAGTTCCGGTCACCATGGGACGAAAGCTTCCGAACATGTTCCTTACTCAGACCTTATCTAACATGTGCGGCGGCAGATCAGAGAACCACGTGAAACAATAAGTGGCCGTCCGTGATGCTTCATTGTACCACAGAAAGTTCCTGTTCACCATGTTCCGCCCCCGCTTTGACGACGGGCGGTTCCGACTGCACCTCTACAACTGACTGATGCCGCTATGTGCTTGTAGCGCGGAGGAGGACATCGAACGTATGGTTTTCGGCCGCCCCCTGCTATACCACGCGACAACCAATTTGCTCCAGCACTTAGCGATTCGCGGACGGCTTCCCACCAACTTAAATATACAACGAATGATGTGCCACTATATAAACATATACATAACTTTTTAGCCGCTTAATACATTTTGATTTACTAATATTCTTGTAGCCTAATGTAAATATACTATCATATGCTTGGAATGAGAATCACGATTGCCTGTGTCTACATCTACATGAACATTGATACTCTGCAAATCATTGGCAGAGGGTTCATGGAACCCCCTTCACAATTCTCTATTATTCCAATCTCGTATAGCGTGCTGAAAAAACGAACATCTATATCTTTCCGTGCGAGCTCTGATTTCCTTTATTTTATAATGGTGGTCATTTCTCCCTATGTAGGTTGGCGTCAACAAAATGTTTTCGCATTCGGAGGAGGAAGTTGGTGATTGGAATTTCGTGAGAAGATTCCTCCGCAACGAAAAACGCCTTTGTTTTAATGATGGCCGCTCGGTGTGGCCGAGCGGTTCTAGGCACATCAGTCTGGAAACGCGCGACCTCTACGGTCGCAGGTTCGAATCCTGCCTCGGGTATGCATGTGTGTGATATCATTAGGTTAGTTAGGTTTAAGTAGTTCTAAGTTCTAGGGGACTGCTGACCTCAGATGTTAAGTCCCATAGTGCTCAGAGCCATTTTTTAAATGATGTCCTTCCCAAATTCTGTATCATTGCAGTGACACTTTCTTCCCTATTTCCCGATAATACAAAACATGCTGCTCTTCTTTGAACTTTTTCGATGTATTCCATCAATCATATCTGGTAAGGATCCCACAGCGCGCAGCAGTGTTCTGAAAGAGGGCGGACAAGCGTAGTGTAGGCAGTCTCGTAAGTAGATTTGTTCCATATTCTAAGGGCCCTGCCAATAAAAAGCAGTCTTTGGTTAGCCTTCCCCACAACATTTTCTATGTGTTCCTTCCAATTTAAGTTGTTCGTAATTGCAATTCCTAAGTATTTAGTTGAATTTACGGCCTTTAGATTTGACTGATTTATCCTGTAACCGAAGTTTAACGGATTCCTTTTAGCACTCATGTGCATCACCTTACTTTTCTAGTTACTTAGGGTCAATTGCCAATTTTCGCATTATACATATATCTTTTATAAATATTTTTGCAATTTATTTTGACCTTCTGATGACTTATTGGTCGATAAACGACAGCGTCATCTGCAAACAGCCTAAGACAGCTGCTCAGATTGTTTTCCAAATCGTTTGTATAGATAAGGAACAGCAAAGGGCCTATAACACTACCTTGGGGAACGCCAGAAATCACTTCCGTTTTACTCGACCTTTCGGTCAATTACTACGAACTCTGACCTCTCTGATAGAAAATCACGAGTCCAGTCACATAACTGAGACGATATTCCATAAGCACGCAATTTCACTACAAGCCGCTTGTGTTGTACAGTGTCAAAAGCCTATGGGAAATCCAGAAATACGGAATCGATCTGAAACCCCTTGTCAATAGCACTCAACAGTTCGTGCGAGTAAACAGCTAGTTACGTTTCTCAAGAACGATGTTTTCTAAATCCATGTTAACTGCGTGTCAATAGACCGTTTTCTTAGAGGTAATTCATAATAATCGAACACAATATATGTTCCAAAATCCTGCTGCGTATCGACGTTAATGATACGGGACTGTAATTTAGTGAATTACTCCTACTACCTTTCTTGAATATTGGTGTGACATGCGCAAGTTTCCAGTCTTTGGGTACGCATCTTTCGTCGAGCGAACGGTTGTATATGATTGTTAAGTATGGAGCTATTGCATCAGCATACTCTGAAAGGAACCTAATTGGTGCATAGTCTGGATCAGAAGACTTTCATTTGTTAAGTGATTTAAGTTGATTCACTGCTCCGAGGTTATCTACTTCTATGTTACTCATGTTGCCAGCTGCTCTTGATTCGAATTCTGTAATATTTACTTCGTAATAATTGGCAACCAATGCTGTACAATCGCAATAAAGTCATGAGATGTTCACATCTCATGATTTTATTGCGATTGTACAGCATTGGTTGCCAATTATTAACATAAAAATGATCGCAGGTCTCAGACGGGATTTTATGTCCTGTATATCATATTTACTTCGTCTTCTTCCGTGAAGTTATTTCGGAAGGCTATGTTTAGTAACTCTGCTATGGCAGCACTGTCTTCGATAGTATCTCCATTGTTATCGCGCAGAGAAGGCACTGATTGTGTCTTGCCACTAGCATACTTCACATACGACCAGAATCTCTTTGGATTTTCTGCTAGTTTTCGAGACAAAGTTTCGTTGTGGAAACTATTATAAGCATCTCAAATTGAAGTCCGCGCTAAATTTCAAGCTTTTGTAAAAGATCGCCAATGTTGGAGATTTTGCGTCTGTTTAAATTTGGCACGTCATTTTCGTTGTGTGTACCATAGGCGATCATTTCCGTCGTTTGTTAGTTTATTTGGTATAAATCTCACATTTGCTGTCGATACTATTTCTTTGAATTCATGCTACATCTGGTCTACACTTACCTTGTTAATTTAGACGGAGTGGAGATAGTCTCTCAGGAAGATGTGAAGTAAATTTTTATCTTCTTTTTTGAATAGATATAGTTTCCGTTTATGGAGGATTCGGGGTTTACAATGTTCAGTCTCACTACGACAACCCTGTGTTCACTAATCCCTGTATCTGTTTTGATGCTAGTTATTAAATCAGGATTATTTGTTGCTAAGAGGTCAACTGTGTTTTCACAACCTTTTGCTATTCGCATAGGCTTTTGAACTAACTGCTCAAAACAATTTTCAGAGAATGCGTTTGGGACAATTTCGGATGATGTTTTGTGCGTTTCTACGGAATTAAACATGTATTTTCACCATCATATCGAGGGTAAATAAAAGTCACCACCAACTATAACTGTGTGAGTCGGGTACGAGCTGGAAATCAAACTCAAGTTTTCTTTCATCAATTGTATCAGCTGAATTGGGAGGTCGCTAAAAGAATTCAATTATTATTTTATTCCGGTTGCCAAGAATGACCTCTGCTCATACTAACTAACAGGAACTATCTACTTCAGTTCCGCGACAAGATAAACTGCTTCTAACAGCAACAAACACGCAGCCGCCAACTGTGTTTAGCTTATTCTTTCCGGACACCGTTAGGTTCTTCGCAAAACTATCGGCTTAACTTATTTCCGGTTTTAGCCAGCTTTCAGTGCCTATAACGGTTTGAGCATCAGTGCTTTCTATTAGCGCTTGAAGTTCTGGTACTTTCCCAACACAGCTACGACAATTTACAACTGTTATACCGACGGTTCCTAGATCTACTTTGTCCCCGTGTTCGACATGCATCCTTTGTGACTGAAGCCCTTTTTGTGTTTTCCCGACACCCTCTAACCTAAAAAAACCGCCCAATCCACGACACACAGTCCCTGCTACTCGTGTAACCGCCTCCTGCGTGTAATGGACTCCTGACCCAGAACCCGAAACCTAACCATCCTATGGCGCAAGTCGAGAGATCTGCAGCCTACACGGTCGCAGAACCGTCTGAGCCTCTGATTCAGATCCTCCACTCGGCTCTGTACCAGAGATCCGCAATCGGTCCTGTCGATTATGCTGCAAATGGTTACCTCTGCTTTCATCTCGCAAGCAAGTCTGGTAGCCTTTACCTCTTCTGTTAGCCGCACGAAACCAGAGATAATCTCTTCCGATCCAAAGTGACGCACATCATTGGTACCGACGTGAGCAACCACCTCAAGTTGGCTGCACCCTGTACTCTTCATGGCATCCGGAAGGACCGGTACCAGTCTGGAATGACTCCACCTGGTATGCACAAGGAGTGCACGTTGGCTTTCTTGCTCTTCTTGGCAGCTATGTCCCTAAGAGGCCCCACAACACACATAACGTTGGAGCTCCCAATTATCAGTAATCCCACCCTCTGTGATTGCCTTGGTCTTACAGGCTGAAATGTTTCCTTTGAAACAGGACAGGCGACTGCATCTGGCTGAGCGACAGTGTCTGCCACAGACAGCACCTGGAACCTGTCTGTTAGACTAACTGTGTATGTCTTATGTGCAGCCCCCTGGAAAGTCTTTCTCCGCCTGCCACGCCATGGGGCGACCTCCCACTCGACCACAGGTGAGGGGTCAACCTCAGTGCGAGCAGTAACTAGGTTGGCCACCGGTGAGGACTGATCGGAGGACTCGGACATGCTGAATGTCCGTTAGATCTCCACGGCCGGCCCACAATAGTGGTGCCCATCCACTGTAGCCCTCAAGCAGTGTAACCGATCCCATCACAGCCGGGAGCTGAGAGCGTAGTGTCACCAACTCGGCTCGCATCCGCACACAACAATCGCAGTGCCTATCCATACTAAAGAGCCGGAAAACTAAACTACAGAGATCAACAGACTATCGACTCAGGCTACGGAACCCTACTGCAGGCCCTGACAAAAACGCAGGAACTGTCTCTAATAAATTAGATTAATACGCAGAAATTCAAAAACCTAACTACCGAAGCACTCAGGTGAAACTAAATAATTCCCCCCTGATTAGGAACTTTTAATACGTCACAAAATCGGTTTACTTTCCGACGGAAACGAAAACTAGAGAACTGTGGTTATTAGATATTTGATTAACACGCAGAAACTCAAGAAATTAAACTATTAAAGCACCCAGATAAATTATACAATTCGCTCTTGGTTAGGAACTCGTAAAAGTCACAAAATCGGTTACTTCTCTGTTGCTGCGTCTGTCTCGGGCGGTCGCTGCTGCCTCTGCCTGCCTGTGTGTGTGTGTGTGTGTGTGTGTGTGTGTGTGTGTGTGTGTGTGTGTGAGTGAGTGTGTGTGTGAGTGTGTGATTGAATTGAATATCTCGTTTCCATTTCCTACAAGAAGTGTTACTCACTATACTTCGCAGTTTGTCATGTTACAGAAGGTGGCTCAATCGGTTATGTCCGAAGGCCATAAATACAAACTAATTAAATAACTACAAAAAATGTAAACAAAGACGAATGCTTCCCGTTATGGCGTCTGTGTGTGGCCATTAGACGCAAGTACTCAACGCGCATGTGCAGATCCCCAACTGCAGTACTACAACGGCCATTTTAAAAGGTCCTTTGAACATGTGTTCTGGAATGCATCGCTGCCACGGTAGATGGCGCTGACGAATGAAAATTCCTCTAACCATGTGCCCTTTGTTCCTTGTGTGATGCAAGCTATGTGATTGACGCAGCGTAATGTAAGCAGCACAATATTCCGACATTCATGTCGGGAACAAGCCGAGATGATGTTTGTGTACTGCCAAGCAGATGCAAACGGTCGAGGGCAGAATCAGGTCCTACAACTCTAGTGTACGCACATTCCGCCGTCTACCTGCACGTTCGTCTGTCTGAGAGGACCCATGATAACACAAACGCCCAAAAAGGGCTTGAAATGTTGTGTGATGTGGTTGGTGTCTCTGAGGGTACTTGTTCTGGTGTAGCCATGCTGCCTCTCCACCGTTTGCATCTGTTTGACAGTACACAAACACCATCTCGGCCTGTTCCCGACATGATTACCGGACCATCCTGCTGCTTACAGTACTCTGCATCAATCACACAGCCTGCAACACACAAGGAACACACGTCACTTGGCCAGAGGACCTATCATTTATCAGTGACATCTACCGTGGCAACAATGCATTTCCGGACAAATGTTCATAAGACCTTTCTTGCTCACAGCAGTTTGTCGGTTTCATTAATGCTCACTCTGTATATGTTTTGATGTTCAGTGAAATCGCACATTATCAGTATCATACTAGATACAAAATACTCTGTTGTAATATGTGTCTAGTCCTAATTTCGTTGATTAATTAAAATGCCGATTAATAAAACAGTAGTTAATCCCAAACTGATAAAGGAATTGTGAAATATGATATTGCCATTACATGGAGCGTCTGAAGAAACTTTTGGAAAAGTTGATCATATAAAATTGTCTTTCCTGCAAGGTCTGTTAGCTTAGGTGCCTTGCTCGACGCGGTTTGGGTACTTGAAAAGTGACTCAATCACTTTTTCAATGACATTAATTTTTCGTGACAAGTCGTGACAAGTCTAAAATTGTGAGTGACTATTTCGATCCTGCAAGGAGACCTGAGGTCCGACTGGTGATTTCAACACTTTCAAGTTTCGTGAGGGACCGTTGTAGAGCAGTGTATTTGTTCACAGACTTCCACTGATTGGGATTTTGGAACTAGACCCATTCACGTATAATAATTGACTTTAGACATTTACCTGCATTTTTATTAGGATTGGACTGCTACTACGTTTGGTAGAATGTAATTGGTTTTGATTGTGTACCGATGATGGTGCCATTAAAGCGGAGTTACTAAATACTGTTTTCCGTAATTCCTTCACGAAAGAAGACGAAATTAATAATCCACAATTCGAAACCAGACAGCTATTAGCGTGAGTGACATAAAAGTAGATATCTTAGGTGTTGCCAAACAACTCAAATCACTTAAGAAAGGCAAGTCTTCCGATCCAGCTGGTATACCAATCAGGTTCCTTTCAGAGTATGCAGACACAATAGTGCCTTTCTTAGCAATCATATACATCCGCTCACTTGACGAAAGGTATGTTTCTAAAGATTGGAAAGTAGCACAGGTCACACCAATATTCAGGAAAGGAAATAGGAGTAATCCATTGAATTACAGGACTATATCACTGACCTCAATTTGCAGTAGGAGTTTGGAGCATATACTGTACTCGAACGTTATGAATCACCTTGAAGAAAATGACTTATTGGTACATAACCAACACTGATTGAGAAAATATCGTTCTTGTGCAACACAGCTAGCTCTTTATTCCCATGAAGTAATGAGTGCTGTCGACAAGGGATCTCAGATCGATTCCATATTCCTAGATTTCCAGAAGGCTTTTGATACTGTTCCTCACAAGCGACTATTAATTAAATTGCGTGCATATGGAGTATCGTCTCAGCTGTGTGACTGGGTTCGTGATTTCCTCTCAGAGAGGTCAAAGTTCGTAGTATAGACGTTAAATCATCGAATAGAACAGAAGTGATATCTGGCGTTCCGAAAGATAGTGTCATAGGCCCTCTGCTGTTCCTGATTTACACAAATGATCTAGATGATAATCTGAGCAGCCCCCTTAGATTGTTTGCAGATGACGCTGTAATTTACTGTCTAGTAAAATCATCAGACGATCAATTCCAATTACAAAATAATCTAGAGAGAATTTCTGTATGGTGCGGAAAGGGGCAATTGGCACTAAACAAAGAAAAGTGCGAGGTCATCAACATGGGGACTAAAAGAAATCCGATAAATTTAGGGTATACGATAAATAGCACAAGTCTAAGGGCTGTCAATTCGACTAAATACCTAGAAATTACAATTACAAGATACTTAAATTGGAAAGACTGCACTTTGTTGGAAGAACACTTAGAAGATGCGACAAACCCACTAAAGAGACAGCCTACATTACACTTGTCCGTCCTATGCTGGAACATTGCTGCGTGGTGTGGGATCCTTACCAGGTAGGATTGACGGAGGACATCGAAAAGGTGCAAAGAAGGGCAGCTCGTTTCGTGTTATCGCGCCCATGGGGGGTGAGAGTGTCACTGATATTATTGTGACTTGGCAAGACAGCCAAGCCACTAGGAGGTGAAGCCGAAAGGCACGCGTTTAAGCTCACGCAGGCTTGCGTGAGGTCTGGAACAGTTAAAAGATTTGAGTCTAGCAAATAAAGTACGTAGCTGCTGGAATACTTAACTATAATCCATAATTGGTGAACATCGGTCTGACGGTAAATGCATCACAAGATAAATAGCAATTGATAATGGCGCCTTGCTAGGTCGTAGCAAATGACGTAGCTGAAGGCTATGCTAACTATCGTCTCGGCAAATGAGAGCGTATTTTGTCAGTGAACCATCGCTAGCAAAGTCGGTTGTACAACTGGGGCGAGTGCTAGGAAGTCTCTCTAGATCTGCCGTGTGGCGGCGCTCGGTCTGCAATCACTGATAGTGGCGACACGCGGGTCCGACGCATACTACCGGACCGCGGCCGATTTAAAGGCTACCACCTAGCAAGTGTGGTGTCTGGCGGTGACACCACAGATATGAAACGCGAGTTGGGGTGGCAGTCATTGAAACAAAGGAGGTTTTCTTTGCGGTGAGATCTATTTACAAAATTTCAGTCACCAAGTTTCTTTTCCGAGTGCGAAAATATTTTGTTGACACCCACCTACGTAGGGCGAAATGATCGTCATAATAAAATAAGAGAAATCAGAGCTCTAACGGGAAGATTTAGGTGTTCCTTTTTCCCACGTGCCATTCGAGAGTGGAATGGTAGAGAAGTAGTATGAAAATGGTTCGATGAACCCTCTGCCAGGCACTTAAGTATGAATTGCAGAGTAACCATGTAGATGTATATGTAAACATCTCAAATTATGATTCATAATTTGGCTTTATATGGTCATCGTTCGTCAGTGTCAAACTAACTGAATAAATAAAGAGTTATCAATCATTCCTATAAGTGAAGAGTGCTAGACTCCTCACTCTTCACTGGTAATTCAACACCGTGAGACGTTACTTTATTGGGGGACAGTGTAAGTGAGAGAGAGCCGCGTGTATGATTAATTAGGCAAGCTAAAGCAATTAACTGGCTATGCCCTAGCCTGAAACTTGTATTTCATGCTTACTGGGCTACGAAACAGAGTCAGCAGAGTTTTGGTTGGTCTCGTACTGAAAGCAGTCCTTTACTGTATGAGAAACTTGGAGTGCTTTGCTCCTTCTGCTCTGAGCATTGCATGTTAAAGTTAGGTTTAAACGAACACATTTTTGCTGTTAGTCCAGATCTATCAGCATTTAACTCAACTTTCATTAGTATGACTTTAGAATTATATTTTCAAAACAATTATCTTTACTCACATACTTCTCTCCTATAATATGAGCATATGCATTCACTTTAAAAGCTGATCAGAATGACAGTGCTCATTGTGTTTTACTTACAATAACCATGTGGTACAGATACTGTTTAAATTTCGTAATGAATTACATAATTTTTCTTATTATGTAAAGTGGTTTCTTGCTGCTATATGGTACCACAATTTTATCTAGGCAAAGTAACAAATTGTATTGAATATAATTGAGTTTTTGTTTTAACAATCAACTTGTAGAATAACTCTACCTCAGAAATACTGGGTGGACAAAATAAAACTGGAAAATGTTTACAGTAAGACTGACACGAGATTAGCCTTTCTTAATTAACATCACAGAATATACCTAGAAATGCAGTACAGTGCTCGATTCATCAAACTGTTAGACACACTTAGCAGCTCCACCTGAGAGATAGCAGCAATAGCACTTTCAGTGTTCTGTTGTAGCTCTTCCATTGTGTGACGATTATTTGAGAACACCTGTCCCTTTAATCTGTGGCACAAGTAGATATCACAGGGAGAGAGATCAGGCAATCGAGATTGCGCTACCTCTGCTGATTGTCGTTTCCTCATTGAAAATGCGAGGATTGTTCAGAAGTAAGGAACGATCAGTCACGAAATGGAAACCACAGTGAATATCAAAACTGTTTTCTTTGCACATTTAGCTACATCTTCCAGGTACTTCTCTGTATAGTAGCCGCTTGGACTTAGACATTTGTCTGAGCGTTATACCAAATTTCCAACACCACCGTCATAGAAGGCAGCCGCCTGTGCTTTCCGATAGTTCTCTATGCTGGTCTGTAGCGCGTAGCCTGCGCCCAAGTGTTGTCTTCGTATCCAACATTTCATGTGAACAGAGATGATACTCAGGACGAGCCAATTAGGGCTGTGTTGTAGGTGATCAAACGCTTCCCATCGAAAAGGCTGCAGGAACATCTTCACTGCCCATGCAGAGTGTAACTGACAAGGGAACCTCCCCATCGCACCCCCCTCAGATTTAGTTATAAGTTGGCACAGTGGATAGATCTTGAAAAACTGAACACAGGTCAATCGAGAAAACAGGAAGAAGTTGTTTGGAACTATGAAAAAAATAAGCAAAATATACAAACTGAGTAGTCCATGCGCAAGATAGGCAACATCAAGGAGGATGTGAGCTCAGGAGCGCCGTGGTCCCGTGGTTAGCGTGAGCAGCTGCGGAACTAGAAGTCCTTGGTTCATGTCTTCCCTCAAGTGAAAAGTTTACTTTCTTTATTTTCGCAAAGTTATGATCTGTCCGTTCGTTCATTGACGTCTCTGTTCACTATAGTAAGTTTAGTGTCTGTGTTTTGCGACAGCGCCGCAAAACCGTGCGATTAGTAGACGAAAGGACGTGGCTCTCTAATGGGAACCGAAATCATTTGGTCGCAAGGTCATAGGTCAACCGATTCCTCCACAGGAAAACACGTCTGATATATTCTATACAACACTGGTGACGGCATGTGCGTCACATGACAGGAAGATGTTGTCGACCCACCTAACTTGTACACTTGGCGAATGGGTAAAAAGATTCCTCTACCTTGCCCGATTTAGGTTTTCCTGTGGATGCGATAATCACTCCCAAAAAAGTGATCGCATCGGATGGACGGACGGACAGATAATAATTGTCTGAAAATAAAAGATTAAACTTTTCACTCGAGGGAAGACTTGAACCAAGGACCTCTCTTTCCGCAGCTGCTTACGCTAACCACGGGACCACGGCGCTCCTGAGCTCAGCCGATTCTTGATGTTGCCTATCTTATGCATGGACTACTCAGTTTGTATATTTTGCTTATTTTTTTCATAGTTCCACACAACTTCTTCCTGTTTTCTCGATTAATCTGTGTTTAGTTTTTCAAGGCCTGTCCACTGTGCCAACTTATAACTAAATCTGAGGGGGGTGCGATGGGGAGGCTCCCTTGTGAGAATTGCCGTGAAGAAGGAAGTGCGTGGCAGTTGTGTTAGGTGGGCTGCATTCATTAAGGCGAAACCTCTCAGCAGGCCCTCCTACTTGGTGGGAGCCATTGTTGTTGTAGGCACCTTCAATCGCTCACAGTGCGCTCACAACCGAAAAGAGTGTCTTGATGTGATCAATGGTCATACTAGAGACACTACCCAAAACGTCTGTGAAAAGCCTCGTTGGATTTTCACAGTGGTTTCCATTTCGCGACCGATCGCTCCTCACTATCCGAATAGCCCTCGTATTATGCACTCATGAGAAGGTTGTTAAGGCGGTGTGTGCTGTTGCTCTGTCTTGCGGAAAATATCCATGCAACCATTCTTCTTCTATGAGTTGATCCACATACGGATTAAACAGTTTCCGGAAATACCGGTTAGTATCAACGGTTCAGTGAAAGAATCGTTTTATGATGGTGACACTAGACATTGCGCTCCAAACGCCAATCTTGAGATTATGCAATGGCTCTTCAAAGTACTTACTGGAACTTTTTCATGCATAACGGCGCATGTTCTGTGAGTTCACATATCCTGACAGGCTGAACAAGGCGTTATGTAATGAAATGAAACACAAGATCCAAAAGTCCCACTTCCATTACACTCAGAAACCACAGAAATAAACGCAACACGCGGAAGCTCGTCTGGAAACTTTAACTCATGCACAACAGTAAATCATAAGGATGTAGATGCAGGTCCTTTTTGAAAATGTTCCGACATGACGGTCTCTTAATCCCTGATCGCACAGATAAACGGCGCTGAGATATCGTCAGACTTTGTCCCAGACTTTCCTTCACTAGAGCAATGTTTTCTGGTGTTCGAACTCTTTTCGGATAGATCCGGTTTTTTATTCACTACAGAGTCCGTTTAGCGCCATTTTGCCGCTAAGTTTTGGATTGCAGACTTTTACAGAGGGTTTTCAAAAACACTTCCAGTCTTTAGCTCTTGCACAAACACTTCCGCACATGTTCTCCACTACACGTGGTTCGCAAAAATCAGATAATGGACACCCGCTGTTTTATCGTGAGCACCATTTTGTGTTGCAGTCAACTAGTCACTAAACATGTCTGCTCCTCTCACTCATTCAAAAGTAATGACAGCAAACTACTCGGGACAGAGCTTGCCAGAGATGCGCATGCATAGAGATGTGACAGCAACAGGCTGATGCATAAAAATCACTGTTTCCAGCATTTTATGTATTAGGCAATTCTCTTGTCCACTAACAAAGATCAGTCCGCATCCGTCTTACAAATATTTTCCTGGAAAGTTCTATTTCAGCCTCCTCAAAGCTATAAACTGTTCTAGAGACACCACAACAAAGTTAGAAAAGTATGAACTGTTTTAAAGGTGGAGCCCCTCCACGTCCACACCAGCATGATGGCCAAAACAGATCTACTGCCATCTCTGCTTAAGGGTTAGCTTTCACTAAAGTGAGGTCTTGCAGGATGTGGGTACTGCGATGTTATTATACGTTTGGTTAAGGTTAACCATTAATACGCGCTCATCTTTAGATAGACTGCGTCGAAAATTGAACGAAGGATAGCGGTTTGAAGGGCAGAGAGGAAAAAACTGCCAAAGCAAGTGCCAAAGGAAAAGAAACCTCTGCGATAGTTGAGCCGGGTAGTAAGAGCAGTAGGGGATATCTTACTAATTGCGACAGGTCATGCAAAGATAAGTTAACTTAATAGCGGAGAATATGCAAGCGGATATAGTGACAAAGCCATCTGGTCCTCATAAGAGATCAGTCCATTATGATGCGGCAGCACGGTGTCCTGCTGTTTGAGCTGTGAGAGCCCCCTGGCGCTCCGTGCCAGTGACGCCTGGGCGCAGGGAAAGGCCCTGGTCGCCCATCGGTGACTGGTAGGTGTGTCTCGTAGCCAAACGACCAGAGATGTACGGTCGCGTAGTGGCACCACTCTTCCTCCGTTGGCTGCGCTGACAGGTTCAGTGAGGGCAGCCGCTGGGTCTCCCCTACGTAGCGGATGACGTAGCCGAAACCCTTGAGTGTCCTGATCGCTGTAGCAGCCCACTCATCGCAGCAGAGCTGCTCGGAGCCGATAGGATTCGGTGTTTTTGCAGCGGCACCCGTGTTCTTCTTCGGTGTATACAGGGTGGTCCATTGATAGTGACCGGGCCAAAAATCCCACGAAATAAGCACAAACGAAAAAACTACAAAGAACGAAACTCGTCTGGCTTGAAGGGGAAAACCAGATAGCGCTATGGTTGGCCCGCTAGATGGCGCTGCCATAGGTCAAACGGATATCAACTGCGGTTTTTTAAATAAGAACGCCCATTTTTTATTACATATTCGTGTAGTACGTAAAGAAATATGAATGTTTTAGTTGGGTCACTTTTTTCGCTTTGTGATAGATGGCGCTGTAATAGTCACAAACGTATAAGTACGTGGTATCACGTAACATTCCGCCAGTGCGGACGGTATTTGCTTCGTGATACATTACCCGTGTTAAAATGGACCGTTTAGTAATTGCGAAAAAGGTCGTTATCGTGTTGATGTATGGCTATTGTGATCAAAATGCCCAACGGGTGTGTGCTATGTACGCTGCTCGGTATCCTGGACGACGTCATCCAAGTGTCCGGACCGTTCGCCGGATAGTTACGTTATTTAAAGAAACAGGAAGTGTTCAGCAACATGTGAAACCTCAACCACGATCTGCAACAAATGATGATGCCCAAGTAGGTGTTTCAGCTGCTGTCGCGGCTAATCCGCACATCAGTATCAGACAAATTGCGCGAGAATCGGGAATCTCAAAAACGTCTGTGTTGAGAATGCTACATCAACATCGACTGCATCGGTCCTGTATTTCTATGCACCAGGAATTGCATGGCGACGACTTTGAACGTTGTGTACAGTTCTGCCGCTGGTCACAAGAGAAATTTCGGGACGATGACAGATTTTTTTGCACGCGTTCTGTTTAGCGACGAAGCGTCATTCACCAACAGTGGTAACGTAAATCGGCATAATATGCACTATTGGGCAACGGAAAATCCACGATGGCTGCGACAAGTGGAACATCAGCGATCTTGGCGGGTTAATGTATGGTGCGGCATTATGGGAGGAAGGATAACTGGCCCCCATTTTGTCGATAGCTATCAAAATGGTGCAATGTATGTTGATTTCCTACGTAATGTTCTACCGATGTTACTACAAGATGTTTCACTGCATGACATAATGGCGATGTACTTCCAACATGATGGATGTCCGGCACGTAGCTCGCATGCGGTTGAAGCGGTATTGAATAGCATATTTCATGAGAGGTGGATTGGTCGTCGAAGCACCATACCATGGCCCGCACGTTCACCGGATCTGACGTCCCAGGATTTCTTTCTGTGGGGAAAGTTGAAGGATATTTGCTATCGTGATCCACCGACAACGCCTGACAACATGCGTCAGCGCATTGTCAATGCACGCGCAAACATTACGGAAGGTGAACTACTCGCTGCTGAGAGGAATGTCGTTACACGTATTGCCAAATGCTCTGAGGTTGACGGACACCATTTTGAGCATTTATTGCGTTAATGTGGTATTTACAGGTAATCACGCTGTAACAGCATGCGTTCTCAAAAATGATAAGTTCACAAAGTTACATGTATCACATTGGAACAACCGAAATAAAATGTTCAAACGTACCTACGTTTTGTATTTTAATTTAAAAAACCTACCTGTTACCAACTGTTCGTCTAAAATTGTGAGCCAGATGTTTGTGGCTATTACAGCGCCATCTATCACAAAGCGAAAAAAGTGGTCCAACTGAAACATTCATATTTCTTTAAAACTACACGAATATGTAATAAAAATGGGGGTTCCTATTTAAAAAAAAAAACGCAGTTGATATCCGTTTGTCCTATGGGAGCGCCATCTAGCGGGCCAACCATAGTGCCATCTGGTTTCCCCCTTCAAGCTAGACAAGTTTCGTTCTTTGTAGTTGTTTCGTTTATGCTTATTTCGTGAGATATTTGGCCCGGTCACGATCAATGGACCACCCTGTATATCGCGCTGTGGTTCTTCACTGACTGCTCCTTGGGGGGAGTGGCGGTAGGTGTCATCACTGCACGGAGGTCGTGTGCCAGCTGCGAGCGCAATTGCCACAGCTGGCTGCATGCCTCCAACATCTCCGCAGGCCAGGTGGCCTTATGAGCTGCCCTCTCTGCACCCGTGGCCGCTTTGAAGGCCGCAGTCGCCTCCTCTGCCAAGTTCGTCAGCATAGTGCGCACCTCCGGGCCCTATTCTGTATCGTTCATACCGATTGGTGCGGAAGGTTAGCCTCTGCAGTGACGTCATTTTCGATTCTTTATCCAAAGCTGCTATTCTGCAAGCTTCTGAGATGTATTACCGATCGGTCCTGCCGCCAGTTTTCCGACAGCTGTGCCGAGCATCGGTTAAGTTTCGGTATGGCCAATCGTTCGATTTGGTGTGATTTGTTTACAGCTAGAATTTGTTATTTTAGAATTGTTGAGTGGTTTCAGTTTCGGATTTAGTGTTAATGTTTTACTGAAGAATCACTAGGATTCATCTGAGTGGAAAGTGAGTTCATAATAGACTGTTTTCCTTTGTTAGAAATGTGGTTGTATTGTTGTTACTGTGAATGACTATAACATAAAAAAACATTTTCGGTCAATATTCTCACAAAATACTTGTTATTTTTGAGTAATGAAGAGTTCAAAAATCATTAAATTTCAAATGGTTGGCTCTGCTCAAGTGTATTACATGAGTGTTAGTTGAAATTACTAGTGCCTTCGTGTACTTTTTTCCGCAAATGATTTACTTATAATTATCTAAAGGCGTTTAAAACTTTTAAGTGACAATGGAAAGGAATTTTGTGAAGCCTGATAGCGAAAATCTTCCAAAATTTCATGCGTTTAGGACTTACGCCCGCATCATTCGGCAACAAAGTCAGCATGTGTCTTTCTCGACTAGAATTAGTAGAAGCAAAGCACTAGCTGCATGCGAGTTGTAGTAGCCAAGTAGAACCAGTGCTAAATGAGGTAGATTTGCATGCCGCTGGGGATGAAAAAAATTTTTTTCCTCTTCTTGTTTGTAACACGTTCTGAGACTTAGTCATTCTTGAAAGCTAAGTATTTTTCTGAAATATTTGTTGTTATTTACATATAAGAAGGCGCGTTCTCAGTATTGTGTATCTTCGATTTCATGACTTCCGTATGTTTAAGAAATGAAAGATGAAATTGCTATAGATGAAATTACTGTGTATGAAACAACTGACAGTGACATTTATACGTTTTCCTGTTACAAATAATTTACCGTTTTTTTCCGATTACTTAGCGATTTCCGAGTGTGTGGTCAGAGAGGAATCTAAGAGCACAACTTAAATTACTGCAAATGAAACTAGCAGCAATTGTCTTTATACTCTTGTTTGTCACAATCGAATCCTCAACAACAGTAGAGAGAGACAAAAGATCCCCGCCATAATGCTTTTAGACTATATCACCATATATGAAACATTTTGATTCATCAGATGCATGTTATAAATTACGACGAACTTCAATAGCTGCTCTCGCCACATGCTCTCGAAAAGGCGTTTTTAAATTATGTTTTCCAGACCGAAATCGTTGATGTATCTTGTAGGGAAGTTGGCAACTTCATCATTTGGATCTCTATTAGAGTGCTAAAACCATGTTATATGCATCTTCTTATGCTTTTACACCCTCTTAAACAATTTTTCGGGTTCATGGAGATATGTTCCGTCTATGCAATTAGTTGAAGTCAGTTTGTTTGTTGCCATATGCATTTCGCTTCTTTTATTTGTGAATACGCTTTTTTGGGTGTTTTTATAGATGTAATTATACAATGTGGTACTATACACCATTCCTAACTCATGTTCTGAAACGCAAAATCCAAAACAAGTCATCCATGTGAATGAGAATAAAATGAGATAATTTGGTATTTATGACAGTTTCCAGAACTCAATCAAATACCCTATCGTTATTATGCCTGTATGGAAACACGTGATCAGCGAAATTTGAACAATACTATATACTCTAAACACACTTTTCAGTACTGCGAAGAATAGCGTGCCTGTGACGGCGAATGGAAGCCTCGGGTTCGTGCGGCTGTGCGCGCTGCAGTGTGCATGTGCAGGCCTGCGGCAGATTGCTTTTGATTGGTTGGCGGGAGGAGAACTGATGATGGCGTCTCAGTTTGCTAGAACCGTACGCCATTGCTTCCAAAATAAGTACAGAATAACGTGGGGGGCTCTCCTTCAAAAACAACGCCGCTCGGCGCGCTCACCTACCGATCCGGTCGGCATAGCGGCCGAAAATTACAGAATAGGGGCCCGAAAATGCGTCACCCGCTGTGCTAACGCCGGTAACACCCCCCCCCCCCCCCCCCCCCCCCGCCACTCGCACTAGCGCGATTTTCTGAGCGCCTGTGGGCAGTGCAAGCTGTCTTCCCGCTTCTCAGTTTTGTATTCGTTCGGCGGGTCTTACGGCGACGTCGTCGTGTCTTCCCAGTTTGCCCCTTGTCTCCAGAGCAGTCGTCGCCGGCAAAAGCCGGGCAGCCATGCCACTCGGCCACATATGGCCCGCCGCAGCGAGCCCAAGTTTTTTGCCTCGTCTCGTCGTCTGGGTGTTCTATAGGATTCAGGTCAGGACTCTGTGCAGGCCAGTCCATTACAGGGATGTTATAGTCGGTAACCACTCCACCACTGGCCGTGCATTATGAACAGGTGCTCCATCGTGTTGAAAGATGCAATCGCCATCCCCAAATTGCTCTTCAACAGTGGGAAGTAAGAAGGTGCTTAAAACATCAATGTAGGCCTGTGCTGTGATAGTGCCACGCAAAACAACAAGAGGTGCAAGCTCCTCCATGAAAAACACGACCACACGATAACACCACCACCTGCGAATTTTACTGTTAGCACTACACACGCTGGCAGGTGACGTTCACCGGGCATTCGCCATACCAAAACTATGCCATCAGATCGCCACATTGTGTACCGTGATTCGTCAACGTTTTACCACTGCTCAGTTTTCCAATGTTTACGCTCCTTACGCCAAGCGACCTGTCGTTTGGCCTTTACTGGTGTGATGTGTGGCTTACGAGCAGCTGCTCGAGCATGAAATCCAAGTTTTCTCACCTCCTGCCTAACTGTCGTAGTACGTGCAGTGGATCCTGATGCAGTTTGGAATTCCTGAGTTATGGTCTGGATAGATGTCTTCCTATTGCACATTACGATCCTCTTCAACTGTCAGCGGTCTCTGTCAGTCAACAGACGAGGTCGGCCTGTTCGCATTTGTGCTGTACATGTCCCTTCACGTTTCCACTTCACTATCACATCAGAAACAGTGGACCTAGGGATGTTTAGGAGTGTAGAAATCTCGCGTACAGACGTATGACACAAGCACCCAATCATATGATCATAGTCGAAGTCCGTGAGTTCCGCAGGGCGCCCTATTCTGCTCTCTCACGATGTCTAATGACTACTGAGGTCGCTGATATGGAGTACCTGGCAGTAGGTGGCAGCACAATGTACCTAATATGAAAAACGTATGTTTTGGCGATGTCCGGATACTTTTGATCACATAGTGTACCAGCAGGACAACGCTACGTGTCACGCAGCTCGCAATGTGCATTTGATGTTCGAAGAGCACCAGGATTAGTTTACCGTACTTCCTCAAAGTCTACCAAACTCTTCAGATGTAAATCCAACTGTGAATCTGTGCGACGACCTCTGTCGGGAGTGTCAACGGAGAAATGTAACGCAGAAGTGGAAGCAGCGTGCTCCACATCACTGTTGGTCGGTACCCTCCAGAACCTCATTGACTCTGTCCCTGCATGTCTCGCTGTCGTCCGCGCTGCAAAAGGTGCTTATTCACGCTTTTGATAGGTGATCACATTAATGTGACTGGACGGTGTACAATTACAATGTAATCTACATCTCTCGGCTTGAAGAACGTATCAACTGTGAAAGGCTATCGCTAAACGATTTGATAGTTTTCAGAAAGCACAATTAGTTCACATTATAGCATATTCGAGATGTAGCTCCGAATATATTTATTAACATCAGTTGATGTATAGACTACTTTAAATAGTCTATGCTTGGATTATTGCTCTGAAGACTATAAAAGATTTTGTCAACCACAGTAAGTATGCCAACCGAACTGACTAGTGATGAGGGACAGAGATACTGATGTAGAACTTTTACTGAAGCATGTGGCAATTCTCGTTATAACACATTTTTCGATTAGAGATACCGTGTACCCTAAAAACATTACCATGTGTAATTGCCATAAGATTGTCAAGAATTAATGTCTCGTACATTCGTTTGAATTACAATAAAAAAGCACTTACGAAGTTACAACATCTTGACAAGATAATATAATTGTGTAAGGGGAGTCGTTTGGCTGCCTCTGATATTTCCATAATCAATAAGGAAACGATGGGAGTCGTATTAGAAGTATAAAATATCTTACCTGATGGCTCTGGCTGTCTTTTGAAGCGTTCCTGAAAATGAGAGAGCACCATTTATTTAGTAAATATAAAATGGACTAAAACTTAAGTCCTAAGAATACCAATGACTGTAAAGTATTTGTGATTTTATTTTAAGGCAATGTTGATTTTTACCCTTATCTGTAAAAGGCTGTTTACAACCTTACTTAATCGTTCATATACCTTTCAGGTCGCAAATGTTGGCTCATATATATATATATATATATATATATATATATATATATATATATATAGAGAGAGAGAGAGAGAGAGAGAGAGAGACTGTGTGTGTGTGTGTGTGTGTGTGTGTGTGTGTGTGTGTGTGGGTGGGTGTTACCGGTCCAAGGAATAACTAGTCGTCCACTTCATGAATAATACAAGGCAGCGAAGGTCACCAGCTACAAGACAGTTCATTAAAAATAGCACAGGATAATTGTCTGGTGGAAAGTTATCTGGCCCAGAGTAGACAGTTGTCCTTTTCTGAATACATAGACAATTTTAACAGAAATACTACGTACTAGCTGTACTTTACGACCTGAGAAACGTATGATAATTTCGAAAGGAGTAGTAGACGAACAAGAATTATTTTTCTTCATTTTGCTCTTAGTTAAATGTTTATATGAGCCAGAAACAGGTGGCAACTACCCACTCAAAGAATCACAATTTAAGCGAACGAGGGAAAGAGGAGACGAAAACAAAGAAAGTGTGTAGTCACTGTAAATGGCCCTCAAAATTCTTCCACGGTGCAGATTTATGTTGCTGTATATGAAAAGAGTATTCCCCGCTTCGAATATGCGTGTGACTGATAACGTTTATGTTGCAGCCTCATTTCGACAACTGTCTTATTTGTCATCTTGTAACGAAGGTGAAAAGTAAGAAACTTGTCGAAACGTTGCTCTGAAACGAACATTTTCTACTGGTTTCCAGAGAAGAATCCGTCAGTGCAATTCGCCGAGAAGGCACACATTCGCATATAACTGAAACGGTTTCCCATAAATCCTGTTCGGACTGATTCATTGCTCACAGTTTCAGGCTTCTCTTGCAACAAGCTCAGGCACGTGGTACCGTGTGCCTTTTGTAAACACTTGGTGCGACAGGCGACCCGTTTGGCCAGTCGTTGACCCAAAAGGTGAGACGCCAGGGAGATTAATACTGAAATTACGCTTTAATACAATACTTGTTGAATATCAAATGATACTGGCGCAACCATGGCATTAATAGAACATGAGACTTCGTGGTGTATTGGGCACGCTACTACATCCGACGAAGTACGAAATCGTGATAGGAACGACCCCGCTACAAGGTAATAACTAAGTAAGAAAAACGTATAGAAGACCACCATTACTTTAAATGGCCTCTTCAGTAGCTGTTAAAATTTGTTAGTTGATGCTTTTCCTTTATTTGCGGCTCTAGATCAAACAGCAAAGTAATCTTGCATCTAATTCAATACCTTTTCATGATATAAATAACTTGTGTTGTAATTTTAAGTGACTTTGCGAATCTACACTGGGCTGCACAAAGAATATCTCTGACCATATCACTCGTAAAATAGCCACTTAACTGTGATTCTGCCAGGTACGACCGATATTTTTGTTTGTCCTGAGCCAGTAAAATCAGAGCTTGACAGATTACAAAGACTGGGCTATTCTTAACTGCGTCAACGGACAGCCCGAAAGGCAGTTATTATCACTAAACGGGATAGAACCGTAAGACTATATCGTGACTTCAGAACTACAGTAAACGATCAATGAAACGTCAACCGATTTTCGAGAAACTGCTGGAAAATTTCTCCAAGGCCAGTATTTTCTTAAAATCGTTTTGGCTGACACTCACACTGTTTCAAAAATTTTTATTCCCACCACTCTTGCTCTATGCGTATCTAAAACAGGTCGTCAGTATGCGCTATACGTAATAAATTTCAATTGTGCACTCCATTAATTACATTTCTAATTACGATATGAATTAGTTTACAAAGGCATATAATCTTATAACAACCAGTAGATGTAAAAGTTCACAAAGATTACAAAGACTGGGCTATTCTTAATTGCGTCAACGGACAGCCCGAAAGGCAGTTATTATCGTTAATACACATTTCACAATACACATTTCACGATATACAACAGAAGGATCATTTGGAACCGCAGCTGTCACCGTAATGTTTCAGCGATATGCCAGATGTCCCACGAGGAATGGTCAAATTCAGGCATATGACAGGGACGATCATTCGAAGTAAAGACTGTAGTAAACGTGGGATCTAGAATGCATACCTTAAGAGCTATGGGTACTTCACCTTCGATACTGTGAACCAAATCTCTTCTGTTGCAAGTTCTTTGCTTTCCATATTTTGAGAAGTGGTAGTATGGAACAAAACAAGAAGAAAATGTCCAGTGAACATGGGCTCTGTCGTCCATGCCGTAAGAGCTACGAGCACTTCTTCATCTTTGCTACTGATAAACACGACTCTTCTACAGAAAAAGTTGAAAATCTCGTAAGATACGCATTTTAGAGCCCATATTTATTAGAAATTTTTTTGTTCTGGTCAATATTACTTCCTGCCAAAATATGGAAAGCAAAGAGCTTGCAGTAGAAGAGATTAGTTACATAGTATCGAAGAGGAAGTGCTCATAGCTCTTTAGGTATGCACTTTAGAATCCATGTTTACTGGATTTTTTGTGCCTCGAATGATCGTTCTGGTCATATCCCTGAATATTAGCCATTTTTCCTGGCACATCCTACATAGCTCAACTGAGTGAAGGTATTCCACAATAAGCAAATCACCTTGATGACACCTACGTGATCGAGGCCACATGGGAACAGCATCTAAGCAGTGTAGCAATCTGCTTCTAACGATTCCATTATAACAGCCAGGACTGAAGAGAAGGCGAATATAAGTTTTTCAAGGCAAAAAGCAATATGAATAAAACATTTTTTGCATCAGTCGTTTGTTTATTTTGGCATTGCGCGTTTCGATGTTTCACACCATCATCTTCAGGTGGAGAATTGTTTATTTACTTGGCTGGTGTTGGTGAAGAGTACAGACGTCTCTTCACAGTCGCAGACAAGGCCAGTATGGGTTATTTTGCGTCGTCTGTTAATGATAAAAATTGTTGATTTAAAAAAGGCACTTTAGAGGTTAAAAAGGTCTGCATACTGTTGCCTGATGTATGTCCTCTCCACTGAATATTACATTTACATTGTCGGTTCAAAGAAGTTGTATATGTTACAGATATATTAGTTTACATTGGATACAGAGATACAAGATAACATGGATTTTACAAAAGTATGTTTTTCTTTTTAAAATACATGAATGGGCTGCACGATAATATTATCATATGCACAACTCAGTTATTATATTAGGGAGCTATATAGACATTTTTAATGTGAATGTGCTGCAGTATTGGATACAAAAATAACGATTAAATAGTTATGTACATAAATAGGTTTTCCTTTTGTTTTAAAAAATGTTAATGGGCTTCTCTTGAATTATTCAATTATTATGATAATTTCTCATATATAAAAAGATTGCAATATATTGTACATATGTAATGTAAGCTGAACTTACTGAGGGATGAATGGGAGTGATTATATTAATTGCTGCACAGCGAAACTGTGAATTATGAGAAAGCTGTAAGTCAAACTGCCTATTGGCTTCTGTCTCGGGTTCTTCGGCCGACGTTCATCTGATGATTTTTCTGACGTTTCGCCAGCACGAGTGGCTGGCATTGTCAAAGCTTCACCCTCCATTGCCGGTGGTGAGCTGGAGGCGACCTCGCGGCCGCAGACTATCGCCTCCAGTTCACCACCGGCAATGGAGGGTGAAGCTTTGACAATGCCAGCCACTCGTGCTGGCGAAACGTCAGAAAAATCATTAGATGAACGTCGGCCGAAGAACCCGAGACAGAAGCCAATAGGCAGTTTGTCAACAAGTGGCCACGAAAGCCTTAACAATTTTGTAAAGCTTTAAGTATTTTGTCAAAGCTTTTGGAAAAGTTGGTTGAGCCTGCTTGGCGTTGAGTAGATGTTCCCAAGTGTTTTGTCTGTGCATAATATAGATTTCTTGTTCTTCATATAGAGACAGTCTGTGTCCTTTGTTCAGTGTATATAGTATTTCAAGGCTGCTTTCTTCATTGTCAAATCGATGTTCTGTATCTTTTACATGGGAAGCTACTGCAGATTTGTGTGGTGTGTTGTATCAGAAGAAGTTGATGTGTTCTTTAAATCTGGTGCGGAAGTTACGGCTTGTTTGACTTATGTACTAAGCCGGGCATTTACTACATATGGTTTCATTTGTGCTAGACGATGAAAATTGATAATGACTGCTTTTTAAGGTATGAGGAAGTCTTTGGCATGTTTTATTGCTTATTTAGAATGAAATTCTTATTTTGTGTCGCTTGAAGATATTGACAATTTTTTGACAGATGAAGGAAAGGGGTGCATGTTGTTAGTGTACTTTCTTGGTTCTTGGTGGTCATTTTGTTCATTTTTTAATTTTTTAACTAAATTGTCTATTAGTGTGGGTTTCTACCAATTAGCTACAGCTATCTGTTTTATGATTTTTATTTCTTTCTGGAGGCTCTTATCAGTCAATGGGATTTTTAGAGCTCTATGGATCATTGAGCAGTATGCCGCTAGTTTGTGCATGTTGCGGTGGCAGAAGGTAGCTTGTATATTTATGTCTGTGGTGGTTGATTTCCTGTAATTTGGAATACATATTTGTTATCTTGTTCGCAGACGGTAAAATCGAGGAAGTTAATGGTGTTATTTATTTTCTGTTCACAGGTGAATGTAATATACTTGTGCATTTTGTTGAATGTTTGTTTTCCGCATGAATCATGAGAAACGTATCGTCTACATATCTTCTGTAGAACTGAACTTTTTCAGTGCAAATTGGTTTTTTTTTGTGAAAAATTTGTGCTGTAGTTCAGCTATGTTTCCTGATATGCTAGCACCCATAGCTTGCTCATTTATTTGTTTGTAGATTTTTCCATCGAAAGAGAAGAAATTATATTTCGATACTAGTTGCAGAAGGCTAAAGCATCATGAATGGGGATGTTAGTATACAGATTTGTTACATCTAGAGAGATTATTTGGCATTTGTTAGTACTGTGTATGTCCTTCAGCTCACTGGCGAATGAGAGGCTACAATTTGTGGAGTAGTTGCTTTCAACCAGAAAGTTATCCCCTAGGATCTTGTTGAGTATCTGTAGAATTTTGTACCCAGGGTAATACATTGAATTGGAGATTGCTCTTATAGAGCCATCTTCTTTGTGAGACTTTAATTGAGACCTTAGACGTGGTACTGTTGGATTCATGAATATACATTGGTGCTTTTCCCTTTCAGTGAGCCGGAAGTTAGTATTTTTGAGAATGACCTTCAACTCATTTTGGAATTTGCTTTAGGATATTTGTCTAGCTGTCTGGTATAATTTTCTTCAAAGGACTTTAAGGTTTTCTGGATGTATTCATTTTCATATAAAATAACTGCTGAAATTCCGTAGTCTGCGTTTGTGGCAATTGTTTAGTGGCAAAATAAATAAGTGACAGACGCAGAAACTGTTTTATTTGTGTTGATCAACTGTCGCAGTCCTCATAACGCCGCCCTTTATGGATGAAATATTCAAAAAGCAGTATTTAATCTATGTACTGAACAAAGAAGCTCTCCAAAGTTCACTGGCACTCGTGGAGGTCATCTAGAGTAGTAGCCCTGAAAAACATGAAGAGCTACCATTTTTGCATGGTAAAACTGAATTACTATGAAGTTCAACCCCAGTGCAGTCCATATTGTACGCCTCAGGAAGGAAGGAAACAACGTTTTTCGTCAGCAGCCTTGCAGAAGGCTTTCCTGTGTCTAAAGCAGCGTCACAAATCCTCAACATACCTGGCCACCTTCAAATGGTTCAAATGGCTCTATGCACTATAGGACTTAAAATCTGAGGTCATCAGCCCCTAGACTTAGAACTACTTAAACATAACAAACCTAAGGACATCACACACATCCATGCCAGAGGCAGGATTCGAACCTGCGGCCGTAGCAGCAGCGCGGTTCCGGACGGAAGCGCCTAGAACCGCTCGGCCACTGGCCACCTTCACTACAGTTAGTACAGAACGAGGATTAAGGTTAATTAGACAAAAGGAATCATTCCATAACGCCTCCGCTTGTGATGTGCTAAATTCCATCTCGGTTTTAAAATATACGATGCATGATTTTTATGGGATTTTCGTGATACATTGGAGTATTTGCAACTATTATATTTTCGCTATCTATACTACTATTTAAAGACGAGTCGTAAATTAATATTGTTACTGAAAACCTCTAAAATTTCTGGATAAATGTACTTCAAACTTTTGCACATTGCACTAATAAGCGTTCGGACAGACATAGACGACGTATGTATGTAATCTACACTTCTAAACGAGGACAAGTTATATTTCAACGATGTTACCAAAAGTATCGAAAAGTTCTTGACCGATTTACTTCAGATTTTTACACGATATTCTAATAAACTTTCAGGTGGACATAGGCTCCACAAATAGTTGTTTGTGAACAGTGACAGTGAATGTTAGTGTACGCCTTGACAATGAAGATAATGGGAAATCAGAGAAAATTACAAACTGTGAAAGAAAACAACTGCTTTAAATAACATAAAAATCCAGAAAATCCACAGCATGTGGTAACAAGAAAGACAACAAAAAACTCACTGATGATGCTGACACTTCAGCAAAACAAGTCTGGGAAACAGAAATAAAAATTGTGTTTTTCTCAAGACAGATCCTCTCCAAACACACACACACACACACACACACACACACACTCACTCACACACACACACACACACACACACACACACACACACATATATATATATATATATATATATATATATATATATATATATATATAAATGTTTTAAAAAAAACGAAGCGACGTAGGCAACACTGAGACAAGTAATTTGACATAAGACACATGGGACCGCAAATGTCGGGAAATACCCCAAAAGTGGATGACAAATACTGAACATGTGACGTCACCACGTGACGTATCTCACCAAATTTGCAGCGGTTGATCTTGTCGATACTACCCTCGCCCGCAGTGGCAACGCTGGACATCGCTCTGTTAGGCCGCTCTTTTTTTCGAACACCTTTTGTAAATGTCATCTGTTGTAAATGTAGAAGTTACAAAATAATTCTCCTCGCTGTAACGAAGCCAAAACTGTTCCTATTTTATGTTTCTTTCCTTATGTCCTGTCTTATGTAGTAAAAAAAGCGTTGGTCATTTACTGGTTGGGACGCAGTTCCGAAGGTTATATTCGTTTACTTGTGACGAAATACGTTACGTTTTTGTTGTACTGTACTTTGCAACAAACCAGTGGAGAGTGCTGGATAGGTAAATAAAATAGTAAATCTTACTTCAATGTAAAGACATAATTGTCTAACACAATGCAAAGAAAATGCTTGCCCCACGCAAGAATCGAACCCTGAGCTCCACACACGAAAGTAGCTCACGTAGACCCAGAGCTACACCAATGTTAGTTCCTGAATTTGGTTGGGATGATCAGGTGTGGCAGACCGACAGGCTCCATTGCTGCACGTGTGGCGAGGTACATCATCTGGTGACGTCACCTGTTCAATATTTATCATCCACTTTTCCAGTACTTCCGTCATTGCGACCCCCACGTGTCTTACATTAAATTATTTGTCTCGGCCTCATCTACGTCGCTTCGGGGATTTATAAACATTATTAACAATCACCCTGTATATATAAAGGGTAACTTTTCCTAGCAAAAAATCCTGGAAAATTCTTGACCAGTTACTTCAAATTTCGACAATTTACTCTAATGACCGTTCGGACAGGCATGGATTACATATTTTTAATATATAATGTATATAAATATAAACATAAAATCTATGTTCTAAATGAAGACAATTTGCAGTTTAGCGTTGTTGCCTAAATCTCGATAAGTTCTTGACCAATTTACTTCAAATTTTTACTCAATTTCGTTCTAAATGTTCGGATGGACATAGGTTACGTATCTTTTTAAAATATGTATGGTATATAAATATGTGACTATTATATGAAGGCGCAAAAACCTGGAAAACATCTTGAACTATTTACTTCAAATTTTTACTCGATACTGTACTAAATATTTGGACCGACATAGGCCATATATATTTTAATGTCTGTAATATACTCGTATTTGAACAGGTCGTTGTTAAATGTTGTTACCAAAAATCGTGACCGATTTACCGCAAAATTTTACACAATATTCTAATAAACCTTCGGACAGGCACAGGCTACATATTTTTTAAGATACATGTGGTATATAAAATACGTATAATATATGCGGAAGAACCTTTGTTAGCAAATATCTTGAAAGTTCTCAGGTGATTTACTTCGAATTCTTGTACCTTACTCTGATAAACAGATGGGCATAGGATGTATTGACGAAAAAATCGCAACACTAAGAAAGAATCAGGCGACGTAAACGAAAGTTGATGAGCCTCTTTCTACATACGAAAGATGATGTCTATTCAGATTCTGCAGCAGTCGCATAAGATTTGCACTAGTAGCGCCTCTATGAGGATACAAAACAGGTTTGCTTTAAACACACTCTCTAACGGTCGTGAGTATTAGTTACCTTTGAGACTGGACATAGAAAGTTGTTGTTACTTAAGAATACCTTTAACGTGACAAAGATTCCATTATCAATATCTCCACTGAGTTTGAACGAGGTCGTGTTATAGAGCTATGAGAAGCTGGATGCTCCTTCTGCAATATTTCAGAAAGTCTTGGCAGAAATGTAGCCATTGTACATGATTGCTGGCTGCAGTAGTCAGGAGAATGTATGGTCGTAAGAAGATTGGCCCCAGACAGCCACAGAGCACTATCGAGAGGCCAGACCTTCGTGTTCGGCGTAAGGCTTTGGCGCATCGTATGGCATTTGTGCAGCAATTTGAGCAGCAGTTTGCGCCCCAGTATACAACGAACTGTTACATACCTCTGTCGTAACCCAACATGCTCTACACAGTGTCGACATGTCGCCTTGGCCTGGTAAATCGCCAGATCTGTCTCCAATCGAGCACATATGGGACATCATTGGATGACAACTTTAACATCATCTGCGAACAGCATTAACTGTCCCTACATTGACTGACCAACAGCAACAGGCATGGAACTCCATCCACAAACTTACGTCTGGCACTTGGACAACACAATGCATGCAGGTTTGCATGCTTGCATTCAACATTCTGGTGGTTACACCGGTTATTAGTGTATCAGCAATCCCTATTTGCAATGGCTTGTCTGACGCTTACATTAACCAGTGATCTTGCAGGGTTAATCACTTACATGTGTTAGCGTGGCAAATTTAATCTAGAAATTCCATTCCTCTACATTAATTATTTTTTTGGTGTTGCGATTTTTTTCCATCAGTCATACAGACATACATATAACCCAAATAACTGGTATGAAAACACATTCATAAACGCATTGTGTCCACAATTATCTTGCCATTACCAGGTTACTTTATTATTCCGTGGCCTAAGAGAGTAGTATGAGTTGATGTAGTTACAGATCCGTCTCGCTTTTCTTGTCTAAACGCTCCTTCTTTCCCTTTTTCTTAGATTCTCTCCTCCTCTTTTGGAAGTCGCTGCTGGCAGTGGAGGCAGCACCTCTATGATGCCTTTAAAACGTCTAATACGACTGATGTGTAGTGTCCCAGGGCGAGTTGGAAGTTGTAGCTCAAGATTAACAGGTGACGTCATTTCCATCACCTCATAGGGGTCCTGACAACATTCCACAAACTTCTTAATTTTTCCATTTAGTACACACGAGATGGTCATCATAGCCTATTGACCTATGTGATGCCTAGGTGACAATGGTTTCCTATTATGTGCCCTGTCTTGTTGCTCCAAAGCTTTGATGTTCATCTTTTACTCCTGTCACGAAATAATTTTTAATCTTATAGAGAAGTTTTTCTCTGGCGAAGTATCACCTCCTCTCAGAGACTTACGTAACTCAAAAGGCAATGGCAACTTCTGACCTAAAATAAACTTGTACGGGGAGAACCCTGTGCTCTCGTGGGTTTTGGAATCATATGGTCCCATGACGTATGCGAGTACAGTGAGTACAGTGACCCAGTTATTATGCTGTGAGTTAACGTGCTACACCTACACGTTTGCTATCCTTCCTGTTTGACCATTTGCCTGTGGATGTATGGTAGTAGTCTGAAGTTTCTTAATGTGCAATAACAGGCATAAGTAATTCATTAAATCGGAAAAGTAATAACTTGATCAGTTATTACTGTCTCAGGCATTCTGAACTTGAGTACCAACTGCTTCACCATTGCATGTGCCACAGTTTCGGCCTGGTTTTATAAGGCTATCATAGAAACGAAAGGTGAAAAATGATCGATTATCATCAAAACATAGTGATTTCCTGCTGCTGTTTGTGTAAATGGTCCAGTAATATTCATCCCAACCATTTGAAATGTTTTATCTGCTACAGGTAATCTATGTAAAGTAATCGTTTCATGACCGAGCTCTGCCCTTTATGCACAAGGTCTATAATTCTTTATGTAATGATCGACATCTTGTCTGCATGTTATGCTCCAATAATATTTTGCACTACTCTGCATTTCGTAGATGTGAGAGCAGTTTATGCTGCTAAAATTGAATCATGGGTCTGCCTCAATACTTTGTTTTGTAATATCTCTGGCACCACACAGCTCGCACCGAGCGAGATGGTGCAGTCGTTATCACTATAGTCTCATATTCGGGAGGATGATGGTTCAAACCCACATCTGGCCATCCTGATTCCGGCTTTCCGTGATTCCCCTAAATCGCTTCAGGCAAATGCCGGGATGCTTCCTTTGAAAGGGCATGGCCGACTTCCTTCCGCATACTTCCCTAATCCGATGGGACAAATGATGTCGCTGTTTGGTCTTTCCCCCAAATCAACTAACCCACGATAGGTCGCATCTCGTTTCCTTTGCAGTACTTGATCCTCCATGGTGAACTGCAGCTGCTTGGTGAGTCGCTGACAGTCTAGTCGTTGCTTTGTGCTTCCTTCCATTCATCCTGGTCTATGCCAACACATTAAACAGCACATACTTTGCAGCTCAGACTGTTTGTATTTGTGTGTGATCTCTTTGGATGATGTATTACGCTGAAATCAAACTCAGGTGCAATCCTATCGAGATTACCTACTATTTGGGTCTTTAAGCCATAATAACCGTTATCGGTTATCACTTTAAACAACATCCATATAAATAAAATCAGAAATATTTTATTCCAAATATTAATGCCAGCATTTCTTTCTCAGTTGTCGAACAATTGCTTTCTGACCTATTTTGATGTAAAAGTAAAACGAAATATTTATTATGGGGAAATTTTCATGTCTGTCTCAATATTTTACAGAAATTATTGTGAAATGCTGTCACGTGACAGTCAATATCGAAAAGAAATGTCTTAAAGTGATTGACTGCAGACAAAAAAATACACAGCCATCTATATATTTTCCTGTTTTCGAAAGAGTTGACACGTATTTGATGATACTGGCACCCTAAAAAAGTGTAGCAATTATAATTCACAATGATTTGTAAAAGTTTTCGATGACTAATAGTGCGATACATGTATTATCTGAAAGATGGAAGTTGTGTATTAAACGGCACTTTCAATTTTGATACAGTTTTGATTTCCTTAACTCGCGATGTGTTCCACATAAGTGTTCGCAAAGACGTGCTGTAATAGGTATCGATACGCAGTGTAGACTCTTTGAGTTGTGTCTCTCTGAGACACAGAGGGGTACTGTGTTTACCTTTGATGGGTTCCGCACACTTCCAGCTAATCAGGAGCTCTCAGTTAGCTTGTGTCATGCTTGCGAGTAAGTTCAAAACACTTTTTCTGTTCCGGGGAATCGAGCTGTGAGTTGCCGTAGTTCAAAGACGGCGGCAGTAGTTCGGAGATTTAGTGAGATCGTTTCAGTTATTTGCAGTTGTTGATAAGAAGCAAGGATCTGAGTAATTTCATCCGTGTAACATTCGTATCACACAGTTTATTGTGTAAACATTTCACCTGTTAAGTTGCCAAGATGAACTGATATTTAGGCATGAGATATTGCGAAGGTTCAGTGACTGTATGTTTTTCACAAGGTGGAAGGTGTTTACTGAAATGTGTTGTAATCATACAGTCCGAAGTATTATGCACAGTTTGGTCAGTCTCAGCTCCAACTTAGATTGTTCTATGCTTTGGTGGAAATAGGGTGTATAAAGTTTGAATATTAGTAATTACTACAATTTCGACTTACGCCTCACGTGTATTACGTATCCCACGTGGCTGGTGTCAATTTTTCTTTGGTTTGAAGACAATGCAGATAATTTATTAGCATTTGCTGTTACTCGTTCCTGCGTATCTTACTCACTTACTGAATATTTACACGAATTTGTGGTGTATTTCTTCTCAAATGCCAGCCTGTGCAAAGCTCCCACTAGAATTCCCAGCTTCTCTACTTACTGGTTACAAATATTCGAGGAAATATTATTTAGTTCGTTCACAGATTTAAAATACTGACAGTGATAAATATCGCATTCTTTGCACTTATAATTTTCAGGTGCAAAGGTAAGTTGTGAGTGGTTCCTGAACGCAAAGTTGCAGCAGCAGATTTTACTACGGCGTTTATGTTCTTGCCTCCACGAAACAATTTGTGCGGCTAATGATATTGATACCATCAATAGTTTGTAAGAGGTGATACAAATTAAGTGTTTCGGGTTGCATCATTATTCAAATGATCTGGAAAGGTATTCTCAGCAGATAGCCATTTTCATGTTAAAGTATTAAGACTACAGTCAAGGGCCACGATCCCATTGCACCATGTTCAGCTGTAAGTTGATCACTTGTACATTCTCTAGTTTTGACAGGATCTTAAGAGTTTCTGACAGTATATGATGTTCATTTCTACAAGCTACGCCTGCCAATTGCAAGATGCGCGATTTATTGTGTGTGCTACTGTGAATTATCCGTGTATCTCTTTTTAACTCTCGTAGTTAGATTGCGTTACAAAAATGGTTACTAGGTCATGAGTTTGATTATAGGACATAGTTTCATTAAATCGTGGTCTAAGGATACTACTTACTAGTCTAAGTTTCTATTGCAGTAGCCATCTTGCAAGGTGAAGCATGAGCACTTTTGTACACCTTGTACAGATTTAAGGAATTATGAGCGGCAGTCAAATGAGGACAGCTGGAAAAAGTACGTACTCTGTTCATTATCTCAAAAGTAATCGCCATAAATGTTAATACGAGGGCTGTCCAGAAAGGATGTTACGATTGATCGCTAAATGAAAATCACAGTGAAAATCAGAAATGTTTCATTTGTAACAGTTAGCTACACCTTTCAGCTACTTCTCTACGTAGTCGCCGTTCTGACTCAGACATGCGTCGTAGCGTTGTACCAACTTTCCAATACCCTCATCATAGAAGGCAGCCGCCAGTGCTTTCCGCCAAGTCTCTACACTGACCTAAAGCTCGTTGTCTGTGCCAAAATGTTGTCTTCATAGCCAGCGGTTCGTTTGAATAGAGATGAATCTCATTGGGAGACAATTACGGGCTGTATTGTGGGTAACCAAACATTTCCAATTGAAACGATGCAGGAACATCTTCATTGCCCCTGCAGAATGAGACTGAGAATTGTCTTGAAGAATAAACCGCATGACAGTTATGTAATGTTGGTTGCATAGCTTCAGGGGAAAATTCTCACCAGGCCCTCGTACTTGGCGGGAGACACTATTTTCTATAACATCTTTACGCGCTCACTAAGAGCTCAGGAATGAAAAAAGCGGCATAATTCTACCTAGAGTCATACTAGAGACACTGCCCAACACATCTTTACAAAGCTTTATCGGATTTTCATAGTCGTTTCCACTTCGCGACCGATCGTAACTTACTTTCTGGACAGCCCTCGTACATTTATGCCTCTGGGAGACAAGACTGTCAGTTCCTTCATGAAAAGATGTTTGAGGCTGTCTGCGGAACCATTATTGTATCCAGGGGCGCACCTGTTCGTCTGAAGCAAATCAACAGCCATGAGTGTCTTTTCTCAGGGGTAGAAAAATATGGAAATCGCATGGAGACAGACTATATGGAGAATTTATAAGGGCTTCCCAGCCAGACTTCTGCAGCATACTCGAAACAACCTCGCAAGATGTTGACCCGCTGAGAACTTTTACTGGTTAGAACTTACACTTCCTACCCACAGTCCAGATCTATCCTTGGAGACCGAGCGAGGTGGCGCAGTGGTTAGACACTGGACTCGCATTCGGGAGGACGAAGGTTCAATCCCGCGTCCGGCCATCCTGATTTAGGTTTTCCGTGATTTCCCTAAATCGCTCCAGGCAAATGCCGGGATGGTTCCTTTCAAAGGGCACGGCCGACTTCCTTCCCCATTCTTCCCTAATCCGATGAGACTGATGACCTCGCTGTTTGGTCTCTTCCCCCAAACCAACCAACCAACCAATCTATCCCTGGAGTAAGACTTTAGTGATTGTCGATTTTCTTCGAAGAGGCGCACACCTGGATACAATCATGGTTCCGTAGGAAATTGCAGGCCGTTGTGGCCGAGCGGTTCTAGGCGCTTCCGTCCGTAACCGCGCTGTTGCAACGGTCGCAGAATCGAATCCTGCCTTAGGCATGGATGTGTGTGCTGTCCTTAGGTTAGTTAGGTTTAAGTAGTTCTAAGTCTAGGGGACTGATGACCTCAGATGTTAAGTCTCATAGAGCTTAGAGCCATTTGAACAGTAGGAAATTGCAAACCGTTTTCCATGAAGGCACTGAGAGTCTTGTGTCACTGTGGGATAAATGGATCAACAGTTATGGTGATTACTTTTAAAATTATGAACAGTTTACTTACTTTTTAGGGTTTCGTACCTCAATCGGTAAAAACGGAGCCGTTATAGAAACACATATTTGTCTGTCTGTTAGTCCTTTTTTCTCAGCAACGAGTACTTATCAAGTTGCACTTTGTCGCATAATAAGGTCTACTGTCCCTTGGGGGTGTAAAAACACTCAGGCTTCTCAGGCAACGAAATCAAAAGAATTGGCCATTTACGTCACATGTTTCATATTCGAATGCTCACTCATAAAAACCTATACTGTGCTTCCCGTTGATCTAGAACCATAAAATTTAGTAAGAAGCAGGGTTTCACGGCACACTTACAGGAAAAAATCTGAAAATGGCTAATTTGTAATTATATCACACGAAAGAAATTGTCATTTGTTATCTGACTGTCTGCCCGCCCTTCCGTCTATTGAGACCCTTTCCCTAAAGAACAGGTCCACGTGTCAGGTTGAAATTTGTCACATGCTAAGATATGTAGTCCCCTGGCGTTCTAACAAATTTAAGCTTCCAAGTCAGTGCACTCAAAAGATATGACCATTTATGTCACACTTTTGATACTCGAAACGACACTCATTAAAACCTATAGAGTGCTTCCCGTTGGCCTCTCATCATGAAATTAGGCAAGAAGCGATGTTTCGCAGTACAAGAAAAGGGAAAAGTCTGGGAATTGTGAATCTGTAATTATATCATATGAAAATTGTTTATCATTTATCTGACTGACTGACTGCCTGTCTGTCTGTCTGTCTGTCTATTAAGATCCCTTTTCCTCAGGAACGGCTAAACGCATCATATCCTCAGCAAAGGATAAACGTATCAAGTTGAAATGTGTATCAAATGCCGAGGTCTATAGTCCCTTGACGTTGTAATAAATGTAAGCTTCTATGTCAATTCAGTCAAAATACACTGAAGCGCCAAAGAAACTGGTATAGGCATGCTTATTCAAATATATATGTAAACAAGCAGAATATGGCGCTGGGGTCGGCCACGCCTATATAAGAAAACTGTCTGGCGCAGTTGTTAGATCGGTTACTACTGCTACAATGGCAGGTTATCAAGATTTGAGTCTGAATGTGATGTTATGGTCGGCGGGCTCCGACGTAGCAAAGAAGTGGGGATTTTCCCATATGACCATTTCACGAGTGTACAATGAATATCAGGAATCCAGTAAAACATCAAATCTCCGACATAGCTGCGGCCGGAAAAAGATCCTGCAAGAACGGGACCAACGAAGACTGAAGAGAATCGTTCAACGTGACAGAAGTGCAATTGGTGCAGATTTCGATGCTGGGCCATCAACGAGTGTCAGCGTGGAAACCATTCAACGAAATTTCATCGATATGGACTTTCAGAGCCGAAGGCCCACTCGTACACCCTGATGAATGACGATACAAAGCTTTACACCTCGCCTGCGCCCGACGACACAGACATTGGACTGTTGATGACTGGAAACAGTTGCCTGGTCGGACGAGTCTCTTTCTAAATTGTATCGAGTGGATGGAGGTTTACGGGTGTGGAGACAACCTCATGAGTTCATGGACCCTGCACGTCAGCAGGGGACTGTTTAAGCTGGTGGAGGCTCTGTAATGGTGTGGGGCGTGTGCAGCTGAAGTGATATAGGACCCCTGATACGTCTAGATACGACTCACAGGTGACACGTACGTTGATCATCTGCATCGACTGATGTCCACTGTGCATTCCGACGAACTTGGACAAATCCAGCAGGACAATGCGACACCTCACACGTCCAGAATTGCTAGAGTGGCTTCAGGAACACTCTCCTGAGTTTCAACACTTCCGCTGGCCACCAAACTCCCCAGACATGAACATTATTGAGCGTATCTGGGATGCCTTGCAACGTGCTGTTTAGAAGAGATCTGCACCCCCTCGTACTCTTACGGATTTATGGATAGCTCTGCAGGATTAATGGCGTCAGTTCCCTCCAGCAGTACTTCAGGTATTAGTCGAGTCGATGCCACGTCGTGTGATCGCGTGATCGCGGGTGCCCTACACGATATTTTGCAGGTGTACCAGTTTGTTTGGCTCTTCAGGTGTATGGCCATTTGTCACATATTTCGATACTTGCAAACTCACTCATCAAATGCTATTTTGTAAGAGTACTTCCCGTTGCCCTAGAATCATGACATTTAAGAAGAAAGGCTTCATAGTGCGACTGGACGGGAGAAAACGAAATTGTTAATTTGCAATTATATAAAACGAAAGAAAACTTTTTAATTTATCTCTCTCCGCCAGTCTGTTAAAAAGTTTTTTTCTCAGGAACAAGTAGAGATATCAAATTGAAATTGATATCATATACTGAGATCTAAGATTCTTTGGTGGTGTAAAAATGTTAAGCTTTTAAGTTAATTGATCTAGAATCATGAACTTTGGCAAGAAGCTATGTTTCACAGTGCAAGTTAAGGACAAAAAAGAGAATTGTTAATTTTTAATTTATTACAAGAAAAACTTTTCTTTTGTTATTTGTTATCCAACTTCAAACTCAAAATTAAATCATTCCTGAGACCAATATCTTGCCAGTATTAACGTCGATAGTAGGCAAAAATCGTCGAGATTCTCATCTCCCGGAATGGCTGAACAGTCTATACACATAATTAAGTTTGCAAGTAACCATCAGAGCGCCAGTCCCACTCAGACCTGACTATTTTTTTCCGTCTGTTTCGTTTTCATTTGACTGCCCTTTTATACGTAACATTTTCAACAGTGATTAGTTGCGAAGTAATGAACTACTGCAAAAGGTGCGTCTATGAAGCGTACACCTTTCATGGCTAATTTGAAGGGAAAACAAAAAGGAGTCCGCCGGCGTCAAGTCTGGTGAATGAGGGTGTTGAAGATCATAATCTTCGGTTGAGCGGGAAAGTCGAACTCGCAGACGTAGTTGATGTCCAACAACGGCTGACCACTGTGCAACGAGCAGTTCCACTAGAAGCAATAAATGAAATAGCCTCAGGTTGCAGATATGTTATTACTCTTATTGCACGATCCATATCGAGGCCTCATGCCTCATGCTCAGTGGCACCATTGCACACAGAAAACACTTTTTTTAATATTACATACATTAGTGCATATACAGCATAACATATAATTTGTAAGCGAATAAAATATGTAATTTGTAAACTAACCGTTATACGTATAATTTGCAAGAAATTTTATGTTACGTCATACGTGCACTGATGTATGTAATCTTATAAAAAGGTTTTTACTATGTGCTCAGGTGCATCTGAGAATGAGGCATGAGGCCTCGAAATCCATCATGTAATAAAACTTATAACACGATAACTGCAGCTAATTATTGTTATTACTATAAAAAATGTAAATGCCGTATGGCTAGGGCCTTCCGTTGGGTAGACCGTTCGCCTGGTGCAAGTCTTTAGAGTTGACGCCACTTCTGCGACTTGCGTGTTGAGGGGGATGACAACACAACACCCAGTCCCTGAGCGGAGAAAATCTCCGAGCCAGCCGGGAATCGAACCTGGGCCGTTAGGTATGACATTCCGTCGCGCTGACCACTCAGATACCAGGGGCGGACGTTATTACTCTATGTGCCTACGTTCCCACCAACCAGTATGTTGGATATCCACAGGAAGCGTTTTCTGAGAGTATGCAACAGCTTTACAACCGATGTCAGAATTTGTAGCTAATGGTGATTGCTCTGAAGCCTATAAATCTTTTTTGTTTGTAACTAACGTTTAATTTTTCCCTTAGAACTTGTCAGACGCATTTTGTACAAATATTGCTCATTATGTAACAATAGGTGCAACATTGAAACAAGCGACCAACTACGTCATACGCCAGTATTTCTTCATATGTGTAGGTTTCTTTACCTAGCTGCGACAATCGCGATTTGAAAAGATAAGTCAGTCGAGTGTGTATTCAAGACATGATTAAGCAGTCATTAACGTAAATTTCAACACGATGCCATGGAACACAAAATTACACTTTAGGAAGACGTCTGAAGAAATTGACCCGGAATAAAAAGCCCATACTGGGTTGGATTTCTCCCGTCGATCAGTTAGTTTAAATTTCTGTTTACAAAAATGATAAAATCACATGCACAACCAGACGGAGAGATCTATGGGTATTTATATTTTCTACGTTTCTTTGGTTTAAAGTCCAGCTCACAAGTGTTTAATGACGCTTTGTACATTAAACACTGAGTATCAATGGTGACGTCGCTGCCGCTAAGCCATGAACTTACCACGATGTCTTCGTAATCAATGTCACCTGCTGCGGTGTTCAACAGTAGGACTGTTACCAAAGCGAGCCTCCATAGCGTTGTCATATCTGCAACAGCCAGACATTGATTATTAAAATGAGGAACTGACGATTACCATCCCAAACACACTTTTGTTACATGAGACACCGATTTTAGTCCAACATACATAATTACTTTTCTTTTGCATTTAATTTATTATTTAAGATGCACGCAGTGTGTGTTTTATTCCCAGTTCACTAAACAGCGATAACCTACCATCATAAAATGTGAGAATCGCAAAAACTTGAGAATTTTTTCTCAAACTAGCGAGAATTCCACTCTTCATACATACTTTAAGCATTAGCTGACTACAATAGTACACTCCCAGTGTAAGGCGTTCGCATTTTTCGGACCTTACATGAGCTTCATAATTACGATACAGAATAAAATCCCCAAAAGATAGCTCTATATTGCTAACAGGAAGCAATTGTAATAATCTCATGTACCGAATAACAAAACAATATATATCCTTATAACGACAGGGGAATGCGTAAATGAGATAAAGTGAACGCAGTTTGGAGGCGGACTGTGCACGTGGCTAATGGTATTGGGAAACTCCAATTAACATTAACAAAAGAAGGCCCAGCTGCAGCGCAGAAAGAAATAAGGCCAGAACAATATAATACCTTTTAAATAAACACAGGTAAGACCTTTACGTCTGCGAAGTGAGGGCAGTACGCTTCACGTATCGTGGCAACAGATGTAAAGCGGTAGTTCATATTTTTGCGGGCAGAGCGTTGTGCACGTCGCTCCATCCCTTAGCGAGTATGCAGTAGCCATTATTTCGACTAGGGAAAGTTTAACGTTCTACGGAATGCAGGAAAGCTGAGACTGAGTGATTCAGTCAAGGTCAGAGTAGGGAATTAGCGTTTCAGATCCAGCACGGAGACAACGCCGCCGCAGTTCCCGATTTGATTGATGGATGGCTCTGAGCACTATGGGACTTAACTTCTGAGGTCATCAGTCCACTAGAACTTAGAACTAATTAAACCTAACTAACCTAAGGACATCACACACATCCATGACCGAGGCAGGATTCGAACCTGCGACCGTAGTGGCGCGCGGTTCCAGACTGAAGCGCCTAGAACCGCTCGGCCACTCCGGCCGGCTTCCCGATTGGTAATGTACCAACGCTCATTAGGCGACGTTAAATATTGAGTCGAGAGTTTGCTCACTCCAGCTTGCATACACTTTGAATATATAATTTCAAGAGTTGAATACTAACATACCCTCCACTGAGTACATGAGAGTTTGATTAGTTTAAAAGATAAAATTTCATTCTCCACCAGCTTAGTCCATTGAAAATCTACGACAACGTAGATGTAAATTTCACTGATGAAGATTTGATTGTTTTGCTTGTTACAACATTCTCATATATAGAGATAAAGATTTAATAATCACATATTCAATGTCCAAATATTAATTATTTTGTTGAGAATTGAAAGTAATTGAACTTGCTAGTTATGTATCACTTGAACCCTGAAAGTAGTGACAAAATAAATGTAGAATGAAAAAGGGAGAAGTTGTGTTGTCATTTTGGAAAAAATTCCAAACTCTCATTTATATCAGTTTGTGCACTCTTGTTATGTCACAGCAGAATTTCTAATTAATTTGAGACGATTAGCACCTAACATTAGCGGTATTACAGGGCCAAAATTAATAGCTATCTAGAATGTCTGTTTACCACCTTGGGCTTGAGAACACACAAAGATACGTTATCCACTTGCGCGCGATCACAAAATAGCTTTACCTACCAGCACTTTACACAAAATGACAACGCGTTACATCAGTTTCCAGGGATTTTAGTAGAGAAGCTTTCTCTTCAAAATTTAAGACTTAAATTACTGATAAAGACAAAATCGCACAGTATGTTGTTATATGATTAACAGTTTTTAGTAGGTATTGCATTGCAGCCAAATGTTCCAGCAATATATCCTGTCTCTTAGCAATAAAATTGAGTGAGATTTGCATCTAGGCTGATTTCTTAAGGGACTAACATTTGAAATACACGTCCCATTTTCGCATTTATTCACACAAAGTGCACTGAGGGAACATTGTTTTATGACTCGCTGCCAGCTTTAAAACGTGACATGCACAATGAATCGTTGCCCATACCCCTACCTTATAATGAAAGGGGTAGTAATATCTGAGGTAAGGATTCATAATAGCTGTCGTTAGAATTACTATGGTGTTTTAAATTGACTTGTTGAAATAGATATGGGTCTAATGCTAATGTAAGTACAACGAATTTCTTTTCAGCATAGAAACCAGGAAATATGACTGACATGCAGGTAATGTTAACGTACTTGAAAGTTCTGAAATTTCTAAATTACAGAACGTATTTGGAAGGAATTTATCAAGGAAAAATCCGTAGGTACCGCAGTATCTATGTTATGTTCAGATGATATTATCCATGAAAATATTAGAGCAAATGAAAACTGAATAGCGGAAATACTTTACAGAAGCAGAGTCCGTAATTCGTCTGTAACACAACGCTGCAGTCAAAAGTGAAACACCCTACCAAGCACACTGAAGTTTATTAAATCAGCAGTACCGTAATATCTTGCATTCTCCCGAATGTAAGGTTACATGCTTTGACATCATATTGATCGTGAACTATAGTTTTACTATGAACATTCTATCATAAAAGTTGACGAGGAGATTCGGAGTAATCTATGACAAAACTGTGAATTTGTTTGTCTCCTCAGTCAGTGAAAGAAATAACATTTTGCTTGCTACAACGTATGAAACAACAGGACGAAATTGAGGAGTTTAATCCAAACAAGCGATAGCTCTACTGAAAGAATACACTTTTTTACCCAGTTGTTCCTACTGAGAAAATGAAACGTCTGCGGCATTCTAAGCCATGCACTGCTCGTATGGAACACTTTCGTATGTTGTCTGAAAAACGCAAGCCACTTTCGTTTGTGAGACAGAGTAACGTTCTTACATCCATTCGATCGGTAAGTCGTTGATCGTCATCAGAGGCCCAAAATGCTGCCATGTATGGATACCAAAACTCGTACGTTATCCGCTGATGGCCTGCATAGGGGCCATCAGCCTCATGGACTTGACGCCAAACGTATCATGTTACCATGCACGGTACGTTCGACTAGCATGCTGTAGCTGTTCTCTAGGGTCCCGTTGACGCTTTGAGGTTTACGCAATCTCCAGATTGTATTAGTCGACCACAACATTACTGCACCTGGGAATGAGGACACTTCGGTCGGCTTATCATGAGTTTTTATCGCGATATTTCACGAGGACACGCTGAAACACTTGATAGTATATGCACAACTAAATAGAATTACTTGCGTTTTCCTTAGTCACCACTGTACTTATTTGCTATAACGTCATCACCGACCGAGCGGGGTGGCGCAGTGGCTAGCACACTGGACTCGCATTCGGGAGGACGACGGTTCAATCCCGCGTCCGGCCATCCTGATTTAGGTTTTCCGTGATTTCCCTAAATCGCTCCAGGCAAATACCGGGATGGTTCCTTTGAAAGGGCACGGCTGACTTCCTTCCCCGTCCTTCCCTAATCCGATGTGACCGATGACCTCGCTGTCTGGTCTTCCCCAAACAACCCAACCCAACCCCCTCATCACCGCGTGTCTCCGATAACGGCCTCGCGAGGCTAAGTTCAATAATATCGTCGTCGCATAATAATTACGGCAACGCTCAAACTCTTCAGAAATGCAGCTGTCAGTCACATAGAAATCACATATCCTTAAGGTCCTTCGAACTGTTATCAAATATCGACAACCCATTTCTTATTCCTGCCACGCTTGACTACTCACTACGTAGCAATGCTGCTGCTCTGAGCCCGTGATCACAATTCATATGCAGTTGTTTGTGAACAAAAAATGGTTCAAATGGCTCTTAGCACTATGCGACTTAACTTCTGAGGCCATCAGGTGCCTAGAACTTAGAACTAATTAAACCTAACTAACCTAAGGACATCACACACATCCATGCCCGAGGCAGGATTCGAACCTGCGACCGTTGCAGTTGCTCGGCTCCAGACTGTAGCGCCTAGAACCGCAGGACCACTCCGGCCGGCATTTGTGAACAACTAAAACGTTTCTACAGCCAATATTGCCAACGAACGATAGCGACTTGTCGCTCGACTCTGAGTTGGCCAGCTTGAGTCCTAGTGGTGGAAAAAAATAAGTGGTGTGCCTATATAATACACCGCCCGACAAAAAGAGACGTACCCAGAAGACACTGTCAGATGTCAATGCAACTTCATACACTTACACACCGTCGGCGATCATGTAAATGATTAAAACTGCAATTCTCTGTGACAGTTAGAACGGCCACCAGAGAGCTTTGGTGCTATACTGTACGTGTTTAGTGTTATCAGGCTTGGTAAGGTATATAGGGAAGGTGAACAAATCAGATGCTGAGTGGTTACTGTGAAGGACACGGAGGTGTCACGTACTCCTGTTATCAACACCTGACAGACTTTAAAGGGGGCGTTACTGTGGGTCTTCATTTGGTTGGCTGGTCGAATGGTACAACATCCAGAGTTGTGGCGCATTTAGATGTGACAGTGGCCCAAGGTAGAACTGCATGCGAGCACGAGGACACGCATACTCTTCGTCAAGGTTCCGGTCGACCACACCTGACCACACAAGGGAAGAGCGCCGTATTGCGCATCAAGTATTGTAACGCCACCACATCTGCACCGGCCACCCGAGAAGTAATAATGGACCCTCTGCAACCATTGGTCTGAGACTAGCAGCAACCTGACCAGAGAATTACTGTCTGATGCGTAGGCTGCCATTAACACTATGACGCAAATCTCTGCCGTGACCGGGATGCACTGATTGCTGGTGAACGGCGTCAAACTGTGCTCAGCGATAAATCTCGGTTCTGCACTATCCCTGATGGCCATCATCGACGAGTATGGTGGCGACCTGAGTGGTTAGAGGTCCAGTTCTTCCATCAATAGTCCTCGTATGTTACCTCTCACGCGAAAGTACTGTGGTGTCATTTTTCAACAAGACAATGCTCGGCCACGAATGGCACGTGTCTCTATGAACTGTCTGCGTGATATTGAGGTGCTAATGGGGTCAACAGTATTACCTGCTGTTCCCTTGACATCGTGGGCGGGACCAGCACGAACCCCAACTCCGTCCAGTGCTAGTATCCAAGGTATCAAGAACCAGTTGCTACATCTGTGGGCCATCTTGCCTCAAGAGAAGGTACAATAGCTTTATGACACCCTCCCCAACTGAATCAGTACACATATAGAGCCCAACGTCATACTGATAAGTGGGCTCATGCTGCCTAGCTCTTTTAGTTCTTTGTAAATTTGACTCGGTTCTTTACTCGTTGAAATAACGTTTCATACCATCTCAACTTACAAAGTTTCATGTTGTTTTCTTCTTCCTTTCTGGTTGCTACACTTTTTTGTCAGGCAGTGTAAATCCTATTAATCTGATTGGTAATATAACTTATTCATTTTCATCACCAGTATCCCGACCATAGAGAGTGAAAAAGTGAGGGCGTGAACCTACTAATCATCGAATTAGGCGACAATGTCTGGATTTAAATCCCAGAACTGTTCACAGTGGCTTCACTGTCGATGGCGAACCGACCGTCGCTTGCGTACCTTAAATTCGGGGGTCCCCTTGGTGCTATATGAGACGAACAGGCAATTTGACAGCACTGAGCGTCAGCTTCAGTCTTTTTTTTTTTTTTTTTTTTGTTGTCATCACAAACATCACAAAATTACATGTATGCCTACGCACTGTCATGAAAGTTAGAAAAAATTTCCATTTTAGGCGGATGAAACCGTATGAAAACAGTCGTAACTCAACGGTAGTATATCACGTAGGCCAAAGCTAAGGAGAAGTTTCAAGTAGATTTCAGAGAGCATAGCTACAGCCTAATGCTAACACTAGGTTTGAGAATCATGAAAGAAGGTTGTGTGCGTGTAAGAAACCTAGAGAGACCGGAAGATTTCAGACAGATTATATAATAAGACAGATTTCGAAACTGGGTTTTAAACTGCAAAAGATTTCCAATGGCAGACGTGGACTCTGATCATAATTTAAGTGTTATGTAACTGAAGAAATAGCGGGAAGGTAGGAAACTAAGGAGCTGAGACTTGATAAATTAAAAGAACCAAAGATTAAGAGCCAGAAAAGGAGCATAAGGCGACGATTGATTGAAACAGGATAAGGAATACACAGTAGAAGACGATTGAGTAGCTTCAGGAGATGAAATAGAGACGCCAACTGAAACAGTAAAACGAGAAGTGACAGTAGAAATCCTTGGATAACAAAAAAATATTATATGTAACTGAATAAAGGAGAAAATTTAAAAATGCAGTACATGAAGCAGGCAAAATAGATGGCAGACGTCTAAAAAATTAGACTGGTACAAAGGGCAATATTGCTAAGCAGAAGTGGCTAGACGGCAGATGCTAGGCTGTAGAAGTGTACGAGACGAGAGAAAGGATAGATGCCTCCTACAGAAAGTTAACTTCTGGAGAAAAGAGAAGCACCTATACAAAAATCAAGAGCTCAGACAGATTAACAGTATTAACCAAAGAAGGGAAAGTTGAAAGAGATACACGGGTTATACGAGAAAAAAAACCCTGAAGAAGATACTATAGAAAGGAAAAAGGAAATATCTCAAGACGAGATAGGAGATGTGATACTGCGAGAAGGCAGAGCACATAAAAGGCCGAAGTCGAAAAAAGTCGCTGGCGTTGACGACGTTACCTCTGAATTATAAGGAGAGCCAGCCATGACAGAACTATTCCAGCTGGTGCGCAAAATACATGCGACCGGAGAAAAACCCTCAGATTTCAAGAAGAATGTAATAATTTCAATTCCAAAATGGCAGACACTGACATGTGTATTACCGTACCATCACTTTAAGATGTCGTGTTTGTGAAATACCGACATTAATTATCCGCAGAATAATAGGACGACTGGGAGTAGCCAACCTGTGGGAAGATCAGTTTGGCTACCAGAGATATCCAGGAACACACTGTAATGACAGAATCATGAAAAGTTGCCGGGAAAAGGGCAAAATCATCTAAGTATGAATATTTACTGTGAGCCTTGTAAGTTACGGAGAGATGTGCAGTGCAAGCTGATTTCGTCTGTCCATTAATGTGTCATACGCATCGAGTAACTGAAATGTTCCCTCCACATTGGGAAGCATTCCACTTACTACCGATGTGATGAGATAGTCTTCACATGTTAAGAATTACACCGAATAGTAATGTCTGCACTTACAGAATTAGGCACATATTTCTTTGTTTCCTCCACTTCCAGATAAACATCCGGAAAAACTAAAAGACTTGTATTTGCAGAGTCAGTTCTCTGTTATTGGCAAAAGCAATACTTAACGTAAAATCATTGGGACGTAGACTGCTCTGCTAGGAAAGAGAATCCTGGGTCTTACTGCAGCTTGTCTTCCTGTATGTGTATGTTGCAATAATAATGTGCAGAATTGGTGAGTCATCGTCGTTTATTCACGAAAGATACAAAACATTTCTATTGCCCAATTGTTCCAACAACACCAGCCTAAAACACAGCCTTAAACGCCAAACAAGGCAGAGTCCAGCGAACAGAAGACTTCCAGATTGAGAAGCGCTCCAGCCAGCACAAGAGTTCCAACGAGCAGAAGAGTTCCAGCAGTTTCGGATGAACGCGCCTATAGCGGATACTATGTAAGTGAGCATTATGTTCATTTTTAGATTTGGAGTGAGTTCTTTTATGATTTTAGGTAGTCTGTTTCATGTTCCATGGATCAGTTGCACGATTAATAGTAATGATCTGGAATGAGGCACTTTGCATTCAGATTATACATTCATGCGTAAATACATGCTGATCATTTAGAAGTGTTTTCCTCTTTATATTTATCGCTTTAATTTTTTCCAGTCCTGATGTGAAGTATTAATTCCTAAACACCACGTTTTACACACTACAAAAAAACTCATCTACAAAATGGAAGGAATTGTAAACGAGAAACTTCTTTAGTTTTTCAAATTTAACTTTCCTGTACGTCAGACATTTTACATCATTGCGTAAGTGATCAAGAATTTTGGCGTCAGCATTATGTGCCCCATTTTGCGCCAAAGACAAACTTAATGTGGAATAATGAATGCCATTTTTTCTTCTGGATTTGTAATTATGTGCATCATTTTTCCCTTTGAACTGTAGTGAATTATTTACAACAAACTTCATGAGGGAATAAATATACACCGAAGCAGTTGTGAAAATGCCTAACTGGCTCAAATGGCTCTGAGCACTATGGGACTTAACATCTGTGGTCATCAGTCCCCTAGAACTTAGAACTACTTAAACCTAACTAACCTAAGGACATCACACACATCCATGCCCGAGGCAGGATTCGAACCTGCGACTGTAGCGGTCACGCGGTTCCAGACTGAAGCGCCTAGAGCCGCACGGCCACACCGACCGGCAATGCCTAACTCCTTAAATAGATCTCTACAAGATGGTACTGAATGAGCACCACATATTATTGTTACTCTTGAGGAACGAAGACTTTGTTTCTTAAATATTATTATTCTAGTGGCGTTATTGAGTGGAAATACTCAAAATATGTTAACTTACTGGTTTGTCTCTCCCCAAGGTTTACAATGACTCGAACTGCAAATAAGGCTGAAATAAGTTGTTTCATTGTTCAAAAAATGTTTTTTTCCAGTTTAAATTCTCATCAATATGGACACCACCCTAGCTGTTATTTACTTTTCACGTGTTATACTTACCATTGGCGTAATACCTTTACATGGGCAGAAATGGATATGTTGGTTCTTTTTGAAATTAGGAGAGACCATTTGCAGAGAACCATTCAATTAAAATTTTAAGACGTTTTTTTCTGTTGCTATATGTACGTTTCAGTTGACTACAATACTAGCGTCATCTGCAAAAAGAAGTAATTGTGTTTTGTGGGCATTAGAACGAAGGCCGATTACATACATGAGAAAGAATATTGAACCTATGATTCAGCCTTGTCGAAACCCATAAGTGATTTTTTTCCCATTCAGAATAATCGCCCCTGCTTACATTGGCTGAATTACGAAGTATAATTTCCTCCATTCTTTTGGTTAGATATGACATTATCCACTGGCTGTCTATACTATCATTTCCATAAAACAGTTTATCAAGGACAATATTGTTTCAAGCAGTGTTATTTTGTTATTTAATGACTGCAAAATTTGGTGGGTGAATGTGTATATGGCATTCTCAGCTGAGCAACTCTTCTGTAACTGTAATTTACTGAAGATATTAATGTCAGCAACGAAACGGGTTTGTAGTTATTGGCACGTCTACTATCATCTTTATTATAGAGGGGTTTAACAATGGTATGTTTTTATATTTCTGGAAAAATATCCTGAGTTAGTGGTGCATAACATGTTCCAAAAAAGGCAGCGATTATCACATGGAACAAGTCTTTAGCACTCTGTTGGGAACACCACCAAATGCAGATGACGTTTTATTTTGTGAGAGAATTTTTCTAATTTAAGAAGTATGTGAGAGATCTATATGATTGAGTTTTATGTGAGTTCCTTTTCCAACATATTGCTTTGAGTTTTCTCTTGAGCTGCTTGTCCCTATACTTCCTGCTACATTCAATAAATAATTATTCATACCGGCTACTTGTGACTGACCATTTATAGCCCTTCCTTTTAAAACAGTAGTAATATTATCCTACTCTGTGGCCTTTTGTCCTGTCTCTCCTCTCGCTGCATTCCATACAGAGTTAAGTCTACTAGTATCAGACACAGAACTTAATGTGAGGAAGAACTTTCTGAGTGTACTTTTGGAACAGAGCATTGTATGGTAGAGAAACGTGGATTGTGGGAAAGCCGGAACTGTGGAGAATCGAAGCCTTTGAGATGCAGTGCTACAGAGGAAAGTCTGCAATACTAATTACTGATGTATGACATAATTCGCGTGTTCCTTGATTTTTAATAACTTTCCTTAGTAATTCTGAGTAGTTTTATAGCATGCAACTACTGAAGGATCTCTACCTTTTTCTTGCCAACTGATAACTCCAGTTTTCTTTTCACAAGACACTTTAATTGATCTAGTGATTCATTGTTATTTACGTGGCTGTTTAACATCCTTTCTGATCAGTTTACGAGGCAAGGTATTTTCAAATAATTATATGAATTTATCATGGAATAGCTTCAATTTTATGTCAACTCTTGGTTCATTATAAATTTTATCCCAGGCCATCAGCTGTAAACTACTCCTCAAAAAATTTGTCCTGAAATTACTAAATATTCCGATTTCCATTCAGGAGAATCTTAGTGTAAGACACTATCTTATTCATCCTAACTAAATGCGCATCATGATCAGAAAGAGCATTTCTTGTTGGGTATATAGTTATTTTCTTGCTTTGAGCTTCATCGGAGAAAACATGACCAACCAGTCCTAATGTCACTATCCATCTGTTTTGGAAAGTTAATTACTAAGATCAAATTGTAGGATCCATATAAGATATTCACATAATTTCTCGTGCCACAATCCTTCAGAAATTCTACATCGAAATCACCACAGACCACTAACTGCTTGTTGCTCTCTAACATATAGTACAGTAACGAATCCATATGCCTCATAAAGAGTTTAAAATTTCCCAGTGGATTTATATGCAGTTATTCCACACGCACATATTTATATGTGGTGACCTCTACAAAATCTACTAATTTCAGTGTTTTTGAACTTGTGTTCTGACGTAATGTATGTGTGAGGAGACTGTTTCCAAAATGAATTTTTCACTCTGTAGAAGAATGTGCGGTGGTATGAAACTTACTGGCGAATTAAAACTGTGTGCCAGCTCCCGGAACTGTACATCTGGAGAACAGAGTATGGAAGTAATATATGGACTAGCAAACAGGACAAGGAGTACTAGAGCCTTTTCAAATTTGCTGCTGCAGAAGAAAAAAACCTATGAAAAACTTTCGCCTGAAGAGTGAATTGGTTTAGTGTGACTTGGAATAAGTCAGTCATGAAAAATGAATTTTTAAGGATGTGGGCTGTAATGTGTGTACAGAAATGAGAAGCTGTAGACAGGATCGGAAGACAAAGGAAGCAGCTTCGGACCATTTGAAAGACTGACAACTTAAAAATATACAAACAAGAAAATCAGAAAGGGAGCTTAGATTCGTTCAGAATTGGTACACTTACCGTCTGAAGTAATATTTCCTGAGCAGAAGTTTCTCTCGGAGCGAACTGCAATGTGAGTACAACGTGCGGCGCGGTCTCCACCCCGACTGGCAAAGCACACCGGGTGCTGGCGGCAGTCAGATATGCCGACGAGATCTGCACGCTCCACGTGCTGGCCTTTGTGCGTCACTGCAGTTGGCAAATTATCGCAAGTACATCTCTCCACTCCAGCAGAGGTCGGACGGTCGGCGCTGCCACAGTTTATTTGCATATAATCTCGATCCTAATGCACAGTGGCTGGTCAACCACTAACTGGAGTAACCCCATTCCCAGAGTCTAGTTAGTATTGTCAGTCAACCTCAAAGGATCGCAAGTAACACTGACCCAGTGAGTCACATGTTCGCGCTAACTAGTATTTTTCCTGAATCGTGAATGGTCGCCGTGATTCATCTGCTCCAGGATTCAGTGACGCTGGGTTCTGCGCAGCAGCCACCTCCAAAAAGTCTTTAATCTGTATTCTACAAATATCTGCGTCGGTATTAAGAATTCATAAATGTTTTTATGACAGTACAATTCAATAAAGAAATTTGAGTTTTTGACCGATGAAGATGACGTTAAGTCTACTTTTAATACTAAATCTGTAAACATATCTCTCTCTCCAAGAAAGCAATCGACCTCACATAGTATTTCGAACTAAGAGTTGACAGAAATCCCAAGCTTGAAGTAGAAAATTTTGAAATTAGGCTCCCTGTGATGTGGAAGGTTTAAAGCAACAAGTAAACACAGTAGGTACAGGGAGATCCAAAACGAGTCCGACTGCTCATATGGACAAGAAAAAACGGCGTTGGAAAACTTAAATTGTTTGATGTGTCAATCGCCTGCCAGATCCGGGCGCGCAAGTCGTAGATTCACTCGGAAACGTGCTAAAATCTATAGCACGAAAATACCCTGACCACGTTGTAATACTAGAGATTGACATTAATTTTCATAGCAAGGACGCAGAGTACCCTATGGCGTAAGGATGGAAGGACAGTCTAGCGAAGTAATACTGAACTCATTAACAAGTAGTTATCAACAACTAGTCCAGTAGCCCACACACGATATATACAGTCACGGAAAAGAAATCGCAACCCCAAAAAATAATTAAATTACATTAATGACACTTCAGGAAAAAATGTCTAGGTAACACATTTAAGTGGTTAACATTGGACGATCACAGGGTAATATAAATGCGAGATAAGCCACTGCAAATGTGAACTGTTGTTACATTAATAACCTGTGTAGCCGCCAGAATGTTGAATGCAAGCATGCAAAGGCGTATGCGTTCTACTATAAAGTTGCCGGATGTCAGTTTGTGGGATGGAGTTCCATGCTGTTGCACTTCGTCCGTCAATACAGGAACGATTAATCCAGTTTGAGGACGACATTGGAGTTATCGTCCGATGATATCCCATAGCTGTTCGATTGGAGACGGGTCTGGTAATCGAGCAGGCCAAGGCAACATGTCGAATCCCTGTAGAGCATGTTGGTTACAATGGCGGTAAGTAGGTGAGCGTTATCCTGTTGGAAAATACCCACATTAATGTTTTTCATGAATGACAACCGGTCGAATCACAAGATTTGCGTACAAATTTGCAATCAGGGTACGTGGGAGAACGAGAATGCTCCTGCTGTCATACGAAATCATAGCCAAGACGATAACTCCAGGTCTAGGTCCAGTGTGTTTAGCACGCAGACATGTTGGGTACAGTTCCTCTCTTGGCCTCCTCCTAGCCAAAATACGGCCATCACTGGCACCGAGGCAGAACCAGATTTCATTAGAAAACACAAGACATTCACCTTGCCCCCCAATGAACTCCCGCTTGGAACCACTGAGGTCGCAAATGGTGGTGGTTTGGAGTCAGTGGAATGCACGATACAGGGCGTCTGGCTAGGAACTGTCCTTAAAGTAACCAATCTGAAACAGTGCGTTTGGTCTCTGTGGTGCCCACTGCTGCTAAAATTGCTGCTGCAGACGCAGTACGATGCGTCAGAGCCATACACCAAACACGACGGTCTTCCCTCTCAGTAGCGCCACTTGGCCGTCCGAAGCCCATCCTTCTTGTGACCCTACATTCTCGTGATCACCGCTGCCAGCAATCATGTACAGTGGCTACGTCCCTGCCAAGTCTTTCTGCAGTATCGCAGAACTTCCAGTTTCTCGTTCAAACTCAGTGAGGTGCTGATAGTGTCTTTGTTGCTTTAAACGCATTCTTGACTAACATCAACTCACCATGTCCATCTCAAACGTAACTAACGTCCACGAACGTTAGTGTGTATATTTAAAGCAAACCTGATTTGCATCGCCATAATGGTGCTACTAGCGCCACTCTTAGGCGAATGGTGTGAAATTTGAATAGACATTATCTTTCAGATGTAGAAACACGCCTACCAACTTTCGTTTATGTCGCACAACTCCTTCTTGGTGTTACAATTTTTTTCAGCAGTGTATTTTTGGCCTCCTGCGTACAAACAGAGCTATTTTTTTTCAAAAGAATCATCGAATATTCAGTAATTAGCAAATTATAAGGCCACTACAGTGATGATGGTATGTATTTGACGTTCGTAATCATACCAAGTAATCCGTATTCGTTAGCCATAACGTTTTACTCCAATACCATGGTAAAACATAGGAAATTTCAGTAAGTCCACTTTTAAAAGAAGTGGTAGTTAACAGTGGTAATACATATATAGTAACAAACATCACTGGGTAGTTTTTTGCATTGGGAATTTGAAAACAGCAGCAGATAACCAACTACAACGCTTTCAAGGGTGAAATACCACCTGTAGAACGGAATTACTCGCACGATCGTATCCACGCGCCCTGCAATATTACTGTTTTCCTTGGCGTATGAATTTTACCGTTGCTGTTCCTATTATTCAGAGAAGTTGGAGTTCTCTGACGATTTGCTCGCGTCTCTCGGTAAATTATGGAATATTTTTTCCACACTTCATGTCCTCGAATGTGAACATAAAATATTGTAGTTATTTATAAGTTACCTAACTTTAACATGTTGCTTCATTTCAGTAACTTCAGTGGTGGTCAAACATAGCGAACTGTCGCGTGTTTCTAATAAGTATTTTAAACTTTTGTGTTTTCACTTCTTGGGTGGGTAATAATTAGTCTTACTTTCTCACACAGCTTCATTCTTACTTTCAACTTGTTTAAACTGTCTAACGGTTAGGTGAGCTTCTATTTCACCCTCACAGTTATGGGCTGAGCAGCAATACAGCTGACTTACAAGACTGGTATTAACATGATTATTAAAAAATTTGCTAACTAATGAGAAATTTCATCAAATTACTATTCAGACCAGATGCAGAGCGTTTATAATGAAATTGCATTTCAAAGAGAATTCCAATACGTAAAAGGGATGTGGTAAAGTTACACTATCTTATTGAGTTAAATTATTTCGTTTACTTCCATGCTGTTTTGCCTATGTAATGAAACGTTTCACTCTTCTTTCTTCAATTTAAGATGCATTACGATGTTTGTGATTCTTCACGAAGGGCGTTCTCGGGCAGAAACTATTGTCAAAATTAGTTACGTACAGTGAGCTATGTGAAGTAGTGAATGCTTCATGAGAATAAAAGTTCATCCCGTAAGTGCACCTTGAGCCATCACGTTGTATAATCTGAGGCAGTAATATTGCAATGTACTTGGATGGTGATAACTGTGGGAGAGAATATATTGTGCGTGGTAGGTGCCATGTGCTTTCAGTCATAACTTAACTCCGAACCTGACTCCAATGGTCAGTCCCCACTGACTTTGACCTAGGCTTTACTGGTCTACTGCATTCCATTAAAACAACTGTTTCTCTAACAGCCTCAGCTGATACGATGGCCACTCGGAATGTATGAACCCATCGGACGTGCACAGTAAATGCAGCACTCTCATTAAGTCATTAACCTTCAGCTACACTACTCTGAGAACTTTCGAAACTGTGAATCTCAGTATCTTTCCTAATATGGGTCCTACTGAGCTCATAGATGTTACCAATTCCTCTAATGGTGGAAAAACACGTAGCGAAACAGCCATTAAATCGTTCAAGAATTTGTTACACAGTTTTTGAGTCTGTCGCCCCGAATTTTGACATTCCGACCTGACTCCTCAGCACGCTACGCAATTTTTCGTGCTTCCGATAATGATGAAAATCAAACATGTGCAGCAGAATTCAAAGTATCAGAAACACGCCGATATACGAACTGTAATTTTCGAAAACAGAAAAGTTATTAGTAACTGTGTAGCCAATGGATATTCGCTTTAATGCTCTGTATGTGGTTTTTTAAATGCTATTGTTTCGCGCGCACACAGTAGCGTACAGTAGAATTAATTTGAAATTTAACAGTGTGCAAATGTTAAGATTTAGCTTTTCAGTGTATTTTACAATTTTCAGACGTTATTAATGGAAACTTCTCCCACTGTTATTGTGTTAGCTGAATACATGAACAACAATTACAGGATCATAGCAATGGACGCTTTATGTACGCACTTACAGTAAGGCTTTCCAGTGTATTTCTACTTCCCCATTGAACTGACCTTTTAGGCCTAGAAGATATTCTGCTGCTTTCACTCCATTACTAATATGAACGAATTTTCTTTTGAGTCCGTCACGCCACAGTATATTTTTTCTGGTGCATTTTTTCCCTACAGAACATGGCTAACGACACACATCACACGAACAACACAACCTTAGTCAAGTATATAACTGAAATGGATCAAATCCAAGAATTTCGTTAGAGACTCAGCAGTAATATACAGTTCAATTCCTCTCGGTGTCAGCTTTCGTTATTTTACCAGAATATACGAGACACGAGAGGTGGTCCATACGACTCTATAACATCGTTTTGATATATAATGAGCCAAAGCGGTTATGACCACTGTCCACCCAAAGATTGAATGTCTCCTGGTGACGTTGCGGACATGTGACGCAGTGAGGAAAGTATACAGGGTGTCTCAAACTTTTTGGGTCAAATTGAGGCAGATGACAGTGAATCCACAACCGATTATATTGAGAGCAAACCAATGGTCGGAAATGCATGTTTATTGTGTTATGCACATACACGGCGTACACCGCATAACAACACCGTAGCTCATAGTAATTGCTCAAAGCGACTACCGCCAGTCTCAGCCGCGCGGGATTAGCCGAGCGGTCTGAGGCGCTACAGTCATGGACTGTGCGGCTGGTCCCGGCGGAGGTTCGAGTCCTCCCTCGGGCATGGATATGTGTGTTTGTCCTTAGGATAATTTAGGTTAAGTAGTGTGTAAGCTTAGGGACTGATGACCTTAGCAGTTAAGTCTCATAAGATTTCACACACATTTGAACATTTTCTTGCCAGTCACAATGCGTGTATTGCAAGGGCGCATGCAGTTCTTGGGGACTGTATCCCTTGTTGTCCGCGAAAGGATATGGTTTCAACAAGACGGTGCACCAGCTCACTTCGATGTTAATGGCCACAAGTACCTGGACAACCCGTATCCTTGTCGTTGGATTGGAAGAGGAGATCGTGTCCCATAGCCAGCACACCTTTGGTCTCTTCCTCTGGTGTTACTTCAAGATGTTCGTGTATGAAACCCCCATAGAAGCGGATGAAGACGTGCTCGTTAGGGTCCAAGCTGCCTGTCTCCTGGTACAACTTACACCAGGGATCTTTGAGTGCGGTAGAACTCCATGGGCTGTTGCCAGGCATGCATTGAGACTGGCGATCGTCGCTTTGAACGGTTACTATGAGCTTCATTGTTAGGTGGTGTAAGCTGTGTATGCCCGCTGGTGTGGCCGAGCGGTCCTAGGCGCTTCAGTCTGGAACCACGCGACCGCTACGGTCGCAGTTTCGAATCCTGCCTCGGGCATGGATGTGCGTAATGTCCTTTGCTTAGTTAGGTTTAAGTAGTTCTAAGTTCTAGGGAACTGATGACCTCAGATGTTAAGTCCCATAATGCTCAGAGCCATTTGAACCATTTGAAGCGGAGTATGTCCACAACATAATAAACATGCATTTCCTACCATTGGTACCATATCTCAATGTAATCGGTTGTGGGCCCACTATCACCTGTTTCAATTTGACCCAAAAATGTTCGTGACACCCCGTGAAAGCGGAGCAGAAGCGAATTCGGAATCTTTCTAACAACGATATGTCGCACTAATGTGGTAATCCACTTACACAAACGACTTCAGCAAAGGGCAGATTGTTGTGGTCTGGCGCCTGGGAATGGGAATCTTGGAAATGGTGAAGCTGGTCGGCTCATTAGCTACTGTCCTGAGCATCTACTGTAAGTGGTTGAAGGACGGTGAAACCACGAATAGGCGATAAGTCTTTGGACTTCCACGCCTCAACACAGACTGTGAAGGTCGGAGACTTGTCCGGTCTGTGAAGCCTGATAGGCGGCAATCTTTGGCAGATCTGATAGCAGGGTACAATGCTGATGCAGGTACAAGTGTTTTGGAGCAAATCGTTCAGGGCACGTTGCTGAACATACGGCTGCACAATATGTGTCCAAATGTTGACCCAGCTACATCGTCAGTTACGACTGCAGTGAACAAAGAACCATGAAGACTGAACCGTGAATCGATGAAAACGCCTCACCTCTTCGGATGAATCACGTTACTTGTCTTGGTTTCCTTGTTCGGATACGCCGTCATGCAGACGGACGGCTGTTGCTATGTGACGTATTCATCTGTGCTTCCAAGGGACCTTTGTTAGTAATCGAAGACACTGTGATAGTTGATGATCGTGTGAAAATTATTACGGACCGTGTTCATCACGCTTCATGTCTTCCGCGATGGCGACGGCATCTTAAAGCGGGATAACTGTCCGTATTACAGAGTCAGAGTTATGCTGCAGCGGTTTGATGAGCATAATAGTGAATTCGCGTTGATGTCATGGTCCCCAAACTCTCCTTGTCTGAACTCTGTGGAAGACCTCTGGGACGCAGTCGGCGCCATCCCCGCGCCCACAAAACACCGACCGGTAATTTACAGAAATGGCGTTACCTGTGCACTGATATATGGTGTCACATATCTCGAGAAACCTATCAAAGCCTTTTCGAATCCATGTATCACAGAATCGTTGTTATATTGCATTCCAAAGGTGGGCCAACGCGCTGTTAAGTAGGTAGTTATAATGTTTTGACTCATCAGAGCATACAACACTCTGCGGCTCAAGAAAGGTTGTTATTGTTGTTGTTGTGGTCTTCAGTCCAAAGACTGGTTTGATGCAACTCTCCACTCTGTCCTATTTTGAGCGAGCCTCCTCATCTTTGAACAACTACTGCAACCTTCTTTCTGAATCTGCTTACTGTATTCATCTCTTGATCTCCCTCTACAATTTTTACCACTCACATTTCCCTCCAATACTAAACTGGTGATCCCGTGACGTCTCAGAAAGTGTCCTATCAATCGATCCCTTCTTTTGATCAAGTTGTGCCACAAATTCCTTGTCACCCCAAATTCAGTATCTCCTCACTAGATAGACCCACCTTATCTTCAGCATTCTTCTGTAGCACCACATTTAGAAAACTTCTTTTCTCCTTTTAGCTAAACTCTTTATCGTCCATGTTATGTTTTACTTCCATACATGGCTACGCTCCAGACAAATACCTTCAGAAAAGACTTTCTAACACTTAAATCTATATTCGATGTTAACAAACTTCTCTTCTCTGAAATGCTTTTCTTGCCATTGCCTGTCTACATTTTATATCCCCTCTACTTCGGCCATCAGTTATTTTGCTGCCCAAATAGCTTAACTCATCTACTACTTTAAGTGTCTCGCTTATTAATCTACTTCTGTCAACCTCACCTGATTTAATTCGACTACATTCAATTATCATTGTTTTGTTTTTGTTGACGCTCGTCGTACATCCTCCTTTCAAGACATTGTCCATTCCATTTAACTGCTCGTCCAAGCCGTTTACTGTCTGTCAGAATTACAATGTTATCGACAAACCTCAAGGTTTTTATTACTTCTTCCTGGACTTTAATTCCTACTCCAAAATTTTCTTTGGTTTTATTTACTGCTTATTCAATGCATGTATTGCATAACATTGGGGATACGCTACAACCCTGTCTCTCACTCACTTCTCAACCACTGCTTTCCTTTCACACTCTCGACTGTTACAACAGGTTTCTGTACAAATTGTAAATAGCGTTTCGCTCCCTGTATTTTACCCCAGCTACCTTCAGAATTTCAAAGAGAGTATTCCAGTTGGCATTGCCAAAAGCTTTCTCTAAATCCACAAATGCTATAAATGTAGGTTTGCCTTTCCTTAACCTATCTTCTAAGATATTTCGTAGGGTCGGTATTGCCTAGTGTGTTCCTACATTTCTCCGGAAACCAACTGATCTTCCCCGAAGTCGGCTTCTGCCAGTTTTTCCGTCCTTCTGTAAAGAGTTCCTTAGTATTTGGCAACCATGAATTCTTAAACTGATTGTTCGGTAATTTTCATACCTGTCAGTAACAGCTTTCTTTGGAACTGGAATTACTACATTCTTCTTGAAGTCAGGGTATTTCACTGTGTCATACATCTTGCACACGAAATGGAAGAGTTTTGTCATGGCTGGCTCTCTCAAGGCTATCAGGAGTTCTGATGGAATATCGTCTACTCCCAGGTCCTTGTTTTGACTCAGATCCTTCAGAGCTTTGCCATTTTTTTCTCGCAGTATCATATCTTCCATCTCATCTTCATCTACGTCCACTTCCCTTCCTATAATATCGTGTTAAAGTTCATCTCCCTTGCCAGACTCTCTATATACTCCTTCCACCTTCCCCTTGTTTTCTTAGCTCTTGACATTCGTACAACTGCCTCTCTTTTTCCCAAAGGCCTCTTTAGTTTTCCTGTAGGCTGTATCTATCTTTCCCCTAGTGACAAATGCTTCTAAAACCTCACGTTTGGCCTCCAGCCATTCCTGTTTAACGATTTTGCACTTTCTGTCAATGTCATTTTTAACCGTTTGTGTTCCCTTTTGCCTGCTTCATTCGCTACATTCTTAAATTGTCTCCTTTCATCAGTTAAATTCAATATTCCTGTTATCTAAGCGTTCCTAATAGGCCTCGTGTTTTTACCTATTTGATCCTGTGCTGCCTTCACTGTTTCATCACTTAAAGCTACCTATTCATCTTCGACTTATTCGTTTCCCCTGTTTTACTCAACAGTTGTATAATGCTCCCTCTGAAGCTCTCAACAACCTCTGGTTCTTTAAACTTGTCCAGGTCCCATATTCTTAATTTCCTACACCTTTTCCCAGTCTCTTTAGTTTTAATCTAAAATTCATAACCAATAAATGGGAGGGGGGGGGGGTTGTTTGAGGTACTGCTCACTTCTCTAAGTGCATATATTTTGAAGCGCTGTGCTGTTTATTTCTTATATCTTTGGTTGTAAGTATCACAATTTTTCAATGACGTCATTAACTCCACCAATACGAGAATGAGATCATTTTAACACACAGTAAAACTAAATAGATGGCTTTGCCAGAGGTTACATATCGAACTATGGTATTTCTGTTCCGTATTCTCACCAGGCTAATCTTACCGCGGTTATGGATGCACACAGTTCACCTACATGTGTGGACAGACTAACATTCTGCATAACATCTAATAACTCGCAAGAGTGAAATTTAGAAACAATGTCATGTGCTCTAGATGCAAGTTTTATAGCGATGTGGTATACACACAGTATCTTTGGTTGGAAGCATCGGAATTTTGCTATGACGTTACACAAGCTAGTAATGTGGTGGTGACTTAGGATCTGTTTTTCTTTCGTGTTGTGGTATCGCCTGTACATACTCTTTGGTTAGCAATCACTAAGTCTGCAGTGCTTATAGAATTTGATATACCGTCATGATTGCCACCAACTTGTTTGTTTCTAACTCATACACTATGAGGTCGCACACACTTGTAATGAAATGGTGGCTTAGCCATGATAAATAATTCGGCCACAAGCAGCACAGTGATGGACTACGCATCATGACCTTGATGCGACATCGGGAACAGTGGGATGGAGGTCTCGTAATTGGATAAATACAAAAAATGTGGAAAACACGTAAAATGATGTAAAATATGGAAAAAATACGAAAATGGGTGAAAAAGACTTGAAATTGGGGAAGAATGATAGTTCACATATACCTGCCTGAGTATGAGAATGGGGGGGGGGGGGGGGGGGATGGTTGACGTTGAGTGGCCCAAGTAGTCACCCTGTCACCGGATGTGCAATCTGATCCCCGCCCTTATCTTACCCGTGACCTTCGGCTGATATCGTTATCCGCACCCGTACATACACTGGATATCAACTAAAGGTTTGGGGTTAGGTTCCTCGTCAGTTTCAAAGTTTTTATTGTTATTGATCACTTCCTTCACCTCTGTAAATCTTTGTTACGGCCAAAACTGCCGAGTAGAACTGTGGTCCAGATGCCATGTTGAACTTCAGGTCACCCTATAACACTGGAAAACCAGTTCAAACCTCTTTTCAAACAACTTACGGGAATTTAGCCAGGTAATATTTACAGCGACCGGCGATATTTCGGCGGGAGTACACGCCGCCATTTTCAAGGCAGTTTCAAGGCTGTCTCTGCCTTGAAAATGGCGGTGTGTACTCCCGTCTAAATATCAGCGGTCGCTGTAAATATTAACTGGCTGAATTTCCGTAAGTTTTTTTGAAAATTGCACACGCCAGTAGAAGCTCAGTTGAAACCTCGGAGGAAGGTAACTGCATCCCATCTCCATAGGACCATGTCTAGTAAAGCACTGTAGTATTCAAACCAGGTGCTGTGTTGGTGACACCTTTACTTCAGTTGTATTTATTCTCGCTGTATGTGCCAAATCTTTCAGGATTTGAGATGTACTCGAAACCATAACTGGTATCAAGCAGCGACTGCGAAGTAGAGATGACAGCATGGCGCCATCAACCTATGATTCGAAGCAACCCATGTAGGACTCTGCTGCATGTCGTACCACTATACTGGTAGCAATCTCATTAGTTCTCAATTTGGAAATACTAAGCTAAATCTCAAGTAAAATTATCCAGCCGGATTTCTCGAACATAAATTCCATAGAAGTCCATGTCAGAAATCTTCAATAAGAATCCGTATGTAGAAGTGCCTGCCTGTGCCCTCCTGAAAATCCGTCAATCTGTAGAACAGAAATAAAAACACAGTCCAGTTGAAATCCAGTAAACTATCAGGCCACGAGAGGACAGTACACATGACTATTTGCACTCTAAAACCGGTCAAAAATGAAATCGCCAAGTTACTTTAAAATCCTTTCAGGTGTGTTGATCTTAAAGGACTATTACCTGCCCGTCTTTCGACAGCCAGACCCTTTGTCTACGCTCACTCCACCCATCGCAAAGTCAGTCGCAAACCAGACAGATAGGGAAATAAATATGCTCGTCCGTACGCTCTAGTTGGTTACATTTGTTTCTCTCGATTCTATGGTTTATTTTAGATACAAACACCTACTGAATATGTAAATAAAAGGTATTTACTTTCTTACCTTTTTCATTTATTTTTTTGTTATTTAAATTTTACGCTCGTAGGCAGCATTTCTGTGGGTAGCTTTGTCTCAAAATCTTGAGATATCAATCTTTCTAGTTATCTGTCGGGTCTTGTCGTTTTACAGGCATGAAATATAGACAGAGGACAATTGTTTAACATAATAACATTGTCCTCCCTGATCCGCCATTTTGTTTTTTATTCATTCAAAGTGAAATGTTAAAGTAGTTAAACTATTGTAACTGTAATGATTCTTTTATTCTGTTGTAGGTTTTTCTTAGCAGACTTTTGTGTTTGCTTGCCCTCGCGCTTCTCTTTAGGGGCTTGCTGGGAGGACTTCTCTGAAGTAGCTTCAGGCACAGAGGAAGACCGTGAAGCTCTTTGTCCAGCAGCTTTTTACTCCTTTATCCACTGCCAGGTGTCCGCTGTGGCATTAGTGGAGACCTTGGGAGAGAGAGTCCCAAGGGACCCTTTCTGCATGAAAGGAGCTGGAGGAGGCTGTTGCTTCTCTGGATGGGGGGAGGGAACCGATGTCCCCTGCATTTGGGGGTTCTTGCTCCCAAAGTACTTTGGGAGCAACGGAAGGAGATTTTCCCCCTACCGCCAAGAGGGCACAGTCAATACATTTACCAGAAGAGCTTTGCACGATATTTCGAAGCCTCATTTCAAAGTAATCCTGGAAGAGATTTCGAATGGCAACAGAACTGATACTGAGAAATTTGAAGCCATTGCTCATGAAACTAAAAAAAAAAAAAAAAAAAAATGTATGGCTTGTATCCTATGTTACCAACTTTTCACGAAGTTTTTGTACGTGGCGTCAAAGTCATATCTAAAGCAAATCTCGGAGGAGAGCAGCACTCCCCTTGCTCACCAGACTGCACAGTACTCCAAAAGGAGCGGAAAATCATGGGTATGAGACCCTGGACCAGTTGACTTACCAAGAGGCTAAACGTAAATTTGAACAATTACACCTTGTTCGGTTGACGTCCACATGCGCTGCAGCTACATTACCATCGCCATCACAAGTACCAGTTGTACCACACTCTATACCACGAACAGTGGGCCCTCCAGGCCTCCAGAATACAACCGCCCTCTTGGCGGTAGGGGGAAAATCTCCTTCTGTTGCTCCCAAAGTACCTACTTTGGGAACAAGAACCCCCAAATGCAGGGGACATCGGTTCCCTCCCCCCATCCAGAGAAGCAACAGCCTCCTCCAGCTCCTTTCATGCAGAAAGGGTCCCTTGGGACTGTCTCTCCCAAGGTCTCCACTAATGCCACAGCGGACACCTGGCAGTGGATAAAGGACAAAAAAGCTGCTGGACAAAGAGCTTCACGGTCTTCCTCTGTGCCTGAAGCTACTTCAGAGAAGTCCTCCCAGCAAACCCCTAAAGAGAAGTGCGAGGGCAAGCAGACACGAAAGTCTGCTTAGAAAAAGGACGCTCCAGTGGCCCCAACACCACCACTCCCTACCAGTTCTGCACCTGAGGATGAGGTGGAGATCTTAGCGTCCTCTGAGGGGCCGCGCAATGTAGCCACGCCGTCTGAAGCGTCTTGTCACAGGCCGCGCGGCTTCCCCTGTCGGAGGTTCGAGTCCTCCCTCGGGCATGGGTATGTGTGTTGTCTTTAGCGTAAGTTAGTTTAAGTTAGATTAAGTAGTGCGTAAGCTTAGGGACCGATGACCTCCGCAGTATGGTCCCATAAGACCTTATCACAAATTCCCAAATTTTTTCGTCCCCTGAGGACTTGGATCTCACTGATGCCTCATCCACAATAGGAATGGATACAGATACTCAATCGGTGGCAACAGGTGACCCTGAGGCATAACCTGCCTGCTTGTTTGCTTCATGCCTTCCCAGCCTCACGATAACGTCATCCTCCAGTGGAATTGCTGCTGTTTTTTCCACCACCTGGCTGAGCTACAGTAACTGTTAAGCTTTACACCTGCTTTCAGCACTGTCCTCCAGGAAACCTGGTTCCCAGCAATGCGGACCCCTAAACTCTGTGGCTATAGGGGATATTACAAGAACGTTAGCGACTATAACAGGGTGTGTATATGTCCTGAACTCAGCATGCAGTGAACATGTGCCCCTTCAAACCCCTCTTGAAGCTGTGGCTGTCACAATAAGGATGACACAGGAGATAACTCTGCAATGTATATCTTCCTCTAAATGGTGCAGTACCCCTGAATGTATTAGCTGCACTGATTGATCAACTCTCTAAACCTTTCCTACTTTTGGGAGATTTTAACACCCATAACCCCTTGTGGGGTGGAACCATGCTTACTGGTTGAGGCAGAGATGTCGAAACTTTACTGTCTCAGTTCGAACTCTGCCTCTTAAATACTGGGGCCCCCACACATTTCAGTGTGGCTCATGGCACTTACTTGGCCATTGATTTAACCCTCTGTAGCCCAGGACTTCTCCCATCTGTCGGCTGGAGAGCCCACGATGACTTGTGTGGTAGTGACCACTTTCCCATCTTCCTGTCTCTCCCCCAGCTCCATTCCCCGGACGTCTACCAAGATGGGCTTTAAACAAGGCGGACTGGAAAGATTTCACTTCTGACGCCACCACTGAATCTCCCCCACATGGTACCATCGATGTGGTAGTCGAGAGGGTCACTAGAACGATCGTTTCTGCGGCAGAAAACATGATCCCTTGTTCTTTAGGGTGCCCCCGGCCAAAGTCAGTACCTTGGTGGTCGCTAGAAATCGCTGCAGCAATTAAAGAGCGTCGGCGAGCTCTACAGCGACATAAGCGGCACCCTTCCCTAGAGTACCCAATAGCTTTTAAACGGCTCCGCACCCGCGTTCACCAGCTTGTAAAAAGACGGAAGACGGCCTGTGTGGCCGAGCGGTTCTAGGCGCTACAGTCTGGAACCGCGCGACCGCTACGGTCGCAGGTTCGAATCCTGTTTCAGGCATGGATGTGTGTGATGTCCTTAGGTTAGTTAGGTTTAAGTAGTTCTAAGTTCTAGGGGACTGATGACCTCAGATGTTAAGTCCCGTAGTGCTTAGAGCCATTTGAACCATTTTGAAAAGACGGAAACAGGAATGTTGAGAGAGGTACGTCTCGGCCATTGGGTGCCACACGTCATCTTTCCAAGACTGGACGAAGATCAGACGTGTTTGTGGGTACCAGACCCCGTCAGGTGTCACTGGCATTAACATCAATAGCGCCTTATCTACCGACGCAAACGCAATGGCCGAGCACTTTACTGAGCACTGTGCTCGAGCCTCCGCGTTCGAGAATCATCCCCCAGCATTTCGCACCCGCAAACGGTGGATGGAAAGGAAAGCCCTCTCCTTCATTGAACGTCACAGTGAACCCCATAATGTTTCATTTACAGAGTGGGAACTCCTCAGCGCCCTTGCACATTACACCGACACGACTCCTGGGCTAGATGGGATCCACAGTCAGATGATCAAACATCTCTCATCCCACTACAAGCGATATCTCCTCGTCATCTTCAAACGGATCTAGTGCGATGACGTCTTTTCATCGTAATGGCGAAAGAGCACCATCATTCCAGTGCTCAAACCCGGCAAAAACCCGTTTGATGTGGATAGCTCTCGGCCCATCAGCCTCACCAACGTTCTTTGTAAGCTGTTAGAACGTATAGTAAGTTGGCGGTAGTGTTGGGTCCTGGAGTCATGTGGCTCCATGCCAGGGCGGTTTTCGCCAGGGCTGATCTACCACTGGTAATCTTGTGTCCCTCGAGTCTGCCATCCGAACAGCCTTTTCCAGACTCCAGCACCTGGTTGCCATCTTTTTTTATTTACGAAAAGCTTACGACACGAACTGGTGACATCATATCGTTGCCACATTATGTGAGTGGGGTCTCTGTGGCCCGCTCCCGATTTTTACCAAAAATTTCCTATCGCTCTGTACTTTCAATGTCCAAGTTGGTGCCTCCCACAGTTCCCCCATATCCAGGAGAATGGGGGTCCCGCAGGGCTCTGTATTGAGTGTATCTCTATTTTTAGTGGGCGTTAACGGTGTAGCAGCAGCTGTCAGATTGTCAGTCTCCCCTTATCTGTATGCTGACGACTTCTGGATTTTGTACTGCTCCTCCAGTACTGGTGTTGCTGAGCAGTGCCATCCACAAGGTGCAGTCATGGGCTCTATCCCACGCCTTCCAATTTTCAGCCGCGAAGTCGTGTATTATGCACTTCTATCGGCGTCTTACCGTTCATCTAGAACCAGAACTTTACCTTAATCGCGATGCACTCACTGTAGTGGAAACATATCGATTCTTAGGACTGGTTCTCGACGCCCGATTGACGTGGCTTCCTCATCTTCATCAGCTGAAGTGGAAGTACTGGCAGCACATCAATGCCCCCACTGCTTGAGCAGAACCAACTGGGGTGCAGATCCCTCTATGCTGCTTGTTCAATCCCACCTCCACTATGGGAGTCTGGTTTATAATTCGGCGGCGCCCTCAGCGTTGCGTTTACTCGAGCCAGTGCGCCACTGTGGCGTTAGACTGGTAATGGGAGCTTTTAGGACGAATCCCGTGACCAGCGTCCTGGTGGAGGCCGGAGTCCCTCCATTGCAGGTTAGGCATGCACAACTGTTCGCCAGTTACGTTGCACACATTCATAGTTCTCCTGGTCATCCGAATCATCTTTTGTGTCCGAAGTGGAGTCCTTGCCTTTACCACCTATATTTGAGGTCCATTAATGTACACCTCCATGATGTACACCTAGGCCGAAGTTTCACCTGTACCTTTCACATGGTCCTAAGGACTCAGTTAGCCCCGCGGCTCTCCACTGTCACTTCCTCTCGATTCTTGACATGTACAAGTGCTTTACATCAACAACTCGATGGCTGATGGTCATGTTGGATTTGCATATGTTCATGGAGGACATATTGAACAGCACTCCTTGCCAGATGGCTGCAGTGTTTTCATTCCAGAGCTGGCGACCATTTCTCATGGTCTTGAGCGCATCCGCTCATGCCCTGGCGAGTCGTTTCCTCTTTGTATTTACTCCTTGAGCAGTCTACAAGCCATCGACCAGTGCTATCCCTGCCATCCTTTGATAGCGACCATCCAGGTGTCCATCTACGCCCTGGAACGGTTCAGTCGTTCCGTGGTGTTTGTGTGGACCCCATGCCACGTCGGGATCCCAGGAAATGAACTTGTCGACAGGCTGGCCAAACAGGCTACACGGAAACGGCTTCTGGAGATCGGCATCCCCGTAACCGATCTGCAATCATTATTGTGGCACAAGGTTTTTCAGCTTTGGGCGATGGAATTGCATAATCTTAGTACGTACCACAAATTGTGTACCATTAAGGAGACTATGAATGTGTGGAAATCCTCCATGCAGGTCTCTCACAGGGACTCTGTGGTTCTCTGCCGGCTCCATATTGGCCATTTGGGGCTAACACATGGCTACCTCCCCTGTTGCGAGTACCCACCTTGGTGTCACTGTGTGGCTCATATGTGACTGTCGTCCACATCTTGCTGGACTGCCCACTTTTAGCCCCTCTGCGGCAGACTTCTAACCTTCCCACCATCCTACCTTCGGTGTTGGGCGACAATGCCTCAACAGCTGATTTAGTTTTATGTCTTATTCGTGGGTTTTTTTTTATCGTACCATCTAAGGGTGGGCATTTAACCTTCTCTCCGAGGCCGTCACCCTCCCTCCAGTTTAACTCTGTCGCACTTGCTTTGCATTTGTTTGCCTTGGTGGTCGTCTTTTCCCTACATGTGTTCATCTCGCCTTGTCTTTTTGGGGTTGACATTTTATTCCGTTGCAGAGTGGCTGGCTCATCCTCTTTTGTTATTGTGATCAGCCAGCCCAAACCATCTGCTCTATGGTTTTAATACCCTCTTCTACTTTCCATTGTCATGTATGTTTTTCCCGGTTTTTGTACGTTCCATTCGTTTTCATTTTAGTTGTGGTTCCCTATTCCCTTTCCCCCTTTTACTTTCTTACACGTACTTTAGGTGTTTTTATACCTTGATCCTTGGTTGTGTCAGGAAAAAGGGACTGATTACCCTGTAGTTCGGTCCATTGCTACCCCAAACCAACCAACCAACCCATCACAACGCCGTCAGGCGACATCCAACCTCGCTGTGGGCAGTGGTCATAATGTTTTGGCTTATCATTGTATATAATTAAGACGAGGACAGCCAGTGATCTCTTCAGTACTGGTGCATACTAGGCTCAAACTCTTACGGGAATCGTCGAAACGCCGCGAGTAATGAGTATAATGGGCAAGGGGCACTACATTAGTAGTTTGTGGATAAGTTGAGAATTTGGATCTGACGGGAGGGTAATGCGTGCAGTTCTGATGGCCACTGTGTCTGGATAGCTTAGTGGTCAGCGCATTTGCCTAGTAAACAGGAGACCCAGAATGGAATGCCGGTGCATCACAATTTCTCAACTTTCCTCGTTGATTTAAGTCAATGCCCACTCGCAGCCAATTTCTATAATTCCTTTGTGTCTTAATATCGTAATAGTTTTAATGTCAAGTTTGTGTCAATAAACATGTAAAATAATGTATTTCATTTGATCCCATTGCGAAAAAAGTATTAAATAATTTTGACCAGTTGTAGAGTGAAAATACTCTTATGTGCGGTGTAAACGAGGTAGAGACTTTGGCGCAGCACGATTGGATTGCCTTGCAGGGGCCGAGCGACCGCGACCGGGTTACGTCTCCGGCTTGACGTCACTGGGCAAGCCATGTGCGGCCCGTTGGCGCGGCCAATAGCAGACATCGCGCGGTATCGATCTCACCTGGCACAGGGAACGCCGTGATGACGAAGGCGGTTCCTCCAGGGGGTGGCTCTTTCATTGCACTGTCCGTGACAGATATAGCGTAACAGTCAACATCGACTGTTTCCAACTGAATCCTGCTCACGTTAACAAACTGAAGACATCCAAGCCTAACCAAATGTGTTTACTTTTTGCCCACCTGGACGAAATTGCCTAACTTCATGTATCCCTGTGGTAGCTCCTTGAATGTATGTTCCAAAGATTGGAGTTCTAGTTCAGGAGAAGATAGAAACACACACATACCACCCAGTTTACTGCCTAACAATTTACATCCGATAATGTGGACAAAAAGCGGAATTCGCGTATTTCAAGCGTTGACCATTTGAAGTGTGAATGAATCAATCGTATGTTCAGCACGTGTCCAGAAGAAACAGGTGCGCGTAAAGAGAAATTAAAACCTCATTCACTATTTTATTTATTCGAATCAGAAACAAATACTTGATAATTAGCATAACAGAGAAATGAAAGAAAGAATTATCAAGCTGCACTGCTCTTCACAAAAATCTTGCAGCTTCAACCGCACCCAGTGTCACAAGCAGATTATCTTCTGTGCAATCATAATTGACAGTAAAATAAGTGCTTCATGGTCTGCGGTTCTCCGCAGTCACAATTGGTGGTATCCACAGGAAAATGTCATTTCTGGAAGTTACTCCTGGATCTACCATTTACAGAACGAAACCGGTTCAGTGATCTCAACACGATCCAATTCTGTTCACACCCAGGTGGATGGGTTTCCGAAGCGGGAGGCCAGGTTGAATTATTCTCAAGTCGACAATACACGATTGATTTTTTGTTGTACCTGCAATATTTTGCAAGCCAGAAGTGGTCTTGAGGAATCTTCTTCTGCATCTCAGCCTTGAGCAGCTGGAATGTGTCCATGTACTGCATCGTTTTCTTGATGAGCCTGATTTGTTCTCCCCGCATTGGCAGCTACTTCACGACGAATATCTGGTGGCGCTATGCCAGCGAGCTGTTAGAGTTTTACCGCCTTATTTAGTTGGGGTGTGTTGCGCAGTAGGTGGTGTAATGAAGTACATGAACATGTCACTCCCAGAGTAAGAGAGAAGGTGCCCGCCCGGCGAGCCGCGCGGTCTAACGCGCTGCTTCCCGAGTGGGAAGACGTGACGGTTCCCGGCACGAATCCGCCCGGCAGATTAGTGTCGAAGACCGGTGTGCCGTCCAACCTGTGGACGGTTTTTAAAGCGGTTTTCCATCTACCTCGGCGAATGCGGGATGGTTCCCCTTATTCCGCCACAGTTACACTATGTCGGCGATTGTTGCGCAAACACTGTCTCCACGTACGCGTACACCATAATTGCTCTACCACGCAAACATTTGGGGTTACACTCGTCTGGTATGAGACGTTCCCGGGGGTTGACTGGGACCGAACCGCACAATAACCCTGGATTCGGTGTGGGGCGGCAGTAGGGTGGGTGGACTGCTGTGGCCTGTTGTGGGGTTGTGAACAGAGGTGTACAAATTCCCCTTGCAGCCTGCTTGCCCCTAGCACCTCTGCAACCATTCATTCAGGTCAGCCTGCCGCGATGTAAACACAAGAGTGCGCGTGTACTGAGGCATAGTGGGCAATGCGGGCGATACGGGCTCCCGCAAGCCCGGGCTACCTGGGTTCCCGCAAGCCTGCCAAGCTTCACGGGACCCGCTCAGCTTGCTGCGCCTGACAAGAGGTTGCGCTGTCAAGCTACCGTGACTAGAGTAGCCAGGTAGTTAGCCTGCAGTTCATTTATCGCAACGGTGGAGGCAGCACAATGAATAGGTCGAACTTTAGTGAGATTGAAAAAAAATTGACAACTGGCGAATACATGCTGGTAACGAAACAGAGCACAAGTGCCGCATGGGAAACGTTTTCGTGTGTCTATGAGGCCGCTTCAAATAAATCGGTAGGTGTGTCTCAATGCAAACTATGTAAAAAGCTCTTAAGTACTTATTCGGGAATCTCGAGTATGTTACGACATGTGTGCAAATTTGACAAGCAGTTCCCTCACTCCGTAAATATCTTGAAAGAGGACAAAGATTTAGTGGCCGAAAAGTGCGTCGAAATGTGTGCTAAGGACCTGACACCATTTAGCAGTATAGAGGGAGAAGGATTTCTTAATTTAGGGCAGACACTGATCGACATAGGAAAAAAATATGGCTCAGTTGATATTAAAAATGTTATGCCTTCCCGAGTGACAGTAGCTAGGAAAGTTCAAACCTTAGCTGATAAAGTGCGCAGCAAAATGCTCCCAGATATAGTGCATGCGATTCGTTCTGGTATATGTGCCAGTACAATTGATCTATGGACAGACAATTACAAAGGGGTGCATTACATGTCCGTGACAATGCATTACATAAATTCAGACTGGCGTTTGAATAAATATGTACTAATGTGCTCTGCGTTTCCTGACTGCCCAAAAACTGGCTCGAATATTCGAAACGAGTTGGAAGATGGCTTAGAAACTATGGGTGTTTCTCGTGAAGACATTGCCAAAATTACGTTTGTCACAGGACCAGGGCAGTAACATTGTCAAAGCTCTCGAAGTATATCAGCGTCTTCCATGCATGGCTCATAGTATAAACACAGTCTTGAAACATGTTCTGAGCGAACAGTTTTTGAAAGAAAATGTTCCAAATATATTAGCCCTTCTTAATACAGTGCGGGCTACGGTTTCGTACTTCAAGAGAAGAGGTCTCTGTGTGAGACTGAACTCATCTTTAAAGCAGTGGGTTTCAACTCGTTGGAATAGTTATTTTGACATGCTTGTATCAGTCCATTCTCAGATTGATTCAGTGAAGGCTGTTTTACATAATGAAGGTGCCTCTGATAAGATGCTGGGTTATGACCACCATATAACTGGCCAGCTTATAGAATTTCTTAAGCCGTTTAAAGAAGCCACAGTTGATCTAGAGAGTGACAAGGATCCAACCCTACATTTAGTTCTACCGTGGTTTTGTGCCTTAAAAACTCACTGTACCGTACGGGATAACGATGAAGAGGTTTGTAATTTTATTCCATCTTAATATTATAGAACCACTTGTGAAATATGTATGTTGAGAAAATGTATTTTCAGGACATGAAACCTTTGAAACAAGCCGCTGATGCCTTCCTAGAACAGAAAATGTGCGTTAGTATGTTGCATAAAATTGCAACGTTTATGGTGGCTAACTACCGCACATTAAGAAAGTTAACCGAGGATGAAAAAATTGAAGTTTACCAAGCAGCACGACAGATGTGTGCTGAAGGTAAGCTCCTAAGATAATGCATATATTCTTCATCTACATGTACATGGTTACTCTGCAAGACACACGCAAGTGCTTAGTTGAGGGTTCATCGAACCACTTTCAACTTATTTGTCTCCTTTTCTCGAATTTCGCGCGGGATAGAACACCTACAGCTCTCCGTCTGAGCGCTGCTTTTTTGTATTTTATTCTGATGATCATTTCTTCCAATGTATATGGGACTCAACAATATCTCTTCGAATTCAGAGGTGTAAGTTGGTGATCGAAATTTCATATATAGATCGCGCCACGTCAAAAAACGCCATTGTTGAAATGATTACCACCCCAACTCTTGTGTAATTTCCGCGACACTCTTTCCCCTGTTTTACGATAATACCAAACCAGCTGCCCTTATTTAGACTCTTCCGACCTCTTCCGTCAATAGTAAGGCTCTCCAACTTCGTAGCAATGCTCCAAAAGAGTGTTTTGTCATTAAAACGCCTACAGCATTTTCTGTGTGTCCATTCCTATTTAAGTAGGTCGTAATTGTAATCAGAGGTATTAAGTAGAATCTACAGCCTTTAGATTTGACTGGTTGATCTTGTAAACGAAGTTTAACGGACTTAGTTTAGTACACACAGGGATAACCTCGCTCTTGTCATTATTTATTGCCAACTGCTAATTTTCACACCAAAAATATATACCTTATTTAAATCGTCCTGCAGTTAGTTTTGATCTTCTGGTGACTTTACAGGACGATAAATGATAGCATCATCTAAAACCTATTATAATTTCAACTATGTGTAGTACGATCTTCACATTATTCTGGAAATATTAATTGGAACCTGTACAGTTTCAGTACAAGTGCCCAATCACAGCAACCAAGAAACAAATCCAGGGCCGTACAAAATGGCGAAATTTGAGGACTGGGCAGAAGAGCCTCCTCTCCTACATGATGAAGTCAGCAGATACTTGCAAGAACACTGTGTGAACGAGGGAGATATTCTACAGTGGTGGAAAAATAACTCCCAACGACTTCCTCGACTTGCGTGTGTGGCAAGAAAAATATTAAATATACCAGCCACTAGTGCGTCTAGTGAGAGAATTTTTAGTTGCGCTGGAAACCTAATTAGCGAAAAACGATCACGTCTTAATGCAGACAGACTTAACGATCTCGTCATAATTAATTCAAACACTAATCAGCAGACACATTGAAAATACAGTAGAACATTAAGCGGGAAACTATGAGTTTGAGCGCAAATTTACTAATTAAGAGTGCAGATTTCTTTCTTGTGCTTTCTGGGCGTCAATTTCTGAGATAGAAATTTTGTAATGCATACAGTTCATTTTTATTTTAGACTAAAATTTTTGATTTCAATCCTTCAAAGTGACATTAATTATTGTTTGTAAACCAATTTCTGTTACTTGGGTTTGCAAAAGTAGCCAAATATTTTTAGGAGTATCTGGTTTGGCCTAAATAATACTTTCAGGGGAACTGAAGGAAAATTTGTAAAGATTTTATGTTGAAAAGTGTTCTGCAAAATAAAATATTCATTTGTGGAGTAAGGCAATACACATTATGAGTTTAAATTACAATTTATTTTGTTGAGTTCCACACACATTGCAAAATGTAATTTTATTCTTGTATTTCTATATTAAGGGGAATCCCACATGCAGAGTCAAGATGCTGAAGACCTAGACACTACAAATACTCCTAAAATGAAGAGCGTCTTTTTCCATGAATGTATTGTAGTAGGAATATAATGGAAACTCTGAGCCACTCTCCACAGCGTCTATATCTGCGTCATGAGGATTCAGACTCGTCGTTTAGGTCTGTGTTATGAGGGTCTAGAGTCGTCGTTTAGATTTGCATCATGCAAGTAAACACTCGTCGTCTTAGTCTGCATCATGATGGTCCGAGATATGGTCCCTCATGATGCAGACCTAGACTACAAGTGTGGACTCTCAAGACGCAAACGTAGGAGCCGCGAATAATGGCTCAGGGTCGCCATTGTATTCCCAGTACTATAGTTTTTAGACGAACTGGATACGAAACAAGTCCTTCGATTTTGTTAAAATGCATTTTGGCAATTTAGAATGATTTTTCCAACTTCGAATGAATTCACAGAACCAGTAAAATACATCCTGGAAACGTAGTTAAATATTTATATAATTGGTGTCATACTTGGCTGAAACATACTAAAGTTAAAGAATCTAGACTTCCAAAATCTTAATTTGGTTCTCATTGGGGAGGTGACCAATCTTCTTTTTGGGGGGTGGAGGTTCACTTCTTAAGTACAAATATCCATCCGTTTCGGTGTTGAAAAGTGCAGCACAGACTGCATTGCGTTACATGGGCATTTATTTATTCCATACTCTCGTAGTCCATCTTCCCTCCCGTATTTTCTCTCTATCCATTTAGTCCTCTCCCACTATCTCTTTGATCACCTCCACCCCCCCCCCCCCCCCACTCCTCATCCCTTGGCCGGCCGAAGTCGCCAAGCAGCTCTAGGCGCTACAGTCTGGAACCGCGCGACCGCTACGGTTGCAGGTTCGAATCCTGCCTCGGGCATGGATGTGTGTGATGTCCTTAGGTTAGTTAGGTTTAAGTAGTTCTAAGTTCTAGGGGACTGATGACCTCAGAAGTTAAGTCCCATATTGCTCAGGGCCATTTGAACCATTTTTGAACCCATCCCTTGGCCCATCTCCCCCCCACCCTCTATCCTTCTCCTCGTCCTCTCTCTGTTGGATTCCGCCACCTCAGTTCATCTCCTCTTCACCTATCTATGAAAACTCATATATATCTGTCAACTTTTGTGGTGATCAGTGAATCAGTGTCAAAGTTTATTGCTAGGTAGCATTTATTGTAATACTTTTTGATACGCAGCATTGATAGTTTTGTTTTCTGGTGCGTAAACAAATGAAGTTGAAGGTGTCCCGACAGGGCAATATGCGACATACAAATAGCCAAGTGAAAAACATGATTTTCAAGATTGATGCCACAAACATATAACAACTGCCCCTGCGATTTATCTATCGACATGGCAAATGTAAGCTGCACTGGAAATTATAACCGTTTAAAGTCGAATGGCATGTCGGTCGGAATCTTAGTGATATTGGAATCAAACTGTCCTCACCTTTGTACTTTCCTTTTAAAATTGTGGCTTCGATTACGTTGTTCTTTAACTTCTTCCCCGCAAGCCGGGTGCCATTACAAAGACGTGGCTGGTTTACCTTTCGCAACATGATTGCCGATCCGACTTAATTACAGATTGGGAGGCGGTAATCCGGGGAAATCCAGTGAATTTAAAAATTCCGTAGGATAGTTGACTACATCATCTTGGTTAGTAACGGAATAAACCGACTTGTATGTCAGCAATTCGCCAGGTGTCATATTTTGAATCTGAAAATTCATTTCGTTAACATCAAGGTTTTTTGCAGCCAATATAACACGTTCACTCAACCAAAAATGGTTTGCAACTGTTAAACGACATTTGCTGTGCGCGAATTGTCCAACACGATGACTGTGAATGTCAGACAGCTCTCAAATTTCAAAAAGATCATAGACATTTAGTTTAAAAGAAATATATATATATATATATATATATATATATATATATATATATATACATATATATATATATATATATATATATATATATACATTTCTTTTAAACGAAATGTCTATGATCTTGAAGAGAGTACCTTACAAAAGATTTTGACATCGATTGCGGGTTACCACGAAAGTTCACTATGTACGCATGTTTCCATGGAGAAAGTTTTTGAATATTTACATGTGCATGTATATGTATATATATATATATATGTATGTATGTATATGTATATGCGTATATATATGTATGTATATGTATATATATATGTATTTGTCTATGAGCATATATATATATATATATATATATATATATATATATATATATATATATATACATGCACATGTAAATATTCAAAAACCTTCTCCATGGAAACATGCGTACATAGTGAACTTTCATGGTAACCCGCAAACAATGTCAAAATCTTTTGTAAGGTACTCTCTTCAATGTACTGTCCAAAATATTATGTAGACAGTGATGTTCCTCTTGATGGTCAAGTGTGCAAAATTTCTTCAAGATCGGAATAAAATTGTAGGTTGGTATAGAAGTGTGTACGTAAAGTACCCTCCGCCATGCACCATTCAGAATTTTTAGCAGGCAGCGCCCTTCATCCTGCTTTGAATATCAAGTGTGCCAAATTTCATCAAGATCGGAATAAATACGTACAATTTGTCGAGTTCCGTTATGTAAAGGAACCTCTGCCATGCTCCATATGAAATTTTATGTAGACCGTGACCTTCCTCTTGGTTTCAAGGTATAGTGTGCAAAATTTCATCAAGATTGTATGCAATACAAACACACGGACACAATGAAAACGCAGTTTCAGTTTTTGTCAAATTTTCCAATTTTTCGGTCGATTTTCGAAAAATTTTATTTCATAAAAACCTTGTCCTGATAATTACGAACACAGCAAAAAAAATTTAGCCGAACTGGTCCAGGCGTTCTCGAGTTTTACGCTTATCAACACATTTGGCAATTAATTTTTATTTATATAGATAAGAAGCCCGAAATATACGCGTAAAGGAAGAATATACAAATAAAACCAATATTTTTTTACCTGAAATTAATACATATATATATAATGTTGGGGTTTGTCTTTTGGTGCTCAGGTAAAATAAAAACTTTTGATTAACGTTCATAATACGACAATGACGCGCGCAGACTAAACGGCTGCGTAGCGCAGCTCAGCAGTAATATGAGCAGGCAAGAAAGTTTCCCGCAGCCTGCCCGGGTTGGGTTCTGCTTGGCTTGGCTGGGAGTGAAGCAGCCTGCCCGTTCTGTTGACAACGAGCGGCGGCTGCCCGCCTGGCCACCGGGCAAGCATGGGCGGGTTAAAAGCGGGACATGTACACCTCTAGTTGTGAACCACTGAGGGCTACGGCGGGACGAAGCCTTTCCGTCGTTTCTAGGTCCCCGGTTTAATACACAATACAAGAAAGAAGGTTGGTTTTAGAAAATTGTCTTAGTATCGAAAACAATGTTGCGTGGTCTAACATACAAAATTAAGAATGACAAGGCATTTCAGGATCTTGTGATTGAATTAGAAAACATAGATCAGAACACTAAGCACATCACTAGCCACGTCCACCAATTTACTGCTGAGTTTTGAGGTCTCTTTAAATTATGTGAAAAAAGAATACATATGACACTAATTTAAATGAAAGCCCATCATTTAGCACTGTGCTTTAACATTTAACCAAGTATACTTTGAAATAATGTTGACATCGCCTAAATGTTTATCATATTCGGTTCCGAAGATAATGCTTCGTACAGCAAAACGCCAAATCAGCTCTATCCTACTGGCTTTATGATTTTTTTTTCCAAACTAAAGAGAAATCTACATGATTCCTCACTTTCCTAAGTACGTCGCTCACATGAATTGACGATAGGGGAACACATCAGAATTGAGAGACGTAGCGCATTGTTTAAGCATCATGATTAACTATGCTCACAGCCTTCATGGAAAATATTTGCGGTTGCCTACGTAACCATGATTGTACCCAGGTATGCAATTCTCCATCCGAAGCAACCTGATACACTAATTTCTTCCTTCAAAACTGGGGAAATCGCATGGAGAGAGATCGGGAATGCATGGAGGATGTGAAAATTTTTCCCAGTGAAACGCCTCAGCATATTCGGAACAACTTGGCAACATGGGGGCCTACCCGGAGTTGCCTCGCAGTGGGATCAATGTGTTAAGTTATGGCGATTACTTTTAAAATAATGAATAGTTTACTTAATTTCTGCATCTTTCTGGTTTTCATTTGAATGTCCCTACATGATTAAATTCCTTATCTGATCATCCAGATTTATGGTTTCTTTAAATCACCTAAGAAGAGTTTCTGGATAGTTCATGAGACAAGGCCAAGATTTATCTCCTCTATTATCATGTGGTATGTACAACGGCAATGTTCGCAGTATTTTAAAACTGAACTTTCATTTTCTTCCTTCCAGAGCTGGACACTTTAACGCTACTTAGTGCTCCAAACGAGGGATCTCACATTTTGAAAGGAATCTCGACGTGGGTATAACTCACTGCATTCGTTCTGGAAAAAATCGCTTTACGTGTTACTGTACACTAGTGTAAATGTGTTAAGTTTGAACGAAACTCCTTTGAATGCAGCTACCTTGTGCTGAATAGATACTACAGATGCCAAAGCTACAATGACAACTGCTCAAGAACAAGCTATACTGTCTGACAAAAAAAGTGATGCACCCAAAAGAGAAGGAAGAAACGGAACGGAAACTGGCGGGCTGAGAGGGTGTGCGATGTTATTTCAGTGATTACGATATCGAGACAAATTAAAAAAAAAAAAAACTTGGCAGCGTGGTTCCACTTATGGCAGTGACGTTGCACGCCCTCTGACCTAGATGAATGCACTGATTCGGTTGGGAAAGGTGTCGCAATGTTGTTGTATCCTGTAATGAGGTAATCTGCCCACCACTGTTGTAACAGGTCTTGGCCCCTGAATATTGCCACTGGGACGGTGTTCACGTACTAGCTGGTCCCACACAAGTTTCTTTGGAAACGGATGTGAAAAAGGGGGGGGGGGGTGGAAGGAGGGTTGGCTTGTTTGGGGGAATGGGGGAAGAGACCAAACAGCGAGGTCATCGGTCTATCGGTCTCATCGGATTAGGGAAGGATGGGGAAGGAAGTCGGCAGTGCCCTTTCAAAGGAACCACCCCGGCATTTGCCTGGAGCGATTTAGGGAAATAACGATGTGAAGGGCTAACGATGTGGATGGAGCTCAATACGGCGATCCTCCTTTTGGTAGTCAGACGTGGTCGATCGGCACATTGACGACGAGTACGCCTGCCTTCACGTTCCCATGCACCTAACATCGGCCACCGTCACATCCAAATGCTCTACAAAACTTGATATTGCACAATTCTACTAGGCACCCAAATGGAGGCCCACGATGAGATTCCTTTCGAAATCTGTCGGATGCTTATAATGCCGTCCATCCTGTACCCAATCCTCAACTCAACCAGCTCCCTTTCGTGCTCTGTAGGAGTTAATGTGTATCAGGCCCTGATCCGGCCCAGTAATGGAATATGCATGCCCTGGCTGGGGATACGCGGCAAAGCAGCATCTGGACAAACTCCAGAGGCTGCAGAACCGCGCCCTCAGGAGGGCGCTGCATCCACCCCTCGGATTCCCTACCGATGATCTGCACGCTGCAGCTGAAATCCCACTCCTGAGAGAGCGTTTCCAAGATCTGGCAAGGGCCTTCTATGAGGGCTCTCCCAGATCAGGAAACGTTCTCATGCACTCCCTAGGTCGGTATGATATGTCCCGGGACAAGCACAAACGACGATTAAGTCGAAGAGAAAATCCCAATAGCCAGTCCCTAATCCTGCTCCCTCCCACATACTACCAATCATCACGCCAACCTCAGGCAAGTACCAGACACATACATAACATTCATCACATTTCACAGACACCAGAAAATCACAGATAAAATCACACACACAAGTATACAGAGGAGTAAAAGCCGAAAGGCTACAAACTCCCCCACACACTTCCCCAGAGAGATAAGATGAGAGTGGGATGGAGCATAATACGGCGATCCTCCTTGTGGTAGTCAGACGTGGTCGATCGGCACATTGACGACGAGTACACCTGCCTTCGCGTTCCCATGCAGCCTGACATCGGGCCACAGTCACATCCAACTGTTCTACAAAACTTGATATTGCACAATTCGACTAGGCACCCAAATGGAAGCCCGCGATGAGATTCCTTTCGAAATCTGTCGGATGTTTATAACGCCGTTCCACACTTGTTCGCTGCATCTCCGTGTCCTTCACAGTGATCACACATCTGACGTTCACACCCATTATGCACTGAGGTGGCAAAAGTCATGGGATAGCGATAGGCACATTTACAGGTGGCGGTAGTATGGCGTACACAAGGGATAAAAGGGTAGTGCGTTGGCAGAGCTGTCATTTGTAATCAGGTGATTCACGTGAAAAGGTTTTTGGCGTGATTATGGCTGCACGACGGGAATTAAGACTTGGAACGCCGAATGCTAGTTCGAGCTAGAAGCACTAAACTATCCATTTCAGAAATCGTTTGTGAATTCAATATTCCGAGGTGCATTACCTCTCACCAAGGACAACGCAGTGACTGAGTGTCTTCACTTAACGAGCGAGAGCAGCTCCGCTTGCGTAGAGTTGCAGTGATAACAGACAAGCGATACTGCGTGTAGTAACTGCAGAAATCAATGTGGGACGTACGACGAACGTATCCACTAGGACAGTGCGGCGAAATTTGGCGTTAATGGGCTATGGCGGCAAAGGATCGACGCTAGTGCCTTTGGTAACAGCACGTTGCTTGCTGCTGTGCTTCTACTGGGCTCGTGACCATACCTGTACGGTCCTAGACGATTGGAAAATATTGGTCTGATCAGATGAGTCCCAACTGCAGGTAGTGAGAGCTGATAGTAGAGTTCGAGTGTGGCGCAGACCCACGAAGCCACGGACACAAGTTGTCAACGAGACACTGGGCAAGCTGGTGGTGGCTCCATAACGGTGTATTTGCATGGAATGGACTGGGTCCTCTGGTCCAACTGAAACGAACTATGTTCGGCTGCTTGGAGACCATTTGCAGCTATTCATGTACCTCATGTTCCCAAACAGTGGAACTTTTATGGATGACAATGCTCCGTGTCACTGGGCCACAGCTGTTCGCGATTGGTTTGAAGCACCTTCTGGACAATTCTAGCGAACTATTTGGCCACCCAGGTCGCCCGACATGAATTTCGAAAATTTATGGGACATAATCGAACGTCAATTCCTGCACAAAATCCTGCACCAGCAACACTTCCCAATTATGCGCGGCTGTAGAGGCAGGATGGCTCAATATTTCTGCAAGGGACTTCCGACGACTTGTTGAGTCCATGCCACGCCGATTTCAAAAATGGCTCTGAGCACTATGGGACTTAACTTCTGAGGTCATCAGTCCCCTAGAACTTAGAACTACTTAAACCTAACTTAACCTAAGGGCATCACACACATCCATGCCCGAGGCAGGATTCGAACCTGCAACCGTAGTGGTTGCGCGGTTCCAGACTGAAGCGCCTAGAACCGCTCGGCCACAACGACCGACCCACGCAGATTTGCTGCACTATGACAGAGAAAACGAGGTCCGACACGATATGAGGAAGTATCCCATGAGGTTTGTCACCTCAGTGTATCCTCTACCAGGTATTGCAACAATACTAAGCACGAACAACACTAAAATACTTTGTTGGCCATTCTACCTGTCACAGAGAGTTGCAGGTCTGATCATTTACAAAGCCACCGTTGGTGTGTATATGTACGAAGTTGCACTCATACGTCACCATTTCTTCTGTGTGGTTTGTCAGGCAGTGTGCATCATGAGATTGTAAGATGTCATTTTAAGTACTCAGGTAATTCAGGCCATATTTATTACTATCGAGATGATGGTTTACGTTTTCGTGTGCTGAAAAACTTCGAAATACTCGACTAACAAAGATTAGCAGTAAGACAGTCCTTAGAAGAGGTAATTAGGCTGTGTTCTGTTAGAAGCCGTGGCCAATGTCAAGAGCGAAGAGAGGGATAGGGGAGAGAGAGAGGGCCGGCCGAAGTGGCCGTGCGGTTAAAGGCGCTGCAGTCTGGAACCGCAAGACCGCTACGGTCGCAGGTTCGAATCCTGCCTCGGGCATGGTTCTTTGTGATGTCCTTAGGTTAGTTAGGTTTAACTAGTTCTAAGTTCTAGGGGACTAATGACCTCAGCAGTTGAGTCCCATAGTGCTCAGAACCATTTTTGAGGGAGAGAGAGAGAGAGAGAGAGAGAGAGAGAGAGAGAGAGAGAGAGAGGGGGGGAGGGGGGATGAAACTGCAATAAAGAAAAAAAATTGAAAAATAAAGATTCGCCTGTCCTTTTTGTCAGCTACGCAGACGACATAAAACGTTGATATAGTAATTAATTAATTGAGGCATTTTACGGTAGAAGCATCCATAGTTCTATGTGCTTTTTTTCGAGCAGCTGTTTAAAATTAATTATCTAGAATATTCGACGAAGATTTTGTTTCATTATCTCAGTGCTAGAGGTCAGGGCAACGGTTTCTTGATGCGTGTGCGCGCAGTTCTTCTCATAGAGTTTAATTTAGTGGGGGCTTTTGTGTAGGCCAGCTTAGGTGGAGCATCAGCAGTTGGTTCAGTACTAGGCTGACTAACATACAAGGATCCATGTGTGTTATTCCGACTTTGGCAACAGAAATACAGTAATGGAGTACTGAAAAACTTGAAACTATCAACACTGGTGCTTAATCCTCTGAAGCTAGAATAAGAAAGGGATTCCAGTGATTTATTTAAGCACGTGGATAATGGATGTAGTTCGTGGTTATACAGTACGCTTGAAGAATCACAAGCAACCACACGTTATTTAGAAAACAGACATCCATGGAGGACAGGAAGAAGAAGAAGAAGAAGTGATAATAGAAGACAGTCAAAAGCTTCTTCAGTAACTAGAAGCTATACCAGAGAAACTGTCCTTCATAATCTTCGGAATATAGCACAAAGCATCATAACTTATGGAACATAGGACAAAGCAGTGCTATTTTATTTGTATACTTGTATTTTGTTATCAATTTCCTTTCTGTTACTTTATTTCTGTACCTTTCTGACGGTTCCCTAATTGTAGGAATTACTACGAATAGCATTATTGTTTTGTTTTAATGTGTTATGTGGGTTAAAATAATATTTGATGTTTGAAATGTTTGCTCATTGTAATCTACTGGCATAGATCTATGAGAAAAGGGCCTGTAAATGTTTGAGGAACATCATTTTCCACATTAGAAACAAAGGTTGAAATATCTAGTACTACGGAAAGATTTACTTAATAGTAGTACTGATCCCATGAAGCACTCCGTCTTCAGGCCACAAGTGGCCCATCCGGACCATCCAACCGCTGTGACATCCTTAGTTGAGGATGTGGATAGGAGGGGTGTGGGGTCAGCACACCGCTCTCCCAGTCGTTGTGATGGTTTTCTGTGACTGGCGCCGCTACTATTCGGTCGAGCAGCTAGTAGCTCCTCAATTGGCATCACGAGGCTGAGTGTACCCCGAAAAATGTCAACAGCGCATGTCGGCCTGGGTGGTCACCCATCCAAGTGCAGGCCACACCTCACAGCGCTTAACTTAGGTGATCTCACGAGAACCGGTGTATCCACTGTGGCAAGGCCGTTGCCCCTGATCCCATTATCCATATGCCATATCGGCAGTCATTTTTCCCTTGTTCTGTTCGGGAGTGGAACAGGGAGAGAAGATGCTAGTTGTGGTACGAGGTACCCTCCGCCACGCACCGTATGGTGGATTGCGGAGTATGTATGTAGATGTGGATTAAGATATACTTGTATATCAGAATCAGGTTGTTATTCAAATACATTAAATGTAACAATTGAATTGTCCTACCTCAAATAAGCATTCTGTCCTGCGAGCCTTTCTTCCGAAGAATGCATAAGTTATTCTTCTGTACAGGCAAAACATGAGCCTAAGAAATAAGTTTCTATCTCGGAATATAAGGTCAGCTGCGTATAAATCTAGACGATTATTTCATCTGTCCGTTGGAGAACTTTATTCAAAGTAGGAATAAGAATTTTGTGTGTGTGTGTGTGTGTGTGTGTGTGTGTGTGAGCATTTGTTTGTAAATATTAAATGTGGAAGGGCATTGGTCTAGCTTAGCGAAGTCCAACAGACAGAAGTGTTTTTGACGATTGGATTGTACAATCAAATTTTTATAGGAGAAATTTTATTTGGTAGAGTGGAGAAAACTGTTCTTTACGACATCTACAGCTACATCATACTCCGCAAGCCACCTAATGGTGTGTGGCGGAGGATACTTTTTGTACCAATAACTAGATTGTGGGAACAATGATTGTCGGTATGCCTCTGTATAGGCTCTAATTTATTGACTTTTCTCCTAGCAGTCATTACGCGAGACGTATATAGGAGGAAGTAATATGCTGTCCGACTCTTCCCAGAAAGCGCTCTCTCGAAACTTCAATGGTAAATCTCTCCGTTATGCACAACTCCACTATTGTAACGTCTGCCAATTGAGTTTGTTGAGTATCTTCGTATCGCTCTCGAGCCGACTAAACGATCCCGTGACGAAACGTACTGCTCTTCGTTGGATCTTCTCTCCTATCAGTCGCCGGCCGGAGTGGCCGAGCGGTTCTAGGCGCTCCAGTCTGGAACCGCGCGACCCCTACGGTAACAGGTTCGAATCCTGCCTCGGGCATGGATGTGTGTGATGTCCTTAGGCTAGTTAGGTTTAAGTAGTTCTAAGTTCTAGGGGACTGATGACCTTAGCAGTTGGGCCCCATAGTGCTCAGAGCCATTTGATTTCTCCTATCAGTCCTATCTGGTAAGGATTCCAGATAGATGAACAATACTCAATAATGGATCGAACAAGCGCCTTATAAGCCACTTCCTTCGTGGATGAGCTACATTTCCTTAAGATTATTCCTATGGATGTGAGTCTGGCATATGCTTTTCCCAATATTTGTTTTACATGGTCATTCCACTTAAGGTCGCTTCGGAAAGTTACTCCTAGATACTTTATGGCAGATACTGTTTCCATCAGTTCGTCATCAACAGTGTAGCTGTACAGTAGTGGATTTCTTTTCCTATGTGTGCGCAGTATGTTACATTTATTTACGTTCAGGGCCAACTGCCACATCCTGCACCATTCATCAATTTTCTGGAGGTCATTCTGCAAATCGTTACTACCTTCTGGCGTTACTACCTTCTGGCGTTACTACCTTCTGGCGTTACTACTTTGTTATAGACAACAGCATCATCTGCGAACAGCCTTAGAGAGCATCCGACGCTTTCTACTAGATCATTTATGTATGTTGTAAACAGTAACGGTCCTATCACACTTCCCTGGGGTACACCGGAAATTGCCTTTGCTTCTGTTGATTTTGTTCGGTTAAGAGCGACGAGTTGAGTTCTGTCTGCTAGGAAGTCTTCAATCCAATTACAGATTTGCTCCGATACTCGATAAGCTCGTATTTTTTTCTCTAAAAGGCAGTGCAGAACGGTGTCAAATGCCTTCATTAAGTCAAGGAACACGGCATCAACATGAGCGCCATTGTCTATGGCACTGTCGACCTTGTGGGGGAACAGAGCGAGCTGAGCTTCACAGGATCTCTGTTTGTGGAATCCATGTTGATTTTTATAGAGATTTCCCTACTCCAAGAACGTAATAATTCTTGAGCCTAAAACATTTTTCGTAATTCTTCAATTACGTCAACGATATAGGTCTACATTTGTGTGCACCTGTCCTACGGCCCTTCTTAAAAACGAAAATGCCCTGCGCTTTCTTCCAGTCGCTAGGTACCCTTCGTTGCTCAGGCGATCTACGATAATTTACTGCTAGAAGGGGAGCAAGTTCTTTCGCATAACCTTTGTCGAGTCTTACAGTTATCTCATCTGGTCGTGACGCCTTTCCACTACTAAGCGATTGTAGCTGTTTTTCTTTTCTGCGACCGGTTATTTCTAAGTTCGTACGACGAGTGGACGGGGGGACTGCGTTACGATCTTTCGCGGTAAAACAACTTTGGAAGACCGAATTCAGTGTTTCGGCCTTCTCTCTGTCATCTTCCGTTTCGGAGCCAACATGGTCACTCAGTGAATGAATTGATGATTTTGACCCACTTACTGATTTCACATATTACCAAAACCTCTTAGGCTTTTTACTCACATCGGTTCACAAAGTTTTACTTTCAAAGTCATTGAATGCTTCTCTCATTACTCTTCTTATGCCCATTTTCGCATCGTTCAGCTTCTGTTTGTCAGCTAGATTTTTACTTCTCTTGACTCTGAGATGAAGTTCTCCCTGTTTACGTAGCAGTTTTCTAACACGGCTATTATAACATGGTGGATCATTCTCATCCCGTAAGACCTTACTCGGAACATATTTGTCTGGGGCATGCTGCACGATTCCTTTTAATTTTTTCCATTTGTTTTCCACAGCTTCGTTCTCATCACCAAATGTTTGATGCTGACTGCTCAGATGCTCTGAAATTTGTATCCTGGTACTTTCGCTAAGCAAAAACATCTACCTATCTTTCTTGACATTCTTTGTAGACCCGTTGTCATAGATGGTGTTGTTGTTGTGGTCTTCAATCCTGAGACTGGTTTGATGCAGCTCTCCATTCTACTAAATCCTGTGCAAGCTTCTTTATCTCCCAGTTTTTACTGCAACCTACATCCTTCTGAATCTCCTTAGTGTATTCATCTCTTGGTCTCCCTCTACGATTTTTACCATCCACGCTGCCCTCCAATACGAAACTGATGATCCCTTGATGCCTCAGAACATGTCCTACCAACCGATCCCTTCTCCTAGTCCAGTTGTGACACAAACTCCTCTTCTCCCCAATTCCATTCAATACCTCCTCATTAGTTATGTGATCTACCCATCTAATTTCAGCATTCTTCTGTAGCACCACATTTCGAAAGCTTCTATTCTCTTCTTGTCCAAACTATTTATCGTCCATATTTCACTTGCATACATGGCTACACTCCATACAAATACTTTCAGAAACGATTTCCTGACACTTAAATCTATGCGCGATGTTAACAAAATTTCTCTTCTTCACAAACGCTTTCCTTGCCATTGCCAGTCTACATTTTATATCGTCTCTACTTCGACCATCATCAGTTGCTCTGCTCCCCAAACAGCAAAACACCTTTGCTACTTTAAGTGTCTCATTTCCAAATCTAATTCCCTCAGCGTCACCTTACTTAATTCGACTACATTCCATTATCCTCGTTTTGCTTTTGTTGATGTTCATCTTACATCCTCCTTTTAAGACACTGTCCATTCCGTTCAGCTGCTTTTGCAGGTCCTTTGCTGTCTCTGACATAATGACAATGTCATCGTCAAACCTCAAAGTTTTTATTTCTTCTCCACGGATTTTAATACCCACTTCGAATTTTTCTTTTGTTTCGTTTACTGCTTGCTCAATATACAGATTGAATAACATCGGGGAGAGGCTACAACCCTGACTCACTCCCTTCCCAACCACTGCTTCCCTTTCACGCCCCTCGACTCTTATAACTGCCATCTGGTTTCTGTACAAATTGTAGGTAGCCTTTCGCTCCCTGTATTTTAGCCCTGCCACCTTCAGAATTTGAAAGAGAGTATTCCAGTCAACATTGTCGAAAGCGTTTGTCTAAGTCTACAAATGCTAGAAACGTAGGTTTGCCTTTCCGTAATCTACCTTCTAAGATCAGTCGTAGGGTCAGTATTGCCTCACGTGTTCCAATATTTCTACGGAATCCGAGGTCGGCTTCTACCAGTTTTCGTCTGTAAAGAATTCACATTAATATTTTGCAGCCGTGTCTTATTAAACTGATAGTTTGGTAATTTTCACATATGTCGACACCTGCTTTCTTTGGGATTGGAGTTATATTATTCTTGAAGTCTGAGGGTATTTCGCCTGTCTCATACATCTTGCTCACCAAATGGTAGGGTTTTGTCAGGACTGGCTCTCCCAAGGCTGTCAGTAATTCTAATGGAATGTTGTCTACTCCCGGGACCTTGTTTCGACTTAGGTCTTTCAGTGCTCTGTCAAACTCTTCACGCAGTATCATATCTCCCATTTCATCTTCATCTACATCCTCTTCCATTTTCATAATATTGTCCTCTAGTACATCGCCTTAGTATAGACCCTCTATATACTCCTTCCACCTTTCTGCTTTCCCTTCTTTGCTTAGAACTGGGTTTCCATCTGAGCCCTTGGATATTCATACAAGTGGTTCTCTTTTCTCCAAAGGTCTCTTAAATTTTCCTGTAGGCAGTATCTGTCTTACCCCTAGTGAGATAAGCCTCTACATCCTTAGATTTGTCCTCTACCCATCCCTGCTTAGCCATTTTTGACCTTCCTGTCGATCTCATTTTTGAGACGTTTTTATTCCTTTTTGCCTGCTTCATTTACTGCATTTTTATATTTCCTCCTTTAATCAATGAAATTCAATATTTCTTCTGTTACCCAAGGATTTCTATTAGCCCTCGTCTTTATACCTACTTGATCCTCTGCTGCCTTCACTACTTCATTCCGTCTTCTATTGTATTTCTTTCCCCCACTCCTGTCAATTGTTCCCATACGCTCTCCCTGAAACTCTGTACAACCTCTGGCTTAGTCAGTTTATCCAGGTCCCATCTCCTTAAATTCCCACCTTTTTGCAGTTTCTTCAGTTTTAATCTACAGTTCATTACCAATAGATTGTGGTCAGAATCCACATCTGCCCCTGGAAATCTCTTACAGTTTAAAACCTGGTTCCTAAATCTCTGTCTTAGCATTATATAATCTATCTGATACCTTCTAGTATCTCCAGGCTTCTTCCATGTATACAATAGATGGTATCAAAACCTTATGATCATTGATACCTTCCTCTACGTTAATTGATGCGGTAAGTTCAGGTCTGTTTGTTGCCAGGAAGTCTAAGACGTTACCCTCACGAGATGGTTCTCTAACTATCTGCTCAAAATAATTTTCGGACAAGACGTCCAGAACAATTTCACATAAATCCCTGTCTGTGGCACCAGTTTTGATAGCATGACACTCTCACTCTATACCTGCCTGGCAAGCTGAAGTCACGCCCTATTCCAACGGCATGATCAGGAAAATTACTAATGATATTCTGCAAGTTCTGTCTGCAGCGCTCTACCCAGCGCTCCTGACCCAGGCGGTCTATAAAAGCTTCCGATTACCACCTTTGACCGATCTTTGGTACTTCACGCAGATTAATTCACAATCGGAATCCTTAATAACTTCGCTAGATTTTATCGAATTGCTTACTGCAATAAACACGCCGCCACCGTTGGCGACTAACCTATCCTTATGACACGTATTCCAATCTGAACTTAGGATTTCGTTGTCATTAACGTCCGGTTTCAACCAACTTTCTGTTCCTAACACTTTGTGTTTTATAGCCTTCAGTAAGCAATACAAATTCTGGGACCTTCCCCTGGATGCTCCTGCAGTTTACTAAAATCATATTAACCTTTCCTATCTCTGATCTGCGATGACGAACGTTCTCTGAAGACATTGTGGCTAATTTACGAGGCAAATAGTCTCTGATTCCAAGGGAGAGTTTTTCTAACCTAAAAAAGACTAATGTGCTCGCCACACGTACTCTGCTACCCTAGTAGCTGCTTCCTGCGACAGCGGAGGCCGAGAAATTCGCATCCGTTACCGTCGCAGAGTCGTCTGAGCCTCTGGTTTAGGCCTTCCACTCTGCTCCAAACCAGAGGACCGCCATCAACCCTTGGAGCGGTGCAATATGTAATTTGGAAATTTGTGGTAAGGTCTTATGGGACCAAACTACTGAGGTCATCGGTCCCTATGCCTACACACTGCTTAACCTAACGTAAACTAAATTATGCTGTGGACAACACACACACCCATGCCCGAGGTTAGGACTCGAACCTCCGACGGGAGGAGCCGCACGGACCGTGACAAGACGGCTCAAACCGCGCGACTAACCCGCGCGGCTGCTACGTATAGACAGCTTAGTCTGCATCCCACGTGCGATGCTAGTTGCCTTCACCAAACCAGCCATCTGCCGAAAGGAGCCAAGGATGCCCTCAGAACCCAAGCGGCAGATGACATTCGTGCCGACATGTGCCACTGTACACAGCCGGTTGCACCTAGTGCGCTCGATAGATGCCGGCAGGGCCTCTTCCACATCACGGACGAGAACCTCCAACAAAGATACCGAATGCACGCTGGCATTCTTTCCCGCCTTGCCTGTTCTTTCCCTTAGGTACTCAATCACGCGCCCAATATTGGAGCTCCCAATAACAAGCAAACCCACCCTCTGCACTTGTCCGGACAGGACAGGAAAATCGACCGCTTGCCCAGCAGGAGAAGTATTCCGTGCTGACTCAGTTATCAACACTGCGTAGCACTTCGTACGTGTTGCTAAAGCGTAGGGAATCAGCCGCGCGACCTGATCCCTCTTTCGTCTTCCGTCCAGTGACACGCGAACCCACCACTGTCTGCCACCCACTCTCGAGTGAGGACTAGCCGGTCAGAAGTAGCGAATCAGAAGATGCAGCGACATCCGGGTAATCTGGGGATTCCAGAGGCACCATAGGTGTCGCAGGTCTCGTCTCCAGCGCTCCTATGCCGTCGCAACTTTGAACATTAGCCAGAAGCATGTCGACGGTAGCCAACGCTGCTTCCAGCTGTTCACGGACAGCAGCCAATTCTCCTTGCGTTCGCCCACAATGTGCACAGTTCCTAGCTATATCGTAGTGTGTACAAATAGATACGAGGGTAACTCCAAAAGAAATGCACAATATTTTTGTAAAAATACAGTTTCCATTCCGCATGTGTGAAAGTTTTACAGTGTGTAGATACATCCTTCCCGCTTGTTTTCAAACTTAGTTCAACCTGTTCCCATGAGTGGCGCCGTCACAGCATATCTTCAAGATGGCTGCTACACTTGACGTTCGTCAGAAGCAACGTGCTGTCATAGAATTCCTGTGCTGTGAAAACGAAACAGTGGGAAACACCCACAAAAGGTTGAAAAAGGTGTAAGGAGATGCTGCTGTCGATCGCAGTATAGTTAGTCGGTGGGCAAGCAGGTTACGTGATGAAAGCGGGCACGGCAATATTGAGGATTGTCCTTGCAGCGGCAGGCTTCGTACTGCGCACACTCCAGACATTGTGCAGAGAGTTAACGAAATGGTGACTGCTGACAGACGCATCACAGTGTACGAATTGTCACGCTACGTTGGGATAGGGGAACGAAGTGTTTGTAGAATACTGAAAGTGTTGGCGTTAAAAAAGGTTTGTGCCAGGTGGGTTCCCAGGATGTTGACAGTGGCTCACAAAGAAACAAGAAAAACGGTATGCAGCGAACTTTTGGAACGGTATGAGAATAGTGGAGATGAATTTCTTGGAAGAATTGTGACAGGTGATGAAACATGGATCCATCATTTTTCACCAGAGACGAAGAAGCAATCAATGGAGTGGCATCATGCAAATTCGCCAAAGGAAAAAAAAATTCAAAACCACACCTTCCGCTGGAAAAGTTATGGCTATGGTTTTTTTCGATTCCGAAGGACTCTTGCTTGTGAACATCATGTCAAGTGGAACCACCATAAATTCTGATGCATATGTGACGACACTGAAGAAACTTCAAGCTCGACTGAGTAGTGTTCGATCACATCGGCAAAAGCAGGATGTTTTGCTGTTGCACGTCAATGCACGGCCACATGTCCGTCAAAAAACCATGGAAGCGATCACAAACCTCGGATGGACAACACTGAAACACCCACCTGACAGTCCTGACCTAGCTCCATGTGGCTATGTGGAACAAGGTTTGAAGATGATGACTTCCTTGTGCACGCTGCCAAACAGTGGCTCCAACAGGTTGGTCCAGAATTTTACCGTGCGGGTATACAGGAGCTGGTTCCAAGATGGCGTAAGGCAGTTGAGAGGGATGGAAATTATGTGGAGAAATGAAAATATTGTTCCTAAAGGATGTATCTACACACTGTAAAACTTTCAAACATGTACAATAAAAGATGGATTTTTAAAAAAATAGTGTGCATTTATTTTGGAGTGACTCTTGTATAAGATCTAAAATTGCGGTACTGAGTTTGCAATGTACGCAGAATATAACGAGAAGAATAAAGAAACACTAAAAACTGCTCTGCATGTTTGTCACTATGCCCTGAGACGGGAAGCTCTTGAACAGAAATAAATTTCTGTTCTGGAGTGGATGTATCTACAGTTCAAATTGTTCAAATGGCTCTGAGCACTATGCGACTTAACTTCTGTGGTCATCAGTCGCCTAGAACTTAGAACTAATTAAACCTAACTAACCTAAGGACATCACACACGTCCATGCCCGAGGCAGGATTCGAACCTGCGACCGTAGCGGTCGCCCGGTTCCAGACTGTAGCGCCTAGAACCGTACGGCCACTCAGGCCGGCTATCTACAGTTACCTGCTACTAGAAGCTCTGGTTACCCGAAAGCTACAGCATTTACTGCTTTCAGTATATGTGAAATAAACAAATTTCGAGGCTTACCCTGTGAAAATTTAAACTACTTTTTTAACACTATGGAATCTGAAACGAAATATTTAGGTTTTTGAGCTTTTAAATTTTTTAAGTGACTGTAAACCACATGGTCCAATTGAAATTTAGTTTGATTTGCAGAGGCAACTGTTATTCTTATTTAATGATTATGGGAATGGAAAACGATTGGTACGCATTTGATCCTTTGCGCAGTGCAATCCTAATTGATGATTTCGTTGGGTCAACATGGAGACACGTAGGGATCGTCGCTGTGAAGTCCCATGTTCGACAATTTGCATGAACGGTTTTCTTCGAAATACTTGCACCTGCATCAGCACGGTACTCTGTCGTCAGATCTGTCAAACCTCATCTATCCTGATTAACAGAGAGAGAGGGAAAACTTAGATTCACCACATTCTGTGGTGAGGCATGGACGTCCAACATCGTGTCGCATACTCGTGGTTTCACCGTCCTTCAAACATTTTTCATAGATGCTCACGACAGTAGCTTACGAACAGCCGACCGGCTTTACAATTTCCGAGAATCTCGTGGTCAGGCGCAGGGCCATAAACAATCTGTTCTTTGTCACAGTCGCTTGTGTCAGTGATGTTCCTCATCTGCGGCACGGAGTGCCGCTAGAGTGATTTCCCATTTGTCTCCGCTTATAAACTTTTCTCACCGCTACATGCTCCCGCAGCGCCACCAGGTGGCATTCGGTCTCGGGGTAGACTGTGGTCATAATGTAGCATATATATTCGCAGCTATGAATGTGGGCTACCTCCAACTGTAGGAGGGAATGACCTGAACCCTACCGAGCGTGGTGGCGCAGTGGTTAGCACACTGGACTCGCATTCGGGTGGACGATGGTTCAATCACGCGTCCTGCCATCCTGATTTAGGTTTTCCGTGATTTCCCTAAATCGCTCCAGGCAAATGCCTGAATGATTCCTTTGAAAGGGCACGGCCGAATTCCTGCCCTGTCCTTCCCTAATCCGATGAGACCGATGACCTCGCTGTTTGGTCTCTTCCCCCAAACAACCCAACCCAACCCTGAACTCGAACCCGGATTTCCCGCATGTCAAAAGCGGTCATCTTAACAGTTTCGGCTATCCGTGCACGCTTGATAGTCAGACCCAAACTTCCACAGGCCTTTGTCCATGTGTCATTAACCCGCACTCGTGCACTTACTGAAATTACCTATGGGAGAGACGTTTAATCGAAAGTCGCTAGCCTAGTTTCGGCGGATAGATACGATATTGCAGTATCTGTAAGAAGTACTATGCTGTGTTCCTTCCAACAATCAAGTATTTCCGAAGAAACACGCACGGCGGCGACCACAGCCGCGATGAAATACGGAAAATGGATTCGCAGTTCGGAATAAGGGCAACTTTCGACTGTGCAGTGGAATGACGACAGTCAAAATTTTAATTGCCGTGATTCCAGTCTACAGTTCGAGGTTTCCCGTATTCGCAACTGCGAATACATTTTCTGCATTTCATGACGGGTGTGTTAGCCTGTCCGAAGGAACATTGCATCGTTCTTCTTACAAATACAGGCACTGCAATATCTTATCGCATGTTCGTAATGTTCTGACTTATCAGTGTATATCTAGGCGATCTTCACGTCATCCTATTGAGCCAGTGCTCGTGTCACTCATTAAGGAAAAATAATGAAAGCTGATACCGAGAGGAATGGAACTGTGTTCACTGCCGATTCTAGGACGAAATTTTAGGATCTTGTACATTATTATTTTGTTTGGGTAACCTGTTTGCAGCTTAGAAGTCCATCAACAGACTATAACTGACTATCATCATGAAGGAGGATACAGTGCTAGTGAACAACTATGAAAAGATGTTAATCATGGAATGTGAGGAGAAAAAACAGATCAAATGCCTTATTTGACAGTAAAATAACAACATGATTGGAAGTATTTAAGCTAAAATGTAAAAGATAATGTACAATTGTGGTGTGCATACTGTAAGACCATCAGATTATTTGACTTGTCGCTCTAACTAAGTAGGCGAGTGTCAGCAATATGTCTCGTGGCCTTATCGTGGCGTGTTTATCTTCTGCCGTTAGGTCACACGATAGAAATGGCACTTGCACGCTTAGAGTAGCAGATTGACGGTGACCAATATTGACAATCTGAAGTTCCTTTGGTCTTGGTACATTAATCTTATTCTCACGTATCTCTGATACTTGACAAAAGTGTCTATATATTTATCTTCATGGCTATGTACAGGAATATGGTAATCTTATTAGGCGCAGACAGAAACTTGACTATAGACTGGTACAGACTAATGCAGACAAACGCAGACTGACTAATCGGAGGTCTGTACACTCGTTATAATACCTCGCGCGTTCATGTATCACTGCGCGAGTGTGATCCGCGAGGAGAAAAGTTTCAACATTAGCAGCAATCTCATTGGCTGCGTTGCATATTAATACCAGGATCGGCGGAAGCAGAATTTCGTCCGTCTCTAAGGCACCGCCATACCGTAGTGCGGAGACGGACGAACGCTGCGCATGCGCTGTTGTGCTTAGCCGGGCGCGCTCTAGTGGAAAAGTTGTGTACGCGCTGACTACGCGGAACTATGTACACAACAACAATTGAATTCAGTTTCGTAGGCTACCTGTACTTCGATGAGGTGTAATGAAGATGTACAGTCATGCTCAAAAGTATCCGAACGACCTGAATTGCATTTCCACTGATACCCAAGCAATCCACATGACACAGCTGCCTAGCAGGTCCTCTAATCGCTCCTTGGTACAGTAGTTTGACTATTGAAAATGTTTCCAACAAGTCACCACTAGAAAACTCTGCTCTGTATCGCAATAACTCAAGATCTATACTAATACCACGATTCTACAAATATCAGGGAACACCCTATCACAAATACGACTGTCCGTAAGGCTTGTAAGCTCACATTTATTGCAAAAATGACATATGTGAAATGTTTCCACCCTCATTATTACGTCAGATAGGTAATGCACGTAGTAAGTTCGTTGTATTCATGATTGCCTCTTCAAAGTAACATATCGTACTTGTTATTTAACACAAAATGACATTAAAAATTTACGTTATTCACTAGCAGCTAGTTGAGAATATGTATGAACTTCAAATGACACGACGAACCGCCTCGTTCTGCATATGGATTCAAACCCAGGTCATGCAGACTAAGATTTCGTGACTGACGGAAACTAACAGTCATTTCTGACTAGGCATACACAGAGTGATATATCTCGATTTTAGACAGTATCAGTTAGCAAATATCAACTTTAAATTACATAACGTTAACATTTTTAACGGATGCGAATTCCTACCCAGCATCTATTGTCCCTGTTCACGAACTACGAGAGATGTTAAATACTGCTTTTCAGACGTAACTTACTTGAAATGCCGTGAGGTAAAGCTTTGTGTTGGATAGGGATTCGAACCCAGAACCTAATCGGATTGTTATCGAAGCACAATCAACTGTGACACATCGGATTTTCTCGGCAGTAGCTAGATGTTTTAACTGCAATGACGAGACGAAACATTAACTTTTTCCTTCCCAGGACACCAACCCGGCACCTATCGCTGTTATATTCCGGAGAAAACGGACGTTAAATATGGGTTTGTTACACCAGCAACGACACGTGAGCATGTTTGAACTAGAAATAATATGACGAAGAGTTCAGTGCTGACTGAGAATCGAACCCCACACATATCGTTATTGACTACACACAAAGAGACGACAGCTACCGAATTTATCTCCACCAGCGGTTCGGAATAACATCCTTGAACTTACAGTGATCTCTCAAATAGTTCTGTGTCTCACTGGGAGTCAAAAACGTCAGATACCGTTAGTGCTGACAACGAATGAAAATGCATTAAAAATCAAAATTATTATCCACCAGCACATAGGTGTTCTCATGCTAGAGTTTCAAAATACATACTGAAAACTTGAGTGCCGGGCCAGGATTCGAACCCGTTGACGCCCAATCTGTGGAGATGTTGAGGAATCTGCAGTTTTGAACAAACAACAGATAGTAGTCGAGCTGTATTGTCACGAAGGGATCAAATTCCGCGTTAAGGGCGGTCTGAGTTGCATTCCAAGTTCAGAACCAATTTTATCGACATACAGAAGCTCGAATAAAAGATGGAATAAGTGTCCTGTGACCCTACATAGCGTTTGTTTCGTCACTAGAAATAAATAACTAGTATAAGGAAGGTTACTGGTGATAGAGTTCCCACATTTCGCCACTCCTGACTTTATTGTGGTTCAACCTAACGATACTTGGTAGAGAAGGAATATTATGTTTAATGTGAATTTCAGACCACAATGCCATTATACATTCTTCACTTGGCGTAGTCAGAAGAGAATAGTATTTGTCTCTCCCTATTAAAAATCATCGGCAGAAGTGGGAATCGAACCCAGACCATTTTCATAGGAACCTGCCATCAACCCAACAGACCACCAAACACTCTTCGCTAACGCTCGTCATACCGATGCGCCACACTGGATGAGAATTCGGACACTGGCTCTCTCTCTCTCTAGTGGGTTGCAGCGTGTTAAGTACATTCATTTACTTGGTTGACCGAATCACCATGAACTAGCTGCCTCGGCTACCCAGTGTATACATTCGACTCTGTTTTGTAATCACCTAAATAAAATCACGTAACTGCCATCTACACAGAACTGCCAACAGTGTAGGATGCAAGATTTAAATAGGAAGTGTTCCTTTCCATTTGAGCTACTCTATTGCGCTATCTGTTTGTTGAAAACGTCGTGCAGTGCAAAAGAAAAGCTGTAACTGTCTGTCTCACAGAAGTATAGATCCGGCCATATGCATTATCTCACAGCTCTGTCGACTGCGCAAGTTCTGGAAGAACTGCTGTGACTTCTGGAGCTGCAATCGCTGCAAAACAGGTAGCAGCATACGGTAAGCGTCGCGCATCGTCGATAAAACATCGCGAATTCTGTTACATTCGCTGCTACACTTTTTAAAACGCAATTCTGCTGTCTGCTGAAGTTATCGATTTAATGGAACTTTGAACATAAGTCCTTTCACTCCTCAGCCCAAAATAGCCGCATGTGGAAAAAGGGCTAACCTCTGCGGCGTTTCATTCTTTTCAGGTTTAATAGACAGCCAGGCAGCAGATGCGTCTCGAAGCTTTTGTATTATGTATGGGGAGAGCGCATCGTGCCAGAATAGTCAGAAAAGTATTATCTCCATTAGCAGTCGTCTGGTAGTGGCATTTCATTCTTCTTCGAATCTTGTTTGACAGCTTCAACTCAGAACAAGTTTTCTACGTGCATGTAATCAATAAACTGCACGTGCATTGTCAGACTGTTATAGATAACATCAGAGAAGTCGCATATATCGTTGATGATTAATTTCTCTCCCAAGTTTAGTATTGTTTTAACAACACCAAAAGAAACCTTACGAAAATTGTGCACTGTATTCTAAAAAATGAGTAAAACTACCCACGATAACCTTAAGACGGAAGTCTGTTTTAATAAAACTGAGTATCTGTACACAAGCGTTCCTCAATCGGCACTAATTAGTAAAATACTACTCACTTACATTTCGCTTGGGTTTGTGTTTAATTGGTATACTGTGTCATACTCAACAGTTATGCAAATGTGGCATTTCATAAATAAAGTTGTGTATTCCTAGAAACCCAACATTTGCATGTCAGCGGCGAAAGAGGCGTTACCTGTTGTGCAGCATTGTAAGTTTTTCACTATTAGCTGAAAGTATTTTCTTGCGATTTCCTTATCGATGTTCGATCTGACTACTTGTAGCTCTTGCACAGCAGGTATAAAAACGTTGCAGTCTGCGAGACTGGAACCGCGAACCATAACAGACGCTTTCTCACAGGCCACCACGTCCACACAGAGCTAGCGAAGAGATACGTGCTATGCCTTCCTCTTACGAGGCCAATAGCTACTAGAACTCGTAAACCGCTTTTTAAAGGACGAGATTAGTTGCGATTTCCACGTGCAACGGCTTTCCTGGACTGAAAACCGTAAATTTTCAATCTTTTGTCACATTTCAAGTGATAATAAGTCAGATTATTCAATGGAAATGACATAAAAAATCAAATGAACTTTGAGGCTTAATTCCGTGCACACCAGGAAGTAACTCGTCGATCACAGAGTTGTCAAACATACCTTGCCTTGTTGCTAAATCTCAGTTACAGTACCTGCAGGACGAAGACGGACCGATGTGATCCTACAGCAGGCTGGGAAGTGACCATAGCTGGCGTCTCAAAGCTGTGGCTGCTACAGCCTGGAATACGTAATGCGTCTGATTCGCATTTCTGTAACCAGGTTTAGGGACTGGAGCGTAGTTACTAATAATACTCAGAACTGACTGCAAACTAAGCAACATAAATCAGTAACTCTCATAGATGTTTTTATATTTATTTCGTAACTGTACTCAAAACTAAGAAACTCATTCACGGACGTTTTCGTGCCTCGCCGATAGTCGAGCACACCAAAAATGTAAAAATAAAAAAAGAATTGTGTGAGTGTGTGTGTGTTTGTGTGTGTGTGTGTGTGTGTGTGTGTGTGTGTGTGTGTGAAAGAGAGAGAGAGAGAGAGAGAAGAGAGAGAGAGATAAAAGTAAAAAAGAATGAGAGAGAGGGTAAAAGATTGTTGCGAAGAAATTGTATGTTACGAAATGTTGTATTCATGATCTATGAAACAAGTATTAATCTGATCTAATCCCATCGTATCGTATTGCTGACTAGCCGTGAAGAGTCATGAATTACCGAAATTTTCGCCAATATCAGTAAAAAAACTTGAAAATAAATGAGGACAGTTTTTGTAATAAACTGGGACTCCTATCAAGAACCTTTCATCCCTGTTAACTATCCACGACAGATGTCCATATACCTCCATTCAGAAGCAACAAAGTGTGTATGCATTTAAAGATGAAGTGCCTGATGTGAAGTTCTGTGACAGAGATAGGCAGCCAACACGTATTCGGATTGTTAATTAAGTAAAATCAAATACTACGTATCGGTTTTTCTTACCAGCTGCTACGTGTTTGAATCTAAAATAAGGATACAAACGTTTGTGCCTGAGCGACAATCGAACCACACTCCTATCGTTCTTCTTTATCGTCCACGTATATAGCTTAAGTATCAATTGCTTACTCACCAACAGTAAGATGTGTGCGTGTTTGACCTGAAATTGTTGGCAACACATGAACAGACGTTAAAAATGCACGTTAATTTTCACTAGCGGCCCGATGTGCACGTGATAGGGCTTGAAATGAAATTATGAATATTTTGGTACTGGATCAGGATTCAGACTCACATACTTACTCACGCCGAACATAGAATTCAGAGGTGAGAACAACTGTATTGTCCACCTTACGAGAACGACTCGGCCGTCAGTTTTTTTCTCTAAGGCTGTATCTACAACACATATTGTACGCTTAAGAACCAGAAATTAGTTTATGAGAGCAACGTTAACTACAGCGTTCGATGTATTCATTTTATTGTATACGCGTGTGCCTTCCAATGCCCACTCAAGGAAGACAAGGATACACAGTCTAGCTTTAATACTATATATAAGCCTCAGTTTTTTGGATGAACTCAGACTTAGGTTGATAATCATTTTGAATATTTAGCAGTGCTGTACCCACTGGTGCTAAACTCGTTTTCAACCAATTACTCCCACAGCTACAGGAACACTATTTGTGATACGTCTTAGACAAAATACTTACACAGTGCTATCAGACTAAAAGATCAACCTGACGCAAACTGTGGGAAGTTTGTTTTATCTTCGTACCTGAATAAAGAGCTTTTCCTATTTGAGATATCTGTGAACGTTACTGCATAAAACGATGTAAGAAGAAACTAAATTCCTTCAGCTACGCCAATGTTTAAACAAATCGTCTTAACGGCACTAAATAGTGGTTTGTGAATCGTTTACCGGCCGTACTCTGCCGCATTTCGCTGGTTGGAAGGCAAAAAGTTTACTGACAAATTTCACAGAAGGAAAAGGGGGACGAAATGTCTCCCACTGAAAGGTCGTGTTGTTTTATTTAAATGATTACAAAATCAAGTAAAACGAACAGTGAGGTCATCAGTATAAGCACATTACTGTTGTCAGTATGATGTTGCACCGCCCAGGGCCTGTAATGATAAAGGACCCGTTTAGGTGGTGGTGGTTAGTGTTTAACGTCTCGTCGACAACGAGGTCATTAGAGACGGAGCGCAAGCTCGGGTTAGGGAAGGATTGGGAAGGAAATCGGCCGTGCCCTTTCAATGGAACCATCCCGGCATTTGCCTGAAACGATTTAGGGAAATCACGGAAAACCTAAATCAGGATGGCCGGAGACGGGATTGAACCGTCGTCCTCCCGAATGCGAGTCCAGTGTGCTAACCACTGCGCCACCTCGCTCGGTCCCCGTTTAGGTCAGGCATATTGTATACAGAAGTGGAAGAGAGTGCACCACTAAATTCTACAATCCGTATGCATTGCATACACACAGAAATTACTTTTATAGTGTACTTATGGAGACCAGTGAGTGGATTGCATATTTTCCGGTGAGAAAGAGCACTGGCAAACAGTCTTCGCTACATTAGATTACTTAAACTGGTGTCACTCTGAGCTAGAATGTGTAAGGACAATGAGTCGAATGCGGGTTTTGCAACTGTGAAATACTTTCCTACATTATAGAAGCGAATATTAAATTTTGAACTAATATTGCCAAAATTTTGAACTTAGGTAGCTTAGAATGAAAATATTTCTGCTTATTGCGAAGGAAAACAATTGCTTTTCTAAAACATTCTCTGTCATACGCAACTTGAAACAGGTCACGTCGACCAAATCATACGGAAGAACTGACAGCAACGTATATCGGAAGGCAGCAAGATCCCTTGGCTTTTGGTTTGGTAGTATTCGACAGCCACTTTTAGGCGCAAGTAAATGAAGAAAGGCAGTGCGTTTTTGTTATCAAGTAACGTCTTCATATATTGCTTCAGTTTTAATGTAATCTACGAGTAATTGCTGATGTTTGATATTAACATGAACAGGATTCCGTAGACAGGGAAAGAACCTGCTCTTGGGCAACTACTTCTGTAATGACCAAAAGGCCTTAAATGTTCTTCAGGCACAAGTGTTCCAGCAGCGGTATGAAGAAAATGATAGTAATAATGACGGTAATAATCGAATTATCCGGTAACTTCACACTTCACAGTGGATTTTATGGAACTAAGAAATTTCCTTAATGAGTGAAAATTTCAAAATGGCTTCATCGATGCTATGATGCCTAGAAAAGTCTTTACATCCTGCTGACATGAGAACAGCATAATCTCCATGTCAGAAGCTGGCTTCTACTTCCATTTAACAGACTCGCATTTTTTCCACCGTGACTAATTTTGTAAGCTAAGCACATCATCCGTTACAGCACACTCCTTGGGCTGGGAAATGTGGCCACAATAGTCTGGTGGAACGAACTATCACAAGTGTAATGCGTGGGTTCATGCATTTACTTTTAAGAGGCACAAACAGATATACGTTACCTCTGGTAACCTCAAGATAAAGATGTTATAATCCAGAATCCGCATTAAACATCACGTTCCTTCTTTCCCAACTGGGCAGAGCCGGTGTACGTTGGGAAATGGCATAGGTGGAGGTCATGGTAAACAGAAATACTGTCGCCAGTAAACTTACTTACACAAGAAAATTTAATTTTATTTGATGAACCGATAGCCATTTAAACGAACCGGGCTCTTATTTTACTTGAACTTGATTGAACTAGAGACGGTGAAAAATTTGATGCTGGACTATGATTCGAATTCGTGTCTCCTCTTTCGAGGATCTGAATCTCTCGGAACAGTATAGTTCAATCATTTTGTTCCTTTTTCCAAGACTTCAATCTTCTCTAGGTCTCCTCCAAAAGTAATTATGTGAGTCCGAATCCTGATCCAGTGCCAAAATATTCATAATTTCATTTCAAGCCCTATCACGTGCACATCGGGCCGCTAGTGAAAATTAACGTGCATTTTTAGCGTCTGTTCATGTGTTGCCAACAATTTCAGGTCAAACACGCACACATCTTACTGTTGGTGAGTAAGCAATTGATACTTAAGCTATATACGTGGACGATAAAGAAGAACGATAGGAGTGTGGTTCGATTGTCGCTCAGGCACAAACGTTTGTATCCTTATTTTAGATTCAAACACGTAGCAGCTGGTAAGAAAAACCGATACGTAGTATTTGATTTTACTTAATTAACAATCCGATTACGTGTTGGCTGCCTATCTCTGTCGCAGAACTTCACATCATGCACTTCATCTTTAAATGCATACACACTTTGTTGCTTCTGAATGGAGGTATATAGACATCTGTCGTGGTTAGTTAACAGGGATGAAAGGTTCTTGATAGGAGTCCCAGTTTATTACAAAAACTGTCCTCATTTATTTTCAAGTTTTTTTTACTGATATTGGCGAAAATTTCGGTAATTCATGACTCTTCACGGCTAGTCAGCAATTGATACGATGAGATTAGATTAGATTAATACTTGTTTCATAGATCATGAATACAACATTTCGCAATGATGTGAAACGTGTCATTTTAATGAAAGATTTCCTTACATACCAGCATACAATTTCTTCACAACAATCTTTTACCCTTTCTCTCATTCGTTTTTACTTTTATCTGTCTCTCTCTCTCTCTCTTTCTCTCTCTCTCTCTCTTTCACACACACACACACACACACACACACACACAAACACACACACACTCACACAATCCTTTTTTTATTTTTACTTTTTTGGTATGCTCGACTATCGGCGAGGCACGAAAACGTTCGTGAATGAGTTTCTTAGTTTTGAGTACAGTTACGAAAGAAATATAAAAACATCTACGAGAGTTACTGATTTATGTTGCTTAGTTTGCAGTCAGTTCTGTGTATTATTAGTAACTACGCTCCAGTCCCTAAACCTGGTTACAGAAATGCGAATCACACGCATTACGTATTCCATGCTGTAGCAGCCACAGCTTTGAGACGCCAGCTATGGTCACTTCCCAGCCCGTAGGATCACATCGGTACGTTTTCTTCCTGCTGGTACTGTAACTGAGATTTGGCAACAAGGCAAGGTATGTTTGGCAACTCTGTGATCGACGAGTTACTTCCTGGTGTGCACGGAATTAAGCCTCAAAGTTCACTTGATTTTTCCTGTAATTTCCATTGAATACTCTAAGTTATTATCGCTTGAGATGTAACAAAAGATTGAAAATTTACGGTTTTCAGTCCAGGAAAGTCGTTGCACGTGGAAAACGCAACTAATCTTGTCCTTTAAAAAGTGGTTTACGAGTTCTAGTAACTATTGGCCTCGTAAGAGGAAGGCATAGCACATATCTCTTCACTAGCTGTGTGTGGACGTGGTGGCCTGTGAGAAAGCGTCTGTTATGGTTCGCGGTTCCAGTCTCGCAGACTGCAACGTTTTTATCCCTTCTGTGAAAGAGCTACAAGCAGTCAGATCGAACATCGATAAGGAAATCGCAAGAAATTACTTTCAGTTAATAGTGCAATGGTGAAAAACTTACAATGCTGCACAACAGGTAACGCCTCTTTCGCTGCTGACATGCAAATGTTGGGTTTCTAGGAATACATAACATTATTTATGAAATGCCACATTTGCATACCTGTTGAGTATGACACAGTATACCAATTAAACACAAACCCAAGCGAAATGTAAGTGAGTAGTATTTTACTAATTAGTGCCGATTGAGGAACGCTTGTGTACAGATACTCAGTTTTATTAAAACAGACTTCCGTCGTAAGGTTATCGTGGGTAGTTTTATTCATTTCTTATAATAAAGTGCACAATTTTCGTAAGGATTCTTTTGGTGTTGTTAAAACAATACTAAACCTGAGAGAGAAATTAATCATCAACGATATATGCGACTTCTCTGATGTTATCTATAACAGTCTGACAATGCACATGCAGTTTATTGATTACATGCACGTAGAAAACTTGTTCTGAGTTGAAGCTGTCAAACAAGATTCGAAGAAGAATGAAATGCCACTACCAGACGACTGCTAATGGATAAAATACTTTTCTGACTATTCTGGCACGATGCGCTCTCCCCATACATAATACAAAAGCTTCTAGACGCATCTGCTGCCTGGCTGTCTATTAAACCTGAAAAGAACGAAACGTCGCAGAAGTTAGCCCTTTTTCCACATGCGGCTATTTTGGGCTGAGAAGTGAAGGGAATTATGTTCAAAGTTCCATTAAATCGATAACTTCAGCAGACAGCAGAATTGCGTTTTAAAAAGTGTAGCAGCGAATGTAACAGAATTCGCGATGTTTTATCAACGATGCGCGACGCTTACCGTTATGCTGCTAGCTGTCTTGCAGCGATTGCAGCTCCAGAAGTCAACAGCAGTTCTTCCAGAACTTGCGCAGTCGAAAGAGCTGTGAGATAATGCATATGGCCGGATCTATACTTCTGTGAGACAGACAGTTACAGCTTTTCTTTTGCACTGCACGACGTTTTCAACAAACAGATAGCGCAATAGAGTAGCTCAAATGGAAAGGAACACTTCCTATTTAAATCTTGCATCCTACACTGTTGGCAGTTCTGTGTAGATGGCAGTTACGTGATTTTATTTAGGTGATTACAAAATAGAGTCGAATGTATGCACTGGGTAGCCGAGACAGCTAGTTCATGGCGATTCGGTCAACAAAGTAAATGAATGTACTGAACATGCTGCAACCCACTAGAGAGAGAGAGCCAGTGTCCGAATTCTCATCCAGTGTGGCGCATCGGTATGACGAGCGTTAGCGAAGAGTATTTGGTGGTCTGTTGGGTTGATGGTAGGTTCCTCTGCAGGTGCTCTGGGTTGGATTCCCACTTCTGCCAATGATTTTTAATAGGGAGAGACAGATACTATTCTCTTCTGACTACGCCAAGTGAAGAAGGTATAATGGCATTATTGTCTGCAATTCACATTAAACATAATATTCCTTCTCTACCAAGTATACGTTAGGTTGAACCACAATAAAGTCAGGAGTGGCGAAATGTGGGAACTCTATCACCAGTAACCTTCCTCATACTAGTTATTTATTTCTAGTGACGAAACAAACGCTATGTAGGGTCACAGGAAACTTATTCCATCTTTTATTCGAGCTTCTGTATGTCGATAAAATTGGTTCTGAACTTGGAATGCAACTCAGACCGCCCTTAACGCGGAATTTGATCCCTTCGTAACAATACAGCTCGACTACTATCTGTTGTTTGTTCAAAACTGCAGATTCCTCAACATCTCCACAGATTGCGCGTCAACGGGTTCGAATCGTGGCCCGGCACTCAAGTTTTCGGTATGTATTTTGAAGCTCTAGCATGAGAACACCTATCTGCTGGTGGATAATAATTTTGATTTTTAATGCATTTTCATTCGTTGTCAGCACTAACGGTATCTGACGTTTTTGACTCCCAGTGAAACACAGAACTATTTGAGAGATCACTGTAAGTTCAAGGATGTTATTCCGAACTGCTGGTGGAGATAAATTCGGTAGCTGACGTCTCTTTGTGTGTAGTCAATAACGATATGTGTGGGATTCGATTCTCAGTCAGCACTGAACTCTTCGTCATATTATTTCTAGTTCAAACATGCTCACGTGTCGTTGCTGGTGTAACAAACCCATATTTAACGTCCATTTTCTCCAGAATATAACAGCGATAGGTGCCGGGTTGGTGTCCTGGGAAGGAAAAAGTTAATGTTTCGTCTCATCATTGCAGTTAAAACATCTAGCTACTGCCGAGAAAATCCGATGTGTCACAGTTGATTGTGCTTCGATAACAGTCCGATTAGGTTCTGGGTTCGAATCCCTGTCCAACACAAAGCTTTACCTCACGGTATTTCAAGTTACGTCTGAAAAGCAGTATTTAACATCTCTCGTAGTTGAACAGGGACAATAGATGCTGGGTAGGAATTCGCGTCCGTTAAAAATGTTTACATTATGTAATTTAAAGTTGATATTTGCTAATTGATACTGTCTAAAATCGAGATATATCACTCTCTGTATGCCTAGTCAGAAATGACTGTTAGTTTCCGTCAGTCACGAAATCTTAGTCTGCATGACCTGGGTTTGAATCCATATGTAGAACGAGGCGGTTCGTCGTGACATTTGAAGTTCATACATATTCTCAACTAGCTGCTAGTGAATAACGTAAATTTTTAATGTCATTTTGTGTTAAATAACAAGTACGATATGTTACTTTGAAGAGGCAATCATGAATACGACGAACTTACTACGTGCATTACCTATCTGACGTAATAATGAGAGTGGAAACATTCACGTATGTCATTTTTGCGATAAATGTGAGCTTACAAGCCTTACGGACAGTCGTATTTGTGATAAGGTGTTCCTTGATATTTGTAGAATCGTGGTATTACTATATATCTTGAGTAATTGCGATACAGAGCAGAGTTTTCTAGTGGTGACTTGTTGGAACCATTTTCAACAGTCAAAGGACTGTACCAAGGAGCGATTAGAGGACCTGCTAGACAGCTGCGTTATGTGGGTTGCTTGGGAATCAGTGTAAATGCAATTCAGGTCGTTCGGATACTTTTGAGCATGACTGTACGTGTACGAATTACCTTCATCTCCTGGTACAGACATGTAGGTTTAACGGAACGGTACGTGAGTTGACAAAAATCATGGGATAGCAATATGTCCACATACAGATAGTTTTAGTATCGCGTACACAGGTATAAAAAGGCAGTACGTTGGCGGAGCTGTCATTTGTTCTCAGACGATTCGTGTGAAAAGATTTCCTACGTGATAATGGCCGCAGACTTAGAACGCAGAATGCTTGTTTGAGATGGACGCATGGGACGTTCCATTTTACAAATCGTTAGGGAATTCGGTATTCTTTTATCCACAGTGTCAAAAATGCAGAGAATACCAAATTTCAGGCATTACGTCTCACCAAGGTGGCCGACGGCCTTTACTTAACGGTTAGCATACAGGACTCGCATTCGGGAGGACGACGGTTCAAACCCGAGTCCGGCCATCCTGATTTAGGTTTTCCGTGATTTACCTAAATCACTTCACGCAAATGGCTCTGATCACTATGGGACTTAACTTCTGAGGTCATCAGTCCCCTAGAACGTAGAACTACTTAAACCTACGGACATCGCACACATCCATACCCGAGGCAGGATTCGAACCTGCGACAGTAGCGGTCGCGCTGTTCCAGACTGAAGCGCCTAAAACCACTCGGCTACTTCGGCCAGCTTCACGCATATGCCAAGATGGCTCCTTTGAAAGGGGAAGGACGATTTTTTCCCCATCCTTCCCTACTGCGAGCTTCTGTTTCGTCCCTAGTGACCTCGTTGTCGAGGGAACGTTGAACACTAATCTCCTCCTCCCTCACTTAAAGACAGAGAAAGTGCTAACAGCCAAGAAACACTGCGTGAAAGAACCGCAGAAAACTATGTGGTACGTACGACAAATGTATCCGTTAAGACAGTGCGGCGACATTTGGTGTTAATGGGCTACCGCAGCAGACGACCGATGCGAGTGCCTTAACAGCATGACATCGCCTGTAGCGCCTCCCCTGGGCTGATGACCATATCGGTTGGACCCTAGACGACTGGAAACCCGTGATCTGGTCACATGAGCCCCGATTTCAGTTGTTAAGAGCTGATGGTAGGGTTCGAGTGTGGCGCAGACCCCACGAAGCCATAGACCCAAGTTAACAAGGAACGTGCAAGCTGGTGGTGGACCCATAATGGTGTGGGCTGTGTTTACATGGAATGGGCTGTCTCCTCGTTATGTTCAGCTACTTGGAGACCATTTGCAGCCATTCACGGACTTCATGTTCCCAAACAATAGTGAAATTTTTATGGATGAATATACACCCTGTCAATGGGCCACAGTTGTTCGCAGTTGGTTTAAAGAATCTTATGCACAATTCGAGCGTATGATTTGGTCACCCAGACTGCCCGTCATGAATGTCATCGAACATTTATGGGACATAATCGGGAGGTCTGTTCGTGCACAAAATACTGCACTGCCAACACTTTCGCGGTTATGGAGGCAGCATTCCTCAATACTTCTGCAGGGGACTTCCAACAATTAGTTGCGTCCATGCCACGTCGAGCTTCTGCACTATGCCGGGTAAAAGGAGATCCGGCACGAAATTAAGAGATATCCAATGACTTTTTTCACCTAACTGCACAGCTGCGCTTATTAGTGTCTTTCCGTCGTTAGCATCCATGCCAAGTGAAGTGGCGTGGAACACCACGGTTCAGATATTCGCCATTCCATCCAAGTTAATGTTTTCTGTGATTACGCTGAGTCGCTTAAGGCAAATACCGCGATGATAGCTTTGAAAAGGCCACTAGTGACTTTCTGTCCCAGCTTTTTAGAATTCGAACATGTGCTGCGCCTCTAACAAGGGAACCTCCCCATCGCACCCCCCTCAGATTTAGTTATAATTTGGCACAGTGGATAGGCCTTGAAAGACTGTACACAGATCAATCGAGAAAACAGGAAGAAGTTGTGTGGAACTATGAAAAAAATAAGCAAAATATACAAACTGAGTAGTCCATGGCTAACATAGGCAACATCAAGGATACTATGAACGTAAGAGCGCTGTGGTACCGTGGTTAGCGTGAGCGGCTGCGGAGCGAGAGGTCCTTGGTTCAAGTCTCCACTCAAGTGAAACTTTACTTTCTTTTTTTTCCGCAAAGTTATGATCTGTCCGTTCGTTCATTGACATCTCTGTTAACTGTAATAAGTTTAGTGTCTGTGTTTTGCTACCGCACCGCAAAACCATCCGATTAGTAGACGAAAGGACGTGCCTCTCCAATGGGAACCGAAAACATTTGATCGCAGGCTCATAGGTCAACCGATTCCTCCACAGGAAAACACGTCTGATATATTCTATATGACTCTGGTGACGGCATGTGCGTCACATGACAGGAATATGTTGTCGTCCCACCTAACTTGCACACTTGGCGAATGGGTAAAAAGATTCTTCTACCTTGCCCGATTTAGGTTTTCTTGTGAATGTGATAATCACTCCCAAAAAAGTGATGAAAACATAAGAGTGTGTCACATAAACTCCAACAAATGAATGCAACAGTTTCACAGTCGCACAGTTTTCTCTGTGCTCTGTCAAAACATAAGTTTTTAACGTTTTCAAATTTTTCTGTGTGTAGACCGTCAAATCTTGTATATGTCCAAGCAAATCTGAACATGTCCTGGAATTTTGGAGAGCGAAGTTGATTATGTGTGGGTGCCTGAACTCTGATAATTGTCTGAAAATAAAAAATTAAAATTTTCACTCGAGGGAAGACTTGAACCAAAAACCTCTTGTTCCGCAGCTGCTCACGCTAACCACAGGACTACGGCGCATCTGAGCTCATATTTTCCTAAATGTTGCCTATCTTGCACATAGACTAATCAGTTTGTATATTTTGCTTATTTTTTCATAGTTCCACACAACGTCTTCCTGTTTTCTCGATTGATCTGTGTTCAGTTTTTCAAGGTCTATCCACTGTGCCAACTTATAACTAAATCTGAGGGGAGTGCGATGGGGAGGTTCCCTTGTAAGAATCTAAAAGCCTCATTGTCAACAGGTCTTCAAAACGTTAACCTCCGCCTTTCCCCTTAGTACCAAACTGTTGCCATCTCTAGAAGAATTCAACTAAATGTAATACGGAGAAAGTGAGGATTGATGCAGTTCAACTATAAAGATAAAATTCATTAATCGCTTCAAAATCTAAAATGTTACATGGTTCAGAGCAAAATATCTCGCGAATGAAGATATTGTTCTTTCTGCCTCACAACGCTTAATTAAAGGTCCAGATTCTAATAAAGAACCATCTTTTTCTTAACCCTAGATTACTAAACCCTCGTAAAATTTGTGACTGCAGTTGGTATCAATTCGCGGTTCCCGTCAATCAAGTATTGTCAGTGGAGAGTGAAAACAGGACATTTTGTACTTAATCGTATGTAACGTACCATGGGAGACTCTATAGTTGGATTAACTCGTGCATAAACTATGAATTTTGACCTCCTTTCTGTAACATTTGAAACATTAAAATTTACAGTGGTTTAGTAACAATGTTACATTTTCCTCCTATGTTGTTCTAGGATTAATAAGTCGGTGTACTGAATTCTTCCTTTGTGTGCTCTCTTCAGTTCCCTGAATAACCCATTGAAAAATAATTGAAGTAAATTTTTAAAAGTTGACATGTTTGTTTACGTGGTTCATGTGTTTTGGATCAGTTATGTCTTAGAAAATGGGCCGATAGCCCGAAACTTCGGTCGTACAGTAGTAACAATGTTTGTGAAATAAGGCTAAAAAGTGTCTCGTTTAGTTAATAAAATACACAAAGTTTCACCAAGAACTCACAGTTAAAGCAACTGAAACATTTAAATGAAGTAGATCACTCTACGCATCTCTAAACTCAGCCGTGTGGTCTCGTGATGTTTTCGAAGAATCATTGTGCAGTTCTGTTCTCAACAGCTACAACACTAGTCAGTTTATACGTTGTGTGCTTTCAAGCGAGATTACAAAGCAAGATTTATACTTTGCTTTTACTGTACATATCTGGAGCGACAGTAATCCTGCAGGCTAAACGTCATAAACTGCTGCTCTTATCCATTATTCTGTATCTAACATAGCGAAAATGTGCCGTGCTTCGTGTCTAGATGAGGACACTGGGTGCCGTCCACACAATTACGGAGAACAGTGCAAGTTTGATAGTCGAGGAGAGCGCTGCTTTTTCCAGAGGCACAGCTTTGTGGGTTATCTGATTATTTAATACAACAGTAGTCATCTAGTTAATGTATCGCAAACGTTCAGCTACTGCACACGTACATCTGTGAACTACAGTGTTATACATCCACTGTCTTGCACGGATTTCTCAGCGCGGACGATTTATCTGCCTGGTCATGGCAACAGTTGACTATTATGGGATATCTTTAAATATCCGCAATATGTATTACTGTTTGTGAAAACTGCAACACTCAGAAGGATTGATCTGAATCTCTCCAAAGTCAGACGATGCGTAAAAGAGTGGAAACATAATAAGTGATTAATACTGCAGAGAGATGGTGTACATTTAGGCCCAATAGCTCCCTCTTTCGTGTGACCGGACAAGACAATGTTTCACGACGCTCAGTCGATGCAGAGCCGTCAAACAAAGCGGAAACGTGCAAGCAAGTGGCAATGTGCCTCGTTGACATCAAAGGCGCGATATCAGCATGTAAGAGAGTACGTAGGGGGAAGAATGACTGGCCACTGGGAAACAGGTTTGTCGTATCGTGACATTGCGGCTCGTGAGGGGCACCCTGTTACGAAAGTGATCCGAGTGTGGAACTAGTGGGCAGAAGAGGGCCGTACACAGCGACTACAAGGTAATGGGCGACACTATGCGACCTCGGCGTGAGAGGACTGCCATCTTGCCCACATGGCTGTAATCGACAGACCAGCTTCGTTCACAATGCGAGTTCGACGTTGCAGCACTCCAACGGGCATGGACATGTCTTCGTCAACAGTTCGACACCGTCTGCTGAGGGCTAGACTAGTGATACGCTTGCCATTACGTCAGCTACCCCACGCCTCAGATTCAAATCGTTCAAATGGCTCTGAGCACTATGGGACTTAACATCTGAGGTCATCAGTCCCTTAGAATTTAGAACTACTTAAACCTAACTAACCTAAGGACATCACACACATCCATGCCTGAGGCAGGATTCGAGCCTGCGACCGTAGCAGTCGGGCGGTTCCAGACTGAAGCTCCTAGAACGGCTCAGCCACAGCGGCCGGCCGCCTCAGATTCCAATGGACAAGTGAACACTATAGTGTATTCGGCCGAGTCTCCCTTTAATTTGTCCTACAGTGATGGCCGCGCTCGTTTTAGACGTTACCGTAGTGAACGCATGGGGCAGGCTGCATTGTTGAGCGGTACAGCGGACAAACCACAAGTGTGATGGTATAGGGTGCCGTTGACTATATCATACTATCTCGAATCCTACAGATTGAAGGCAATCTGAGCAGCAACTGCAGGGTCATAGAAGTTTGAGGTTCGAGGCACTGCCCCTCCTACGGGCAGCTCCACATACCACATTTCAGCAGGACAATGCTTGGCCATATATGGCTAGGAATGTGTAAGCCTTCTTCGAAGAACGACGGGTGCTACTGCTTCGTCAGCCTGCACGTTCGGATGACGTGTAGCCCATCGACAAAGTCTGGGATACGGTCAGTCGGCAACTTGGTTCTTCTGCGATCACTGTTTTGTGGACACGTATACAAAACACGTGGCAGTATGTTCCCCAGCAGCATATCCAGACCCTCTCTGATTCCATTCCACAAGTATGAAACCTCTGACTACAGCAAGTGGCTTCACATCGTTCACAATTCTCATTCTCAAAATGCGGGTACATTTCTGAGATTCTAATCATTTATGTATCGTAATGCCACCAATCTGTGGAATAAATTTCATTGTAGTCACAGGCCTCTTTCTTGGAGTTACAATTTTCACAAACAGTGGTGTAGTTACCTGGTAGGTAGATACTAACATAGATTGAATCGGACTACCAAAGTTCGTATACACGGAGCGACTCATTTAATGTCGTACAAAATGTCGACTCGTCACCGAAGATTGCAAGGCTCCATTTCCAGTCTTGGTTCGACACGGCATACATTTGAAGCTATAAAAGTCCTTGAGAAAGATGCTTTAGGGTGGCAATTCAATTTGATATGGCTGCCGCTAAAGAGCATCACACTGTCCATATTCATGGGTCCAATTTCGGCATATCACAGTATTTAAAAAGGATCCTCTCGTAAGATTTAAGCTAACAAAGCATCTTCTCCCTCCAGTTGAACATACCTTAAACCACTGTCTGGAATCCTATCCAGTATCCTCCAACCATAAAATTAGTATCTCTGTGATTCAGTTGCCACCGTACACGTTTCTGCATATCGACACACCAAATACCCAACCCGCTCGCATAGCCGTGCATATTGAAGACGTGCTGGTCTCGGATGCATCCGCACAAGGGATTAACGGTGTGATTCGGTTTGCCGCCCAGGCTGGATGCGGGTTTTAGCCAGTTTTCCTCATCCCACTAGGTGAACACCAGGCTGCTACGTAAGTCCCGCCTCAGTTACGTGATTCGCATACTTTAGACAACTTCGCTCACTTTCACGTGAATAACACTACAGTCAGACTATTGGGATACACACATTCTAGCCCAAGAAGATTTGGAAATTTGTGCTAAGGTCTTATGGGACCAAACTGCTGAGGTCATCGGTCGCTAAGCTTACACACCACTTAATCTAACTTAAACTAACTTACTTTAAGGACAACAAGAACACCCATGACCGAGGGAGAACTCGAACCTCCGACGGGGAGAGCCGCGTGAACCGTGACGAGGCGCTCCAAATCGCAAGGCTACCCCGCGCTACGCCTCAAGAATAATAGGATAGCGTCAGGATGGGCATCTGGCCACCTCTTAAATTAATCATTCCAAATTAATTAATAACCATGCCACCCCAGCGCCGATAGGCGACGAAGTCACAAGAAAAAGAAGCAGCACCAGATACCCAGGCGTACTAATTCCTGGAGGTGTATCAATGACGTTACAGCCAACTATGGAGCACTCTCTGTATCAAGATAGATTAAGAGAGCACGGGCAACATGCAGTCTTACGTCATCTTATTCAGAAAAAAGATAACGTCTCGCAAATCTCGGAGACAGACTACAGCCGCAGGTGTTAATAAGTCACAGGTTTAACAACGGGCGTCCCAGTTACGTGCTGTGAGAAGTAGAGTTAATCCTTATGTATACCCAATGCCACCGCACACCAACCCGTCATGTGACGTATACATATAACGATTAGAAATACAATCTGGCAACTTTCTTTCTCCTCGGAGCCTTTAGATACTGATATATCCGTCGTGATGTCCTACGCCAGGTGTGGGCAAATAACGCCCTCGGGCCACATGCAGCCCAAGAATGGTTTTTTTACCGCCCGCCAAGGCAGTCAGAATTTTTATGCAACAACTTATACCTTTTCTGAAATGCAAAGTTAAGTGATGCGTTCAATCATTTTAAAAGGTGCGGCCCTCCGCTAACCTCTGCTTCCACAAAGGGGTCCGCGTGTCAAAACTATTGCGCACCCTTGCCCTACGCGGACCCGGGACTCGTCCGCAAAGCGACGTGATGCCACTCCTATGTCCAGTGTCCAGCTGGCCGCACTCTTTCCTGCCGCGTCATGGAAAGTCGTAACAATGGTCGCCGTGCTGGCAGTTGACGGTGTTCCAAATGTTACTGTACTTCCGTCAGGCCACTTGTCTTACTATAAAGAAACCCGCTTCATGGCTCTGGATACGTGACGTGGCAGTACGATACTTCACAGCCGAAAGAATGTCTATCCTCTCGGGCGCTACTCATCGGGACGGTCGAGATCCTCCATGGCGCTGAATACGACCCTCCTCAACTAGTCAATTCCACATTCATATTACACTCGTGGAATCCCGATCAACGTGAGCAGAAACATCGCAAAATGATTAACCACAGTCAAGATAGGCGACAATCATTCCACTGTAGAATTCCGATACGTGCTTCTTAAACGAGAAGTATTGCAATCCTCTCGCAAAAACCCAACATTTAAATGAGATTACGGAATGAGAAGACAGCAGTGCAATCCTTCCTTATATACAGAATATAGGTGAAGTTTCTCCTGTGTACCTTATATGGTTGCACTGAAGTTCTTGTCATTTACATATCCAAGCACGTAGTACAGTCATACCCATCAGACGTTAGTTGCATATCGCCTTCATGTAGTTGCAATTTTAATGGCCAGCAGTATAGTTGTGCCACTTGCCCATTGGAAGAATCTTTGATGTCGAAAGCCGTAGACCACATGCAAAGAAAGACATTGTCTACAAATTAATGCCAAATCTGTAAATAATTTACATATTTGTGTTTGTCTTTATGAAGTAGAGTCGTTGCAGTGCTTATGATGATAGTATGTTGATACCATCTCAAAATGTGATTCACGATACAAACCTTCGTGCAGGATCACCATACAGAGAATAGATAATCATCCTGATCTGGTCTTCGTTTCAGGCTGTGATTTAATTTATGATACCCACGCTACACAGCGACAAACAAACGCGCCTTTATGGATAGCAGGGCTGTGTTTCGTGTACTTACTGTTGTTCATAACGTGCCTTAAATGCATTTATCGTATGTGTTTCTCCTTAATACATCGAATCTTGTGAAAATACAGTTAAAACAGAGCTGACATTCACTACACGGTATAGAGAAAACCACCCGACAACGAGACCAGAGAGTGGTAAGGGGACTTATACTTTAGCAGAAAATTCCAAATAGTCACAGGTAGGAAGTACGTCGCTATGGGGCTGTGGCCTTGGAACGGCAGCCAACCAGCTACAAGCACCGTTGTATTTTGCGATGACATAAAGTTCCGCTGTGTGATAACGTCCTCCTAGAAAAAGAAAACCCATCTCCGAGTGGGGAGCACTGAGGAGCATTTTGTCCTCAGTAAAGGGGTAAAAAAGGTAATGACAGTCAATCCTTATGTAACGCTACCCTGTAAAAAACGTGTTGCGGAAGAAATTTTCATTATTAGTATTTAGAAAGTTGTAGGAGAAGTGGTATCACACAGTTCTTGACCACCTGGTTGTGCGACATTGATCTGGATAAACCCCCAAAGCCTCTGCAGTGTCACGTAGAGTGAGGGAGTAGAATTCTATTGATATTCCTCCGTTAGTTGAGCCGGAAATTGATATTAGCACAATACCAGCGACGTTATTAGATAGAGCGATGGGCTGTATGTCGGCATTTACACTCACACACACATTGACACGTATCACATTTGCTGAGGAAAGACGAGAGTCCCATCTCAGTACAGGATTGTTGTTTCTTATTGTGGCCTTCAGTCCGAAGCCTGATTTCATGCAGCACTCTACGCTAGCTTATACTGTGCAAGTCTCTTTACCTTTGCATAGCTATTACAACTTTCATCCACTTGACCCTGTTTACTGCAGTCGAATCTCTGTTTCTCTCCGATTCGATCCAGTACCTCTTCGTCAATTATCCGATCTATGCAACTAATCCTCAGCATGTTTCTGTAGCAGCATACTTCAAAAGCTACTATTCTCTTTTTTCTCTTCTAATATCTACAATTTTTCGTGTACTTTTACTTCCATATAAGGGTACACTTCAGAGAAATACGTTCAGAAAAGTCTTCTTAACACACGAAATTCTGTGTTAATATTAAAAGTGTTGGAACTTTAATAGAGGCAACTATTTATTTACAGCTTCTACAAAATATTACATATTTCAAAGTTTTATTGTCCTTCAAAGAAATCACCAGCATTGTGCATAACCCGTTGCCAGCGATGTGAATGTGGAGGGATACCGTTACTAGCGGCGGTTGTGTTGATAACTCGACTGCAGCGGTCCGTTGTCCGATGAACCTCTGTAACAGTTCTGAAGCAAAATGCCGTGACTTGCTGACGGCACGCAGGCTTAAGTCCGGAGAGTGTGACGGGTGGTACAACACTTCCCTACCCATCAAACTGTCCAGCAAAATGACGGGCTGGTCCTTCAGAAAGTGTCACCACTTCCTTGTCCAAGCTGTTCATTTTTGGGTCACATCCTGCTACCAGCTTAGGAAAAAAATGGTTCAAATGGCTCTGAGCACTATGGGACTTAACATCTGTGGTCATCAGTCCCCTAGAACTTAGAACTACTTAAACCTAACTAACCTAAGGACATCACACACATCCATGCCCGAGGCAGGATTCGAACCTGCGACCGTAACGGTCACGCGGTTCCAGACTGAAGCGCCTAGAACCGCACGGCCATAGCGGCCGGCGCTTAGGAAAAGAAACGGCGACGCTTTCTGCAGGATCAGCCCATAATTTTGCAACGCAGTGCTCGGGTGCATATGGCACAAGGTGACTGATTCTTGTTCGATCGATATGGCTGCGAAGTACTGTACCATCCACTACACTTCCCGGACTTAAACCCTTGTGACTCCAATTTGATTCGTAAGATGAAGGAAGCACTTCATGACATTCGCTTCAGAATTGTCACTCAGATGCGTCGGGCAATAGACAGCTGAAGTTGAACTATTAACACAACTGGCGCTGCTAAGGATATCCAACGACAACCACATCGCTGGCAGCTGGTTATACGCAATGCTGGTGACTACTCTGAATGACAGTAAAACTTTGAAACATGCATCTATTTTGTATAAGTTGCAAATAAATAGTTGTCGCTATTGAATTTCCAATATTTCTCATGAACGGTTTTCTTGCTACCGATAGTGTGCATTTTATATCCTCACTACTTTGGTCATTGTCAGTTTTTTGCTCCCCTAATAGCAAAACTCATCTACTGCTTTTGCCAGAGACGTGCGGTGACAGGAAGAACAAGACTGCTGGTCAGATGACGCAAGAGCAGAACAACTAATGAACAAAAAAGTAGCGATGCAGATGAATTAGTTAGTGAACAAATTATCATCTAGTGCATACACAAAGCCAAGACTCACTACTCTAACACAAGGATATATGCCTACTAGCTCTGCATATGATGAAGTGATTAAAAATTGTGTAATGAGGTAAAAGAAATAAGGGGAATAAAATCTAAATTCGGTGGAGGACTGGGATTCAACAGAAAAAGAAGTAGAAATAATAGGCGAACATGAGCAAGAGGGCTGGAACGAAAGGGGAAGCCATGTGACAGGTAGTTGCACCATGAATTTGACCTAAGGATCATGAATGAAGATTATATGCATGGAAGATTCTTGGAGGCAGGGCAGACTCCAGACATAATCTGTAATGGTTAGATAGAGGTTCAGAAACTAGATTTTAAATTGCAGTACATTTCCAAGAGCAGATGTGCGTTCTGAGCATACAGATTAAAACTGAATAAACTGCATGAAGGTAGAAATTCAGCAAGTTGACACCCGGTTAAATTGAAAGAACTATAATATTTTGAGAGTTTCAACGGAAGATTAGGGAAATAATGACTGAGGAAGGGAAATGAATACAATAGAAAGACTATTGGGTGGCTTCGATAGATAAAGCAGTGAATACAATATAAACAGAGAAAAGACAGCGCGCAGTAGAAGTTCTTGGCTAACATACGAGATATTATAATTAAATTGACTAAAGAGGAATATACAAAAACGCTGTAAAGAGCTTGGAAGGGTTGCTGAACGAGATAGACAGTATCTAGAAAAGATCATTAACTAACATCAAAGTTAATTAAATGTGGTGATGCTGAGATGAAACCGATGATGAAACTCGTAAAGAAGACATAACTCGACTGAAAATAGCAAGAAAAGCGTTTGCAAAGAAGAGATCTTTTGTGAAGGTATTTGTGTGGAGTGTAGCCTTATATGGAAGTGAAAAGTACGCTATAAATTGTACATACAAGAGCAAAATACAAGGTTTTCAAATGTGGTGCAACAACAAATTCTGCAGACTAGTTGGTTATATCGGATCACTAATGACGATGTACTGAATTGAATGGGAGAAAAAAGAAATTGATTGCACGAACTGACTAAAAGAAGCGACAGATTGATGTGACACATTCAGCGGCACCAGCGAAAATGAGTTGGTAATAGATGGAAGTTCTGGGGGTAACAATTGTGGAGGACACCCGAGCTACACTGCAGCAAGCAGGATCAGGTGAATGAAAGTCATGTCAGCTACGCAGAGATGAAGAGACATGCACAGGATAGAGGCTAGGGTCGAGAGTTGCACCAAACCACTGTTTGGATTGAAGACTACAACGAATCGTAGTGTCGTGTCGGGCTTCCTTTACCCCAGCGTAGTGCAGCACCTCAATTTGACATTGACTCAACAGGTCGTTGGGAAGTCTCCTGTACAAATACTAAGCATCTATAGCCGTCTATAACTGAGAAAGCGTTGCCAGTGCAGGAGTTTTTGCACGAACTGACCTCTCGATTATGTCCCATAAATGCTCGATGGGATTCATGTCTGGCGTTTTGGGTGGACAAATCATTCGCTAGATTGTCCAAAATGATCTTCAAACCTATCGCGAACAGTTGCGCCCCATCGACATGGCGCGTTGGCATCCATAAAAATTCCATCGTTGTTTCGAAAAAAGAAGCCAGATATAACCATTTCCAGTCAATGATCAGTTCAGCTGGACTATAGAACTCAATCCATTCCATGTAAACAGTCCACACCATCATGGGAACACCACTAGCTTGGACTGTGCCTTGTTGACAACTTGGGTCCATGGCTTAGTGGCGTCTGTGCCACATTGGAACCCTACCATCGGCTCTTACCAACTGAAATCGGGACTCGTCTGACAAGGGCACGGTTTTCCAGTAGTCTATGGTGCAACCGATATGATCATGAGCCCAGAAGAGCCGCTGCAGGCGATGTCGTGCTGTTACCAAAGGCTCTCGCATCGGTCCTCTGCTGCCATAGCGCATTAACGCCAAATTTTGCCTCACTGTCCTAACGGATACGTTCGTCGTATGTCCCACATTGATTTCTGCAGTTACGTCACGCAGTGTTGTTTGTCTGTTGCCACTGACAACCCTATGCAAAGACCGTCGCTCTTGGTCGTTAAGTGGAGGCCGTGGACCACTGCGTTCTCCGTGGTGAGAGGCAAAGCCTGAAATGTGACATTCTCGGCACGCTCTTGACGCTGTTGGTCTCGGAATATTGAATTCCCTAACTATTTCCGAAATGTAATGTCCCATGCGTCTAGTTCCGACTTCCATTCCACGTTCAAAGTCTGTTAATTCCGTTTGTGCGGCCATAATCAAGCCGGAGACCTTTCCACATGAATTATCTGAGCACAAATGACAACTCCGCCGATGTACTGCCCTTTTATACCTTGCCTACTCGTCTGTGTGGCCCCTCGCTCTAAATGACACTGCAAAGAGGTTTGGGGACAATCCAGATCACTGGCGCATAATCCTATTCGGTACCACTTCTCTTCCCACTGCTAAGTACTGATACTGAAAATTTCTTCCACTCTATTGTAGCATAAGGATCGTTTGCCATCACAGGAGCATCCGTTAGTGAGGTCATGTACAGCAGCAAATCCTGACTAAGTGGTTTTCGCGAAAATTGCCTTCGAATTAGTTATACGAGTATTTCCGACAGGTACTTCAGCCAGCCTAAAATCTAAGCAAGGAAAAATCTGGATTCAGTATCGAAACATAGCAAGGTGTCGGCTGCACGTACCTCGAGCAGGAACGGCGGCGGCAGCTGCGTCGGCACTGGCGGCGGTCAGTGCGCCCGGGAACTGGCGACCGCCACAAAATGCCGGAAGCACCTACGCCCTGCTTCCGGCGCGCTGCCAGCTGACCAGTCCGTTATGCACGCGGATGCTGCGACGGAAGCTGCCTGTCGCTACCAATCTCGCGCGGGAAATACGATGGCTCACCATATGATAGGACGCCTAACACGTGGAGTTTCAAACACAGAGCGCCGCATGAAGGAAGTTTAGCATTAGCGGCATGCGTTACACAGATTTGAGTATGTCATATTTTGACTGAATTGCTCGAAATAAGTTTTACGCCGCTCAACACAGCACCACTTTGAACTCAAAATCACTATATACACTGTCTCAGCAATAGTATGTGGACACTTATTAGTGGATGCTAATGTGGGATGTGTCCACACTTCGCCTTTATGACGTCTTGAACTCTCTTTGGGGAACACTTTAAATTAGGTATCGGAATGTCTCTGGACGAATGGCAGCCCACTGGTCGTTAAGAGCCGAAACTAGAGAAGGTAGTGATGTCGCACTCTGGGGTCTGAGGAGAAATCGGACTTTTAACTCATACCAAAACGGTTCTATTGAGTTCACTTCGTGGCTCTCGGCGGGTTAGTCCATTTTAGAAATATTGCTGTCCACAAACTATTGTCTCACAGATGCTACTTAATATTCTTATTTTTCATTTGTTTTTATCCCGTATCTACACTGCTGGCCATTAAAATTGCTACACCACGAAGAAATGCAGATGATAAACGGGTATTCATTGGACAAATATATTATACTAGAACTGACATGTGATTACATTTTCACGCAATTTGGGTGCATAGATCCTGAGAAATCAGTACCCAGAACAACCACCTCTGGCCGTAATAACGGCCTTGATACGCCTGGGCATTGAGTCAAACAGAGCTAGGATGGCGTGTACAGGTACAGCTGCCCATGCTGCTTCAACACGATACCACAGTTCATCAAGAGTAGTGACTGGCATATTGTGACGAGCCAGTTGTTCGGCCACCATTGACCAGACGTTTTCAGTTGGTGAGAGATCTGGAGAATGTGCTGGCCAGGACAGTAGTCGAACATTTTCTGTATCCAGAAAGGCCCGTACAGGACCTGTAACATGCGGTCGTACATTATCCTGCTGAAATGTAGGGTTTCGCAGGGATTGAATGAAGGGTAGAGCCACGGGACATAACACATCTGAAATGTAACGTCCACTGTTCAAAGTACCGTCAATGCGAACAAGAGGCGACCGAGACGTGTAACCAATGGCACCCCATACCATCACGCCGGGTGATATACCAGTATGGCGATGACGAATGCACGCTTCCAATGTGCGTTCACCGCGATGTCGCCAAACACGGATGCGACCATCATTATGCTGTAAACAAACCTGGATTCATCTGAAAAAATGACATTTTGCCATTTGTGCACCTAGGTTCATCGTTGAGTACACCATCACAGGCGCTCCTGTCTGTGATGCAGCGTCAAGGGTAACCGCAGCCATGGTCTCCGAGCTGACAGTCCATGCTGCTGCAAACATCGTCGAACTGTTCGTGCAGATGGTTGTTGTTATGCAAACGTCCCCATCTGTTGACTCAGGGATCGAGACGTGGGTGCACGATCCTTTACAGCCATGAGGATAAGATGCCGGTCATCTCGACTGCTAGTGATGCGAGGCCGTTGGGATCCAGCACGGAGTTCCGTATTACCCTCCTCAACCCCTCCGATTCCGTATTCTGCTAACAGTCATTGGATCTCGACCAACGCGAGCAGCAATGTCGTGATACGATAAACCGCAATCGCGATAGGCCACAACCTGACCTTTATCAAAGTCGGAAACGTGATGGTACGCATTTCTCCTCCTTACACGAGGCATCATAACAACGTTTAAACAGGCAACGCCGGTTAACTGCTGTTTGTGTATGAGAAATCGGTTGGAAACTTTCCTCATGTCCGCACGTTGTAGGTGTCGCCACCGGCGCCAACCTTGTGTGAATGCTCTGAAAAGCTAATCATTTGCATATCACAGCATCATCTTTCTGTCAGCTAAATTTCGCGTCTGTTGCACGTCATTTTCGTGGTGTAGCAATTTTAATGGCCAGTAGTGTAACTATTTCATCAAATTCTCATATTCGTAGAGAAACTCTGTCAATAAATGAATTCGTAATGAGTTGGATGAACAGTACTCATAATTTTAACCTTATGCCAACTTTTGTTTATCATATTTTAAATATTACTATTACTACTACTACTACAACTACTACTACTAATATTACATATATGTTTGCATTTTCCTTATTCTAATAATACATTGGAGAAAACGTACTTTAAAGTAATGAGTAGCTTCTCTCCAGCTTGAATTGGCTGCTTACAAAGTTAAAGCAATTCCCTTGTATGTGTGGTATATGTGGTACAATCAGGTTCAAGGTGTACTGAAATGTGCTGCAATCTATCCTTGTATATTGGAAAAAACGGTCAGGTAATTTCTTTAGCTGGTGCAATAAATGGTGATATTCGCAGAATTTCTTACGTTCATGATTTACAGGGTGGACAGCATAACTCCTAATCCCCAAAACAGATACCATTTGAAGTGGACTACACTCGTACAACACATCGTCTTCGCTGTTCGAGGAGATTTCCCTGACTGACGCTGCACTCCTCGCCATTTCACTATACGCATGTGAAGCGCCGCTACTTATTTATTCAAAAAATGCGCTGCTTTAAGTGCCGCTTGACTCTTGACTCGCCGCTCCACTATGTTTTCACCCCAAGAGCTTCATCAAAACACAAGTACTTTAGTAAGTGATGTGTCGACAGAAGTGCCGACACAGTGTGGTTTGAGGTGACCGAAATACACGCTATAAGCTCACGCAGGATGGCGTGAGGTCTGAAACAGGATACGTAATGAATGCTATAAAGAAAAGTACGTAGCTTCTGGAATACTTAACTTTAATCCATCCTTGGTACATCGCTATTGACGATACAAGTGAGACTCTATAGTTTCAGACAATATACTGCTAATGGCGCCTTGCTAGGTCGTAGCCAGTGACTTAGCTGAAGGCTATTCTAACTATCTGCTCTGCAATTGAGCGAGGCTTCGTCAGTGTGCATCGCTAGCTACGTCGTCCGTACAACTGGGGCGAGTGCTAGTAAGTCTCTCAAGACCTGCCGTGTGGTGGCGCTCGGTCTGCTATCACTGAAAGTGGCGACACGCGGGTCCGACATGTACTAATGGACCGCGGCCGATTTAAAGCTACCACCTAGCAAGTGTGGTGTCTGGCGGTGACACCACAGTAAGAGTCTCAGTCTATGCTCCGAAAATGAAGATCGGTACATCGGAAAATTTTCGTTACCAAATGTGTTCCGTAAACTGTCCTTGTTCTATCTACTGTCTCCACAGTTCTAAAGAATTCAAACTGCTGACACAATTTGTTCTCTTTCAAAAGCTTTCGAATTTTTCACGAAAATATCTTCAGCTGATTCCCAAAGAATGCCTAGCTCTTGTTTGGCACACATCATAATAATATCCAAGACGTTATCGTCAAAGTACATGAGAAAAGCTTTAAGTAGTGTATCAGGCTTTATCCCGACCATAGTTCCTTTTGGAGCTTTCCTTATGTTAGTAGCGGGCAACGGCCTTGCCGCAGTGGATACACCGGTTCACGTCAGATCACCGAAGTTAAGCGCTGTCGGGCTGGGCCGGCACTTGGATGGGTGACCATCCGGGCCGCCTTGTGCTGTTGCCATTTTTCGGGGTGCACTCAGCCTCGTGATGCCAACTGAGGAGCTACTCGACCGAACAGTAGCGGCTCCGATCAAAGAAAACCATCATAACGACCGGGAGAGCGGTGTGCTGGCCACACGCCCCTCCTATCCGCATCCTCAATGAGGATGACGCGGCGGTCGGATGGTCCCGAGGGGCCACTTGTGCCCTGAAGACGGAGTGCTTTTATGTTAGCAGCAGACCTCCGGCTTTGATTTACCTAAGGCTCTGCCTTCCGTATCATAACTCACAGGGCCGCCATTTCTCTGTCAAGGTGATCAATTTGTGCCTCCAGCCTGTGTCGCCTTATGTTGCTTGAATATCCATAAAAATATGAAAACAAAACTGGAGGCTAGCACGCTAACCACTCACCTATCAGGCAGTCATCCTAATATACTCAATAACACCTGCAAACAGTAGTAAATATCAAAACTTCCTGGAAGATTAAAACTGTGTGCCAGACCGAGACTCGAACTCGGGACCTTTGCCTTTTGCGGGGAAGTGCTCTACCAACTGAGCTACCCAAGCATGACTCACGCCCCGTCCTCACAGCCTTACTTCTGCCAGTAACTCGTCTCCTACCTTCCAAACTTTACAGAAACTATCCGGCGAACCTTGCAGAACTAGCAGAAGTTTCATATCAGCGCACACTCCGCTACAGAGTGAAAATCTCATTCTGGTAAATCCCCCAGGCTGTGGCTAAGCCATGTCTCCGCAATATCCTTTCTTTCAGGAATGCTAGTTCTGCAAGGTTCGCAGGAGAGCTTCTGTAAAGTTTGGAAGGTAGGAGACGAGGTACTGGCAGAAGTAAGGCTGTGAGGACGGGGCGTGAGTCGTGTTTGGGTAGCTCACTTGGATTGCTTAGTTCCGCTTGGGACGCGACAGCGACGAGACGTGTCGGTACTTCCACGTAGTCGTAGCGCCGCAAGCCGTGTTTATAGATGTTCTTGGATTGTGACCTTTGATATTCTCAGTGCTTCTTCACTACCGTCGTACACAAGCATCTTAATTCACTCACAGCGGTCTCGGCCGCTCATATAGTGCAGTTATGGCTCCCAGTGTACCCCGTAAGAATACCCTGTGTTTTGCATTTGAGAATCTTCCAGGAATGTTCAACCGAGTTCTCTAGAAATCCATGACTGGATAGTAGGTAGCCGGCCGCGGTGGTCTCGCGGTTAAGGCGCTCAGTCCGGAACCGCGCGACTGCTACGGTCGCAGGTTCGAATCCTGCCTCGGGCATGGATGTGTGTGATGTCCTTAGGTTAGTTAGGTTTAAGTAGTTCTAAGTTCTAGGGGACTGATGACCACAGAAGTTAAGTCCCATAGTGCTCAGAGCCATTTGAACCATTTGATAGTAGGTATTATTGGCATCACGTCCGACCAGGTCCACACAGCATATTATGACATGGCGGAATACTGTTTCTTTGTGAAGTTTTCAGACCAGATACAACTGGAGAAAATTTTGGTGAATACTGGTGGGAAAGCAGAGTTCCGACATCGTGATCAGTCGGTGAGTACAGTTTCAATAACTAACGCTGACATTGACTATAAACAAGTGCGAGTGTTCAATTTGCCACCTGAGGTTGAGAATTGTTTTCTTAGAGATGTCCTCGCCAAATACGGTGACATCCGACAGATTAGAAACGAAAAATGGTCGAGCCGTCACAAACTCCAATTTTATAGTGGGGCTCGCTCAGTTGACATGGCCGTTAAAGTCAATATGCCATTCTATATAATGGTTTGTGGTTATAAGGCTCATGTCATTTACGATGGACAAGTAGGCACTTGTTTTATCTGCAACACAATTGGCCATTTACGAGACGATTGCCCACGGCGCGTTGTCGTACTTCGAAACAATCTGCAACAACGACAGCGATTGACATTGGCTAATGTCCTAACTCAAAATCAGACGCCTTCTGTGATTGACTCCCAACCAAGTGCATCTGTGTCAGAGGACAACGATCTCGGTAACGGCACCTTCCCACCCTTACCTCAGAAACCCGTGGCCAGTCACCCCTCAGCCGCCGGTGTTGCATTATTTGTCGGTAACAAACGACGCCGTACTAGTGACGGTAGTGGCTCCGGTGACCAGGTAGTAAAAAATCAAACCGATGACGCGGAGTCACGGGCCTCCACACAGGACACGCATGGCTCAGTTACGACCCTCCAAATTCACATTCAAAACTCCCGACGCAGAAACTGTCAATACGAGTGCTGTCGAGTGTTTACAGCAATCCGTTCCGATGCCGCTTCTCGACTCGCCACAGATGGTCAACACACAAGAGGCGGCAGTCAGTCAACTGCAAATCGTAAACACAGAGGATGATGCACGCGGTGTAGAGCATAATTTAAACACCCGCCACCTCGAAACTACTTCTAACCAACGCGAGGAACCAGAAAGCTGTATACAAAGAGCCAGTGCGGCTCCAAACACACACAGTGAGCCTACTGAAGCCGCGCTTCGGACTTGCCGTCACCCGTTCCGAAGCTAGGACTTTCACATACTGCTTACAGCCATGACTCGCCGACTCCGCCGTCTTCTATGACACTTCGGACGACTGTGCGACGGCAAAATAAAGTTAAACCGAATGACTCCGTGGCTGGAAGTAAGTCAAAAAGTAAAGTCAGCGCAAAAACTGGTACAAAACCTGCAGATGTAGGTTCGAAGTCCGACGGTGAGATGGACTGGGCTTCTTACGCTTCCCAACACCCACACGTCTCTGACGATAATGAGTCAAGCTTATACGTTTTTGTCTCTGAACATTAATAGAGTTAGGACAGATTTAAAATTAGCAATGCTACGACAGTTAATCTATGAGTCCGAAGCTGATATAGTTCTGTTACAGGAAGTGTCTATCTTAAGTTTTCATGTATCAGGATTTGCAGCAATCGTAAACACCGCGGCGGACGGGGGTACAGGTACGGCCATTCTATCACGAGACGGAATCCCAGTGAGCAATATCGAAATGTTGGACTCCGCTAGAGGCATAGCTTGCTAAATTTTTGACGTCACCATCGTCAATATCTATGCTCCATCTGGAACGACCCTAAAATCAGAAAGAGCTAACTTCTTTAAACAAGACACCCTCTACTTGTTACGCCGCAACCCAACCCAGTTGATAATTAGTGGTGATTTTAACTGTGTGATCCACAGGAAAGATCAATCGCCAAACTTTAATTACTGTAGGGAACTACATGATCTGCTGCGTCACCTGCAGCTGAAGGATGCGTGGGAACTAAAATTTCCTACCCTGGTAAAGTACACGTACCTGACCGCCACCGCATGTAGCCGTCTGGACCGTTTGTACAACTCTGCGAACATTTGCCAACATGTTCTGGACGCCGATGTCATTCCGGATAGTTTCTCCGACCACTGCGCCCTCTGTGTCACGATAAATCTGGCCAAACAGCACACTAAATGGCATAGGATTCCGTGGAACCTAAATGTTTCTATTCTCGCCGATGCCTTGCTACAAGATGTCATCTCCACGACATGGGCGGATTGTCTCAAGCGATGCTGCAGATATCCGAGCAAGACAGCCTGGTGGAATGTTGTGGTCAAACGGAAAATGCGATTATGCTTAAGAAACTACAGTTGGCAACGGGAGCAAGATGTCAAACACACGATTGATTTTCACCAGACAGTTCTGCGAGAGTTGTATGCGACTACGTCACCAACCAACACGCAGCTGACGACCATCAAACAAATAAAAGCGAATCTTATAGGCATAAGGCGAATGCAGCTTGAAGGACTGAAGATAGATCTAAAGCAAAATCGTTTCAAGAGGACGAACTTGCATCGTTGTATCACCTCATAAAACGTCATGCCCATCGCAAGCGAGCTTTTATCGGGGAGCTGGACACAGATGATGGACTCCGTTCGACCCGACAGAGTAATATTCTTACTGCAGTTTACCGGTACTTCACGGATCTGTACTCGCAATGCGATACATATGGTGATGACGGCGACGATATCGTCCGTGCTCTATCCGCTGTAGTCACTGCGGAGAACTCGGCAGTCGTACACGATTTTGCTCCAGACGAAGTCCTTGAACTGATTTCTGGCTCACCATGGAATAAATCCCCTGGCCCTGATGTTTGCCACGGGATTTTTTTGGGCGTTTCTGGCCCGTAATCGGACACGCATTTACAGATGTTCTCAATGAAGTGATGCGAGGGAGTGACGTGCCGGTCGAAATGAAGGAAGGTCGAATTGTATTGATACCAAAAAGCAAACACCGAAAAACCTTAGATAACTACCGACCGATTACTTTACCCAATTTTGATTACAAAACCTTTGCCAGAGCACTCAACAGCAGATTGTCTCCATTAATGAAGCAAGTGATTCACAACCATCAATCATACTTCCCTGGTCGCACTATTATGACGCCCCTTTCGGAATATAGAGATGTAATAGCCATAGCGTCAGTCACTAACGTGAACCTCGCATTGCTGGTTATCGACTTTTGCAAGGCATTTGATCGCGTCCGCCACGTGTACCTCCTACAGCTACTGCAGCGATGTGGTTTTGATCAACGGGTCATTAATGTCGTGCAACATTTCGTCACGGGCATTACAACTAGAGTCAGCCTAAATGGACAGCTTACTCAACCCATCGAGGTCCAAAGAGGAGTGTCGCAGGGGAGCCCTCTCTATGATGTTATTTTTTTTATTGCTCGAGCCGCTCTTACGCTCTATTCATGACAAACTTGCAGGCCTTTCGATCTCCGGGACGTCCTTCGTGGTTCGTGCTTACGCCGCCGACGTCGGAGTGTTACTGCGCAACGACGGAGACGTATCAACGCTCAAGACCGCGGTAGACGAGTACTGTCCTGCTTCCGGTGCTAAAATCAACGCCGATAAATGCACCTTTGTCAACATTCGAGGATTCGACGCAGTTGTTGTACCTTGGGCGAAGCGTGTCGAAGTCCACACCACTCTGGGGATGATTATCGACAAATGCCCGCTAAAAACGAATGCAAAAAATTAGAAGCAGGTCATCAATAAAATGCAAGGTGCCATCTATGAAAACAATTGGCGGTCTGTTGACATTCTCCAACACATACGACTCCTGAGCAGTTATATATTCAGTAAAGCGTACTATATTGCCCAAATATTTCCAGTCCCCAAGATGCAGCTCAAACACGTGATGAAACTCTCTAATAGATTTATCTGGCAAGGGCATCTGTTCAAAGTGAAATACACTACGCTGACGTCTTACAGACAGGCCGGCGGACTCAACATGCCTGACATTAACCGAAAGTGTACTGCGCTATATATTAAACGAATCACCCACTTGTTGGACAAGAAACTTCTTAGCGTAACCAGTTGGCTCTTCCGAACCTTACAACCCTCCGATATGCACCCACCCATTGATGTAGGTAAAATGCATTACAAAGTACGACATGTCAAGCAGTTTTTTCTTGAAGTAAGCTATATTGATGGATATTATTTCACTCAGGATTTACCGACGACGCACCTGTTTATTAAAAAGATGGACTTTTCCAATAGCCCGGAATCCCATTGAACTTAAATACCCGAGTGTTCATTGGAAGGCAGTTTGGGAGAACATAAGTTTAACCGTCCACACTGCTGAGGTGGCGTCCACATGGTATAAAGTGGTACACAATGTTATACCCACTGATGAAAGGTTGCATAGAATCGGCTTATGTGACAGTGATAAATGCGTCCGCTGTGATCTGGTCGACACCTTACGCCATCGCTTCACTTGTGGCGGCCATCTCATTAACGGGAAATGGGTGTAGCAGAGGCTGGGCCTGATGCAGCAGCCCAGCCAGCCACTGCACAGACATCCTGCTCTGGCCGGACACGAAACATTTTCCCGCCACCGAGAACAACACCGTGATGTGGCTGTTAGGACAGTTTGTGACATATATCATCATCCACAATATTGAAGATAATCTCATTAGTTTCGAGACTTATATGAGAACGGCAGGTTGGAAGATGAAGCGTTACCCAAATTTCAGGACGATGTTTGGTAACATGTTAGACATAATTTTTGAAAAACAAGGCGTAGGGTAATTCTCGACGCCGGTAAGGACACACATCTCGTGCAAGACTATGTAGCGAACAAAATACACAACGAATAAGGGGCTACACCTGCCCCTAGGACTGCTCCCGACTTCTCAATGGTGTTATTAACTTCATTTGACGTTTTCATTAATTTTTGTTATCTGTGCATGTCTTTGTTATCCGTTTGTATGCTCCAAATGACTTTTACTGTAAAGAGTTTGGACGGTTGTGAATCAATTGACAGAACTGAAATTCTAGTTAAGACAGTCAATTTTATATATATAATTCTCTTTAATGTGTTTGCGTTTTGGTTCTATGTCTCTGTCTGGACTGAAGATGCTATTGTCAGTTTAATATTTTTGTTCTGTTTTGTAAGCTTCCAAATGGCTCTATATGGCACTATATTGAAATGTGTTCTTTAGTCTATTGTAGGATACAATTCGTGTTGAAACAGTTCCAGAACTTCATTATTTTGTTTTTGTGCCTGTGTGCTTATATGATTGTTTTAAAAAAAAAAAATGTTGATAGAGCACTTGCCCACGAAAGGCAAAAGTCCCGAGTTCGAGTCTCGGTCTGGCACACAGTTTTAATCTGCCAGGAAGTTTCATATCAGCGCACACTCCGCTGCAGAGTGAAAATCTCATTCTAGTAGTAAATATCAATACTTTGTTCATTTTCATCCGACTCTCTGCTGTCAAAAACTACTTGATCTGGGAGTTCCACGAATACATCTTCAGTTTAACTGCTTGAAATGTCGGATAGGTTCCCACTAAATTCATTGTCTGAGTTCCAAAGCAAATTTCTTATTTCGTCATCTGTCAGTTTCATCTTTTTATATATTCTATCAATGTGCCACGAAAATATAAGCTTCCACTCGCTACTCTGTTTACCGGTTGACGGAAGGCGAATATTGCGCTGCTGTACATTCAGTCATAAAAATCGCTAAAGCTCGACAATGAATGTAAACCAAAAACTCTTCTAATTATAAACTGTAGCAATAATTGTTACAATAATGTCACGTATGTATTAAATAAAACAGTACAAAGGGAGCTGTAGACCAAAAACTTCGTTGGGGTCAGTCACTAACACCACTTTCGCCCCCCTCCCCTTTACCCCAATTAGTGCGCAATTGTTAAGATAGAGCACTGCAATAGGTGTTGCCTTATTGGTATCGATGATTCAGCACCGTCTGCTACGGCCTGGACTTGTGAAGCACGTGCTATTTTGTTGGCTCCCTTATCTAGAAAGCACAAACGCCTCCTTCTGAAATGGGTGCGTATACGCTCTCTCTGGCGTGCTGAGTGACGAAAAGTAATGCTTTATGACAGTTCCTCTTTTTCTTTCATACTGCGAAGGCTGCATACATTTTGACGCTGCAGTTATGTCTACAGAGTGGAAACCTGCACTTGAGGTAGTAGAGATCGAATTTTGACTCCTCTTTCAGGGCACTCCACATGCAGCACGATAGTGTATGGCCACATTTCACGAGGAATGTGCGAACTTTCTTTACAAGGGACTGGGATTCACAGATTGCATCACCTACGTATTCACCGAACGTGTCACCGACTGAACAAGTTTCGATTGGTCGACAACATTTCTTTAAGGTCGTTTAGTTTTTAAGCTCACATTAAAAACACTAGGAGTATATCCAGAGTGTGGTGTCACCGCCAGACACGACACTTGCTAGGTGGTAGCCTTTAAATCGGCCGCGGTCCGTTAGTATACGTCGGACCCGCGTGTCGCCACTATCAGTGATTGCAGACCGAGCGCCGCCACACGGCAGGTCTAGAGAGACTTCCTAGCACTCGCCCCAGTTGTACAACCGACTTTGCTAGCGATGGTTCACTGACAAAATACGCTCTCATTTGTCGAGACGATAGTTTATCATAGCCTTCAGCTACGTCATTTGCTACGACCTAGCAAGGCGCCATATTCAGTTACTACTGATATTGTGAATCATGTACCGTCAAGAGCGACGTTCATCATTAATGGATTAAAGTTAAGTATTCCACCAGCTACGTCCATTTTTCTAAATTCTAATTTCCTTGTCCTGTTCCAGACCTCACGCCAACCTGCGTGAGCTAAAACGCGTGCATTTCGGCCTCCTCTAGTAACACGGTGTTGGCTCTCCTGCCAACCACAACACAGAGTTTCTTTGATTTCGTGCCGTGACGTAAAGAGACTCTGATATCTCCGTGTCGTGGTTTCACGCCGAGTGGAAACTTCAAAATCAGGGAACGTCTACAGCTCTGTAATCCTAATCGTTTATGTTTTGCCATGTAACTGTCTGTGATTTCAGAAACATTTGCATCACATCCATCATTGTCGATTTTGCTATTTTCACGTCAATTAGTGTAGTTAGATAATCTAGTTGCAATGTGGTTCACCATTTGCGATGGAAATTGACAGAATGTATTGCAAAACAGCGAAATATCCCACGTAGCACAACCGGACCTGCCAAAAGACAAGAAAGATGTATTATTCCACCTATAAGATCAGTTTTAACACTGGCTGACGAACAATGCTTTGCATTGTTATGGCATCTTCATTTGTCGCGATTGTCGGTCACAACGACGCCCTGATCTTGACTGAAAAAACTCTACTGCATTGTTGTTTATCATTTGGAAAAGAGAAGAGAGTTTAAGGCACATACCGAGTCATTGTACTTTCGCCCCACTGGCAAATGAAATAGCATAGACAGTTGTTAATATTGCCACTGAGTAGCCTCCTTATGTATTATGCAGTTGCTTGAGGAAGCATACGCTGAGGTGACAAAAGTCACGGGATACTTTCTAATATCGTGTAGGGCCTCCTTTCCTCCTGCACAGTGCAGAAACTCGATGTGGCTTCGATTCAACATGTCGATGGAAGCCCCTGCTGAAAGATTGAGCCATGCGGCCTCTATAGTTGTCCATAACTGCGAATGTGTTGCCGGTGCAGGATTTTGTGCACGAACTGACCCCTCCATTGTGTCCTATAAATATTCGATGGGATTCACATCCAGTCGTCTATGGTCCAACCGATATGGTCACGAGCCCAGTAGAGGCGTTGCAGGCGATGTCATACTGTTAGCAAAGGCACTCGCATCGGTTATCTGCTGTCATAAACCACTAACGCCCAATTTCGCCGCAGTGTCCTAACGGATACGTTCGCCGTACGTCCCACATTGATTTCTGTGGTTACCCGACATAGCGTTTCTTGTCTGTTAGCACTGACAACTCTACGCAAGAGCCGCTGCTCTCAGTCGTTAAGTAAAGACCGTGGGCCACTGCGTTGTCCGTGGTTAGAGGTAACGCCTGAAATTTGTTATTCTCCGCACACTGTTGACACTGCGGGTCTTGGAATATTTAATTCCCTAACGGCTTCTGAAATGGAATGTTCCATGCATCTAGCTCCAACTGACATTCCGCGTTCAAAGTCTGTTAATTCCCGTTGTGCGGCCATAATCATATCGGACACCTTTCCACATGAATCACCTGAGTACAAATGACAGCTCCGCCAATGTACTACCCTTTTATACCTTGTGTATGCGATACTACCGCCATCTTTATATTTGCATATCGCTATCTCATGACTTTTGTCAGCTCCTTGTATATCCAGATGTATGTAGATGTAATTATGCGATGAGAATTATTATGTATACTGAAAAGCGATTTAGCTGCAAAGAATATACTCCTCCTTTCATTCATGGTCGAATCTCGATGTTGCTAATTGCGCTATATGTTGGCCCGTAACTGCATTTCAGGGAGCGAAACCCAAGCTGCCGAACATTAGCCATACATTCCATCTTCTCGGAACCTCTGATGTCGAATTTGTCGGGAAACTGCAACTTCTGTCGTGCCTGTAAGCTCTGCATTACAATGCCTTTCGGACATCGCTTCATTCAGTCGTGCAGCTGGATTAAATATTAATCCCGTTACCCCTATTTAAACCTGTGCTTGCCGCGACAGCCGTTCCCTGAGTCTCGGAAGTATGGCCAGAACGTCGATGTAGCATTTTATAATTCACTCAACACTTCTGGGACTGCTGCTTGTTATTTGCTTCAAGGTTTCCGAGAATTATACCCTGCTATAAGAGTGTCTAAATGGAGGCTTTATGTCATTTCCTTGTCGACGTCACCAAGACACTACGATATGCTGAGAATGATACTGCAAACACAAGTATGAGTTGAATGCACGGTTACTGTTTATTTAGGAAGCATACGCCCCCTTAAAGGAGAAAGCATTTCTAACACTATATTAAGCTCTGTTGTGTATACGTCAACAATCGGTAATGATACTGATACTGTATTCACAGCGCTTGGGAAACATCCAAGAAAATTTGTCGGATACTTGTGGAAGTATTGGTTGTGCTCTATCTCGCGCTATTTCATTTTTACTTGTAGTCGTTAACAAAGTATCTTATGTATTCATCCGTTAAATCAGTATAGAGAAACGACTGTTATATAAATTTTTGTTGGGATTCTAATCGTCACTGAAAAATGTAAGATTTATGCCAAGGATATACAAAAAATTCTGTACAGTTTTTGAGCTGTTGTAGATTTATGTGCAAGTTGCACTGATACTAGTGCTGTTTTATTTCCAAGCCTACTTCCACACAGAAAACAGAATACAAAAAATAATAAAAATCCTCCAAATTTCCCTTACCTTTTGTTTAGACTGCGTGCAGTGGATAATTTCGCACGATAAATAATGCCTAAAGCTCGCCACTAGTAAATTATATTATACAGGGTGTTACAAAAAGGTACTGCCAAACTTTCAGGAAACATTCCTCACACACAAAGAAAGAAAATATGTTATGTGGACTTGTGTCCGGAAATGCTTACTTTCCATGTTAGAGCTCATTTTATTACTTCTCTTCAAATCACATTAATCATGGAATGGAAACACACAGCAACAGAACGTACCAGCGTGACTTCAAACACTTCGTTACAGGAAATGTTCAAAATGTCCTCCGTTAGCAAGGATACATGCATCCACCCTCCGTCGCATGGAATCCCTGATGCGCTGATGCAGCCCTGGACAATGGCGTATTGTATCACAGCCGTCCACAATACGAGCCCGAATAGTCTCTACATTTGGTACCGGGGTTGCGTAGACAAGAGCTTTCAAATGTGCCCATAAATTAAAGTCAAGAGGGTTGAGGTCAGGAGAGCGTGGAGGCCATGGAATTGGTCCGCCTCTACCAATCCATCGGTCGCCGAATCTGTTGTTGAGAAGCGTAAGAACACTTCGACTGAAATGTGCAGGAGCTCCATCGCGCATTAACCTCATGTTGTGTCGTACTTGTAAAGGCACATGTTCTAGCAGCACAGTTAGAGTATCCCGTATGAAATCATGATACGTGCTCCATTGAGCGTAGGTGGACGAAACTAAAATGAGCTCTAACATGGAAATTAAGCGTTTTCGGACACATGTCCACATAACATCTTTTTTTTATTTGTGTGTGAGGAATGTTTCCTGAAAGTGTGGCCGTACCTTTTTGTAACACCCTGTATAGCAAAGATTTTATTTTGAAATCATAAAGAATTATAAAAGTACGTGAATGTCTTCGTCGCCTTTGTAAAACGAAACTAAGAATTATCCAGTAAAATCTTCTATGATTTTGGTTCAGTTTTAATATCTGTTGTGGTTTTCACGTTTCGTCACAAATAATGGGCAAAGGTTTCACTAAAATTTTTATTTATGCAACTCGGATGTGCATAAACGTTGCAGCTGTGAAAAACAAAGTGGTTATCCATAAACAGCGTTTTACATCATTTGTGATTTTAATTTTACTTTTGTTTTCCTGCTTGAAGAATTTCCCGTTCTCTAAATAGCATTTCCGCGAAGACCGGATGACAGTCAGTACTGCTTGCCTTCTGGCGCTCTGACATTTGATGCTGCGCCGGCATTTACAACGATATCATTGCCAGAGTCGCAACAGCAGTCGCGGCGGAAGTAGGGGCAGTGGGCCGTGGATCCTGTCTGACACAGCAGTGCGTCCACATTTGTCGCCTGTCCATTATCCCGCGCGTGCGAAATCACACGCCCGTGTCACTTGCGAATGTCTGTGTGCATGTTGTTCCGTGTTCCGTCAGTCGAGAGGGCGTACAACAGAGTATTTTCGTTCAGGTTAGGCGTGTTAACGGAAGCAATCAGTCGTGGCCGCCTTAGAGCGACTGTAAAAAGCAAGTCACAGAGCACAGGGAACTGAAAGCCTCTAGATGGGACATTGGTGTGAAATTAGTTACCTTACCATGGGTACGGTGACTCCAGAATGAAATAAAATATATTCGGACGGGTCGTAGATTAATGATACATCTGGAGCCGGAGTGCACTGCAAATTGCCCTTCTGGAAATATATGACGAACTTCGACGCCCAAATACATGTATTCCAACTATCAGTTAACAACTCTATACAAGGAATCTACTAATTTACAAAAGCTGTAATACTGGTTGATTCTAGAGCAGACATTCAAGCTATCTCAACAAACGACACTACAGATACAAGAATCATAACTGAAATGAGACACACTTTGAAGTTTATGATGGACAGAAGTATAGAAATAGTGTTTCAATGGATACCTTCACAGGGAGGAATCGATGTAAATGAGGCTGCTGACCTATTGGCTAAAAAGGAACACATATACAACCAACAACAAATCCATTCCACCTGACACACTTCAGAAACATGTTCACAAGACAATTATTGAATTCCATGTAACAGACTTCACAAGTAAGTCAAGAAGGAAACACTAGAAAACATACAAGACTGTAGGCAGTTATTCGGAATAAACTGAGGAATGCAGCAGTAGTCAACTATCGGCTAAGAGATTTGGACGCAGACGTAGAAGGAAGCCAACATGTGCAAAGTATATGGGGATGCCAGGAATTATATTCTAAAATATTTGCAACCTTCTCATCTTTATTACATTTACTTCCCTGAGTAATTATGTACATCTGCAAATTTTACGTTGATGCCAGAAGTTTCTGTTATACCTTTTCTACAACTTGTTTATCATTATTATTATTATTATTGTGCTGGCATAAGCTGGAGCCAGCACACCACATGGCATAGAGGTTGCTCGAAGATCGACAGAGGCCAAAAACAGACTTGCAGGAAACGCACCGCCAACGTCCTCTCGGCCGCCAGTATTTAGATAGCCACTGCAGACCGGAGGGCCAGTTAATTAGTCTGTCACACGGAGTGAGTTCCAACGTTCCAGCGTGTCACAAAGTTGGAGCCGCAGTCACGGCCGCTAACTCAGAGACAGGCAACACATAGCAACTATAATTGGGAACATAGCGAACGTTTTACTTCACCAGTAGTGAGGCTAAAGTGGACTATACAGCAGAGCTTGTACCACAGCACATGGAAGCGTAAGTTAAGTAGCTGTTTGTTTATGAATAAAGAATACAGTTTATAATTGCGTGCAGTTTGTTCAAAATGGCTCTGAGCACTATGCGACTTAACTTCTGAGGTCATCAGTCGCCTAGAACTTAGAACTAATTAAACCTAACTAACCTAAGGACATCACACACATCCATGCCCGAAGCAGGATTCGAACCTGCGACCGTAGCGGTCACTCGGCTCCAGACTGTAGCACCCAGAACCGCACGGCCACTCCAGCCGGCGCGTGCAGTTTATGTTATAGAACGAGAATACTGGCAACCAAACAACATCCTCTCGTTGCTTCCCATGGTACACCTCCACAGAGACAATGTGACAACATAAAGTTATTATTTTAAAATAATTATGAATGAAGTAACTCATACATCAGTGTACCAACAATGCCTTGCTGATGGTGCTGCTTCGACATAATTGTTAGTAGCATGATCGTGGAAGCTTGTTCATCTGTACGATCGCAAAATTATAAAATTACTGTTATGTAAAGCATTAAATTAGCTACACAGACCTGTTCACATAATGTAACTCATAGACAGCTCTCTGATGAGACAGGTAAGTGAACCAGATAAGATCAAATCCACGTGTAGGATAAAACATCGTTAGTCTTGTACACTGGACAATCTGGGTGAGATATCCAACAGAAAACTACATGATGATTCCCCTCCCTCCTTTCTAGAAACGCAGCTAGCAAACAGTTAAAACGCGAAAACACAGACAGCTTGAAGCACACGATTCCATTATAAATAATGAAAATGAAATTGCTCTCCTTACTGTAATGATGGACGGAATTATTTCTCGATCATCGATGAGCAAAATATCTCATGATGAAGATTCATTAACGAGCGGAATAACGTTAATTATATGGTCCAGTCACATTGTGACCACCGCCTATGTTCGACATCAAAGTGCAATCACCATTCACAGACGGCTGCTGGCAGCACTAGCTCTTCATTGGCGTCGAAGGCTGGATTTTGCACGCTAGTATCGCAATCGCACATCGACTGATTTCCGACGGGTGACCCTTCCAGATGAATAACGTTTTATTCCCCATCTGACGGATACTTGACGTATATGACCTGAAACGTCTGAAAGCAAGTACCCTGCAACAATCGTCAGAAGGATACAGGTCAGAGAAGGGAAAGTTACGGTCTGTGGAATGTTTTCGTGGCATTGCCTGGGTGATCTTGTCATTCTGGAAAGCACAATGGATCAACACAAGTATGCCTCTATCCTTGGGGACCAAGACCAACCTTACATGCAGTTTCTTTCTCCTCGGCACGATGGCATCTACCAGCAGAACAATGCAACGAGCCACACAGCTCGCAGTGTATGTGAGTGGTTCCAAGAGCACCAGAACGAGTTTACTGCGCTCCACTGGCCACCAAACTCCCAGGATTTAAACCCAATCGCGAATATGTGAGACCTCCTCGATCGGGCTGCACGCGCTGTGGATCCTCAACCGAGAAACCTAGCGCTGCTGGTCACGGCACTGGAGTCCGCATGGGTCCACACACCTGTCAATACTTTCCAGAACCTCATTGACTCTCGTCCTGCACGTCACATAGTGGTCCACGCTGCAAAAGATGGTTATTCAGGCTTTTAACGGATGGTCGCATTACTGTCACTGAACAGTGTAGAAAGAAAAAATTAAGTTCTGTAGCTATGTGTTCCTTAGAATATTCGCACAGTAGATATAATAATGTCTCGAGAATCTGTAAACGGCTATTTAATATAATTAAATTTATGTAATCCTATGTGGATAAATGTCCTCCTTCGTAGCTGAGCGGTCGACGATTTTGACTACCGTTCGGTGGGAGATGGATTTGATTTCCGGTACAGCAAGGAATTTTCCTTTGGCGAAAGGACTGGAACAGGGTGGACACAGCTTCATGACGTCAGTCGAGAAGGTGCTTGATGAGAAGTGGTGACTCCGAGGTTCAGATAGCTGACAACGGCTGGGAGAGCGGTGTGCTCATTGAATAGCCCTCTATATCCTATACTACGACGCCATTAGCAGAGCGCGACATGGCGTCTGTAGCCATCGCTTGATCTTCAGGCCCTAATCGCGGAGCTGCTTTTGTTCCACTGCTGATCATTCAAACTGGAGGACAACATGCAGCAAAAGTCAAACTGCCATGAAGTGTACGAGGTGATTGTATGCGTAAATGCTTGGCACTGCATTGCAACCGCACAAGTTCGGTAGGTGTAACGCCGTCTACGTTCTTATGTTAGGAAATATAGGCAGCTGGTTTCGTATCCAGAAATCACATTTCAACATTGGTTATTTGTGGGAAGAATGTTTTATGCCTCGTATAAGAAGAAATGTCTACCAACACTAGTCGGACGTGGATAGTGGCAAGATAGAGGACTATCGAGGCTGTGGTGTATCATTCCCGATATTGCTTCTCGTCATGTGAATATCGAATAAATGGGATCAAGAGAAACATACTCAAGGCCATGAAAGTTCTCATGATCCCATCCCATTAGCGCCCGAGACGACAGACATATTGATCACTCAGTGGTGAGAGATCTTACACCAACCTCACATACTTTGAGTCAGAAAAACGGGTTTTCTTACAACAAGACAAGTACCCACATAGACAGTGCGACTGTCAGCACGACCGCCATAGTCGTTGCTTCCATTGACGCGACGGCAGAGAGAGACGCGCAGGCAGAGGTCCACCCAATAACAATGGAGACAGTTTTCAGACGAGTGCTATTACTGTGTAAAACAATGCGAGTGTTTCGAGACTCTGACAAGTACGATCGTTGCCAGGACAGCAGCTCTTACATTTTTGATACTAAGGTCAGTTAAGTAATATCTGGTGTCCCCCTAGGAAATGTTATAGGCCCTCTGCTGTTCCTGACAGAAAGTCCGGGCAGGCCTGTTAGATTGCTTGGAGATGATGCAGTCGTTTACCGTCTTGTAAAGCCACCAGATGATCAAAACCAATTGCAAAATGATTTAGACAACATATCTGTATGATGCAAAAAATGGCAGTTGATTCTAAATAATCAAGCGTTAAGTCATCCACATGAGTACTAAAAGAAATCCGCTAAATTTTGATTACAAGGTAAATCACACAAATCGAAAGGCTGTAAATTCAGCTAAATACTTAGGGGTCACAATTGCGAATAGTTTAAATTAGAATGATCACATAAATAATGTTGTGGGTAAAATCCAAAGGCGGCGATTTATTGGCAGAACACTTAAAAGTGCAACAGGTCTCCTAAAGAGACTGCTTTCACAAGGCTTGTCCGCCCTCTTCTGGAGTATTGCTGTGCGGTGTGGGATCAACATCAGATGGGACTGATGGAAAACATCGAAAAAGTTCAGAGAAGAGGAGCTCGTTTTTCACCATTGCGAAATAGGGGAAAGAGTGCCACAGACATGATACGTGAGTAGGTGTGACAATCATTAAAACAAAGTCGTCTTTCGCTGTAGTAGGATCTTTTCGTGAAATTTCAGTCACCAACTTCCTCCTCCGATTGCGAAAATATTCTTTTGACGCCCACCTACATAGGAAGAAGTGATCATCATGACAAAACAAGAGAAATCAGAGCTCGCATAGAAAGATTTAAGCGCTCGTTTCTCCCGCGCGCCGTTCGAGAGTGGAACGGTAGAGAAATAGCTTGAAGCTGATTCGATGAACCGTGTACCAGCACTTAATTGTGAACTGCAGAATAATGATGTAGATGTAGATGTGGGTGTGCCCTATCTTCGAGGTTCTCATGATGTCATCTTTCAACAAGATAACGCAAGACCGCATGATATCCATGCTGCCCTGGCCTATCTCGACAGAGAAGTTGTTTGACTGTTGCCCTGTCCTGCACCATCTCCACATCTGTGACTCACTGAAAACATTTTGTCATGGGTTGCCGAGAGATTGGCCATAACTCGCCAGCTACTATGATTAATCAGCTCTGGAACAGAGTTGAAATAACATGGAACAACATACTCGTTTCTGTCATCTACGCTGAGTTTGCACCCTCTATACTCTCTAACAAGGTAAAACTTTAACCAAGTTCTGTTCCTACTATATTGTATACACACGATAGGTAAAATTTCATTATTTTCTGTTCTGTTGCAATTTAAATGTTCAGCACTCAGCACTTAAGTACAAACAACAGTAAAGGAGAAGCTAAGTAACAGAGGTGAATTTTGTTCTTTAGTGCTTGTATACAGGGAGAAGACAAGTTCTCGATGTCGATGCGAGTCTTTGCAAGTTACCAATGTAAAAATGTATGTAATAAACATATGTAATAAACTCGCCTTCAGTAGCAAGCAGACATCAAAGAGATGCGCCTTGACAATACTACAGTGGTAAGTACTTCATCCAGTAAGCGAGAGAAGCTAATACAGTACGATTAACCAGATGTAAAACATCAGCAACCAGCTGCAGTATAATAAATCCCATACCAGTGACAGAATGTGTTTCACAAAACACAGACTGCCTGAGCGAATACCCAAAAGAGACCTCCTTGTGACTCCAAACGTTTAGCTACCCGCTGGACTCTGCTTCCGTGAACTCATCGCAACATAGAGGAATCCATTTTACAAAATCAAGACGGAACAGCGCAATGAGTTGCGCCACATTCATAGGAGGAGCAGAGTAAATAAGTTCCTTTATTCAACCCCACGGTATACGTCACGTGAACTTGAAGACCATAGAACCATGTATCAACGATAGAGCTACTTTTCGTAGGAGGCTCTGCTTAAATGTAGTGACAGATGCCTCACAAGATATGTTGGTGTACCGTTGTGTTGGAAACGTAACTCCCTACCGAAAACGAGGAATATATTCCTACATTTTCCACAACAGTGGCTGCAACATTCAGCTGATATCAGAAGCTTGAGAAATAGAACTGTGCTGTGAGCGGGTCAGTGTATTGCCTGTGATCAGTGAACGATACATCAAGTTTTCAACTAAAATTTTCGGAAAAATATTTCGCTGCAGTTTTCAGACTGTGGTAGTTTCAGACATCTTCAAATACGGGTTGAGTTCATCAGTTACGCCGGCCGAAGTGGCCGAGCGGTTCTAGGCGCTACAGTCTGGAACCGCGCTGCTGCTACGGTCGCAGGTTCGAATCCTGCCTCGGGCATGGATGTGTGTGATGTCCTTAGGTTAGTTAGGTTTAAGTAGTTCTAAGTTCAAGGGGACTGATGCCTCAGCAGTTAGGTCACATAGTGCTCAGAGCCATTTGAATCATTTCATCAGTTACGAAAATATGTATTTTTCTCTGGCTGCAGATAATGTTTCATAAAGTGGTATTCTCCAATACAGATATCTGGTTTTAAAGGGAAAACTCTCCAAAACAACCATACCTGATATCACTACGTTTTCTAATAATCTTACAAGCGATGCTGTAAGAAGTGTGGAATGTGAGCACGTGTAACGAGTGTGGTGGGAAAGTAATACCCAAAAGACTTTGTACGGACGTTGACGTACTTATTCGTGGGAGTGAGTTTGAACCGCTCTAAAATTTCTGCCAAGCAAAGTGCAATCTGGACACAGTCAAATATAACACTGCACCTAGGAAAGAAGTACATGCAGTACACACATTTCTAAATGGAACATTCGACCAATATCGCCATAACCTCATATTATATCAACGTCATGTTACTACTCCAGGACTGGGTAAGTCATGCACTTTGCCAGTGTGTCCAAATACATGCCTGTGAACGATGGAGTAATACGGTCCAACCATAGACAAAAGATACATCCCATATCTACATGTACATCTATACCCCACAAAAAACCTTACAGTTTGTGACGGTGGGCATGTCATTTCAACCATTCCGTGTTCCTTTTGTGAATGGCGCGTGGGAATATCCCCTGTCAGAAGGCTTACATATCAGCTCAAATTTTCTTGTCGCGGTCTTTTCTTGAAACATACTTGCGAGGAAGTTAACATCTGACCGACTCTTCTTGCAACGTACGCTCTCGAAATTTCAGCAATAATACTCTCAGCGATGCACGCCGTGTGCAATAAATCTTAGCCTGGCACCCTCTTTTCCTACAAATAGAAGCCAATCCTCTTTTGGTCGCTCCAGACGATTACTCCTAAATGTTTTACAATTATTACTGAATTGTAGCCAATACCGTAGCTGAACAGTAACAGTCATCTTTACATACTTATGCGCAATGTATTATGATTATTTACATTCTGCGTCTACTGTCAGTCCCTACACCAATCATCGACCCTTCCTACGTTTAAATAGTCTTCAGGCGCTGTAACCATCCCGTAGACAGCGGCATCATTTGCGAACAGCCTCATGGAGCATCTGAATGTCACTGAGTTACAAGGAACATCCTTTACTTATTTTAAAGCAACTTCCACTATTTATGAACGTTGTACACTGCATGTATTTCACCTATGTTGGGACTCAATGGACTAGTGTATGTATACTGTTTCCAGCGGTACACGTGAGTAAAATAGCCTACAAGAATGTGGAACTTAATCTGCGTGTCAGCCTCAGTGCGTCAATCAAAAAATTGGACATGGCAGAGTAAGATGATCCGCCATTCTGGACATAATACATGATGAATTTTTAATGTCGCCACCCGTAGTCTTAATTTTAAATCACTTCCTTACAATACGTTTTCGTATCTGAAAATCATGTCTTATATCTTTACCTCCGATGAACGATGACTCACAGATGGCAGAGACTGTGGACATAGTAGGTTTTGCAGATCCGCTAGAATCAGCGATAACTACGCCACGTGACCGACAGCCATACAAGTTGGCTACCTGGCGAACTATACAGATGGAGATATAAACGGCTGCCGAGCAGGTGGAAATCAGTACTCGTTGGGCATACGCATCAAGCAGATCATCACCAGCTATGCTAGACTAAAGTCTTCCAATTGCCGCTACCGTTGTACTCTTGATTACGAAATCGCTCCGTTCCAATGGACTCTGCCGAATTCGTTGTCTCACCCCCAGTACTGTCACGGGATTTGACTCCGACAGCAGCGCTCGACTACACTCGGAAAATTTACTTCGGTTGCCTATGCTACCATAGCCTAGGTCATATGGAACACTAACTAAACTTGCTCAGATTATTATCAGCTGTCACTGACTGTATCGTATAATCGACACGGAATTTCTTGATGGTCATTTGTCAGTTCCTTCTAATTCAATTATTCTCTAACGTATTAACGTTTGATGCAACTGTAAAAGTAAAATTATAGCACCATGTGGGCTCAAGGCACCATATTTTTAATAACTACTAAGCATTTAAGCATGATTGATATATATCGTGAATGTAGTAGCCAGGGAGGGGAAAGCAGTACTAAATTCACCCAAGACGGTGCAACCATCCCTGTTCAAATGTTAAAGAAGACATTTACGTGAGTGTTACAGGTCAGTTTTTCCCAAACCTGCTCTATAATCTAATTAATAACCCACTATTGAAATTGGACTACCAAATCAGTTCAAATTACAAGTGATGCATGAAAGTGTGCATGAAACTGAAACAAATAGCAGAGAGGGAACACTTTGGCTTCATTTGCACTTCCAGCAGGCATCGCTTTCGCTCATGGTCGTTTTGAGACGCTGTCTCACAGCCAGACACAGATGCTGGCATCAAACTTGTGACTTTCAGCGACCACTGCACCCGATTTCTGTATTTGAGTTTTAGAACAATGGTAAACCGTAAATGTGTGACTAGGGCCTCCCGTCGGGTAGGCCGTTCGCCGGGCGCAAGTCTTTCTATTTGACGCCACTTCAGTGACGAGGATGAAATGACGAAAATTAGGACAACACAACACCCAGTATCTGAGGGGAGAAAATCTCCGACTCAGCCGGGAACCGAACCCGGGCCCATAGGATTGACATTCTGTCCCGCTGACCACACAGCTACGGGGGGCGGACAGTACAGTGGTAAGTATGTGCAATACTTGCACGCGACATGAGAAGGCGGTTGCGAAGTGAAATATTTCGAGCTTGAGTTTTGCTTTTCTGAAATATTGCATGCACTTAGACAAGGAAACTGGTGTTCAATGTTCTTTTTTGGGGGTTTCCTTTAACCTGGTAGCTAATTCAGCAGTCATTGGCAGTTAACGTGGACATCGCTAATTCTACGTCATCATTATCATTCCATTTCCAGTTCCATCCCCTTGTGCTAAGATAGTATCATGTACATATAATAATCCATTTGAACCACTGTGTACTTAATTATTGCTTGTATGGTCTAATAAATTTCCAGAGTCAAGTCCATGTGTTTTAGTAATAAACAGGACTTTCTTGTGTTCTTTTCTTTCATTTCATAGACAGATGAAATCCTACTCATTATGTCTTTGTAAGTTAAGACACCCATATTTTGTGTATGATTTGGCCATCCCTATTTAAATTCAGATGTCTCACATAAATATTAGTTGCGAAACTTTTGCTTAGTTATTCGCATGTTCTTATGAGGCGCTATTTCCTCACCATCAAGGTCACTGGGTTCAGATCTAAATAGCTTTACTTAGTAGCTTCAAATCTCAACCGTAGTCTCACTCGCATTTCTTATGACTTCGTTTTGGAGGAACCAGAAATATTCAACTTCACAATGTGGCGATAGTAGAAAAGAATCTCTTGGCTCAGATGAGTTCCTAGTCGAAACACTGTGAGATTAAAAATAGTAAAAGCACCGTGCGGTTTATACGTGCTGTACCTAACGTCAGTTCGTATTGTGCACAGCCGTGATATATCACTTCCTCTTCAGTATCGTTGTCAAATGTGATGTAAATGAAGATTCTACGTAAATAAAATACACTTGTCTCTCTAACAAGAACACATCTGGTTTTTCTAGATAGATCTGTCTCTCTGGAATCGTAACTATCTTTTCATATACACTCCGTCACAATAATTTAACTACTGTAAACGTATAAACAAGAAAATGACCCACGAATTATATAGAAATAATAATAGGTTAGCAGTAATCGCATTTTAATTGTTCAATAAAAAAGTCTTTACAATAACAAAATTATGAGCATTTGTGGAGCATGCTAGATCCTGGCACTCTTGTTGCATTTTTCATACACTTCTGGAAAAGCATCTTTGCAATTTAATTGATCGCGGACCTTCCAGTAGAGTGTGTGATCAAACATGACTTCAAACTCCTTCTTCGTCATGTAACTGTCTGCGTACAGCATCTGATACCTGCAAACAAAGTTTCAAACTGAGCTTTATTAAGTCCTGTTGAGTACGCGCTTACACACACACACACACACACACAGAGAGAGAGAGAGAGAGAGAGAGAGAGAGAGAGAGAGAGAGAGAGAGACAGAGCGCACGAGAGTAGATAACCTTATTAAAAACCTATTTCCAAAACAAAGAAACATAACTTTTGATCCGTAACACAATAGTCGCTAATAATAATCTAGTAGATGTCTACAAATTAAATGACTCCCTGATTCCCGAAACACTCGTCTCAGTATAGTGCTCGCAAGTATTTTCACAGCCGCTTATCACACGTACTCAAGTGAGGCTTTTGTTGGTTGCTTATCTAAACTAGGCAAAAGCTGGCAAGGTTGTTGTACGTCATTAACTGAATGTCGCCTTATTAATATTTGTATGTAACTGCTTGAGTAGGGAGATGCACTGTTTACCCCTAAGTCAGTTGCAGAATATGTGTGAGCATATTGCACATTTATGAGTAGTAGCACATGACATTTGTGTCGAACTTTGTATAGAAATTATGAAAAGTCAGTGCTGTGTGTTTACTTTAACTGAAGGAAGAACGTCGGTGCAGATACTGTCATGTAAGGGAAGAGACAGCTATAGGTCTTGCCTTCGAATCCAGTGCACAGGCTACCCAGAGACTAACTTCTTATTCACAGCTCTGAAGGAACATGAGACATTAACGGTAAGTCGTAAATCATTAGAACATTTGGGTATTTAAAATGCTATCGAAAGAAACAGTAAACTTACTTATACAGTAATGAGAGGCAGTGACGCATATTTGGAAAAATAAGAAAAGAAACGTCAAGCATTAGTGAAGTATAAATAAAGTTGGTTACCGGTAAAAATAGTTTCTTTGGAAAGTATATATTTCATTTTTTGTCATCTTATGGAGAAAAAATTATCATTACTAACGATGTAAGGAAATATTCGAGATTTTCTACATTATGGATGTGGAACACTTCGATTGTGATGAATAATGGCTTTCAGATGCCTTTATAAGGAGGCCGATTGCAGTCATTTCTGGAAACCTTTAAGGAAATTTTCACTTTTATAATTCTTTAGCTTAATGTTATAACCAATACTTAAGGCACTCTTCATGTACCTGCTGCCGGCGGATGGATTAACATTAAAACTGCCACCATCTTCTAAGCGATAAAACAGCAGTTGGAGATCTATTTCATATAGCTGAGTATTCTGATGGTAACTTCTCGATGGTTCTTATAGAAATGTTCCCATAACGTTAGAGGCAGGGTTAGTGTGAAACTATCAGGAATTAAATTAGTGGCAATTGTGTCAGCTGCAGGAGATTGCATAAAATACATACACCGAGCTCAGCTTGTATAAAATTCCAGTTGTTTATTTCTGATGTAAGCTTCTGATAGTGGATCTGAACGTATTTCATAACTAGGATCAGGTTACCAAGTCACAAGTATTGTGAAGCGAAGTTGCAGTCTTGCCAAGATGACAGAGGATATGGGGTCATCGTGTAGGAATTTTGATAAAGTAGAGAAGGTGGTCATAGTAGGTAGAGCAGGTAAGATCCTGGCTAAATACAAATAACACAGTATTAGGGGTGACCTAGGTGAAGGAGGAGCGGGAACTGCTCATACAAGTTTGTGATTGGTGGAGGTCCTGCAGCGCCATTACCATTACGTGGCAGACACTGCTGCACGCCGTGTGAACACAGAGCTGTTAATGTTGCACTCACTGATGCAATTGGGAGATGAGGACACTCTAGACACAGCCTACATCAGAATTAGAGAAGGAATGATAGGTTAGATTAGCTTCTTACAGAAAATATATTCGGGTCCAATATCACATTAAACCTCTTTGATTACTAACCAGAGAGGCATCTATTTTCGATTAGAATCACTCAAGCTGTTTTAAAGGAAATTACAATGGAAGAAGATTCCTGCGTAAGAATTCACTGAAAAGTAGCATGCGCTTATTTCATCAGAATATTGGGGGATTAAGAAATACTGTAAATAAATTTCTTGTTTGTTTAGAAAGTTTATGATGTCATGAAAAGATACATGTCCTGTGCCTATGTAACCACCATATAACCACAGGGTTAGTGAATTTAGTGTAAGTGGTTATACATTATCATCTTGCCTTTGTAGAGTAAATGTGGAGAAGGAAACGGTTTAAACACACACAACGGCATATCACAAGTTTATAAAAAAATTGAAACACATTTTGCCGAGATCAGGACATAAATTAATGTTCTGGTGAACTGATACTAAAAGTATCTCATTTATAATTGTAACTGTGTGCAAAATCCCAGTGGGACGCTTTCAACTATTTATTAGGCACATTGATTCTTTGATATGCTATCTGTCAAAAACAGAATCAAATAACAGTCTGCAGTGATTCATAAGTAGATTTTCTAAACTAATATGAGAGTATAAAATAATCTATAAATACTATTTGGATCATATACGTAATTAGATTCCATAAATTAATTTACCAACGCATCTGGATTATGATAGTAGTAAAATGATTCATAATTTCTTTATAGCCAAAAGTCAAAGAACTAAATGTGTAAACATAAACTCTGCCTGAAGCCCCTGGCTGGCCCATCGCTAACGACCGACCGCAATGTCATCCTCTGCCAATGGCGTCATTGGATGCAGTGTAGAGGGATGTGGGGTCAGCACACCTCTCTCCCTGCGATTGCCAGCTTTCGTGATCTGAAGCCCCTACTAATCGATCAAGTAGCTCCTCAACTGGCACTACGTGGCTGAGTGCACGCCGTTCCAGTCCCCCCATCAAGGAAAAGTCCCTGGCAGTACCGGTAATCGAACCTGTGTCCTCCGCATGGCATTCACCCTGGCCTGACCACTCAGCTACGAAGGTGGAAAAATAAAAATATGTACCCAGAAGTTAATGAACTCTCTTAATATGACGAGCAAATAATAAGAATAAGCACCATACTGCCATTCGGTTCTGAAACGCCATTATGGAAAACATTTGTAATAATTAATGAATGAAAGACAGAAGACTTTAAAAAATAATTTTAAAACAGTAGACTGGAATTAAATTTATAGGGTAAAAGTATCTTTCTCAGTAAATAAATTAGAAAGGACATTAAGAAGCTATGCAAAAAGCCATGGGGTCAATAATGGAATTAGAATAATTTGTAAATGGAAAAGTAAAATTAATATGTTGACAAGAACAAGTAAATATTCTGTTTCAGTATCCCACAGCAAAAAATACTTAATATTATTAGGCGAATACATTAAAACCTCTAGAAGTACACACTTTGTCTGAAATTAATATTTCCAATAACAGAATTAAATGGAAAGTAGGAAAAAGAAGAGATAACAGATCATAGAACAAGATAAAAGCTCTACTGATTTTAATGGAAAGGCTATGAACGATAACTCGCAGTTACCTGATATTTTAATAATCATTCCTTAATTTTAATGGGGACAGTAGGCCTAGGAGTGCAACAGAAAAACGAAGGCAATATGTTGAGGAAGCAACTTTCACTAAATTTAATGATCTGCTTTCCCTATCTGAAATTAAGAAAATAATAATCTGACTCAAAAAAAGTTTGTGGCATTTCCAACAAATTTTAAAGAGTTATCTTGTGGTAAGTACCACTCCCTCTGAAATATGTAATCCATCATTGTCAACATTTATGCAGAGTTTAAAATATGCGATTCTCAAACCCAATTATTAAAAGAATTATAGTAGTGATGTAAATAATTACTGACCTGAGTCACTGCTCACGTCATTTTCTTAAATGTGGTAATCATAATATACTCTGAAATCATAATTCGGATTTCAAAATGATTGTTCAAAAGACAATGGTTCCTATACATTTGCTGACCATATTTTACAACAAGTAAATAACAAAACAGCACGTGTCGGTAGCATACTGCTATGTGGTTAATATCGTGAACAGTCGCTTAAATGATATGATATTCTGGCAAACCACGTGAAAATGCATGAAATCCCTGAAATTTTCATATGCTACTCGATGATTTCAGCATAAAAGTGTCATAAATACGTCAGTTTTTGGCATGTAAAATCGGGTAATACAGCTAATATCGGTTTCGAAATTGGTAAATTAATTCACGATTCAGGAAAGATTTCTCATCGACAGAGCTGAGAAATTTAATGCTCTTGTAATCCCAGATACTGGGATTATTATAACTTATTGCAGAAACGACAGCAACAAACAGGCCAGACCGGAAAGAGTACCGTTAGACGTTTTTGTGTCAAAGGAACCAGCCCAGCCTTTGCACACCAGTTTGGAGATTGGCCGCTGTCTGTGGAGGGCGCTCTGATAACGCATCAGGCCAGCATGTATGGCGCATTTTCCTTGTGAGCGTTGGCAGCAGTGGATGACCGACAGACTTCACGGGGAATAAATAGTGCTACAATTATATATGATGCACGTGCTTACGAGTTTTGGACTCTTTCTGTCTTCACGGTATGTGTATGAGTATCTGGTTGTCGATAGCTATATCCACGATGCAGAAGTGATGATTTTGAATTGTGCAGGATATGAATTGTGTTTATTACAACGATATGATGGTATGGGGTACAAGCATATATGTTGCTATAGCCTGGTTGTAGATCGGTTTTACGCCGAAAAATTCTAACTCTCCTCGATAATAGCAGAGTAGGGTCATTGAATAAGTGTCTTTGGCGATAGTTTCTGTATTTCATGATATGTAGGCCACTTTCTCAGTGTTTAACTGTAAAAGCACAAATAAACCTACCTGTGTCACAAAACCACACATTAGTCAAATATCGAAGAAGATGAATAAGGAAGTAAAAATTAACCTGGACTTTGGTAAAAATATCGACTTGAGTGCCAAAATATGACCAACAAGAAATAAGTTCTCCACTTTTTAAAACTTAGTGTCTTGAAACTTCTTGTGACAATCGTATCACATTTTATATCAGACAAAGGGGTAGGAATTTCGGAGTTAGGTTTAAAGAACATACACGAAACTGCGAAGCCAACCAACCCATATTTTTCTTAACTTTAAAAAGCCATAATCAAGAGGCAGAAAATACTGAGAATGCTCTAAAATTTCTACACAAAGTGTCTAAAGGACGTACCATGAACATTTTGGAAATGGAAATTTACACTCATAAAGAAATATACCTACTGGACTTCCTTAATGATCAGACGGGTTTTAAAAATAAAAAAATAAAATAAAAACTGGAAAATTTTATTGACATTATAACAGAAAAAAGGTCAGTTATCACGACAAACACTAAACAATAGAATATTTATTGTTTATATTAAACCACAAAATATGAACTCTGAAAACTAAGTGTAATCATTGATTTTCCACAAAATATAATTTCCATTATAAACATATAGAATCGCTGGAGTCAGAGCTCTCAAAGAGCTATCGAATATAATTTTATCGAGTTCACACAAATAAAAGTACACAGAAAGACAGTATGCAGGAAGACAACTGATACGTACGGTCCAAGATGCAATATGGATGAAGTCATACCAAAGACGTAAGCATTATGTGTCATATGTAGACACAGAAACTAACATAGACGTAAGGAACAACATTACACCTGTTGTACCATCTGCGCAGGTATGCTTGATAATGGCAAAAACGCCAAAACGAGCTCGTCGTGTAACTTCATAATCACCACACGTAAATAAATCAATAGTGCAGCATAAATCTGTACCAAAAATATATCGTCCTTCGACCTCATCCATACTGTGGGCTCGCTAGAATAGAAATCCCTGAAACTTCATTACAGATAGAAACCGGCTGAAGTATCTAGGCACAGGACTCCATGTGCCGTGCCTGGACAGCTTCATGGATTACGTGCACTGCCAGCGAAGACAAGGTTCCAGGTTCCATTCCCAGAAAGGCATACAATTTTAAACTGTCAGGAAGTTCCAAAACAGTGTACTCAGCGCTGTAGTGAAAGACTCATTCTGAGAACTTACCCTTTTACATTTCTTACATGTTCTTCTAAGCGCCTTGTTGTGTCCACAGGATGGAAATTCTTAACTTTAGGCACCCCATATACTCCTATATCGACATATAACTCATCTTTATCGCTAAACGAATGAACCATGCCTGGCTCGTTGGTTAATTTGAACGGACACAGCCACAGTGGATAGACCTAAAACAACAAGAATTTGATTTAGATACAGAGCATTTAATGCTACACCCCCTATCTCGCATTAATTCACTAATTTGAGACTAAATCCATATCTATGCAGAAGAAAGTCAGGATTATGTCGTTATTACAAGCCAGAGATATGCAGTCACTACTAGATAATATGGTAAAAATTGGAGGCATGCAGAATGCATCAAACAAATCAGAGATATTCAGTCACTACTAGACAAATCAGAGCTATGTAGCCGCTGTTAGAGTTACACGTATGTGGAATCTGGTAATGAGTCGGCTAAATCTTTACTGCAGGACATGCTGTGTGATATTTGTTCCACTTTATAAATGCTTTACACAATGGCTATACATCAACACTGGATCACACTTTCTGTTACGTATATGTTCCGACAATCACTACTCAGGTCTTAGGTCGTCATGTATGCTGTCGGTGCTTTCCATTCCCTGACGTAGTACCTGGTGCAAGTTTATCTTAACCAATAAGCCGAGAAGTAAACTGTATGCGGATAATGTTATCAAAGCCACTTCACACTTTATTTGCTTGTTTAATGTACTTGGGAGTGGAAATTCGGAAACAGTTCCAAATGGACGTTGAAAAACACCTACAGACTACGCCAAGACTGAGCACACTATCAGATCTAAGTTAGTTAACGACAGGTAAAAGCGTAATGCTTTACAGTCTAAGGAAGTCGCTAATAGTTTACATTATAAATGTTATTTCAAAGGATTGTACCCGTACATTGAACTTAAGTCCTTATAGTGACTGTTCATCCACTGTCATGAAATTCTCGTGTCAAATGCGAAACTGTGCAATAGACTGAATTAACAGAACGAGAACTTTTAAGCTGCCTTCGCCATTGAAACTGAGCGAGGTGAAGTAGTCGTTAACGGAGTGGATTCACTTTTCTGAGCAGCGGGGTTTGAATCCCCGTCCAGTCATCCAGATTAACATTTTCCTTGGTTTCTCTAAATCACAGAAAGAGAATTTTGAGTTTTTCCTATATTAGAATATAGTATAGTAATTTATTCTCGTCCAGGGATTATTTTTAAGATGATATGCAATAATTCGATTGATACAAGATAAAAACTCAAGTCATATATACAGATGCGCTGGCTTGATTTCTGTTTGGGTTCTGAATGACGTCGAGTAATATACCATGAACACTTGCTCCCATAGTGTTAATTATAGATTTGACGTATAATGTAATCATGGACACGTCATTTATACCACATCAAGCTGCAAAATCTGCAAAATGATGAGGTAAAGTCGAAAGTGGTCACAGCAGAATAATGTTTTATTTATGATGATATATAAAAAGATGTGCTTCATACACATTGTTTAGATAGGTTTTCATCTTCTATTACCTGCAATATTTTTCGTTTTTCTACTTCTGTATTTCATAAGTTAGCATATATGTATGGATCTCTTTACTTTTATCTTTGTTTCTTTACTGGTCTAGTAGGGTAAAACCTTTTGCTTCTCCCAGTAACTTCTAATGTTGCCTCATTGGTGATGTAACATTGCTCTTTCTTCCTTCAGGTTAAATGAATTGCTCCTTTACGTATGGCGCTAATGAGATGCGTTGAGGAGAAAAGTCTCGGCACACACATTGCTGCTGATTTCGGAGTCATTAGTCATGCAGCTAATACACGAGTAGAGCTCTTTCTGCTACTGTTTGAGCATAATCTTCGGAAACACTTGTGTTACGGTTCTGAACCGCCAATGGCGGAATACATATTAATTTTTCCTAAACCATGGTGAATATTGTTGCCATGTTGTTGGGGAAGTGTGTTTAATACACAATCTATGCTTTAATTCATCCAGTGGTGTTTAGTCCAGGGTTTTAAGCAGACCAGCTGAGCAGAGCCATCTGATGTTCTTCGAATCATGAAGCATACTCGTATTTCCTTACTTAATAGAGGTGAGTTTTGTCACACTGATGCACCGAAAATCGTATTGAAACAACTGCCATCGTGTCGCAAGCATACTGTTCTCATACTTTCGATAAACACTACTGTTTATTTTCCTATTGAGCAAAATTAATGCGCAGACCTCAAAGTAGAAGAAACAAGCTCCGATCTTCATTCCAAGTTCACTATCGCTAACACTACAGTAAATACCATTCACTAGACATCCCCCAGACGACACGCGCTTATTTGAATACCATGCCATGCTCTATAGTTCAAAACCTCGTTTCAGTTCTCCACTATCAATGACTGCGTTGTTAGAACCATTATAAGAAATGTCGATTCTTTTGGTCAGTGATTGAGAAGAAGCAAAACAGAACCCTATCATCTCTCAGCGGATATTTCTACGACTCAGCGCTGCATCCAGACCTCCATATACACTCTCTGAACAATCTATCCGGACACCTATTAGTGGTGTATTAGTATGGCTGGGTCCACCCATCACCTTTTTGACGGCCTGAGCACTGCTGGGGACCCTTTCAGTGGCGTGTCTGAATTTCTGTGGAGGAATGACGGCCCATTCTTAGTTAACTGCCGACACCAGAAAAGGTAATGACTTTGCACTCTAGGGTTTCGAGCGAAATCGACGCTCTGTCTTTCTTTGGGTACAGGTCGAGATTCAGGGCAATCCAGTCCATTTCAGGAATGTTATTGTTCAGCTGTACAGCAGTAATAGAAGGAAAATAAGTAAAAATAAGCTGGAAATAAATTTTAAAACCCAGGAAGAAATAGAATTGGCAATTAAAGAAAAGAGGAACGTATTCAACCGGTGGCTGAATGATAAATCGGAAGTAACAAGAACACTCTTCAAGGAAAAGAAGAATGAAGTGATAAAGAAACCATTGTCTCACAGATAATGCTTTATGACTGGGTGTATTGTCATACTGATACAATCATCATCTCCGAAATATTCCTCTATTGTAAGCAGTATACAGTCTTTCCCACATTTAGCATTTTCAAAAGCGGGATATGGGGACCACACTCTAGCCACGAAAAATACCAACACACTATAACATCACCTCCTCCGTACTTCACTGTTGGCGTCACTGTTATAGCAGGTTACGTTCTCCGGGAGAAACAGACACAGCCGTACAACAGAATGGTAATCCGAGGAAATAGAAGTGGCAGTTAAACAGAAGAGGAACGTATTCAGCCGGTGTCTGAATGATAAATCGGAAGTAACAAGAACAATATACAGGGACAAGAAGACTGAAATGATAAAAATAAGAATAGCAAAGAATGAAACATGGGAAAGGACATGTGTCAATATAAATACCAAACGAGGATTTGGGAGAGCGAAACAGGCGTGGTCAGCATTAAAAGGACTTCGACAAGAGACAAAAGACAAAACCAATCTTCAACTGATAACACCAAAAGAATGGGAAGAATATTTCCGGAAATTATTAAATGAGGAGAGAGAAGAGTATCTGGAGGAAGAAATAGTGGAAGAAAAGGAACAGGAAGGGGAAGATATCCAAGTTTTAGAAAGCGAGGTGAGTAAGGTATTAAGAACGGGGAAGAATGGTAAATCACCCGGACCAGGCAATATCAACATGGAGCTCTTAAAATGTGGTGGTGACAAAATTGTGAAGCTAATAACACGTTATTCAATAAAATGTTACGTGGAGATTCAATACTCGAGGAAATGAAGTTGGCCTGTTTTAATACTATATTTAAGCTGCTCGAACTATCGAGGAGTTTGTGTTATAAACACATTAATGAGAAGTTTTGGGAAAATGAGTAAAAATAAGCTGGAAATAAATTTTAAAACCCAGGAAGAACAATATGGCTCCACGGCTGGTAGTTCATGTGTAGATCTTATTTTCACTTTACGACAGATCTTAGAGAAACAGGGAAAAATTAAAAAACATAGTATTAATATATACTAATATTAATACTGTCCCGAGAAAACTACTTTGAAGAGCGTTACATCTGGCAAACATAAAGGGTCCTTTAATCAAAATAATACAGGAAATGTATGAAGACAACATATGTCAAATTAAAATTGATAGTACACTTTCACAGAAATTTAGAACAAGCAAGGGTATGTTACAAGGCTGCTCCATATCACCAACATTATTTAAAAATCTATATAGATATCAGTCTTAAGATGTGGTCACGTAAATGCAATGCATTGGGGCTAGAAATTAAAGATGTAGTTTATTTACATCGCCTACAATTTGCTGATGATCAAGTAGTAATAGCACGAGACGTGGAGGATGCAAATAATATGTGTAACAAATTAGCAATGGAATGTAGAAACTGGGGATTGAAGATTAATTACCAGAAAATAGAATGCTTCACTAATGTTCCAGATGACTTATACATAGAAGGAAATAAAATTAAGAACTTTCTGTTATTTGGGCCCCGTTTTAGAGTTGCAGGGAAAATCAAAGGTAGAATTTAAAAAAAGAATTAGCGGTGGAAGGAAGGTCATCGGCTGCTCAAATCAATCTTGTGAAGCAGAAATGTAATAAACCGAACCAAAAAAATCATACATAAATCGATACTAGAAAGCGTAGTTATGTATGGAGGGGAGACTTGTACTACAAATCTGAAACACTTAAAAAAAAGTGCAAGTAGTAGGAATGGACTTCTGGAGAAGATCAGCAAGAATTTCTAGAATAGAGAAAGCAAGAAACGACGAAATAATAAAGAGAAAGAATACATGATGTGATGGATAGAAAGCAGTTCCAATGGTACAGATATGTAAGAAGAATGGAGGAAGCCAGAATTCCGAAAATGATCCTTGAATGGGAACCAGAGGGAAAGAAGAGAAGAGGACGACCTATGACCACTTGGCCCCAACATGTACGCTTAACAATGAGAAGACCTGACGCACAGGAAGAAGAGATACAAGATCGAAACACCTGGAGGGACATCCTGAGGAGATAAATTAAGATCTTATGTGAAAGATACAAAAATTTCCGAGTATTTGTTATGTTGGAGGAAAACCTTTATATAGAGGGAAATCTCAATAAATACAATAAACGTTCTCCAGGCATTCGCCTAATCCAAACCCTTCCATCGGACTGTCATAGGGTATAACGTGATTCATCCCTCCAAATCACTCGTTTTCAGTCATCCATTGTCCAGTGGCGGTACCTCAAGCATCGCTTAGCACTGACTCCAGAAACGTGTGTCTTACGAGGAACTGCTCGAGCATTGTATTACATTCTTTTTAACCCCCAACGCATAGTTATTACGCTAACTGAACTGATGGAAATAGCGAGTGATTCCTTCCTGTAATTTCGCGTGATTCTGTACAACCAGCCTCCACAATACTCGGCAGTTCCCGTACGTTAGGTCTGCCTAGTCTTGATTCAGCTGCGGTTCTTCCATCGCATTTCCACTACAAAATCACATCACCAAAAGTCGACTTTGGCAGCTTTAGAAGGGTTTTAATATCCCTGATGGATCTGTTACTCAGGTGCCTTTCAATGACTGGTTCACGTTCGAAGTCTCTGAGCTCTCCTGACCTATCAATTCTGCTGGTACTACTACTCTACTGACAGCACTACACTCCCTGCCTTCTTTTATCCTGGCAAGTGCGCCTCTCCTGGTACCTAGCAGTCAATCCCGCATTACACAGATGTGTCCGGGGACTTTTTATCAGGCGGTATAGTTGACAAAGCAAAGATTTCAAATTACTGGGTCCTACAGTACCATTTAGAGTTCGGCAGTGTGTATCAGTTAATAACTTTGGCTGCCAAGGCAATGACTGGACTTGGCGCTTCCTTGACTTTCCTGATGTTTCAGCTTTACAGTAACATCATAACGGTTTATCTAGATACCCGTAACCTTAAAAATCTACTTGGTGTAACGCCCGAAATCTTAACCCACAAAGTGGGGCCCCTTTCGGACTCACGCTGTTCTATTCTGACAGAAAATGCATATGTGATGTTGACTTAAAAGTCTGTACTTACGGACCACCGATACACATTCTGACGTCAAAGCAAGACACATAAAATTGTTTACTGTAAATGCTGACCTCGTATTTCAGTATTGAAAAACAGTTACACGTGTTAGGTAACATTATTAGCACTTTTAGTCAATTATCACCCTCCTATCGCTAATTAAAAAAAATGGTTCAAATGGCCCTGAGCACTGTGCGACTTAACTTCTGAGGTCATCAGTCGCCTAGAACTTAGAACTAATTAAACCTAACTAACCTAAGGACATCACACACATCCATGCCCGAGGCAGGATTCGAACCTGCGACCGTAGCGGTCGCTCGGTTCCAGATCGTAGCGCCCAGAACCGCACGGCTACTCCGGCCGGCTATCGCTAATAAATTACTGTCATTGTAGCACAACATTAGATATCAGACTCATTCTAACTTCCTAACATGTAAATGACACGCTATCCTCTATTGATAAAACGCAAATATTTCCTCATCATAAATACTGCAGCAGTAGGCACTAACAGCAAGGTTATTTTTCAGAGTGCTGAAGCTACTTCTCTGTTCAAATTGATCCCAATAAAATAAGTAATATTAAAAACGGAACTTCTCTTCTTCATCTGATACAGCCACTCCCTTTTTTCAGTGTCTGGCTCCAATACACTTCAGCTTAATAAGGTATACTACGAGCGTCATGATGATCTGGAAACGGGAAGTCAAACCAGCCCTATAGTTGCCAATTTCTGCATGGGTAATGTTGAAAATCTAACTCTCGACACTTAAATTAAAATCTCATTCCCTTGTTTCCGTAATTGACCGACGCTTTTATGGTATAGTTTCATGGGAGGGAAGCGGCAAAAAAAATTCTTAAATGTCCATTTTCTTTCGTTTTATATGAAGTTAGAGTCTTGCCCTGATCTACACATCGAAGTCGCCTGAATTACAGGGTAAAAACAGTCAATAGTCATGTATCGAGTCTAACTAGAACATAATTACTGTATGTGAGTTACAATCTGCACATCTCCCACCGAGAAACGTTTAATAAGCAATTTTCTGAGACTCACCTCAACCTCTTTGTGAAACACTTCGATTGACTTCTTCAGTTCTTGCATCGGGACGAGCATGTCCTGTATAATGTGATTATTCTCATACAGCTTCTTAACTGTTTCTCCCTGTGTCAATTTTAGTAGAGAAACCTTGGGCGGAACCATCCAACCAAAAAGCCAACGGAAGAGTATATTGTTTCCGAAAGGTACTATGTCCTGGAACAAAAGCACATATTAACATAAGAACACACACACAATTAAAACATTTTACTTCACCAGAAGTGTATAAAATTGCTTGTCGTAACAATAAACGTGAAAATCCGAACTAGATGCAATTCACTTGATGCAATAATTCGAAAGAAAGAGTTACACACCTGAATCTCCCAGAAGATTGATCTTGTGTGTCGGTGGTAATAGTCTCTTAGCGGAATGTATTCTGTCCCTTCGCCCTTCTTCAGGAAAGATTTCACATGCATGAAGAACCACGGCTTGTGCCATTTACCTATTTCGTTTAGCTGTAAGACAAAGACATAAAACATCATTATATCCCTTGCCCTTGCGCAATATACTTAAAACTTCGTAAATAATAAGGAATTTAATAGGTTTCTAGGACTCACTCCTCATTTCAGGAAACTACACAAGGTAACTTCAACTACATCTGCAGACACAGTACAGAATGATACCGATTTAAAATTGCTGCTAACACATTAAGAAGCTCGAAAGGCAGAATTTTTTCATATTACTTTCAGCTCAAATTGCACGTAAACGAAACTGAAGCGCCATGTCACTGTAAAGCAAAGCAGCAACAAACAGAGAAAAATGCTGATACAGTCATAAACTGTATAGTATCACGAGATGCGCAGTTGGGAATAGTGATGAAAATCTGCATCAGGCCTCACAAGAAAGAAATGTTACAGCAATTTCTGCATTGAAATCACAATTTTATAGTTAAACCTTCACTGAAGATGAAGTGGTGACAATATTTCGAATAGCGTGTACCAAAAGTAAACTATAATGAGCACGCAACTGATTCTTTTATACTGTGACTGTTAGCAGTAATACGTATAACCTACGTTGTAACACAGACACGGTAAACCAACATAGTATAAATGGCAAATGATTATTCTTTCACACAATGACCTTATTAAAGGTGAATCTTAGAATAATGAACATGAATCTCATAAAAGAGCGCCACAACCGATTAAAAATCTAGATTACAGCAAGAGGACAAATGCTATTTTGTGTTATTTGTGTTATAAACAAAGTCATAACAATCCAATTTGGACCTCTGGTGACGAGGAGAATGATCGAGTACTTAGAAGAGAGCCAAACGCATGCGCAAGGATATTTCCTTGCAAAATACCATTTCCTAGCCCTATGAAAACGAACGGACGTAGCAATTTATTCTCCAGTCCGGATTTTATGTCGGGTAGATACATTAAGGATAAAGAACAAGACTGCCACAAATAACAAGGTCGTCGACTAAGGTGTGGAGGTCCAAGGGATGTCGACTGGCCGCTGTGTCATCTATCCTCTGTCTTGTGGCGCCCTGTTGATGTGGTATCGAGAAACATGTGGTCAGCACACCGCTCTGCTGGCCATTTTACCGACTTTTCAGACCACGGAGTCGCTATTTTTCTTTCAAGCAGCTCGTCAATTGGCGTCACGAGGCTGAGTGAACCCCATACCAGTCCTCCCACCAAGGAAAAAATAATCCTTGGCAAACCCGGATCCTCCGCATGGCAACCATCTACGCTGACCAATCAGCTACAGAGGCCGACTAAAGACTGCCACACCTTATGTGAAATTTTCGTGTCAGTGATGCGAGCGAGGGCTTTTGCTGAATTTCCCGAATACTGGGCTGAACTGCATCTAGCTCGATTTCTGCCTTTGTCAGCAATACTAAATTGATGAGTTGCGTTTTCCCAAGTTACCAGTTTGGCTTCAGAAAAGCTACCAGTACTCAGATCCCTTGCAGGATCTGTTGGTCATGAATATTCGTCAGAGGTTTCTCCATTGCATCAGGGTAGTGTTTGCTAGTTGGTTTTGTGGTGTCAGGGAGTCCATTCAAAAATGTTATTGGATGAATGATCTTAAAATCTATTTAAAAAAAGATATATTCAGTATGTTACGATAACAATGATATTAAAGAGATAATATATTTATAAATTAAATCCAACTATAATATACAGGGTGTTACAAAAAGGTACGGCCAAACTTTCAGGAAACATTCCTCACATACAAAGAAAGAAAATATGTTATGTGGACATGTGTCTGGAATCGCTTACTTTCCATGTTAGAGCTAATTTTATTACTTCTCTTCAAATCACATTAATCATGGAATGGAAACACACAGCAACAGAACGTACCAGCGTGACTTCAAACACGTTGTTACAGAAAATGTTCAAAATGTCCTCCGTTAGAGAGGATACATGCATCCACCCTCCGCCGCATGGAATCCCTGATGCGCTGATGCAGCCCTGGACAATGGCGTATTGTATCACAGCCGTCCACAATACGAGCACGAAGGGTCTCTACATTTGGTACCGGGGTTGCGTAGACAAGAGCTTTCAAATGCCCCCATAAATGAAAGTCAAGAGGGTTGAGGTCAGGAGAGCGTGGAGGCCATGGAATTGGTCCGCCTCTACCAATCCATCGGTCACCGAATCTGTTGTTGAGAAGCGTACGAACACTTCTACTGAAATGTGCAGGAGCTCCATCGCGCATGAACCACATGTTGTGTCGTACTTGTAAAGGCACATGTTATAGCAGCACAGGTAGAGTATCCCGTATTAAATCATGATAACGTGCTCCATTGAGCGTAGGTGGAAGAACATGGGGCCCAATCAAGACATCACCAACAATGCCTGCCCAAACGTTCACAGAAAATCTGTGTTGATGACGTGATTGCACAATTGCGTCCGGATTCTCGTCAGCCCACACATGTTGATTGTGAAAATTTACAATTTGGTCATCAGAATCGAGGAAGTACAGTACATACTGACGAAACTAAAACGAGCTCTAACATGGAAATTAAGCGTTTCCGGACACATGTCCACATAACATCTTTTCTTTATTTGTGTGTGAGGAATGTTTCCTGAAAGTTTGGCCGTACCTTTTTGTGACACCCTGTATAGTAAAGCTATGAGGATGGGTCGTGAATCGTGCTTCGGTAGCTCTGGTTCGACTCCCCATCCGGAACAGAGTTTTAATCTGCCAGAAAGTTCCAATAATACACTTCTTTAAAACTGTTTTATTATATACATGCGGCTAGTGACCACTGGTCACGGTAAGATCAAGTAATAGGAAAGATCGAGCATCTCTGATTCACGATAAAATCCATGCCCTAAAAGCTTAGGTAATAATCAGGAAATAACACAGAATTTTAAATACTCACTCGTCCAAGCATCTCCTAAAGTAAATGACATATATCTAGTCAAGCCGTTCCACACTTTCCCTCAGCAAACAAATCGCATTCAGTCAAAATATAGCGCATTATTACAGTAACTCCACATCTGTCTCAGTCGGAGTAGGATGCCACGTTATAAAGGGCAATGGCTTGTATGAAGGCGAGCTAGAACGACCTCGTCTCGTCTTAGTGTCTCGATGGAGATAATCGAGTGGTGGGTTTCATCGTTTGAAGTTTATTCTCAATGACAATCAGGCAGCCTCTTTCCCATACACCCTTCAGTGCCCATCTGAGCAGTGTCATCACTGGCTGCAACGGGATGTCACATACTGTTATTCTGTTAGTTACGGTCCTGTTCCACACATCATTTTTACGATTCTTTTATCGAAATGATGTGAAACGAGTACCCGCCAGGTTAGCCGAGGGCGCAGTTCGGCGCTAGCGGCCGTGCGAAGCGGAGGTCCGATACTTCCGTCTGTGCGGCGTGTGCGAGTGTTTGTTTACTTGTGGACTTAGTCTGCGTGCGGGCTAGTAACAACGATCATGGCGAACAAGTACAGGAAAACTACATTACGATTCAATTTCTGCAAAGACTACGAACGACCAAAGGCTTTAGCAGTGGAACGATTCATTCGAGAGGAAGTCAAGATACCGCCAAACGATATTGTCGGAATTCACCTGTCCATCATTAGTCCCACGGTGTCTGTTAAGATGGTAAAAGACGCAGTGTGTGAGACAATTCTACAGGCGACAAAAGCAGGACGCCGATTTTGTCATAGTGACGGGAATGTCGGCTCGGTAACTGTAGAACATGCTGGACTGGGTGTACGGACAATACGTGTTTTTGAGCTGCCATTTGAGCTCCCGGCTGAAGAAGTTATCGAGGCTTTTAAGCCACACGGCACGGTACATGGTCACACGGCAGAACACTGGACACAATTCGCCACATACCCCGTTCTTAACGGAGTGCGACAGATCACTATTCATCTTCAGAAGCATGTACCGTCCTATCTGACAATTGGTGGTTGTCGGGCGGTGGTGATTTACGATGGTCAACCACGTACATGTTCTGTCTGTGGCCAGGGGGGACACCTCAGGTCGAACTGTATGCAACGGCGGATTGCGCAACTGCCTTCAGATGTGCGGGAGCCATCGCCGGCGATGACAGTACTACCGATCACCTATGCCAAAGCCCTTACTGCGTCCGCTGATGACCGAAAGGACACAGCCCCGGTGGAAGATCAAGATGGCACTCTCCGAAACCTTGTCGCAGACGTCGGGATGACAGAGGATGCTGCTCCATCGAGCATACAATCTACGGCGACAACATCAGATGAGACCGAACTCCCACCAAGCACACCGATAGTACACGAAGCAGTTCCAGTGTCTGGAACACACTCTGTGACGACAACATCAGTTCCGACCGAACTCCCGCCAAGTACAACGATAGGACTCGAAACACTTCCAGTCCCTAAGGATGCTTTTCTGTCGGGCAGCCGTGATTCCCTACAATCTGAGGACACGGAAGAAAGATCACGCAAACAACGTTCCCCGAAAAGGAGGAAACGGCGGCGTCGCACGACATCTCCTTGGGATGACTCCCCTTGCCCCGACGACGATGTGCATGTGGACCAAGACGACACAACAGCCTCTACGAAACAGGATGAGGCAATGGAAACTGTTCGATCAGACCCACAGCGACGGCCTAATAATTGCTGAAGGTGAAGGGCGAGGGCCGAGAGAACGTCTTCTAACTCAGCCCCGAGCGCCGATGCAGGGAGATGTTGCGCCTCGACAGAGTGGGATTCAACGCGATGCGAACCGTATTGCGACATTAAATATAAATGACGTGCGTTCACCGGCCAAAATACACCTACTGAAGGAAACGATATGAGCATCTGGTGTGGATATTGCTTTGCTGCAGGTAGTCCACATAGCTGCACTCCCATACATTGCAGGCTACCAGTCCTATTCGTCACATGGAGATCACAATGGGAGTGGGGTGGCAGTTTACGTGCGAGATGGCTTCCCAGTGGAAAACGTGTGTTATCTTCCGTCGGCCAGGGGAATGGCTTTCACGACGTTTGGGACACGCATCATCAATCTATATGCACCGTCGGGAAATAATCGGAGGCGGGAAAGTGCGCGATTCTATGCAGAAGACATTGCCCCACTATTCCATGGACGTTATGAATGTGTAATAATTGGTGAAGATTTCAACTGTGTTCTCAGCCAGAAAGACCAAAGCCAGGAGTTGCGAATCGTTGTCAACGACCTTGTACTTAGTGACACGTGGGAATAACGACATGGAGATGCACCGGGATACACCTATGTGACAAGTCATTCGGCGAGCAGATTAGATCGCATTTATATCTCACGGGCTCATGCAAATGATGTCCAGGACGCGGAACGCTGGCCATTGGCATTTTCCGATCACAGCGCTTACATCTGTACGGTGCTTCTTCCCCGTAGAGAAGTGTGGAACAGTAAGGCCCCGTGGAAACTAAACATTCAACATCTACATGATCCTGAATGCCGTCAACGGATCCTTGAGACATGGACGATGTGCGAGCGAAGGGTTGGAAGGTATACGACGATGCTTGATTGGTGGCTGACTTGTGCTAAACCGGCGCTTCGCCGTACGTTCATCTCATATAGCAGGGAGATGGCAGAATGGCGCCGCCGTACGACCGACTTTTATTTTGCAGCACTGCGCGACCTGGATGATGGTCCGCCAGGACAGGACATCTGGGTCGAACGCAAAAGGATAAAAGCTAAATTAGTGGCTTTAGCTCGGAAACATCTTCAGGGAACCATGGTGCGCGCAAGATGTCACGATACGATAAGGCACGAGATTCCTTCCATGCACCACGTCGTGAGTGAACGAAAGCACCGACGACGCGTTTTGGTACGGGAATTAATTACCTGCGAAGACCGAAGAGTGACGCGTCAAGCGGACATTGTCTCTGCATTCGTCGACCATTACCAACACATCTATCGGGAAGATGCAGCCCCTGTCGATGACCTCGACCGTATAGCCACGCACGTCTCCCGTACACTGACGGTGGAAGCCGCGGGAACCTTACTGGAAGCCATTAGCTGTGAGGAAGTACATGATGTGATCGCGCAAGGTGCGTTGAATCGGTCCCCAGGCATTGATGGGCTTCCTGCTGAATTTTGTCAGAATTTCGCAACGAAATGGCACCGCGATGGACGGAAATGTACAACGATATGTTAAATTCCGATGCGCCTATTCCACCGGCTTTTATGGAAGGCCTCTTGGTGCCAGTACATAAACCGAAACCAGGAATTACGGTCACATTATCGCCCCGTCACCCTGCTTAATGCCGGCTATAAGATCTTTGTACGGTTGCTAGCGTCCCGATGTCGTATGTTAATTCGTAGCGTTCTCTCTCCAGAACAGACGACACCGGGTGGATCGGTGAATGTGCAAACAGCTACTGGCGAATGCTGTGATGTGATAGCGCTGGCGGAGGAGTGCCGGCTTAAAGCGGCGATGGTGGCGGATTATTTTGACAGTGCTTTTGATAAGGTGCGCCACAACTATCTGTACGCTGTACTGCAACAAATGGGATTTCCAGACCGTTTTACTGGTCTCATTAGAAGGATATATGGGGGCGCACAATGCTTGGTATAGGTTAATGGGCGTATAGCAGGGCCCATTCAAATTCGACGATCCATTCGCCAGGGCTGCCCTCTTTCGATGCTGCTGTTCGCGATAGCGTTGGAACCATTAATTGGGAGGCTTACCAATTCTCTTTCTGGGATGGAACTACGGGGCTACACCTTCAAATGTCGTGCCTATGCGGACGACCTCCTGCTGCTCGTTCGTTCTGAGGAAGAGGTAAAGACGGTCCTTGAACTGTTGTTGGACCACAGTGTGACGGCGGGTAGTGCAGTGAACATGAACAAATCGGCGGCAATGCCGGTTGGAAGGGGCCTTACGCCGGAAGAAATCAGTCCGTTTCCTTACGTGCAACGATTCCGCTATCTCGGCATAGACTTTACCGCATCTGTAAAACATACTGCAGCAGTTAAATACCGACGTATTTTACAGACAACACGTACCATGGTCCGACAACGTCTCCTACGGCGCCTTGATCCTTTGCAGCGAGTCGAGTATCTGAACACTTATGTGGTTTCTCGAATGGTGCATATTTCGCAGATCCTGCCCCTACCACTCGCGCTCGGACGTCGACTTCAATCAACACTAGGCTATTTGTGATGATTGGCTCGCCCCTCAAGGTGCGATACGAAACGCTCACGCTCCCTACGGACAAGGGGGGACTCGGGCGTACGAATGTTCACTGCCGAGCGACGGCGCTCCTTCTAGTCACGATGTACAAGCAATGGCGCAGCGGGCGTGATTCCCTTACATCCCGCCTACTGGATCTCCTGGTTCCAGCGTCCCTCACACCTCCTGTGGCGGTGGGCAACATTACGCCACATTTTGCGCATGTATCAACATTTATCGTGAAACTTAGTTATATCAGAGACGAGCTTCCGCGCACGAGACCGCCATGCGCAAAGGATTTTTATGTTTGGCTGCTACGACGGATAAGTCGTAATGTCATTGAACTCAGACACCCCAGGTTGCTTTGGCCGAAGATTTGGAGACATGTGCACCAAAAATTCCTTCCTACCTTCGTTCGGGCACTGTGGTTCTTTGTCGCCTGTGGCAAGTTCAACACTAACCAACGGCTCCATGCCATTGGACTAGTGGACACTCCACTATGCCCGAAATGTCGCCAAGTGGATGACGACCATCACCGCTTAACTTGTATCGCGGTGGAGGACGTCTGGCTTCTAGGAAGGCAGATGGTGGCTTGCTACCTCCGTGTGACCCCGCAACATAGTACACCTGCTTCCTTCTTACATCCGGAGAGTGACTACTTTCCGGCGACTAAATCACAGTCGATCATCTGGGTCAAAGGCTGGACAATCGCGTACCTCTATGGGGATGCTGCCAAGTCGCGACTTGACTTTTGGTATCTCTTGCAGCAAGCCCACAATGATGTTCGTAGATGGTCACACTATCGGAAAACCTTTGCCAACTATCTTCAGGCAGTCTTCCTCGACCCCCCACGCAGTTGGTATGTGCCGGGTGCAATAGGTGTGCACATTTGACAGCTGATAATGAACCTCACGCTTCTCTCACCACTCAATATGTAATGCACATACTATACGATGAAATGATCAACATGTTCCTTTTAACAGAGTGATCTTTATTGAAAATAAACAAATAAATAAAAAAAACAATATCCCTGTTCCTTTAAATTTGTGATTGTTTTAAAATGAATTTTTTTTTTTTTTTTTTTTTTTTTTTTTTTTTTTTTTTTTTTTTTTTGCAGAGGATGCATTTCATTTAGTGTTTGTGAACTGCCTAATTTTGTATCCAAATAGAATACCAACAAATAAATGTTAAGAAAAGGGCGCTAATGCGCTGCTTCCTGAACTAGGGTAAGGTGCCGGCCCCGGATCGAATCTGCCCAGCGGGTTAACGACGAGGACCGGCGTGCCAGCCAGCTTCGATTTCAAATTTTATTTAACTTGTAAGTTGATTTTGATAATACCTCTGCTTAATTTGATTTCACTTACTGGTTATTGGTGGGTAATAAAGTAATAATGTAACATAAAGACGACTAAATACAGTACTGACAATATTTTCTCTATTGCAACTTTTTTAAATTTCAATAGGATGTTTGCTCCTAGGTATATGACCATATTGTACCATAGGAAATGTTTGTGCATTCGGAAAAACCTTAATTTTCCAGAGAAGATTTTGTAATTTCAGAAAAAGTATGTAGCATGTAAAAAGTGAATGCCATCATTTAAAAATGGAAGAAAAAACTATATTAAACTTCTACTACAGAGTTGTCTAGAGACGAAAGTCTGAAATGTGTTCCACGCTAAAACATTCTCCTCTACGAAGAAATGGCGGCTGTGACTGTTTTAGGCTCGTTTTTTATAAACAGGTGCCTGAACAAGCTTGGCGGTGCCTCTGGACGCTCATAGCATATGGTCTTTATTTTTTTTACCTCTGTGTGACGTAAATGTTTCTATGTCGACTACCCGCAGGTCTTTAAGCCTGAGCACGGTAAGCAGCTATATCTTCTATCGTACCTTGCCAGGTTCATAATCGTCCACCATGTTGCCAACCATGATGACGCCCTCGTTCAAGCTGAACTGCAGACCCTCGATGAACATGTTTCCTTCTTTCCTGGCTGCCGCCTCTGAGAAAACTTTCACCGTTTCGTCTAGAGATTTGACGGGTTTATAATCGAGTTTCACATACCTGCAACAGAAACCTCCCATCAACACATGATCTTTGATACACAGAAAATAACATTCATCTTGAAGCTCTTTACCCAAAAAGTTCACTGTCTACGTCTGTATTTGCTTGAACAGAAAATATATTTGAGGATCCCGCCTTCGGTTCACTAATTCCTACATATGCTTCTGTGATATTACAAAATCCTCAGTGGAGTTCTCTTTATTTTACTGCAGAGAATAAGCAATAATGGACAAGAGAATACTTGCAGATAGAGTTACCGTCATCAGTTTGAGTGACAGTGTTTACAAATCATATACCTTAGCAGCACATTTGGATTCTCCTGTTACCTTCTCCCTTCATTGTTGCCAGTTATGTTTTAATAACACATTTAGCCATCTGAAACTAATAATATTTCTAACTATGACATAATTCCAGTGAAACGAGAAAATTAGCCCTAAAAGTAGATTTACTGGCGTGCGAGCATTTTTTGTATCTGTTACGATTATTTACTTACTACTTTTGACAAATTTCAATTACTGTATAGATATCTGGACCTTGAAAATGGTTCAGTGTTTCTTTTCATTTAGATGATTTACAACATGTGCCAGTACTCTGCATCACACCCAGTACAGAAAGGGTCAAACATTAATTTAAATACTACCATTACTGAAATAACAAATTCCTTTTTAAGTTGAACGAATTCAGGGTCTAGTCATGCATTCAACAGCTCAAAACGTAACAGATTGAAGTATAAATGTTACTAGTAAATGGTGCTTGAAATAAGAAGGTATTTAACTATCACCTTACACTGCTTAGTGATAATCTAAACTCAGCTTCGATGTACACTCTAACTAGAGAGATAGGGTCCCAATACTTCAATCTAGGCTGCTGGCACATCTCCGAGGGATGCAGAGATAAAGGACGGAGTACTTGGGATGTCGCTGAGCCAGATTTAATAATCTCTAAACCGTGTGATTATTAAAAGTGGCTCAGCGACACCCCAAGTACTCCGTCCTTTATCTCTGCATCTAATAATAATCTCTAAACCGTGTCCCCCCCCCCATGAACCATGGACCTTGCCGTTGGTGGGGAGGCTTGCGTGCCTCAACGATACAGATAGCCGTACCGTAGGTGCAACCACAACGGAGGGGTATCTGTTGAGAGGCCAGACAAACGTGTGGTTCCTGAAGAGGGGCAGCAGCCTTTTCAGTCGTTGCAAGGGCAACAGTCTGGACGATTGACTGATCTGGCCTTGTAACAATAACCAAAACGGCCTTGCTGTGCTGGTACTGCGAACGGCTGAAAGCAAGGGGAAACTACAGCCGTAATTTTTCCCGAGGGCATGCAGCTTTACTGTATGATTAAATGATGATGGCGTCCTCTTGGGTAAAATATTCCGGAGGTAAAATAGTCCCCCATTCGGATCTCCGGGCGGGGACTACTCAAGAGGATGTCGTTATCAGGAGAGAGAAAACTGGCGTTCTACGGATCGGAGCGTGGAATGTCAGATCCCTTAATCGGGCAGGTAGGTTAGAAAATTTAAAAAGGGAAATGGATAGGTTGAAGTTAGATATAGTGGGAATTAGTGAAGTTCGGTGGCAGGAGGAACAAGACTTCTGGTCAGGTGACTACAGGGTTATAAACACAAAATCAAATAGGGGTAATGCAGGAGTAGGTTTAATAATGAATAGGAAAGTAGGAATGCGGGTAAGCTACTACAAACAGCATAGTGAACGCATTATTGTGGCCAAGATAAATATGAAGCCCACACCTACTACAGTAGTACAAGTTTATATGCCAACTGGCTCTGCAGATGACGAAGAAATTGAAGAAATGTATGATGAAATAAAAGAAATTATTCAGATTGTGAAGGGAGACGAAAATTTAATAGTCATGGGTGACTGGAAGTCGAGTGTAGGAAAAGGGAGAGAAGGAAACATAGTAGGTGAATATGGATTGGGGCTAAGAAATGAAAGAGGAAGCCGCCTGGTAGAATTTTGCACAGAGCACAACATAATCATAACTAACACTTGGTTAAAGAATCATGAAAGAAGGTTGTATACATGGAAGAACCCTGGAGATACTAAAAGGTATCAGATAGATTATATAATGGTAAGACAGAGATTTAGGAACCAGGTTTTAAATTGTAAGACATTTCCAGGGGCAGATGTGGACTCTGACCACAATCTATTGGTTATGACCTGTAGATTAAAACTGAAGAAACTGCAAAAAGGTGGGAATTTAAGGAGATGGGACCTGGATAAACTGAAAGAACCAGAGGCTGTACAGAGTTCCAGGGAGAGCATAAGGGAACAATTGACAGGAATGGGGAAAAGAAATACAGTAGAAGAAGAATGGGTAGCTTTGAGGGATGAAGTAGCGAAGGCAGCAGAGGATCAAGTAGGTAAAAAGACGAGGGCTAGTAGAAATCCTTGAGTAACAGAAGAAATATTGAATTTAATTGATGAAAGGAGAAAATATAAAAATGCAGTAAATGAAGCAGGCAAAAAGGAATACAAACGTCTCAAAAATGAGATCGACAGGAAGTGCAAAATGGCTAAGCAGGGATGGCTAGAGGACAAATGTAAGGATGTAGAGGCTTATCTCACTAGGGGTAAGATAGACACTGCCTACAGGAAAATGAAAGAGACCTTTGGAGATAAGAGAACGACTTGTATGAATATCAAGAGCTCAGATGGAAACCCAGTTCTAAGCAAAGAAGGGAAAGCAGAAAGGTGGAAGGAGTATATAGAGGGTCTATACAAGGGCGATGTACTTGAGGACAATATTATGGAAATGGAAGAGGATGTAGATGAAGATGAAATGGGAGATACGATACTGCGTGAAGAGTTTGACAGAGCACTGAAAGACCTGAGTCGAAACAAGGCCCCCGGAGTAGACAACATTCCATTGGAACTACTGACGGCCTTGGGAGAGCCAGTCCTGACAAAACTCTACCATCTGGTGAGCAAGATGTATGAAACAGGCGAAATACCCTCAGACTTCAAGAAGAATATAATAATTCCAATCCCAAAGAAAGCAGGTGTTGACAGATGTGAAAATTACCGAACTATCAGTTTAATAAGTCACAGCTGCAAAATACTAACACGAATTCTTTACAGACGAATGGAAAACTAGTAGAAGCCAAACTCGGGGAAGATCAGTTTGGATTCCGTAGAAACACTGCAACACGTGAGGCAATACTGACCTTACGACTTATCTTACAAGAAAGATTAAGGGAAGGCAAACCTACGTTTCTAGCATTTGTAGACTTAGAGAAAGCTTTTGACAATGTTGACTGGAATACTCTCTTTCAAATTCTAAAGGTGGCAGGGGTAAAAGACAGGGAGCGAAAGGCTACTTACAATTTGTACAGAAACCAGATGGCAGTTATAAGAGTCGAGAGACATGAAAGGGAAGCAGTGGTTGGGAAGGGAATAAGACAGGGTTGTAGCCTCTCCCCGATGTTGTTCAATCTGTATGTTGAGCAAGCAGTAAAGGAAACAAAAGAAAAATTCGGAGTAGGTATTAAAATTCATGGAGAAGAAGTAAAAACTTTGAGGTTCGCCGATGACATTGTAATTCTGTCAGAGACAGCAAAGGACTTGGAAGAGCAGTTGAATGGAATGGACAGTGTCTTGAAAGGAGGATATAAGATGAACATCAACAAAAGCAAAACGAGGATAATTGAATGTAGTCTAAATAAGTCGGGTGATGCTGAGGGAATTAGATTAGGAAATGAGACACTTAAAGTAGTAAAGGAGTTTTGCTATTTGGGGAGCAAAATAACTGATGATGGTCGAAGTAGAGAGGATATAAAATGTAGGCTGGCAGTGGCAAGGAAAGCGTTTCTGAAGAAGAGAAATTTGTTAACATCCAGTATTGATTTAAGTGTCAGGAAGTCATTTCTGAAAGCATTCGTATGGAGTGTAGCCACGTATGGAAGTGAAACATGGACGATAAATAGTTTGGACAAGAAGAGAATAGAAGCTTTCGAAATGTGGTGCTACAGAAGAATGCTGAAGATTAGATGGGTAGATCACATAACTAATGAGGAAGTATTGAATAGGATTGGGGAGAAGAGAAGTTTGTGGCACAACTTGACCAGAAAAAGGGGTCGGTTGGTAGGACATGTTCTGAGGCATCAAGGGATCACCAATTTAGTATTGGAGGGCAGCGTGGAGGGTAAAAATCGTACAGGGAGACCAAGAGATGAATACACTAAGCAGATTCAGAAGGATGTAGGTTGCAGTAGGTACTGGGAGATGAAAAAGCTTGCACAGGATAGAGTAGCATGGAGAGCTGCATCAAACCAGTCTCAGGACTGAAGACCACAACAAACAACAAACCGTGTGACAAATAAGGCAGGCGCTTCAGGAAATGTTCACTAGGGCTTTCTAAGTACCAAGCGTCCCCAGAGCATACTCATATTTTTTGTAATTTGAAAATACTTGACTGTCGTATAGCTTCACCGCAAGTCACCAAATCTCATTCTACTTTATTGCCCTTCAGCGCGGTTCGCACGGAGAGTTTTAACGTCATTACGTTGAGAGCAGCTTGAAATAACAACACTGCATCTTCATAACACAGATCTGGTCTCACTCACTACTGAGATAAGTGGCTTTACGTTATTCCACAACAGGCATGACAAAAACACGTCATGATCCGCTTTGTTCCAACTGGTGTATCACAAATATGTTGCTCACTTTCTCAAATGCCTGTTGGACAACGAGAAAGTCAGCTAGAACCCTACGGACCAGTCGCTCTTGAGTTCTAGTGGAGTTCTGTACACCAACAGCAAAATAGTGGTATAAATGACGGCTATGCTCCAGTGTTAGCCCGCGCATGCGATACGACTTAATATTTAAATTTGTTTACTGACATTTCAGTTCATTTATTCATATTTTCGTATGCTAATTTGTCGTCTTGAAACTCAGCAGCGCCGGCCGGTGTGGCCGAGCGGTTCTAGGCGCCTCAGTCTGGAACCGCGCGGCCGCTGCGGTCGCAGGTTCGAATCCTGCCTCGGGCATGGATGTGTGTGACGTTCTTAGGTTAGTTAGGTTTAAGTAGTTCTAAGTTCTAGGGGACTGATAACCTCAGATGTTAAAGTCCCGTAGTGCTCAGAACCATTTGAACCAACACAGCAGCACCACTGGAGAAGAAACGCTGTACCATGGAATGGACCTGATCAAATAAAATTGTCACAAAATCCTTGGGAGTAATTCGACCTTGCAGAGTAATCACGGGAAACATGGAATACCACAATACGGATGCCCAAATCATCATCGAACATCCGCAATATTTCGCTCTTGAGAGACAAACTGGGCTGGAAGTTGTAAGCCGTCTAAAACAAAACTCATTCGACCAAATTACATTTTTCCATTGCTCCAGATTCCAGTTTTTATGGCTTCGGCACCACATTTTCCTGTCACGGACATTTGTCCAACTAATGAGTGATCTGAGAATTCCACCTCGCTCTGCGATTGCCTGTTACATTCAGTTCTGCAGCGACTTTTGCAACTGTCGCTCCCTAATTTTTAGTCAAAATGCTCTTCAATTAAAGTCCGTCACGATCACTCAACGCACACTTTCGTCTGCGTTGTGACGGATGAGGTTTTACCGCTTTGTATGCGGTACGAATCTTCGATACGGGTTTTCTTGAAACACAAATCGCTTCTGCTAACTTGGTTACAGAATCACCCACCATACGAGCATCAACAATTTTTCCATGCTCCATCACAATGCACTCACAGCTACACAGAACAATGTTTGATCACGACTGACACTTGCAACTTTTTGAGGACATTGCACAGAGCCGTTCGTGGTCAAATACAACAGTGCAAAGTGCAGGTTTGGCTAGCATTTGCATTTAAGTCGAAGCACGCATTTCTCGTGGTGTTCTTATATTTTTGTCCATGAGGTGTTTTTATATTTTTTCCACCCCGACCTGACGCAAATTTCTTGATGATGTCTGTTGCTAAAATTTCCATTCTACATACTTTTTGCCTTCTAAGCACTAAATCCTGCTGCTCCTTGTGTTAAAGGCACGTGCGTAAGTAACGCATCATTTTCAACAACGTATGATGTAGTGCGAAGAGCGATAAAATCCGCCCTGGACATATTAGAACGATTTCGTATCGTTTTCCAAGAGAGCGCCACCGTCGACGTCTCTGCAGGCAGTCGTTTGTTAGAAAACGTAATCAGTTTACATACATGTGCACATACACACCTCATACCGCTTGAAACACTTATTTCAAACCATTGATACCTTACTGCGAACTACTCAGTTTAGACTCATCTATAGTTTGTTTCTTTCTTATCTTAAGAAATTAAATATTAATGTAACTACTTCTATAGTTGCTAGTGCTGTGTAGGTACACAGCATAGGTGTATCTTAAACCCTGTAATAGTGTGGCAGGAGACGCAACCACCGAAATAAAAGCATTAGCATTATTCCTATGATGCTCCCCTGTGCTTGAACGTAAAACGCATGGCGGTGCTCTATTTTTAAAACTCGAAGTGAATAGTCTTACAGTCTTCTCACAAAAAACTTGGCAGCCCAACTGTATAACATGAAGGCATTCATTTTTATGCCTCTAATATAGAAATTACAAAAACTCTATTTTTTGAGGTCTGGTAATGTACATACAGTCATCAAGCAACAATACTAAATCATCAGCTGTGAGTAACAGAGGAACAGTAATGTATGCTCCTCCGTGGTGCAGCTGTTCTTAATGCTTTTTTGCTGCCCACTGTACGTAATTTTTGTATACTACTGATGTTTTCTAATTTATTACTTGCATTATTAGATTATTAGGAACATTCAAATCAAAATGTTCAAATGTGTGTGAATTACTATGGGACCAAACTGCTGAGGTCATCGATCCCTAGACGTACACACTATTTAAACTAACTTACGCTAAAGACAACACACACACCCATGCCCGAGGGAGGACTCGAACCTCCGGCGGGAGGGGCCGCCCGATTCGTGACACGGCGCCTCTAACCGCGCCGCTACTCCGCGCGGCTGGGAACATTCTAACATTAAAATATTCAGTCTTGAAAACTCAGAAGTTAAAAATGAAAGTAAATGGTCAACGAAGTAACTTAATTTACACTATGCTCTTTTAATTATATCTTCGATGACCAAGCAGTCTTTCTTGTATTAATCTGATATGTGTAAGATTTTGCAGTTCATTTTTTTTCTAGTAAATGCCACAGACTTACTTTTTGGACGGGATGATTCTGAATTCGACTGCAGTAAGGAAACCCAGAGTCCCATAAGACCAAGGGACTGCGTAAAACAGGTCTGCGTTGTTCTCCTGCAGCAAAAAGTAGCTTTTGACGTCACTGTTTTCTTAGAAGAATGTTTGCGATTCCAACAAAACACATATTCTACAACAACTTAGAAAGATTTCACTAATATTTTAACAAAACAAAATTTAATAACAAATTTACATATCGGTTACATAAAATATCTGTGACACAAGCTTTAAAAACGGTAGGAGAATGGAAGAACCATCTATATAAGATCAAGTATACGGATGTAAAAACAGTTCATTGGTAAGCTTAAGTTTTTAAATTTAACTGTACTTGGAAAAGCAGTTTGAGTTTAAAAAAATATGTTCATAATGTAATAAATAAATTAGAATTGCAAATTTTATTCATTGTAGCGCCCCACAACTTTGATATAAGCTTAAGAAGGTCACAGTAGTCTTCGTCATCAGCCCAGTCAGTTATCTCTGAAACTATTCCAGCTTTTTCAAATCCTTGGAATTCCTAGCGGTATGATCCCAGGAGAAAATTCATTAAAGGGACGATACCGCCAGTTACAAAAGATGTGTTTCCTACTGGTGTATCTCTTAAGTATTATCGGTCTCCACCACTCCTGAGAGGATTTGTTAAATATTCAGTATGGACCAGCGCTTACCTTATCACAGACAACAACACTGCCGTCAGCCAAGACAAGCTCATAGGACACGCAGATGTGCTGGATGAGGCCGTGCTTGTGCGAAGAGCTCTCCACCCCAGTACCCATCACAAGGCCTCCTACAAAGCAACCACTTTTATTACTTGGACTGAAGTACTTTACAGAAAAAATTAGCACGTGTTTTTACGACAAGCTTCTCCCTTCCTACTTTCTAAACAACACCCAAAAGTTATGTTAATTTAGTCTATGAATTGAAATGTTAGTAAGTTCCTCCTATCTATGTAAACTGTGACTTTTGTTCTACTTGTTTTTCATGTTTCTCAAGTTCGTTGAATGTTTGTTTTTGTGTGCTAATTCCCGCTAAAACAACAGTTAATAAACTATATATATGTGGTGTCCGTTCTTTCTGACATGTCCGAAAGAACAGATACCAGTATGATTCTGCAGCTACTATGAATTATAGACATTAGTTGCCAGTGGACATTGATTCACATGAACGGTGAAAGCTGAAAATGTGTGCCAGACGGGGATTCGAACCCGGGCCTCCTGCTTACTAGGTGACATGCTAATTAGAGCACTGTATAGTACAAGCTGAACAATCCGCCATTTTGATTCCCACGTTCAAGGCGCTCGTTTAAACTCTACCGAACACTTACACTTTTGAATATGCTCTTGATGCCATCAAATGTACATTCCTTGAGCAGATAATATTACAGCGTAGTAAATGTATCGACTTACATATGACTTGAAGAGGCAAGCAAATTAAAGTAGTTGATTAGACGAGTATTTCGAGATGTTACGTTCCATGTAAATCATACGTTGCTGTTCTACATATTTACCAAATACAGTTAAAATGCGTCACAAATATCGTATTTTCTGGTTTATGTATGGTACATCCACTTACGTTTACGGTAAGTGGGAGTTACATTCGTAAACAATTACGGAATAATGTTAAAATGGAACACAACAGGCATAAAAATTTCATATCAGCACAAGAGGGAATTGCGTGAGTACTCAAAGTATATTAATGACCCCAATTTTATTGACTATTTCGAAAGTTATAAAAGAAATCTGTTAGAAGTTATTTAAAAAGCAAAAAACTGCAAATATTTTGTAATTACCAACAAGCTGCGGTAAAGTATCATTAATTTACTGTTTCTATAAAATTAACAGCTCCTTAGGATGACTTGTGGTTTTAAAAATGGTTCAAATGACTCTGAGCACTATGGGACTTAACTTCTAAGGTCATCAGTCTAGAACTTAGAACTACTTAAACCTAACTAACCTATGGACATCACACACATCCATCCCCGAGGCAGGATTCGAACCTGCGACCGTAGCGGTCGCGCGGTTCCAGACTGTAGCGCCTAGAACCGCTCGGCCACTACGGCCGGCACTTGCGGTTTTACTCAGTCATTGTAAGTGAAATAAAGAAAAGTAGCTTACTTTAAACGTACAATGTCACGTCGTGTTATGTGCACATAATCTGCAGCAAGTTTAAAATTAACACACATCGTACATACATAATTTCATTACCACCTCTCTGTGAGCAGTTCTATCTTTAAAACAAAGAAAAAAAGACTTTTTACTTACATTCCACAAATAGTTGCTCGATTCTGGTGTTCAATCTTTGCGCCTTGTGTTTACAAGCCACCTTTTACACCAACCTATATCTGAAGGCAACCGATGAAACTTACGGCGACCATGTCTGCTATTATATGAACAGTTTGGAGCTGCACACCCAACCATTTGACACTGTGGAACAATAGAATTAAGCAAAATTCTCTGATTTACTTTCCTACCCCTCACGAAACATATACTACTGGGATTCAAAACGGCGGATTCTTCAAGCTCGGTATATCCAGGGCTTTAATGCTGACCACTACGTCACACGGACAAAGTGGTCGTTTCAAGTGCACGGACAACCCCAACACTTCCCCGTCAGACCGAAATTCTCAGTTTACCCACACACTACTGATGTGGCCGTTGTCCATTATCCTCATTACTTACGACATTCTGCCGATTCTCGTAAGAGCTCGAGCGTGGTATGTACCTGCGCTGAATGGATTATTGGCCGTCCTCGTCTTAATTATATATATGTGGTGTCTGTCCTGTAGTTACTGTAAATCAAAATACAAAGAAATTAATGACAACTGAAAATTCAGACATGTCTGGAAGAACAGATATATAATGAAGGCGAGGGCGGCCAATGGTCCCTACAGATCAGATGTACACTAAGTCGAACTCTTATCGTAATAGGCGGAATGTATCTAGTAATGAGGGTAGTGGACAGCAGTGTGTGGATAAGCTGAGAAATTGAGACTGACGAGAGGAGCGCTATGGCAGTACGTGTAGTTGCGATGACCACTGTTTCTGAATGTTAGCACATCTGCCTAGTCAGCACGAAACCCGGGCTCGAATCCTAGTCTGGCACAAATTTTCAATTTTCCCCAGTGATACAAATCAGTGCCCACTGGCAGCTACTGTCTTATCCTGTCTTAATGTGTTATCCTGCGATATAAAGATATTGATACGGAACATTTTCGAGGAATAATGGGAGGAGCATTCCAACCAATCAGTAATTAGAAACTTCCCCTGGTTCGAAAATTTCAGGTTATCAGGAAGCTATTAAATACTACCCTGGCACGAATGCATGCAACCATTTTTCAACTCCTTACAGCGTACGAAGTCAGCTCTGCATTGGTTACTTACTTGAATCGAGGTTATCACATGATGCGGTACTGTGATGTTGTCCGTATGTCTGTGTACGATTACTCCTAATATGGGCCCCTTTAGCAGATAGAAATTGGACGAAAACGTTTGAAGAATAATGAGTTTAAGAGCAGAGGGAAAATGTGGCATAGCAAGCGCCATGGGAAAACACTTCCGCGTTGGTCTGGAAGGGTAGTAAGAGCAGTAGCGGATTGCTTGCTATCTGCGACAGATTACCCAAGGGTAAGTTACGTTAATTGTGGGTATCATACAGCTCGATACACAGCCCTCTGCTGCGGGGCCACCTCTGCTCCGCTTTGTCAGTGACTGGGCGCAGCAGCAGGCCCATGTTGGCTGCAGCTTCATCCTCCAGCGCGATTTTCCTGAGCTGCGGGCCGTGGCAACTCCCCGCTCGTCAGCAGGTCAGGCGGCAAGGCTCTAGTGGCGCAGCTTCGTTGGTGTTAAGGCAGCTCAAGAGAGGAGCGCTTTGGTCGTATTCTCACGCTAATTTGTCGATATCTTCTTTTCTGCTTCGTCCACGATGTGGGCCACTACAGCGCTCTTGAGTGCCCTGCGGTCGACCATGTCCGCTGCCTGCAGCTCGATAAAGGCATCTGACTCAATAGGCTCGACGCCTAATTCGAAATTCGGCAGTCCGACATCTTGTGGTACCGCTCTGCCCACCCTACGCCTTTGCACTTGATGTGCAAAGGAGGGACAGGCGTACGATCGCCTTCTTACCGCTTCTGTGGTCGATCAGCGAGTTCAGCGAGCTGTACCACCGATGGACCCTTTGCTGTGACGGCATTCGTTTATTTTGCTCGTTAGCCTTCGCCCATGCTGTGGCGTGAAACACGGAAAAATAGCTTCGCGTCGTTAAGAACGGCGCGCGAGAATGTTTTCTGCTCTCGCCACAGCACAAATACGCCGTCACAACTCTCCGTCAGTCTCACCAGCGTAGCGCCCAACAGCAGCGATGCACTCGCCTTGCTGCTTAAATAAGGCTGAACTACGAAACTCACTGCTGGAGTACTGTTTACACGTCGTGTTTTGCTGCCCCTGTTAATGCACATAGTTAAACTTTATATCGCACTAGACTACTATGAGGCGGCTCTATCAAATAGGCTTATAAAATTTCGCTCTAAAATACTCTGCTTGTAAGTAGAAACAAACGGACATTTTCCGTCGACACTAGGCGAAACATGGAGGACGCAATGAGCAACTGTGGTGTCACAAGGCTTAGGCCTGTCCCACCACACATTAAATCGACCAAGACTTATACGAATAAGTGTAAGAACAGTTATTATTATTATGTTCTTTAAGTTTGTTTTTGGGTTTTCAGAAATACTGTGGGAAGAAAGTTTATTTATGATGCAGATAACGTGGAAGACGTTGCCCAACGATCACCACGAAAGTTCGACGTGGCGGCAAGTGGGCAAAGAATAAAGCGAATGCTGCAAAAACTACCGCGAGCCATGGAAGAGTCTGGGCCGCGAGGGCGTCGAGCTTCCTATTTCGTTGTTGGACAACGTCAAAGGAAGAGATATTCTGCTTTCTCTTTGTAAACAGATCGATCGAGTCTTAAAAGGTTCATGTAAAGCGTATAGGCGGGTGACACATTAGGTGGGACCTGATGCCTGTAATACTTCCACAGTTATTAAAAAGTTGTTAAACGACAAAACCAATAGTACATCATTTATATAGATAAAAAGTAGTAAAGATATAGGAAAGGAAGAGTTGCGGCGTCAGAACGGAAAGTGATACATCGCTCAGCAACGAAGAAAAACGTAAACAGCGGGCGTTACGTAGTGAAAACAAATCAACTGATGAAATAGTAAGTCTGTAATTAAGCATAAAGCCACGTAACACTGCACAACACTTGTTGAGACTACCTCTATTTACACATCGCAGAAACTAAATTGCTAGTATTTGCTGGAATACCATAAAAATACGCCTGATGATTTTTAGGAGAAGTACCCAGTATATAACTATAGGATATTTCCTCTACATTTAATTCGAGTGACGGGTTAACAATAAATATTATTACATCCATCACAGATTCAAGTGAACTGGTACAGTTCCTATTAATTGCCTGGCTTTCCTGCAGTGAATAACATGTTTGTTCCATTTATTTTCAACGACCATCCAATGTACGTCACAAAGTTTACACTAACTTATTGCTAAATGGGACGAATCGTAGGTGTTATGCATGGCTTTGGAGTAGTCATCTTTATTGTTTAAAAAGCTTTTCTTAAGAATTTATATATTTTAGTGTACGTCTAAACGTTACTACCAAATTTCTTAATATGGCAAAGAATCTGGTTCTTCGTTAAAAGAGATATTGTCATCACTAGCGTCTGAGCATCTTGCTTTTATGTAGTTAAGCTCCGGTTTCAGTGTCTTCCACAACCTGTGCGTTTTTAAGTGTTCAGATGTTGATAATTTCAACTGAATACTTACTTGATGAATTAGTACTTTATAAGATATACACAAATGAATGTCACTGCCAAAGTTACAGATGGATGAGAGTGATACTGCGTTTTTTTTCGTGTGTTGCATTTTAACGTCCTATAGACAGTGAGGGTACCGTCCAAGTAGGTATGAAACCGACCGTGGGATAGTGCACGGGAAGCTGCTAGGTAACTTCCACGCTGTCTGAAATTCATTTATGTGATGTCGAAGAAACCACAGAGACAAGAAATCTTGAGAACTAAACAGGGTGTTTATTGTATCTGCCACGTAGTACAATCTCTGTTAAGCCCGGCGCCTTGCCTCCGATTTTCCGAGAGATAGTTACTCAGTTTGTATTCATGTAAACTCACATCTGCCATATGGTTTGTGAACTTCTACTTCTTTGCTCGAAACCGAATACTACTCTTCGTTGCCGATGACGTCACAAATAGCGTTTTATTTCACGAGGACGTGATATTACTGTAAGGAACACTTGCACACCTATCACAGAAACACATGTTTTTCCTCTGACCCACATAATAATTACATAGCTCTGTCAGCTTTACATAATGTGACAATATACTAAACCACGCAATCACTCCGTCTCCAATGACTTCGTCGTCGACGGGAAGCTAAACACTAAATCTCCTTCCTCTTTCCATCCGTTACCAATCTAAATATTACTGATACGAATAATCAATAAAATTTTGCAATCCCCCTTCCCCCTCCCCTCCCACCCAATACGCCTCCTCACAATTCCACTGATCTCCATTGGGAACAAAAAAATCTCTGCCATTCATTATAAATAGAGAACAGTAAATTTAAAACGAAATACTATTTTTCTATAGTAATACTACTGCACTGCATAATATATTGTAGGACATACAATTTAAAAAGAAATACTGTTATTCGTAATCCTAAACCGCAGAATACATTTTTTAAAAATCTTTACTCGTTCAATACTGGCTGACCAAGTCATTTGAGCAGTTATTTATTACTGGGAGTGTCCACTGGAGAGAGTACATAGCGTTAATCAACATCTTCATTATGAAAACCACTGATCTACAACTACATCCATACTCCGCAATCCACCTGACGGTGTCGGGCCTGACAACGGAAGAAAGCTAAACGAAAGCTGAAATTTTAAATTTAGCATTTGAGAAATCTTTCACGCAGGAGGATCGTACAAACATACCGCCGTTTGAGTCTCGTACAGATTCTCGTATGGAGAACATAGTGATAGACATCCCTGGGGTTGTGAAGCAGCTGAATGGGTTGAAAATAAATAAATCGCCAGGTCTTGATGGGATTCCAATTCGGTTTTACAGAGAGTACTCTACTGCATTGGCTCCTTACTTAGCTTGCATTTATCGCGAATCTCTTGCCCAACGTAAAGTCCCGAGCGACTGGAATAAAGCGCAAGTGACGCCTGTATATAAGAAGGGTAGAAGGACGGATCCTCAAAATTACAGACCAATATCCTTAACATCGGTTTGTTGAAGGATTCTCGAACACATTCTCAGTTCGAATATAATGAATTTCCCTGAGACAGAGAAGTTGCCGTCCATGCATCAGCACGGCTTTAGAAAGCATCGCTCCTGCCAAACGAAACTCGCCCTTTTTTCACACGATATCTTGCGAACCATGGATGAAGGGTATCAGACGGATGCCATATTCCTTGACTTCCGGAAAGCGTTTGACTCGGTGCCCCACTGCAGACTCCTAACTAAGGTACGAGCATGTGGGATTGGTTCCCAAATATGTGAGTGGCTCGAAGACTTCTTAAGTAATAGAACCCAGTACGTTGTCCTCGATGGTGAGTGTTCATCGGAGGTGAGGGTATCATCTGGAGTGCCTCAGGGAAAATTGGTAGGTCCGCTGTTGTTTTCTATCTACATAAATGATCTTTTGGATAGGGTGGATAGCAACGTGCGGCTGTTTGCTGATGATGTTGTGGTGTACGGGAAGATGTCATCGTTGAGTGACTGTAGGAGGATACAAGATGGCTTGGACAGGATTTGTGACTGGTGTAAAGAATGGCAGCTAACTCTAAATATAGATAAATGTAAATTAATGCAGATGAATAGGAAAAAGAATCCCGTAATGTTTCGATACTCCATTAGCAGTGTAGCGCTTGACACAGTCACGTCGATTAAATATTTGGGCGTAACATTGCAGAGCGATATGAAGTGGTACAAGCATATAATGGCAGTTTTGGGGAAGGCGGATAGTCGTCTTTGGTTCATTGGTAGAATTTTGGGAAGATGCGGTTCATCTGTAAAGGAGACAGCTTATAAAACATTAATACGACCTATTCTTGAGTACTGCTCGAGCGTTTGGGATCCCTATCAGGCTGGATTGAGGGAGGACATAGAAACAATTCAGGGGCGGGCTGCTAGATTTGTTACTGGTAGGTTTGATCATCACGCGAGTGTTACGGAAATGTTTCAGGAACTCGGATGGGAGTCTCTAGATGAAAGGAGGCGTTCTTTTCGTGAATCGCTACTGAGGAAATTGAGAGAACCAGCATTTGAGGCTGACTGCAGTACAATTTTACTGCCGCCAACTTATATTTCGCGGAAAGACCAGAAATATAAGATAAGAGAGATTAGGGCTCGTACAGAGGCATATAGGTAGTCATTTTTCCACAAGGTACCCTCCGTCACGCACCGTATGGTGGATTGCGGAGTATGTATGTAGATGTAGATGTACTGTCCAATTTGCACCACGTTCACACAATAGGAACAAATGTCATTCAGTAAATTATCATTTATTTTTTCGGAATCTTGTTTCACGTCCTTTACTTTTTCCCCAAAGTGCCACATATGTTCAGGCGAATTCAGCATACACGAGGCTCTGTTCGTTCCCATAGCCCACGATACGGAATCAGTGTAAAGCTTAAGTAGAGGCGATAAAATATGAGTTGAGGACGGGCTTACCAACTGTGAGGTCGTCGAGTTCCGGGACAACGGGGATGGTCCAGCCGGAGGAGAGCAGCAGTGCCGTCAGCTGCCCCATGCTCACCATTGGCTCCACCAGTACCGTCTGCACAACACCACACTCTCTTCAGTATTCCCACGTCCAACACGAGCTCATTCAGCTTATCCGTCAGCGTATAACATATTCAAAGCCATTACATTTTGCATTCCCAAATATATCTCATTTTCATTCAGAAATGTATTGCAAACAACACATATGTAAATTATCTGTTGCCCTTCACTTTTAATTACAGCCCATCTACAAAATTAGTTCGAGTGTGTGAAGTTCCAGAAGTTGGTAAACACACATTTCTTAAGTCGTAGACGATTTTTGTCATCTACATATACATCTTCATCACTTCTCTGCAACACGCACTTAGTGCTTGCCATATGGTTCATCAAACTACATTCAAAATCAGTACAGTTGTGCAGTGTTTGTATTTTACAGTGTCTGTATAGTTCGATGCAATGTTCATTCGAACATGTAATTCTGTGTTTAATGCCAAGCAAGGCAGTCTGACGAGTAAACTAAAGTCTCTCCCTATGCGGACATCATACGATTTGTGTGCAAGCACTATGGGAAATAACCACTAGGACATATGGAGGTTAGAGTCGGTCCCGACAGTGAAAGCAGTTATGGCGATTACTCGCGTAAAGCGAGATATGCAGTTTCTTGTACCGGTCAGGAACAGATTTTCGTATTTTACTAGTAAGACGTATAGCTGTTATACAATCGCAGTCCCAATTTGCGGCCGGCCGCTGTGGCCGAGCGGACCTAGGCGCTTCAGTCCGGAACCGCGCTGCTGCTACGGCCGCAGGCTCGAATCCTGCCCCGGGCATTGATGTGTGTGATGTCCTTAGGTTAGTTAGGTTTAAGTAGCTCTACGTCTAGGGGACTGATGACCTCAGATGTTAAGTCCCATAGTGCTTGGAGCCATTTTTGAACCCAATTTGCGAATACATTCTCAACACCTTCATATTACTTCTCTAGCGTTCCACTCTCGAACAGCACGCGGGAAAAACGAACACTTACATCTTCACGTACAAACTCTGATTTATTTTATTTTATTACGACGATTTTTTTCTCGCGTAAAGATAAGTGTTAACAAAACATTTCCGCATTCGGAGGTAAAAGCTGATGACCGAACTTTTATCAAAAAATCGCGCGGCTTTGAAAAACGTCTTTTACTCTCATGTTCGCCAATCGTACTGTGTTCACCGTGCGTCACTCGCAGTTATTCGCTACGTTGTTTATCCACCTTCAGCCGCAACCTCACGGCGTGCAGCGGATGGAAGTTGACTCATGAAGTGATGCGCTGCTAACCTTAATTGAAATGCCGTCGTTGGTATTATCCAGGATCTACCATGCTATTTCGCACTACAGCACCTCCACAACGTCAGGTCTGCCATTCCGATTCAGCTGCTGCCGATCATCATTAACATCAGCTGCACACAGCGCATATCCTCACATGGTGTATTGCTTGAAGCCATTTTTGAACCCAATTTGGCTTCCAGGCTTTAATTTTTTCGCTGAAGCTTTGTAATCCCCCCCATTACACAAGACTACTTTTTTATCACTTCTGACTACCTTAGCTGTATTCTTAGATCAAAAAGCTCACCGTCAATAACGTTGACCATTTCCTGACACGTTTTGTCCGCCCTGGGCCTGTTCGTTACACCTTGCTTCCCCTCCATGCTGTTTTTCAATTAGCAGTCTGAGAACAGCGGCTATAGAAGTCACCACCCCACAAAGTAAGTCACCAGCCGCATCAGCAGAGCCGTGCGCCACAATTCGCAATGTTGCGACAGTCCACTCCGACGAAATCGCTGACGCTACTGCCACGGGAGACGGCCCAGCAGTCGCTGCCGCCACACAGCGCAGCATCACGTCGCTGTCACGAGCTACAGCCTGCTTCCACTGTCACCAAGGGTTGCCGAGTAGGAGCTTTCAGTTTTAACTTTACTTGTTCGCAGTTTCCCCTACATCTGGGGGATCGTATTTGAGTAGCTGTCTCTGAAATTTTTAGGTCTACGACTTTGCTTCCTCCGTTTTGCAGTAGACGACATTAGTGGAAAGTAGTGGCGCAAGTCGTAGGTCGTAAGTGTCATACAGTAAGCTTAGGCATTTTACAACATAACGCTATCAAAATATTAGTCGATTTTCGATTGCATCTTAAAGTTATTCTCGGCTGAATATGTCAACTTACGAGCCCAATTCTAGTCATCTGCGGGAGGTTTCAATTTTCTGCTTTGATATGAAGAAATCTGCGACTGAGGCTCATAAAAAGCTGGGTAAACCTATGATAAGACGCCTGTTAGTGACAGAACTTTGCAGAAAATGGTTTCCATGCTTCAAGAACGATGATTTTGACGTTGAAGACCGGCATGGTTGTGAAAAAGAGAAAGCTTTCGATGCTACTGCAACCGACGGGAACAATCGCAGGAGATCGTTATCGAAAGCAATTGATGTGTCTGAGCCGATCACTGAAAGACAAACGGCCACAATACAGCGATAGCCATGAAAAGGTGATTTTGCAGCATGACAGTGCTCGGCCCCATGTCGCAAAACCCGCCAAACCATACCTGGAAACGTTGAAATGGGAAGTCCTACCCCACCCTCCGTACTCTCCATTATTTACTTCGACTACCAACTTTTTAATTCAATGGCACACGACTTGGGTGCCCAGCGCCTCCTGTCATATGAACAGTTGCCAAATTGGATCGATGCATGGATCTTCTCGAAAGACACCCAGTCCTTCCGCCGCGGGACTCGTATGCTGCCCGAAAGATGGGAGAAAGTAGTGGCCAGCGATGGCCAATACTTCGAAACGTAAATGTTTTGTAAGATGCTCACAATAAAGCCTCGAACTTTGAGAGGAAACGGCGGACGCAAAGTTGTAGCCCCAGTAAATACTCGCGACCTAACTCTTACCACTGACAATTTATCGTCACTTTCAGCCACTTTAGTTACGAATGTTCCCGGAATCACTGTAACAATAAGACTGCCACGGTCTCGATCGTTCTCCTCTCAGCTTAAAATAGATATAAGACTCTCCTGACGTTTCCCAGGTGGTGCTTTACAAATGACAATGCAAATACCATCATCAACCGTCTTGCAGGTATTATGTGGCAGCCAAGCGTTGGAAGAATGAACAGTCACGTAATCTTAACGTGGCTAGCCAGTCAGTACTGACAGACTATTAGACTGTGACGGAGAATGAAACATTTATCGATATTTGATAACCGATAGATCTGTCGGCTTCACTAATGGTTGCATATTATGCGATGTGATCGTAAGAGTATAGCATAGTATAGAGCAGTAACACATATTATGATCGTGGAGGATTCACTTTATAATTGCAACCAAAAACGTAATGCTACCGTCTGGCTTGCGGTTAAAACCTGCGTCTCGCCAACTAATTAAATATACATGTAGTGGAAAAAAATATAGAAACACCAAAAAAGACATTACCAAGGCCTAACACAGTGTAGGAAACCCGTTGGCACTCAAAACAGCTTTCTGTCGTCTTGGAATGGATAAATACAGATGCTGTATGGTTTACAAACTAATCTTATAATATTATTGCGGCAATTTCAGATGACGATGATGGAGGCTGACAGCCACCTCGAACCCTTCTCTCCAAAGTAAATCACAAAGACTCAATAATATTGAGATATGGTCACTGTGGTGGCCAGGAAAAATGTGACTATTGATCCTCGTGCTCACAAAACCTGTCCTGGACGATGCGAGTTGTGTGATCAGGGGTCAGGTCGCCTTGTAACGCATCATTACCATTGCGGGATAAGCGTTGCACCATGAGATACACCTGATAACACAGTCTTTGGCAGTAATATGGCCTTGTAAAGAACCATGGAGCCCATGGAATACCACGATATGGATGCCCAAATTATCACCGAACCTCCGCCATGTTTCATTCTTGAGACGTAAACTCGGGCATAATTTGGAAACAGAGTGAAACAAGGCTCATCCCAGCAAATTACGTTCTTCGATTGCTCCATAGCTCATGTTTTATGGCTTCTTACCACGTTTTCCCGTTACCGGCATTTGCATCACTAATGAGTGGTTCTGAAATTCCAGCTCATCCTGCAGTTCCCTGCTTATGGCGTTCCCTTCGTGTTGTTTTGGTGCTGACAAGGGTCGTGATTGCGACATTCGCTTCTGCAGTGACTTTCGCACCTGTCGTCCTCTTATTTCTCGTCACAGTCCTCGTCACGATCTCACGATCACTCAACACTTGACTGGCAATCTGTCAACACTGTAATCGCAAACAGGGTAACTACTTGTGTCAGAAGATAGTAATAGTGTTGTGCAGCCCGTGCAGTGAATAGCATTTTGGGTTAGCATGCAGGAGGTCAAGGCATCGATTTTGGATCGAGGGGTATTTGTTTTTATTTGCCAATTTCATTCTGCCTTATAATACTGTAGTATACACTATTCCTTAAGTCACACGTATCCGACATTTACAAAGTACAGCGTTTTGTAAAGGTGAACATAACAAAAATGTGGTCAGGCAAGTCATAGATAGACAGCAGAAACAAATGGCCTGTTATAGAACAGAATAACTAAAAAACACAATATCAATTCCGATATGCTAAAGATGATTGCACAGTTAAATAACTCGATATCTACTGGTCATTTATACTGCATGCAGTACGTCCGCTAAGATGTAACAAATTAGCAACCAGTGACATTAATAATTTCCACATTAATGGCCGTATGACTTTTACAAATGGTTCAAATGGCTCTGAGCACCATGGGACTGAACATCTGAGGTCATCAGTCCCCTAGAACTTAGAACTACTTAAACCTAGCTAACCTAAGGACATCACACACATCCATGCCCGAAGCAGTATTCGAACCTGCGACGTAGCGGTCGCGTGGTTCCAGACTGAAGCGCCTAGAACCGTTCGGCCACATCGGCCGGCTGACTTTTACAAAAGAATACGTTGTCCTCATAGCAGATGCTCAAAGCGAACCTCCTGCAAGTCCAAACATTGGGCGACCCTCTGGATCGTAAAGCTCTGGACTCTTCGCAACATGGCTGCATCCACAGATACAATAGCAGCATGAACACGCGCCATTAGTTCTTCCATATTTGTAGGCGGAGTAGAACATACGTGCTCCTTCGAGTGTCCCCACAGGAAGAAATCCAGGAAATTTACGTCAGGTGAACGTAAAGGCCATACAATTAGACCTCCGTGTCCGAGCCGTTTCCCTGGAAATATTCTGTTTAAATACCGTCGCACAATAATTCCAAAGTGTGGAGGTACGCCAGCATGTTGGTATCATAACCTCTATCGAACATGAAGTGGAACATCTTCGAGTGCGTCAGGCATATAGTTTGGGAGGAATGCATAATATCTCCGTGTAGGCAACAGGTCACAGAACGTGTAGGGACCCAAGTTCCTGCCTCTCAATATTGCGGCCCAGACTTTGATGCCAAAGCGAACATGATATCAATGGTCGCGAGTGACGTGCGGATTAACATCACATCAATGGTGGGCATCGTGCATATTGCAGACACCCTCACGAGTGAACGCGCTTCATCCGGCCGTATTACAGTGTTTAGGAAGTCGTCGTTGGCTTCCTGTTGTTGTTGGAACAACTCACAGAACTGCATCTGCAGACGGCGATCTGCAGGATGTAGGTGTTGTATTAAAGAATAATGATAGGGGCCCAGCCCACGCTCTTGCAGCACGTCAACGCCCGTGCGTTTCGAAACACGCAGCTGTCTTGCTACGACACGTGTACTTCCCTGGGACTCTTAGCATATGACCTTCAGAATAGCTTCCTCAGTAGCTGGAGTACGGCGTATGCGTGGACGACCTCTGTCACACGATGGTGGAAAGAGAGAACCTGTCTCCCGAAGACGAAGCTCCAAACGACAAAACACATTTCTATCTCGGTGACATTGACCAGGATATCTAGCAGCATGTTCTCGAGCGACGACACCAGCCTGATTATCAGATGCACCAAGGTCCAGAAGCATATCCACATATTCATCGTTTGTGTATGCCATACGTCTGCAACACTTTTTTGGAACAATACAAGAAGAAAATACTATGTGTACGAATGTACATGAAGTCTGTCACGGACGCGTTACTCCGCTAGCAACTAATTCCCTGTCTGGTGAACAACTCATACAGTATAAACACATCATTTGTCCAGCGGACTATTTCACCTAACGCGCATCATCTCTCTTCCAACTTTTGTCCTGCATGATTTATCACGACACTGCCAATTGTGAAATGTTCTCTTTCGAATCACATTGTTTCCCTAACGGCAATGGACGTTACGTTTCCACATTCCCATCGATGATGATGATAATAACAATAATAATAGTAGTAGTAGTAGTAGTAGTAGTAACGCATGGTGATACTTACTAAACAGCGTGCACTCATCAATCTCAGTGTTGAAAGGCATAATTAGTTGTTTCATGGTGGTAATACATAAAAATGGTAACTGAGTTTGGAAATTATTTGCAAAGTACGTTGCTAGCTCTACTTGTGACCTATGACCCTAACGAAATGTAATGGACCTGAACGTGGCAAGAATAATAGTTGTCACTAATCTATGGGACCACGGAGAAGGGAGGGGGGGGGGGGGGAGGTACACAGGTACACAGAAAACAGGTTTGGAATCTAGTTGATGCTGTGGTGCAAGACAATTCGCTCGTCCACAACGTGCAAAAGGCTTCTTTAAAATCTGACCAATGGAAACAACTGTACTTCCATTTCTGTGTTCGAAGTACGCAAGTGCAAATGTTTTGTGAAAGGCCCACTGCAATCCCTGTATGACAATTAAGACGCCAGATACCGTACCACGCCAGACTACATTTAGCAAATACAAACAAATATGCCTCAAGCGAGAATCGAACCCCCGACCAGCGACTCCATCAACTGCACAGTATTACTCCTATACGCTGCTAGAGGTAGTTATTGTACATGTTATTGTAGTGTTGCCAGGTTGCCAATCATTAACATCCATTTACTGGTGGAAATACGAGCAGGACGAAATTTTGTGAGACACATTTTTGTATTGCTAGTACGTGAGGAATCGAGCTCCGAATCCCGAGTGCTCGAATTTTTCTTCACCTGTAGATTCTATCTTCTGGCACAGAGACCGCTATGCGATAACGATAACATCCCATACTGTTTCATATGATTAAGTTTATAGTGGAATCAAAGATGACTGTTTTTCTTTAGTGATCATCAAGTTCGTGTGTTGTGTGTTGTCTACGTGTATGTGTGTGTGTGTGTGTGTGTGTGTGTGTGTGTGTGTGTCTGTGTTTCACATGTTATTAGGAGACTGATTCTTTTTAATCAGTTAGCTTATCATTCAAGACAACACACCTGTTTAAACGGAAATTTCGTGTCTTGAGTGCCTCCAAAACAAATCAGTTCCCTTTTCTACTAAACATCTTTGGGGTTTCAGGGAACGGAAGACCGGCTTACTCGAAACGCTCCACTCTGGTAACAAGGCAGGTACTGTAAGAAAATAATTTGTCTTTTTTCACGATATTATTACAACCATCTCGCTAGACCCTCCCGTGCGAGCTAAAGCGCCGTTTCGGGGACGAGGTGGTGAGCCGGACCCGGATCAAATCCGCATGGGGTGTCTCTGAACGTGGGTCGATGCGCCGCCCAGAATAGATATGGTTTATATCCAACTAGGTGAATAGCGGCCTCGTTCCAAAAACCCACCGGAGTTACACGCTTCACAATACCTTAGAAAACTTTCGCACACTTTCACACGAATAACACTACACGCGGACAGTTTGGGTACACACATTCCGTCCCGGGAGCAACGGGGTGGCGACAGGAAGGCATCCGACCTCATCTTAAATTAACCACATGAAATCCATGACCAACTATGCCGGTCCTGCGTATATGCGGGACAAAGGCACAAGAAAAGGAAGAATCCAAGTATGTCACTAAAGCACTATTAAGTCGGATCCCTTCGAGAAGGAAGGCGAGCACGAAATAACGGTATCTGCATTCTATACACAAGGAAAGATTTCATGGCTGATATCTCATTCAGGAAATCGCAGTCGAATGTTAATTGTTTGTGAGAAAATCGTGGTATTTCTCGTGTAAGAAGCGGGAATGTCTATCAGTACGTGCTGGAATGCGACAGCTGCCGATCAAGACTGAAAGTTATCTTTCAGCGATGTTGCTGCTCGTGTTTGTCGGTATCTCACGACCGTTATGTGAATAAGGTTCAAATGGCACTGAGCACTGTGGGACTTAACTGCTGAGGTCATTAGTCCCCTAGAGCTTAGAACTACTTAAACCTAACTAACCTAAGGACATCACACACATCCATGCCTGAGGCAGGATTGTGAATAAGGGACAGATGGTTTTAGGAGGGCTATACGCTACACCATCCAGGATGTTGGCATCTCCATACGACTAGCGCTCGAGAGGACCACATTGTTCACTTGGCCTTGCAGGATTTTACAGTCACGTCACGCACCTTGGGTCAGGAAATGGGCTAGTTTGCAGCAAGACACGTATCGACATGGACAATGCAACAACATCTGGAGCATCCCAGTGACACTGTCGCGGCTTCCCTTGACGCAGCAGCAGAGAGATACGCCGACAGTCGTGCGCCCAGCGACCACACTGGACGCAGGAGTAGCACCATATCCCCTTTACAGACAAATCCCGGTTATGCTTACAACGTTTGGATGAAAATACCAGAACTAACGTTGCCACATTGGATTCTTCACTGTTATCTGCCACAGCGATTGGTGTGATTGTGTGGAATTCCATTGTGCACACAACACGGTCATCTCTGTGTGCTCAAGTTCGCGTCCTGTATACCCCAAATCATCTATCAATTTAACCATGTATTCTTCCTACTATACTGTACACGAACAATAAGTAAAATTTCTGTATTTACTATCTTTCTTGCTGCTGCATTTTAATGGTCAGCAGCGTAATATAATCTCTTCCACCTTCTTTACATACACTGAAGTGACAAAAGTCATGGGATAGGGATGCGCACGTACACAGATGGCAGTAGTATCGGGTACACGAGGTATAAAAGGACAGTACTCTGGCGATGCTGTCATTTGTACTCAAGTGATCCATGTGAAAAGGTTACCCACGTGATTATGGATGCACGACGGAAATTAAGACTTTGAACGCGGAATGGTAGTTGCAGCTAGACGCAAGGAACATTCCATTTCGGAAATCTTTAGGGAATTCAATATTCCGAGATCCACAGAGTTGAGAGTTTGCTGAGAATATTACATTACAGGCATTACCTTTTACCATGGTCAATGCAGTGGCCAGCGGCCTTCACTTAAAAGACGGAGAGCAGCGGCGTTTGAGTAGAGTTGTCAGCGCAAACAGACAAGCAGCACTGCTTGAAATAACGGCAGAAATCAATGTGAGACGTAAGATGAACATTTCCGTTAGGACAGTGCAGCGAAATTTTGCGTTAATGGGCTTTGGCAACAGACGACCAACGAGAGTGCCTGCAGCATCTCTCATGGGCTCGTGACCATACCGATCGGACCCTAGACGACTGGAGAACCGTGACCAGGTCAGATAAGTTCCAGTTTCAGATGACAAGAGTTCATGGTACGGTTAGAGTGTGGCACAGATCCCACGAAGTCATGTACCCAGGTTGTCAACAAGGCACCGAGCAAGCTGGTAGAGGCTGTATGATGGTATGGACTGTGTTTACATGGAACTAAAACGATCATTGACTGAAAATGTTATGTTCAGCTAGTTGGAGACCACTTTCAACCATTCATGGACTTCATGTTCCCAAACAACGATGGAATTTTTATGGATGACAATGCGCCATATCAAAAGGCCACAATTGTTCGCAATTGGCTTTAAGAACATTCTGGACAAATCGAGCGAATGATTCGGCCACCAAGAACGTCCGACATGAATCCCATCGCACGTTTATGTGACATAAGCGAGAGTTCATCCTGCACCGGCAACACTTTCGCAATTATGGACGCTATAGAGGAAAAAGGGTTCCGTATCTGTGCAGGGAACCTCCAAGGACTTAATGAATCCCTGCCACGTCGAGTTGCTGTACTATGCAGAACTAAAGGAGGTCCGACATGATATTAGGAGATATCCCATGACTTTTTTCATCTCATTGTATGTAAACTTCTCCATCTTCTTTACACAATGGAGAAATGGTTTGAGACGTTGAGCAACAAATGCTCACAGTAGGCCCTGCAAAAAAGCTGTCAGTCTTTGAAAATGATGCACAGGAGTTAAGGAGTGGAGAAACGTACCTGTTTGGTTTCATCGACGCGTACGACATCCATGAGGTTGACGCTGACGCAGTACAGGCGGCTCTTGTAGGCGGGTCTGCGGAAGCTGATGGTCTGCCAGCCGGGCCGTGCCGTGCACATCTGTGTCGGCCGCCCATCAGAAATCCACTGCCGCACCTACAAGCATGACACGTCTCTCGATAAGTACAAGTCAGAGCAAAGCGTCCGTTTCAGTTTAGACTTTTTTGAAGTTTCTGTAAAGAATATCCATCTCAGCTGGTTCGTTTTATGTAGTTTTGTATCTTTGTAAGTAATTATAAAGAGCCCGCCCGGTTAGCTGTGCGGTCTAACGCACGGCTTTCCGGGCGGGAAGGAACGCCTGATCTCCAGCACGAATCCGCCCGGCGGACTTGTGTCGAGGTCCGCTGAGCCGGCCAGTCTGTAGATGGTTTTTAGGTGGTTTTCCATCTGCCTCGGCGAATGCGGGCTGGTTCCCCTTATTCCGCCTCAGCTACACTATGTCGGCGATTGCTGCGCAAACAAGTTCTCCACATACGCGTACATCACCATTACTCTACCACGCAAACATAGGGGTTACACTCGTCTGGTGTGTGACGTTCCCTGGGAGGGGGGGACCACCGGATGCCGAACCGCACAATAACCCTGGGTTCGGTGTGGGGCGGCGGAGGTGTAAAGTGGACTGCGGTAGTCGTCGTAGCTGCGGCGGGGACGGAGCCTCTCCGTCGTTTCTAGGCCCCCGGTTAACATACAATACAATACAATACATACAATTATAAAGAAATTGATGATTTTGTAGTTAGTAATAACAACGTTTAAAGTCATATTTTGTATCAATAAGTTGTCTGATGGTGTCATTAAGATGAAGATGTTGAGGAAATTGATGAATATGAAGAGTAAAATGATTATGAAATGCTTTCAGGGGTGGACTTGACTTGGGAGATGGCGGTGGTGTCGGTTTGCAAATGACACATTATTTGAAGACCGTGCAGACGTTGCCTCACATATCACGACAACTACTCAACAGTTCAACAGAGGATGGCATTGTTGGTTTTTTTAATAACAGTAGTTAAAATGGTTAAAAAATTGAAAGTTTCTTTCAATAACTTCGAATTTACTCTGTGACTGAAGTAATTTCCATTTACTGAGATATATGCTTGCACAAATTACCATATTTAGGGCTAAGCCATCCTTCAAAAAATTTATGAGAATCATTTTATCCCTGGCGTAAAAGTGACATCTGCGCAGTAAACACGGTCGAAGCTTGAACTAACGACTGTAAACAGCAGATATGCATTCGACCAGTCATTGGTGAGCAGACGGTGTTAAGCAATGGACGTGCGGCTGCAGTATGTCAACGTTGTGTCACAGTTCTCAACTAGCAACATCTTTAAATAAACTGCTCAAGATATTCTCCGGAATGTTTTGAAGAAGATAAAAGCATGTGCAAAATTTCTCCCCCTTACCTCGACTCCCGAACAAAAACTACGACACTTGGACGCCTGCCGCGACTTGATTGAAATGGAAAACACGAACAATTCTTTTCTGGAAAAAATCATCACAGGTGTTGCCAATGCGAACCTACCATAAACGATTAAGTGCAGAAATTCACGTAAGGGATCAACGCTTTGATCCCATAGTCGACATTCCAGCCAAAGCTACGTCGAGCTGAACAGCATCCCAGAGAATGACTTTCCTGACAGCTTCACACGGTTTTATGAGCGTTATGTGTATTGTAATAAAGTGGGAGAGGGGGGTGGGGGGATTATGTAGAACACCCGAAGCACTAAAGCCATCACCTTAATGTTTGCTTATAAATCTAGTCTCGAAACCTTTTGGACTGATATGAAAAGACATAAAAAAAATTCATTCCTTTGTCTACATACGTGTTGACTTCTATAAACTAACGAAAAAAAGACTCATAAAAGCATATATCTAGAAAGAGAAATGTCCTACACTATACATCACTCAGCCTTAGTGTGGCACAGAATGCAGTCAGGTATTGAGCCACTGCAATCTTCGACCACCTATGCAGTGATGTAAACTATTTAATAGATGGTAAAATTAACTTCAAACACAAACTGAAATCATATCTGCTTGACAACTATTCATACAACGTAGAAGAATTTCTGAACGTGTAATAGTATTGTGTGTGTGTGTGTGTGTGTGTGTGTGTGTGTGTGTGCTTGTGTGTGTGTGTGTGTGTGTGTGTGTGTGTGTGTGTGTGTGTAAGAAAGAAAGAGGGATTCAACATAGTTAATTAAAAATAAAGGTATGTAAAAAAGTACATGGTTATCATGTAGCCACGTTTCTCACTGAGAAAGTTTACTGTAAGAGCAAAACTGATTCGTTCCACATCACAGGGACAGGTTGCAATTATGGTCAACAGACTACGCAGGTAACTAATGTATCACTTTGTTTATCGTAGTCCGTGTCAACAACTTCTAATAACTGTTTAGGCAACTTGAATGTTCTGTGAAGGACGAAGATTGGTGTCAATGAACGAGATTTTCTGTTATACAGTCGCAGGAATAGAACCACGCCCATGTTCCAGCTATTGTCTTCCATTCCTGCAGCCACAGGAAGAGTGACGTAAGACGGGTGAAATGGAAACGTATACGAGACCATCCGCTAAGAGTGTGTGGCTCACCAATGATTACAGGAAGCTGCATTTCCTGTGTACACGTAACGTACAACGGACTCTGGATGAATGGAAGACTGTTCCCTTCATAGACTATTCCAAAGACATTGTTTTCGAGAGTGAGACCGTGAAATCTGTTTTCATCCATCAAATATCAATGCAATATATGGTTCTGACAACGCTGTGTTCATTGTAGAACAGTATATCTTTAAGTGGGCGTGCAGACTTTCACGTTGAACTATGCTAAGATCAATTGTGATGAGATCATCGTGCTAATGATCTCACCCGATCAGATGAGAACAACTGAATACAAGTGGACGAGTATCTTCATTTCAGCGCACGGTGTGATTAGCTCGACTGCTGACCTGTGTCCCATAGACAAAGAGTACGTCCAGGATATTCTCACAGGCAAGCTGCAGCTCGATTTCTCCTCTCTAGATCTTCACCGTAGTGTGGGCACCTTGGCAGTTAGAGTGGTATTCATTACACACGGAGCTCGTAGACACTAACATAAACAGCGCCACACATTACAAGTTGTGTTGCTACTCGCTGCAGTTAGACTCTGTACTGACATTATTTGTTCAATATGAAACTGAGACGTCTACATTCTATATTTTATGTAACAACATAAATAAAATATTTGTTTGCAATTTCGTTTTGTAATTTTATTTGTGTCAAATCCTGATTTTACACTTCTTCTCAGTTTATAACAAATCGGTATCTTTATAACATGGCATGCCATTATTTCTGTGATTTTTTTTAATGCATGTAAACCGATGTTGTTGTAATACGGAGAGAAACCATGTAACATGCACCGTATAAAGTCAAATATGTGCATGGCAACGACAAACAAAATCTAAAACGAAATTGCTTGTTCACATTACACGAGTAAAATTAAGTACTCTGAATATAGGTTATGACATTGATTAATCAAACATGAGAAGGCTGTCAGGAGCTGGCAACTACTCTGAATATAGGTTATGACATTGATTAATCAAACATGAGAAGGCTGTCAGGAGCTGGCAACTTCTTGTAACGTGGCTCTGCAGAGTTTGTGAATTCCTGGAGTTCACAAGAGCCAACATGGATAAAATAACATAATATGTTCTTCTGGCCGTGTGTTGTCTCAATATATGCTAGAAAATCATTTTAGTTAATTTTACACATAATCATGATTATGTTCGCTTTTTTGGGAGCCTGGGAGCTAGTGTTTTTAATCCAAAGTGTTAAAAGCGTCCCGCCTATTCTGTCTGTTAATAACGCCTCTTGAATCACATTATAGTTGGCAAAAGTCTTCTGCGTAGGTCTTCCTAAAACTTTGTAACATTTATTAATACTTGAAACCCTGTTTCCTTTTCGTCTTCCCATCGCGGAGACTCTCCTCTCTCTCTCTCTCTCTCTCTCTCTCTCTCTTTCTCTCTTTCTCCCTCCTTTTTTCCCTACAGAGCAGGGGTACTTATCATTCACTTTAGAATTTTCCGCCAACGGCCTAGCCGCTGTGATAACACCGATTCCCGTCGGATCAGCAGAGTTGAGCACTGTCGGGCTGGCGTATCACTTGCATGGGTGACCGTCCAGGTCTGTCGAGCGCTGTTGGCAAGCGTGGTGTACTCATCTCTTGTGAGGTCAATGTGAGGAACTACTTTACTAAGAAGTAGTGCCTCCAGTCACGTAAACTGATAACAACCGGGAGAGCGGTGCGCTGACCACATGCCCCTACCATATTCGCATCCGCTGACGTCTATCAGCTGAGGATGACTCGGCAGTCGGTCAGTACCGCTGCTCCTTCCGGAGCCTGTTCGGACGGAGTTTAGTAGTTTTAGATTAGAATTTTCCGCTTTCTCTTTTGTTTCCTTTTTGGCGTTAAACAGCATCCCCACTGATTTTCATGTAATGGTCATCCACGGAGCCAATTCTATTTTCATTGGTACATGACATGAACTGGCGTGTTTGTTGTATACAGTTGTTACTCGTTCGTTGGTCTCATTCATTTTTGTTGTTGGCTCTTATATTCTTATGAGTTTTTCTAATGGTTTTGTCTTCCGCGGCAATAAGGATTAATTACACTGGGCAACAACCAAAAAAACGTCATGGGTTTCTCAGCTGATTTAGACTAATTTTGGTGTTCTGAGTCCGAATATCACATTGATTTTGCTCTATCAGGTCAACTTTTTGAGATACAGCCATAGGCCTACATGACAATTTTTCCCTGAAATGTAAGCCTTTTTATAGGCTTCAATATGCTTATATTAGGGGTTTTAAGGGGATTATTCAGGACATATGAAAACAAAAGAAGCCTTTAAGATTGTAACAGTTAATCATTCCAATAGATGCCTTTTTTTCTTACTATACTATAAAATTTATTCTAATTTGTATTGTCTGACAGTCAACTGCATATTTCTATTACTATTTCAGATTGATATGGCTTCTGCGCGACGTTCATGCAAGAATAATCCAGACGTTTTCTGCTACATCTGCGGAGAATACACGCTTTCAGTGGACAGGAAGAACATCACGGGATTTGTGAAGAACGCCTACCAGGCTTACTTTCAAGTCAAGCTGGGTGACCAAGATAAGCCCTGGGCACCGCACACAGTCTGCAAGAAGTGCGTGGAATACCTCCGGCGGTGGACAAAGGGCACGAAAACTTCACTGAAGTTTGGGATTCCGATGGTTTGGAGGGAGCCCTTTGACCATGCATCGGATTGTTACTTCTGCGCCATCAATACTACTGGCATCAACCGGAAGAATCGGCACAGCCTCCAGTACCCCGACCTTCCATCTGCCCGCCGTCCAGTTGCTCACTGCGAAGAAATTCCTGTACCAGCGTTCACAGAGCTTCCTAACATCGACGACGAGGCCACCACTGCAGACGAGGGAGGATATATAGCAGACGAGGAGTATGAAGCACAAGATGGTCGGCAGCTCTTTTCACAATGTGAGCTTAATGATCTTGTTCGGGATCTCAGCTTGTCGAAGACTTCATCCGAGCTGTTGGCCTCCAGACTCAAAGAGAAAAATCTACTTGGCGAGGACGCGCGTATCACTTTCTTTCGTAGAAGGCATGAGGACTACATGGGCTACTTCTGCCAGGAGGAAGACCTAGTCTACTGCCGAGATGTCGCCGGTCTTCTTGTTAAACTCGGGGCTCCTACATACGATCCGAGAGATTGGCGACTCTTTATTGACAGCTGCAAGCGCTCTTTGAAGTGTGTGCTCCTCCACAACGGGAACGAGTTCGCCTCAATCCCTCTTGCTCACTCCACAACTCTCGTAGAGAAATATGAAGCAGTGAAGTACGTGCTCGACAAAATCCAATATGAGCAGCACCAATGGATCATCTGCGTCGACTTCAAGATGGTGAGCTTTCTACTTGGTCAGCAGTCCGGGTTCACGAAATACCCATGCTTTATATGTATGTGGGACAGTCGAGACAGAGCCCAGCACTATGTAAAGAAAGTGTGGCCGCCACGAGAGCAGTTAGTACCTGGTGCGAGAAACATCATAAACGAACCTCTTGTTGACCGGGAGAAGATATTGATCCCACCGCTACACATGAAGCTTGGGTTAATGAAACAGTTCACGCGTGCTCTGGACAAGGATGGGAGGTGCTTCCACTACCTGTGCCGAGCCTTTCCGCGACTGACCATTGAGAAGCTGAAGGCCGGCATTTTCGATGGGCCACAGATACGGCAGCTCATAAAGGACACAGAGTTCGAAAACTCCATGAACACGTTAGAGTGGGCCGCGTGGAAATCGTTTGTGCAGGTGGTGAACAACTTCCTGGGGAACACGAAGGCAGCAAACCACGCCAGACTCATCAGCAGCATGATAGAGGCCTTTCAAAAGCTCCGGTGTTTGATGAGTATAAAGATGCACTTCCTGTACTCACACATGGAGAAGTTTCCTGAAAACCTTGGGGCGATGAGCGACGAGCAGGGAGAAAGGTTCCATCAGGACATGCGCCAAATGGAGGATAGGTACCAGGGGAGGTGGGACGCAGTCATGATGGCGGACTACTGATGGATGCTGAAGAGAGACAACCCAGCAGCTGCTCACAAACGGGAATCGAAGAAACGCCGATTCATGCCGTGAACTCTGAGCTTTTGTGTCACGTAACGCTCATTGTTATACTAATATTATGATAAATATGCTTATTTAATTTGATGGAGTAAATAAAAACTTAATGAATTTGCATACGTTGACGTTTATTTCTTGAGGAAAACGGAAAAAATCTTCCGGGGTTTCTCAGCAGATGATACAAAGAAATTTTTTTTACGAAAAATCGATTTTTAAAAATTTCTGTAGCAAAAAATCCTGACCTGATAGAACAAAACCAAGGTCATTTTCGGACTCAGGGCATCAAAATTAGTTTAATTCAGCGGGAAAACCCTAGACTTTTTTTAAAAAAATCTTTTTTTGTTGCCCAGTGTTATTGATTCAGCGCCTTGCGTACATTTTATCTGTTATTTATGTAGCGACTGTAAGAATAAGAGAATACCTGTGTTCTTTGTGATAAGGAGGTGATGTCAAAAAAGTATTCACTTTTCACAGACACAGTATTCTACGGCAAATCTGTTTTTCTCTTTCCAGTAACGGAACACACTTGTATTATGGCGCAAGCGAGGATGAGGCTAATAGGAAACATGATAATTTGTCTCCTTTGAGTGACCTACAAATTGTTTCAAATAAATATTTCTAGATTCATGGGTACATTGTGAAGAAATTCAGCTTAGTCTTATGTCATTACTGCCTAGGATGATAAATAGCACGCCTCTGACCCTTGGCAAACGTATCCAACAAGTACGACTATTGTTACTATGACGACACATCCGATAAAGCAGAGTAGTCAACCTTTTCTACTTACCACCCACTTTTGTATCTTTGTCAGCGATAAAAATTTTCTAACCGCCCACCAGTTCCACAGTAATGATAATTTATTAGGTAGGAAAATAATTTTACTTTATAAAATTTATAAAGCAGAGTTATAGCAATTTCAAGCAGACAGTAATAATTACTTAGCAAATATTTATATCAAAATTTTATGAAATTCTAATAAAAATATTTTTAAAAACCCTGTTACCTGCCGCCCACCATGAGAATTGGAACTCCCGCAACTGAGCGCTGAGAACCAGGTTGACTACCCTTGCGATAAAGGATTCGAAGGCATAAAATGGGAACCACTGTGATAAAGGGTTCGAAGGTATAAAATGAGGAGCAACTGAATTTATTAGAGGGAGCAGTCATAATGAAGAAAGAAAGAAAGAACTCAAGGGATTGGTTCCTCCTGTTGCCTGGGTGGGTTGGGATAGTTCGGCTTAGTACTTGAAACTATGTTGCTTTTTTCCACACACACACACACACACACACACACACACACACACACACACACATAGACTCTCAATAACACATGTAAGCCCGCGTGCATGTGAAGAAGAACAAGATAAGAAATCACAGCTAGTTTTACCGCGACCAAATTATCGGCACAGTCGTATCTCAGATATCATGCATAGCAAGGTACTTCCCTTGTGGTTTTCCGTGGACAATTGTGTTTTGGCTGCTCATATTGTTGCAGCTGAACACTTGAAAACTGTTTTACAGCCAAAATTGCACTAGTAACAAGCGAATAAACACAGTCAGCGGCAAAAATGTTCTCATTCAAAAACTGCAAACAACTATTTGTGGGGGAAATGATAAAAGACTCATTAAACAACGCAAGTAACATATAGACAACAAACATCCATTAAAATCCCCACACGTGCACAGTAGTTCTGAACCCACGATTCGGGAGGTTGGCAGTTCAAATCCGTAAATGACTTAAGCAGAGTGCCAGGAAGTCTCGGATGCTTTGGAAGTGCATGGTGTATGTTATTCTCCATCTTTTCCCACTCCGAACTTGTACTCTGTCTCTATGGCCTAGTCGTCGACGTTACGTTAACCCTTAATCATCTGTCCTTCCATCATTCATTTTCGAATGTACGAAAGCAGAATTATCACCTACTCGCCGTGCAAGACCTGCTTGTTTCTTACACGGTGTAAGTTCCTCTCCACTGCCTAGTTTCGTGCATTATGTAATTTCTCGAAAATCAAATGTGAGATGTCAAATTCGAGTCAAATGCTATGAAATATCATTGAAGAAACTTTGAAAAGTTCATAAAGTCTTCAGAAAATAGCTTTTTCATTCACGAACGACACATTCATGTACAGTAACCACCACAAGAGTATCAGTAATGATGTATTTTTCGAGAAAGCAGATTATTATAACCTTACCTGTCGCTGTACGTGTTTCACTTTGTCGCCATGCTTATGCGGAGCACTGTTCAGCTTGAAGATGATGTAACTCCTCACGTAGTAGAACAAGTCGTACACCAGAGACACAGGCAGCAGAACAAAGCACACGAGAACCCATCTGTAATGCACGATAAGATACTCCAGCGGTGACAAAGATGCTGTCATGGTAGGAGGCACGGCGTGAATGAGCTCTCGGCAATCGAGCCGGTCCTTTTATCTCAGTCAACGAGCATCACTCACACATGAGCTCTGACGTTACGTAACAGCTCTTGACCGGGACTGTTCCGTCGGCCTCCAATTCTAATTTGTGCCTGCATCTACATCTACAGTCACGAAGGTCCTCTGCATATGACGATGAACATTCTCGTTCCACATGCGAGCAGGACATTTCTCTGCACGTTCTTAGTGCCTCTTGCTTTACTATACGAATCTCGAATATTTTTCATTTTAGCATAAACCTCTACCATCCAGTGTGTATGTAGCACGCCTGACAAAAAAAGTGAAGCAAGGAAAAGAGTGTTATCCGGTAAGCTGTTTTGCAGATCTCTACCATTCTCCACGTTTCGGTTCCTTGCTAGAGTACTTTTCCTAGACGTTAGTTAATATTTAGACATTTTGTCCCCGTTCACAGTAGTGTTCCCCCGTTTTCATCAAGGGCTGGCTAATTCAGGAGTCATGCTTTGTACATTTTGACAAGCATCTTTTGGGTGTACACAGTTTTATTATGACAACCCACCAACGTGGCTTGACCCTTAATCTCTTAACATGGATAGCTTCCCCAAAGCTTGGACTCCGCAAGTGTCCATCAACATTATGGAAATATAATCACTGTGAGTAATTATCATTGTTTGTTGTTGAGTTTCATCACTGTGGTTCCGTATTTCAACCATTTCAAAACTTTCACAGAGAAACTTTTATACAGAAACCTGAAGATGTATCTCTACTCAGGTGAAACCGGTACTTGCGAATAAAGCACCTTGATACAGCTATACGGCATTTTTAAACACCTCATAATTATTGACTTTTAATTTTTATGATAATCTGATTGATTGTTGAGTGTTTTTATTGTTACTGGCAATTGAATACTCTTAATTTCTGGATATGCGTCGTATGCATCAATTGGTTCCACTAAGAACAAGATGATGTACATATAATTAATAATAACAGATAACGTAAATGCGTATCATTTAGAGAAAGGGAAGAGAACGTAGACGAAAACAGACAGGAGTTAGGATACTGCAAGAAGAATTTGACAGAGCACTGAAAGCCTAAAGTTGGAACAAGGCCCATCCTTGGGAGAACCAGCCATGACAAAACTATTCCACCTGGTAGGCAAAATGTATGAGACAGGCTAAACACCCTCAGACTCCAATAAAAATGTAATGATTCCGTTTCCATAGAAGGCAGGTGCTGACAGCTGCGAATATTACCGAACTATCAGTTTAATAATTTATGGTTACAAAATACTAAGACGAATTATTTACAAAAGAATTGAAAAACTGGTACAAGCCGACCTTAGGGAAGACTAGTTTGGATTTCGGAGAAATATATGTACACCCAAAGCAATACTGACCTTAAGACTTATCTTAGAGGATAATTTAAGGAAAGGCGAATCTATGTTTATAGCCTCTGCAAAGTTTGAGAAATCTTGACAATGTTGATTGGACTCTTCGAAATTCTGAAAGTAACAAGTGTAAAACACAGGGAGCTAAAAGTAATTTACAACTTATACATAAACCAGAGAGCAGTTACAAGAGCGGGGAGGGGGCGGGACGGGCGGCGGGGTCGTTGGGGGTATGAGAAGGAAGCAGTGGTTGAAAAGGAGGGAAGACAAGGTTGTAGCCCATCCTCGATGTTTTTCAGTTTGTACACTGAGCAAGCAGTAAAGGAAACCAAAAAAAATTCGAGTAGGAATCAAAATTCAGGCAGAAGAAATATAAACTTCTAGGTCTGCCGATGACACAGCAAAAGACTTGGAAGAGCAGTTGAACAGAAAGGGTAGTATCTTAAAAGGAGGATATAAGGTGACCATTAACAAGAGGAAAACAAGGGTAATGGAATGTAGTCAAATTAAATCTGGTGATGCTAAGAGAATTAGATTAGGAAACAAGACACTAAAGGTAGGAGATGAGTTTTGCTATAACATGATGGCCGAAGCAGAGAGGATATAAAATGTAGACTAGTAATGACAAGAAAAGCGTTTCTGAAGAAGAGAAATTTGTTAATATCGAATATAGACTGAAGTGGTAGGAAGTATTTTCTGACGGTTTTTGTCCAGAGTGTACCCTTGTATGCAGTAAGACATGGACGATAAACGGTTTAAACAAGAAGAGAATAGAAGCTTTCAAAATGTGGTGCTACAGTAGAATGCCGAAGGTTAGATGAGTACATCGTATAACCAATGAGAAGGTAATGAATAGTATTCAGGAGAAAATGAACTGTGATAAAATTTGATTAAAAGAAGGGATCGGTTGATATGACACATTCTGAGAGATCAAGGGACCACCAATTTAGTATTGGAGAGATGTGGGGGGTGTGGAGGGTAAAAAGTGTACAGACAGACTAAGAGATGAATACAATGAACAGGCTCAAAAGGTAGGTTGTAGCAGCTATTCTGAGATGAAGAGGTTTTCACAGGATAGAGTAGCGTGGAGAGTTGCATAAGACCAGTCTTTGAACTGAAGAACACAACAGCAGCAACAACTTGAGTGTTACATTAGATTTAGCATCTGCACATATTCAGTGCAGTAGTGCACTCTGTGGAAGTGAATATTGTAAAATTCCTTTATACACCTCAGTATACACAAATTAAAGTGTATGTTACAAGTGTAATATTAAATTAAATATGTTTTAGGTTTTTGACTGATCCCATTTATTGGACGACATTTTACTTAGGATTTGTGGAAGGGACATCAGAATTTCGCTTTTTTAAAAAAATATTTGTTATGTACACTACTGGCCATTAAATTTGCTACACCACTAAGATGACGTGCTACAGACGCGAAATTTAACCGACAGGAAGGAGATGCTGTGATATGCAAATGATGAGCTTTACAGAGCATTCACACAAGGTTGGCGCCGGTGGCGACACCTACAACGTGCTGACGTGAGGAAAGTTTAAATCCGATTTCTCATACACAAATAGCAGTTGACCGGCGTTGCCTGGTGAAACGTTGTTGTGATGCTTCGTGTAAGGAGGAGAAATGCGTACCATCACGTTTCCGACTTTGATAAAGGTCGGATTGTAGCCTATCGCGATTGCGGTTTATCGTATCGCGACATTGCTGGTCGCGTTGGTCGAGATCCAATGAGTGTTAGCAGAATATGGAATCGGTGGGTTCACGAGGGTAATACGGTACGCCGTGCTGGACCCCAACAGCCACGTATCACTAGCAGTCGAGATGACAGGCATCTTATCCGCATGGCTGTAACAGATCGTGGAGCCACGTCTCGATCCCTGAGTCAACAGATGGGGACATTTGCAAGACAACAACCACCTGCACGAACAGTTCGGCGACGTTTGCAGCAGCATGGTCTATCAGCTCGGTGACAATGGCTGCGGTTACCCCTGACGCTGCGCCGGCCGAGCGGTTCTAGGTGCTTCAGTCCGGAACGGCGCGACCGCTACGTCGCAGGTTCGAATCCTGCCTCGGGCATAGATGTGTGTGATGTCCTTAGGATAGTTTGGTTTAAGTAGTTCTAAGTTCTAGGGGACTAATGACCTCAGATGTAGAGTCCCATAGTTCTCAGAACCATTTTTGAACCTTGACGCTGCATCACAGACAGGAGCGCCTAGAACCGCTTGGCCACAGTGGCCAGCTCCACTGTCTTCAGTATGGACAGGAACTGTGATTACTATGTTTGGATGCGAGCTGAGCTTGTGACTCTTTGCTCACATCTCCAGGTCGTGCTGGCTTCAGTCATGCAGCCTGATGCTTTTGCCAGTGAGCATCACTGTAGGGGCACAGACATGTGGATCCAAGTGATATCCAGCATGTTCACACATCCCCCAAACAGTTCACCACTATCGCTGCCCCAATTGCTGCCCACACTGAGACTTACCCCTCACTCACAGTTGAGTGGGAGATCATTCCAAGGTGTGGCAAGAAGCGAAAGACATTTTGAGGCTCTGAAAGAAAAACCCCAATGGCGTGCAAACTCGGTCCCCCATCCATCGAACAACTCTAATTTTTATAGTTGGAGTGCATGTGCACTGTCATTCACCATCTGTATGTCCATCCAGTATGAAGCCCCGTCAAGCAGAATTATAATAATAATAATTATTAATATTATTATTATTTCTTTTCTTTCTCAGACGTTATGTCTGGTTAAAAATGGAAAGTGATGCGGATCTTCATCAAGCGTGATTTCCTTTTAACTGTACGGTGTATGTTACATTGCATTTAGGAACTTTCGGGTAATTGAACAAGTATCAATAATTACAGATTTCTGTACTTGTATATATAAATTTGGATGTAGCTGTATTGCGTTGATGTACTGGTGGATATTGTGTGGCATGACTCCTGTAGTTGATGGTATAATCGGTATAATGTCAGCTTTATCCTGATGCCACATGTCCTTGACTTCCTAAGCCAGTTGGATGTATTTTTCAATTTTTTCTCCTGTTTTCTTCTGTATATTTGTTGTATTGGGTATGGATATTTCGATTAGTTGTGTTAATTTCTTCTTTTTATTGGTGATTATGATGTCAGGTTTGTTATGTGGTGTTGTTTTATCTGTTATAATGGTTCTGTTCCAGTATAATTTGTATTCATCATTCTCCAGTACATTTTGTGGTGCATACTTTTATGTGGGAACGTGTTGTTTTATTAGTTTATGTTGTATGGCAAGTTGTTGATGTATTATTTTTGCTACATTGTCATGTCTTCTGGGGTATTCTGTATTTGCTAGTATTGTACATCCGCTTGTGATGTGATCTACTGTTTCTATTTGTTGTTTGCTAAGTCTGCATTTATCTGTTGTGGTATTGGGATCTTTAATAATATGCTTGCTGTAATATCTGGTGTTTATTGTTTGATCCTGTATTGTAATCATGAATCCTTCCATCTCACTGTATATATTGCCTTTTCTTAGCCATGTGTTGGATGCGTCTTGATCTATATGTGGCTGTGTTAGATGATATGGGTGCTTGCCATGTAGTGTTTTTTTTTTTTCAATTTACTTTCTTCGTATCTGTTGATGTTATGTGATGTAAAGGGTTGTAGAGGTGGTTACGAAATCGTAGTGGTGTAGCCGATGTATTTATATGAGTGATTGCTTTGTGTATTTTGCTAGTTTCTGCTCGTTCTATAAAGAATTTTCTTAAATTGTCTACCTGTCCATAATGTAGGTTTTTTATGTCGATAAATCCCCTTCCTCCTTCCTTTCTGCTTAATGTGAATCTTTCTGTTGCTGAATGTATGTGATGTATTCTGTATTTGTGGCATTGCGATCGTGTAAGTGTATTGAGTGCTTCTAGGTCTGTGTTACCCATTTCATTTCTCCAAATGAGTGGGTCAATATTGGTATAGCACAAGTATTTATAGCTTTTGTCTTGTTTCTTGCAGTCAATTCTGTTTTCAGTATTTTTGTTAGTCTTTGTCTATATTTTTCTTTTAGTTCTTCTTTAATATTTGTATTATCTATTCCTATTTTTTGTCTGAATGCTAGATATTTATAGGCATCTGTTTTTTCCATCGCTTCTATGCAGTCGCTGTGGTTATCCAATATGTAATCTTCTTGTTTAGTGTGTTTTCCCTTGACTATGCTATTTTTCTTACATTTGTCTGTTCCAAAAGCCATATTTATATCACTGCTGAATACTTCTGTTATCTTTAGTAATTGGTTGAGTTGTTGATTTGTTGCTGCCAGTAGTTTTAGATCATCCGTGCATAGCAAATGTGTGATTTTATGTGGGAATGTTCCAGTAATATTGTATCCATAGTTTATATTATTTAACACGTTGGATAGTGGGTTCAGAGCAAGGCAGAACCAGAAAGGACTTAACGAGTCTCCTTGGTATATTCCACGCTTAATCTGTATTGGCTGTGATGTGATATTATTTGAATTTGTTTGGATATTAAGTGTGGTTTCCAATTTTTCATTACTATGTTTAGGAACTGTATCAATTTAGGATCTACTTTGTATATTTCCAATATTTGTAGTAACCATGAGTGGGGTACACTATCAAAAGCTTTTCGGTAATCAATGTATGCGTAGTGTAGCGACCTTTGTTTAGTTTTAGCTTGATATGTCACCTCTGCGTCTATTATCAGTTGCTCTTTACAACCTCGTGCTCCTTAGCAACAGCCTTTCTGTTCTTCATTTATAATTTTGTTCATTGTTGTATGTGTCATTAATTTCTGTGTAATGACTGAAGTTAATATTTTGTATATTGTTGGTAGGCATGTCATGGGGCGATATTTAGCTGGGTTTGCTGTGTCTGCTTGATCTTTAGGTTTCAGATAAGTTATTCCATGTGTAAGTGTATCAGGGAATGTGTATGGGTCTGCAATGTAACTGTTAAATAATTTAGTTACATGTGAATGTGTTGAGGTGAACTTCTTTAGCCAGAAATTTGCTATTTTATCTTTTCCAGGGGCTTTCCAGTTGTGAGTAGAATAAATTGCTTGGGTCACTTCATGTTGCAAAATTATCTCTTCAGGCATTTGTGGTATCATTTTGTACGTGTCTGTTTCTGCTTGTAGCCACCGTGCATGCCTGTTATGCTGTACCGGGTTTGACCATATGTTGCTCCAGAAGTGTTCCATGTCTGTTATGTTTGGTGGATTGTCTATTTTCATGTGTGTATTATCTATTGTCTGGTAAAATTTCTTTTGGTTTGTGTTGAATGTTTGGTTTTGTTTCCTTCTATTTCCACTTTTTTTTGTATCTTCTAAGTCGTTTGGCCAATGCTTGTAATTTCTGCTTCTTTTCGTCTAATTGCTCTATCGCTTCTTGCTGTGAGATTTTGCCTAACCTTTTTCGTTTTTTGTCTGATATTTCATTTCTTATAAGTTGTGGTAGCTGTCTGATGTCTTTTCTCAGTTTTTCTATTCAGATCTGTAGCCTGTGTTGCCATGCTGGTTTTGTAGGTTTCTTCTGTGTGTTGGTTGGTTCTGATCTCTGCCTAGTGTGTATATTTAGTGTAGTGAGTGCTCCTACATAAACCAGTAGTTGCAACTCTTCCATAGTTGTATTTTCATTAATTTTGTTGTGTATGATTGTGTTGATAGTTGTTATTGTTGTTTCAACTTGTGGGTTTTTTGGTGGTCTATGCAAGAATGGTCTAACGTCTATATTTGTATCTTTGTATTCTATATATTTCAACTGAAATTTTTCTTCTATATCTAACATGTGTGTCACTTCATGTTCTATTTGTGCTTGTTCTGGTGGCTGTCTTAAGGTTTCGTTTCCCTCTGATTGTTTAATTGATGTGTGTTCTTTGTTTGTTTGCTCTGGGATGTTTGAGTCCATTACTGTATATTCTTCTTCTTCTGATTGCACATTAGTTTGTTCCAGTATTTGTTGTACTTGTTGTTTGATGTTTTCTAATTCTGACTGGAGTATCCTGTTATTTTTAATTATTACACGGATCTGATCAGCTAGTCGTTGTTCTGTTAAAAATTTTAATTCTGGGTATCTGGTAATAAATGTTGTGTATACTTGTGATCTGTATCCCGTTGTGTTGGTTCCTAAGTTTGTTGCTTGGTAATGACAGAACATGAGGTGTCGGTTAACTTCAACTGACCATCTCATCCTCTGCCATTGTTTTCCTTCTAGAGTGGTTGCAGGAAGCATATCCTGCAAAACACCTCTATTTGGATTTAAATCATTTGCCGTGTGGCTAGCAGTGTCATTATCATTGTGGATGGGCATAGGGTTCAAGCGTCGTCCCCGACCATGACAGCACTTGTCCGAAGCTTCATTAGTTCTGTCCTGAACCAACTAATCACAACTAAAAGGGGGGTTAGCCCTATTAGTGGTTTGTTCCTTTCGTCGCCTTTTACGACTGGCAGAACATACTGGAGGCCTATTCTTTTCCTGGGCCTCCACTGGGTTTATTATTATTATTATTTTGTTTGTGTGTTTCGCTATTCTTAGGGCTTTGTTATTATTACAGATGAGCACATATAGAACTTCATGCCTGAACCACAGCAGCAATAGTTGGTGTCCACAAGTTGTGACTTTTCAAACCTGGTGTCATTTGACTGCACAGCAGCAGTAGGTACCAGATCTTGAGTGTCAGCCAAATGCTGCTGCATACTACAATTTGACTGCAAGTTGATCTAAGTGTGTGAATGTAGGCCTAGCACCTCACAGTGACTTTAATGCAGTTATTGAAGTACTAGAGTGCAGTATTTGAGGTGTGAGTGGGTCTATCTGTGTAATGTGACAACTGAATAAAACCCATCACATACTCCTATTAACATTGAAAAGTTAAAGGGTGGGATATCAGTTGACGATGTGTAGAGAGGCAGTGCTTGAGTTAAATCAGTAGTTGTGGTCATATAAATTAAACATTCAAGTCTGCTGAATTCAAACAACCTGCATTATGCTTTACTGATTGCGGCAGACAGACACAGTTTCTGGTGTCCCTCTATTAGAGCTACATATTGTGACTATATTGAATATTCATGTGTACGCAGTGCAGACATAAATTAATTAGATCAGTGTATAAATGCCTGTGTTCATCCAACACCAAGATGTGTGTCTGAAAGCTCTATAAGCATAAAATCTGTGGAGACTCAATTTTCTGAAGGAATACCTATGTATGCATTAGTACTTATAGACCTGAATACAATTCAGGCAGAATTCAAGGAATAAAGAAAAGAATTATTTCGACAATACTGTAAAAACTGACTGATTATATGTATATATGTATAAACAACATAAAAAGGTTCTACAAGAACAACTTTACTTTGTAAGATGGCAAGAACTATACCCCTTACATGAAGTCATTAAAGATCACCTAACTCACGTTGAGCGAACAGTAGGGCTAAACAAAATGACTGACAAGGCACAATACGTCTTGCAGAGGGTATAGTATGGACGTATTGGAATAATTAATGTCGGGTGGTGGTTTTAAAGTAATTCACATGACATGAAAACTTTGTGGAAACGAGTCGATTTACTGGACGCTAGTTTACCCCAGGGAAGTATTTAGAGTTGACCATGGACAGCTGGGGAACGGCAAAGGGAAGCGACAATAGGCTGCTTAGGGCGGCTCAAGCTCTGAGAAAGTGGTAACGTGGCACGGTCTCCAGCCGCCTTAAGATGAGTGACAGCATGGGTGGTTGACCCCAACCCCATGCTGGTGTACCGGGAAGCAGACGGAGAACTTGTACACCTGTTGATAAATGTCCGCCGTCCCTTTTTCAGGGAAACATTCGAGAAAGCCACGCAAAGCTATGGTGGAGCGGTCAACAGAGGTCAAAATATGCATGTTGGTGACTATAGCAACTTCACGCTGAATTCATGGTCTGCAGAGTCTGAAGTAAATCAGGTGAAGAGCGACAGAATGAAATATGCCGGCCTCCGATGGGAACGTAGGACCAAGGAATTTGAAGTACTCTCCTGGGAGTCAGAATTCCGAAAAAATTGGTGTTTGTGCAGACACTAACCTTGATGGGTGGCCTGGGAGGAGCTAAATAACAGAAGTTGAGAGGAAGGGAAATTTTGTGGGAATTTGTTCACTTCACAGAGCAGGCATTGGTCGGCGCTGGGAAGCGACGCATAATTAACGCGACTTGCGCTGCAATTGGCGTAAGTGATTTTGCTGGATGGGAAACCGAGGCGAAGAGCGGACTGTGAGAAGTCTCCGTAGAGTTCTTCCGTTCCCAGCTTGCCTAGAGTGCGGACGTGTCGTTCTTTACTCAGCTTGCCTGAGAAAGAGTGAACATCTCTGCAGTTTAGGACTTAGCAAATGGAACGATTGAGCATGGAGATAGAAAGCTATGTACTGAGCAAGATAGCTAGGAGTGAATAGACGAGCGCAGCCTTGCAGCACCACGAGGTCGGCCGACACCCACACAATGACGCCGCTCCGCCACGCTGTATTCGGTGATATTGCGCCCGCTCCGGTCACTGATTAATTTGTTGGATCACGTCGGCAAAGTTTCCACGAGGGTTTCATGGGTCGTGTATTGTAGAATTCTTCTTGCACTTCGCATTACGCCTGGGTCAGTCGATAGGAATTACTTTTGAGTTATCGCGCTTTACTCCAGGCAAACGCAATTGAAGGTCGGGAGTTAAAATAAATTTGTGCTTATCGACTACATCTGTTTTCAATCAAGTAGTTGAAATCCCAAGTCACTTTCTTAATTAATTTTATGTTCAACATTTGCATCTGGTGTTCAATAGCTGAATATAACATCAATGTGCACCCCCTTTTAATTAAAAGTGATCAATTCTGAATAAATTAATGTCAACACTGCCACCGCAGTTGAATCAGGAGTCACAGGGCCATATTACTTTTTTGCGTTATCCGATATTGCGGCAGTTTTGCACTCTCTGTTGATCTGTTAGTCAATTAGTTGGGGTGAACACACGCCAAAACCAGCAGCTAAGTGACGGGTGGGGTATTACAACTTATGTGTTTCTATTCCCACCCTGCAATAACGTTCATAGTGAAAGGATTAGGGTCTTCTACAAAGAAAAACACTGAGATAACAAATTAACTTACACTTTATTGTCATCAACAATACATTTTTCAAAGTTATTTACAATAATTTTTTCAAATGATTATTCTTCATTCCCAAAAAGGGACTACTTATATGCTTAAATGTATCACACTTACGCAGTTAATTTTTTTTTATACATGAATAGCAGCATCTGCTTGCAGAGATACATCATACTAACACTAATAGAGAGAGGAAGAGATTGAGTCTCCACTACTGGCCATTAAAATTGCTACACCAAGAAGAAATGCAGATGATAAACGGGTATTCATTGGACAAATATATTATACTAGAACTGACATGTGATTACATTTTCACTCAATTTGGGTGCATAGATCCTGAGAAATCAGTACCCAGAACAACCACCTCTGGCCGTAATAACGGCCTTGATTCGCCTGGGCATTGAGCCAAACAGAGCTTGGATGGCGTGTACAGGTATAGCTGTCCATGCAGATTCAACACGATACCACAGACTGGCGTATTGTGACGAGCCTGTTGCTCGGCCACCATTGACCAGACGTTTTCAATTGGTGAGAGATCTGGAGAATATGCTGGCCAGGGCAGCAGTCGAACATTTTCTTTATCCAGAAAGGCCCGTACAGGACCTGCAACATGCGGTCGTGCATTATCCTGCTTAAATGTAGGGTTTCGCAGGGATCGAATGAAGGGTAGAGCCACGGGTGTTAACACGTCTTAAATGTAACGTCTACTGTTCAAAGTGCTGTCAATGCGAACAAGAAGTGACCGAGACGTGTAACCAATGGCACACGCCGGGTGATACGCCAGTATGGCGATGACGAATGTAGGGTTCCAATGTGCGTTCACCGCGATGTCGCCAAACACGGATGCGACCATCATGATGCTGTGAACAGAACCTGCATTCATCCGAAAAAATGACGTTTTGCCATTCGTCCACCCAGGTTCATCGTTGAGTACACAGCGCTCCTGTCTGTGAGGCAGCGTCAAGGGTAACTGCAGCCATGGTCTCCGAGCTGATAGTCCGTGCTGCTGCAAACGTCGTCGAACTGTTCGTGCAGATGGTTGTTGTCTTGCAAACGTCCCCAGCTGTTGACTTATGGATCTAGACGTGGCTGCACGATTCGTTACAGCCATGCGGATAAGATGCCTGTCATCTCGACTGCTAGTGATACGATGCCGTTGAGATCCATCACGGCGTTCTGTATTACCCTCCTGAACCCACCGATTCCATATTCTGCTAACAGTCATTGGATCTCGACCAACGCGAGCAGCAATGTCGCGATACGATGAACCGCAATCGAGATAGGCTACAATCCGACCTTTATCAAACTCGGAAACGTGATGGTACGCGTTTCTCCCCCTTACACGAGGCGTCACAACAACGTTTCACCAGGCAACGCCGGTCAACTACTGTTTGTGTATGAGAATTCGGTTGGAAACTTTCCTCATGTCAGCACATTGTAGATGTCGCCACCGGCGCCAACCTTGTGTGAATGCTCTGAAAAGCTAATCATTTGCATATCACAGCATCTTCTTTCTGTTGGTTAAATTTCGCGTCTGTAGCACGTCATCTTCGTGGTGTAGCGATTTTAATGGCCAATAGTGTATATACAGTATTTACACGACTAAGTGCAACTGAGTGCTGAGATTCGTCACATTAATACTACTATGGAATTTTTGGGTTTAATATTTATAATGTATGTTGACTAGCAGCCACAGCTGATGAAGAAAGAACCACACATACATGCATTCACATACATATATACAAGCACATATAGTGTGCCAGAAAATGTGAAATGTGTACATAGTACACGTAATAATGATGTATACATGTTTCAAGTGCACATAGTGTGCAGTGATTCACATGCACACATACACACAAGTGTGACAAATCCTTCATCTATCACACACACACACACTCAATCGTTCTGAAGCGAACAGTGTGAGAATGGGATGGTGCCAATCCCATCCACACAGATGACATGTTTGTACATTTTGGTACAACAGCTGACTTTTTCAGTTGTACAGTAAGCACCTCCTAATCGACTACTTGGTGCACCATATGTGGAGATGCATCACCGCGATACAGACATTCTGCCGCGTGGGGTAGCCACGCGGTCTAGGGCAACTTGCCATGGTTCGTGCCACTCCCCTGTCAGGGGTTCAGATTCTCCCTCAGGCATGGGTGTGTGTGTGTTGTTCTTAGCGTTAAGTTAGTTTAAGTTAGATGAAGTGGTGTGTAAGCCTAGAACCGATGACCTCAGTAGTTTGGTCCCATAGGAACTTACCACCACCGCCACAGACACTCCCTGTAGTCTTGAATCGTAAGAACCTGTGAGGCTGCACAATGCACGCCGGCCGCTGTGGCCGAGCGGTTTTAGGCGCTTCAGTCCGGAACCGCACTGCTGCTACGGTCGCAGGTTCGAATCCTGCCTCAGGCATGGATGTGTGTGATGTCCTTAGGTTAGTTAGGTTTAAGTAGTTCTAAGTCTAGGGGACTGATGACCTCAGATATTAAGTCCCATAGTGCTTAGAGCCATTGAACCATTTTTTCACAATGCACACCTTTAGCTTGTGTTTGTGTGGCACCTGCATCAACACGGTATGCATCCATTTTCGATCTGACCGCCAAAAACTCCACAATATGTGAGCCAGTCACCTTGTTTCTCATCGGGCCGGTAACTTCCTTGTTCTGAGGTTTTATGCTGTGAGGATTATTGGCTGTCATATGCAAATGTATTGAATTCCTCAGAACTGCACCTATTTACTTCATATGGGTGACACCCTTTCACCTAGTAGATTAAACTCTCTGTATCCATATAAAGTAACTTGGGCTCAGCAAAGTTTTGTTTTGCAAATCCATAATGAAATTGGTACATGTGGAGTTTGGAGAAGTCCAGACTGCATATACAAATATATATAGGTTTCGTAAACCCCATTGAAGATTTAGTCATGTCCACAGAGACGAGTCCTTCACTGAAGATTCTGGTCTGCTTAAAATCTGGCCTGCTTATGTAATCTCTTGCGCTATAACGCCCATCTCAATGGTAAGCTAAGTGAATTTAACATTCTCTATGGTCTTGCCAAAAACTGAGATATTCATTAATTCATAAAAATATTTTTCTAAATCGCAAATCGTAAGAGCCCTCTTTTCGGTACTATCATCAATGTATTCCATCAACCAAGGACGCTATTTGAAGGAGATGCTGCAGCTGATTCTAACAAGTTACAGCACATGTCGTTCTGTGAAAGTGGTGTGAGAGGCTGTGGGGTCACCTTCACAACACGCCGCAGGATCGATAAAGCACTCAAAGTAAGCGCGTACAACGAAGGGACGTCGTTCATGGTGGTAGGTATTCTTAACATTAAGAACTTTTTTTTCCAAAGACGAGTTCCCACATTTACCAGTTCCTGGTTTAAGCAATCAATAAGATGTCTTTCTAAGTACTCATTCATAAAAAAAGAGTTGTGGCATCCACGACACAAATGTTTCACCCTATCATGTTTTGACAATTGGGTAGAAAGTAGGTGGGGGCATGTTCTTGATCCAGACATGGTGATGTATCTCGTCTTCAGAGAATAGCAGCAGCTCTGCCTGGCTTGTTTGGAAATGTAGAGGCGTCTGACTACTATATGCTTCACATCTCCTGGCTTGGTTATGTTTTTGTCTGCATCCAGCCCACAGACATGAACCAAACAATTAGGGTTCTGACTCTTGAATTTTAGTAGGTCTGGGATTGTGATGGGGAATGAGATACCATTGAAGTTATAATGCTCGCAGACGTTATATGTCTTATATATATCAATAAAGTATGCATTTTTCGGGTAATTTCTATCGCAAGTGACCATACGAAGTAATATTTATCACCATTTCAGAATTCCGGAAATTAGTACATACATTTTAGCAGTAACATCTTCTGGAAGACGGATGAAACTTGGTGCCCCATTAACTGGATCAAAAACAAGGGAGCACATATAAAGGTACAGTGCATGGCTCAATGCCTTACCAGACCCACCTCCTTGCATAGTTTCTCACCTCTCTTTATGGTCTTCTGTTAGTCAGGGAGGAACCCAGCGGTCACACACCCTTGAGTACCCCAACTGATGGACAAGTGTGTCAGCACTCACAGACACGTCCAGTTGAGCATCGAGGTGTTTGATTGTGATGTATCAATCACGTCAAATAAGAGTGTCCACATGGTCCAGCTTTGAGGAGTCACAGCTTTGTGCAGCTGACCGCACGCAGGAGATCGAACAAGTTGTGCGACCTTGCTGCGATGATGACAGAGACCTCGCCCAACAACTCACCGTGCTCTTGTTAAATGCCTTGTCTCCGCAAACATTCTGCAAGTGCCTATGAATATCTGTGATGCTCTGGTTTTCTGCCGAAAGTAACTCAATTACTGCTCTCTACTTGGAACGTACCTCCGTTATAGACGCCATTTTGAAGATTACGTGTAGCGCCGTCATCTATCAGTATTTCCTGAAACTGTAGGGGCCGAAGCAGGAGTATTCCGTGGCCTCCCACAAGAAATTCCACATTTTTTTTCAACCGAAATTGGCAGAGAAAAGAGTGTGTTGCATTACTTATCGAACACCCGTCGTATAAATATGTATATTTACAAATTGCAGTAGTTTCAAAGAAAATGCCTTCTGCATGCTGCACATCGAAATTTTTATTTTTATTTATGCACCCAGACGCGTTTCGCCTTTTTTACAAGGCATCTTCAGTGGGTGTCCTGAAATATTACATGATTTGTCCTTTTTACACATAGGTTATGGTTTCAAATGTAGGTTTTAGATTTAAAAACAGTTCGTTAACGTTTTTTTACGAAATGGAAAGGTACTTACAGGTAATTTCTAATTCGCTGTATCTAAGCAAACTGCTTTTTCTCATCTGGCAACCAGGTGGACATCTTACAGTTCACTTTCAGTTCACTGTTTTCGTTACACATCACTGTAAATGCCATCTTTTTAATACAGAGATACATTTGTTTTTCTAAGTGTTACCAACTGTTTTGTGAATGTGTGTGTGTGTGTGTGTGTGTGTGTGTGTGTGTGTGTGTGTGTGTGTGTATCAGAGAGGGAGAGAGATTTTTTTGTTATTCTTAAAAATAATAATTATTATTATTATTATATTTTCCTGTATATACCTATGAGAGGAATCAGATTTGAAACCATAACCTATGTGTAAAAAGGACAAATTATGTAATATTTCAGGACACCCACTGTAGATGCGAAACGCGTCTGGGTGCATAAATAAAAATAAAAATTTCGATGTGCAGCATGCAGAAGGTTTTTTCTTTGAAACAACTTCAGTTTATATACAGCTGCTGCGAAAATGGCCACTACAAGAAACGTGTTATGTATACTTACGTTCGCCCTCCTGCAAGTCACCTATTAGGAAAGCTATAGCTTCGTCGTCAAGCTGTAGTAACGCCATAATACTGTCCTGCTCACACACATGAATGAAAGACTTCAGATCACCTAGAGAAAAAGCATCTTATAAGTTCTGTCTGCTGTATTATTTTAAATTAGACGTTATACATAAATATGTATACTTACCTTGCTGGAGGAAAACCATACTTTGTTCATCAAAGGGCGGTGATGGTATATCATTGTCGCCGAATAAAAGAGGACGCTTATCCACACCATCGCCATTAGCACTGCCAGACTGACACTTCATATTCGCACTATAGTAATCGACAGTGGTAATCTGACTGAAGAAGGTCTATCCATACCAGCTTATTTACATCCAGTATCAGCATGCGTCTTCGATACTGCTCGTACTGATGATGCAATCATCAGCTTGCTCTTACCACTTTGTGTCCGTATTTCATCACCTTTAAACATGCTCCAAAAAAGATGTATGACTGCCCGGCGGTATTTTCACGCTACAGAAATAGTCAGTGTGCATGCACTTAATTTCAGGAACTCAGATCACACCACAGGGTTCTTCTTTTCCACTATTCAGAGTCAGTGAATTCAGTATTGGCATCTGTTGCGCATCCGCATAATTTCAGGAACTCGATCACGTCATGGTTCTCGCAACTGCGTTCTGGCAAGAGTGAGTTGTACCGTACGTGGGAGCAGTGATTGCACTAAAGGCAGCCCGCGTACGGCTAAGTCGAATTGGAGAAAAGTGTTCACTTTACAGGTAAGGCGGATTTGCCGTGTACAGAGAGGCCCACAATGATATATGGCAGCAGGCTGCCATAGACATTTAAAATACAGTATGCAGTGAATATGAGACTTGTTACAGTAGTCCTGCAAGACATTCACTCTTTTGACTGTTCCCATACATCCCTATACACTATAATAAATCTCCCTAACAGAGTGCCGGCCGAAGTGGCGTGCGGTTCTAGGTGCTGCAGTCTGGAACCGCGACACCGCTACTGTCGCAGGTTCGAATCCTACCTCGGGCATGGATGTGTGTGATGTCCTTAGGTTAGTTAGGTTTAACTAGTTCTAAGTTCTAGGGGACTAATGACTTCAGAAGTTGAGTCCCATAGTGCTCAGAGCCATTTGAACGATTTTTGTGATACTCGTATGTTTGTAAGCTCTTTGTATGTATCAAAACAAGTGGTGCGTGGTAGAAATCTTCTCAGTGACAAATCTAAAGTGTTCAGTGAGAACAATATACGTGTGCAACAGTAAGAATGCAGTGGCAATGCATTTACATCTGTTGGATGAATATTATGAAAACAAACACTCCAAACCGACGTTTCACGTACGTCACATGCAACGAAAATCTGGAACGCAACCATCTGTGTGTGGCGTGTTTATAATTACGTATTATTTATATTTTAGGACACTTAATCTGTAAAAAACACACAACATATCATAAAGACAGCGTATAAACCGTCTGAGAATGAATCACAACGATTCGAAACCGGTAACGGTACCCTTTGGATAAAGGAACTGAAAGTAAATTTGTGGCTGGTTGCTGTCCAAACACCATCAACATTTGTCTTCAAACAACAGCCACGATCTCCATCATGTCATCATATGACAAAATTGCAACAACCACAATCTAAGTGGGAAGAATGGCAGACAGATATCTTCTACTAACCCAAGCTAAACTGGAAAAATTTTAATGCATGACAACTGTTGTTTAAATTTGAGCTATTGCTTGTATGTTGTCCAGTGAACGATTTTGGAGATTTGCTGTTTCCCTGCACGCTGAATGTACATTTTACAAACAACTTTAGAGTATGTGTCGGAAGATACTTGGGGAACAACTGCCTTTTCCCCTTCTTTCTTGATGGGAACTTGCAATATGAAAATATCTTTAATCGTAGTTTCTCCATACGATTAGTCAGACCCCAGTTTGGGACACATAGGTTTGCGTTTTCTGCTACTACTCTTGTAACACACAGTTACCTGCTAAATCTAAGACTCAATGCCTTTCCACATTTGTATGATTTTTCCTTAACATAAAACAGTCAAATAGCATAATATCATGAATCCGGTAGCTAGAACGCAACGGATCCTACTCTAGAAAAAAAAAGATACTAATTGGCTCTGGTTGCGTTGCCTGGTAATTGCTGGTCAAGCCTGATTTGCGTATGTTGCTAAGCCGTTCATTGCTGGTTTAGATTCTGGAAGGATTGAGGCGGAATTGGTGCGTAAATGGCTGGAATAGGCGCTGTGTGAACCACAGGAATGTTCTGTGTCACCATCTGTTTGAAGTTTTCTATCTGCCCTGTTGCTGTAGGAATTGTAACTGCACTCGCTGAATGAAGTTACTAATTTGCCAATGCTATGAAGGGCTCTGCCACGCTAGAGTGATGAATCCCTTTCAAATCTTATTAGTGACTGAGATCTAAGAGTCTCATACAAAACTTCGTCATTAAATGTCATGAATGAATTCATTTTTATGTTCTCATTGTCATACATTTTGACGCTGATCTGAAGGGTTTCACCAGTCGGAAAGTTATATGAGCACAGTACAGACATAATATTACGAATCTACATCTACATCTACATTGATACTCTGCAAATCACATTTAAGTGCCTGGCAGAGGGTTCATCGAACCACCTTCACAATTCTCTGTTATTCCAATCTCGTATAGCACGCGGAAAGAATGAACACCTATATCTTTCCGTACGAGCTCTGATTTCCCTTATTTTATCTTGGTGGTCGTTCCTCCCTATGTAGGTCGGTGTCAACTAAATATTTTCGCATTCGGAGGAGAAAGTTGGTGACTGGAATTTCGTGAGAATATTCCGTCGCAACGAAAAACGCCTTTCATTTAATGATGTCCAGCCCAAATCCTGTATCATTTCTGTGACACTCTCTCCCATATTTCGCGATAATACAAAACGTGCTGCCTTTCTTTGAACTTTTTCGATGTACTAGGCAGTCTCCTTAGTAGATCTGTTACGTTTTCTAAGTGTCGTGCCAATAAAACGCAGTCTTTGGTTAGCCTTCCTCACAACATTTTCTATGTGTTCCTTCCAGTTTAAGTTGTTCGTAATTGTAATACCTAGGTATTTAGCTGAATTTACGGCTTTTAGATTAGACTGATATATCGTGTAACCGAAGTTTAACGAGTTCCTTTTAGCACTCATGTGGAGGACCCCACACTTTTCGTTATTTAGGGTCAACTGCCACTTTTCGCGCCATTCAGATATCTTTTCTAAATCGTTTTGCAGTTTATTTTGGCCTTCTGATGACTTTATTAGTCGATAACCGACAGCATCATCTGCAAACAACCGAAGACGGCTGCTCAGATTGTCTCCAAATACGTTAATATAGATAAGGAACAGCAAAGGGCCTATAACACTACCTTGGGGAACGCCAGAAATCACTTCTGTTTTACTCGATGACTTTCTGTCAGTTACTGCGAACTGTGACCTCTCTGACAGAAAATCATAAATCCAGTCACATAACTGAGACGATATTCCATAAGCACGCAATTTCACTACGAGCTGCTTGTGTGGTACAGTGTCAAAAGCCTTCTGGAAATCCAGAAATACGGAATCGATCTGAAATCCCTTGTCAATAGCACTCAACAATTCATGTGAATAAAGAGATAGTTGTGTTTCACAGGAACGATGTTTTCTAAACCCATGTTGACAGTGTCAATATACCGTTTTCTTCGAGGTAATTCATAATGTTCGAACACACTATATGTTCTAAAATCCTGGTGCATATCGACGTTAACGATATGGGCCTGTAATTTAGTGGATTACTCCCACTACCTTTCTTGAATATATATGTTGTATATGATTGTTAAGTATGGAGCTAATGCGTCAGCATATTCCGAAAGGAACCTAAATGGTATACTGTCTGGACCAGAAGACTTGCTTTTATTAAGCGGTTTAAGTTGCTTCACTACTCCGTGGATATTTACTTCTACGTTACTCATGTTGGCAGCTGTTCTCGATTCGAATTCTGGAATATATACTTCGTCTTCTTTTGTGAAGGCATCTCGGAAGGCTGTGTTTAGTAACTCTGCTTTGGCAGCACTGTCTTCGATAGTTCCTCCATTGCTATCGTGCAGAGAGGGCATTGATTGTTTCTTGCTACTAACATACTTCACATACGACCAGAATCTCTTTGGATTTTCTGCCATGTTTAGAGACAAAGTTTCGTTGTGGAAACTGTTATAGACATCTCGCATTGAAGTGCGCGCTACATTTTGAGCTTCTGTAAAAGATCGCCAATCTTGGGGATTTTGCGTCTGTTTAAATTTGGCATGTTTGTTTCGTTGTTTCTGCAACAGTGTTCTAACCCGTTTTGTGTACCAAGGAGGATCAGCTCCGTCGTTTGTTAATTTATTTGGCATAAATCTCTCACTTGCTGCCGATACTATTTCTTCGAATTTAAGCCACATCTGGTCTACACTTATATTATTAATTTGGAATGAGTGGAGATTGACTCTCAGGAGGCTGGCCGGTGTGGCCGTGCGGTTCTAGGCGCTTCAGTCTGGAACCGCGAGACTGCTACGGTCGCAGGTTTCAATCCTGCCTCGGGCATGGATGTGTGTGATGTCCTTAGGTTAGTTAGGTTTAAGTAGTTCTACGTTCTAGGGGACTGATGACCTGAGATGTTAAGTCCCATAGTGCTCAGAGCCGTTTGAACCATTTTTTTTTTTTTTTTTTTTTTTGTCTCTCAGGAAGGCGTCAAGTGAATTTATATCTGCTTTTTTGAATAGGTATAATTTTCGCTTAATTTTCGAGGATTTGGGGATTACAGTATTCAATTTCGCTACGACATCCCTGTGTTCACTAATCCCTGAATCGGTTTTGATGCTCGTTATTAACTCAGAATTATTTGTTGCTAAGAGGTCAAGTGTGTTTTCACGACCGTTTACTATTCGCGTGGGCTCATGAACTAACTGCTCGAAATAATTTTCAGAGAATGAGTTTAGCACAATTTCGGATGATATTTTATGCGTACCTCCGGAATTAAACATGTATTTTCGCCAACATATCGAAGGTAAATTAAAGTCACCACCAACTATTAACGTATGAGTCGGGTACGTGTTTGAAATCAGACTCAAGTTTTCTTTGAACCTTTCAGCAACTGTATCATAATAAAATATATTCTAGACTTAAACGTAACTGTTTAAACATACTGGAGTAATGTTTGCCCACGTGAGTAAACCAATTCCACAACTAGTCATAAATAAGATGGGCTCTGTGTTGGGTCTCTGACCAGAAACTGCGGCGGCCGCTGTCCATGTCGAAGGATGAAGACGTCTTCTTGATCGGTGGTTCGGTGAAGGAGGAGTCGACGATGGCTAGATGAACCTACAGACCAGTAAAAGACGTGTTGCAGGGAAGTCCTCCCACAATGATGTAGGAATACAGCGAGGACTGCACCACAATTATGGCTGAACTCTGTCCATGCATTACTTATGGACACTTTGTCATCAGACAGACCGTCATGCTGATTACTTCATCGACGAAAAGGCGTATTGATAACTTAGAAGATGAAGTAAACACAGAAGCCTATCACAACTAATCAGACAAGCCCCGTAGCTACTGGGGGCTGTGTTTCGTTCACATGCGTAGCGCTACCACTGACGAGATCTACTACTCAGAAGTCAACTAATGTTCGGCACAAATTTTCATCTGCACTAGTTGATGGGTCCCTCACTAGTCACCATCCGAGGGGAGTGATAGAGTGACTAATACATGTAGACTGTCTCATGAGAGAAGGTATCTGTGAAACAGGTATCAGCCTTTGCATGTAGTTCTTATATGTTTCACAAATATCTTATAAAATATTAAAATGCATATAATGATGTATCTGGAATAGGAAAAGATCTAGGGAACAGGTACGGTACTGGAAAACTTCTTAGGTGCAGATGTAAACTCGAAACATAGGTTGACGTCGCTGAACAGTAAGTTTAAGAACAAAAGAATAAAGAGAGAGGGTACATATCATGAAGTGGGATACCGATAAGTAAAGGAAACTGTTTCAGGAAGAGTATAATATACTAAAGAAGAAAATTTAAACGAGACAGGCCAGTAGGCCATAATAGTTGCAGGAAAAAGAATAGTGAAGAAGTCATGGATACTGACAGAATAATCAAGATTACAGGTGAAAGAAGAAACAACAAGCATGCAAAAATGAAAGCGAACATATTAGTATATTTTGTCTGGAAACTAAACGTTAGGAAGTGCAGATGAGCGGGAAAGTAGACGGGCTGAGAGAGAAATGTAAAAAAATGAAAAAATATGGTATTTAGGAAGAATTGCTGCTAAGTACATGACGAGAAACGCCATTTCGGACAAGTTAAAGCTGTGACCTACGAAGTGTCGAGGCAGGTTAAAAATATATGGGAAGTCTATAGAATGCAAAGATGCTCCCCATCAAAAATGCAAAGGGAAATTGATATGCAGAGGACAGCGTTGCGGTACAGCTTTCCGACCCTGATTGAGCACCTAATTATTTGAACACAGCCACGTCTACTGGAGTTCATACAATATCAACCGAAATCAGTGGAACACTTGGGAAGGAGGAAATTACACTGACAGAAACAAATCGCAACACTAAACAGTAATTAATGTAGAGTAATGAAATTTCGGGAACACATTTGTCTAGGTAACATATTTAAACGACTAACATTGCAAAATTGCAGCTTAACTCATTGAAAAATGTGAAATGTTGGTACATTAATAACGGCTGTAACCGCGAGAATTTTGAATGCAAGCTTGGAAACGTGCATTCATTTGGTGTTCACGTGCCGGATATCAGATTATGGGATGGAGTTCCGTGCCTGTTGCACTTGGTCGGTCAGTACACGGACACTTAATGCTGTTTGTAGATGACGTTGAAGGAGATGACGATGATGTCTCAGATGTGCTCGACAGGAGACAATCTGAATGCTGTTCATGAATGGCAGCACAACAGGCCGAATCACCTGATTGACGCACAAATTTGTAGTCAAGGTGCGTGAGATAACCACGAGAGTGCTCCTGCTATCACATAAAATCGCACCCCAGACCATAACTCCGATGTATGTCCAGCGCATTCCAGCGCATCAAGCACGCAGACAGGTTAGTTGCAGAATCTGAAATGGCCTTCTTCTAACCAACACACCGCCACCACTGGCACAGAAGCAGAACCAGATTTCATCAGTAAGCATAACAGATTTCCACCCTTTCCTCCTATGAGCTCTCGCTTGACACCATTCAGGTCGCAAATGGCGGTGGTCTGGGGTCAGTGGAATGCACACTACAGGACGTCTGACTCGGAGCTGTCCTTGAAGTAACCCATTTGTAACAGTTCGTTGTGTGACTGTAATGCCAACTACTGCTCAAATTGCTGCTGCAGATGCAGTATGGTGCACCACGGCCATGTACCAAACACGATGGTCTTTCCTCTCGGTAGTGTCACGTGCTCGTCCGGAGCCCGGTCTTCTAGCGACGGTACATTCATGTGACCACCTCTGCCAGCAGTCATGTGCACTCATTACATTCCCGCCAAGTCTGTCTGAAATATCGCAAAAAACGTTCAGCATCTCATAGACCCATTACACGGCCTCTTTCGGATTCAGTGAGGTGTTGATAATGGTGTCTATGTCGCCTTAGAGGCATTCTTGACTATCATCAACTCATCACGTCCAATCTCAAAAGTAACTAACGCTCTCGATCGTTACATCGTGTATTTATAAAGCAGACCTGGTTTGAATCCTCGTAGTGTCGTTACTAGCGCCGCTCTTATGTGACCGGCGTGAAGTTTTAATAAACTTCATCTTTCAGATGTAGAAACACATCTACCAACTTTTGTTTATGTCGAAAAAATCCGTCTTGATGTTGCGATATATTTTTCCTTTCATCAATGTATTTGATCTGTTGTCCAGACTGTATGTTATATGATTACATGAGACGAACCATTAAATTTTCAGAAAAGCATTACTGTCTGCAATATCCCTCCCCTGACATAGTCGTTAACGCATAGGAGTACGGTTGGGGTCAGTTCTGGTCGCGGCAGCGAAATAAATTATGATCATGCGTGTATGGCTGGAAAGAGGAGGAAAACATAGGTAGCGCCGACGCCGAGGTCTTTAGATACAAAGCACAAGCTCGGACTGGAAGAAGGTGGCATAGGAAATTAGGTTTATTCAAAGGAACTAACATTTCATTCGCTGTACGTAATTTGGAGACACTACGGCAAACCTAAATCATGTCAGACGTGGATTCGAACCTAGTAATGGGAGAGGAGTCGATGATTTGAAGCTCCTTATCACCTTACTGTAAACCAATGTCTTGATTTAAATATATAACCTCCTCGCAGTACTGAGCACTGTCCATGGTCTTCAGTCCCTCGGATTGGTCCTTGAACCTACCGCCCACTTAGTGGGGGTAGACTACATGCCGGCGCAGGGTTTCTCGCTATTCCCGTTCTCATAAACAACTCAGACATGACACTGCACCGTAGAAGCACTCATTACAGCCGACTGCACAAAACCATTACTCTTAAGACACGACACTCAGAGTTCAAAAAGATAAGGTACACAATGAGATGAAAGTTCAGGAAACTTTCCCGATGCGGAAGTAAGTTCTGCTTCAGGACAGACAAAAGTAAGAGAGAAGCGGGTCTGATGTTGTGCATACTACTGGGAAAAATGATTAAATAAGAAACGTGGCAAGTTTGTTGTATTTGAAGACCTACAGAATTCATTTAAAAACATAAAATGTATTAACGATTTGAAAATCCTGCCGAGAATAGGGATGATTACTAAAGATAAATATGCTACTATGAACAACAGTAGTACAAAATCAAGAATCACAAGGTCATATAGGACAGTTGCATGACACGTCTACGGTTTACCAACACACTTAAGCTAGTATATAGGAGAAGTCATTAACGAGGAGAAAGGAAATTTCAGAAAAGAAAAGAGGGAAAAAAATCTTCCTGATGACTTAGTCTGAGAGATGATATAGATAAGCTGGTTAACACAGAATTCGAATCAAGGGCTTATGACACAAAGAAGAAAGCAATAAAGTGCTGGAGAGAGATAATATCTAATTACAAATAAACAAAATTTGGAAATACAGAAAGGAAGAAGCGAAAGAAATCTGCCATCGAAGAAGAAATATCACGCAAGGAAAATATAACCAGGAGGAAATTAAAACAGATCCAAGTAGACGGAAATAGCCTCATGCATTACGTTTGAAATAAACATGAGTATGGTAATTCAGATGAATGTATAAATAAAGCTTCCCTTCACTCGTAAAAACCTTCTTTTCAAAGTATGCATGATAACGTTCCGGAACCTACAGATCTTTTATCACGATCTTGCATTTATATATGTCTCTTATGTGATTTCTTACACCTGGTGTGGAAAGCAACAATATTATATAAAACATATATAAGATTAAAACAAAGATAGATATATTGCTAACAATACAGTCACTTTTTACTGATATGATATCTTAAAATTTCTCAGAAATAAAACAAATTATTTCATAGTTGGTAAAGTGCAACTTAGTTCCAAATTACGTCATGTAACCAACGTTACGTATACGGAGTGAACCAGAACTTCACCAAAAAGCTTTCAGAGTTTGTTCAAGGATATCTTCCGACAGTCTTGGTTGTACGTTAACAGCGACACACAGAAGTATGTATACGTTTACTGTTGAACATTCGGCCGCTGTGTCCTTCGTGTGTAGGTTCACTGAATGCAATGGAACAGCGGCAGAAAGGCGCCATGTCGAGCTATTTCCGTAGGGACGGCACCCACATCATAGCAACTTTCCATTATCTGAGTATTATTGCATTACTTTGTATCGTGTGTTGCACGTTTTTGTTATTACCTACTACAGGCTTCTTCTCATTTGTGAACGTATTTTCACAGAAGCAAGGGTTATTGCGGTAACAAACCAAATGAATCATAATTACGTTATTACTCTGTAGCGACCCGTCGGAGACCGTGGCCCCTTATGATACCAAAATACTCTAGAAGATATCCCTGAAAAAATCTGAAAGTTTGTCTGTGGAGTTCTGAATGGAAGAGTCTACGGGTTCTAGAACAAGGTTGTTTGGCATATGCAGCAGAAGTTTCGCTGGGAACTCCTTAAACAACCCCCATAGAGTCCCGATCTCTGCCCATGCTGTTTTCGTATTTTTGGAACGTTCGTGGCCATCGATTTGCTTCCGATGAAGAGGAGCACGCCTGTCTACAATCTTGGTTCCGTAGGCAACCGCGAACACTTTTCCATGAAGGTACTGACCGCCTCGTCTCACAGTGGGATAAACATATAAACGGTTATGGCGGCTACTTTTGAAACAATAAACAGTTTACTTTCCTTTTTCCATCTGTCTCGTTTGTATCTAACTGTCCCTTATATGATGTACCGCTACCACCTTATGTTGCTAAAGAAACGTGTGCATATTTTGACTTGTTCACATACACTACAATATTAGCTGAAATTTAAAAAAAATGAATGTAGTCTCTCTAAACGGTGTTTCATTTCAACTTGAATGTTATATGCATTAATATGCAGTGAACTGCCAATACGATTGAGTTTGTGGGGATCAAGGTATGGTGATTTTATAAATAAGAAGAATAGTAAGAATATAAGGTAACAAATTTAATTTCCGGTTTATTCACTAGACGTACACTCATGTTCAGAAAAAACGGCCACCCTGAACGACTTGAGACAGCTCTTTCATATTCACAGGACATGTACATAAGTATGAGGGTGAGTCAAATGAAAACCTTAAATTTGTAATAACAAATCGAAATTTCGCGCCGTTATCCTGTAAGTTGGCAAGCGTGCTACAAACAGCGTGCAGAATGGCCTGTAGGTGGCAACATAGTGCAGATGCACACATACCGTCGCAGTATCAGTATAAAGATGGCCGCCCCACTTGCGACTTGCACCACAGAAGAACAGCGTTCAGTTATTTGCTTTTTGCGTAGTGAAGGTGTGAAACCTATTGAAATTCATCGACGAATAAAGGTTTAGTACAGTGATGCATTTTTGTCACAGCAGCAAGTCTACGAATGGAATAGGATGTTCGCAAATGGTGCGACTTCAGTGGAAGATGCTCCTCGTCCAGGTCAGGCACAATGAGTTGTGACTCCACAGAACATTGGAGCAGTTGAAGCCATAGTGAAGGAAAACCGCCGAGTGACACTGAATGACATTGCAGCGCGTTTACAGATTAGTCATGGGTCAGCACACCACATTGTGCATGATGTGCTCCAGTTTCACAAAGTGTCTGCAAGATGGGTGCCACGGCAGCTGACTCCGGCAATGAGAGAACGACGTGTTGATGCTTGTGAAGAACTTCTTCGGCGCTTTGAATGACAAGGTGATGGCTTCCTTGCAAGAATCGTTACTGGGGACGAAACCTGGGTTCACTTCCACCAACCGGAAACGAAGAGAGCGAGCAAGGAATGGCACCATTCCTCATCACCAAAACCAAAGGAGTTTCGAACAGAATCATCAACAGGGAAGGTTATGCTGACTCCCTGCTGGGGCGAAAAAGGCATTATTTTGGAGCATTACATGCCTAGAGGGACCACTGTCACCAGTGCATCATACACAGATCTCCTAAAAAATCATCTGCGGCCTGCAATCAAATCAAAGAAACGTGGATTGCAGTCAGCAGGCGTCCTTTTGCAACATGACAATGCAAGGCCCCACATGCCCGTACAACAGTTGCAACAATCACAAACCTGCATTATAAGAGATTTCCTCATCCACCATACTCACCAGACCTTGCCCCGAGTGATTTCCGTGTGTTTGGACGAGCCGGGCGCGGTGGTCTAGCGGTTCAGGCGCTCAGTCCGGAACCGCGGGACTGCTACGGTCGCAGGTTCGAATCCTGCCTCGGGCATGGATGTGTGTGATGTCCTTAGGTTAGTTAGGTTTAAGTAGTTCTAAGTTCTAGGGGACTGATGACCACAGATGTTAAGTCCCATAGTGCTCACAGCCATTTGAACCATTTTTGTGTTTGGACCACTTAAAGACGCAATGGGAGGAAAGAAGTTCCGTTCTAATGAAGAGGTACGCCACGCGGTGCATGAGTGGTTGCGCGGACTACCAAAAGAATTTTTTCCTAAAGGAATTTACGCTCTTTGTAAGCGCTGGAGGACCTGTATTGAGCGTGGGGGAGATTATGTTGAAAAGTGATACAGCTTTGTACCACTTCTGCACAATAAATAATATTCGAAAAAATATTTAAGGTTTTTATTTGACTCACCCTCGTATATTCTGCAGAAATGGTTAGCATTTTTGTCACCTGTGTTCAGCATGTGTCCTGTTAGTTAGCAGGCATGGGGTCCGCCATGGGCCATGATAAATTGCTCCGTGCGTGATGGCATCGTCGCGTATAAGGTACGAATGGCGTCCTCTGGTATAGCCATCCATCCTGCATTCACCTGGTTCCAAAGTTCATCTGTGGTGGTCAAAGCACTGCACCCGTCATTTCACCATGCACATTTTCGATTGGCGACAAGTTTGCTGATTTGGCGGGCCACGGAAATAGGTTGACATCCTGTGACATCAAGAAGGCACGTGTTCGCGCAGCAACACGTGGTCGTGGATTGTTTTGCAGAAAGAATATGGCTACGAGTCGCAGGATGTCTTCACATAGGTCACACTGGCCACAGTGCCTTGGACACGCACCAGCTGTGATTTGTGGCTGTACCCAGTAGCACCTCACATTGTAAGGTCTTTGAATTGGCACTGTATGTATTGTGCAAAAGCAGTCACTGTGATGCCTCTCCCCCTGTCTGCGGCAAACCAAAATGCGACCATCAGTTTCAAACAAACAGAACCTGGATGCGTCCGAAAACACTATCTGATTCCATTTCTGTCCCCAGTGACGTCGTTTCATACACCACTGCCGTCTAGCATGTTTCTGCTCATTGGACAAACGTAGATGGAGAAGTGGGCGACGCGCACGTAACCCATGCCGTAATGAACGGAGACGGACTGTCACCCCTGATAGTGTACGATGTGTTCCATTGTTGTGCCAGAGCCGAGGAGGACGCAGATCTGTCTTGCAGTGCCACTCGGATGACATGTCGATCTTCTGGGCAGGTGAATTGAGTGGTGCAACCTAACCCATCTCATCGTGCTCTACGGCCTTCCGTGAACCATTCTGCACACACCCGTTGCACTGCCAAAACACTTCGTCCCACACGAGCAGCAGTTTCCCGGATGGATGCATCACATTCTCTCATGCCAATAATTCGCCCTCTTTCAAAGCTCACTGGTTTGACAGTAGGGTTGGAGCATACGTCTGCGAGGCATCCTGCACGTCTGCTCCAGTCACTCGGATCCATTACCTTCGGCTTATAGCGACAACGAGAGCCGCAGGCATATTTTGCCGGTAGGCTATGTTGCGCCGTGATAACGATTTGACCTTTAGTTCTAGGACCGACATGGTTTAAATCCTAATCATTTCTGCAGAACATGTTAACGTACATCTACATCTACATGATTACTCTGCAATTCACATTTAAGTGCTTGGCAGAGGGTTCATCGAACCACAATCATACTGTCTCTCTACCATTCCACTCCCGAACAGCGCGCGGGAAAAACGAACACCTAAACCTTTCTGTTCGAGCTCTGATTTCTCTTATTTTATTTTGATGATCATTCCTACCTACGTATATTTTCGCATTCGGAAGAGAAAGTTGGTGACTGAAATTTCGTAAATAGATCTCGCCGCGACGAAAAACGTCTTTGCTTTAATGACTTCCATCCCAATTCGCGTGTCATATCTGCCACACTCTCTCCCCTATTACGTGATAATACGAAACGAGCTGCCCTTTTTTGCACCCTTTCGATGTCCTCCGTCAATCCCACCTGGTAAGGATCCCACACCGCGCAGCGATATTCTAACAGAGGACGAACGAGTGTAGTGTAAGCTGTCTCTTTAGTGGACTTGTTGCATCTTCTAAGTGTCCTGCCAATGAAACGCAACCTTTGGCTCGCCTTCCCCACAATATTATCTATGTGGTCTTTCCAACTGAAGTTGTTCGTAATTTTAACACCCAGGTACTTAGTTGAATTGACAGCCTTGAGAATTGTACTATTTATCGCGTAATCGAATTCCAAGGATTTCTTTTGGAACTCATGTGGATCACCTCACACTTTTCATTATTTAGCGTCAACTGCCACCTGCCACACCATACAGCAATCTTTTCTAAATCGCTTTGCAACTGATACTGGTCTTCGGATGACCTTACTAGACGGTAAATTACAGCGTCATCTGCGAACAACCTAAGAGAACTACTCAGATTGTCACCCAGGTCATTTATGTTGATCAGGAACAGCAGAGGTCCCAGGACGCTTCCCTGGGGAACACCTCATATCACTTCAATTTTACTCGATGATTTACCATCTATTACTACGAACTGCGACCTTCCTGACAGGAAATCATGAATCCAGTCGCACAACTGAGACGATACCACATAGGCTCGCTGTCTGATTAGAAGTCGCTTGTGAGGAACGGTGTCAAAAGCTTTCCGGAAATCCAGAAATACGGAATCAACTTGAGCTCCCCTGTCGATAGCGGCCATTACTTCGTGCGAATAAAGAGCTAGCTGCGTTGCACAAGAACGATGTTTTCTGAAACCACGCTGATTACGTATCAATAGATCGTTCCCTTCGAGGTAATTCATTATGTTTGAATACAGTATATGCTCCAAAACCCTACTGCAAACCGACGTCAATGATGTAGGTCTGTAGTTCGATGGATTACTCCTACCACCCTTCTTAAACACTGGTGCGACCTGCGCAATTTTCCAATCTGTAGGTACAGATGTATCGGTGAGCGAGCGGTTGTATATGATTGCTAAGTAGGGAGCTATTGTATCAGCGTAATCTGAAAGGAACCTAATCGGTATACAATCTGGACCTGAAGACTTGCCCGTATCAAGCGATTTGAGTTGCTTCGCAACCCCTAAGGTATCTACTTCTAAGAAACTCATGCTAGCAGCTGTTCGTGTTTCAAATTCTGGAATATTCCATTCGTCTTCCCTGGTGAAGGAATTTCGGAAAACTGCGTTCAATAACTCCGCTTTAGCGGCACTGTCGTCGGTAACAGTGCCATCGGCACTGCGCAGCGAAGGTATTGACTGCGTCTTGCCGCTTGTGTACTTTACATACGACCAGAATTTCTTCGGATTTTGTACCAAATTTCGAGACAATGTTTCGTTATGGAACCTATTAAAGGCATCTCGCATTGAAGTCCGTGCCAAATTTCGCACGTCTGTAAATTTTAGCCAATCTTCGGGATTTCGCGTTCTTCTGAACTTCGCATGCTTTTTCCGTAGCCTCTGCAACAGCGTTCGGACCTGTTTTGTGTACCATGGGGGATCAGTTCCATCTCTTACCAATTTATGAGGTATGAATCTCTCAATTGCTGTTGCTATTATATCTTTGAATTCGAGCCACATCTCGTCTACATTTGCATAGTCAGTTCGGAAGGAATGGAGATTGTCTCTTAGGAAGGCTTCTAGTGACACTTTATCCGCTTATTTAAATAAAATTATTTTGCGTTTGTTTCTGGTGGATTTGGAAGAAACGGTATTGAGCCTAGCTACAACGACCTTGTGATCACTAATCCCTGTACCAGTCATGATACATGTCCTGTGAATATGAACGTCCTATCTCTAGCCGTTCAAGGTGTTCTGTTTTTTCTAGACAAGAGTGTACATATTACATTTTGTTTGGTAATAATTTTTAGCGCAGTATGTTCGCAGATGCTTTTATAATTATGACTAGAAAATTATATATAGGGTGATTCCATGATGACGTTAAAAACTTTCAGGGATGATGGAGAAGGGCAAATGTATCAATTTAAGGTAAGCGATCCTGGTCCAGAAGCAACTGAGTCGAAACTTAGAAGCGAAAATTGTTCTGATACCTCTGGGAGAAAATACATTTACCGGTACTTTTGTTGCTAAGATCGCAGGAACAATATTCAGAAGTGATAGTATGGACAAAAACAAGAAAAAATCGAGTAAATATGGGCTTTAAAGTGCATGCCTGAACAGCAATGAGCACTTGTTCATCTTTCCTACTGTTGTTGTTGTGGTCTTCAGTCCTGAGACTGGTTTGATGCAGCTCTCCATGCTATTCTATCCTGTGCAAGCTTTTTCATCTCCCAGTACCTACTGCAACCTACATCCTTCTGAATCTGCTTAGTGTATTCATCTCTTGGTCTCCCTCTACGATTTTTACCCTCCACGCTGCCCTCCAATACTAAATTGGTGATCCCTTGATGCCTCAGAACATGTCCTACCAACCGATCCCTTCTTCTGGTCAATTTGTGCCACAAACTTCTCTTCTCCCCAACCCTATTCAATACTTCCTCATTAGTTATGTGATCTACCCATCTAATCTTCAGCATTCTTCTGTAGCACCACATTTCGAAAGCTTCTATTCTCTTCTTGTCCAAACTATTTATCGTCCATGTTTCACTTCCATACATGGCTACACTCCATACGAATTCTTTCAGAAATGACTTCCTGACACTTAAATCAATACTGGATGTTAACAAATTTCTCTTCTTCAGAAACGCTTTCCTTGCCATTGCCAGCCTACATTTTATATCCTCTCTACTTCGACCATCATCAGTTATTTTGCTCCCCAAATAGCAAAACTCCTTTACTACTTTATCTCCCATTTCATCTTCATCTACATCCTCTTCCATTTCCACAAGATTGTCCTCAAGTACATCGCCCTTGTATAGACCCTCTACATAATCCTTCCACCTTTCTGCTTTCCCTTCTTTGCTTAGAACTGGGTTTCCATCTGAGCTCTTGATATTCATACAAGTCGTTCTCTTATCTCCAAAGGTCTCTTTCATTTTCCTGTAGGCAGTATCTATCTTACCCCTAGTGAGATAAGCCTCTACATCCTTACATTTGTCCTCTAGCCATCCCTGCTTAGCCATTTTGCACTTCCTGTCGATCTCATTTTTGAGACGTTTGTATTCCTTTTTGCCTGCTTCATTTACTGCATTTTTATATTTTCTCCTTTCATCAATTAAATTCAATATTTCTTCTGTTACCCAAGGATTTCTACTAGCCCTCGTCTTTTTACCTACTTGATCCTCTGCTGCCTTCGCTACTTCATCCCTCAAAGCTACCCATTCTTCTTCTACTGTATTTCTTTCCCCCATTCCTGTCAATTGTTCCCTTATGCTCTCCCTGAAACTCTGTACAACCTCTGGTTCTTTCAGTTTATCCAGGTCCCATCTCCTTAAATTCACACCTTTTTGCAGTTTCTTCAGTTTTAATCTACAGGTCATAACCAATAGATTGTGGTCAGAGTCCACATCTGCCCCTGGAAATGTCTTACAATTTAAAACCTGGTTCTTAAATCTCTGTCTTACCATTATATAATCTATCTGATACCTTTTAGTATCTCCAGGGTTCTTCCATGTATACAACCTTCTTTCATGATTCTTAAACCAAGTGTTAGTTATGATTATGTTGTGCTCTGTGCAAAATTCTACCAGGCGGCTTCCTCTTTCATTTCTTAGCCCCGATCCATATTCACCTACTATGTTTCCCTCTCTCCCTTTTCCTACACTCGCATTCCAGTCACCCATGACTATTAAATTTTCGTCTCCCTTCACAATCTGAATAATTTCTTTTATTTCATCATACATTTCTTCGATTTCTTCGTCATCTGCAGAGCCAGTTGCCATATAAACTTGTACTACTGTAGTAGGTGTGGGCTTCGTATCTGTCTTGGCCACAATAATGCGTTCACTATGCTGTTTGTAGTAGCTTACCCGCATTCCTATTTTCCTATTCATTATTAAACCTACTCCTGCATTACCCCTATTTGATTTTGTGTTTATCACCCTGTAGTCACCTGACCAGAAGTCTTGTTCCTCCTGCCACCGAACTTCACTAATTCCCACTATATCTAACTTCAACCTATCCATTTCCCTTTTTAAATTTTCTAACCTACCTGCCCGATTAAGGGATCTGACATTCCACGCTCCGATCCGTAGAACGCCAGTTTTCTTTCTCCTGATAACGACATCCTCTTGAGTAGTCCCCGCCCGGAGATCCGAATGAGGGACTATTTTACCTCCGGAATATTTTACCCAAGAGGACGCCATCATCATTTAATCATACAGTAAAGCTGCATGCCCTCGGGAAAAATTACGGCTGTAGTTTCCCATTGCTTTCAGCCGTTCGCAGTACCAGCACAGCAAGGCCGTTTTGGTTATTGTTACAAGGCCAGATCAGTCAATCATCCAGACTGTTGCCCTTGCAACTACTGAAAATGCTGCTGCCCCTCTTCAGGAACCACACGTTTGTCTGACCTCTCAACAGATACCCCTCCGTTGTGGTTGCACCTACGGTACGGCTATCTGTATCGCTGAGGCACGCAAGCCTCCCCACCAACGGCAAGGTCCATGGTTCATGCTACTATGAAACACATATCTTCTACTGCAAGCTCTTTGGTTTCCATATTTTCGGAGAAGCTAGTGTTGCAACAAAACAAGAAAGTAATGTCCACTAAACAAGGGCTCTAAGAAAATCTATGTACACTTGTACAGTACTGAGTTATACATCTTTTCTACTGAACAAGTGCCCATAGGTCTTAAAGAACGAGTTTTAGAGCTCAAGTTTACTAGACAATTTTTCCTTGTTTTGGTCCATACTACCACCTCTGAAAGTTGCCTACCATACATTCCTAGCAACAACAGTACCAATACATGTATTCTACAGTCAGAGGTATCAGAACAATTTTCGCTTATAATTTTCGACCTGGTCGTTTCCGGATCGAGCGTCCCTTACCTCAAATTGATGCATTTACCCTTCCCATCATCTCTGAAAGTTTGTAACGTCATCACCGAATCATCCTGTATACACACACACATACATATGTTCAGAGATACTTTTTACAACAACAATAGTATCATTAAAAGAAATTTTAAAAATCTATATAGAACTTTACCCAAGCCGGTCTTTTAAAATACGATAAGGTTAATACAGTGTCCTTCTTTGATATCACTGTTTAAATAAAGACATTTTATATAATTGTTGCAATTATCATTTTGTAATGGCGTTGTTGCTGTGTCCTTCTTTGGTATCTTTCTTTCAACAAAGGTTTTTTTACATGGCAAACGAGAAACAACTTACACTAGTAATAATACTGGCTGGGATGACTATCAGCAGACGAAAGAATTAAAATTCGGACTGGATCTCTAATTCCTTGCGCCATAACGCCCCTTCCAACAGGCAAATAAGTGAATTTCGTGATGGTGTCTACGATTCTTCGTTATTTTGCTGAAAGTGTCATTATTCATAAATTTAAACAATCTTTTTCAAAATCACACGTCGCGGAAGCCCCTTTTCGGTGTTTGCATGAATCTGCTCCTTCAACGAGGGCTGCTGCTTGAAGAAAACAGAGCGGCTGACTCTAACCAGTTACACCCCTAACTTGAGGCATTGCTGGAGGTTTCTGTTGTTCATTATGTATCTCTTTTTATCTGCAGTGGTTTCATCAGGTAAAGGATAGAATCAAATGGTTCAAATGGCTCTGAGCACTATGGGACTTAACTTCTGAGGTCATCAGTCCCCTAGAACTTAGAACTACTTAAACCTAACTAACCTAAGGACATCACACAAATCCATGCCCGAGGCAGGATTCGAACCTGCGACCGTAGCGGTCGCGCGGCTCCAGACTGTAGCGCCTAGAACCACTCGGCCACTCAGTCCGGCGATAGAATCATTCTGCAGAATTAGGCCCTTCAGACATAGCGGCAAATTGTTGTTCTTATCATGCAAACTGACCACTGTCACGACACATCCTACACCAGAGTCCGCAGCCGCATCCGAGAATTTACCTAATCCGGCGATTTCCATCGGACAATCATCGGAGCCCTCTAATCAGCAGAGGTTGTTGCATGGCACGCCCGTATAAATTGTTTACATCCCGGTACAGGACGTAACTCAAATCGTCAGATGTGTTGAACTCTTCGCCTATTCAAGGGGCTCCCATTTTATGGGTCAAACACGTATGCGAATGTCTATGTTGAACACACTGTTGAGTGCCCTATCAGATCCTATTTCCTACGCACCTATCGACACAATGGCAAAGTCCCGCGTTCGAAACCGAGCATCATGTTGAGATCAATCAGTAGTTCAATGTTGACACATGTCTTTCGTAGCGTTGCGTCCCGTGAAAGCCTTGGCGTGTTGTAATAGAAGGAAGCACACAGCGTGTATGTGGTCTTGCATGCACTCTGGAATTTCTCGAAAATATCTGCAAGCAAGCGTACATCTGTGTCCATATAATGCTTCACATACTCCCCTAAATTACAGTTGGTGAACTCCTGCCACACTCAAAGCATGCCCATATCCTGCATCGGTTATGGCATTGTCTGTAAGATTGCTGGAAAATCTAGTTATATAGACCTCATGTACATCTACATCTACATCCACACTCCGCAAGCCATCTGACGGTGTGTGGCGGAGGGTACCCTGAGTACCTCTATCGGTTCTCCCTTCTATTCCAGTCTCGTATTGTTCGTGGAAAGAAGGATTGTCGGTATTCTTCTGTGTGGGCTCTAATCTCTCTGATTTTATCCTCATGGTCTCTCCGCGATATATACGTAGGAGGGAGCAATATACTGCTTGATTCCTCGGTGAAGGTATGTTCTCGAAACTTTCACAAAAGCCCGTACCGAGCTACCGAGCGTCTCTCCTGCAGAGTCTTTCACATGAGTTTATCTATCATCTCCGTAACGCTTCGTTGAGTTCTTCCATCAAATACTGATATTCATTTGGAAGACCCCTTCTTTGACTTGAGCTTAAACCTTGCATCGTCAGGATGTACAGCTCTAGATAGGTGCATGTCCTCCTGACACATAGTTTCAGCAAGTTTCTAAAGCGGTGGCTGCGTGTTCCTAAAGCGAGTCCAGGATGTGCAGCATAATGCTCACTGTCGTTCAGTTGGAAAATGAAGTGTACTTTTCCGTGCTAACAGGCACGACACTCACCTGACCATTGCACAAAACAAAATCAACCAAGTCGATCATACCTGTTCAAATTGTGGAAGTAAACTGGTATGTGCCGTGGTAATAGGTAGTTCAAGTTGCATACGCTGTCTGCTGCTCCACGGAACTTGCCAGTTAGATGACGGTGGTCTCTACTTGGAGTTTGCACTTCTCTAACAAACGGCAGTCCACAAGCATTCTCGTATAATTTCTATTTTCCTGCCATTTGGTAACGAGAATGTGGCGTAATGTATCTCATCAACTTCCCTTGCAGTTTGTTTGAGCTCAGAGAACAACCATCTCACAAGATTTTTCCCAAAATACGATTCGAAATAATTAAGCTTTGAGTCATATGACCATACTGCTTGGTATGCTGTCACATATGATATGTCCATTCTATGAAAGTTGTATGGGAGGCAGTGTGGTCACCCTCACAGTGTGTTACAAGAGCAAGGTAACACTCAGAGTCGGTGTACACTACAACTGGTGGTGTTTTCCTCACTGGGCATTTCGCTGCATATTAGTTCCTGGCTAGAGCAATCCAGCAGATGCTTTGCTAATCACTTATTTGTAATAAACTAGTTGAGACATTTAGAACAATAATACTGTGCAGCTTTATGTTCACTCAATGTGGAGGAAAGTAGGAAGGACTTGTTCTTGACCTATGTATAGTGTTTTTGCTCCTCCTGGGAGGATAACAATAAATCTACATTTTTCTCGTGGTGCCCTGCGACTTTCCAGAAGTAAAGGGATCCAAAGACTTTATGTTTAACGTCCTTTTCCTGCATATCATCATTGTGCTCATCTGACACGCTTTCTTCTTCTTTCTTCAGGCTGCAAGGGTGAACTGATAAATAGGGAGTCTGCCTCTTAAATTTAGGTACCTCCTGAAGCTTAATGGAGAAATAGATACCATCAAAGTTATAAATTCATGGGTCAGGCCTCAGTAGCCTGAAGTAGAGTTATCTATGCAATCGTACAAGATCTGGTCTCCTAAAAGCTGGCGTGTGACTAACATCATGCTGCCCTAAAGTAACAGGACAGCGAGAGAACTGCTGCAAGTCTATGGATGGTTATAACTAACCAGCGACTGCGACGTTGATGGTCGAGGCGAATGTAAGATCGACAGTTCCAGCCGAGGCGGGCATTCTGTCGACAGACCAGGTTGAGGCGAGCTTCTGCCGATGGGCTGCAGCCTGGTGAATACATCACTGATGGCTCAGGATGGGATGAGTGTGGTGTTGGACAAGCCGTAGTGTTGTTCTTTCAAGCTTGCCTCCAGACGGTCTCAGATTTCCTATAGGGAAGAAGATGCGACGCCATAAATATCTTCCATGATTAATTCAAAACATCAATGCTATACGAGCGTCTATAATGTTTTTAGTACTTAAATAGGAATTGATTAGCGCCCATATTGATAAATGTACACAAGAATGAATGTACCACTTCCCCTCATCGTCTATTGGTATGATTGTTCTCAACATCTCATCAGACTCGGCATTGGGATCAACTTCATCCATAGCAACATTGTTATCAAGCGCATTTTGAAACAAAAGGAAAAAACCTCACAAGCATTTTATAGAAGTATAAATTATTATTAATATTGTAGAACAAAATGAATTTCTCCTTATGTATCCAACCGTCTATAATAAGAGACCATGCCTGTGAACTCATTCTAGAGAAAGGAGTCATGTCCTGGTACGGGTAAATCGCCATATCCTCTCAATAGCACCTAGACATGAAACAAAAAACTTCTCATAAGCTAAGCATGCATACATAAATTATTATTATTGTAGAAGAAATACAAATTACTACAACATACATATTCAATCATCTGTAATAAGAGTCCAGCCCTGACAGCTTAAGGCTGAAAATGGCTTCATACCCTGGGATAATTCTATAAAACACAACTGACGATGGTGTATAAGTACAGACGTAAATATACACTGATCAGCCAGAACATTGTGGGCGAGGGATGACTGCTAGTCAGACACGCACACAGTGCTTGTAATATCAGTGAGACTGCTGTCCATGTGTGCAATGGGGAAGGCGCGCGATCTATCTGCATTAGACTAAGGGCAGATTGTGATGGATCGGAGGTTTGGCATGAGCATTTCGGAAACTGCACGACTTGTCGTGTGTTTGAGGAGTGTTGTGCTGAGTGTCTTCAACATGTAGCGAAATCAAGGTGATACCACGTTCATAGATCGTGGGGTTGGGCGGCCGTCCATCGTTACAGATGTCAGACGTCGTACGCTGGGCCGACTTGTAAAACACGACAGGAAGAACTTTGGCAGAACTAACGCCAGACAAGTGTGTCTGAACACACAGAGCACTGAACACTCCTAATGATTGGTCTTCGCAGCCAACGACTCATGCATGTGGCAATGTTAACTCCACGACGTCGGCATTAACGACTGAAATGGGTAGGTGACCATCGGTACTAGATGTTGGTGCAGTGGCAGAGCGTTGCATGGTCTGATGAATCCCAATACCTTCTTCATCGTTCTGATGGTAGGGAATGAATCCGTCGTCTTCCACGGGAACAGCTCCTTGACACTTGTACAGCGGGATGGAGACAAGCTGACAGCAGCTCCATTATGCTCCGTTGAACATTCACATCCGGTGGAGCTTGTGCAGGGCTCCATGGCGGCCAAAGAGTATTGCACACTGGTTGTAGATCATATACACCCCTGCATGACGATCATGTTTCCCAAGAGCAGTGGCATTTTTCAACAAGATAATGCACAATGTCACAAGGCCAGGAGTATGATGGAGTGGTTCAAGGAACAGTGGCGAGTTCCAATTGATGTGCTGGCTCCCCAACTCGCCAGATCTAAACCCAGTCGAACACATCTGGAATGTGATTGATGTTTCAGAGTTCATCATCCACCTCCCCGAAATTTATGGGAATCAGGTGACTTGTGAGTGCAAATATGGTGCCAACTCCTTCCAGTGACCTACCAAGGCCTCACTGCTTACATGCCACGATGTGTCGCAGCTGTTATCCGTGCCAAAGGTGGACATACTGGCCATTAGGCAGGTGGTCACAATATTCTGACTGATCAGTGTACAGTCTTAGACATGAAAACTGGCCGCCGGCCGGCCGCCACAGAGACTAAGTCCGAGTCGTTCACTTAAGGTGACCAATAAAACTGGCCGCCCCTGACAACTCTAATAAGTCCGGCCATCTGCACAATCTGGCAACATCGTAAGATGCGGAAGAGTTAGGAGGAAGTGAAGTCTACTTCCGATGTGTGCTCGCACTGTGTGAGCCCGTGGTCTAGCGGTAATAGTCGCGCATTGTAAACTGATAGTCACCTGTTCGCGCCCACCTATATGTAAATTTCTTTTTTTACTACATTTCGGCCCTCGTATAAAGTTATGAGTCTGATTGAACATCGAAGATAATTCGCTTGACATTCTACCCACCAGCAATAACAACTATTCCAGAAACAATTCCGCAGGACAGCTCGTGGCTGCGTCGCGATCATAACAGCTTACGCTCGAGCGTTTCCTCGCGCTGCAGCGGCTACCGGCCACCGGCCAGACGCCATCCGCCGCCTGAAATCCGGCGCCGCCCATGTGAACGCGGCGCGACGCTGTCAGTATATGTTTTAACTGTCATTTTCGAATTTGAAGTTCTAGTGATCATCTTGCAGTTAAGCATTGCATTTTGCATACTTGAAAATCGTGAACTACGGTTAAGCATTGTAAAATTGAGTCGCAAGTGGAAGAAGGTGTAACATCTGCAACACAACGTTTACTTTTGGTATAACAGAGGGGTGAATGCAGAGGAGGCAACTAGAAAGATTTGAACTGTGTGTGGAGCGAGTGCTTTTGGGAAAAATACGCCAGAAAAAGATATTCTTGTTTCAACAAAGATCGTTCTGGCATGAATGATTTTCCACATTAAGGAAGTCTCGACTACTGATACATGCGATAGATTACCATTTCACCATCATGCGACATTTGCAATCAACAGGCAAAGTTCAGAAGTCTGGCGTAGGAGTACTGCATGCTCTAATTCGAAACAACAAAAATCATGGAGTGACTATTATTGAACGTCATCAGGTCGCTCATTGAGCATTCGTATGCAGTACTGTTGTTGGTGACGTGTTATGATGCCTTTATCGTTAAGTTCCTAAGAAGAAATGAAAGGCTGAGCCCCACCAAAAGACGTAAACTCGAGCAAAGAGTAGTGTGAACATAATATTTTACATCTGATAGCTCCAAAAGTGTGTTTTGGGCTGCGAATTCTGCCCACGGGGCGTGTGCAACACAGCTGGAATTTGTTGCCAACAACTAAGACACCTTTTGGTGGCAGTGTAAGGAAATCGAGCAACAAAACTACATCACCTGTGCTACTGCATGATGACGCACTCTGTTGATTTGAGAAACAAAACTGTCCAGGAGATTGATAGTAAAGTCGTCTCTCAGGCATTTGTATTCATAGGGAAGTCCTCTCTCAAGCACATGTCCCTCTCGTCATATATTCGTAAAAATTTACCTTTCCCGCTCTTGATCGATCAACCGTCAAGGCAATTCATTTTTAGACGAAAATACTGTTAAAACTACACTGGTTTAATGACATCGTTAGAACTAGTGGGTTTCTACGGGCGTAGAATTTGTAAACAACATTAGCATTGTCAGATTGTTTTAGATATCGTGAAAGAAAATTGTGCTCCTGATTAATTTCTCTTTGGCGGTTACTGATGCGTTTAGTAAACTAATGGAAAATTTAATTAAAATATTCACTGTACTAATACAAATTAAATTCAGCTTACTACAGTAACAACACGACGGCAGTCTATCTTAATAAAACATTAAGTGTCTATAAGACGATTGATCCTATTTTAACGCGAATTAGTAGGATATTACCGACTTTTGACATCGAAAAGATCTGTATTTACTTCATTTCGTGTATCATTCGTAAGTATTATGAAAATGTGTCATTTCATAGATAAAATTATGTATTCACAACAACAAAAAATACGTAGGTAAAAAACAAGAGTGGCATTATGAATTTGGCAGTACCGTAAGGTTTTCCTTCTGACACTAACAAGGGGAGGCCGCCAATTGTGAAATTCAGATTCGATTCATACTGCGCATAATAAAAGATCATGGCCAGAGGTGTAATGTGGCAAAGCACCAAGATGCACTTCTCAGCCGTTGTCGAGAAAATTGACAGTTAATAGAAACCGTTGCGGTGAAATACTCTGTACGATGTTTTACTTTCTATAGCGTCGTGGCGCAGCAGTAAGTGCTTGGGTTCGTAAGTTAAAGATCGCCGGATCGAATCTCGCGTCAGGCAAACTTTTTTTTTAGTATTTGTTTTTTGTAATTCAAATATATATATATATATATATATATATATATATATATATATATATATATATCTCATGGGGTCTCTAATTCGAACGTTTGACTTACACTATACGTATTCGTTTCGGAATATCGTTTCTACGTCTTCCGCTAACTACACGTGTAAACATTATGAAGACAATTAATAACATTTGTGAAATACAACTTTGTTTGCAGAAAACATAATCATGTTCGAAGTCGCCAGTTTTTCCACGACAAACAACTTTCAACAACTTATTATATGCATAATTGTTGCAACTGATTGCCGGGAATTTTATATATATATATATATATATATATATATATATATTAATTACAAATAACAAATACTAAAAAAAAAAAGTTGCACGGCGCGAGATTCGATCCGGCGACCTTCGGATTACGATCCCGAGCGCTTACCGCTGCGCCACGACGCTGTAGGAAGTTACAAATCGTAGAGAGTATTTCACCTCAACGGTTTCTTTTAACTGTCGATTACACCTCTGGCTATGAGCTTTTATTATGCGCAATATGAATCGAATCTGAATTTCACAATTGGTGGCCTCCCGTTGTAAGGGTTCCTGAAAGTAGCAAGACCAATTTTGCTCGAGCGTTGTCTTACGATTCCCTTATTGAATTTGTATCTGCCTGCTTGTAGCTCTGCTACAAAAGAATTAAGAATCTGGCTTTCAGCGAGTCTCGAAAGGCGAACGAAAGCAGCTTGCACCTGGTAGCCAAGCATGTTACCTCAGAACTGGTTTTTTCCTAAAGTGGGAAGACATCCTTTTGAGGTTCAATTGTTGGCAAATGTCAGTCAGACATGTGCCGTTGGTCTAAACGTTTCGGTGTGTTGAATTTGTACCAATGATTTTTCTACAGGTTTTTTCTGTCCCAAATAGAGAGTTGAAGTCTCCCATTAGTATTTTCACGTCATCTTGGTGAATTTTGCTCATAGTATTTTGAGTGTGTTCCAGAATTTTTTCGACATTTTCAGTGTTTTTCTTATTTTCGATGTTGGTGGGGACATGTGCATTGATGAGTTTATATTTTTTACTGGGGCTCTTAATGGGCATAGTCATAAGTCGGTTGTTGATGAGCAGGCCGCGGTGGCCGAGCGGTTCTAGGCGCTTCAGTCCGGAACCGCGCGACTGCTACGGTCGCAAGTTCGAATCCTGCTTCGGGCATGGATGTGTGTGATGTCCTTAGGTTAGTTAGGTTGAAGTTCTAGGGCACTGATGACCTCCACTGTTAAGTCCCATAGTGCTCAGAGCCATTTGAACCATTTCATTGTTGATGGGTGTGATTTCTTTGACAGAGTTGATGATAGATCTGTGTTCGAGAAATTCAATGCCAAAGATTGGTACGCCTTTCGCTACCTTTTGTTGTATTTTGCTCTTGAAGATTCAATGGTTTCCGTAATGCAAGGATTCATTGTCAGTTAGTCGTGGTTCTTGAAGAGCAAGGGTGAGAATTTTTTGTCGGTCGATTTCTTATGTGAGATTATTTAGTTTTCGTGTTTTGATCAATGTATCGATGTTTAGTTTTCAAGTGCATGTTTTCTGCTAGTAGGGAAATTTACCAGAGATCTTCGATATTCTCTGCCGTGCTAACCTGGACTCCCCAGAATCCGAAAATCCGACTGCCGCCTGTCGACAGGCGGGTTGTGTACCACCTGGGGTAATGTTGACTTTGCTTGCATAGTTCATGTTTGTTTGTGTCTCATTGGTTTGGCCTGGGTGATTCCAGGACCGGACAGGACCATAGGGTGTTGAAGCCTTTGCAACCAAATATTTTCAGCTGAGCTCATTGAGCTGACAGACGGTGACCAGAGGAGCGGTGATTTTCACTCAGACGTGTCTGGATTTTGGGTTCAACGTATTGAGTAGCCGTTCAGGATTGTGTTAGTATTTGGTTCACCCCAAGTATTTGATTTCCTCGGTACCACCCATATGGGGGAGGGTTTCCCCTATCCGCCACACTGGGTTATTATTATTATTATTATTATTCTCATTATGTAATCAGCAAATCCGATATGGTGTATCTTCGAACCACTGAAATAGATGTGTATTGTTATAATTACGTTACATTGCTGCTAGTAGACATATTTCTCACTTTATCTTAAACAGTTGCTACCTGTTACTCCATCATAGGAATTTATGTGCGCAGCATTGTTGCAATACAGTCGTTCAAATTATACGATTTCTGTAGTTTCATTTCGATACCAGATCATTCTAATCGGATTCAGTCAGTCAGTCTTAATGTGGATATTCGACTACGACCCTCATCATATGATAGGCTGGGTAAACCACATTCTTAATCGGACTGTTGAATCTAGATCACTTATCTATGACAGGGTCTGAATTCTTAAACACTGTGGAAAATAATAATCCAATGTGCTTATTACAAACACGTTATTTAAATATAAATATATGAACTAACGAGATAACAGTTTATTTACAGGAGCAGAGCCCCATCCATCATAGCAGAGCAGTGCGAGATTGGTTTCAGGGCCAAGAGAGGATAAAGCTGTTGCCGTTTGTTGCACGATCGCCGAACATCAGCCAGATAGAGAATATGTGGGTAGAAGTAACAAGGTCATTGCCATGTGGACCTACAAATGCAAGCGACCTTTGGACGAATATAGAAATCGTATGGTGGGAAGTAAACCATCACGCTACACTGTCGACAACTTAATGAAATCAATGCCCCTACGCCTGCGAGAAATCTTACGTAATGGCCGTTGGTCGGTTGGTTACTAAAAGTATAGTCCACAAAACCCATGTGGACAATTTTCTGATAATCGGTCAAGCTTTGCTTCGTCGCAGCTCTTTGGCATAAAAGTCCATTTACTTTCAGTCTCCTCCTTAAAGTTCTTGCAATGCAAGGTAATTGAAAAATCTCATCCACTCGACGCCAACTGAGGAATTGACTGGTGCATGTGTTGTTCAACACACAGTAGTTGTCACCCTCACTGGAATCAATGACTGTTTGTGCGTGTGTGTGTGTGTGTGTGTGTGTGTGTGTGTGTTTTCGTGTTCACGCACAATCTGAATCAATACTACTAACATTAGAGAGACAACCAACAATAAATATTGCATCAAATATGACTGTAAAGTATTTTAATGCGATGAAACTGAATTTTTACCCAACCCACGTCCTGCGTATTACGTTAAGTAAGATGTATTAACTCCATAGTATCGTTAGCAGAGACAGTGCGCTCTTGTTGTCGAGGCTCGCGACAAGTACAGCGATTAGCAGTGCCCAATACCGCCGCGCTTTGTTTATGCTGGCTGAGCGTGGACACTGCAGCAGACGCTTCGCCATAAACACAAGGAAATCACCTTGGCTCTGACAGCAGTGAGCGGATATCACTGCCTGCGTGTTCTTATAGTAACCAACGTGAGACTCTACTCACAGGTGCCATGGAGCAATTGCAACGGGTATCATGTCATTAGTCATCAGAATATCAACCAGTGATGAAATGTCCAATCTATTTGAATCCCACGAAAACAGGAACCTTATCAGAAAGGAATGTGAGGTGGTATTAAAATTTATCCAACATGCAAAAATTAACTGCAGGGTTTTCATGTATGCAGTAGTAGCACACAAGGAAATACTATGTCTTGGAAGCGTATATTTCATTTCCTCTTCTCATATTAACGCCCTTGTTTTAGTATGAAGTGAGAAAATAAACACGAAAAACTAAAGTTCCTGAGAAGTATTTAAGTCATTATCTCTTCTCATATCACAACGTTTGTTTTAGTATGAAGTAAAAAAATAAATAGTTTAGGGTTCTGAAGCATAGTATGACACCAGATTCTTATCGTAGGCGCTATCGGAAACGCAAAAACAGGGAGCTGTCCATCCTTTTGTCCAACAGGCTGTTTCCTTTCATGCCTTACTCTCGCTAGGAGATTCTTATTTAAGGACTTGTGGGCATCAAGTTCTTCAGCAGAATAAGCCTTATCTTATTGTGCTAATTACGGTACGGAAAAAAATGCAACAAAGACGAGTTCCCCTGAAGCAGTGAGGATATTTGCACATGTCTGTATTCAGCAATGACTGCCAGCTGCCACAACACTTCACAGAAACCATGCGGCAGGCAACACAACTGTGCGTGCGCTTCAGACTTCATTCAGTAAGCCGTCAGGAGATGGAGGGAAACGTCAAATTAACGTCGCTTTCCGAGTCGTACTCAATCCAGAATGAGGTGTTATTAAGGTAGTTGAGCGTTCTAGCAATTACACTTTCATAATTCCAATATGAGTATCCCGACAGCCAAAACAACCCGTTAGTGTGAAACCATCGGGAAATGCATTAATAGCAAACTGCAAGAACTTGAGGCAATACGTCGACTCTTTTCTTCGCTGGGTGACCTATTACTGTTATTTAGGATTCTCTGTGTCCTAGTCGTAATGCAAATAGAACTTCAGAGGCGCTTTCCGCTATTCTTGACAAACATCAGCAACTTGTAATCACTGCGAGCTACAACTGCGTGACGATAATGGTTCAGGTTGTCAATAGTTGTGGTGGTGCTATGCTGTCAAACTGCTTGCAGTAACGTTAATGTTGGCGCACATAATTTAGCGCTGACTACCTACATAAGTAGGAATATTGAATTTAATTGATGAAAGGAGAAAATATAAAAATGCAGTAAGTGAAACAGGCAAAAAGGAATACAAACGTCTCAAAAATGAGATCGACAGGAAGTCCAAAATGGCTAAGCAGGGATGGCTAGAGGACAAATGTAAGGACGTAGAGGCCTATCTCACTAGTGGTAAGATAGATACCGCCTACAGGAAAATTAAAGAGACCTTTGGAGATAAGAGAACGACTTGTATGAATATCAAGAGCTCAGATGGGAACCCAGTTCTAAGCAAAGAAGGGAAAGCAGAAAGGTGGAAGGAGTATATAGAGGGTCTATACAAGGGCGATGTACTTGAGGACAATATTATGGAAATGGAAGAGGATGTAGATGAAGATGAAATGGGAGATATGATACTGCGTGAAGAGTTTGACAGAGCACTGAAAGACCTGAGTCGAAACAAGGCCCCCGGAGTAGACAATATTCCACTGGAACTACTGACGGCCGTGGGAGAGCCAGTCCTGACAAAACTCTACCATCTGGTGAGCAAGATGTATGAAACAGGCGAAATATCCTCAGACTTCAAGAAGAATATAATAATTCCAATCCCAAAGAAAGCAGGTGTTGACAGATGTGAAAATTACCGAACTATCAGCTTAATAAGTCACAGCTGCAAAATACTAACACGAATTCTTTACAGACGAATGGAAAAACTAGTAGGAGCCAACCTCGGGGAAGATCAGTTTGGATTCCGTAGAAACACTGGAACACGTGAGGCAATACTGACCTTACGACTTATGTTGGAAGAAAGATTAAGGAAAGGCAAACCTACGTTTCTAGCATTTGTAGACTTAGAGAAAGCTTTTGACAATGTTGACTGGAATACTCTCTTTCAAATTCTAAAGGTGGCAGGGGTAAAATACAGGGAGCGAAAGGCTATTTACAATTTGTACAGAAACCAGATGGCAGTTATAAGAGTCGAGGGGCATGAAAGGGAAGCAGTGGTTGGGAAAGGAGTAAGACAGGGTTGTAGCCTCTCCCCGATGTTGTTCAATCTGTATATTGAGCAAGCAGTAAAGGAAACAAAAGAAAAATTCGGAGTAGGTATTAAAATTCATGGAGAAGAAATAAAAACTTTGAGGTTCGCCGATGACATTGTAATTCTGTCAGAGACAGCAAAGGACTTGGAAGAGCAGTTGAATGGAATGGACAGTGTCTTGAAAGGAGGATATAAGATGAACATCAACAAAAGCAAAACGAGGATAATGGAATGTAGTCGAATTAAGTCGGGTGATGCTGAGGGAATTAGATTAGGAAATGAGGCACTTAAAGTAGTAAAGGAGTTTTGCTATTTGGGGAGCAAAATAACTGATGATGGTCGAAGTAGAGAGGATATAAAATGTAGGCTGGCAATGGCAAGGAAAGCGTTTCTGAAGAAGAGAAATTTGTTAACATCCAGTATTGATTTAAGTGTCAGGAAGTCATTTCTGAAAGTATTTGTATGGAGTGTAGCCATGTATGGAAGTGAAACATGGACGATAAGTAGTTTGGACAATAAGAGAATAGAAGCTTTCGAAATGTGGTGCTACAGATGAATGCCGAAGATTAGATAGGTAGATCACATAACTAATGAGGAAGTATTGAATAGGATTGGGGAGAAGAGAAGTTTGTGGCAAAACTTGACCAGAAGAAGGGATCGGTTGGTAGGACATGTTCTGAGGCATCAAGGGATCACCAATTTAGTATTGGAGGGCAGCGTGGAGGGTACAAATCGTAGAGGGAGACCAAGAGATGAATACACTAAGCAGATTCAGAAGGATGTATGTTGCAGTAGGTACTGGGAGATGAAAAAGCTTGCACAGGATAGAGTAGCATGGAGAGCTGCATCAAACCAGTCTCAGGACTGAAGACCACAACAACAACAACCTACTTAAGTAAAAATAGTGTTGTAGCGTCGTCGCTTCTCTTTATTTATCCTCAGCTTGAGTAATACAATTTTACGAACATACTACACCATTCGCGAGCTGCTAATGATACAGTATGACTACAGAGGTCATCGTGCGGGTATTACATTAATTCTGCAATGAATTGCTTAGCAAATATTACCCTCAGCTATGCAGCTGGAATGACTCATTGCACAGGTACTCTATGTTGCATTTGGTTAAGTGACCAGTTCGCCGCAATCCTGCTTCTACTGTTCGTAAATACTACTATATACTTAAAAAATGGTTCAAATGGCTCTGAGCACTATGGGACTTAACTTCTGAGGTTATCAGTCCGCTAGAACTTAGAACTACTTAAACCTAACTAACCTAAGGACATCAGACACACCCATGCCCGAGACAGGATTCGAACCTGCGACCGTAGCGGTCACGCGGTTCCAGACTGTAGCGCCTAGAAACACTCGGCCACCCCGGCCGGCATACTTGTATGCTGATCATCCGTTATTTGACTAAATATGAACTACAATCTGATTCGCATATATATGACATGGGTTATCGCCGGCACAAAGTAATGACTAAGGGTTGGATCCCGTTGAAGTCCCGTTACATTGATAGCAAGACAAATGTTCGCAAATCTCCTGTGCTGCCTCAAAAAGCAATTGCATCTTAAGTATCGAAGGACCGACGTCCACACTGTCACAGCGCGTTGAAATACAGCAACGATGGCAGATGAAAATTTGTGACCGACTGGGCTTCGGACCTGGACCTCCTAGTAACTAGACAGACGTGCTGATCACTGCACTATTATTAATTTTTTTTTATAGTTTGAGAAGACTTTCAGCACCAGGTAGGCGGAGGCAAAGAAGGCAGGTGTCGCAGATCCGAGGCCTCGCCGCAATGCTTCCCCCGCACCTGTCACTGAGCAGCTGCATTAATCCCATGTATTCCATGTTTGCGCTCATATATTCCTTTAAATTGTAGAACAAAATTGAAGTAGTAATTAAGGTAAAATAAATTACAGTTGCCGCCTCCAATGGCGTGCATTCCTTGTAGAAAATAACTTATAACAGTGAAAAAGGTGACGGAAAAATACATGACAAACATTCATTCTGAAATATATTCACAATTTAGGTTATTATGCACTGGATGCATATGAGGTCTGTAATGAAGACATATATTTATCAACAAATGAATAACGTTTCTGAGCCGGAGGGGTTTTGCCAAATTAGAACAGTTCTAATTTTAGGACCAACGTAAAAGAATATTCCGGGAATAAAAAAGTGAAAGAATAGTATTCTGCTTCTAATAAAAAACTGTCCCCCTTTTTGTAGCTCACATAAAGCAATAGATAAAAAAAAATTGATGGCGTTCCTTATATTTATTATTCTTCTTCAGCTTAAAATGTTCTTCTGCAATATAAAGCATGTACTCTTCTTAGTTCTAAGTTTTGCTTCTTACGACATAAAACCCAAACGATCCCAGATGTCACGAATAACTGTTATTCTTTGCGGACGGGCAACATTTCCAGTCGGATTGTAAAGCTTCAGTTATCGGTATCTGACTTCTTGCTGTTCTGTGCTAATTTCTTCTCAGTCCAGTTCCAAATTCTGATTCTATTTTCACATAAGAACATGAGCGCTACAGTTTCTACCAGCCGACATTTGTGGCAGTATGGAGATGGTCGCAATTTGATTTTCCATAATCGTTACGCTGTGGGTATGGTTTAGTTTACAACATCGCACCATACGGCATTGACTCTAGTTGGTAGAATTTTGTTGTTGATATTTTTCCTGACGTTCCTCCAGTCTTTTGTTGGTTAATTTACCGTAATTAGTTTGTGAAGACGATGTCTGGTAATATAATAATCATAGACGGTTCTAGTGTTGGTTTGTGCTGGCGGAAGTCTTATACAGCTCCAATCGCCATAGTACTTTCGGACGTAATCTAGGCTGGCATGCTACATTAACAGGAGCGTTCCTATCCCCAGGATCTAACGAGAGGAACAGAAGTTTCGTGACGCCTGTCTTAGTAGCATGTATTAGTTTAAAAGCACGTCTTCAATTCCAAGTCCTCTGCCTCTGCAAGTCATTGCCTCTGCAATGTCGCCGTGTGGAAGGATATTTTGAAGGTATTTTGTTTCCACACATACCAAGAGGCTACAGCTAATATTTTATGTGCAGTGACCTGCGGTATCGGTAAGACAGCTGCGACATGATACATTTTGCTAAGTATGTATGTATTTATAAACTGAACTTTCTGCAGTCGGTCTAACGATCGCATGTCGTTGTCCTTCAACAAGGTTCCGATGACATTTAGTTTCCGCTCCCAATTGTTCGTGGCCATGCGCTTGGGAATCGCCTTTAACCACAATCCCAGTTGGAGTCTCTCTTCAGTTACATCTAACCAGGGCGCACCTAATGCAATATTGTAAGAACCGAGATGCAGTATTTTGGATTTACAGTTTTGCAAATTTGTGGTAAGAACTTATGAGACCAAGGTGCTTTAATTCATCGGTCCCTAAGCTTACTCACTACTTAATCTAACTTAAACTATCTTACTCTATGGACAACTCACACACACCCATGCCAGAGGGAGGACTCGAACCCCGGACGGTGGACACTGTCGGGACACAGCAGCCAACCTCACTGCAGCACCTATCTACACGCGCTCCTCGTCAGACGCAAATTACCCCGGTCCATTATTCCACTCTCTCGAGGCCACACTGTATTCCCACGAGGTTTCGGATGATGACGGGTGGTTAGCACTGAAAACTTTTGATGACCCGTCGAGACCTGAGTAATTATACAGGATGTTTCAGGAGGGATAGATAATCTTGTAGGAGATGGTAGTATAGACAAATTGCAGAAAAATACCATATAGCACGTGTCCAATTTTTATTGCGTACATGTAGCTGGGTTCACTGCATTTTCGTTTCGTATGTTGGTCCTTACAGGACCCAGTTGTCTACAGTTCCTTGAAAATGAGCTTCCAGCGTTATTGGAAGGGTTTCATTTGGCTACAAGGATGCGTATGTTCCTCCAGCATGACGGGGCTCCTGCACATTCTAGTCGTCAGGTGACACAGTATCCAAACCTAACATTTCACGGAAGATGGATCAGTAGATATGGGCACTTTTCTTGGCCTTCAAGGTCCCCGGACCTTACCTCTTTGGATTTTTGCTTAGAACTACTTAAACCTAACTAAGCTAAGGACAGCACACACATTCATGCCCGAGGCAGGATTCGAACCTGCGACCGTAGCAGTCGCACGGTTCCAGACTGCGCGCCTAGAACCGCGAGACCACCGCGGCCGGCTTACTCAATAAAAAGTGGACGCATTTATATGGAATTTTTATGCAATTCGCCTGCACTACCACCTGCTAAAATATCTACTGTTCCTCCTGAAACACCCTGTATATGGATATATATATGTGTGGTGTCTGTTCTTTCGGACATGGCCGAAATAAAATGCTTCATGGCATTCTGCAACGTCCTTCGATCTAGTTGCAGGGGCTGATAGATTTTTCAGAGCTTCTTGGCTGCCTGAATAAAAGTAGATGTTACGTTTTTTTTGGGTCTACTCTAATTCTCCTCCGTGCACATGCTGATAGAAGATACCGTGTAGTTCTGTGGCCATCTTCCCTAAAGAGATTCTAGGCAGTACACCAGACCTGGTACTTTCATCTGTTTTCGACCTGTCAGTAAACCACTATATTATGTCTCCTGCACGGTGTTGTGGTTCGTTCTTCCACTGCTCCCTGCTTCCAACTATTACATGGCAAGATTTATTGAAACAGCTATAAGCTATTGTATACTTAGTCGGCATTTCCCCAGCCATAGCAATACTGATTTGGGATTCCGTATATTCTAACTATATCCAGTTATTTCCAATTTTTAGCCTTTATGTCCCTGCCGCTGCCTCCATTTTAAGCCACAGGTGTATTGGAGGCACGTCTAGCATAATATCCATTTTAAGAGGGCTGCCAATCCCATCTGTTTGTGAAAGCACGGCAGTCTCTGTAGTTTGTCAGACTCCCTAGCAGCCACCTTCTATTCAACTTTGTTCTTATTGTAGACCAACAAATTATCATTGGTCTTCTTGCAGAGGTGTATATCCAGTACGTACTGGATTTAGACCCCAGTTTACCCTACTGCAGCTTCTAGTGCTTATACGATTATCTTTCGCAGTGGAACATATTATTTATGTGAGGTTTCATAATAGTTTTCCATCCAGGGCTACCGCTAGATGCACTACAAGTTTCTCTACAGTTTCATCGAGAAACATAATTTCTCAGGATGTGTGCTGGACATGCTTCTCCATAAATAATACTACACCAATTTTCGTGGGGCTCGTCTTTAAATACTTTTCCGTAATCTTCAGTGCACATAGGTTTAACAGTACTAGCAAATTTTCTGAGTCTTACTGTGAATAAATCGTCTGCTTATTCTTTTCAAGAGTAGTCTCTCGCATTCAGCTCGTCTATGAGTTCATTCACCACTAGCTTCTGCATCTCTAACCACTTACTCGAAGATCGTATTACTAGAACCCCCTCGACATCCAGGAAGATACTGAGAGCATCCAGAAAGGGTAGTGCTTTTTCCACCTTCCCAACAAGTTGGTGAAGTGTTACTTCACATGATTTGCTTCGCAAGTATTGTGAAAATGTGGCAGTTCATAGGTAAAATTACGTATTCACAACAACAAAAAATATGTCAGCAGAAAACAAGAGTGGCATTATGAGTTTGGCAGTACCGTAAAGTTTTTGCTTTGACACTAAGGTTTACTAAAAGTAGCAAGGCGAATTTTGCTAGAGCGTTGTCTTACTATTCCCACACTGAATTTGTATCTGTCTGCTTGTAGTTCTGCTACAAAAGAACTAAAAAATCTGGCTTTCAGCGAGTCTTGAAAGGCGAACAAAGGCAGCGTGCACCTGACAGGCAAGCACTTTACCAAGGAGCTAGCGAACAGGTACGGGCCTTTGCTGTACTTACTGGCTCAGTAGCCGCTATGGCAGATAAATCGCAACATAAGATACGAGAGTAGTTGTATTTCCCGTGTGGAACCACTTTCGTTGACTCAAAAGCATTAACTGATCTCCTTATGTCACATCTCAAGAGAAAATCACCCACAGTATTCAATTGAAATGACACGATAATATCAAGTGAATTTAGCAGGATAGTTCTATGCCATCAAGGAAGAAACTCGTCGGTCACAGAGTTGCCAAACATATTCTGCGCTGTTGCCAAGTATCAGTTATACTGCCAGGAAGGATACCAGCTGATGTGTTCTGTGAGTGACCTCAGAAGTGACTGTAGCTTCGTCTCAAAGTTGCGGGTGGCTAGGGCTGCAAGACCCTCATTATATGTCAATGAGTCTTATTCACATTCTGTAACTAGGTTTTGGAGCTAGAATGCAATTACTTGTAATACATCGATGTACTGAATGCAAACTAAATGTCATAAACTAATACTGCGACAATTATTTGTGTTTTACTGTCTTCATCGGACCGAAACCTTGAAAGCGTATTCACCAGACGCGATTCACAATTTTGGAGCTTCTCCAGTGGTTGAGTTGGCAATGTCTCTTTGCTGTACAATATTGTTATTGAGATCACTGTCATTGGCATATCCCCCAGAAGACAGGCATGGCCTTGTTTATTGTTGTCAGCTTTCCTGACGGACATTCTGCCTTTGCTCGAAACGTGAAGACTTAAGGTGAATTCGACCATTCCATATGGCGAAAATTTGATGTTTCTATTCTTCCAGTTCTAACATTCAAATAACAATTACAATTAGCGGCAGAAAAGCGCCTGTGAACTAACAGTTAATAATGCAATCATAATTAGTGGAATCTGACAAATTCCATCTGTCATCTGATAATTGTGAAAAACTACTTTTTCCATCTTCACAGCACCGCAATATGAACTCAAGGGTTTCATAGGATACCTATACTTAATTTCGTTGTGATCGTTTTCAGTGACAAAGGGGAGGAGCAAAACCATCTGACTTGAAACATACTTATCCAGCGGGATTTGAATCTTTGGCTACAGTTGCAGTAGCACGTCCAGTGAGGTATCAAGAATGTGAGCAATCACTCATTGCTATAGTATAGGCTAGGGCAGAAAGAAGCAGGTTTCCGAAAAAGTAAACAATGAGGGGCACTGTCGCTGTCATTTTTTAAACAGGAATTGTTCAGAAAATTACAACTATATCTAGTGAAATGAGTAGGCTGATGCAGCTCCAGTCCGGCACTATCACTGAATTGCCGAACATTTTCCGAATAGCACTTAAGATAAAAATGTGTGTGCGTATCTGTGTGTGTGTCTGTTCTTTCGGACATTTCCGAAAGAACAGACACTACGAATCGAAATAGACTGCCTTGTTAAACAATTAAAGATTGAAAGACAGATGTCCAGGCTGTCATGGGCATTAAAATAGAACAACGGCGTCAGATGAAAATTTGTCTCTGACCAGGTTCGAACCCGGATTCGTAGTGTCTTTTCTTTCGGACATGTCCGAAAGAACAGACAACACACATATATCCATATACAGGGTGTTTCAGGAGGAACAATAGATATTTTAGCAGGTGGTAATACAGACGAATTGCATAAAAAATTCCATATAAATGCGTCCACTTTTTATTGAGTAAGCCGGCCGCGGTGGTCTCGCGGTTCTAGGCGCGCAGTCCGGAACCGTGCGACTGCTACGGTCGCAGGTTCGAATCCTGCCTCGGGCATGGATGTGTGTGCTGTCCTTAGCTTAGTTAGGTTTAAGTAGTTCTAAGTTCTATGGGGACTAATGACCACAGCAGTTGAGTCCCATAGTGCTCAGAGCCATTTGAACCATTTTTTTATTGAGTACAGAGATACAGTTGTTTGTACGTAACCCTAACAAACTCAAAGCAAAGGCAAATGAGGACGTTCAAAGATGATTTTCAAAACTTACCCCACCAACTTCAATGCACATTTGAGTTCTCTTGATAACACCACGCGTAGCTCTTCTGAGGTCGTCTTTGCGTTCTTTTATGAGAGCTGCACTATTCATCATCCGAACGATCAAATCGGCTCTTGGGTTTACTTTTTCTTTGTAGACTTCGCCTTTAACCATCCCCGCAAGCAAAAATCCAAAGAGGTAAGGTCCGGGGACCTTGAAGGCCAAGAAAAGTGCCCGTATCTACTGATCCATCTTCCGGGAAATGTTAGGTTTGGATACTGTGTCACCTGACGACTAGAATGTGCATGAGCCCCGTCATGCTGGAGGAACATATGCATCCTTGTAGCCAAATGAAACCCTTCCAATAACGCTGGAAGCTCATTTTCAAGGAAGTGTAGACAACTGGGTCCTGTAAGGACCAACATACGAAACGAAAATGCAGTGAACCCAGCTACATGTACGCAATAAAAATTGGACACGTGCTATATGGTATTTTTTCCGCAATTTGTCTATACTACCATCTCCTACAAGATTATCTATCCCTCCTGAAACATCCTGTATAATTACTCAGGTCTCGACGGGTCATCAAAAGTTTTCAGTGCTAACCACCCGTCATCGTCCGAAACCTCGTGGGAATATAGTGTGGCCTCGAGAGAGTGGAATAATGGACCGGGGTAATTTGCGTCTGATGAGGAGCGCGTGTAGATAGGTGCTGCAGTGAGGTTGGCTGCTGTGTCCCGACAGTGTCCACGGTCCGGGGTTCGAGTCCTCCCTCTGGCATGGGTGTGTGTGTGTTGTCCATAGAGTAAGATAGTTTAAGTTAGATTAAGTAGTGAGTAAGCTTAGGGACCGATGAATTAAAGCACCTTGGTCTCATAAGTTCTTACCACAAATTTGCAAAACTGTAAATCCAAAATACTGCATCTCGGTTCTTACAATATTGCATTAGGTGCGCCCTGGTTAGATGTAACTGAAGAGAGACTCCAACTGGGATTGTGGTTAAAGGCGATTCCCAAGCGCATGGCCACGAACAATTGGGAGCGGAAACTAAATGTCATCGGAACCTTGTTGAAGGACAACGACATGCGATCGTTAGACCGACTGCAGAAAGTTCAGTTTATAAATACATACATACTTAGCAAAATGTATCATGTCGCAGCTGTCTTACCGATACCGCAGGTCACTGCACATAAAATATTAGCTGTAGCCTCTTGGTATGTGTGGAAACAAAATATCTTCAAAGTATCCTTCCACACGGCGACATTGCAGAGGCAATGACTTGCAGAGGCAGAGGACTTGGAATTGAAGACGTGCTTTTAAACTAATACATGCTACTAAGACAGGCGTCACGAAACTTCTGTTCCTCTCGTTAGATCCTGGGGATAGGAACGCTCCTGTTAATGTAGCATGCCAGCCTAGATTACGTCCGAAAGTACTATGGCGATTGGAGCTGTATAAGACTTCCGCCAGCACAAACCAACACTAGAACCGTCTATGATTATTATATTACCAGACATCGTCTTCACAAACTAATTACGGTAAATTAACCTACAAAAGACTGGAGGAACGTCAGGAAAAATATCAACAACAAAATTCTACCAAATAGAGTCAATGCCGTATGGTGCGAGGTTGTAAACGAAACCATACCCACAGCGTAACGATTATGGAAAATCAAATTGAGACCATCTCCATACTGCCACAAATGTCGGCTGGTAGAAACTGTAGCGCTCATGTTCTTATGTGAAAATAGAATCAGAATTTGGAACTGGACTGAGAAGAAATTAGCACAGAACAGCAAGAAGTCAGATACCGATAACTGAAGCTTTACAATCCGACTGGAAATGTTGCCCGTCCGCAAAGAATAACAGTTATTCGTGACATCAGGGATCGTTTGGGTTTTATGTCGTAAGAAGCAAAACTTAGAACTAAGAAGAGTACATGCTTTATATTGCAGAAGAACATTTTAAGCTGAAGAAGAATAATAAATATAAGGAATGCCATCAATTTTTTTTATCTATTGCTTTATGTGAGCTACAAAAAGGGGGACAGTTTTTTATTAGAAGCAGAATACTATTCTTTCACTTTTTTATTCCCGGAATATTCTTTTACGTTGGTCCTAAAATTAGAACTGTTCTAATTTGGCAAAACCCCTCCGGCTCAGAAACGTTATTCATTTGTTGATAAATATATGTCTTCATTACAGACCTCATATGCATCCAGTGCATAATAACCTAAATTGTGAATATATTTCAGAATGAATGTTTGTCATGTATTTTTCCGTCACCTTTTTCACTGTTATAAGTTATTTTCTACAAGGAATGCACGCCATTGGAGGCGGCAACTGTAATTTATTTTACCTTAATTACTACTTCAATTTTGTTCTACAATTTAAAGGAATATATGGGCGCAAACATGGAATACATGGGATTAATGCAGCTGCTCAGGGACAGGTGCGGGGGAAGCATTGCGGCGAGGCCTCGGATCTGCGACACCTGCCTTCTTTGCCTCCGCCTACCTGGTGCTGAAAGTCTTCTCAAACTATAAAAAAAAAATTAATAATAGTGCAGTGATCAGCACGTCTGTCTAGTTACTAGGAGGTCCAGGTTCGAAGCCCAGTCGCTCACAAATTTTCATCTGCCATCGTTGCTGTATTTCAACGCGCTGTGACAGTGTGGACGTCGGTCCTTCGATACTTAAGATGCAATTGCTTTTTGAGGCAGCACAGGAGATTTGCGAACATTTGTCTTGCCATCAATGTAACGGGACTTCAACGGGATCCAACCCTTAGTCATTACTTTGTGCCGGCGATAACCCATGTCATATATATGCGAATCAGATTGTAGTTCATATTTAGTCAAATAACGGATGGTCAGCATACAAGTATGCCGGCCGGGGTGGCCGAGTGTTTCTAGGCGCTACAGTCTGGAACCGCGTGACCGCTACGGTCGCAGGTTCGAATCCTGTCTCGGGCATGGGTGTGTCTGATGTCCTTAGGTTAGTTAGGTTTAAGTAGTTCTAAGTTCTAGCGGACTGATAACCTCAGAAGTTAAGTCCCATAGTGCTCAGAGCCATTTGAACCATTTTTTAAGTATATAGTAGTATTTACGAACAGTAGAAGCAGGATTGCAGCGAACTGGTCACTTAACCAAATGCAACATAAAGTACCTGTGTAATGAGTCATTCCAGCTGCATAGCTGAGGGTAATATTTGCTAAGCAATTCATTGCAGAATTAATGTAATACCCGCACGATGACCTCTGTAGTCATACTGTATCATTAGCAGCTCGCGAATGGTGTAGTATGTTCGTAAAATTGTATTACTCAAGCTGAGGATAAATAAAGAGAAGCGACGACGCTACAACACTATTTTTACTTAAGTAGGAAGTCAGCGGTAAATTATGTGCGCCAACATTAACGTTACTGCCAGCAGTTTGACAGCATAGCACCACCACAACCATTGACAACCTGAACCATTATCGTCACGCAGTTGTAACTCGCATTGATTACAAGTTGCTGATGTTTGTCAAGAATAGCGGAAAGCGCCTCTGAAGTTCTATTTGCATTACGACTAGGACACAGAGAATCCTAAATAACAGTAATAGGTCACCCAGCGAAGAAAAGAGTCGACGTATTGCCTCAAGTTCTTGCAGTTTGCTATTAATGCATTTCCCGATGGTTTCACACTAACGGGTTGTTTTGGCTGTCGGGATACTCATATTGGAATTATGAAAGTGTAATTGCTAGAACGCTCAACTACCTTAATAACACCTCATTCTGGATTGAGTACGACTCGGAAAGCGACGTTAATTTGACGTTTCCATCCATCTCCTGACGGCTTACTGAATGAAGTCTGAAGCGCACGCACAGTTGTGTTGCCTGCCGCATGGTTTCTGTGAAGTGTTGTTGCAGCTGGCAGTCATTGCTGAATACAGACATGTGCAAATATCCTCACTGCTTCAGGGGAACTCGTCTTTGTTGCATTTTTTTCCGTACCGTAATTAGCACAATAAGATAAGGCTTATTCTGCTGAAGAACTTGATGCCCACAAGTCCTTAAATAAGAATCTCCTAGCGAGAGTAAGGCATGAAAGGAAACAGCCTGTTGGACAAAAGGATGGACAGCTCCCTGTTTTTGCGTTTCCGATAGCGCCTACGATAAGAATCTGGTGTCATACTATGCTTCAGAACCCTAAACTATTTATTTTTTTACTTCATACTAAAACAAACGTTGTGATATGAGAAGAGATAATGACTTAAATACTTCTCAGGAACTTTAGTTTTTCGTGTTTATTTTCTCACTTCATACTAAAACAAGGGCGTTAATATGAGAAGAGGAAATGAAATATACGCTTCCAAGACATAATATTTCCTTGTGTGCTACTACTGCATACATGAAAACCCTGCAGTTAATTTTTGCATGTTGGATAAATTTTAATACCACCTCACATTCCCTTCTGATAAGGTTCCTGTTTTCGTGGGATTCAAATAGAGTGGACATTTCATCACTGGTTGATATTCTGATGACTAATGACATGATACCCGTTGCAATTGCTCCATGGCACCTGTGAGTAGAGTCTCACGTTGGTTACTATAAGAACACGCAGGCAGTGATATCCGCTCACTGCTGTCAGAGCCAAGGTGATTTCCTTGTGTTTATGGCGAAGCGTCTGCTGCAGTGTCCACGCTCAGCCAGCATAAACAAAGCGCGGCGGCATTGGGCACTGCTAATCGCTGTACTTGTCGAGAGCCTCGACAACAAGAGCGCACTGTCTCTGCTAACGATACTATGGAGTTAATACATCTTACTTAATGTAATACGCAGGACGTGGGTTGGGTAAAAATTCAGTTTCATCGCATTAAAATACTTTACAGTCATATTTGATGCAATATTTATTGTTGGTTGTCTCTCTAATGTTAGTAGTATTGATTCAGATTGTGCGTGAACACGAAAACACACACACACACACACACACACACACACACACACACACACGCACAAACAGTCATTGATTCCAGTGAGGGTGACAACTACTGTGTGTTGAACAACACATGCACCAGTCAATTCCTCAGTTGGCGTCGACTGGATGAGATTTTTCAATTACCTTGCATTGCAAGAATTGTAAGGAGGAGACTGAAAGTAAATGGACTTTTATGCCAAAGAGCTGCGACAAAGCAAAGCTTGACCGATTATCAGAAAATTGTCCACATGGGTTTTGTGGACTATACTTTTAGTAACCAACCGACCAACGGCCATTACGTAAGATTTCTCGCAGGCGTAGGGGCATTGATTTCATTAAGTTGTCGACAGTATAGCGTGATGGTTTACTTCCCACCATACGATTTCTATATTCGTCCAAAGGTCGCTTGCATTTGTAGGTCCACATGGCAATGACCTTGTTACTTCTACCCACATATTCTCTATCTGGCTGATGTTCGGCGATCGTGCAACAAACGGCAACAGCTTTATCCTCTCTTGGCCCTGAAACCAATCTCGCACTGCTCTGCTATGATGGATGGGGCTCTGCTCCTGTAAATAAACTGTTATCTCGTTAGTTCATATATTTATATTTAAATAACGTGTTTGTAATAAGCACATTGGATTATTATTTTCCACAGTGTTTAAGAATTCAGACCCTGTCATAGATAAGTGATCTAGATTCAACAGTCCGATTAAGAATGTGGTTTACCCAGCCTATCATATGATGAGGGTCGTAGTCGAATATCCACATTAAGACTGACTGACTGAATCCGATTAGAATGATCTGGTATCGAAATGAAACTACAGAAATCGTATAATTTGAACGACTGTATTGCAACAATGCTGCGCACATAAATTCCTATGATGGAGTAACAGGTAGCAACTGTTTAAGATAAAGTGAGAAATATGTCTACTAGCAGCAATGTAACGTAATTATAACAATACACATCTATTTCAGTGGTTCGAAGATACACCATATCGGATTTGCTGATTACATAATGACAATAATAATAATAATAATAATCCAGTGTGGCGGATAGGGGAAACCCTCGCCCATATGGGTGGTACCGAGGAAATCAAATACTTGGGGTGAACCAAATACTAACACAATCTTGAACGGCTACTCAATACGTTGAACCCAAAATCCAGACACGTCTGAGTGAAAATCACCGCTCCTCTGGTCACCGTCTGTCAGCTCAATGAGCTCAGCTGAAAATATTTGGTTGCAAAGGCTTCAACACCCTATGGTCCTGTCCGGTCCTGGAATCACCCAGGCCAAACCAATGAGACACAAACAAACATGAACTATGCAAGCAAAGTCAACATTACCCCAGGTGGTACACAACCCGCCTGTCGACAGGCGGCAGTCGGATTTTCGGATTCTGGGGAGTCCAGGTTAGCACGGCAGAGAATATCGAAGATCTCTGGTAAATTTCCCTACTAGCAGAAAACATGCACTTGAAAACTAAACATCGATACATTGATCAAAACACGAAAACTAAATAATCTCACATAAGAAATCGACCGACAAAAAATTCTCACCCTTGCTCTTCAAGAACCACGACTAACTGACAATGAATCCTTGCATTACGGAAACCATTGAATCTTCAAGAGCAAAATACAACAAAAGGTAGCGAAAGGCGTACCAATCTTTGGCATTGAATTTCTCGAACACAGATCTATCATCAACTCTGTCAAAGAAATCACACCCATCAACAATGAAATGGTTCAAATGGCTCTGAGCACTATGGGACTTAACAGTGGAGGTCATCAGTCCCCTAGAACTTCAACCTAACTAACCTAAGGACATCACACACATCCATGCCCGAAGCAGGATTCGAACCTGCGACCGTAGCAGTCGCGCGGTTCCGGACTGAAGCGCCTAGAACCGCTCGGCCACCGCGGCCTGCCCATCAACAACCGACTTATGACTATGCCCATTCAGAGCCCCAGTAAAAAATATAAACTCATCAATGCACATGTCCCCACCAACATCGAAAATAAGAAAAACACTGAAAATGTCGAAAAAATTCTGGAACACACTCAAAATACTATGAGCAAAATTCACCAAGATGACGTGAAAATACTAATGGGAGACTTCAACTCTCTATTTGGGACAGAAAAAAACTGTAGAAAAATCATTGGTACAAATTCAACACACCGAAACGTTTAGACCAACGGCACATGTCTGACTGACATTTGCCAACAATTGAACCTCAAATCGAAAAAATTCTGGAACACACTCAAAATACTATGAGCAAAATTCACCAAGATGACGTGAAAATACTAATGGGAGACTTCAACTCTCTATTTGGGACAGAAAAAAACTGTAGAAAAATCATTGGTACAAATTCAACACACCGAAACGTTTAGACCAACGGCACATGTCTGACTGACATTTGCCAACAATTGAACCTCAAAAGGATGTCTTCCCACTTTAGGAAAAAACCAGTTCTGAAGTAACATGCTTGGCTACCAGGTGCAAGCTGCTTTCGTTCGCCTTTCGAGACTCGCTGAAAGCCAGATTCTTAATTCTTTTGTAGCAGAGCTACAAGCAGGCAGATACAAACTCAATAAGGGAATCGTAAGACAACGCTCGAGCAAAATTGGTCTTGCTACTTTCAGGAACCCTTACAAGGGGAGGCCACCAATTGTGAAATTCAGATTCGATTCATATTGCGCATAATAAAAGCTCATAGCCAGAGGTGTAATCGACAGTTAAAAGAAACCGTTGAGGTGAAATACTCTCTACGATTTGTAAATTACTACAGCGTTGTGGCGCAGCGGTAAGCGCTCGGGATCGTAATCCGAAGGTCGCCGGATCGAATCTCGCGCCAGGCAACTTTTTTTTTTTTTTTAGTATTTGTAATTAAAATATATATATATATATATATATATATATATATATATATATTCTCGACAACGGCTGAGAAGTGCATCTTGGTGCTTTGCCACATTACACCTCTGGCCATGAGCTTTTATTATGCGCAGTATGAATCGAATCTGAATTTCGCAATTGGCGGCCTCCCCTTGTTAGTGTCAGAACGAAAACCTTACGGTACTGCCAAATTCATAATGCCACTTTTGTTTTCTACCTACATATTTTTTGTTGTTGTGAATACATAATTTTATCTATGAAATGACACATTTTCCTAATACTTGCGAATGATACACGAAATGAAGTAAATACAGATCTTTTCGATGTCAAAAGTCGGTAATATCCTACTAATTCGCGTTAAAATAGGATCAATCGTCTTATAGACACTTAATGTTTTATTAAGATAGACTGCCGTCGTGTTGTTACTGTAGTAAGCTGAATTTAATTTGTATTAGTACAGTGAATAATTTAATTAAATTTTCCATAATTTACTAAACGCATCAGTAACCGCCAAAGAGAAATTAATCAGGAGCACAATTTTCTTTCACGATATCTAAAACAATCTGACAATGCTAATGTTGTTTACAAATTCTACGCCCGTAGAAACCCACTAGTTCTAACGATGTCATTAAACCAGTGTAGTTTTAACAGTATTTTCGTCTAAAAATGAATTGCCTTGACGGTTGATCGATCAAGAGCGGGAAAGGTAAATTTTTACGAATATATGACGAGAGGGACATGTGCTTGAGAGAGGACTTCCCTATGAATACAAATGCCTGAGAGACGACTTTACTATCAATCTCCTGGACAGTTTTGTTTCTCAAATCAACAGAATGCGTCATCATGCAGTAGCACAGGTGATGTAGTTTTGTTGCTCGATTTCCTTACACTGCCACCAAAAGGTGTCTTAGTTGTTGGCAACAAATTCCAGCTGTGTTGCACACCCCCCGTGGGGCAGAATTCGTAGCCCAAAACACACTTTTGGAGCTATCAGATGTAAAATATTGTGTTCACACTACTCTTTGCTCGAGTTTACGTCTTTTGGTGGGGCTCAGCCTTTCATTTCTTCTTAGGAACTTAACGATAAAGGCATCATAACACGTCACCAACAACAGTACTGCATACGAATGCTCAATGAGCGACCTGATGACGTTCAATAATAGCCACTCCATGATTTTTGTTGTTTCGAATTAAAGCATGCAGTACTCCTACGCCAGACTTCTGAACGTTGCCTGTTGATTGCAAATGTCGCATGATGGTGAAATGGTAATCTATCGCATGTATCAGTAGTCGAGACTTCCTTAATGTGGAAAATCATTCATGCCAGAACGATCTTTGTTGAAACAAGAATATCTTTTTCTGGCTTATTTTTCCCAAAAGCACTCGCTCCACACACAGTTCAAATCTTTCTAGTTGCCTCCTCTGCATTCACCCCTCTGTTATACCAAAAGTAAACGTTGAGTTGCAGATGTTACACCTTCTTCCACTTGCGACTCAATTTTACAATGCTTAACCGTAGTTCACGATTTTCAAGTATGCAAAATGCAATGCTTAACTGCAAGATGATAACTAGAACTTCAAATTCGAAAATGACAGTTAAAACATATACTGACAGCGTCGCGCCGCGTTCACATGGGCGGCGCCGGATTTCAGGCGGCGGGTGGCGTCTGGCCGGTGGCCGGTAGCCGCTGCAGCGCGAGGAAACGCTCGAGCGTAAGCTGTTATGATCGCGACGCAGCCACGAGCTGTCCTACGGAATTGTTTCTGGAATACTTGTTATTGCTGGTGGGTAGAATGTCAAGCGAATTATCTTCGATGTTCAATCAGACTCATAACTTTATACGAGGGCCGAAATGTAGTAAAAAAAAAATATACACGTGTAGGTGGACGCGAACAGGCGACTATCAGTTTAGACTGCGCGACTATTACCGCTAGACCATGGGCTCACACAGTGCGAGCACACATCGGATGTAGACAACACTTCCTCCTAACACTTCCGCATCTTACGGTGTTGCCAGATTGTGCAGATGGCCGGACTTATTAGAGTTGTACATATACACACATTATATGGGTCATAATTTTACTTTCGTTGTTGTGCAATGCGTGTTGTTCATACGGTTCAGGCACTAAGCTTGCACAGAACCCATAAAATGGATGGAGAGTCCATGTTCTGGGCACATGCAGTCAGATGAATGGACTCGACCATACCACACTCATCCATCTCCAATTCCAAAACATCACTGCAAATCCTATGAGGGAAAAAGCTTTACATCAGATAACCACATTATACACACACACACACACACACACACACACACACACACACACACAATGTATAAAGATGTGTACTGACAATCCCAAACTTTGCATGTTATCGTTGCTGGTTCTGTAATTCCGAACCAGCTGGCTAGGACCTGAGAACTGATCAATGGGTCCAATGTATCATCCCCCATTAATGGGGGTGGTGTGTTGCCATCTGTAACACCAAAAGAAAAAAATCAGTTGACTAGCAGCTATACAACAAAAAAAGCACAATTATGCCCATACCTCACCCCCATAAAGCGTTTTCGGTACATACTTGCAGTTTCATCACCATACAAGTGAGAGCACTTGCTCGCCTCTTCATGTGCGGATACAGAACATAAATCCTGTTCTCTGCAGTTAGAATGAGACGGATGTTGACTATACCCACATAGTGCACCTTAGTTATATTATCTGCATCTAAACCCTGTAGGATCACAAAAAGAATTTTGTCTCTTTTGAGCATTCTCTCTGATCTTCCATGATTTTCTCATTTTTCCCTCTATGGCTTCTTTTTCTATTCACAATCCACTTTGTCTCTGGTTTCTTTTGGACATCACTCTCTGACCTAACATTCCACTTGCGTATCTTGTCTCTGTATATGTTTCTGTCTTGAACTTGTGTTGGATCGATTTGTGCTTTTAAGTTCGACTTGCGTGACCCATGACATTGTTGACTTGACCCGTTGCATGTATATCAGAATTCTGATGCTGAGTCTTGTTGGTGGTAGCCTGCTGATGAAGCCATAGAACTTTAACGTTCTTTTTCTCACACCTGTTGCTATGTTTGACATCTTTTCTATGGTTTACCTAGAATGTAATCTGTATCCCTCTTCTGTCAGCTTTGGCCCAAGAATTTTTCTCATGATTTTGTGTTCTTTCTTCAGTTTTCTTTCAATGTCGCTTTTTGTATGGAGTGTTAGTGTCTCAATTGCATACAGAATTTCAAGCTTGATTACTGTGTTGTAGTGTCTAATCTTTGTTTGAATTTATATGCATTTCTTGTTATATATGGCTTGTGTTGTGCCATAAGCTCCCTTCGTTTATTTTAGCTGGGTCTTCTTCTCCTGGAGGTTTGAGATTTCACCTAGATTTATGAAATGTGTAACTCGGTTCATCTTGCCGTATTTTGTGTCTAATTTTTGCATGTTTACTTTTGAGCAGAAGAATTCAGACTTCTGGCAAGAGATTTGCAGGCTAACTTTTTCTGAACATTCTTTTAATATTTCTGTTTGTCTCGCTAATGTTGCTTTGTGACCCAAGAGCATGACCAGGTTGTCAACAACAGCTAGGTTTGAGATTGCTGCCTTGTCTTGGGAGCGTCCTAGTCGTGTTGGTCTCAATTTTCCTTGGATTTTTCAGCTCTTGTTCCTATTCCCTCATACCTTTGTCCAGGACTAGGTTGAACAATATTGTGATACTCCATTGCCTTGTGTACTCCCGTTTTGAGCATGAAGGGATCTGAGATTTCACCTATGAACTGAACTTATGATATTGTTCCAGCTACTGTCTGTTTGATTAGTCGAAATGTTTTTGGGTCTGGATCGAGTCCCTATTTTTTTAAGATGTTGAATAAGAATTGTCGGTCAACAAAATCTTATGCTTTCTTGAAATCTGTGAAAGTGCAAATGGATGGAGTGGTCCTGATAACCCTGTATTTTCGAATTGTTTTCAGATTGAAGTTTTGTTCTGTACATGAACGACTGATGTGTTCAAGCCTGTCTGGTATTCACCAATATATATATATATATATATATATATATATATATATATATATATATATATAGGGTGAGTCACCTAACATTACCGCTGGATATATTTCGTAAACCACATCAGATACTGACGAATCGATTCCACAGACCGAACATGAGGAGAGGGGCTAGTGCAATTGGTTAATACAAACCATAAAAAAAATGCACGGAAGTATGTTTTTCAACACAAACCTACGTTTTTTTAAATGGAACCCCGTTAGTTTTGTTAGCACATCCGAACATATAAACAAATACGTAATCAGTGCCGTTTTTGCAGTGTAAAATGTTAATTACATCCGTAGATATTGTAACCTAAAGTTGACGCTTGAGTACCACTCCTCCGTTGTTCGATCGTGTGTATCGGAGAGCACCGAATTACGTAGGGATCCAAAGGGAACGGTGATGGACCTTAGGTACAGAAGAGACTGCAACAGCACATTACGTCCACATGCTAACACCTTTTTATTGGTCTTTTTCACTAACGCACATGTACATTACCATGAGGGGTGAGGTACACGTACACACGTGGTTTCCGTTTTCAATTACGGAGTGGAATAGAGTGTGTCCCGACATGTCAGGCCAATAGATGTTCAATGTGGTGCCCATCATTTGCTGCACACAATTGCAATGGCTCTGAGCACTATGCGGCTTAACTACTGAGGTCATCAGTCGCCTAGAACTTAGAACTAATTAAACCTAACTAACCTAAGGACATCACACACATCCATGCCCGAGGCAGGATTCGAACCTGCGACCGTAGCAGTCGCGCGGTTCCGGACTGAGCGCCTAGAAGCGCTAGACCACCGCGGCCGGCACACAATTGCAATCTCTGGCGTAATGAATGTCGTACACGCCGCAGTACATCTGGTGTAATGTCGCCGCAGGCTGCCACAATACGTTGTTTCATATCCTATGGGGTTGTAGGCACATCACGGTACACATTCTCCTTTAACGTACCCCACAGAAAGAAGTCCAGAGGTGTAAGATCAGAAGAACAGGCTGGCCAATTTATGCGTCCTCCGCGTCCTATGAAACGCCCGCCGAACATCCTGTCAAGGGTCAGCCTAGTGTTAATTGCGGAATGTGCAGGTGCACCATCATGCTGATACCACATACGTCGACGCGTTTCAAGTGGGACATTTTCGAGCAACGTTGGCAGATCATTCTGCAGAAACGTGATGTATGTTGCAGCTGTTTGGGCCCTTGCAATGAAGTAAGGACCAATGAGGTGATCGCCAATGATTCCGCACCATACATTTACAGTCCACGGTCGCTGTCGCTCTACCTGTCTCAGCCAGCGAGGATTGTCCACGGACCAGTAATGCATGTTCCGTAGATTCACTGCCCCGTGGTTTGTGAAACCCGCTTCATCGGTAAACAGGTAGAACTGCAACGCATTCTCTGTTAATGCCCATTGACAGAATTGCACTCGATGATTAAAGTCACCACCATGTAATTGCTGATGTAGCGACACATGAAACGGGTGAAAGCGGTGACGATGCAGTATGCGCATGGCACTACTTTGACTCAGTCCACCGGCTCTCGCAATGTCCCGTGTACTCATGTGTGGGTTCATGGCAACAGCAGCTAACACACCAACTGCACCCGCTTCTCCTGTGACGGGCCTGTTACGGACCCGTTTGCGTGCTACGACCATACCTGTTGCATACAGTTAGCGGTAGATGTTTTGCAATGTGCGGCACGTTGGATGCTCTCTGTCCGGGTACCGTTCTGCATACACCCTGCAGGCTTCAGCTGCATTTCGTCGACACTAGCCATAGATGAGTATCATCTCCGCCTTTTCAGAGTTCGAATACACCATGGTCACAGTTCCTACAACACTACACTATCACAGACGTCTGATAACACGGTGTACTACAGTTGGTCTGCGTGCGGAGACGAATGCAGAATAACAATAGCAGCAAGCGCTACATGCGGACACTGCGACAGCTAGACCAAACCACAACAGTGCACTACAGCCACACTCGTAAACACGGTCGTCATCGTAAACATGTCCCTGCAGATGCCGCTCGCCGACCGTGGCCCGTGTTTGTTACATCACGCAACTGAACGTCGGAGGTTTCAAGCGTCAACTTTAGGTTACAATATCTCCGGATGTAATTAACATTTTACAGTGCAACAAACGGCACTGATTATGTATTTTTTATATGTTCAGATGTGCTAACAAAACTAACGTGGTTCCATTTAAAAAACGTAGGTTTGTGTTAAAAAACACTTCCGTGCATTTTTGTATGGTTTGTATTAAACAATTACACTAGCCCCTCTCCTCACGTTCGGTCTGTGGAATCGGTTCGTCAGTATTTGATGTGGTTTACGAAATGTATCCAGCGGTAATGTTAGGTGACTCACCCTATATATATATATATATATATATATATATATATATATATATATATATATATATATGCTGAAAATAAGATTTTGTAGTGTTTTTGCAGATAACACATCTGTAAATTATTTCATAGATCTTCGACATTAGATGACGTCCATTTTCTGACCTCCCTGTCAGGTTCATCCTATAAGAATTCAGTGAGATTTAGGTCAGGGTACTGACTTGGCCAAATCATATTCTTCAGTATTCTACATTTCTCATTTCTACTGACATACCCTCTGTCCTGGAGTAACCACAAGCGCCGGAACGACGAAGACGGACGGAAGACGAGAGAAGGCGGTGGGGAAACGGCCATTGGTGTGCGGAACTGGACCGCGCCGCACCGGGAGCGACATCTGAAAGATGTGAATGTAAGCTCCGCTTCTGCCAGCCTCGGGGCTCAGATCGCGTCAGTGTACTGATGTTAGTGGAACGTATTTGCGGAGCGTGCTACAAGAACAACTAGTTGTGATCCTCATCAGACTTGTCTGGACTTTACCTATGGCGAGGACTATTACTGTTTGCATGTTACTAGTGACACCGATGTATCTCCAAAGTTAAGTATTAAAAATTGCTTTATAGAAATAAAACTACTAATGTTCTTTGTTTGAATTGTTGTACAGCAGTCCGAGAACGCTGCATCCCTTAGGCACCCTATTAGCGGCGAGAGGGCAAGACCCCACACCACCCGCACAATTTAGAAGCATGTTTGGGATCATTGTTCTGCAGAACAAACCCACTACCAGTGATTAGTATCCTGTGATAATTTTCCTTCCTTAATGTTCCATTAATTTTCACTAGATCACTGACTTGATTCACTCACTGAACATCTCCACACCATAACCGACCCTCCACCATGTTTCACCATTGGCGTCACACATTGACTCTTCGTACATTCTCCATGAAATCAACGAACAAACTTACGATGATGGTTTCCGAATACTTCAAACTTAGATTCGTCTGTGAACAACTCCTTACATAATTGCTGCACACTCCAAATTTTAGGTTGCAGTGCCTATTGCAATCTTGCCTCCTATTTTGTTTGCTTAATAAAGGTATTTTTTAGCGCTACGCACCTCTGTAAACCTTGTTCTCGAAGATGATGTTGCACTCTTAAGAGAGTGATTGTAGCTGTTCACATACTATTTACTTCCTCTCTAATTTTAGGTGCAGTATGAGTCATCTGCCGTTTACTCTGTACGCACATGAACTGATCTTCCCTTTATGATGTTACTCGGGGTCTACCAGATTGTGCTTGAACTGCAGCAGTGTACATCACTGTAGATTGGGCTACGCCAACTTTTGGTGCTTGTGCCCTACTAGAACAGCATTCCTGATGTAGAGCTACAATTACAGCAGGTTTTTCAAATCCGATCACGTCCTTCTGCTACTGATGACTGTGTGTGTGTGTGGGTTTTATACCTTACACCTATGCTGCTACTCCTGCTTCAAGTACAGATGTATCACAATCTCTTCACCATGGAAATCAAGTGGATTCCCATCCTGCTCTGTAAGTTTAGAGTGTTCCACAGTATATGGCTGCTCCTGCTTCAAGTACAGATGTATCACAATCTCTTCACCAGGGAAATCAAGTGGATTCCCATTCTGCTCTGTAAGTCTAGAGTGTTCCACAGTATATGGCATTAGCAGGTATTGTGATTTTATACCCTAGGATCTATGTAGGTAAGAATCCATAGAATGTGTGACTGAATCTGTTGTTGAGATATAAATCAGTTGCAGTATTACACTCAACACAAATCATGCTAACTGGTAGTATACCCACAGATTGTGCTTTTTAAACATCCCAAAAGTTCCTTCCGCTGCTTAAGTGTGTGATGAGTGGCGATCATAACATGTCTGAAAGTTTAACCAGCATATAATTTCAGTTCAGCACACATTCTTTTATCAATTGCAAATATCGTAATACTTTGTCCTGTGACATAGTCCCTTCTTCCATGTATTTTCTAGGCTTTATCAGCTAAAATTCCATCTGCAGCACGGCGTTTCGCCAAACCTCTATTTGATACATTCACAATATCATGTTCCTTGCAGGCCACATCTAACAGATTAATTCCTAGCTGCTTCTCCAGCTTCATTCCCGGCCAGCAACAGTTACACGGAGGGGGCTCCATAACTCCACGAGTAGCATGTTAAGAATACTACCATTACCATGTACAATTCGCATCCTACAATGCGTGCTATGCTGCAGCATGGTTGGAGGTTTTATATGCATTATTATATATCAAGTCCTCAGCGTCCATCCAGTTGTTGTGCAATGAAACGAAGCTAAGCCATTTAACCAAGACCTTATTCACCCATCGTCTTATAACATACTGTCTGAGAAACACATCTGGTTCACTGCTTCTCTGTAACTCATCTGTGTAAAAATTTCCTACTATTTCAATACTCTATCATCCTTTAATATGTACATTCTTGGGTTCATCATCGCACTTCATATACTGTAAATATCTCTGTTGACCATTTTGTAGGCAGGTATTCTCAAATGTGGTCTTGTATTTTGAAATATGTACAAAATAACCTACATTAAATGTCTGCTTGTATGGACCCACCATTTTAATATGGCTGTGTACAGTGTCTAAATGCTCACTATTGTGAACATCAATCAGTTTCATTTTTATTGTTCCATATATGGGTCTGGTCATTCTGTCCAATTTTTGTGGAAGAATATCCATTCATTTGTATGATCCACAGAGATTAAAACAAATCCACCTACTGCTTTTATCGCGCTGTTCAAATGTTCCACGATACTTGGCTTCAATTGGGAGAATGCTGAGTAATGGAGTATTTCATACACATCCATTACTATCTTGAAACATCCATTATAAAACTCTCCACCATGATTAGTTTGTAGGTTTATGGGACATAGATACCTCCTAGTAGGCAGCAATTCTTTAAAAACATAGTCAACTTCCTTCCTAATCTTTGCTTTCGCAGGTAGGGCCCAGGAAAATTTTGATTTCGTATCAATGACCGTTAAAATATATTTGAAACCTTTATTTGCTATAAATATTGTGTAATGTACACGAGATCTGCCTGCAATAAATCATCCTAACCCTGAATTATAATGCACCTGCATGAAAATGTTTTGCATGCAGGCTTATGGTGTTCTTGAACTACTGTCTGCATAATTATTGTTCAACAATGCTTCTTCCTCAAAGCTCTGAAATGGTTGATAAGAGTTCTTTCATGAGAGCCGTATTCCCTCTGGTAGCTGATGATGTGACCAATCATAATGTTTCTATTATTTCACTGATCTCATAAGAATATATATATTGCAGACATCGATTGTTTGTTTTTGTGCTGAAGTTGTTACCTTTTCCTGTGTTACGTATATGAGCTAATGCAAGTTTAACAATATTTTGATATTTCCCACCCTTCAGGCTCTTTATTCCTCCATCTGGGGTTTTGCATTTCCTGTGTACATTAGTCACACATAATATTTCGTCATACATTTGTGTATTATTTGGAATATACCTCTCCTTCTTGGAGCCCTTAAGAACATTAGATCCACTGAACCAGCAGTTCTTTTCCAATTCCCTATCCCCAACATGTTCTGCATGCTTCGTTAAACTTGTAGGGTGCTTACCCATCAGATATGGTTGATCCCTGCTGACCCCACATGGTCTATCTCACTGTCACTGAGCTTGTTAATGAAAACGTTAATAGTATATCCTTTTTGTCTTTCTACCTCTCCTTCTTCTTCTTCTTCATCATCATCTCCTCTTCTGCCTCTATCCATCGTATGTGGGAGACATTTAAGACTTTTAGTTACAAACTTACACGTTCCTGAGAGAGAATTATATTGTTTCAGCTGTCCTAATTTTAGCAGTCGTAATTTTCGCCGAATAGCCTTCTGTGTCTTCATAACTTTTGTCGCCCTTTTTTTGCATACTGAACCGGCTTTGAGATCGCATACAATTATATGCTCTCATACGACTAGTGGTGAAGGGTTGTTCTTTTTTAAACTGTTCTATCTCAGTTCTATGTCAATGGACTCTTTCATCCATGTCCTCGATTAGAGATTCGTACAATTCAGCTTTAATAGCTATTTCCTTTACAAACCTGTCCAATTCCATTAATCTTGCGTTGAGACTTTCGTTGTTTGTGTCAATTTTTGTATCAACATAATTATACTCAGATATTTGGCATTTGCATCATCCCTTTTGAATGAGTACAGCACATGCATGCTAATTTGCCCATGGTACACAATATACTGACAGAACTCTAGGATGTTTGGTTTATATTGCCTGTCATTCAATTTGAAGTCCTTGTTTCGTCCACTTGGCCATGGTGTTGACTACAGATTTACATTAGCAATCAGGGAATTTTATAGAGGAAAAAAAACATATGCGACTCTTACAGCTTTATTTTATTAATATATTATTACATGTAGCTGGATATATATGTTTAAATAAGAACGTTGTTCAGAACCCACATCAGGCATGATTGGTTCATACATATCTCCACATACTGATGCACAAGTACCATAGAGCTGAGTGATGATTTCTTTCGATTTTGCCATGCTAACTCCGACACATTGCTCCATATTTTCTTATAGAATCTGTATATCTATGGTTGCTTACTTAGTTGTTTATATATAGCGTACCGGAAAACATACATGTCATACACACCATTTTTAAATGTTTATTTCTGTAAATGAGTGCACTCCTTCTAGTGAAAAACCTTAAAAATTTGCGGTAAGTCCCCTGCAGAAATTGTATAACCACCTAATATTATTGAGGGAGTTTGAAAATTTTGCATCGAAGAATCACAGTGGGGTATCCACCCATCAAGGGATACTATGACATTCCTGTCACTAAACTAAGGAGTTTTCTAAAGCCTGCACTGGGTAGAACTCACAGTCCGACCTCATTCTGACAGTGATGGATTTCCTATCGCTACTGTTTACACTGTATTCATTTCATGTGACTGTAATGGCTTCATCTTACCTGCATGAAAAAAGAAAATTAGTTACAGATATATGGTTGACCACATTCTACTTTCATTACCATCATTACAGCTAGTACTTAGTTGCAGGTTGCACTGAGGTGGAGGAGAGGTGCTGTTCTGCACATTTCGACATGTTCACCATTTCAGAGTCCTTACACGACTGGTAGAATGCTTTTATAGCATTCACAGCAGTGATAACAACTTTAGACTGTGAAAAAAATAAATTATGTCATCTTTGTATTTAAATATAAACAAAGTAAAACTGAGCTCTACAGTCAGTTCATGGCTATCACTTTTATAGATACAGTTAAAAATTTGCATGAAGTTATGATACTCGATGCTAAATGTGATAAGTGCAAAGTGGTAATATTTGTTAATTTTAGTGATGGTACCAAGTGTACGCTGCAAGTCTTGTATGTTGTTCAGTACTTTGAACTAGTGCATTACGTCTCTTCTTGAAATTTATAAAAACTTATGGAAAGAGTGCCATAATTTTAAGTCACACCAAATGCTGAAGGTCAAACAATTTCGCAACACCAACCAACCAACACAATATGAATGTGACAAGGAGCTCCTCCTCTGCTTTTTTAAATCCATATCGCCCTATAAGTACTTTGTTGCCATCGGCGCAAATCTTATATATTACCTACATCTTCCACAATTTCCACCATCCTGGTACAGACACAGCCACCCACTGCAGTCAGCACTCATAACACGCCAGCTACAGTACCTGGCGACCATCATGTGCAGCTGCCGCCAGATTCCGAAGTGTCGTTGGGTTGCAGCAATGTAATCATAGTGAACAGTGACTCTGCCAATGCCTTTCCATCGAAGACTGCAAAAACATGTAAGTATGAAGGCTTAAACCCTCATACCTGCATCTGATCATTTTCATTATTTCTGTCATCCTCTTATTTTATTCTATGAATGTATCCAAAGCACGAAAATATGTAACCATTCTTGCCATGGACTTTGTCAATCTAGTAATCGTGGGTACTGGTGCTATACCTTGCCCCACTCTCACTGTCCCTCATAATCTTTTCTGTTTTCTGTCCAATGTAATTAAAGAATTTTCACTTGCATCGTGAATTCTTTATCATCGAGGAGAGAGGATATAACAGGATGTACTTGCGTCCACTGAGTACAGTGCACCACAAAGCTCTGTTGGCGGTTCTCGTCTCAGTAATGTGTTTTCCATGCTGCCAGCTGACCGCATGTAAGTAGCTGACATTGCCGATCAGCCCCTCGTGGCCGCTTCCATAAGTCACTGTACATTTCAAAGTAGGCCCAATCGGCGCTGCTAAGTACGGCTGCCAACCTGCCCTAACGAAGCAAGTATTGCCGCCTAACTGCTGGGCGTCTTCGGTCCAGAGAACTGTACCCATGGTCGTCTTGCAATATATGTCAGGATTGACTTATATTGTATACAGTACTAAATAGATGTATTGAAGTCGCCATGGTCTTGGCTACTTGCTGAACCCATTTGATCAAACCTGGGACCACATCTGGCTGAGCTCAACTACGGACAAAATCGCTGAAAGTACCACTGTCGCAAACAGCGCGAATGTCGCAATTGATGCACACCATCCTCTGAAGTGGGAAATCCATACACTGCACTGGGTCTGTACTATGCTGGCCATTCTGTCAAATCATTGCATATACAACCCCTGACAGTTGGCAAGGATATCTGAAGATTAAGAGGTACGAATAGGCCTACATCAGAGCCTGGTGGTTCCTGAATAGTATATCACTGTACTATCTGGCCCACTTTGACCGACCTGGGAATCACATATAAGCACACATTCAGTTCATCACAATACTCCTGACGTCACATGTGCGAGTTTCCTAGATGAAGGGGCAAGATGATGTGTCAGCTGTAACCTGATACACAGTTTTGTCAGCAAAAATTCTGCCTCGGTAGTAAATTTCATCTCTCTCACACTTACCAACACACATTCTCAATCACATCCCAGAATTTTTACTTGCGATTAAAACTAAACAGCCATTCACATCCCAGTATTTTCTGGCCATTAAAACGAAACAGCAAAACACCATCTCATTCTCTGCTTCTCCCATTTGTCAGCAAGTATAGTTTGATCTTTGTATGACACTTGGTGCAGGCACAGTGATTACTAAAATTAAAAATTCTCACATCTAACAAGGAGAGGTCCTCAGCGGTGGGATCGACTTTTTGAAGGCGTCTATACGGTTATGCAGCTTAAGATCCCAGGAATCACTCACTGCAGCCATTCATCCTGGTGGGCCCTCATTTGCGAGTAATTGACGAAAAAAATTTCGGAATTTTGTGTGACATTCAATAGCGTTAAAAAAGTTGCATCAAATAGTCTGGTTGCCTGGTGTAATAGATAGGATAGTAACTACATATGTAGGAAATTGTGAGTGCAGATCTCGCCTGGTGCAGTACATTTTTTTATTTTTAAATCTTTAGTGAAATGACTTGGATCATCATTTTTATTTAGTTAATTGATCTAAATGTAATTTTTTATTACCTTTCCTTTGTCACACCGCTTTAATCATAATCTCAACTCCTTCACTTGCTCTGATTTTTCTGCCTATCATTCTTTTTCCACTTCAAGTCTTTGATTGTGTGTTTTTGATTAATTTTATATATTAATTTCCACTTAATTTCTTTTGTTTTACCACCATGTTTTTTCGTCCATATTATTGCATTCATTATATCTGATTCTCATTTTGTTTGACTTTTGTTATACTTATGAACCCTTCTTTCACTTACATCTTCATCTGTATTATTTTGTCCATAGTGAAACAGGTATTTAGGTCATGTTTCAAATGTTCATATTACGTTTACCACGCAAAAAAATGCACATCTAGTAACAAAAAATATATTTTTCACATCATTGCATAGTCAATATAAATATATTATTCGGTTTTTTGCTTTTTAACTGATAGATCGGATTTTTCAAATAACTGAATATTACAACAGATAAATACAATTAAAAACATATTCAGAAACATTCCGACTGGAAAAAGAATGATATAAAAGAAAATTAAACAAATGAAAAAAGTTCATATGGCGATTAAACTAATGTGACAAAGAAATAGAAATAAAAAATGACATTCAAATCAATTAATTGAATAAAAGTAACGCTCAAAGTCATTTTGATAAACATTTAAAAATAAAAAATTAAGAGTTCTTGGTGAGATTTGAACTCACAGCATCCTGTATATGAAGCTATTATCCTATTCACTACATTACACTATCAGGCTACCAAGTTTGACTTTTTTTTATGTTGAGCATCATGCAAAATTCTGAATTTCTTTTTGTCAATTACTCGCAAAGAGTGCGCACCAGGGTGAATGGCTGCAGGTTGTGATACCTGGGATCTTAACCTACAAAAAGTCGATGTCACCGCTGGGTACCTCTGCTTGTAAGATCTCTGTATTATTTATGAAAATACACCGAACACTACTTCTGACTGAACTTAACAGGTTGAACTGCATTTTTCCACATGCACAGTTCAATCTTTGTACCACACGTGGTGCAAGGCTCAACAGACTCCAAAGTTAAATAATTCCATATCTAAATTGTGTTTATTATTGTTTTATATTGTTCTGTAACACTTGTTGATTGTAAAATGTCGCAATGGCTAATTCCACATCTAAAATGCCTGTATCAGTAACCAAAAATACGTAAACACACACATAATAACTATGTCAGTGTTATTACCACATCTAAATTTTCTGTCTTATTGGTCTGTAAAACACATGTTAGCTAAAATAATATGTCGGCTATTAAAAGATTGTGATTATTGTGTAATTTACAGATAACGCCTGAAACATGACAATGGACTCTTAAATTAGGTCCCTCAATTCTGTTTCCACGTCTAAATTGCCTGTGTTATTATTCTATAAAGCACACGATAGCTGAAATAATATGCCAGCTTTTGGAAGAGTACAGTTATTGTGTGCCCTATAATTGACACATAAAACATTACTGTGGACTCTCAAATGAACTGGCTCAGTGCTATTTCCAAGTCTTAACTGTCTTATAAAAGTACAAAGTGCAATAACAGCTGACACTTCATCTTAGGTGTAAAACAGCCTATGTTGTTGGCAGTACAAAAGCGAACTGACCAATCACCATTTTAGGAGGAAAGAAGACAATATATCGACAAAAATACAATTAACATTATTAACTGCTTAATGTAGCCTTTTTATTGTGTTTCATCTTGAACCTAGCTGTAGCAGCATGTTTAGCCTCTACGTCACATTTTCCAATACTTTAGCACAGCAAACTATACTAAAATGGTGTGTTTTGACGAGACCTTTAATGCATTGCACCACTTAAATTGCATATTTTCGTGAAAAGTATAACTTCAAAATGCAACAAATACAATATGTAAGGAGAAGACAGTCAAAGAAAATGATGGACAAGGTGTCATGCAGAGAGGGAAATTCGATCTCTCGAAAATACAATCCTTGCACCAAAATAAAGTTATTTATCAAAATGCGTAAAGATTTTGAGTACAAAACAAATGCAGGTCGCTTATCACAATACACACGTATAACTACAGATCTCTGGCCGTAAACGAAAATTCAGCACCCCGATTGTGGTGACTATCATCATCGTTTCATCCCCATCGACGCGCAGGTCGCCCAAGTGGCGTCAAATCGAAAGACCTGCACCAGGCGAACGGTCTACCCGACGGGAGGCCCTAGCCACACGACATTTCCATTTCCATTACCCAAAATGTGTGGTGGAGATTATTGTGAGGACAATGATGGTCAGTTAACATAATGACTGCGATTATCTCAGTCATGCTGACTACCATTACCATGAACAGCCGGTCGGAGTGGCCGAGCGTTTCTAGGTGCAACAATCTGAAACCGCGCGACCGCTACGGTCATAGGCTCGAATCCTGCATCGGGCATGGATGTGTGTGATGTCCTTAGGTTAGTTAGGTTTAAGTTGTTCTAAGTTCTAGGGGACCGATGACCTCAGATGTTAAGTCCAATAGTGCTCAGAGCCATTTGAACCATGAACACATGATGAATACTATTGTTTGATTCATGAGATGCTACCAGGTGGTTATAACTAAAGTACTGCTACTCACAGAGGTCCAGTGTGGGCCGTAATTGTCGGATGGCAGTGAAACTTGGTAAATATTCTAATGCGTTAATGTGGAACCAATTTATGCTTGAAAAAATAGTTATAATTTTCATCACCAGGTGCAAATCTGGCGCTGTATACTGTTTGTATGACAGTATGTCATCCACGCTACCATTTGACAAGCCATAACATGAGTGAGCAGTATAGCTATTGTGAAGAGAGACCGTGCCTGTTAGTTAAACTCTTTTATGTGAGTGGTAACAATTAGAACGCTGGATTATGACCACCTGGTATTCGAGATCCAGTAGCTGACACCGACTTGACAGTAGTAACACACATTTATATAAATAAGAAAGGTTCCTTCCAAAAGTCTCTGACTAACCTCTCCCCCCACGCTTAATCGATAGCCCTTGTATTATGTCTCTAATGGACTCACTGTCAGCTAGATATCCATACAAGCACACATGAAATTATTGCATAACTACATTTTATTTTATTTTCCTTTGCGATGTTCTCCAGTATCAAAACGAAAATGTGCTATTTTAATGTCTGTGACGTTGTAACATGATAACACAGATGTGATATTTCTTTTTTCAATTATTTCCATAGATATTATCTAATTTTGTAATAGTAAAAGCAGTGGTCTATCTGTAATTTCGAATTTTCACCTGCAACTAAATCAAAATTTATATTTTATGTTAATGCAAGTGTTGTGAAATGAAATTTGTATCAAGTGTGTAGTTTTATGTAAGTGACCATTACAATGTGTCACTGTTTTAAGGGAACCAGTAGGTAGAGTAATGTATATGTATATTCCGAAAAGAGTAAACTGTATTGTAGCAACACCTCTGTGTGCTGCATGTGTTACATTAGAGAGTGCATACACTAGGCACTCCAGGACTAGTGATTAAAAAGCGTGGCGGTGTGTACCTCATGTTAAGTCAGAAACTGATCCATGTAAGGCTAGAACGCAAATTGTGAGGCACAGTGGGAGTGTCGTATGTGGACAGTTGAATTAAGTTCCCCATAATATCAAGACCCTGTCCCTTAATGGTTTGGAATTAAACAAAATGCTCTCGTAATAACTGGGGCTGATGGAGTGTTGTCGACGCTAACACTGTCGTCTCAACAACGTCAATAACCTGTAAGATTGTTCATATTCAGATAGTGTAGAACTTTTGCAAAGCATACTCAATGCAACTGCAGTAACTTTCTTTTTTAATTTAAATATTAATGTTACTTGTATAAAATTCTAGCTTCTCCATCTTGTCATTAACAATAGTCATTGTTACCTAGATTAGGGTCCTCTCACGCTGATTTATTCAAATCGAGTGACTTTAACGTGGTAAAGAAAAATTATAAAACCAAATGTATGCAAGTTTTTCTTTTGTTGAAAATGATGATGCCGTAGTGAGAGAGCCAGTTTGTTCTGTTTAACAATCAGGAAATTATAACTGAAAGTATAATTTTATGAACTTCTCATTTCAAAATTATTTTGAGAAAGTATTTTCTAATTGGCTTGCTGGCTTGTATTCCGAAATTATCACATCTGTTTTTCTTTAGTAAATTCAAACAAATGCTAACTTTTGTCTTTACTATTTTCTGTTTTCTGTTGATTATGCACGCTAACTATGTTTTTCACACTAATTTCTTGATAATTACTCTTCCCATAACCAACTGGTTAACCAACGCAGTTTGTCCAGTTGGATGTCGAGCATATTTACAAATAATTTCACTGATTTGCAGTGGGTTACTAAAAAACTTCATGGTAACGTTTCATTGTCTTTGTGTGATTTGCACTGCTTTATAACATTTATTCAAAGTTTACGTAAGAAGAGAATGGAGTCATTTATCTGTAAAAATAGTTTGCAGTACACACTTTCCCATTACTCAGTTATTTACTTCGGAAACGATTGCCTCTAATTTTCTTATATTATTAGCTTGATGCAATCACAGTCACTTTTGTTTAGCTGATTAGAGAGTGGGAGGCTACAGTGATACTACACGTGGAAGTAATTCATGCCTGCTAGAATTTTGAGCTAGTCAGGTGGTCAGGTGCATGGAAACCATGGTGCAGTGGCCGTCCCCAGCGAGGAACAGGGGAGAACTGCTCCCCCTCCCTCCCTCACTACCACCCTAGAAACATGGTGTGTACACAGTCACACAGAGAGCCCTGACACTAGGAACTACTTGCTGCGTCCGCCTGATAGAGCGCAGATGAACGTCAATCCGTCGTATGCGGCCGCACAGACACATCCTGTTAGTTCATAGCCAGCAACAGTTGCCGACAAATTCCTGTCGTAGTTCTGCAGTTGTCACCAGCCGACGTAGATCATCGAGGGCCACCGTTTTAAGCAGCCACTATAAACAAATCATAGTCTGACAGCAAAAGCCGAGTGATAAAGTGTTATTCAAATTCGAGCCTGAACTACGCTGACGGAAACAAAAATCGCAGCACTAAGAAGGAGTTGCGCCTCATAAACGAAAGTTGGTAGGCATATTTCTACATCTGAAAGATGATGTCTATGCAAATTTCGTACCAGACGCATAAGACTGGTGCTGGTAGCGTCAGTATGAGGATACAAATCAGGTTTGCTTTAAATGCACGCTGTAACGATCTGAGCGTTAGTTACCTTCGAGATCGGAGGTGGTGAGTTGACGTTAGTCAAGAAAGCCTTCAAGGTGACAAAGATGTCGTTATCAACGAGGTCGTGTAATAGGGCTACTAGAAGTTGGATGTTCGTTATGGGATATCGCAGAAAGACTTGGCAAGAGTGTAGCCACTGTACATGATAGCTGGCAACGCTGGTCACAGGTTGCACGGTAGCACGCAGCACTACTGAGAGGGAAGACTATCGTGTTCCGCGTATGGCTCTGGCGCATTGTACTGTATCTGCAGCAGCAATTTGAGCAACAGATGGCACCATAGTGACACAACGAAACGTTACTAACTGGTACTTCTAGGGCAGCTACGAGCCAGACGCCCTGTGGTGTGCATTCCTGTGACCTCAAAGCACCACCATTTATGACTACAGTGGTGTCAAGCAAGAGCTCATTGGAGGGCGGGGTGGAGGTCTGTTGTGTTTTCTCATGAAATCTGATTCTACCTCGGTACCAGTGACGGCGGTGTTGCTTAGAATGAGACCAGTTGAGAACCCGAAACCAACATGTCTGTGTGCTAGACGCACTGGACCGACACCTAGAGTTATGGTCTGAGTTGCGATTTCGTATGACAGTAGTCTGGTGATTGTTGTGCTGCCATTCATGAACAGCATTCCATGGGCTGTTTTCCAACATGATGACGCTCGCCCACATACCGCTTTTGTAAGCCAACATTGTCTACGGGGTGTCGACACGTTGCCTCGGCCTGCTCGATCACCAGCTCGAGCACATATGGTACATCACTGGACGACAAAACCAGCTTCATTCACAAACAGCATTAAAGGTAGTGTAACAGGCAGCCGGGTGCTGTGACCGAGCGGTTCTAGGCGCTTTAATCCTGAACCGCACTGCTGCTACGGTCGCAGGTTCGAATCCTGCCTCGGGCATGGATGTGTGTGATGTCCTTAGGTTAGTTAGGTTTAAGTAGTTCTAAGTCTAGGGGACTGATGACCTCATATGTTAAGTCCCACAGTGCTCAGAGCCATTTTTTGTAACAGGCATGGAACTCCATCCCACAAACCGACATCTGGCACCTGTATGACACAATGCATGCCTGTTTCCACGCTTGCAATCAACATTCTGGCAGTTACACCAGTTCTTGTGTACCAGCATTACACATTTACAGTGGCTTATCTCGCGCTTGCATTAACTTGTGATCTTGCAATCGAAATTTCATTACTTTACATCAATTTTTTTCGGTGTTGTGATTTTTGGCCCATCAGTGTATAAACTGTTACTTACAGCAGTCGAGACAGGACGTCTATTGATTAGATAATTATCTTTCATTGCGTTATGTTAGACTAGTGTTCAGGACTTAACTAGAGTGCCATGCATCATACATCACTCACACCTGAGTATTTCGGTGTAACTTGCGTTAAGAAATGTTTACTACTGATTTATAATGCACTTGCCCATCTTATCTGTGTTATAGTTATTATCTCTCTGTGATCAGTTTACTTGTTGGCATGCAAGCAAGCTATCTTTGTATAGCAACTGCTGTTCCAGGGTAGGGCTTCGCTTCTTACTACTGTTATGTTGGACACGAGAGTTACTTGGTTCGTACAACAAAAACCGAACTCAAATCCTGCTACAACACACAGACAACGTGTCATTTAAGTATGTGTTATAAGAAAAGCAGAACGTATAATATATACTGGCTAGCAGCAGGTGCAACCAAAACCACTTGTACTGAAATCTCAAAACTATTGCGTTGCTGCCCGCCCGCCTCCCCTGCTCCAGCCCAGATCTGGTTGCACTCTTGCATTGTGTGGAAATTATAAACAAATGTGCTCATCGCTTATTAGTCAGGCACATTATTCGTATCCACCTTCACTAACTGGCGTAGCTAAGTGTCAGACACACAATATTCTTCGGTGTAAAAATTTGGAGAGATTTCAGCATGAAAATAAAACCGAAAGTGTTTTAACGTAATGGTCATGGCAGCAGCATGCATGCCCTTGGTGATGGTGCCTGAAGTATTGTCATAATGCTTCGATTACTGACGTAATGACGTCACCTCTGATACAGCATTTTCTGTCGTTGTCCCAAAAATGAAATCCGAGCTCGTAATACAGCCTCAGAAGGAAAATATGCGAGACGGCTCACACCTGCTCTCAGTGATAAGACTTCCGGACACCTGCCTATGGTCAAATATCTTTATCTGGATCACACTTGATAAGCTCTCATTATACCAAAGGCACGTAAGCTTCGCACGTGTGAATATTTCCAAGTAAATGTAGCAAATAATTTTATCGTTAACTAAATATTATGAAAACGTATGCAATAATCAGAAAAGACTATGCAGGTGTGCTTGATTAGTAAACAGGTGTTCTTTTCAGCCATACATTCCCAACTCACCAAATAATCATACATTTCTAGTTTTAACCTCAAACAGGGTTTTAGCGATACATTCCCAACTCACAAAATAATCATACATTTCTAGTTTTAACCTCAAACAGGTTTTATAATGAATCAAAATGAACCTTTATTCAGTTCACAACTGATTTACAATTTTATGGTATTTGTGAATTACATTCCCACTTAAAATGTATCTTCAACGTTATGTTAAAAAGTGGCCGCGCTTAAAACGTACATATTTTCACCCAGTGAGTCAGTCTCCCTACTTATTTGCCCCTCCTGGACTGATCCTCCAGTTCCCACAGCAGCGAAAACTGGCCTTTATCTACGTCTACATGATTACTCTGCAGTTCTCAATAAAGTGCCTGGCAGAGGGTTCACCGAACCATTTTCAAGCTATTTCTCTACCGTTGCTCCCTCGAGAAGCACGCGGGAAAACATACACAAATTTTTCCGTGAGAGCTCTGATTTGTCTTATTTTACTGTGATGATCATTTCCCCTTATGTAAGTGGGCGCCATCAAAATATTTTCACACTCCGAGGAGAGAGTTGGTGACTGAGATTTCATGAGAAGATTCTTTCGGAACGAAAAACGACTTTGTTTTAGTGATTGCCACCCAAATCTTACGTATCATACCCGTTGCACTCTCTCCCCCATTTCGCGATAACACAAAACTAGTTGCCCTTCTTTGGACTTTTTCGATTACTTTCGTCACTCATATATGATTCGGATGGACAAGAGTAGTGTAAGCAGTGTCTTTAATAAATATGTTGCATTTTTTAATTTTCTGTCAATAAATCGCTATCTGGTTTCCTTTCCCCATAACATCATCTGTATAATCATTTCGACTTAAGTTATTCGTTATTGTAATCTCTAAGTATTTAGTAGAATTTTCAGCCTTTAGATTCGTGTGATTGATAACGTAACCGAAATTTAGCGCATTCCTTTTAGTACTCACGTGGGTGAGTTCACCCTTTTCATCATTTAGAGTTAATTACCGCCTTCCGCAACGTACAAATTTCTTGCTATTTGTTTTGATCATCTAATGAATTTACAAGACGGTAAATGGCAGCATCATCTGCAAACAATCTCTGAGGGCTGTCAGATTGTCTCCTAAATCGTTTATGCACATGAGGAACAGCAGAGGGGCTATGATACTTCCTTGGGGAGCCCCACATATTTTTTTCTGTTTTACTCGAAGAGTTTCCGTCAGTCACTACGAACTGTGATATTTCTGACAGTAAATCACGAATCCTGTCTCACAACTGAGACGATACTCTATAGGAACGTAATTTGATTAGTCACTTGTGAGGAACGGTGCCAAAAGCCTTTAGGAAATCTAAAAATATGTAATCAATTTGCCATCCCTACTCATTATCTCCAACCCATTCTTCAGTTAATCGTGAACTGAATGTTGCGGTCTTTGTATTGTCTCGTAAGTACTCTGTCTTCTATGAGTCGATGCAGAATATTAGTATTTAATACATTTTTTGTCCATTACATCTTTAGTAGGCGTCTCTAGAACTACATTTAAAACGTTTTTGATGCGGCTTACCACGTGTGAGTTAAGTGTGCACGTTTTACTGCCATATACATCCACCAATAACAAAAACACAGGGACAAGCCGTTTGATATCATTTCGTGTGTTTGCAGAACACGATTTATGCCATTCCAAAAATTTATCAATTTTCGTTTTCCTCATATTGACATTCATTCCATATTTTTCTGTGAGACACTGGCATTTTATTCTGAATCGAAATGTATCTTCCATGTTATGTTAAAGATTGACGAGTTTTAAACGTTCATATTTTCATCCAATGAGTCAGTTTCCCTACTTATTTGCTCCTCCTGGACTCGAAATCCCCATCCTGCAGTTCACATTTGTTTCTCGTGACTTCCCTAAACAGTTCCAGATGCATGCCGGAAAGGTTCCTCAGAACAGACCATAGTCGATATTCGTCTCCAACCTTGCCTAACAGGACACTTGTTCCATCTAATGACCTCTTCAGCATACTTCTCCAAAATCACATTTCATAAGAACTGACTTTTCTTATGATTCACTTTTTTCATTGTCCGTAACTCACTTTCAAACAAAACTTCTAGAAAGATTAATCTTTCTGTTATTTTTATTTTGGTCAGTAATAGAAGCTTACTTCCGAAACTCTTGAACAAGGCTGTAAAGTGACATTGTTAGAACCGATGATAAAACCAGCCAACCCGTTGCGTAACACGGGTTTGTTAGAATCCTTGACTAAGGTTTCTATAATTATAAAATTATCTTCTTCAGAAGGAGCTTACGTTCCTTTCTCACACTGACGAAAATAGCGGCAGCAGCTTCTCCAAACTGTATCCTTCATCTTTTCGTTTGATCACTTAATGACCAGCTTGTTGATACAGATACCAAGAATATGTACGCATCGACCTCCTGAATGACTTCTCATCCATCAAATTAGTCTTCATTCCTGTGTTTTCTTCAAATTTAGTCTTGGAATAATATTTGCACTTTTTTTTTTTTTCAGCGTACTTTTAATCTCATCTTCATTTTATACTGCAAGTATTATGGCACCTGCACATCATAAGTTGTTGATTAAATACCCCTGGCCCCATCCTAATTTCAGTTTCTGTATTTGTTAGACGAGCAGGTCTCATTATGTATTTTCCATACAAACTGTACATAATTAGGGGTACAATACATCCTTTCTTAAGACTTTGACCTATATCAAAAAGTTCGACATATTATTGTCATATTCTTGCCATTGTTTCTTCATTTTTGTATCGATTTTTAATTAAGTGCATCAGGTATTTAGGCATTACTGTTAAGCCTGTTACGCCCCACATTTTTCAGTGATTTTCTTTGTTGTAATCTATGATGCTCATACATTGGCCTTGTCCATGTTCTCTAACTTTTTCAGTAATTCCTCTTTGTGATTCCTATTCTTTCGCTGGTACCGTACCGCCTTACTTTGCGAACTCTGCTTTCCGCATGGAAAAATATCTGTCCACGCACGATTTTCGTCGGTTTTGGATAATTTTTAGTGTGTCTTCGAGTGTGGAATCAAAACCACTGTTGTGTACCGAGCGAGGTGGCGCAGTGGTTAGCACACTGGACTCGCATTCGGGAGGACGACAGTTCAATCCCGTCTCCAGCCATCCTGATTTAGGTTTTCCGTGATTTCCCTAAATCGTTTCAGGCAAATGCCGGGATGGCACGGCCGATTTCCTTCCCAATCCTTCCCTAACCCGAGCATGCGCTCCGTCTCTAATGACCCCCTTGTCGACGGGACGTTAAACACTAACCACCACCACTACTGTTGTGTAATTTTCACACTTTCTTGGATTCCCTTTCTTCAACGTTGGTATGTAGATGGTCCCTTTCGACTCTGTGATGCAGATGCACATATCACAATATTTGTGATAATAACGTTTTTAATTCCATAGCCCCCATGTTTTGAGTACTGGTATTTGGAGACCATAAGTCCTGCAGTAGCTCAATAAATACTTCGGCTTGGGAACTAAATATGAAGTACATGATTTACAATAATTGGAATAATCCCCTGACTACTTTGGTTGGCGCATGCAGACTACTGGATTCTGGAGAGCCTGTACCATGTAGAAAAGGAAAGTCGAAGCTTTCACACACCTCATCATCCATAGCGAATCGCACACCAAAGGTAAAAGCAAAAAAGAACCTTTAAACTGGGCACAATTTTAACATGTAGACTCACCCCCCCCCCCCCCCATCCCATGAACCATGGACCTTGCCGTTGGTGAGGAGGCTTGCGTGTTTCAGCGATACAGATAGCCAAACCGTATGTGCAGCCAAAACGGAGGGGTACCTGTCGACAGGCCAGACTAACGTATTGTTCCTGAAAAGGGTCAGCAGCCTTTTCAGTAGTTCCAGGGGCAACGGTCTGGATGACTGACTGATCTGGCCTTGTAACATCAGCCAAAACGGCCTTGCGGTGCTGGTACTGCGAAGGGCTGAAAGCAAGGGGAAACTATAGTCGTAATTTTTCCCGAGGGCATGTAGCTTTACTGTATGGTTAACAGATGGTGACGTCTTCTTGGGTAAAATATTCCGGAGGTAAAATAGACCCCCATTTATATCTGCGGACGGGGACTACTCAGGAGGACGTCGTTATCAGAAGAAACAAAACGGGCGCACTACGGATCGGAGCGTGGAATGGCAGATCCCTTAATCAGGCATATAGGTTAGAAAATTTAAAAAGGGAAATGGGTTGGTTAAAGTTGGATATAGTGGGAATTAGTGAAGTTGGGTGGCGAGAGGAACAAGACATCTGGTCAGATGAATACAGGGTTATACATACAAAATCACATAAGGGTAATGCAGGAGTAGGTTTAATAATGAATAAAAAATAGTAACGCAGATAAACTACTACGAACAATATAGTGAACGCATTATTGTAGCAAAGATAGACACAAAAGCCCACGCCTACCACAGTAGTACAGGTTTATGTGCCAATTAGCACCGCAGAAGATGAAGAGATTGAAGAAATGTAAGATGCAATAAAGGAAATTTTTAGATAGTTAAGGGAGACGAAAATTTAATAACCATGGGAAACTGGAACTCGATAGTACGAAAAGAAAGAGAAGGAAAAGTAGTAGGTGAATATGGACTGGGGGTAAGGAATGAAAGACGAAGCTGCCTGGTAGAATTTTGCACAGAGCATAACTTAATCATACCTAACACTTGGTTTAAGAACCATGAAAGAAGGCTGTATATGTGGAAGAGGTCTGGAGACACTGGAAGGTGTTAGATAGATTATATAATTGTAAGACAGAGATTTAGGATCCAGGTTTTAAATTATAAGCCATTTCCAGGGGTAGATGTGGACTTTGACCACAATTTATTGGCTGTGAACTGTGGATTAAAACTGAGGAAACTGCAAAAAGAAGGGAATTTAAGGAGATAGGGACCTGGATAAACCGAAACAACCAGAGGTTGTACAGAGTTTCAGAGGGAACGATTGACAAGATTGACAAGAACAGGGGAAAGAAATACAGTAAAAGAAGAATGGGTAGCTTTGAGAAATGACATAATGAAGGCAGCAGAGAATCAATTAGGTAAAAAGACGAGGGCTAGCAGAAATCCTTGGGTAACAGAAGAGATACTGAATTTAATTAATGAAAGGAGAAAATATAAAAATGCAGTAAATGAAGCTGGTGGAAAGGAATACAAAAATCTCAAAAATGATATCGATAGGAAGTACAAAATGGCTAATCACGGATGGCTAGAGGACAAATGTAAGCATGTAGAAGCATATATCACTAGGGGTAAAATAGATACTGCCTAGGGGAAAATTAAAGAAACCTTTGGAGAGAAGAGAAAGACCTGTATGAATATCAAGAGCTCAGATGGAAAACCAGTCCTAAGCAAAGAAGGGAAGGCAGAAAGGTGGAAGGAGTATATAGAGGGTCTATACAAGGGCGATGTACTTGAGGACAATATTATGGAAATGAAGAGGACGTAGATTAAGATGAAATGGGAGATATAATACTGCTTGACGAATTTGATAGAACACTGAAACAAGGCCCTGCGAGTAGACAACATTCCACTGGAACTACTGATAGCCTTGGGAGAGGCAGCCATGACAAAACTCTTCCATCTGGTGAGCAAGATGTATGAGACAGGTGAAATACCCTCAGACTTCAAGAAGAATATAATAATTCAGATCCCAAAGAAAGCATGTGTTGTTAGGTGTGAAAACTACCGAACTGTCAGTTTAATAAGTCGCGATTGCAAAATACTAACACGAATTTCTTACAGGCGAATGGAAAAGCTGGTAGAAGCTGACTTCGGGAAAGATCAGTTCGGATTCTGGATAAATGTAGGAACACACCAGGGAATACTGACCCTACGACTTATCTTAGAAGATTATGGAAAGGCAAACCAACATTTATAGCATTTATAGAGTAGAGAAAGCTTTTTAGAATGTTGACTAGAACACTCTCTTTCAATTTCTGAAGGTGGCAGGGGTAAAATACAGGGAGTGAAAGGCTATTTACAATTTGCACAGGAACCAGATGGCAGTTATAAGAGTCGAGGGGCACGAAAGGGAAGCAGTGGTTGAGAGAGGAGTAGGACAGGGTTGTAGCCTATCCTCGATGTAATTCAATCTGTACATTGAACAAGCAGTAAAGGAAACAAAAGAAAAATTTGGAGTAAGAATTAAAATCCATGGAGAAGAAATAAAAACTTTGAGGTTTGCTGATGACATTGTAATTCTATCAGAGACAGCTAAGCACGTGGAAAAGCAGCTGACGGAATGGACAGTGTCTTGAAAGGACATAAGATGAACATCAACAAAAGCAAAACGAGGATAACGGAATGTAGGCGAATTAAATCAGGTGATGCTGAGGGGATTAAACTGGGAAATGATACAATTCAAGTAGTAAATGAGTTTCGCTTTTTGGGGAGCGAAATATCTGTTGATGGTCGAAGGAGAGAGGATATAAAATGTGGACTGGCTATGGCAAGGAAAGCATTCCTGAAAAAGAGAAATTTGCTAACATCGAGTAAAGATTTAATTGTCAGGAGGTCTTTTCTGAAAATATTTGTATGGAATGTAGCCGCCGGCCGGAGTGGCCGAGCGGTTCTAGGCGCTACAGTGTGGAACCGCGCGACCGCTACGGTCGCAGGTTCGAATCCTGCCTCGGGCATGGATGTGTGTGATGTCCGTAGGTTAGTTAGATTTAAGTAGTTCTAAGTTCTAGGGGACTGATGACCTCAGAAGTTAAGTCCCATAGTGCTCAGAGCCATTTGAACCATTTTTTGAATGTAGCCATATATGGAAGTGAAACATGGAGGGTAAATAGTTTAGATAAGAGAAGAATAGAGGATTTCGAATTGTGTGCGGTGTGGCGGGGTCGGTCGTCTGCAGTCTCACTTATCGAAAGTCCACCTACCTCGATATGCTTCTTTCCGACGTCCCTTCACTCTGTAGTAGCAGATACGTGCTAGGCAGTGTAAAGCAGCGTTGATGAAACCACTACGTAATACCTACCACACAGAGGCCGCGTAATTCGAGATGAAAGTCAGTTACTGAAATTTATTTATTTTTTTTAGAATCGGGCGTTCGGAGGATGCGGTCTACTTGCAGAAAGCATTTAAAATTAGATTGAATCTGCTTTTTATTCATATGGAAACACATGAAATGACTATCAAGTCCGTATTTAATATGGTAATGCTCTATAATTCGAATTTCACTGTCTGTACAACATAGTTTCACTCGAAAAGCAGCCAGAATTTTTGCAATTCCGACCCGACTAATTTTCACCTTCTACCAGGTACCGACACTCAACTGTTCGCGAGTTAAACATTCGGTCGTTTCAGTGGTCTTCTTCGAAAGAAGTGCTCGCCAAAGTATTCCGTACAGAGCACGAAACACGCCACGCGGAATTGTTAATAGGACCAGAAAGTTCACACGCTCATAACTTCCAAACTGTTTAATTTAGAAACACCAAACTTTCATTAAAATGTTCGTAACTTCATTCGCTTCAGTCACGAAATTTGACTGTTTTGATGGGCTGTGTAGCTCTGTGGTAAGATGCACAACACCCACATGGAAGGCTTTCGATTCGCAGTTGTGGTAAATTTTTAAACAAAGGTTCATATTCCACGGGAATTTCCACGAAGCGTAGGGTATATACAGATGGAAAAACATTAATTTTGAATTTTTTCTTTTTAAAAAAAAATCTTATATGTAGAGGATCAGTGACTAGGGATTTATATCTGCAATGAAAACTGGATTTTTGTGTGTGATACGTAATTAGAAATTATAAGACGTGCATTTTTCACAGAAATTACAATTAAATATGTGCTGATGAGCATTTATTTATATGACGGAGGTATTCGAACAGAACGGAAAAAAACTAAAAAGTATTGACAGAAACTGGACTCGACACAGCAATCCAGCAATTGCCAGCCTCGAGCGCTGGTTTCTTTTCAGTCCTTGTGCGTTTTAGGGTTCACGGAAATGCTTGTAGAGCATGCGACTATATTTAAAAATATACAGGGTGTTACAAAAAGGTACGGCCAAACTTTCAGGAAACATTCCTCACATACAAAGAAAGAAAATATGTTATGTGGACATGTGTCCGGAAACGCTTACTTTCCATGTTAGAGCTCATTTTATCACTTCTCTTCAAATCACATTAATCATGGAATGGAAACACACAGCAACAGAACGTACCAGTGTGACTTCAAAGACTTTGTTACAGGAAATGTTCAAAATGTCCTCCGTTAGCGAGGATACATGCATCCACCCTCCGTCGCATGGAATCCCTGATGCGCTGATGCAGCCCTGGACAATGGCGTATTGTATCACAGCCGTCCACAATACGAGCACGAAGAGTCTCTACATTTGGTACCGGGGTTGCGTAGACAAGAGCTTTCAAATGCCCCCACAAATGAAAGTCAAGGGGCTCGAGGTCAGGAGAGCGTGAAGGCCATAGAATTGGTCCGCCTCTACCAATCCATCGGTCACCGAATCTGTTGTTGAGAAGCGTACGAACACTTCGACTGAAATGTGCAGGAGCTCCATCGCGCATGAACCACATGTTGTGTCGTACTTGTAAAGGCACATGTTCTAGCAGCACAGATAGAGTATCCCGTATGAAGTCATGATAACGTGCTCCATTGAGCGTAGGTGGACGAAACTAAAATGAGCTCTAACATGGAAATCAAGCGTTTCCGGACACATGTCCACATGACATCTTTTCTTTATTTGTGTGTGAGGAATGTTTCCTGAATGTTTGGTCGTACCTTTTTGTAACACCCTGTATATCAAGTATCCACATGTTTAAAAATACGACTCACCTTGGACTCGAACCCTGGCACTCCACATGGAACCACAGAGCTACTTTTTTTTATAAAGATTATGAAAATAATAAATGAATCATTCAGTAATGACACTCTGCACAGCCGTAGGAAGAAAAAAAACGCAGGTGGGGATATTAGATCCATTGACCACGCACTCGTGAAACTAACCGTTTAACACACTTTTTATTTTTTTTTTTTTTTTACTAGGATTGGACCGGTGGGGGCTCAGGGCCAGAGTGGGCATCGGTCGAAACCCGAGGCCTGGCCACAGTGTTCCCCTCACCGCCAACGAGCCTGTGCAGCACAGGAAAATGGCAGATGCAGGAATCAACAGAAGTGGAAGGCTTTGTTGTTGTTTATTTTCATTTTTTGTCGTAATTTTCACAATTATTATGAAATAATGTGGAATTTAGTAAACCACATAGAAAAAATAAAGACTGAGCAAAGGAAAAGAAAAAGAAAACGAAAATAAAATCCGCGTATTTACGGCGCGCTCTCCCATCCGCTGGTTGAACTACTCTGCTCGTCGAGTATTATACACACTAGGGAAACTTCATAGTCTGTTCGCTCGGAAATTTTTCATAGTAGTATTCAACTACTTTAGAAAATTATATTTCAGTTCTGAACGTCACGTACCATAAATATAAAAAAATTACGTTGCTTCACCTAACCTAGCAGCCTTACCTTAAAATTTCGATCCCATTTCGACTTATTTTGTTATGACTGTTTCTTAAAACTATTCTACATTTCAGATCGATAACATTACTAGTTACTGTTAATAAGAGAGAAAGACAGTGGATAAAGTTGCACTAGCAGGGTCCCTTTTCTGCCTTTGTAATGCGGAATCCTTAAACGTCATTAATAAAAACACATTATTACATTTAAATATTTATTTATTTTGTACAACTGAAATTAAAAGAAGGTACTGAGACAGAAACCATTGCTAATGTCCATTGGTTTACCTGCTCAGCATGATTGAACACATAAAGTAAATGCAAGCCTACTAACATTAAAGACAAGCATCGCACACTAGTTGTAAAAAGATAAAAGCTGGCTTTACTTACCTGACGTGATGATAGGTCTATCGCGATCGAATGTGAAGCGCCGTAACTTTACGACTGAAGTGTTGTGAGTTTGCAGTAAAATTAAATATGGAATGTATTTGCTCTGTCTGGCACTCGCCTCACTCGCGCTGCGCAACAATATATCCAACATAGCGATTTTTTTCAAACAGGAATAAAGACGAAAATCTAACAACAGTTGAATCAATGAACTGAGATATTCCTATTGTAATTGGATATAATACGAAAGAAGCTTGATAGAATGCCGTTTTGGGAGTTTTACTTGAAATAAAAGTTAAATTTTTCCTTCACATGAGACAGCTCTGCGGGCCAAAAATTAGCGCACTTCTGATGTAGACCATGGTACACGTTGACATATTAAAACAAACCCTAGATATTCACATGCAGAAATTTTAAAACCAGATATTCTGAGCACAACACAGGCTTAACAAGTGACAGTACACACTCCACGTTCGCAGATCATCTCATACAAGAAACAGTCACCCAAACAACATCACAAGATCGTCATAGAAAGCATTAGTATCTATTAGAAACTCACAGTAGAGGAGAATTGCCAGATTTCAGTTCCTATAGTCTCATGATGTTCCGACAGATGGCGGCGCCAAACGTAGCCTTCAAAACGGCGTCTGTAACGGGGGGGCGTTCCAAGCAGAGAACTGTCATTGACTTTCTTTTGGCGGAAAAGGAGAACATCGCAGATATTCATAGGCGCCTGCAGAATGTCTGCAGCGACCTGGCAGTGAACTAAAGCACGGTGAGTCGTTGTACGAGGCGTCTTTCACCATCGCAACAAGGTCGCGCAAACCTGTCCGATCTCCTGCGTACCGGCCGGCAGCAAACAGCTGTGATTCCTGCAATGTTGGAACGTGCGGACACTCTCATTCGAGGTGATCAACCGATTACAACCAAACATTTCGCTGCACAACTGGACGTCTCTTGCGGGCTTTCAAAATAATAAAATGAATCAAATGATGTGGCCCTCAACCACGTACCTTCAGACTCAGAGTTGAAACATCAAAAGTTTTGGCTGATTTCGTTGTCTAGAGGCTGGGATACGTAGTTGCCGCATTACAGGCCAAATACTGCTGATTCTACAGTATACGATAAGGATCCACACATGAATCGAATGGTCGAAGGTTTCTATCACTCGGCAATTGCGAATTATGAATGTAACATTTAAATTTATAAATGAAAGATTGCAATTAAATAAAATCTGCAGGTACTATCTTAACGACTTTAAATGATGAGTACGATAGTAGGAGTACTTTTGAGAATGCGCTATATTTCTGCAAAACATTTATTGGTGTCGATGGTCCAGCAATTAAATAAAATATAAGATGAATAACAGGGAAATAATAGATTCCTACAGCACGTAATTAGTTATGAACAACAACACAGCTCGCGAGATATTCACTTCTAAACGCACACTACGTCTTCACTGTAGAAACCACGGAAATCTCGCAAGTGCACAAGTCGGCACTCCGAAATATTTCTATCACCCGCGACCACGCGCAAACCGCCCCACGTTCTCCAAGTCACTCCGCAACTGCGCGTCCGTCGCACCGATACGTCCAGCACTTCCGTGTCCTGTGCCGTACTCTCCAGAACTACCCTGTCTCTCTCGAAACGATGCTCTTCTCCCGCTTCCATACAGTCTCCCAATTCACGAGCGCTGTGATTGGCTAGAGCGCTCGCGCCGTGTCTTCAAGCTAACGCACCCACAAACATATTTAAGCACACTCGAAATACTGGATCTACATTTAAATACTTGAAATTAAATAAATATTCCTACGGCTGGACCATAAATACGCTCTAACACACATTATTAAATACATAAACAATTAAATAAACATATATCCAAAGAAAAGAAGCAAAAGGTAGGCCAGGAGCCTAATGTCTCTGTGCTTTCTAAAACACAGTAAATATTTAACCTATTTCTTCATGAATAGTGTATACCGGATACAAACAAAGACATAGATGAATAAATATACACTCCTGGAAATTGAAATAAGAACACCGTGAATTCATTGTCTCAGGAAGGGGAAACTTTATTGACACGTTCCTGGGGTCAGATACATCACATGATCACACTGACAGAACCACAGGCACATAGACACAGGCAACAGAGCATGCACAATGTCGGCACTAGTACAGTGTATATCCACCTTTCGCAGCAATGCAGGCTGCTATTCTCCCATGGAGACGATCGTAGAGATGCTGGATGTAGTCCTGTGGAGCGGCTTGCCATGCCATTTCCACCTGGCGCCTCAGTTGGACCAGCATTCGTGCTGGACGTGCAGACCGCGTGAGACGACGCTTCATCCAGTCCCAAACATGCTCAATGGGGGACAGATCCGGAGATCTTGCTGGCCAGGGTAGTTGACTTACACCTTCTAGAGCACGTTGGGTGGCACGGGATACATGCGGACGTGCATTGTCCTGTTGGAACAGCAAGTTCCCTTGCCGGTCTAGGAATGGTAGAACGATGGGTTCGATGACGGTTTGGATGTACCGTGCACTATTCAGTGTCCCCTCGACGATCACCAGTGGTGTACGGCCAGTGTAGGAGATCGCTCCCCACACCATGATGCCGGGTGTTGGCCCTGTGTGCCTCGGTCGTATGCAGTCCTGATTGTGGCGCTCACCTGCACGGCGCCAAACACGCATACGACCATCATTGGCACCAAGGCAGAAGCGACTCTCATCGCTGAAGACGACACGTCTCCATTCGTCCCTCCATTCACGCCTGTCGCGACACCACTGGAGGCGGGCTGCACGATGTTGGGGCGTGAGCGGAAGACGGCCTAACGGTGTGCGGGACCGTAGCCCAGCTTCATAGAGACGGTTGCGAATGGTCCTCGCCGATACCCCAGGAGCAACAGTGTCCCTAATTTGCTGGGAAGTGGCGGTGCGGTCCCCTACGGCACTGCGTAGGATCCTACGGTCTTGGCGTGCATCCGTGCGTCGCTGCGGTCCGGTCCCAGGTCGACGGGCACGTGCACCTTCCGCCGACCACTGGCGACAACATCGATGTACTGTGGAGACCTCACGCCCCACGTGTTGAGCAATTCGGCGGTACGTTCACCCGGCCTCCCGCATGCCCACTATATGCCCTCGCTCAAAGTCCGTCAACTGCACATAAGGTTCACGTCCACGCTGTCGCGGCATGCTACCAGTGCTAAAGACTGCGATGGAGCTCCGTATGCCGCGGCAAACTGGCTGACACTGACGGCGGCGGTGCACAAATGCTGCGCAGTTAGCGCCATTCGACGGCCAACACCGCGGTTCCTGGTGTGTCCGCTGTGCCGTGCGTGTGATCATTGCTTGTACAGCCCTCTCGCAGTGTCCGGAGCAAGTATGGTGGGTCTGACACACCGGTGTCAATGTGTTCTTTTTTCCATTTCCAGGAGTGTATTTATAAGCATGCTGCTACCGCTTTTTCGTGTAACTGTGGAGTACTTATGGCCTGACGCGATCGATAGTAATCGGCCACTTTGACCTCCAATAACTCATGTACTATTCAAGTTACATGCCTGTAATTCGTACCAATTTAGGTTTACACTAATAGCTTTCTAAAGACACGTAGATCGAAGAAATCCGATGAACCGTTTAGAATTTGGAGATTCGTTGCTGGAAGTTACTTGTATAATTTACCGTCAGATACTAAACTTTAAACTAATAAAGATATTGAAAGTCTGATTACACCATCAGAATCGTCGTGCAAATAATAGTAATGTACACGTTGCTTTCTGAGGTATCTTGATTCATCTGGCTACTATTAATCTCTACAGGGTGAAAGGTATTTAAACCGACAAACTCTGGGAGGTTGTAGGGGACATCAAAACAAATATTTTTTCCTAATCTCATTTTTTCCTATCAGGATTATTTAAACCGGTGGAGGCCGTATTACGATCTTCAGTTGTTGGAGGGCGTATTACGCTCTTCGGTTGTAGGCAACTGCTGTCCACCAGTGTAGTAGTGCATTGTCTTTGTTTACTAATGGAGCGTTACACCTGGAGAGAGTACACAGATATGGTTGGTGCGTACTACGTAGCGCACCACAACGGACGAGCTGCACAGCGGGTTTATCAACAACAATATTCTAATCGCCGTATCCCGCATCAGACGACCTTTGCTGCTGTGTACCAACGTCTGCGTGAGACCGGGCTATTTAGCATATTACCTGCACAGCGACGCCGTCGCACGGTAAGAACGCTGCAATTTGAGGAAGCTGTCTTGCAGCATGTGGAGCGGGATCCTTCAATCAGCACTCGTGCAATTGCACGTAACTGGGGACAAATCAGATGAATGTAAGATCAGTCCTTCGAGAGCAGTTGTTGCGTCCATTTCACTTACAGCGTGTCCACAACCTGAAACGAGTTGATTATCCACTCGGAGCACAGTTTTCGAAGTGGTACCTGGAGCTGTGTGAAATGCATCCTTCATTTCCATCCTCTGTGTTGTTTACCGATGAAGCAACGTTCGGGCGTGATGGAGTCTTCAACATGCACAATTTGCATGTTTGGAGTGAGGATAACCCACAAACCACAGTTACTAGCGCTCATCAAGTGCGGTTCTTCGTTAATGTGTAGGTCGCTGTTGTTGGGGACTGTTTAATTGGTCCGTATCTGCTACCTAGGCCATTAAATGGCAGGCACTATTACAATTTTCTCGCCAGAGCATTGCCAGAATTCCTGGAAGACGTCTCGCTCCTTACAAGACAACGCATGTGGTTCCGACATGAGGGGGCGCCGGCACATTTCAGTCGTCATTTCTGGACCGACGGTTCCCAGAAACGTGGATTGGCAGAGGTGGTCCTGTACCATGGCCTGCTCGATTCCCAAATGTGTCCCCTCTGGACTTTTTTGTGTGGGGAGAGATGTGCAACCTTGTTTACGCAACTCCTGTTGCATCAGAAGAGGATCTGGTTGCCCGGATAGTAGCAGCAGCAGGAACAATTCAGGATACTCCTGGGGTTTTTGCCCGCGTCAGACAGAACATGATCCGACGGTGTAACCTTTGTTTACGTGTCAATGGAGGCTTTTTTGAAAATCAACTGTAATTCAAATTGGGTTGTGTTAATGTGTTGTCTCTTGGTCATAAAAAATGGAAAAGTATTTGTTGGTTTAATTAATTTGCCGCCAGATAAATCTTCCTCTACCGGTTCAAATGCTCCTCAGAACTCTCCTCTTAGAACTCTGATGGAGCGATTCTGTTTGATGTCATCCCTCATGGTGCAACGATCAACTCTGAAGTGTATAGCGCTACCCTCAGGAAATTGAAGAAACGACTTCAGCGTGTTCGTCGCCACAAAAATGCAAACGAATTTCTCATTCTCCAAGACAACGCAAGGCCTCACACAAGTGTGCGCACCAGAGAGGAGCTCACAAAACTTCACTGGACTGTTCTCTCTCATCCATCCCACAGCCCGGGTCTCGCACCTTCCGACTTCCATCTGTTTGGCTACGCGAGAAGTGGTAGATAGATGATACTGATACAGTAAGATGTTGGCTACGACGTCGGCCAGTAGAGAGGAACCATGCGGGCATGGAGGCCCTCCCGGTAATGTGCCACAAGGCCGTCGTATTGAATGCAGCTGTGGCCGAGCGGTTCTAGGCGCTTCAGTCCGGAACTGCGCTGCTGCTACGGTCGCAGGTTCGAATCCTGCCTCGGGCATGGATGTGTGTGATGTCCTTAGGTTAGTTAGGTTTAAGTAGTTCTAAGTCTAGGGGACTGATGACCTCAGATGTTAAGTCCCATAGTGCTTAGAGCCATTTGAACCATTGAATGCAGATTATGTTGAAAAATAGGGTGTTGCAGTCAGAAGAGTGGGGAATAATATGGTGTGTTAGAATCCTGAATAAAACCTACCTACTTTCAGCAATAGTGTGTTGCATTACGTATTGACGCCCGTCGCACACACACACACACACACACACACGCATACACACACACACACACACACACACACACACACACACACACACACACACATTTCGGAAAATCTCTCCCAGCAGGCACCACATATTAGTTTTCACGGAACACTCAAAATTAGCACCACACTGAAGAGAAACAAAATGATGAATGAATGAGCACTGATAATAACATAGTGACACTCTTTGAGCATAGTGACATAATTGTTTCCACAAATTCCCTCTTGCGTAAAAAGCATGTGAAAACACGTGACAGTGAAACATAAAAATTTGTTGAAAACAGTGTATATAACAGGATTTGAAACGGAAGACACACTAGAGATGCACAGCTGGACGAAAAAAGTAAGTACGCCGATCACACACGACCACTGCGCACGAAAAAGTATTTACAAAATATGCAAATTTCTTCATGCCTGCTTTGCAGATGACATGGTGTCAAAACGATAAAAAGGCATAAAACAAGCAATAATGTAATTTGAGGTGAGGAATCCGAAACAAATTAAATAAAATGAATATTTTATACATTTTAGGCCTAAAATAGAAAAACAACCATGAACTTTGTATGATGTGTTACAGAAATAAATAGAGACCTACAGAACGTGACGCATAGATGTCGAAATATGTCTGGGTAAATCGAAAAAGAGACACATCGCGTTTTCCATAAAGCGGAGTTTGAAAACCCAGAGTCCTAGATAATACCAACTAATATGGAGTTGGCACTCTGGCACTGCATAACGAGATGTATGAATGAGAACAGAATGCAGTCAGAAAGGTACATGGTAATACAGGGAAGCTCAGGTCACATAGGCAAGCAATTTTTCATGTGTGGAAGACGGACGTTATTTGACTACCATTATTGAATGGAAGGACGTAAAGGAGCCCCTCGTACTTGTGAAGTGATCGAGAGAGATAATAAAAACAATGGTTAATGCAGATGCACCAACACAACTGACAAAGTAAGAACTAAGTTATTGTGGAACGCGGTGGATAAGGTAGTAATAGAAACACATGAAATGTGAGTAACAGTTCTGTTTAGCGACGACGGTTCAATCCCGCGTGCGACCATCCTGATTTAGGTTTTCCGTGATTTCCTTAAATCGCTGCAGGCAAATGCTGGGATGGTTCCTTTGAATGGGCGCGCCGACTTCCTTCCCCCATCGATCCTTAATCCGATGAGACCGATGACCTCGCTGTGTGGTGTCTTCCCCCCAAACAACCCCAACCTTTGTTGTATGTTTAGCGATTTCAACCCACAATTTGCAAGACGCCACAGGGCTACTGTAAGCCTCTGCTCTGAATCGAATGAAGCCGTTCCATATGCAGATCGCCCGCCTACGACTCAGATGTTTGTAATAAACTACGCGCAAATGAAACGGAAAGAGAAGGGGTGGCCCTGAAAAATGATTTGAGGATGTGGTTCTTGTTGAAGTTAATTGTGGTAATAGGGATGAAAAGGTTCATCTCTAAATCCAAAAGTGAAAGAGCGGTTATTTAGACCGTAGTTTATCACAAAGTAATTCACAAGCAGAACAGCACATGACAAGTAAACGTAATAGTTAGCTCACTAATACAGGGGGGATGAACAGTAATCGTAACATAAAATCCCTATAGTTAAAAGTCACCAGTAAACTGAGCGGCAAAGCCCGCGGGGATGGGTAGAACTTAGTTTGGTTCAGGAGGTCACTCAAGTACATTAAGTACAAGACTCCGCATCGGACATGATTGTGTCGTTCTAGTGGAGTTAGCAAACTGCGCGCAGGAACCCAAATAACTGAGCCATGTCTAATCCATTGACTGTCACAGCGTGATTTAAAACGGACTCCTCTATGATTTAATTGAAAACGCGTCTACTCCTGTCCCACCACTAACCTCTCGCCTTGCTTTCTGCCAGAACTTATCAACTTTAAGACGCGAAAAGACGAACTGAGACTACAGCAACTGCAGACGGCATCTGGGCCTCAAATGCTGCCAAGGCCCTCATTGATGATGATTTCTCGCCTCGGGGACCATGCGGCCGAAGAAAACTGCCACGGCTTCCTACTGACGAAGAGTACCGTTCTGCTTCGGGAACTGTACTCCTTCGCGTCCCGACCGGGTGTACCTTAAAAACGATGCTCCTCTCCGGTCTCTGCAGAAAGACTGCAAAAAATTACTGGCTGTCCAATCACACAGAATGTTAGGAATACTGTCAACGAGAGATCACGTGTCAAACATTTCCCTCTCTCTTCCGAAAAGTTCCTTCTACATGAACCAATCTCTTAATTTTACAGCTTAAAAAAAATTTGCAATAATTTTGTGTTAGATCCTCACCAGGGAAATTTATGGAAGCCCTGACCAATCCAAAAGAACTCGCCGTTCCACCTCTACAAAAGATGGTACCAGTGCTCCCACTCTGCCTGATTTTTAGGAGACTACCCAATCAGTGAGTACGCTATTTCCCACGTCAAATTCTCTGGTCGATAACCTCCAAGCATCGGCCCCCGAGTGGTGGTGGTGAAATTCAGGAGCGGGCCTAATCCATGACATAGTGCTCTTTGTCCCCTACAAGACCTTATCTACAGACCAAACTGCTGCCTAAAATTTCCAGAAAAGTCCTCTTTGCTCACCGGACCATCGCAAGCCACCAAATCGTCGAACGGTTTATCGTGGCCTCTGAAAGATTTTATCTGCAGCCAGCACAGTTTCCAAGAACCTGAGTACACAGCCTGTGCTCAGCAAAGCGGCAGCTCACTCTACAACACAAATACGGTGAAAAAATAACGCAGTGAAATGAGCAGTAGAAAGCGATCTGCACTGCAGGTTATTAAGCCTTTTTACCACCTAAACGGTGGTTTTCAAGGCATATCTGTCAGAGAAGGCCTCCTTTGGGATGTTATTCAACTCACATTGCCTTGAATGTCGGCTATGTAGTCAAAGCGTTGAACCTTCACCAAAGAAGACGAAGTAAATATTCCAGAATTCGAATCGAGAACAGCTGCCAACATGAGTAACGTAGAAGTAGATATCCACGGAGTAGTGAAGCAACTTAAATCACTTAATAAAAGCAAGTCTTCCTGTCCAGGCTGTATACCAGTTAGGTTCCTTTCAGAGTGTGCTAATGCAATAGTTCCATATTTAACGATCAGATACAACCGTTCGCTCGACGAAAGATACGTACCCAAAGACCGAAAAGTTGCACAGGTCACACCAATATTCAAGATAGGTAGTAGGAGTAATCCACTAAATTACAGGCCCATATCGTTAACGTAGATAGGCAGCAGGATCTTAGAATATATATTGTGTTCGAATACTGTGAATTACCTCGAAGAAAACGGTCTATTGACATACAGTCAACATGGGTTTAGGAAACATCGCTCCTGTGGAACAAAATTATCTCTTTATTCTCATGAAGTGTTGAGTGCTATTGACAAGGGATTTCAGATCGATTCCGTATTTCCGGATTTCCAGAAGGCTTTTGACACTGTACCACACAAGCGGCTCTTAGTGAAATTGCGTGCATATGGAATATCGTCTCAGTTATGTGACTGGATTTGTGATTTCCTGTCAGAGAAAGTCACAGTTAGTGGTAATTGACGGAAAGTCATCGAGTAAAACAGAAGTGATGTCTGGTGTTCCTCAAATAGGTATTATAGGTCCTTTGCTGCTCCTCATCTATATAAATGATTTAAGAGACAATCTGAGCAGCCGTCTTAGGTTGATTGCAGATGACGCTGTCGTTTATCGACTAGTAAAGTCATGAGAAGATCAAAACAAATTGCAAAACGATTCAGAAGAAATATCTGTGTGGTGCGAAAATTGGAAATTGGCATTAAAAAACGAAAAGTGTGAGGTAATCCACACGACTGCTAAAAAGAACCCGTTAATCTTCAGTTAAACGATAAATCAGTCTAATATCAAGGCCGTAAATTCAACCGAATACCTACGAATTACAGTTACGAAACACTTAAATTAGAAGGAACACATAGAAAATGTTGTGGGGAAGGCTAAACGAAGACTGTGTTTTATTGGCAGGACACTTAGAAAATGTATCAGATCTACTAGAGAGACAGCCTACACTACACTTCGTCCTCTTTTAGAATACTGCTGCGAGGTATGCGATCCTTAGCAGATAGGATTGACGCAGTACATCGAGAAACTTCAAAGAAGGGCGGAACGTTATGTTTTATCGCGAAATAAGAGAGAGAGTGTCACTGAAAAGATACAGGATTTGGGGTTGACGTAATTAAAACAAAGGCGTTTTTCGTTACGGCGGAATCTTCTCACAAAGTTTCAATCACCAACTCTCTCCTCCGAATGCGAAAATATTTTGTTGACGCCGACCTACATAGGGAGAAACGATCACCATGACAAAATAAGGAAAATCAGAGCTCGCACCGAAAGATATAGGTGTTCGCCTTCTCAGCACGCTGTACGAGTTTGGAATAATAGAGAATTGTTATGAAGGTGGTTCGAGGAACCCTCTGCCAGGCACTTAACTGTGATTTTCTGAGTATCCATGTAGATGTAGAATTTATGCGCTTTGTCGTTTTGTGGTGGGTTCGTACTAACAGCGCCAAGTCTTGTCGCCCGTCAAGGCTTTGTACAGAAAAGATCTGCCCATTTTTAGCATTTCAGTCCAGTCGTGGCAGGCTTCCACGAATCGTTGTCGTCTTTTTCGCGTGTCAAGGTGTGAGGGACGTAATGTGCACACACAAAATTTTGGAGAACGTCTTGAACCCATGACTGAGACATATTGCTCCATTGCTATTTGTGACACATAAAATTTGACACACTACGGCCGCACGTCCGCTACTTAACAAATGAATTTTCACAACGAACTGAATGCAATTTGTTGTTTGCAGTTGTTAGATGAAACTGCCAACGTAGTTGCTACCCTGAAGTAACTCATACGCCAGGAATAAGACCAACCTGGGTACTTTTTGGACGAACAGTGTATAATCTAGTACTGCTGGAGGCAGCTATACAATAGAAATTCTTGTGCGACCATCATCTAAAACTTGTTTTCTTCTACTTTGAGAAAGCCTACGATTCTACTTCCAGTCCTTCCATGAGAAATTCTATGTAAGGATTTCTATGAATTTTGTATCTGGCTGCGATTCAGACTGTCGGCCCAACCCGAGTATCAGTACAGACTCGCGGTCAGACACTGTTGGGCTGTGTGGTCATCGGCTTCACGCGCAGTCCTCTGGTGGGCGGTGCCTGTTGCAAGTGGTTGTGGCCGCCGACGCTATACCGCTGATGAATACGGCGGCCACCGCTTCTCAGTTACTCTCCTCCAGCTTATGAAACCACCGTGAACGCGCCATACGATTATTCCGGGTATGACCGAATCTGTTTAGGTTTCTCGCTTTGGGCTGTTCTCTGAGCGGACTTACCACGTTTTGCCAGTGTTTCCAGAGGGAAAAGTTTAAAGGTAGGATACTTATTACTAGAAAGAAGGACGATGTTTGAAAAGGGATGACCGGTTTTCAAAATTTTCGCAAAAACAGTAACATGATTATTAACATGTCAGCTTAACCCTTTGTTGCCTGACGGTACTTAAAAGTACCAGTAAGTTTTGACTCTCATTATTTTCTCGTGGTGCATTTTCGTGATCTGAGAGCCCGTCGGTACGTAACAGTAACTCTGCTCTGCTGTTTCATAGATGTTATTGTGCAATACATAGACCTCTCTGGCGGTCAGAGCTTGAAATTGTTTTTTGCGCGCTGCTGTGAAAACAGAAGATTGTATGTGCTTGTTTCAATGGTGTTACCTGAGTTTGTGTGCAGTTTATTGAAACTTCCGTTGAGTTTTCCATTGTACGTTCTTACCTTCTTTGTTTTTTTATAATAGTTTGAAGCATTACGTTACAAGTGAATGAGATAAAGTGGAAAATATAAGGCGGACTTATTAGTACCGTCAGGTTGTGCGAACACTTTATTGTAGCAACAATGCGTTACCTCTCACTAGTTGTTCTGTTCACTTTTTCTCACACAGAAACAATTAGAACAAACAGGAAAGGTTTTCCAGGGAATTTACCTAAAGAAAAATGTCTAAACCGTGGGGAATCAAATCACAGAGAGTCATCTTTAGACCTAACAGTATTTCAATGGAGGGAAAATAAAGTAGTGTATTTTGCGTCAAACTTCCATGGCACTGAACAGAGCGTAGTGACAAGAAAACAGAAAGATGGTACTAGTATGACTATACCACGACCGGTTATTGTATGTGATTACAATAAACACATGGGTGGTGTGGATCATGCAGACAGATTACGTTCAACTTATGGTCTTGACAGGCGATCAAAGAAATGGTGGCACCGTCTCTTCTGGGGAGCAATAGAAATTACTTTTGTCAATGCTTACGTCATATTCAGTGATCTACATGGGGCACTGCCACTGCTGGAATTCAGGAGTGCTGTGGCACTAGGGCTAATGAATGAACAGCAAGTGCCAAATCTCAAAAAGAGAAACTCTGGTAAAGATGAAATAACTCCCCCAAAGAGAAGGAAGGATAACTTTTCTGTTCCGAAGAATGTACATCTTGGCAACCGAGAAAACCATTTTGCAGTGTTCCGTTGTAAAAGAGGACGATGCGAAATGTGTGCGAAAAATAAAATTCAGTCGAGGCCACATTCACAATGTAGTACATGTAAAGTGTATTTGCGCTCCAATGAGAAAAAGAACTGTTTCCTACAATTTCATGAGGTATCACTAACACGAAATATGTGATATGTATAGCTAAGTTACTATGTATTGTGAAGTTGTTCTAGAATAAATTTATGCGAAATTTAAAAAAAAAATTCAGAAATATCGTAGCATATTTCTGTTAATTAATTTTCTAATGGAAATGGAAATGAGCGTTTGGCGTCATTGGCCGGGAGGCCCCTCGCGGGGCAGGTCCGGCCGCCATAGCGCAGGTCTTATTACATTCGGCGCCACATTGGGCGACCTGCACGCCGGATGGGGATGAAATGATGATGAACACAACACAACACCCAGTCCCTGAGCGGAGAAAATCTCCGACCCAGCCGGGAATCGAACCCGGGCCCAGAGGACGGCAATCCGTCACGCTGACCATTCAGCTACTGGGGCGGACCAATTTTCTAATGTAAAAATATTTAATGTTTATGTGGAATAAAGTACTAGTTATAAAAATTGGATCATTTTTCTGAGTATATTGTGATTCTGTCCACGGAGTCTGACGGTACTTCTGATTACCAGGAGAGAAAAAAGTTGTGAAAAATAAGATAAAATTTTACAAAAAAATCCTACCGTCATTTGAGGCCACAATAGCATAAATTCTGCAAAGAAAATGTTAAAAAGTAAATTTTTTCTTATGTCAGGAAACAAAGGGTTAAAAGAAAAAATATGCACCTGGTTTCAATCGAGAATATTAGTCACATTTATATTTGTCACTGGTGTTCACTTTGACAAGGAGTGATGAGTTCCTCTAAAACAAAGATATTTTTGCCTTTGTTTACATGAAAATTTACGCTTCCTCTTCTTTCCATTGTTAGAAGAACTATCCAGTGGTTCTACAGATATTCGCTACCATTGTTAACTGTAGGTATACAAAAATTTCAGCCGAATAGGCATACAGTTCACTGTTAACGTGATAACTGCAGTTTTACTCGAGAAATCTGTATTATCTGCAGGAAAAACACGACAGTAGCATTCATTTTCTTCTTACTCATTCCATAAACTATCAAACTATCCAGCAATGGACCCAGTTTCTAATATTAATTGTGCGCCACTTCGAAACGTTTTCTTCACGCTTTGATAATGCTGTAATAAAATTTAAATGTGTGTGAATTCCTAAGGGACCAAACAACTGAGGTCATCGGTCCCTAGACTTACACACTACTTAAACTAACTTATGCTAAGAACAACACACACACCCATGCCCGAGGGAGGACTCGAACCTCCGGCAGGAGAGGCCGCGCAATCCGTGACATGGTGCCTCAAACCGCGCGGCCACAATGCTGTAATACCATACTAGTTTGAAAATGATATTATTTGCGATTAATAAAATAAACGGAAGGGTATGTACGTAACAGCAGAGAAATTAGGTAAAACTAATAAAAAATCAATCGAAACATTTTTAATATTAAATTCATATAGAGTCTAATGCTGGACATTTTGCGAAATTTAAAAACGTCTGCCACACACAATTAAAATACAGTAAACAGAGGACATGTCCTCCTTTTGCTGTACGGATGGTAACCCTATGCTATGCGACAATCTCCACTGTATTTTGGACTTCAGGCTAGCCGTTCCCCACGTGAACCCTGTCGTGACTGACCACATGGAACTGCCTTTTTGTTCCACCGGTCACTGAGAGTGATCATGAACTCTGTTGCTACCTACGTCTGATAAGGAAACATCGCCAACTTGCTCTCATGCACAGACGAAAAAAAAATCGCAACATCATGAAAGAGTTGTGCAACAAAAACGATTGTTGATAGGCGTGTTTCTACATCTGAAAGATTATGTCTATTCAAATATTGTGCCAGTCGCATCAGAATGGTGCTAGTAGCGCCGCTATGAGGATGCAAATCAGGTAAACGTTGTAAAGGTCGTAAGCGTTAGTTACCTTTGAGATTGGGCGTGGTGAAATGACGTTAGTCAAGAATGCCTTTAAGGCGACAAAGACGCCATTATTAAAAACTCCCTGAGCTTGAACGAGGTCGTGTAATAGAGCTACGAGAAGCTGGATGTTCCTTCTTCGATATCGGGAGGACGACGGTTCAATCCCGCGTTCGGCCATCCTAATTTAGGTTTTCCGTGATTTCCCTAAATCGCTCCAGGCAAATGGCAGGATGGTTCCTTTGAAAGGGCACGGCCGACTTCCTTTTCCGTCCTTCCCTAATCCGATTAGACCGATGACCTCGCTGTCCGGTCTCCTCCCCCCAGAAACAACCAAACCCTTCTTCGATATTTCAGAAAAACCTGGCAGCAATGTAGCCACTGTACCTGATTGCTGGCAGCGGTGGTCACGAGAATGCACGACCGCAAGAAGACCGGACTGCGGACGCCCACGTGGCCCTATCGAAAGGGAAGACCGTCGTGTTAGGCGAATGGCTCTGCATTTCCGGTAGCTGTTTGGGAGCAGTTGGCACCATAGTGACACAACGAGCTGTTACAAATCGGTTACCTGAACGACAGCTTCGAGCCAGAGGCCCTGTAGCGTGCATTCCACTGACCCAAAACCACCGTCATTTGCTGCATCAGTGATGTCAAGCGATAGCTCATCGGAGCGTAGAGTGGAGGTCTGTTGTGTGTTTCTGGTGAAAGCTGATTCTGCCTCGGTGCCAGTGATGGCGGTGTGTTGGTTAGAAGGAGGCCAGTTGAGGGCCTGCAACCAACCTGTCTGTGTGCTAGACACACTGGACCTACACCTGGAGTTATAGTCTGTGGTGAGATTTCGTATGACAGTAGGAGTGCCCTCATGGTTATCCCACACACCCTGAGTGTAAAACTGTATTTCAGTCTGGTGATTCGACCTCTAGTGTTACCGTTCATGAACAGAATTCCAGGAGGTGTTTTCCAACAAGATAACGCTCGCGTACATACTGCTGTTGTAGCCCAACATGCTCTACAGGGTGTCAACATGTTGCCTTGGCCTGCTAGATCAACAGATCTGTCTCCAATCGAACGCATATGGGACGTCATCGGATGACAGCCCCAGCGTCGTCCACAAACAGCATTAACCGTCCCCAGAATGAGATTTTCACTCTGCAGCGGAGTGTGCGCTGATATGAAACTTCCTGGCAGATTAAAACTGTGTGCCCGACCGAGACTCGAACTCGGGACCTTTTCCTTTCGCGGGCAAGTGCTCTACCAACTGAGCTACCGAAGCACGACTCACGTCCGGTACTCACAGCTTTACTTCTGCCAGTACCTCGTCTCCTACCTTCCAAACTTTACAGAAGCTCTCCTGCGAACCTTGCAGAACTAGCACTCCTGAAAGAAAGGATATTGCGGAGACATGGCTTAGCCACAGCCTGGGGGATGTTTCCAGAATGAGATTTTCACTCTGCAGCGGTAGAGCACTTGCCCGCGAAAGGCAAAGGTCCCGAGTTCGAGTCTCGGTCGGGCACACAGTTTTAATCTGCCAGGAAGTTTCAGCATTAACCGTCCATTTGTTGACCGACTAAGTGCAACAGGCATGGAACTCCATCCCAAAAACTGACTTCTGACACCTGCACAACACAATGCATGTACGTTTACATGCTTACATTCAACATTCTAGCAGCTACACCGGTTAATAATGCACCAGCATCTCTCGTTTTCAATGACTTATCTCACGCTTGCATTAACCTGTGATCTTGCAATGTTAATCGCTTACATATATTACCTAGACAAATGTATTCCCGAAACTTCATTACTCTACATTAATTTTTCTTTTTTGGTATTTCAGTTTTTTTCCGTCCGTGTATTTTGAGGAGAGCAGAATCGCCCCAACAATTAATCCAGCACACAGCTTTGTGCAATAATTGGGTGGTACGCTATTATGACATAAATGTACAACTTGTAAATTTGGCGCTTGCCAGTTGTTAGTCACACACCACCCCGCTGCTGCCGCCTAATCCTCGAGAATGGCTATCAAGAAGAGAGAACGTGCACTGTTATTGAAACGGTTTTATGTGAACAGCAGCAATTACAGTGCCGCACTGAGAGAGCATCGTCGACTGAAAGGTCTGAGGAGAGGCCCGATGGCATTAAATGGCTTAAAGAAGATGATCTTGAAATGCTAAAACACAGGTGAGCTTGGTGTGACACCCGATGGAGAAAAGCGTCCTATCATGGTGGAAGTTACTGACGAGGTTGCTGTTGCTGTAACTGAGGATGTAGCGCGTGCCCTGGATAGTACTTCGTGCTAGTGCCCGTGCAGTGTCACGAGAAATGTCCATCCCATGATCATCAGCGCAGAAAGTTTTGCGGCCTATTTTATACTGATAACCATAAAAAATGGAGACGGTGCAGCAACTGAAACCTCGCAATCCGTAGGATAAGTTCTGAATTTGTTCTTCGATTTCTGGCTCGGATCGTAGTTGATGACAAGTGACTGAGACAATTCTATGTTGTGATGAAGCATATTTTACACTATAAGGTGCCGGGTGTTCACAGAACTGCCGAATTTGCGGTACAGGAAACCGCGTGATGCGCACGAAGAGCTACTGCTCTCGCAATATGTGACTGTGTGGTGCGGATTCCCAATACACCCAAAGTGCCTGTCAGGTGTACCGTGACGTCTGCAAATCTTTGAAACCTCCTTGTACAACAGATGATTCCAGCATTGTTTTCATGCAAGATGGGGCAACACCTCTCGTCGCTCGTCCAGCGAAAGATTTGCTTAATGCAACCTTCCACAAACGTGTTATCTCCAGAGATTTTCCAGATGCACGGCCTGCAAGATCACCTGGTGTGAATCCTGTGACTTTTGGCGGTGGTGATAATCTAAAAAGAACGCACTCACCAGGGACACGTTTGGTCAATACCCGATCTGAAGGCCAGTATATCGGAACACGTTGTTCAGATTTCACCAGAACAGCTGCAGCAACTGTTGATCACCTAGTTTTACGGATGCAGTATCCCATTAACTTCTCCTGTGCTCATATTGAACAAATTGTGCATGTGGCAGTTAATAATAAAGTCAACATTATGCCTTTCTCATCTGTTCGACCTTTTCTGCTGACGTCCCATTCCTGATTCATTACATAGGGAAACATTTCTATACCTCTTTCTTGCATTCAGAGAACCAGATTTGCAGCTGGTGGCCAAAACTGGAACTAACTTGTTTCCAGGGTAAATCGTTTTCGCATTAGCGCATTAAAATATCTACCAAATTTCGCTGCCATACGTTAATTACATACAGCCAAACTGGACTTCCGTAAGCAGCTGCAATTTAAATATAATCACCCCGTTTAAGGGCAGTCAAATGAAAACAAATGGAAAAATGTAAGTAATATGTTTACTGTTCATTCATTCACCCACTGTGAAACAAGACGGTTTTGGTTGCCTATGGAACCATGATATTTTCTTGGCGTACACCTCTTCATACGAAGCAAATCGGCGACGAAGAACGTCTTTCTCCTGGGCTCCAAAAATACGGATATCGCATGGGGAGAGATCGGGACTGTATGGACCACGAAGGACGTGTAAGGGCTTTCCAGAGAACCTTATACTGCGTACTCGCAACAACCTTGGCGACATGTGTGTCGGCAAAACCCTGCGATAAAATGATACCGTTCGTTAATATTTCTAAGCGTTTTGTCTTGCTAAAACGCTTCAGTTTTTGCAAAAATCCACGTCCGGCTGTGTGTTAATTGTGGCACTGTGTTCCAGGAAGTCAATGAGTATCGGATTGACGGACGGCATCATTCTGTTTCAGAATAATGCCTGCCTTCATGTCTCCAAGGTTGTTACGATTATGCTTGGCTCGAGATGGTGCAGTTTAGACAGAATTGTCATTCCTGCAGTTTCTAAGGGGGAGAGAAAATACACTACTGGCCATTAAAATTGCTGCACCACGAAGATGACGTGCTACAGACGCGAAATTCAACCGACAGGAAGAAGATGCTGTGATATGCAAATGATTAGCTTTCCAGAGCATTCACACAAGGTTGGCGCCGGTGGCGACACCTACAACGTGCTGACATGAGAAAAGTTTCCAACCGATTTCTCATACACAAACAGCAGTTGACCGGCGTTGCCTGGTGAAACGTTGTTGTGATGCCTCGTGTAAGGAGGAGAAATGCGTACCATCACGTTTCCGACTTTGATAAAGGTCGGATTGTAGCCTATCGCGATTGCAGTTTATCGTATCGCGACATTGCTGCTCGCGTTGGTCGAGATCCAATGACTGTTAGCAGAATATGGAATCTGTGAGTTCAGGAGGGTAATACGGAACGCCGTGTTGGATCCCAACGGCCTCGTATCACTAGCAGTCAAGATGACAGGCATCTTATCCGCATGTCTGTAACGGATCGTGCAGTCACGTCTCGATACCTGAGTTAACAGATGGGGACGTTTGCAAGACAACAACCATATGCACGAACAGTTCGACGACGTTTGCAGCAGCATGGACTATCAGCTCGGAGACCATGGCTGCGGTTACCCTTGACGCTGCACCACAGACAGGAGCGCCTGCGATGGTGCCATCAACGACGAACCTGGGTGCACGAAGGGCAAAACGTCATTTTTTCGGATAAATACTAGTTCTGTTTACAGCATCATGATGGTCGCATCCGTGTTTGGCGACATCGCAATGAACGCACATTGGAAGCGTGTATTCGTCATCGCCATACTGGCGTGATGGTATGGGGTGCCATTAGTTGCAATTCTCGGTCACCTCTTGTTCGTACTGACGGCACTTTGAACAGTGGACGTTACATTTCAGATGTGTTACGACCCGTGGCTCTACTCTTCATTCGATCCCTGCGAAACCCTACATTTCAGCAGGATAATGCACGACCGCCTGTTGCAGGTCCTGTGCGGGCCTTTCTGGATACAGAAAATGTTCGACTGCTGCCCTGGCCAGCACATTCTCCAGATCTCTCACCAACTGAAAACGTCTGGTAAATGATGGCCGAGCAACTGGCTCGTCACAATACGCCAGTCACTACTCTTTATGAAATGTGGTATCGTGTTGAAGCTGCATGGGCAGCTGTACCTGTACACGCCATCCAAGCTCTGTTTGACTCAATGCCCAGGCGTATCAAGGCCGTCATTACGGCCAGAGATGGTTGTTCTGTGTACTGATTTCTCAGGATCTATGCGCCCAAATTGCGTGAAAATGTAATCACATGTCAGTTCTAGTATACTATATTTGTCCAATGAATACCCATTTATCATCTGCATTTCTTCTTGGTGTAGCAATTTTAATGGCCAGTAGTGTATTACCCGACTTCTAGATTCGTCTTTGCTGGTGGATACCTGTAAACAAAGTAAACACACTCTGTTGGGGCATTAGTAAACTTAATCCCTGAGCAGGTGAGGCCAACGCGTGGGTGGCCTGTGGTGTGGTTGTGCGCCCAGTGTTCGTATGAGCCGGTTGCGGGAATGACCCGCTTTCTCGTAGAACCTCCTGGCGGTGGTGCGGCCCCTATCTCGGAGCGAAAGGATCCCGGTGTCCTCCTGTAGCTGGCGCCTCGAATAGCTCCTCGGAAGATGCATGTCAGCCTTCAGAGCGCAACCCCCGAGGCATCGGCGTCGGGCTTTTATCTTACTCCCGCCCCCCCCCCCCCTCCTTCCAGGTGTTCCCAACGCGGTCTGTGCCCGGGCGCGGAGCATCCACCGTCCTTTCCTTTCGCACGCACCCTGGGGCGCGTGCCGGCGGCGTCTTCTTAGTATCTCTCGCTATCTCGATTGATCAACGGTTCCCGTGTTCGAATCTCGATAGATTCATTAATGACCCAGTCTCAGTATCTGGACGTCTATGTCAGAACCTTCGTCTGTCGTATTTCATTCTGTGTAATTTCGAGAGGCGATGTTCAGCAACCGCCGACGTAGCCGCATGCCGAAATATTGTGCCCGTTGGACAGTAACAACCAGGATGTTCACCCGTTAGCTCCTTCGTCATGAAGTACGCCGGGAGAAATTGAAGAATCAGATCATAAAGATGCCGATTGGTATCCTGTGATGGATTGTTCCTAGCACCTTGCACCTTTTGTTGCAATTCGCCAGTGGTTCTTGCAGGTTGTAAAGAACAATTAAGTTCCAACTGCATCACGTCCCACACGTGTTGAATTGGCTAGAGATGGTAATCTCGCTGGCCAGGGCAGTCGTTGTACACCACGAGGAGCATGTTGTGTCGTAGCAGCAATATAAGTATCTGCATTGTCCTGCTGAAAAAGCACATCACTTTCTTGTCGAAGAAATGGAAATAGCACAAGGATAACAGCCTGTGCCATGTAATGGGCACTGGTTACTTTACTTTGCAGAAACACCAAATGTGACCACAACTTGTAACTGACGACGCCCCACGCCATGAAACCTGGGATGGGACCGGCGTGTTGTGGGCAAATGCACTCTGAAATAGGCAGCTCACCAAGTCTACGCCATACGTGTGTACATCCATCACTCTCATCACTGAAGACAACAGAGCGCCATTCCTTTCACCAGTCAATTCTTTCACAACACCAGAGAAGTCATGCTTGTGTCAGTGGCAGCCTCGCCAGAGGTACATGTGATCTTAATCCTGGTGCAGGCAGGTCCCAGTGGTCCCTGATGACACAGCAGGTGCAACATGTGCCTGGATTTCGTCCCTGGATAATGTTCAGTCGGTCACTGCTGCTTGCACAATGCATCAATCAAGACGTGCTTCTATACTATGTGGACTTCTGAAACCTGCCCTACAGGTGTGGAAATGTTCCCCAGACCACTGTTGAAAGCAGCGACACACCACTGATACATCTGCCCAACATGGGCGGCAATTCGTCGATATGTCTGTCTACCTTCCTGCGGCCCACAACATGACCCCATTCAAATGGATGAAGCTGTTCAACAAGAGTACGTAGTCGTCAGTGGAGCACTGCTGTAGAGCTTGACAAGATTACTTGGCCCATGTGCAGAAATACAGTGCTCGTTCCCAGCACTGGGCAAGTCCATTCCCTTGTTCCTAAAGGGTGGCAGCCTCAATTGCCTATAACCTACTGAGCTGTGAGCTTCCTCCATTGCCGGCCGAAGTGGCCGTGCGGTTAAAGGCGCTGCAGTCTGGAACCGCAAGACCGCTGCGGTCGCAGGTTCGAGTCCTGCCTCGGGCATGGATGTTTGTGATGTCCTTAGGTTTAACTAGTTCTAAGTTCTAGGGGACTAATGACCTCAGCAGTTGAGTCCCATAGTGCTCAGAGCCATTTGAACCATTCTTCCTCCATTACAAACAACACACACTCTGCCTGCCTTGGCTACACTGCGGGAACGGAGGTATGAGCATACCAGTTGCACTGCAGCATTTCTCAAATGATTTGAAACGAATTTTTAGAAAATGTTAGCATGTAAAGCGGAGAGTGTTTTACAACATAGCGAACATGCGAAACTTTCTTATCTACTGCGATATCCCAATGACTAGAAATTGTTTCAGTGAAAGCAAGTCTTTGAAGACCTATCGATAGCTGGTTAAATGATAATTAGTTTGGGTTTGCAACAACATAAATGAAGGAAGCACATTTTATCTTTATACAGAGGATGAGCTTTTCATGAGTTATTGACCTTACTTGTCCTCAATTGTTTAATTAATAGTAGACTGTTTCAGTATTCTGTCGCAGTTGCAACTACTTTAGCATGTTTGTGAGGTGAAATAGTGTAAACACCTCCATGTTTCGGGAAAAGAAGCTAATTGTAACATGGCAACAAAAGAAAGGAGAGAGGTATACAAGACAAGCGAAGATAAATCGCTTCCTCTATTCGAATTTCAGAGTAATTCTGTACCCACTGCGTTTTTAATAACAAACGGTTGACTTGTTGAATTATTTGTTGTACCAGCATAACTTGTTAGACGATCATTTGCGGACTCAATATCTCTAGCTTACAAGTTCTACAAGATATGCGTTTGTGTGAAGGCTTAAGCTGTACAATTACACTTCCCCTACCTCGCTGTCCCGTATACAGTGGAGCCCCCACCTGTGCCGTTGTCCGCTCCCCTACCTTGTCGTCTGCGCAGCTAGTGGGCGTGTAATATTGCTTGTACTTCTGCCCTAGAATGAATATTGCAAACACAGTCCACCTCTAAACTCAGCTCAGTTAGTGCCTGCAACGTCAAAACAGAGGGAGAATAGACAGGCCTCCAGAGTAGAGATGGGCAAACTCGTTCATCGCTCTTTTTTGGGAACCGTCCATTTTTTCTCGTTCACCGTTCATTTGTGCTTGGTATACGGTTCTTATGAAAAACTGAAAATTAGTAGCATAGGTGACTGAAACTGGAAGGCGTCAAGAGGAGCCACTTGCCTGCGTCCTGAAGTACAGAGTTTTTATTCATAACAGAATTCTCACACACTTGTAATTTTCGTGATTCTGCAAAACCTCTCGTTTAGCCAACTGTAGCGGTATGTGGCTGATCGCAGTGAAATAATATAAGGTGGAGCACGAAAAGCCGGCCCAAAGTACAGACTGCTCGCCAATTACGCGGGCTTTGTTGACCGCTACGAATAGTCAAATGGTTCAAATGGCTCTGAGCACTATGCGACTTAACTTCTGTGGTCATCAGTCGCCTAGAACTTAGAACTAATTAAACCTAACTAACCTAAGGACATCACACACATCCATGCCCGAGGCAGGATTCGAACCTGCGACCGTAGCGGTCGCTCGGCTCCAGACTGTAGCGCCTAGAGGCGCACGACCACTCCGGCCGGCTACGAATAGTCCAAATGGCTCTAAGCCCTATGGGACTTAACATCTGAGGTCATCAGTCCCCTAGACTTAGAACTACTTAAACCTAACTAACCTAAGGACATAACACACATCCATGCCCGAGGCATGATTCGAAACTGCGACAGTAGCAGCAGCGCGGTTCCGGACTGAAGCGCCTAGAACCGCTCGGCCACAGCGGCCGGCTGACCGCTACGAATAGAATAGATAAACGTCTAATAATTAGGCAGTGAAGAAATAACAAATAAGCAAATGGAAACAACAGCTTCGAAACAACAGACGACGATTGGTGGGCGACAATGAGCAGTCTAGTACTCGGGGCTGATTTTTCATGCGCCACCCTGTACCACTAAAATAATATTGTAGAAGTTATCATATTCTCATTACAAAATGTGACACCAGACACTCGATTATGGAACGCGGACTTCATTCGGTTGTAAGTCGGTCTGCCTGCCATAACAATGAACACGTTCTTTTACCTTGGATCAAAAAAAAGACGGAAAATGGCCACTCGTGTGTACCGTACCGACTTCCTTTGCATGTGTAATAAAAAAGTTTTGCCTTTTTACAAGTATTCCTTCTGCTGTTTATTGAAATAGTGAAGTAAGCTGATATGCCGTTTTCTTACCTGAAAAGATGTATGTATTACATACCATGTAATTTTATGTAATTTACGGAATTATAAAATACGTTTTAATTACCGGTCATGGACGCTGAATAGAATACGAAAAGAACCAGAAGTTCAGAGTTCAAAAAAGGTATGAAACAGATCTAGAATGGGTGTGCGCAGCGAATGAAACGAACAATTCTATACTGAACTATGAGCAGTCGGCAGTGGAACTGCGACGAGTGGCCACGCGAAGGACGAGCCCGGCCGAGCGAGATCGAGACAGATGGGAACGGGACCGAGGCTGGAACGAGACCGGCCGACGTGCCGTTGCGGGAACGAGACCGACCGTATATAACTCTAAAGGCTATACTAATACGCAAATTTATTTTTCCAGATATGTGAACAAAGCGAAGGCTGTGCCAGCCTTTAAAGATGTTCGATTTTATCCAAAGCAGGGCTTGTAATTCTAGACAAGTTCTTACACTGGAGCAAGAAAATCTTTTACGTGAATATGATATGTGGTATCACCATTACGCAGTTTCCTTATCTGGCATATGGGGCAGCAGCTAGTAATAATAACAGAATGCCAGAAAATTGGGAGACAAATAAACGTGCTGGTTCAGAATGGTGCCAGGAATTTTTGAAAATACATCATTCACTGAGTTTGAGGAAGCCACAGTCTACATCATTATCAAGAGCAACGAGCTTCAACCTTCACAACGTGGGAATGTTCTTTGGGAAAATGGTGGAGATCTTCAAGTTCCACACATATGGTCCTGAATCCATATAGAATTTTGATTAGACTGGAGTGACAACCGTGCAGACACCAGCAAAAATCATTGCTCCAAAAGGACAAAAGCGGGTAGGGCGTTGCACATCTGCTGAATGTGGCCAACTTGTTACCCTGTCTTCATGTGTAAATGCATTAGGGAATTTTATTTCCTTTGCAATAATATTTCCTAGAGTTTGTTCTGCAGAACACATGCCATATGGTGTACCCTCATAAACACTAGGGTTATTGTGTGTGTATTTTGTATTAAACCGGGGACCTAGAAACGATGGAGACGCTTCGACCCACCGTAGCCCTCAGTGGTACACAAACCCAAAAGTTAGCTCACAAATCAGGGTGAATGATAGAGGAAAATTGTGTTCATTACATGAATCATTTTGATAAATATTCACGTGCATCCCCTAACAAACCAATTTGGTTGATTTATGACAACCCTGGAAGCCATATCAATATAGGCTGTATTGATACATCAAAGCAGAATGGTGTGACAATTCTGACACTCCCACCCTATTGTAGCCACAAACTACAACCTCACAGAACTCTTTAAGTTCTTTTAAGAGGTTTTATTACTGTGCTTGTGATAACTTTATGACCATGAACCCTGAAAAGGCTACAGTGCACAAGCATCTGCCCTCTTTTTACAGGTATTTTTACAGGGCTAGATTTTCTGTCCGCTTCAGTAACGTAGCGTGAACCAACTGAAGAAAATGGATAAGAGAACTGTGATGCAATTACTGATAAAGGTGATAATGTGTTTTATCAACCTCCGATGAGACCAGGAAATTGCAAGAAAATGCTACTCCCGGCCCTTCAAGAGCCGATACCAGCAGAGCATCATGCTTGTCTATCACACCTCAAGAAATAAGTCCATTCCCAAAGGCACTACCAGAGAAAAATTCAGCTGCCAGAAGGAAGAGAGGCAAGAAACAAGAAACGAATCTTGAAAGACGACCCAGAAAAACAAGAACTTGTAGAACAGAAGCAGAAGAAAGCAAAGGGAACTGGAAAAGATATTCCCGTGAAGCAAACAGCCAGAGACGCAGCTTATTTTTAAAAGTAATAACACTGATGCCAAAATGAAAATTGAGTTGGATGACACAAACGATGACACTGATTTTTGTAATAGTGATGAAGAGCACGATATATTCACAACGCTCACAGAAGATCCCAAAAAAGATGATTACGTAGTGGTGAAAATGAAGCCGCCGCAAAAACAGATTCCATTGCGGCACTTTGTTGCCATAATCAGTTCTACAGAAAATGAGAAAAAAATCGCAAAAGTGTCGTACCTGAAGAAATCACATAGAAGTTAAATCCATTCCATTATACCGGATAATCCAGAACAATGTAACATCTGCTTTAGTGACCTTGTGTGTAAACTACCGAAGTCGCAGCCTGTTGCAGGTAGTCAGCGCTGTAATAACTTTGTGTCCTTTCCAGTCTCTTTGCGTCACATAACGTTCAGTAAAAACGTGAAAATATTTGTCTAATAATGAATTAAACGTGTAAATTATGAGAAAAGAAGTTTTCATGTCAATAATTTACCTTCCCAGAGTGCTCTAGTGCCGCAAGCAAGTGCTTACTCTGCCCCTGTATGGGGCACAGCGGGCACAAGAGACAGAGCCCAACTTTTCCAGTATTTGTCCGAAAACTGTTCCTGTGAAGCCAAAGAGAAAAATTATTAAAAACAACTAATGTAATTAGGTGACTCGTGGACTTTGTTGCAACTTTCTACTGCAGTTACTGTAGCCGGCAAAAAAATATTAAGTGAGTTTTGAGCTCACCGTGTCCCAGCTTCCCCTATCACAAATTGTTTTGTTAGAGTTTCCTGTCGTAAAAGTTTTGATTTAGTCAGTTAGATTACTTCGGTTTCGTAAGGATGTCCATTTCAAGCCGCAGTAGTAAGCAGGTATCACTCGGTTTCATTATGGGCTCGAGAGCAACGCTTGACTTCATACAAATCAAAGTAGGCGCCCTCTGCTTTCCTCTGTATACTGCCTATCATGTGGCTTCGTGGAGTCTCCTATAGTTTTTTATAGCGCGCATGCGCACAATACACGAACTCCAACTGTGAAGCGCACAGTTCCATACAAATTTTTTGGTATATTTTTCATAAAGTGGGAGATAGCTACTGATATTAACACTAGATTACCAAACCCTCGTAAAATTTACGATTTCAGTGGAGTATAAAACAGGACATTTTGTAGTTAATTTGGTACGTAACAATCCACTGGAGATCTGATAATCGTAGGCCGCGCGGGGTAGCCGCGCGGTCTTGGATGCATTGTCACGGTCCGCGCGGCTCCCCCTCCCCCTCCCCCCCCCCCCCTCCTGCCACGTCGGAGGTTCGAGTCCTCCCTCGAGCATGGGTGTGTATTTTGTCCTTAGCGTAAGTTAGTTTACGTTAGATTAAGTAGGGTGTAAACTTAGGGACCGATGACCTTACCAGTTTGGTCCCATAAGAACTTGCCACAAATTTCCAATTTTCTGATAATTGTAATTAACTAAAGCATTACCTGAAAATTATGACCTCAACTGAATAAAATTTGGCGCAGTAAAATTTACGATGGTTTAGTAGCAATGTAAGATTCCCCTCCCACTCCCCTCCCCCTCTAGTGTTCTAGGATTAAGTTTAAGGATTACATCTGTACAAGTAGAAAGAAAGAAAGAATTAAAGAATAAAATGACTCATTACTTTAATTGTTAACGATAATATCAATTCTTCAGTACCTACTCCCGGGCCGCCACTGGGTGCACCGCTGTTCACGTATTCTTCCGGCAGCTGAGCGATTAGCGTGCGGCGAGGCTTGTCATGGAGTACAAAAGCCAAGTGAGCTCACTTCTATCACCGCACGCACGCGCGGCACGCAGTCCGCTGCTCGACTCGCTGCGGCTCACTTCGTTACCGTCCCTCGCCTACGCCACTAGCCCATCGTAATGTCCGGATGTAGAAAAAGAGGAAGAGGCAAGATTGCTGCAGCCGTCGAGCCCCTGCTAAAGGCAGACGGGAGCAACGGTTGCGGCAACAAGAAGAAGAAGCGGAAGCCCGTGGCACAATTACAGTGCTGTAAGTGTCAGAAGATGGGGCACACAGTCGGCACCTGCGACGGCGCGGTAGCGTGTGTGAAGTGCGGGAAACCGCACGATACACGCAACTGCGACAAACCAAGGGGCACCGCGGACGCGTGCATAAATTGCGGCGGCGCGCACGCCGCAAATTCACGCAGCTGCGGCTACCTGAAGTCATGGGAGCGGCAGAAAGGGGTCACCACACATGAAGAGGTGGCCCAAGAAGACAAGGTGGACACCCCGCCCTCCTACTCAAGCAGGGGAAGCGGGCAGCACCACAACAAAGACGATGAGGGCGTGTTCCGGGAAACGTTGCGGAAAGCCAGTGATGACGCCGTGGCGGAGGAGAGGGCGGCCCTGAAGGCGGAACTCGACGAGATGCGCAGCGAGGTGTCACAAATGAGCGTAGCGCTGTGTCTCGCACCTCGCACGATACCTGAAGAGGAGCCGACCGCCATCAGTATGGGGGTAGACGCGGAAACGCAAACGACCGTCTCCCTGGTCGATGCGGCAACGCAGTTTGGTAGGGAGGTGGTCATGGAGTCGGGGATACCCTCCGACAGCAAGAAGTCGGCCCGCTTGGAAACAGCCGCCCCTTCTGCGTCTGCAGATACGCAGGCGGCGGAAGAGACGCCCATGGACACCGAGAGAGAAGAAGACGAGTCGTTCGAGTGCCTGCCTCTCCCCAACAAGAATTGTGTGAGACGGCAGCTATCCCCACCATGGAAATCCGTACCCCTTCACGGTAACCGATATCCCTCCCCTCCCATACAAACCCTATTCATTCCACTGGGGGGTGTGAACCCCTAAACCAGAAGATCAAAGGGAGGAAAATCGTCCGGCGTGCGGATCTGGTGCTAATAAACTGCTACCCGATCTTCACCGACGCGGACTGGATGTACCTGACAGAACAAGCCGTCCTGTACATCAAACAGAACTCGCCGCCGGTGGACTACTCCTGTCTGACCGAAACAGAGCTTGGACAGCCAGGAAACAAGAAGAAGAATAAGAAGCCGCCAGAGACATTTGGCCGTTAATTCTTTGTTCCAGATAATCTAGAGGTCCAACCAGAACCAGAGGAAAAACAACCCAACCAGACAGGAATAGAGGAGGAACGGCTTCTCATAGCTTAAACTCCTACGACTCGGGCCAAGGATAAGGCCCGTCATTTTAGCGTCAGCGTCCGTTTCTGTCTCTGTGTGCACCCTGTGTCTCGACGTGGACTATTGTCATAGGTAAACATGCTAATACAATCAGGACATAGCAAAAGACGTGGAACCGCTGGCAGTGGAATCTAGTTTCAATAAGCTTGGAATTCGAAACGACTGAAGATTTTGAAAACCAGCAGTGGCAAGGAAAACAACACTGGTTTCATCATAGCTTGGTAGAATGAGCGACTGTGACTCGATACTTACGAGGGATGGCCATAAACTTCCAATTATTACATTGAAAAAAATACATAATTGATTTTTAGTTTATTTGCAGGTATATGATGCAGTCCTGGCACACACGAGAATCAATGTGGTTGGTGGTTGTTGTCATGAACACGAGAAGCCTCAAGTTTAAATTTGGAGATTGGCATCTAATAGGTGGTGACTGATCCGTGGCTCTGCTTGGCACATCCAGATGCCTTGGAAACACATCAGTGTTCAATGGAAATATTGCTACCTCTGTGTCCTCAGACAGTGAGGTCGATAGTTTGAAATACGCAAACTGTAACCGATAAGAGGTGCCTGCGAGCAGTCACAGGGGCCTCTGTCACGCAGGAAATCAAACCAGCCACTTTGCCAGTATGAGTTCATACCGAGCTTTGCTCTAGTATCCGGCTCGCTGACACTGTACATACATGTCCGGACTGGTTATTGGCCCTCACTTAGATAACTATTTGGATCTACATCTACATCTACACGGTTACTCTGCAATTCACACTTAAGTGCCTGGCAGAGGGTTCATCGAACCATTTTCATACTATTTCTCTGCCATTCCACTCTCGAATGGCGCGTGGGATAAAGGAAGACCTAAATCTTTCCATTCGAGCTCTGGTTTCGCTTATTTTATTATGATGATCATTTCTCCCTACGTAGGCGGGTGTCAACAAAATATTGTCGCATTCAGAAGAGAGAGTTGGTGATTGAAATTTCGTAAATAGATCTCACCACAAAGAATACCGCCTTTGTGTCAGTGACTGCCACCCCAACTCGCGTATCATATCAGTGACACCCTCACCCCTATTGTGCGATAACACGAAACGAGCTGCCCTTCTTTGCACTTTTTCGATATCCTCCGTCAATCCTACCTGGTAAGGATCCCACATCACGCAGCAATATTCCAGCAGAGGACGGACAAGTGTAATGTAGGCTCTCTCTTTAGTCGGTTTGTCACATCTTCTAAGTGTTCTGCCAACAAAGCGCAGTCTTTGTCTCGCCTTTCCCTCAATATCATCTATGCGGTCTTTCCAATTTAAGTTGCTTGTAATTGTAATTCCTAGGTATTTAGTCGAATTGATAGCCCTTAGATTTGTGCGATTTATCGTATACCCAAAATTTATCGGATTTCTTTTAGTATCCATGTGGATGACGTCGCACTTTTCTTTGTTTAGTGACAATTGCCACTTTTCGCACCATACAGAAATTCTCTCTAGATCATTTTGTAATTGGAATTGATCGTCTGATAATTTTACTAGACGGTAAATTACAGCGTCATCTGAAAACTATCTAAGGGGTTGCTCAGATTATCACCTAGATCATTTATGTAAATCAGGAACAGCAGAGGGCCTATGACACTACCTTGTGGAACGCCAGATATCACTTCTGTTCTACTCGATGATTTACCGTCTATCACTACGAACTGGGACCTCTCTGAGAGGAAATCACGAAATCACGAATCCAGTCACACAACTGAGACGATACTCCATATGCACGTAATTTGATTAATAGTCGCTTCTGACGAACGGTATCAAAAGCCTTCTGGAAATCTAGGAGTATGGAATCGATCTACCCTTCTTGACTTGTATGATAATAGACTACCTAGAATCTTCTCTTAGGGTGTGTGTGTGTGTGTGTGTGTGTGTGTGTGTGTGTGTGTGTCTTCTACACACTTACCACAACTGCACTGTCAAGTGATCTACATCTACATGTATATACACTCCTGGAAATGGAAAAAAGAACACATTGACACCGGTGTGTCAGACCCACCATACTTGCTCCGGACACTGCGAGAGGGCTGTACAAGCAATGATCACACGCACGGCACAGCGGACACACCAGGAACCGCGGTGTTGGCCGTCGAATGGCGCTAGCTGCGCAGCATTTGTGCACCGCCGCCGTCAGTGTCAGCCAGTTTGCCGTGGCATACGGAGCTCCATCGCAGTCTTTAACACTGGTAGCATGCCGCGACAGCGTGGACGTGAACCGTATGTGCAGTTGACGGACTTTGAGCGAGGGCGTATAGTGGGCATGCGGGAGGCCGGGTGGACGTACCGCCGAATTGCTCAACACGTGGGGCGTGAGGTCTCCACAGTACATCGATGTTGTCGCCAGTGCTCGGCGGAAGGTGCACGTGCCCGTCGACCTGGGACCGGACCGCAGCGACGCACGGATGCACGCCAAGACCGTAGGATCCTACGCAGTGCCGTAGGGGACCGCACCGCCACTTCCCAGCAAATTAGGGACACTGTTGCTCCTGGGGTATCGGCGAGGACCATTCGCAACCGTCTCCATGAAGCTGGGCTACGGTCCCGCACACCGTTAGGCCGTCTTCCGCTCACTCCCCAACATCGTGCAGCCCGCCTCCAGTGGTGTCGCGACAGGCGTGAATGGAGGGACGAATGGAGACGTGTCGTCTTCAGCGATGAGAGTCGCTTCTGCCTTGGTGCCAATGATGGTCGTATGCGTGTTTGGCGCCGTGCAGGTGAGCGCCACAATCAGGACTGCATACGACCGAGGCACACAGGGCCAACACCCGGCATCATGGTGTGGGGAGCGATCTCCTACACTGGCCGTACACCACTGGTGATCGTCGAGGGGACACTGAATAGTGCACGGTACATCCAAACCGTCATCGAACCCATCGTTCTACCATTCCTAGACCGGCAAGGGAACTTGCTGTTCCAACAGGACAATGCACGTCCGCATGTATCCCGTGCCACCCAACGTGCTCTAGAAGGTGTAAGTCAACTACCCTGCCCAGCGAGATCTCTGGATCTGTCCCCCATTGAGCATGTTTGGGACTGGATGAAGCGTCGTCTCACGCGGTCTCCACGTCCAGCACGAACGCTGGTCCAACTGAGGCGCCAGGTGGAAATGGCATGGCAAGCCGTTCCACAGGACTACATCCAGCGTCTCTACGATCGTCTCCATGGGAGAATAGCAGCCTGCATTGCTGCGAAAGGTGGATATACACTGTACTAGTGCCGACATTGTGCATGCTCTGTTGCCTGTGTCTATGTGCCTGTGGTTCTGTCAGTGTGATCATGTGATGTATCTGACCCCAGGAATGTGTCAATAAAGTTTCCCCTTCCTGGGACAATGAATTCACGGTGTTCTTATTTCAATTTCCAGGAGTGTAGATACCCCGCAAGCCATCGTAGGGCACCTGGCGTAGGGCCTCCTGTACCACCATTACTCATTTCTTTTCCGCAAATAGAGCGAGGGGAAAACGACTGTCTGTGTCTGCATATGAGCCCTAATTTCTCATATCTTATATGACCAACACTTTCCTAAAATTCTTCCAATAAACGGAAGGCGATCATTCACCTTGAGAGGCACCCACATGCCTTGCTCATACTGTGGCATCAAGCAGTCAGGCCTTCAAGATGAGTGGTCTGCCAAACGAGTGGATTCATTCTTATTTATCGAGTAACATGAGCTATAGTATTCACAATTAAGTTACAAATTATTCTCCTGTATGAATATTACGCAACAGAAACGGATAACGCACATCTGACTATTAGTAATTTACACAACTCTGACTGTTCACTACACACTGGCAATACCACATTTTCTTTCTTACCCAACGGCTTTGATGAACACGTGGCCATCGCACTGAATATGAATGGCGCACACATTATAAATTCTGGATATCATGACAACATACAATTCGAAGGAAAAGGCCATCAATCTTTTTTCTTTTCACTATCTTTTTTATTCCGATAAATTCTAGAACCTAAACACTCCATTACATTTTTCTACAACAATTGCACATGAGAAACTCCGCCCAGTGGGCATGGCCTTACAATGGTGATTCTCTATCTTATGGTCTCGTAATTATCTAACACTACAGTGCACTTTCTGGATAGGATGGTGGATCTTTTGCTATCTCTCACGCTTCGACTCTCACACCCATCATCACGAAAATTTCCTCCAGACCGAGCGGTACAAAAGGAACATGCATAACCCACTACCTCTGAACCTATCTTGCTACTCTCCCATGCAAACCACACATACTTAAATTACATAAAATACACCACACTGGCAACATGGAATACAACACAAGGAATAGTCACAACGTTATAATCACATCACTTTGAGCTTTCCCACTTCAATTAGAATTCATCCCAGTTTCACACGACACTGCCCCACTTCGTAACTTTTCTTTCCTACTATGAACTCTGGAGGATATATGCACGTCTTCCTGTGCAATGCAAGCCAAGTGGCGTTGCTGGATAGACATCTGACTCACCTTGCTTCACTCTCAGAGTATTATAGTTTGAATCAAGCGTCACACGGAAATATAACACGCAAAGTAATATTAAGAACATATTCGTCACACACGCGAGTCCTCAACTGATACTACGGACGAGTACTTCTCTTTATCCTTTGTCTAACACACAGATTGAGACTCACACAGTACTCACCACATGGAAGTACTCGTCTCTAATTTCAAGTCCTGCACACGCCATTTCTTAAATATTTCCAACTTATAGTAAACACGCCAGTAATTCAGCTTAACTTTAGCACTCGGAAGTATTTCAACTTATTGCTACACGTGGTTTCATTGTGACTGTTGGTCACTTCCGAAGATTACTACGATCCCCTTAATATTACCTGCCTGACATTTAATTCTCCCCACAAAAATTCGTGAAATAGAGAAATTATTATTCCAAACTACTTTTAAATATTCCACATGCATACCATTCTATCCACTCTTTTGTCTTTAAGGAGCACACCTAAGACAGGTCTTACCAACACAAGATCCAGCGGAAGAATGCTGAAACATGGCCGATCTCGCACCTCCGCCAAGGTGGGGGAGCACCATGCTACCGTATTGGTCAGCCACATTTCAGGTGCTCAAAGCTCAGGTAAATTTCATCTCTTTGGTTCCACCAAAGGTGACCAAAGGACCGTCTCAAAGATGATCATATATTGCACATTCACTATCTGTGGTTAGCAGACGACCATACATTCATTCATTTCGCAGATCTCACCAAATTGGATGTTGGGATTTATTTTGTGGGAGTGCACATGTGATCAATTAAATAAATAAATTATCCTTCTTTCCTACACTGGTATCCGGCTTCAGTGTATTAAGTGAAATTGAGTTATTATTAGAAAAAATATGTTGTTATGACAAGAATAACGAAGAATGTTGTACCTATTTTCAATGTCGGGTGGTACTGTACCCTTTCAACCTTCTTTACCACAGTCCTCGCATGCTCTTCCGATTTCATGTCGCAATGCAACGTTATGCCCAGATACTCAAACTACGTGACTGTATCATGCTGGACAATACTAATGCTGAATCCGAATTTTACAGGGTTTTCTTTTCCTACTCATCCGCATTAACTTACATTTTTCTACATTTAAAGCTAGTTGCCGTTCATCACACTAACTAGTCATCTTGTATTCTCCTACAGTCACTCAACATCGACACTTTACCGTTCATCACAGCATCAGCAGCCAACAACCGCAGATTGCTGGCCACCATGTCTGTCAAATCATTCATGTATATAGAGAACAACAGCGGGCCTGCCACACTTCCCTGACTTCCCTGGGGCACAACTGATGATACCCTTATCTCTTATGAACACTCGCCCTGAGGACAGCACAATGGGTTCTATTACTTAAGATATCTTTGATCCAGTCACGTATCTGTGAACCTCATGCTCATGCCTTCGTTAACAGCCTGCAATGGTGCGCCGTGTCAAATGCTTTCCGGAAATCGAGAAATATGGAATCTCCATATTGCCCTTCATCCATAGTTCGCAGTATATCATGTGTGAAAATGGCAAGCTGACTTTTGTACGTGCTATGCTTTCTAAAACCATGCTGATTCGTCAAGCTCCTCGGTCTTAAGAAAATTTACTATATTCTAACTGAGAATATGTTCAAGGATTTTGCAGCAAACCGATATTATGGATATTGGCCTGTAATTTTTGATTCACCTGCGCTTTTTTCCTTCTCTTGGGACTTTGTGATGGGTTAGAGATTCACGATAAATGCAAGCAAAGTAAGGGGCACATGTCGTAAAATACTCTTTGTAAAACCGAATATGGACTCCATCTGGACCTGGTGACTTATTTGATTAGAACTCCTTCAGTTGTGTCTCTACGCCAGAGATGCTTATTACTATGTCGTCCATATGGGAGTCTGTTCGGTGATGAAATAACGGTATGTTTGTGCGTTTCTTCTGCATGAACGATTTCTTGAACGCGAAATTCATAACTTCTGCTTTTATTTTACTATCTTCAACTGCCACACCAGACTGGCCAACAAATGACTGGATGTAAGCCTTAGATCCGCTAAGCGCTTCTACAGAGGACCAGAAGTTCCTCGGGTTCTCTGCTAGATCTTTTGCCAAGGTATGAGGTGAAAGTTGTATGCTTCGCGCACAGATCTTTTCACAGACGCACGAATCTCTAATAAACTTTGCTTGTTGTCATTTGCGCGTTCTCTTTTGAACTGTGAGTTCAACAGCCTCTGCTTCATCAGAATTTTCCGAATTTCGTTATTAAACCATGGTGGGTGTTTTCCACCCTTAATCAACTTACTAGGCACATAATTCTCCAGACCACGATTTACAATCTGCTTGAACGTTCCCTATAATTCCTCTACATCCATCTTACTGCTAATGACTGTGCATCCATTGTTACTGTGTCATAAAGAATGTTTGTTGCCCTTTAGCAGATGAGATTTTGGTGATAGCGACTCGAATTTAAATTGGTTCAAATGGTTCAAATGGCTCTGAGCACTATGGGACTGAACATCTGAAGTCATCAGTCCCCTAGAACTTAAAACTACTTAAACCTAACTAACCTAAGGACATCACACACATCCATGCCCGAGGCAGGATTCGAACCTGCGACCGTAGCGGTCAGGCGGTTCCAGACTGAAGTGCCTAGAACTGCACGGCCCACCGGCCGGCCGACTCGGATTTAACGTGCGTGTTATAACAGACGAACTTCAATGATCATGGATCTATAATTCATTAAAATGCGGCAGCATCAGTTACAACTTCAAATGCAACAGCAAGCACAAGAATAACAAAAGCAACAGCTGAAACGTCAGATATAACTGGGGGCACAGCACGAACAACTATAAAAGCAAATCTTGGAACACCAAAAAAGGTAAAAAGTACAAATTATGGAACAGCAGCAGCTTGTACAACAGTAGCTCATTAAGCCAGAACACCACCACATTCGCACCGTTTCATCCACAAGGTGGATACTGGAGTTCATATCTACGACTGCAGCTCCACTTCTACGCGATTAGTTTAACCAAAGTTGCTTAACCATACGCTTTTCTGCTAACTGCTAACCCCTAAGTACGCGGACATGCTGAAAAGTAATGTCTTCCAACTAAATGTGAGCTCTTTAAATAAAACAAACGTTATTAACATTCTAAACCTTTCCTGGTACCTAAAAAATACAGCCCTCTGCCGCTAGAGGGCTCTGAATTGTATCATGTAATGTGGTAGGGTGTAACATAACTATCTCGGTGCATGAGAAACAGAACTCGTCCACACATGAAGCACCCTCTCCTTCAGCACGACACGAGCGCTGCGACATCTGCAACAATCAGATGGTTTGGGTTCACGGTCATTGATCATCCTCCATACAGTTCAGACTTGGACATGTGCTCTGCCTCGCCTATCGCATCCGTCTCCTATCCCCCATGCGGATCCTATACAACTTGATTCCCTTCCCACACCTCCTTTTCCTCGAATGGATATGGATCCTTTGCACCTCCCACAAGCTTGATCCTCTCCACCTGCTTGTCTCTCCCACCCCGCTGCCGCACCTGTACCATTGCATCCCACCTGCTCTCCATCTTCACACTCTCCATACCCTTGCCAACTCCCCCTCCCTGCTGACGTCCTCGTTCCTTCCATATACCCCTCCTACCAGATCTAATCCTCCCATTCCTCTCCCCATTCCCCCCTTTCCTCCAGGGCTCCCTCTCTCTTCTATCTCACCATCCTTTCTTCCTCCGCCCTCCCAATTTTCCCACTTCCTCCTCCCCTCCCTGGGCTTCCACACCTCATCCTACATTCTCCCCTCCCCTCTCCCTTCTTTTCTCCCAATGGCTTCTTCCCCCCCCTTCCCCCCCCCCATGCCTGTCCCCTACACCCAGTGGCAGCCCCCCCCCCCCTATCTCATCAAGTGTGTTGAGTGTTTTCCATGCTAAAGATCGTCACCAGTGTTTAGTGCAACGGTGTTTTCTTCATTTCTGTGCATCAGTATTATCTTCGGTGTACTCCTTTGTTCGAGTGTAAAACTGATTTCCTTCATTTGTCCGCACTGTTGACTTTGTTTCTGAAACCAGTGCCTTCCGACGAACGCCTTCATCACCATTCTTGTGTCTGTCTTCTGTTTTTAACATTCATGTATTTCTGTTTCTATGTCTCCATGTTTGCTATATGTTCTTTCTGTTGGCCGAAGAACAGCATCTGTACGCTACTGCCTGCCCACCTTTGTATAAAGGGAAAATACAATAAAGAAAAAAAAAGTTCGGACTTGGCCCCAGCCGATTATCATCTGTTTCCGAAATTCACAGATCACTTTCAAGGACTTCACTGTGATAGTGATGAAGTGGTGCAAACAGAGGTGAGGTGGTGGCTCCGTCAACAAAGTCAAATCTTCAACAGCGACGGTATCAGCACACTGGTTTCTCGTTGGGAGAAATGTGTACGTCGCCAGAGTAATTATGTTGAGAAATAAATATGTAGACATGAAGAATAAAGATGTAGGCTGTTCAAACTTCGACATCCATTTAGGGACAAATTCCAAGCACCAACGCAGCAGTGGCATTAATTCAACTCACACTCTTCACGTAGCTCCTCTACCGCCTATCCTCACTGTGACAGCAGGAGGGCAAGGTGTCCAGGACACCCAGGTTTTATTTCTAAACATAGAAGTGCTCAGTGCAAGTATAAACAAAGGCGCTGCGCTCAGTGCTGTAAACAAAGCGCTTGTGGCATAAGTGAAAATACCGCACCTTGTTGTAAGCACCAACATCACACGCTACAACAATAGCTTAACTTTTTCAGATAGGTTCTCCACCTCTTCAGCCGATATCACAAAGGTTACAGTCCTACAGCAGCCACCGAGTAGTTTTGCACGGTAAATACACAGTAACGGTGTCGGACAAGAAAGTCAGTCGTTTGTTTACTTTCCTAGTTGCACCATTAACTCAGGCGCACAACATTTTTAGATGGACGCTTTTTCATTCTTTTTGTTTTAAAATAGTAGAACATTTCAACGTTGCATCAGCGGTAATTCCGTTTGATGATCTTGATTAACTATGTACTGAGTTTTCGGATTTATTTGCACTAGGCTCGGGGTGTGGAAATAATCGTGCAGCTCACATCCAATTCAAATCTTCGGCAACACCTCGCTATTTTAGAACGAGACCAGCGCCAGTAGCATTGTGGGATGACTTCAGGACGGAATTAGATCACCTGCTGCAACAAGACCACCTCACACCCATCACATCCAGTCAGTGGGTACCATCATTGCCAGTTTCACGCAAACCGAATGGTTCCCTCAGGCCGCACGGGATTAGCCGAGCGGTCTTAGGCGCTGCAGTCATGGACTGTGCGGCTGGTCCCGGCGGAGGTTCGAGTCCTCCCTCGGGCATGGGTGTGTGTGTTTGTCCTTAGGATAATTTAGGTTAAGTACTGTGTAAGCTTAGGGACTGATGACCTTAGCAGTTAAGTCCCATAAGATTTCACACACATATGAACATTTTTGGTTTCCAGTGTTTGTGATGATTTTAAGGCAATCATAAATACACAGTCAGAGAGACTGACGTTCATCCCATATCAGGGCCAAAACTATCAGATGGCCAGTACTTCAAATTTGGGTAATCCGAAGCATATTTGCAACTGGCGCTAATCGAACAGTCACAGCAATTGATGGCTATTAACACTCAATTTGAACTGAACAGATATAACAGGTTGTCATGCCAAATTGCTAGTGCACTAGTTATTTCCGAACTTTCTTTTTTTTTTTTTTTTTTTGAGTGGATGATTCAAAATATTCCGAATAAAATAAACTATCTTGGTGATATATAAGTAAGTGGCACCATAATTGAGCAATATCTTGCAAACTTACCTCTACTGTCCAAAATGAACTAAAGTGTGAATTTTTTCTCGAGAACAAGTAGAGTAATTACACCATATACTCAGTCGTATAGGACTGAAACCAACTCAGAAACGTGTGTAAGTCGCAGAAAAAGTTCAAGTGTCTACCAACTTTGGCAAAATCAATCACTATGCTTTATTCATACCAAATGCTGGCTGGATCGCCAATCTCTTACAAATTCTCGTGTAGTCACTGCAGTGTCACGAGCCTTTCCAAAAGTTAAAGCAACTTCTCAAATTCATCCCTTGTCTAGCGACCTGCGACCCATCAAAATGCGTTCTACTAGCCAGCAACGGTTCCACACGTGGCACTGAGATCGTCCTTTCTCACGAAAGCGATGATGGGTACGAGCAATCCATCACATACACTTCTAAAACGTCAACCTCTGTCCAAAGAAACTACTCTAAAATCGAAAACAAAATCATTAGAACATATTTGGCTTTCAGCAATTCCATGTACGTCTTTAGAGCACAAAATTTCACATCACCGACCGTAACGCATTGATTTCCATGTTAAACCCTAGCATTAGGCCAACGACCACAATGCTGGGTTTTCTTCCTAAGCTATTATACCAGGTGGTTAAAATTAAAGTGCAGCTGCTCACAGAGGTCCAGTGTGAACTGTATGTATCGAATGGCATCGAAACTTGATAGACATTCTAATGCATTAATGCAGAAACGATTTACGCCGAAAAAAAATTAGTTGCAATTTTGGCCACTAGGTGCAAATCTGGCGCTCTGAATGCAAGAAATGTTTCCATATGTAATGGATTATGAACGGGGTGGCGGCAGGAAAGGTCAAACAAGTGAGAAAGGCATAATGTTGACTTTATTATTAACTGCCACTTACACAAATTGTTTAATTTGAGCACAGGAGACGTCAAGGAGATACTGCATCCATAAAACTACATGATCAACAAGTGCTCGCAGCAGTTCCGGTGGAATCCGAGTAACGTGTTCCAGTATGCTGGCCTTCAGATTGGGCAGAGAACAAACGTGTCCCTGGTAAATGCGTTCTGTTGGGTTATCACCACAGCCAAAAGTCACAGGATTCAGATCAGGCGATCTTGCAGGGCATGCATCTGAAAACCCTCTGGAGATAACACGTTCGTGGAAGGTTGCATTAAACAGATCTTTCTCTGTAGGAGCAACATGAGGTGTTGCACGAAAGCAGTGGTTTCCACACAGCTGCGCTCTTCCGAAGCGGGAATCACATGGTGTACAAGCAGGTCTCGATAACATGTTGACGTCACAGTACATATGACAGGCTATCTGGGTGCATCTTCTTCAAAGAAAAATGGACCAAGAATAGAGGTGCTTGGGAATCCTACACATAGAACGCTTTCCTCTTCTAGGTACCGCACCAAACTCACCCGTGTTTTCGAATTTCATGATCATCATCTCTAAACCATTTAATGACATCAGGCTTCTCCTCATTTCTTTCAGTCGGCAATACTCTCAGTGCTGCACTGTAATTTCTGCCGTTCACATAAAAGAGTTTCACCATCAGCACGCAGTCTTTTTTCTTGATAGGTGTACTGTTCACTCACGTTGTGGCTTGCCAAATGACAGCTTGAATGTCACACAGTCATATAAACAATGTGCAGCGCCAGATTTGCACCTAGTTCCGCAACTGGAAATTTTTTTACAGAGTTAATCGTTTCCGCATTAAAACATTAGCATATCTACCAAGTTTCACTGTCATAGCATAATGACAGCCCACACTGGACCTCTGCGTGTAGCTGCACTCTAGTTACAACCACCGGTACTTTAGCAATTCATTATTGGCCCATAGCACAACATGCTAAAGCCAGTGCCCTATCCAGATTACCTATGGGTCCGATGATGAAGATGATGATGATGATGATGATGATGATTGGTTTGTCAGGCGTTCAACTGCGCGGTTATCAGCGCCCGTACAAATTCCGAACCTTTGCTCAGCCCAATCTCGCCACTTTCATGATGATGATGAAATTATGAGGACAACACAAACACCCACTATGGGTCCAGACCCCAAATTTGACTCTCAGGGAACACAGTGTCTCCAAACAGATGAGGCCCTGCAAAATCGCCTACAAGAATTTCCCCTCAGAGCAGCCGTAATTGCAAGAGACGCGGGTGAGGATCCATTTCTAAAGCAAATAATGAGATATATTCGCCATGGATGGCCAGAATGCCTGCAGAGGGGGGCGCTCGCAGATTTTCTGCTCATCATCATTTTCATCTGTTAGTTTCTACAATGTACTTTTAATACCTGGTCAACGTTATAAACATAAACACAGTATAATTATGATAAAACCGTTTTTAAAATCCAGAGATTCTACATTTTCCCACCATTTACGCTATTTTCTGTTGGTTCCGTTTCAGGCTATATCCTGAGTTTTTACTTGTCGTGTTTAACGTCAATTTATGACACAACAATTCATGTTTTTAATGTTGACAAAAACGACAAATGTACGTACATCTACGAAAAATGTGACGAAAAATCTTCAAGAATGTATTGCTGCATGTTAAAAATAAATTAGTGGTTCTGAACCTGTACCGGTTATTGGCATTCAAACAAAAATATTGATAATTTGTATCGATATTCTACCACACATAATGTTCATTTGTGGAATATCGTTATCGATGTGGGGATTACTTAGATCAGATTTTGAAACTAAAGAAAAATATAAAAATGCTCGCTCTGGTTGTTTCACCAAATATTGAAAGATTTTCTAACTATAACCTGCGTTGTCCAGCAACAGACGTTCCCTCACTTTCGAGAACCTCTGTATGGTGACTATCATACACTGCAATAACTCCAAGATGGTTATACAACAATTTTCGTACATTTCCATTAATGAGATTTCTTAAGGAACAACATAGCAATTTTAAATTAATTATAATTTTTGTGATTTCAGTTCATAACTTCTATAAAGGTTTTCATTACTCTAGTCAAATGGATTTAAAACGTTTTGTGTCCACAGGTCCCCTGGCCTGAACGTCAATACCCGTGGTTCTTGTCCCACATATCCGTTTCAAAGTGGGGTTATATAAACTTAAGCTGCGAAAAAAAAAATCAGAGTAGTTATTTCTTTATTAACTGTTAACAAAACACATTTTAATGAACTTTTAATATTATGACGTCTTAATCTAGCAACGAAATTAATGGAAAGGATGAGTTTAGTTCTTAATCATCAGTTCTTAAAATCTTAGCACAACCAGGGCCGGCTTAAGGCCCAAGCTGTCAGTGGAGGCGCCAGGCTGAGAGGGGCGCCAGAAGCAACCCTAGCGCAAAATTTGTACACGGGGTGTATCATAATCAGTATTGAAAATAACCAATTCCCATGCTAACTCGATTTAGACTTATTTGTAATGAGGAGAGGGGAAGGGAAGGGCGCCAAATATAGGTCGCTACCGTGGAAACACGTTCTCGAACTGGCCCTGGACAAAAGGCTGGAAATTGTGATTTGTATCTCTTTCTCGACAGTCATTCGTGACCTACAATTCTTGTTGATGAATGCCAGTGCTGGAAAACCTAGCTCACACAAGTAGGTTGTTGCAAAAGGCATCAAAACTCGTAGATAATTATGACGTACTTACGGATACTCCTGCTTCATCAAGTTCAGAAACTCAAGCAGTAATGAGAAAACGAACTTCGATTTCAATGTAGAGTCTGAAAAAACATCAACAAATCGCTCGTTTTCTTCAGTAGTATGGGTTGATCGATAGTCTGTACTGGAAGGAGCTTTGATCCAGTTGTGTTCATAAACTTATTCTGGAAAGTATTTCAGAAGGCAATCACTGAGTTGAGTTACGTGATCCACAACACACATACTCCAATTCTTCACTTATCTGAAAGCCACTGTCTTTCAAAACCGTATGAGGAGAAGGGGAAATGTAATTTATATCCTTACCGTTCAAAGTTTTGTTCCACTATACTAAATTCTTTTTGAAGGCTGAAATCTTGTCTTGATTGCTGCAAAATGTTGGTCTCGTTACCTTGATGGGATACATTCAGTGAAATGAGCTTTTCAAAGACGTCACAAATAACAAGGCAAGAGTAAAGTTCATTCCTGTGTTTTTCAAGATAGTCCCACAGGAAAGTGAGCGATGATGATGTTTGGTTTGTAGGGCGCTCAACTGCGCGGTTATCAGCGCCCGTACAAAGTCCCAATTTTTACACTGTCCAGTTTTTTTCATAGTCCAATCTAGCCACTGTCACGAATGATTATGATGATGACGATGATGAAATGATGAGAACAACAAAAACACCCAGTCCCTGGGCAGTGAAAATCCCCAACCCGAACGGGAATCAAACCCGGGACCCAGTGATCCACAGGCAGCAACGCTAGCCACTAAACCACGAGCTGCGGACGAAAGCGAGAGAGGGTTACCGTAAAAAAAATTAGGGAAGTGTGCTCAACTCCCATGTCGATGCGTATGTAGTTAAAATAGCTCGAGTTAAGTGGCCAACTTTTAATGAAGTTTACCACTTCGAGTGTTGATTGAAGGTTCTCGCGAAGCTCGTGCTTTCTGATGCCAGTGCTTTTCTGTCAATGAAACGGTGTTTCCAAATAGCATGAGGAGCTTCTTTACAGCTCACAGTTTGCCAAAATGGTGTAACAGCTAGCTATCCATACTACGATCTCCATCTCTATACATGGCTTCACAATTTTCCCAATTTTCTTCCATAAAAAGAGTGTAGCATTTCAAAGAAAACTGTTGCTTTTGTTCGAAATGTCATTTTCCTGCAGGACAAAAGATATTCAGGAAATTTCTTGTTATGTATAAACTGCACATAACAAATTAGCTGTGTATTTTTATCGTTGTCTGTAGCTTTATCCAACTAAATAGCGAAATCATCAGTATGGAGTATTCGACGACTAATATTGTTATCGGACGAAGGCCCATTTTCCAGTTGCTTGGCTGCTGACTCAATGTATCACCAGATACCATGTTTAGAACTGCAGATAAAATAATATCTAGCGCAATGATGTGAAGTTTTTTGCTCTTTGCTACACGATAGGTAACTTTGTAAGAAGGAAGAAGATCCTTTGTAAGGATCGTTGCTTGTTTAGTAAAGGTTTCAGCTTTTGTTCTGTTGTTTCTTTTAGCTTGTGCGAAAAGTATTCTCATAGTTTGTTTGTCAAAGTACTATGACCAAAAATGTCTTTCCATTTTATTAGAAAGTATATTTTCAATAATTAGAACTTTCACACAATTACGCTGTAGTCGTTCACCATTTTCAGCAATAGTACACGTAAAACCGGAATTCGAGTAGCGGTCGTTCATACTTCCTGCATTTTCGACTGTTCATGTCTTCAGAACTGCGCGATACATTTGGAATATCACGGTGTGTCCTTACACTTAAAAATTTGTCCATTCTGACAGAGAAACAGAAATCATAGAAGACAAACAATTAAAAACTATCAGCATTCGACAAAACTAACCTTCAGACTGATTGTTTCTGGATAAAAGCAATTTAGTCGTATAGCACTGTGCAACTGCCATCTAAAACGCTGCCATGGTGACAGCACTCGCGTGTCTGCTAGATATCACAACTAGAGCACACGTTGTTCCTATACTCAGAAAGAACATAAATCAAATTATTATTTTTATGAAACGATCGCGATGTTACTACCGTGAGGCCGCAACGCCGCCGTGAGCTGCGACGGACAGTGTGAAAATCTCTGCTCTCGCTCACTTTATAACTCATTTTCCATATGTCTGGTACCATTTCACATTTTTTCGTTATTTTAATGTCATTTTATTGATAATTATCTTGGAATTTTAGTTGATAACAATCCAAGCCTTTTGGTTAGGGGTTCTTTTTCATACCCATAGTGAAGTCTCAGTAGGGGACCTTGCCCCAACTGCCGCCCCCCTCCCCCCGCCACACACACACACACACACACACACACACACCACACACACACACACACACACACACACACACACACACCATTGCCAGCGCCCTTGCATCCTACTCCCTTTCAGAACCTCACACACATTTTTCTCTCAAAGATAGGATCCATAGGACAGGCAGTACTGATACTGATTGCCAGGTAGTCATCCAGCCACCACCACCTCAGCAAGACATAACCAGCAAGACATAACCAGCCTACAAAACACTCTCGCCACACCATGCATCTCTCTGGGCACCAAGATATGTGGTCAAACCTTAGTTCCAGGAGGCTACCAGGCAACAAATATTCACTGTTGACGCCAATAACACCGTGCCTGTAAGGTATGCAAACCAGCTGAGCCCACACATAGTGGCTTCCATCGCAAGCTAACCACCACCAGCCCTAGAATCAGCTTGGTATCACTTCAGCCACCAAGCAGAGACATGCTAACAGTCAGAGGTCCAGGGATGTCAAAGCTGGTCCCCCCTTGGGAGTGGGGCCTGTTCCCACTTCCAGCACCAACGACTTCCAACTGGGCTCAGACCAGAACACCTCCATCGGCCAGCTCCAGCATCATGATGGGCACAGAGCGACCACAGACACTAGCCAACGTCAAATCCCTAACTACTGGCCTTCCCACCCACATCTCTCCCCTCCTGGTACAGCAATCCCACTACTGACAAGGTCCCTCGCGATCCTGCAGGCCAATGAAGGGAGGAGGAATTCTGTGTGTGTCCTATCGGACAGTGATGTCAGTAGTTTGCCATATATGCTGCCAAAAACTTCAGCCGAGGCCGATAAGAGGAGCCCACAAGCAATCACACGGGGCTGGCCTCTAACGTCATGCAGGAAATAAAAATCAGCCCATTGCCAGCATGAACTCACTTCATGTCATGCTGACACTTCATTTGTGCCCAGCCTGTTTTTTGATCTCACTCTGACATATCTGGACTGCAGTTACATAGATGCTAACTAACTTGAGTTACCATGAATTATATGAATTCTTTTGGTGTGTGCCTACAACTTTAGGATTGACTCTCCATGGGCCGGTTTAGTGAAAAGTCACATGATAATTGTTTATGCATACTTACCATGTAATAATGAGCAATAAATACTCCAGAAGTTCAGAAGCCAGAGTGTGCATTTTCTGGAGTTGGTGCTGGCACATAGACCTCCTGGACAAGTTTTCATGTTGGTAAATTGAAGCTATTCTTCCTGGGTTCTTCTTGACATACATCCTTATTTCCTTCTTGTTGTATTTGTCAATCAGTCCAAAAAATGTCAAGTCCAGTGAGTACAGTGTGGTGGAAGACCCAACAATCCCAATTTCTTCAGCCTGTTCAGAGACAGGTACACTTTTGTGGTTACTTTGACCATCCAGTATTAGCAGGGCTTTTTTCTGTTGATGACTTCACTATGGACATGGAAATGAAGTGCAGCAGCCATTGTACAAATAATTCTCCTGCCATGTTAACTGTTTCATTGCATAGATGCAGATGCCTAGTGGAACTTTATGTAGAGTTTTCTATCGGCTTCTTTTAAAGAAATGTAGATGCAGGTGGGATGTACTGTTCACTGGAAGTGGCAAACACTACCATAGACAGACAGACACCATGCTTAGCACTTCTGGCTACAACTCATTTTTTCCCTTTAGCAGCAAATATTTTTGTTGGGTTACTTATCTGTTCCAAATGCTGGTTCACTGACATTACACATTTCTGTTGGGTTAATATTATGTTTCTCAATTATTTCTGCTAGCAAAGAGTAAAATTTTAAGACCCTCACTTATTTAACACTTGCATGTTGCCTGCAGACATTTTGTTCTGGCTGCCAAACACTTCTGGTTTCTGTAACCTATCAGTCTTTCCCTACCATTTATTCTCCATTACAATAAAAAAATTTGGAAAGTATAATAATGTTTGTACCTACTCCTTTTATTTGTAAATACCTTTTTATAAGCAGAAACACTCAATTTCAGTACCCAATAAGGCATGCGGTGAACCAGGGAAAAATGACAGACCTGTGCCATCTTGCCCTCTGAATCACTGACAATCTTTGATCATAGCCTTGAAAACTAGCACACAAAATAATCAAAATATAGTTGCACATGGAAAAACTTACATTAGCAATACACTGATGAGCCAAAACTTTATGAAGGCCTGCTTAATAGATTGTTTGCCCATCTTTAGAATGAAATACATCACTAACTCTGAGTATCAGGGATCTGAAAGTTTGTTGGTAGGTTTGTGGAGGAGTGTCACATTAGACGTTTATGCACAGACCATGTAATTCGAGTAAATAACAGGCAGTTGATTTGTATATGCAGTGATGGCACCTGATAGCGACCAAGATAGACTCCATAGGATTTGCATCAGGTGAATTTGGTCACTGAGACATCAACGTGAGTTCACTATAATTCTCCTCAGACCACTGTAGCATGGTTCTGGCTCTGAGACATGGGCAGTTACACTACTCAAAGATGCCATCATCGTCAGGGAAGACATCAAGCATGAAGGGATGCAGGTGCTTCGCAGCTGTCAGCGTGTCTTCGACTACTGCCACAGGTCCCATGAAAGTGCAGCAGAATGTCTCTCAGCATGATACTGGTCCCACCAGCCTGCGTCTGTGGTGCACTGCATGTTTTGAGCCACCAATCACCTTGATGACGGTGTTTGTGGAGATGACTATCGACCTAATATAGCAAAAATCTGATTCACTTGAAGAGCAGACATGTTTCCATTGATCAACAGTCGAATACTGATGGTCCTATTCCCACTGCAGTCGTAATTGAGGATGTCATTGGGTCAAAATGTGAACACACATGGGTGGCCTGCTGCAATAATAAAGTAAAACGAACTGTATGCTGCGAAACACTTGTGCATGCACCAGCACTGTGCTCTTTCAGCAGAGATGCCGCAGATCACCAACTATCCTAAGGTTAGTGGACGTCCAACCATTTAGCACCTAGTGGTAGTTCCACTGTTCTCCTACCTCTTTTCGTAGATGCTCACAGCAGTAGAATGTTAACATTTGACCAGCTTCGCCATTTTTGAGATACTCATTCACAGGCTCTGCGTAATAATAATCTGTCATTTGTCACAGTCACTTATCTCAAAGGATTTCCCCATATCTTCATTAGGGTGGTCCCCCATCCACATTTGCTACGCTTAGATACTTACATTACTACGTCACATGCTCGCTGTGCCACCAAGCCATTGACTGTGGTGATAATGTTTTGTCTAATCAGTGTATGTCCCATCTTTCATAGAAATAACACTACACAGTTATAAATATTTCTCAACAGGATAACTGGTTTTGTTGTCTTTGAAAATGCTTGTACATTTTTCACTTCACCAAAAGGAATCAGGCAGAGATAAATGGATGGTGGGCAAATTATAGCCACAACAATGATTCATGCAAAAAAGGCATCAGTAATATTTTTAAAAAGATGTCATTTTGTTGCCTCTCATTTCAGGCCAATTTTTCCTAGTCACATTCTGAGTTTCTAGGATCAAGTTATTGCAATGCTAAGGGTACGTACTATTTTCCAATTCTGGAACTTCTAGTTTCTGGTGAACAGAAGGATAACATTAAGGCCATTTTTCCAGATTCTATTAGTGCTAGAAATTAAAATATGTATGATTACGTAAAAAAAAAGTGTTTAAACTCAATGAAGCTGAAATCCTACACAATTTTCGAGGCTGTCGAGGGATATTTTCCGAGTATTACAATCTAAGGGATCTGTTATCTCTGGTGCCTTGTTATAGAGTAATAATTTAATTGTGACAGATTTGGATTGTTACCACAATTACCTTTGTTTCTGCCAAAATACCTCCACAACAGTGAGAATGCCTGTAATATGTAATCACCAAAATTTACACCACAAAAAACAGTGTTACGAGGTAAGTTAATTATTATACGCAAAGCAGTTATAAAATTTTATTGTAATCAAATAGGAAACTTACAATAACATAATTTTTTGACAGTCTCCTTGCGTTTCACCGCACTTGGTCCATTGTTGTACAAGCTTTGTGATGCCCTCATAAAAGAAGGTTCTCGGTTGAGCTGCGAGCCAGGAATGCACCGCTTCTTTCACTGCTTCGTCCGAGGCAAATCGGCGGCCCTTTAATGCCTGTCTGAGTCGACCAAACAAGTGATAGTCATAAAGGGCAAGATCGGGACTATATGGAGTTTGATCCAGAACTTCAATTTTAAGTTTCTGCAGCATTTCAGCAGTGTGGGCAGCAGTATGCGGATGGGCATTCTCGTTCAACAATACAACACCTTTTGACAGCAATCCACGGTGTTTGGTTCGAACTGCAGGCTTTAGCCTGACAGTAAGCATCTCACTGTAATGTACACTGTTTATTGTTGTGCCCCTTTCCCCATAAAGTTCCAGTACTGGACCTTGTGTGTCCCAAATAAAACCATAAGCATCAGTTTTCCTGCGGATGGTTGGGTCTTGAACTTTTTCTTTCATGGAGAATTTGGCTATTTCCATTCGATACTATGCCGTTTACTCTCCAGCTTGTAATGATGGATCCAAATTTCATCACCAGTAATGATCCTGTCTAAGAAGTTGTCCCCTTTGTTAACATAGCTATCCAAATGATTTTGCATACGTCCAAGCATGTTTGTTTATACAACTGAGTGAGTTGTTTTGGGACACATCTTGCACAAACTTTATGAAACCCAAGTCTGTTGTGGATGAATCCGTAGGCAGAACCGTAACTAATTTGCAGACAATGTGCCACTTCATCAATAGTTAATTGGCTATCCAAGAGAATCATTTCACGTGAACGCTCAATGGTTTCTTCATTTGTGGTGGTAAGTGGTCGTCTGGCTCCTTCATCGTGCGTAACACTTGTGCGAACATTTCGGATTTTTCAATCCATTCATAGACACTCTGTGGTGGCAAAACACTGTTCCCGTACTGTACCGAAAGTCTTCGATGAATTTCGGCCCCTGATATGCCTTCCGACCACAAAAAGAATGGATCACTGAATGTTGATCTTCTTCGGTGCAAATAGACAGTGGAGCAGCCATGATTAACAGCACGGCAGTGATAGCGAAATTAACCTAGCAGCTTGAAAATTGCAAAGATATAACAACAAATAAACAAAGCATGTGTCATCATCGTAAAATGACAGAGCTACCAAATTAAAAAAAAAAAATATAGCTACATTGCGGATAATATCCAGAGCTGGTTGAGGTGCAATGGAAAAACAGTCCAGGTAAACAATGTAGAACAGTTTTATTTTAAAGTACATGAACTAAAGAACTACTCCTTGGAGAACATTAGTTACAAGAATTGTTTGCAATAGTTTGGAGCACACACTGTATTTACACAAGTTCATAAGTATGCAGATGACTTTAATGACGGACAGTCAGAAGACTTAGATTCACTTTAAAGTAGAGCAGTAAAAAAAATGATATGGTCAACAGCCAATACCAAAGTCCTTTGCAGTCTCCAGTGTAGACACCATGTCCTGGTGATGCCTCAGGTAGTCATGCCAGCTCCCATCGGTGGCGATTGGCACACTGCACGGTGTCTAAGGTTTCCTGTGAGAGCTCTAAATGATGGACTGCAGCTGTAGTTGTTACCTGGCTCAGAGGAATCGAAGAAAAGTCTGCCTGGAGCAGCTCCCCACTGGCCTGAATAACCTGGCAGCACCCAGATACAGCAGAAAATATTTGTGGCTATGTGACCCACAGAAGCAAGCAGGTCTGCAGGGCCAGTGGCCTCTGGTGGGGCTCACACTGCCAGGTGAGTGTTCACAATCATTGAATTGTAATCTGCTGGTGTGGCCCCTGCCGAGATAAGCCACTTGCATACCAGGGATTTGAGAGCTGTTGCTGGTTGATAGGTTGAACGGCCTGTACACAGCACACAGTAAAGCATAAATCGTCAGACGACATGTCACTGCTGAAGGAGCAACTCAGCATAACATTTTGGCATCACTCCCCGATTACATTCAGTGGCCACAGACAGAGGTCGTGCGCATATATGAGGTGCATATCACCCAATTCTTCATCAGTAAACCTGTAGACAGAACTGAGCAGTAAAGAGAGCAAGCTTGAGCCAAAGAAAAAACTGTGTATAACTGCTGTCACCAGCAGGTACAATGAGTGAATGGTATGAGTTTGTTTCTAAACAACTCCCACAGCACATCTATTAACATCTGCACTGTTCTGCAAAAATGAGGGTATGAAATCAAACAAAATGGAATTACTCTATGATGAGACACTGGAATTGACAGATCCCTTATATCAAAATACACAGACAATATCCCTGAACAAAGTCCCAAATTTTGTCACAGGAGTTTGGGTTCATCCTATATACAAAACCATACTAATATTATAAATGCGATAGTAACTCTGTCTGTTACGCTTTCATGAAATCTGATATGGCAATAGCTTGAACACTGAGGAAGAACGTATGCCACTGTATAAAGTAAAAAAGACCCTTAAGAAGGTGAAGTAGGGTATGGAGATTTCTTTTTTTTTTCGTAAGTGAACATAAAGCATGTTACAAAATTGTTCACTTTATTGCATAATGTACATGTTGTATAATTTATAGCTACTTCAACTGCATGACGCACAGATGCGTGGCTCCTGCCCACGTCCACCCACAAGTACTGCTCAGTAACGACAGTGCACATGCCGCCGCCTCCTGCTGCTTTGGAAAAGTCAGGGGGAGCTAAGTTTAACCAAACAGGCAGAGAAATGAAGACAGTGGACACTATTGGACATACAATAGCTTGTTTTGTTTACTCACCACTGCTCATCATAACAAAACTACTGATATGTGAGTGCAGCCACAGGTAACAGCTAGTAGTACAGACACTTGTTGACCACTTTTGAACATAATCATCATAGCAATTGAGGCATTTATTCTACTGTCTTTCATATCTCCTCTGCAGAAAGACTCTCACCTGTTTGTTGAGTCAAGTTCTCATATTTTCCTGAAGTTGTTCATTTGAAGTGAAATGTCATCTGCTGAACAACTTCATCTCCAGAAAACAGAAGAAATCACTGTGTGAAATGCACACTGTAAGAAGGGTGAACAAGTCACTCATTTGAATTCCTGAAAAAGTCGATGTACAGATTTAGCAGTAAGTGATTGAGCACTGTTGTGCAACAATGTGAAACCTATGTCAGCATGTCCCTGTTTTGAATGGATCTGCAAAACCTTTGCAAAATCTCACCATATTCAGACATGTTGATTCTTATCTCCTGCAATCCTGTGGCTTCAGATATATGAAGGAAGAAGATAGGAAAATGTACCATCATCAACTAGGTCACTAGAGATGGAGCACTAGTTCAAATTGAAGATAGGGAATAACTGTCTTTGCCTTTATAAAAGGAACCATTCATGCCTCTTTTTGAGAGACTTAAGGGAACCATGGAAAAATCTTTATTGTGGAATGACATGTACCTTTGTTGGTTCTCAAATGTAGCACTGCAAGGTACTTTGATGACATGCTTCACAATATTGCTGGGTGCATTACAAATTCCCACCTCTCACCATACGAGGAGGGTATGAATAGAGTTGTTGACCATGATTGGTTACATCGTCCAGGTGTTAAGGTGTGGGGAGGCATAATGTTACTCGTGCATAATGCTCTCCGAATCATTGAACACGGTATGCTCACCAGTCAATGTTATTGTGACACTGCACTCCTTTCCCGTGGGCATCGTTTCGGGTCTGCATTTGGCCCCAACTTCCTTCTTATGGATGACAATGAATGACCGCATTGAGCAGCACAGGTGAAGGAGCTCTTGGAATGAGAGGTTATTTGGTGAATAGGTTGACCTGTCCATTCCCCCCACTTAAATCCCATTGAGCATGAGTGGGAGGTGTTGGGGAGAAGTATTGCAGCATGTCCACATACACCAATGACCATCCAACAGTTGTCGACTGTACAGGTGGAGGAATGGAATGATCTACCACATGAACTCCTTATCAACTTTGTGGCCAGCATGAGAGCATGCTACACTGCATACATTGCTGCCTGTGGTGATCACACACCCTATTACGAAGCATGCCTCACCTTTCTTAATGTCCAGCGGACCATCATGAATGCAGCAACTGTAATGTAATTATTGTCTTTGGATAAAAGTGCCATTTCTGTTCATCTCATTGAGTGTATCTTTTATTTACCTTCTGTACTACATTGCAACAGTTTGCTCTAGATATGGTCTAAGTTTCATCAAGCTCAGTGGCCGGAGACACAGGTCGTGTGTGAGTTGTGCTGACGTGTGTGTGTGTGTGTGTGTGTGTGTGTGTGTGTGTGTGTGTGTGTGTGTGTTTGCCTACTTTAGAAGACCTTCTGGTCAAAAGTTCACATGTTTAGCGATCTTTTTATTGTGCCTGTCTGCAACTCAACATCTCTATGTGACGGGTAGCAATCTATCCTTTCATAACATTCTCATTATTCCTGCCAGGATTTTCCACTGTTTGAAGAGTGTGGTGTGTTATTTCAATAGAAGAGTCTATTTGCAGTAATAATGTTTATTTTTATTTACATTCATAGGTAGTCACTTTCCTTGTAATTTAAGAAAATAGCATATAACCCACATTTTTAGTTTGTATCAGTCTAAATATGGCTCACAATTCTACCATGCACAACCATTCTAGGCAGATTTAGTCCACAATGAGATTCTGTGTACACGGAAAAATTCTCATTCCTGTGCTTCATCTCGTTAAAACATGAGTGCTGGATTTCAGTCCTCTCTTTTAGCCAACTAAGTCTAAGAGTCTAAAAAGTTACAATTCAATAACAAAATAAATTTTAAGAAGCTATTCTTAAGGCAGACATGTAACTGGATGTATATGACCAGCAATATATTATAATGGTTAGCAAAAAATAGCAATCCCTTTAAACAAAACACTACTTTATGTGTAACACTTTAGAACACACTTACCGTTTCAGATAAACTGAAATGTTATTGTCAGTGTGAGCATAAGAACTTCATTCTTTCAGCAGCAATTTTTTTTATCACACTAGCAACTGAAATCTTAGATAATTTTAAAAAATTAGCACTTATTTTTATTTCTTTACGAAAATATTTATTTATAGTAGTCAGACATCAGTTACTACACTGAATTTCTATGATACATTCAAAAATACTGTATTTCAGACACATATTTCTTCAATAAATATTTAAGTAGCACTGAAATTTATTTAGAAATATTCAACATGAAAGTTACTTTTGTCAGTTACAACTATGGATGGACATACATGGCTAATATATTGTTAATGAAGATTCTTGGGATTGCTAAAACACCAATACTGTAGTAACATACAGCCATTACAGTTTATCATCAATACTATTAATATAACTCATCCTTTAGAGCATTACCAACATATTTTAAAATTTGTTAAACTGTGTATAAAGTAAGGTAGGTAAAAAATAATTACTTAGACCACTGCCAATATTTTTTCTATGAAGTTCTGAATCTGAAAATATTTTATACTTCCTCTAATATTCTCACAAATCAGAGCTTTACACTGTAAACATATATCTGTTACAGAATACTGGCATGAAAATGACAAGAGAACGTTTAGACAAAAATATAGAAATCCAGATGCACTGGAACACGATTAAAATTAATATAACAACAACAACAATAATAATAATAACAACAGCAGCATTTACTTGCTTCATAAGCAGGAAGCACAAAAGTAAAATTACAATCAGCAAGACAGAAAATAAAGGAAATCATACAATGTGGCAGTTGAAATGTGGACTCAGGGAATGCCAAAATCAACTGCCCAGCAGTTCCAAGAAATTGCAAACACTCTTGTCTGGCCCTATTTAAGATGTTTTCCTGCTACTTGATTCTGTTCAGGTTGTTACCTATTTCATCTACTAAAACTTCACAGTGTGTGTTTTGGACACACTGGAAGATTACTTTGAGGACTTCTCCAGAGTAGTCTTTGAACTACCATTTTGACTTACATAATCAGTGAATAAAAATGCGGAGGGAAAGAACTAAGTGCGCAGTTAACGTAACTGTAAGGTAAACCAGAAAAAAGTAACTGTGTTTTGATTATTCTTCTGCTGATAATGGACAAAAACTGTACAGCCAGAAAGTAGTTTTGACTAATCACAGTGATACATATTACAGAGAGAAACTTTCAAATTGAGAGAGCACCCTTATGTTATAAGTTTTAAATGCACATCTGGTCATAGGAATCACATTTTATTCCACTAACACACAAAGTCCTGATAGTCGCTGGCAATGCCCAAAACACTAATAAGTTCATACAGACACCAATTACATCCTAATGAATCTAATGGGGACATCTACCAAAAAAAATTCCTCATTTCCATAGGTAACTAACTACTTTGCTGAATTCTCTTATCTCATTTGCATGACAGACCCAACAAAATTTTAAAAAATGAAAGACATTTGCAATTCCTGCAACAAGTATACCTTCAAAAACTTGTGAAGTATTCACATTAAATTGTTGCAATGGTATATGCGCACAATTTAAGAAAAAATTGTCTAAGAGTCTGACACCCCATACTCGGTACCGAACAGCAAGTTCTGGTGATAGTCATCAGGGTGTCTAATTTAGTGATCAACTCACTAAATGGAACAATTCCACAACAAAATGAACAGATCAGTCAAAATATATCAGCTGCCACTGCTATTGTCACTTATAAGAATAAGCTCATAAAATTAGTTTTGGAACAGAATATTTTTAATTAGTTTAAAATTAAAATAACTGCTCTTAATTATTGAACAAACTTATAAAATGTCCGTAGCATTGCTGAAAAATGACAGCAACATATAAAAAATACACTCTTTTAATACAAATATGACCAAAGATTTTATAAAGATGCTGACCTCATTAGGAAGAATCAAAAGTGAAGGTAGGGCCAACACACACACACACACACACACACACACACACACACACACAAACCAGAGTAGTCAAGTCACAGTATCAAACATTTATGGAATTATCATCCTAAATTAAAAAGGAAAAAACTTGGTCATAAGTGAACCGAAGATTAAAGTAGATGCAGGGCAGATGGATTGGAGAATTATTTCTTTTGTTTCCACTCCAGCCCTCTTCTTCCACCCCACAACATCTATCATTAGGGCCAAGATTATTGTTCCAATAATTTCCTCTATATATCTAACTCTAAAAGAATGAAGTATGACTTTATAGAATGGAGATTCACTATTTACTTTAAGCAAGTGTTGGCTCTACCTCAAATTACAAAACTTTCCAAGAAGTCGAGATCTTTAAAATCTATATTTGTATTTGAGGCTTAGTTTTCATCTTCTTTATATTCTGAAATACATATGTTCATTACGAACTTGATTTGTCTAAACCATCACGTGTCATTAGTGGTGATGATGGAGTGACTGTGCCTCTTGAAGTTGGAGTTGAGCTTCTGGAACGCTTCAGTCGGAGAGATCCATGAGGAGAACCACTACGTGAGAAATGTTCATGAGCATATAGAAGCAACCCAATGTGCCTATTTCCAGCTTCCATTGCAATATTCAGTGCGCTATTTCCATCCTATGAAAAATGAAATCAAAATATTAATGCAAATGTATTACAATATGAAAAAGCACAGCAAAACTTAGGACTAAATAAGGATTCAATTCACAAACAAATAATTTGCTTACACTGAAAATATGAAATCCATGCTTTTCATGAGCATTGGAGACAACATCTGGCATACATAAATACTTGGAAATCATCCAATTTGAAGTTGCTGGTGAGTGTTGAGAGAGAGAGAGAGAGAGAGAGAGAGAGAGAGAGAGAGAGACGGGAGAGGGGAAAGAACAATTTCTCAGCAGGATAAAGAAATGGGAATGTGGGCAAGAGGGAGGAAGGATAGGAGAGAGAACTATCTTGGTTCTTTGCTGAAGGAACTTTGCAGGAACTACCTCAAGTGATTTATAAAACCTTACAGACAGAGAGGAATAAATAATAATCCAGTGCAGCACATCATTGTACCACCATCCTCCCTGTATGTGATATGGAACTAAACCCCTTTGAATTACTGCCCTCCACTGTTAAGTATTTGTTACAATCTATTGCGAGAATTTTAGGAAACAGTCATTCACCTGTAAAGGAGACTGCACGTAGGATGCTGGTGCGGCCTATCCTTGAGTACTACTTGAGTGTTTGGAAGAGAGAAGCAATTCAGAGATGAGCACCTAGATTTGTTACCGGTAGATTTGAACAACATGTAAGTGTTACGGAGATGCTTCGGGAACTCAAATGGGAATTCCTGGAGGGAAGGCGACATCCTTTTCGAGAAACACTATTGAGAAAATTTAGAGAACTGACACTGGAAGGTGATTGCCAAACGATTCTACTGCCGCCAACGTGCATGGCATGTAAGGACTATGAAGATAAGCTCTAAGAAATTAGGGCCCATACGGAGGCATACAGAGTGGAACAGGAGGGGAAAAGACATGTAGTGGTACAGGGTGCCCTCCACTAACCACGCACCATTCAGTGACTTGCGGAGTATCTATGTAAATGGAGATCTAGAGAGGTGCACCTCTGAATAATGTAATGAATCAAAATTCACTTAACCACAAATGATGATATTATTTCATCTACATCTACATCTACATTTATACTCCGCAAGCCACCCAACGGTGTGTGGTGGAGGGCACTTTACGTGCCACTGTCATTACCTCCCTTTCCTGTTCCAGTCGCGTATGTTTCGCGGGAAGAACGACTGTCTGAAAGCCTCTGTGCGCGCTCTAATCTCTCTAATTTTACATTCGTGATCTCCTCGGGAGGTATAAGTAGGGGGAAGCAATATATTCGATACCTCATCCAGAAACGCACCCTCTCGAAACCTGGTGAGCAAGCTACACCGCGATGCAGAGCGCCTCTCTTGCAGAGACTGCCACTTGAGTTTATTAAAAATCCCCGTAACACTATCACGGTTACCAAATAACCCTGTGACGAAACGCGCTGCTCTTCTTTGGATCTTCTCTATCTCCTCCATCAGACCGATCTGGTACGGATCCCACACTGATGAGCAATACTCAAGTATAGGTCGAACGAGTGTTTTGTAAGCCACCTCCTTTGTTGATGGACTACATTTTCTAAGCCCTCACCCAATGAATCTCAACCTGGTACCCGCCTTACCAACAATTAATTTTATATGATCATTCCACTTCAAATCGTTCCGCACGCATACTCCCAGATATTTTACAGAAATAACTGCAACCAGTGTTTGTTCCGCTATCATATAATCATACAATAAAGGATCCTTCTTTCTATGTATTCGCAATACATTACATTTGTCTATGTTAAGGGTCAGTTGCCACTCCCTGCACCAAGTGCCTATCCGCTGCAGATCTTCCTGCATTTCGCTACAATTTTCTAATGCTGCAACTTCTCTGTATACTACAGCATCATCCGCGAAAAGCCGCATGGAACTTCCGACACTATCTACTAGGTCATTTATATATATTGTAAAAACCAATGGTCCCATAACACTCCCCTGTGGCACGCCAAAGGTTACTTTAACGTCTGTAGACGTCTCTCCATTGATAACAACATGCTGTGTTCTGTTTGCTAAAAACTCTTCAATCCAGCCACACAGCTGGTCTGATATTCCGTAGGCTCTTACTTTGTTTATCACGCGACAGTGCGGAACTGTATCGAACGCCTTCCGGAAGTCAAGAAAAATAGCATCTACCTGGGAGCCTGTATCTAATATTTTCTGGGTCTCATGAACAAATAAAGCGAGTTGGGTCTCACACGATCGCTGTTTCCGGAATCCATGTTGATTCCTACATAGTAGATTCTGGGTTTCCAAAAACGACATGATACTTGAGCAAAAAACATGTTCTAAAATTCTACAACAGATCGACGTCAGAGATATAGGTCTATAGTTTTGCGCATCTGCTCGACGACCCTTCTTGAAGACTGGGACTATCTGTGCTCTTTTCCAATCATTTGGAACCCTCCGTTCCTCTAGAGACTTGCGGTACATGGCTGTTAGAAGGGGGGCAAGTTCTTTCGCGTACTCTGTGTAGAATCGAATTGGTATCCCGTCAGGTCCAGTGGACTTTCCTCTATTGAGTGATTCCAGTTGCTTTTCTATTCCTTGGACACTTATTTTGATGTCAGCCATTTTTTCGTTTGTGCGAGGATTTAGAGAAGGAACTGCAGTGCGGTCTTCCTCTGTGAAACAGCTTTGGAAAAAGGTGTTTAGTATTTCAGCTTTACGCGTGTCATCCTCTGTTTCAATGCCATCATCATCCCGTACTGTCTGGATATGCTGTTTCGAGCCACTTACTGATTTAACGTAAGACCAGAACTTCCTAGGATTTTCTGTCAAGTCGGTACATAGAATTTTACTTTCGAATTCACTGAACGCTTCACGCATAGCCCTCCTTACGCTAACTTTGACATCGTTTAGCTTCTGTTTGTCTGAGAGGTTTTGGCTGCGTTTAAACCTGGAGTGGAGCTCTCTTTGCTTTCGCAGTAGTTTCCTAACTTTGTTGTTGTACCACGGTGGGTTTTTCCCGTCCCTCACAGTTTTACTCGGCACGTACCTGTCTAAAATGCATTTTACGATTGCCTTGAACTTTTTCCATAAACACTCAACATTGTCAGTGTCGGAACAGAAATTTTCGTTTTGATCTGTTAGGTAGTCTGAAATCTGCCTTCTATTACTCTTCCTAACAGATAAACCTTCCTCCCTTTTTTTATATTCCTATTAACTTCCATATTCAGGGATGCTGCAACGGCCTTATGATCACTGATTCCCTGTTCTGTACATACAGAGTCGAAAAGTTCGGGTCTGTTTGTTATCAGTAGGTCCAAGATGTTATCTCCACGAGTCGGTTCTCTGTTTAATTGCTCGAGGTAATTTTCGGATAGTGCACCCAGTATAATGTCACTCGATGCTCTGTCCCTACCACCCGTCCTAAACATCTGAGTGTCCCAGTCTATATCTGGTAAATTGAAATCTCCACCTAAGACTATAACATGCTGAGAAAATTTATGTGAAATGTATTCCAAATTTTCTCTCAGTTGTTCTGCCACTAATGCTGCTGAGTCGGGAGGTCGGTAAAAGGAGCCAATTATTAACCTAGTTCGGTTGTTGAGTGTAACCTCCACCCATAATAATTCACAGGAACTATCCACTTCTACTTCACTACAGGATAAACTACTACTAACAGCGACAAACACTACACCACCAGTTGCATGCAATCTATCCTTTCTAAACACCGTCTGTACCTTTGTAAAAATTTCGGCAGAATTTATCTCTGGCTTAAGCCAGCTTTCTGTGCCTATAACGATTTCAGCTTCGGTGCTTTCTATCAGCGCTTGAAGTTCTGGTACTTTACCAACGCAGCTTCGACAGTTGACAATTACAATACCGATTGCTGCTTGGTCCCCGCATGTCCTGACTTTGCCCCGCACCCGTTGAGGCTGTTGCCCTTTCTGTACTTGCCCAAGGCCATCTAACCTAAAAAACCACCCAGCCCACGCCACACAACCCCTGCTACCCGTGTAGCCGCTTGTTGCGTATAGTGGACTCCTGACCTATCCAGCGGAACCCGAAACCCCACCACCCTATGGCGCAAGTCGAGGAATCTGCAGCCCACACGGTCGCAGAACCGTCTCAGCCTCTGATTCAGACCCTCCACTCGGCTCTGTACCAAAGGTCCGTAGTCAGTCCTGTCGACGATGCTGCAGATGGTGAGCTCTGCTTTCATCCCGCTAGCGAGACTGGCAGTCTTCACCAAATCAGATAGCCACCAGAAGCCAGAGAGGATTTCCTCCGATCCATAGCGACACACATCATTGGTGCCGACATGAGCGACCACCTGCAGATGGGTGCACCCTGTACCCTTCATTGCATCCGGAAGGACCCTTTTCACATCTGGAATGACCCCCCCCCGGTATGCACACGGAGTGCACATTCGTTTTCTTCCCCTCTCTTGCTGCCATTTCCCTAAGGGGCACCATTACGCGCCTGACGTTGGAGCTCCCAACTACCAGTAAGCCCACCCTCTGCGACTGCCCGGATCTTGCAGACTGAGAGGCAACCTCTGGAACAGGACAAGCAGCCATGTCAGGCCGAAGATCAGTATCAGCCTGAGACAGAGCCTGAAACCGGTTCGTCAGACAAACTGGAGAGGCTTTCCGTTCAGCCCTCCGGAATGTCTTTCGCCCCCTGCCACACCTTGAGACGACCTCAGCTGAAGTTCAGTCCTGTTTACTCCAACAATCTGGAAAGTGAACCCACTCACTATACAGGGTGAATGTGCTGAACACATGGCCATCTCCAGGAACACTATTGCAGTTTCTTATTGACCCCTTGTTATTTTAGTGTGGTGTTCTGAGGAAATGCTAGTTTTACAACTCACTCATTTAAAATTTACAGGTAAATATAAGTGCAAGATAAGCCACTGCAAATGTGAAATGTGTACATTAATAACCGGTATAACCACCAGCATGTTGAATGCAAGTGGGCAAATGTGAATGCATTCTGCTGTACATGTGCCGGATGTTAGTTTGAGAGATGGAGTTCCATGCCTGTTGCACTTGGTCTGTTATTGGTGTTTGCGGGTGACGCTGGAATTCTCATCTGATGGTGTCCCACATGTGCTCGACTGGAAACAGATCTGGTGACTGAGTATGCCAAGACAACAAGTCAACACTGTGTAGAGCATGTTGGGTTACAACAGTGTTATGTGGGTGAGTGTTACCTTGTTGGAAAAAACTCCCTGGAGTGTTGTTCCTAAATGACAGCACAACAGGTCGAGCCAACAGACTGACATACAAATTTGCAGTCAGGGTGCATGGGACAACCACCAGAGTGCTCCTGCTGTCATATGGAACTGTACCTCGGGCCATAACTCCAGGTATAGGTCCAGTGTGTGTAGCACACGCAGACAGATTAGTTACAGGATGCCAACTGGCTGCCCCCTAGCCAACTACAGCCATCACTGGCACCGAGGCAGAACCAGCTTCCATTAGGAAACCGAACACAGATCCTCCCTGCCCTCCAATGAGCTCCTGCTTGATACCACATAAATCACAAATTGTGGTGGTTCGGGGTCAGTGGAATGCATGCTACAGTATGTCTGGCTTGGAGCTGTCCTCGAAGTAACCGATTTATAACAGTTCGTTGTGTCACTACGGTGCCAACTGCTGCTTAAATTATTGCTGCAGATGCAGTTTGATGTGCTAGAGCCATACGCCAAATATGAAGGTCTTCCTTCTCGGTAGCATCACATGGCCATCTGGAGACCAGTCTTCTTCCGACCATACATTCTCGTGACCACAGCTGCCAGCAACATTCCTGCAAAGGCTTCCTCCATTTCACAGAAGGAACATTCAGCTGCTCATAGCCCTATTACATGACCTCATTCAAACACAGTGAGGTGTTGATAATGGTGTCTTTTCTTGCCTTAAAGACATTTTGACTAACATCAACTCACCGAGTCCCTCTCAAAGGCATTAGTTACTGCATGTATTTAAAGCAAATTTGATCTGCATCGTCATAGTAGCATTACTAGCACACCCTCACGTGACTGTTGTGAAATCTGAATACGCAACAGCTTCTACCAACTTTTGTTTATGTGACAATTCCTGCTTAGTGCTGCAATCTTATTTCTGTCAGTGTATGATAAAGTGTTTGTTACTTTAGATCCTATAGAGAATTTTCAGCATTTGACAGAAAAAATAACAATTGTGAAACTAGAAGGAAACAAGACTTTCATAGGAGAAGTACACAAGGAGGTCGTATACTAAAAAATGTGGTAATTCAAACCTAAAATTTTCTTCAATGTATTGCCTGCAGAAATAAAGAATATAAAAACATTTAGTATATTTAAAGAAAGAGTTGAAAAAATGCTAATATCCAACTGTTTCTATAGCACTGAAGAATAAATAAATTATTCATATTGACACAGGTCTGCAACTTGTGTTAAGAATAGATGTGACATATTTTACTATGTATTTTGCATAAAGAATGTTCAGTTGCTTCTTCCCTGCTAAGACTTATCTACATTTCGTACATCTCTTCATAAGTGACTATTCCACATCACTGTAGTGCGATTCTGGCCTTGTGACACACAGTTATTCCTGCTGGAAGATGCCACTGCTGATGGGGTACACATGAAGCAAGAAGACATGCAGGTGGTCCATAATAATGTTTGTGTAGTTGACAGCTGTTATAGTGCCTTCAACTGCTACCCCTAGACCCATGCAAGCATAGTTGAATATCCCCCATAGCATAATACTGAGCCCTAAAGAGCCTGCATCTGTAACATGCTGCACGATTCAAGCAGACTTGATGACATATCCAGACCCAACCATCGACCTGGTGTAACAAGAAATGTTATTCATCGGACAAGACAACATGTTTCCATTCATCCACAAGTAGTCTCTTATGATCCCATGCCCACTGCAATCTTAATTGATGATGTCGTTAAGTCAACACTGGAGCACACAGAGGTCACCTGCTGTGGAGCCCCAAATTCAACAAAGTGCTGAACATCATGCTTTGAAACACTTGTGCCTGCACCAGAGAGTCACTCTGTCATCAGACCTGTCACAGATCATAGCCTAGCATGATTTACAGAGCGGTTGTGAGGTATGGACACCCAACACCTTGTCACCTACTCATGTTTTCACTGTCCCCCAACCACATTCCATAGATGCTCATGGCAAGAGCATGCAAACAGACAAACAGCTTTGCTGTTTTCAAGATGCTTGTCTCCAGGGGCCATGCCAGTACAATCCGGCTTTTTTATTCAGAGTTGCTATGCCAGTGGACTTCCCAATTTGCAGCCCAATCATCACTAGAATGAGTCCCTATTCATCTCTGCTCCCCTTATATACTTTTTTTTATTGCGTCGCTTGCCCACAACGCCACCAGGTGGCATTCAATCATGCGATGGACAGTGGTCATAATGTTTTGGATCATCAATGTATATTATTAAGCAGTACAGCATCCAAAGCAATCCCGTGTTACTTTTCCATGCAAATGCTAAATTTCTGCCTCCCCATCCCCCCCCCCCCTTTCTCCTGACCCAAATCAATCAGCAGATTGTTCTAAATCATTTAACTTATAGCCCAGACATATCATCATACAAAGATTTGGAAGTGGAAAATGATTCAAAAAATAAGGGTGTTACAAGTGTCTTAACATACACGCATGTACACACACACTTGTCTCCACAATAATAAAGAGTTTCCTTGCTTTTTCTGTTGCACTATGGACTAACCCCTATTCAGCAAGCACATATGTATAATGCTTTTAAGAAAAACAAACCACAACTAACCTGATAGGTCAAGCAACAAGCCATCAAGAGTACTTGTATGGGATGAATAGTCTAACTTACAAAGTAACAAGTTTGTTCACTTTTTTTTCATAACATATGTCTAATTTTGCAGGATAATCTGATTGTTAGCTATGTTATGTTTGATAATTCTTCAAGTTACACATTTTATGCCATATACGTACTCCCACGTACTACACATTTTTATGCCATATATGTACTCCAACTCAAGACCTCTTATGAACTTTTTCAATCCTCAATGCACCCAGCCTAACACTTGACATGTGTGTTAGCAGTTTATTGCCATTCCCTTATTCATATTTCCAGATATAACCACCTTTCCTACAGTAACTTTGGGAGTTTATGTTTAGGATAATTCTTACACCCCTGACAACTAAATATTTGTAAATACGGTTGTTCTAGTGTTTCTAATGTCTTTCATTACCTGCATGATTTGTGGCAATAGACCATTTCATAAAATTCTAAAAAGAAGTCTCTGTGTTTGGACTATTGGTATAACCCCATTCGTAAAATATCCATTCATAAAATTAATGATATTATGAGAAAATGTTACATTTCTGGAACATATAGCCGAATGAAACATTCATTTAGTGAACACATCTTCACCTACAATAAGAGCTGTCAGAAAGGTCTGCACTACTACCTGACAGGCCTTTATTATCCCTTTGAGTATATGATTGTGGCAGAGACCTGGAAATGTGATTTTGACAACAATAGTGTTTAAAACATAAAGCCTCATGTGACTATGTGGTTCAAGCATCTATTAAAATCCAAAATATTGGTAATGTAAGTTCAAACAAATGCTCACAAGGGAAATATTTGTCTGCAGCACCCACATAGCAAATACCATCAAATCATGAAAACAGGCTGTCATTCCTGTATCACATGCCACAGTGTTATATTTACACTAGGGAAAATGTTGGGCAGCCCATCAGTGCTGTGTGCCAAAAAATATATCATTCTTCGGTTAATCACATTCATGGTCCACAGTTGGATATTTGCATCCACCAATTTTCTTCAGTTGCTGCTTCCAAACAGGCATCAGTATCACATAATTGTGCTCCTACTCCAGCAGTAATGCCACACCCCGGAAACTCCGTTTCCTGCAGTCTGTCAATCTTTATTTGCACTTTGACTTACTTATATATAGGGAAGCATTTTGGCATTCAAACCTGAGGACAGGTATGCTTTTCTTAATAACTCTCACTAATAATTTTCTTTGATATCTCATGCTATGGAGAATATTATAACAAAATACTATCATGACTAAAGATTAACCATGTCACTGAACTAAGTTCCATATCATTTCCAACACATTGTCACTTAACACTGAGAAAGACTTGAGAACTGACCTAAAGTAATTTCTGTTTTAGTAGAAAGCATCATGTAATGTTTGTCTTGCAATGATAATTTCACACATGATGAATGAATGGCTTTTCTCTAGTATTGGCAAGTGACAGATAGTCACATTTGCATTACATATTTCCATTTGAGTCTGAAGCTTCTGGATAAGTACATTTACATTGTCTCTTACAATGGTTTCCTTTAGGACACTGAATTGTTTAAACACACTCAGATATGAAAAATTTGTAAAAAAACCTTAGAATCTGTTCTACCATCCCCAAAAAGACTAAAAATGAGTAACGGATAGCTGAGTGCAATGTACATCTTTTTAGACAAAAATTTCCTGCATCTTAATGTGATACTTTCTGTAATATATTTTCAAACATCTGTGTAGCTACACCCATTCTCAGTTCAGTAGCCTACCAGTTGGTATCAGCAAGTAAAAGAACTATACTTATAAATGATGTCTCAGAGGAGAGGTATATATAGCAGTAATTATTGACTATTCTGTGTTGTTTCTATCTTTTATCAAATGTCATGGTGATCTTTCCAATTAGAATCAAATTACATTAATTTTTGGAAAAGCAATCAATGCATGCAAGTAGATTTATCTCATGTATATGAAAAAGATGAACTGAAGATTACTTATGATGCTGGTACTTACAGAATCAACAATAGTGACATCACAGTCTGGTTGAGATATTATGTGTTTGACAATGTCAGTGTAGCCATGGTCTGCAGCACACATCAGAGCAGTGCTACCATCAGCATCCTGGATATTCATATCAGCACCTGCTTCTGTAAGCATTTCCACCATTTCCAGGTTACCATGAGATGTTGCCAGCATCAGAGCAGTTTGACCATGCTAGAATTAAGAAAACAACATCGTTAATCAACACAGAGTCACACTAGTAAAATCAGACAGATTCAATTCTGAATAAGGTTACAAAATTTTGGCAGCACATTATATTCAGTACAGATGCTTTTAAAGGAGAGCGCAGTTAAGTAATAATGAGACAAAAACTGGCCTTGGAAAGAACAGAAGCAGCAATTGTATACGAAGTGGTTACCTACACTAATAATAAAACTGTAAAACAGTCATGTCTGTCCATCTGAACATGCTAATCTCCAAAACTACTAGAGGTGAGGGTTTTGTAAGTAACTTGAACTTAGCTTGGTGAGATACATACACTTTATGTCATCAAAATCTGAACACAGAAAAAAAGATACCATAATTTAAATTTTTAACTAAAAGTCATCCGCTCAGGTTAGTAGTTTTGATTTTTAATCACTATGGCATAGTACACCAAAGAAGCAATAGATGGTGTTCATAGTTTTAACTCACATGGAAACATTCCCAGGTGTAAGTAAAAGATCTTGATGAAACATGGCAGGTAAGCAGAGGGGTCAAAATAGTGCAATATGTATTTTTTTGTTTTAGCTCAATTTCACTTTTACGGGGTAAAACACACTCAGAAAGGTAATTTGGAATATTAGGTTTAGAGGTAATATCTTCAAAACCATTTGTTTCATATAGAAGTTTAAAGGTAGTTAATTTTCATAAAAATTGTGTGATCAACTTTCGCAATAATTTGAAATTTTGCAAAATACGAGTACATCACCACTAAATTAATTTTGAAAAATAAAAACTTCTGTCACAACATAAATTAAAGAAGCTTTCACACCACATACATCCATGTGTAGGAAGGCTCATTCCCGAAGCACCATTTTTGAAAAAATAAGCTGAACATAATGTGCCATCTGTGTATTTTCAACATAACTAATAAAATATCTCAAAGTTCATTATTATTCTAATAATCTATTTTACTTCTTTGTGTGTTTAATTGTTATTTTATGTTTTACATTTTTTTGTTAGTTTATCATTTCACATATGTATATTGTTTCAATTGAAAATAATAAGTAACTCATTATTATGATACAATATAATTACAATAATGATAATCTTACAGAAATCTTGAAATAATTTTTTTTACATCATGAACATAAAATGATCAAAATTTCTTCACAATAACACACGCGATGGACAGCACAATATAAAAACAAAATTCAGCACAATTTGTAAACTGTGGCTGGTGATTTTCTAAATATCCTGATTTGTATAGGCATATGTCAGTACACTGAAAAACCTTGTCGAAGACAATTGGTTGATTATTCAGATTGATATATCGCTTCTTAAGGGGAGATTTGACAATCATTCAGCAGAACTAGATCTGAAAATCTTCTCACATAGTTCTTTCAACATCAAATGCCATATATGTCCAAAGGCTGTACCTATCCTGTCAAGCTTTTTGGAATCAACAGATGAACATTTTCTTTGTCCTCAGATACTACACTCAAAATGGTTTAGACTGACCACCCAAAGAATTTAACCGGTTTTTCTCTGCACTGGGAACTTCTGTCAAATGTCTTTTGATGTGATCTGAGAGTAATTTATCAGATTTTGATGCTGTCACAAAACATTTGGTGCTTCATAGAGATTCTCGAATTCTCAGTCCAAACTTTCCGTTAGTTTCTTTTGAAACTATGAAAAGGGGTGTTGTCAGTACTTTTTTTAAGCAACAATAACAACATTTTGACCATCATACCTGAGGCCAATGAACTTGTTCATCTAGTGATGACAAAAGGCTCGACAGAACATGTACAGACATTAGACGTATACGGCTTTCGTTTGAAGAATGTGGGGAGATATTCAGATCTAGTTCTGCAGAATGATTATGATATCTCCACTTAAGAAACAATATAATCCAGCTGCCATGATTAATACATAATCAATTCTGTTTGTCATGTTTTTCCAATGTACTTAAATATGCCTGATACATATAAGGATATTTAGATGATCACCTGCCACAATTTGACATCCTGATAAATTTTGTTTTACACTGTGTTGTCCGTCGAGTGTATTATGTGAAGTCCGTCGAGTGTATTATGTGAAGAAATTTTGTTCATTTTACTGCATGGTGTAAAAAGAATACTACAGTTTAGGCATATCATAATAATGAATTACTTATTATTTTTTATTTCCAAAATGTAGGTATATGAGACAGTAAAATAAATACAAAAAAAGGAAAAAAAGAAAAAACTGAATGTAAAATGTAAAATAATTTGAAACATAAAACAAATTATTAGAATATTAATGAACTTTTAGATTTGTAATTTGGTATGTCAAAAATATTCCTACACATACATCTACATAGATACTGCGCAAGCCACCTTACAGTGCATGGTGGAGGGTACCCTGTACCACTACTTGTCATTTCCTTTCATGTTCCCTTCATGCGCAATGTACACTGGTGGCAGCAGAATAATTTGGCAGTCACCTTCAAATGCCGTTTCTCTAAATTTTCTCAATAGTGTTTCTCAAAATGGACGTCACCTTCCCTACAGGGATTCCCCATCTGAGTTCCCAAAGCATCTCCGTAACACTTACTTGTTGTTTGAACCTATTGGTAACAAATCTGGCAGCTCACCTCTGAATTGCTTTGATGTCTTTCTTCAATCCCACCTGATATAGATCCCAAACACTCAAGTAGTACTGAAGAATAGGTCACACCAGTGCGCTTTATATAGTCCCCTTTACAGGTGAACCACTCTTTCCTAAAATTCTCCCGATAGACCGAAGTCGACCACTCGCCTTCCCTACCACAGTTCTCACGTGCACGTTCCACCACATATCACTTTGATACGTAATGCCCAGATATTTAAAAAAACTTGACTGTGTCAGGCAGGACACTTATAATACTGTATCCAAACATTACAGGTTTCATCTTCCTACTCATTTGCATTAACTTACGTTTTCCACATTTAGGGCTAGCTGCCATTCATCACAAATACTGGAAATTTTGCCTACGTCATCTCGTATCTTCCTACAGTCACTCAACTTCGACACCTTACCATACACCACAGCTCATCAGCAAACAACCACAACTGCTGCTCACCTTGTCAGCCTTATCATTTACATATATAGATAATAACAACAATCCTATCACACTTCCCTGGGCCACATCTGATGATACCCTTGTCTATGATGAACACTCATCCTCTAGGACAACATACTGGGTTTCACTATTTAAGAAGCCTGTGAGCCACTCGTATATCTGTGAACTTATTCCATATTCTCGTACCTTCATTAACAGCCTGCAATGGGACACCATGTCAAATGCTTTCCGGAAGCCTAGAAGTACGGAATCTGCCTGCTGGCCTCTATCCATAGTTCTCAGTATATTTATTATGTGAGAAAAGGGCAAGATGAGTTTTGCACGAGTTATGCTTTTTATATAAAAAATGCTGATTCGTACACATAAGCTTCTCAGTCTCAAGAATGTTCATTATATTCAAGCTGAGAATATGTTCAAGGATTCTGCAGCAAACAGAGGTTAAGGATATTGGTCTATAATTTTGTGTGTCCATTCTTTTACCTTGCTTATATGCTGGAGTCACCTGCACTTCTTTTCAGTTGCTTGGGACTTTGTGCTGGGTGAGAGATTCATAATAAATGAAAGCTGGATATGGGGCCAATGCCATAGAGTACTCTTTGTAAAATCGAACTGCGATTCCATCTGGATCTGGTGATTTATTTGCTTTCAAGACCTTGTATTATTTCTCTGCACCAGGTACGCTTATTACACTACTGGCCATTAAAATTGCTACACCAGGAAGATGACGTGCTACAGATGCGAAATTTAACCGACAGGAAGAAGATGCTGTGATATGCAAATGGTTAGCTTTTCAGAGCATTCGCACAAGGTTGGCGCCGGTGGCGAAGCCTACAACGTGCTGACATCAACAAAGTTTCCAACCGATTTCTCATACACAAACAACAGTTGACCAGCATTGCCTGGTGAAATGTTGTTGTGATGCCTTGTGTAAGAAGGAGAAATGCATACCATCACGTTTCCAACTTTGATAAAGGTCGGATTGTAGCCTATCGCAATTGCGGTTTACCGTATCGCACTATTGCTGCTTGCGTTGCTCGAGATCCAATGACTGTTAGCAGAGTATGGAATCGATGGGTTCAGGAGGGTAATATAGAACGCCTTGATGGATCCCAACGGCCTCGTATCACTAGCAGTCGAGATGACAGGCATCTTATCTGCATGGCTGTAACAGATCGTGCAGCCATGTCTCGATCCCTGAGTCAACAGATGGGGACGTTTGCAAGACAACAACCATCTGCATGAACAGTTTGATGACGTTTGCAGCAGCATGGACTATCAGCTCGGAGACCATGGCTGCGGTTACCCTTGACGCTGTATCACAGACAGGATCGCCTGCGATGGTGTACTCAACGATGAACCTGGGTGCACGAATGGCAAAATGTCATTTTTTCGGATGAATCCAGGTTCTGTTTACAGCATAATGATGGTCGCATCCATGTTTGGCAACATATCGGTGAACGTACATTGGAAGCGTGTATTTGTCATCGCTGTACTGGCGTATCACCCAGCGTGATGGTATGGGGTGCCATTGGTTACACGTCTCAGTCACGTCTTGTTCACATTGATGACACTTTGAATAGTGGACGTTACATTTCAGATGTGTTACAACCTGTGGCTCTACCCTTCATTTGATCCCTGCGAAACCCTACATTTCAGCAGGATAATGCACGACCGCATGTTGCAGGTCCTTTACGGATCTTTCTGGATACAGAAAATGTTCGACTGCTGCCCTGGCCAGCACATTCTCCAGATTTCTCACCAATTGAAAACATGTTGTCAATGGTGGCCGAGCAACTGGCTCATCACAATACGCTAGTCGCTACTCTTGATGAACTGTGGTATCGTGTTGAAGCTGCATGAGCAGTTGTACCTGTACACGCCATCCAAGCTCTGTTTGATTCAATGCCCAGGCGTATCAAGGCCGTTATTACGGCCAGATGTGGTTGTTCTGGGTACTGATTTCTCAGGATCTATGCACCCAAATTGCGTGAAAATGTAATCACATGTCAGTTCTAGTATAATATATTTGTCCAATGAATACCTGTTTATCATCTGCATTTCTTCTTAGTGTAGCAATTTCAATGGCCAGTAGTGTACTATGTCACTCATTCATGAGTCTGTGTGATGATAAGATGAACAGTATGTATGTACGATTCTCCTGTGCAAATGATTTCTTGACTGTGAAATTTGAAACTTCAGCTTTCTTTTTGCTCTCTTCAACTGCCACACCAGGGACTGAATGAAGGCCTTAGACTTGCTTATCGATTTTACATATGACCAGAATTTTCTTGGTTTCTCTGCCAGATCTTTTGCTAAGGTATGACAGTGGTAGTGATGCGCACTTCACTTCATGCATTGATCTTTTCACAGACGCTCGAATCTCTACCAACCTTCGCTTACCATTTATGCAGTCCCCTTTGAACCAAGAGTGCAACATCCTCTGCTTCCTCAGCATTTTCCAGATCTTGTTATTAAACCATGGTGGATCTTTTCCACCCTTTATCCATTTAACTAGAAACTTAACTCTCCAGACCACAATTTACAATCTGCTTAAACCTTGCCTTTAATGCTCCACAATCATCTCAATGGAACTAAGTGATGCTAATTCACTGTCTAACTGAGATGTTAATAACTGTTTATCTGCTCTATCTAGCAGAAATGCTCTCTTAGCCTTCTTGACTGATTTATTAACTTTCGTAATCATAGTTGCTATAACGACATCATGATCACTAATCCCTGTTTCTTACTGACACTGTTGATAAGGTGCAGCTTATTTGTAGCTAAAAGGTCTAAGATATTTCCGCTGTATGTAGGCTGATGAGCTAGCTGCTCATGAGAATTTTCACAAAACATGTTCAGAAGTATTTCGCATGACTGTCTGTCTCAACCTTCAGCAATGAATCCATAGACATCCCAGTCTCTACTCGGTGGGTAGAAGTCACCTCCAATCAGTATTGCATTCATTCAGTTTGTAGCGTAATAGTTGCTCACTAAACAGTCTGCTAGGTAGCACATTAATGCATCAGCGTCCATTGGTGCCACATCACAACCATAGCAATTTGTGTATCTAGGATTGTCTGCTCTTATAGTTCGCTTCTTCAATAAGTCTTGCTACGATGGGTAGGATGTGTGCATGCTGCGTGCAGACACAGGAGGAGCTCGGCCACAATTCACAAACAGCTGAATGTACTTTTGGCTACAGTCAGTAAACTTGAGGCTGCTGCCTTAGGGGGTGGTGGAGAATCCGGCACGTCGCACGGGGCACCTCAGGTGTCATTTGCTTTGCCCATGGGCTCTGCTTCCAAGGCACCTCCTAGTGCATCCAACACACTGGATCTGCCCTCATAGCATGGTGAGTGGCAGGTGAAAACGTGTTCGCATCACTCAAGGCGGAAAGTGACTGACCGTAGCCAAAAGCACATTCAGCTGTTCGCAAACTGCGGCCAGCTCCTCCTGTGTCCACGCACAGCATGCATACATCCTACCCATCTTAGCAAGACTAACTGAAGAAGTGAACTATAAAAGCAGACAATCCTAGATAAGGAACTAGCTACCCTCCTTATGTGTCACCAGTGGACACATGCATTAATGAGCTACCTAGCTGACTGGCTGTTCAGTGAGCAACTATTGCACTACAGACTGAATGAATTTACAGTTATAAAAACGTGAGACTAAACCTCTTAAACAGAGAAACACACTAGAAATTTAATAAACATGCTACAAGTAAAACACAAAAAAAGATAAACACTTAACTTGCTGCTCCGTAAGACATGTATCAGCTGAGAACTGGAGCCTTACTGACTTGCTTACTAAATAGACAGACAGTTGTTTTCAAAACAAAACAAATGAGCAACTACTGCACTACAGACAGAATGACTTAAACAGCACATTGTGTACAGCACATTTGCTAAAAACTGTATTTCAGAAATGATCTTTGTTATACATGGATGGCTGTGGCATGAAATATTCTTTAATTTATGTTGTAACAAATTTTTTTAAATTAATTAACAGTGTTAAGGTATTTTGCAAAATTTCAAGTTATTACAGAAGTTGATTACATAGTTTTCAATTACATTTCAGCTTCAATATGAAACAGATCTTTTTTATATCAAGGCTTTGAAGATGTTCCCTCTAAATTTGATATGTCAAATTACCTTTCAGGGTGTGTTTTATACCTTAAAAGTGAAACTAGGCATAAAATTGCAGTATTTTGATCCCTCTACAGACCCACCAGGTTTCAACAAGATATTTTATTTACACCTGGGAATGTTCCCTTTTCAGTGACAGATGTATGTCTGGAAGTTTACGTCAGGGACAGAATTAAAATGCCACAATCTTATCTTTATGAATACAAATTACCAGGGAATTGACTTGGTTAGGATATACGGATTTACTGATTTTCCTTTGTACTTTAAAAACTTAACAACATCGCTTTGCTTCTTTTGATTGGTTTTATTTACATTTTTTGATAGGAAAAATGAATTTATTAAGTTTGCTTTGTCATTTGGGTGCCTAGTCATTACACTTTGATTATGTTTTGTTTACGAATACAAATGCTTAGAAATTGTCAAGTTTTTTATGCATACGCAACAAAGGCTGGAAGACCGTGGACCATGCAGTCTCAAGTATCCAATCCAGATAACAAGTCAAGACTTGCTGTGGCCCTAAAATTTAAATCACTTTTTGCAGAATCTCATTCCAAATTTTGATGGGAAGCAGCACAGACATGCAAGTTTTTTATAGTCCAAATCCCACTTATTCCTAACAATTTATAATTTCACTTTAAACATGTAAAATTCCTGGTGAGCTTATGTTATGCCATGACCATAAACATAGCATAAGGTGAGACACTGCCTGTTGCAGATGCAGATGAGGATGTGGATCATAGTGTCACTTGCTTTTCTATGTGGCTCTCTCCCGTGTTAGTCAAGCAAAAAAGGTCTTCAATTCATGTCTCTCAACAATACTACTTCAATGTTGTACACAAAGCAACTTTGTAAGTCAAACCTAAAATTCCAAGTGCACAAAGTCTAAACCAAAAGACATAAATAAATAGCTGGGCAATGCCAGGTTTCTCAGCTAGTAGTGACATATTAGATGAAGCATTGATAATTTAATGTATCTGCAATGGTTAAAAGCAACAAGAGCTGCAAATACAGATTTCTGCATATCAAGTAGCTAACTAAGTTTATATGTACAACTTTGAGTGC